>NC_133757.1:113145174-114440398 GCF_036562045.2 Rhinolophus sinicus
GCTTTCAAAATAACAGTATGAGTTTTCTTAACCTGGGACTTTATAGTTCAAGGAGAATGTAGAGTTACCTTCATCTTCTAGAACTTGGATTGATCCAAAGCAGGGGTTCTCAGCTAGGGGTGATTTGGTTCCCCCCCAGTAAACATTTGGCAACATCCGGAGGCATTTTTGGTTGTCATAACACGGGGAAGGGAGGGCTGCTACTGGCATCCATTGAGTAGAGACCAGAGATGCTGTTAAACTTTCTGCAGTGCACAGGACAGCCCCCACAACAAAGACTTATCCAGTTCAAAATGCCGATAATGCTGAGGTTGAGAAAGTCTGATACAAAGGAAGGTGCATACTGTGGCTACCATCTATGGAATGCTTTTTTTGTCCCAAGATCTGTGTTTAACACTTGACAGTGCTAAACACGTGAATCATTTCATTTCCTCTTCAAATAATCTTGAAATGCGGGCATATAAAGTTAAGTAGCCTGTTCAGGTCACACAGTAACTAAGCACTGGAACCAGGATCCAAAGCAAAGTCTGTTTGCATACAAACCTGAGCTCTTAAACATTATGCAATTTGGCCTCCATGTTGACACTCATAGAGTGAAATGGGACCAAGGAAGCCATCTGAAGGTCACAGCTGCCATTCTGGTCTCATTCTTTTTACCCTGGCCAGGGCATGGCTTCCAAACCAAGTTTATTCTCCTAGAATGTAATAACTGGTAAAACAAGTTTTAGCACTTTTCTATGCCTCTTCCCCTTCATTCCTATCTTCCAGATAGATACTTGTGTTTTAAATGAGAATTATGTGATTTTTGTTGGAGTTGGGGGTAGGGCGTGTAATTGGGTTGGTTGTACAAATGGCAGCTGATATATATTTCCGGTCTTTAGGCCTTCTGGTCACAGACAAGCAATCTGAAAATGTCTGAGCATTCCTAGTATAGAGCATCATTTTAGCACATTGGCAAGAAGGCGGCACACGTTTTTACGTTGTTCTTACCCAGCTTCCTGGGTCTCTTCACTTTTAACTCTGAATGAAGAATTCTGGTCCTCCACCTTCTAAAGTTAACTCAGCCTCCTTGTCGTTTTCACTGAAGGCCACTGCATATTAAAAACAAAAACTTCATTGCTTTTAAAAAGCTGACTTCCTTGGGTCCTTGAAAACATAGATCAACAACTTGGTGGATCTAAGGGGCATGCTTGTCAGCTGGGAGGGGAGTCCCGTTCCCAATTGTGTACACTCGTGTATCTAGCCTCTGCTGCCCCCACTCACACTTTCTTTTCTGATTGAAAATTAGGATTTTAAAAGAATTTCAACTCACATACACTAAGTTACTATGGAAGCAAGAGCTGGAAACTACCAGTCAGGCTCTCCAATGTCTTCCTTTTGCCATGTTTCCCACACCAACGTGGGACTGAGCTACTTCCTTCTAACGCTGGTGTTTCCAGAAAGACCATAGCACATTTCAGAGCCCCCACCCATTTCTGCAGCTCTCTCGCATACAGGTTATTTTACCTAATTAAAATGTCAACAGCAATAAATAAAATTAGGAGAGAAATTTGGATAAACCTGTGCACAGGAAAAACTGGTTTTAGAGTTCTTTTCCTGTGAGCTTTTATTGTCAGGATGGAGTTTCTTTTCAATGTTTGTATCCTTTATCCTGTTTTGATTTTTAAAGAGAAATTTTATAAATTAATTATTTCTGCACATTCTATTTCTTTAGACATGAAGTTTTTTTAAAAAGAAAATGCTACCATATTTTGAGTGAATACAGTGTTTCAAGCACTGTTCTCTACACATTCTACATACATTTCCCATTTAATCTTCACAGAGCTTGTCATAAACATAGTATTATCTCCATCGATATGTGAGAAACTGAGGCCAGAAAGGTCAAGTCATTTTTCCCCAAAGGCACATAGGTAGGCAATGGGAGAGTAGGGATTTGAACTCAGATCTCTTTGAATTCAGGGCCCAGGTTTTGCTTAACTTCTGTGCAAACCTGCCTTCCAGGTTTTATATATATGTGTGTGTGTGTGTGTGTGTGTGTGTGTGTGTGTGTGTGTGTGTGTGTGTTTTTGTTGTTGTTTTTTTAAGATTTTATTGGGGAAGGAGAACAGGACTTTATTGGGGAACAGTGTGTACTTCCAGGCCTTTTTTTCCCAAGTCAAGTTGTTGTCCTTTCAGTCTTAGTTGTGGAGGGCGCAGCTCAGCTCCAGGTCCAGTTGCTGTTGCTAGTTGCAGGGTGTGCAGCCCACCATCCCTTGCGGGAATCGAACCAGCAACCTTGTGGTTGAGAGCCTGCGCTCCAACCAACAACTGAGCCATCCAGGAGGCAGCTCAGCTCAAGGTGCTGTGTTCAATCTTAGTTGCAGAGGGCGGAGCCCACCATCCCTTGCGGGACTCAAGGGAATGAACTGGCAACCTTGTGGTTGAGAGCCCAGTGGCCCATGTGGGAATTGAACCAGCAGCCTTCGGAGTTAGGAGCATGGAGCTCTAACCGCCTGAGCCACCGGGCCGGCCCCAGGTTATATATTAAACGTGAATTTCAACAGTATTTTGAAACACGTCCACACATTAATTTGCTCTGATCGTATCAGCTGAGTAGCTAAATGCAATGAATTCATAATATCCAAGGACTCTTGAATGAGCCTGTGGCCAACCTTCCATATACATCCAATATCGACTGTCTCTGAGTGCTTGCTGAATTCGTGCACAGTACTCCTTGAGGATCGAAGAGGGGATGTTACAGCTACACAGCCGAGGGCACAGTTACCATTTTCCTAAATAGCCCCCAATGTAATCATGTATCAGAAACAGTCTCCAGAATTTTGGTTAAAAAGTATAGTTGCTACACACACATACACACACACACACACACACAAATGTTTTCCCACAGCACCTAACACAGCCCTAGGTACAAAAGAAGTGCTGTACAGCTGCTCAAAGGATTGGACTCATCTGTAGAAAATAGAAAGGAAAAGAATTGAATTCCAGAAGAATCATTATGGTATATCGAAATCAGGAATCAGTCCACTGAGTTTTTGTATAAGAGTCAGAAGAAACCAGGCCATGGCGCGGAGTCTGTGAAAGGCCGTCAGCAGTGGGCTCAGGAAGTGGGTGGCCCGGGCTTTGAATACTGGCCCCTTCACTTACCAGCTGTGGGGGCTTCTGCGAGTTATTATCTGTACTTGAATTTCACATATATTTCTTAACTTCAGTTTTCTCATCTGTGAAATGGGGATAATATACTCAAAGTTTATTTATTTATGATTGTTCTTACCAGTATTATTTTAGGTAGGGCATCAGAGGGAGACAGAAACCGTTTTCATGAAAACTTCTTAACTTGGAACCAAACAGATCCTGGTTCTCATCTCACATTTGATGTTTAGAAATTATGTGTCTGGGGCAAGTCTCTTCAGTTTCTTCACCTGCAAAATGAGATAATGCCTGCCTTGCACGGAAGACTAAATACGGTGAATGTCAAGTGTCTGGTATGTGCTAGATGCTCAACAAATCTGTGCTATGGGTATTATTTCTCACTTACCAAAGATGGTGACTTATTTCCCTAGAAATGTAGACCAACTTCCTCAGTACCCTCTCTCTGTGGGTTTTAACTTTTTTTTTTTTTCAGGTAGCACATTCCTTTGAGAATACAATAAAAGCTATGGCAACATCACCATAAATATAATACACATTCTCAAACCAAATTTGGGTACAACTGCAAGGGACGCATAGATACCCTCTCCATAGATAAGATAAAATCAGGCCTAAGAGGGTAAAAACCATATGACAATCCAAATGGAATGATGATTGACTTTGTAAAAGGACTTACGCGGTATTCCCATTGCAGCTCTCCCAGTATCGTTAAAATAGAATTCCGTTTACTAAAAAAAAAAAAGCAACTCACTTTATTCAGAGCATTTCGAGAACACATTTTTTCATTAACAGAGGCAAGCCTCTTCTAACAAAGCATATTTATCAAATGCTTATTATGTGCCTAATAAGGTGGTGGGTGTTATGGGGAACAAAAGAAGCTTAACATGTGGTCCCTGCCCTCAGCCTTTTCTCTCTAATTGGAGAGGCAAGTGAACAAGGCAGCATTAGATGTATCAGTGCTATATGCTGATATAATCAAGTACTAAATTGTGTATGCTTGTGTGGGTGGGCGCACAAGCCTCACATATCATTCTCTGACCTTGAATTGTACACAAATCATTAGCGTCAAACTGCAATTGCCGACTGCTCCCCCACCCCTCGTCTTTGCTTGGCTGACTTCCATCCCAGCCTCTCCCTCTGTGTCTGGAACACACTTTAGAAAAGACGGGGTGAAATAATGCAAGAGGAAGGAAGAAAAATCACTAAGGGAAAACAGAGGTCACCGTGTGTCTGTGGTTACCACTGCCAACAGGTTCCATGTTGGACAGGGTCTGACCCAGGGGCACCCAAGCTCCATGCAAACCTCTCTGTGGGACACATGACAGCTTCTCTTCCCCATTCACACATTAGTTGCTAGGCCTACTGTCAGTGGCTGGCTCTGAAGAGAGAGAGGAATGGTGCAGAGAAGAAGGCCTCACTAATAGGAGGGGAATTCAGCCACATTGAAGGTAAAGCTTTGTGGAGTCTTTACAGCAAAATGGCGCGGGAATATAGCACAGGAGATGATTCACAGGAAAACCATTGGCTGAGGAGAAGCAGGCCTGCTCCTAACATTCATGGGCCCAAGGCAAGGGTACAAATACAGGCCTGTACACCATATGCTTCCTATTTATTTGTGATACATTAAGCTAACTCTTAAGTAAAATACATTCTATCATCTGACCTTGATAAATTTAACTTCAACTGGAAAAGCTAGGTTTGAGTGTAGAATCGGCCTCCTGGGGGTTCTGCAGCATAGGTACCCTGGACCGTCCAATTCTGCTTCCATCCGTGGCTCTGCACTTTTACTACAGGGACCTCCCTCGTGTATGGAACACTCCAGCCCACACTTCCAAGGTCGACACATACCCCCCTTGACCACACTTTGGGCCCAGAGAGGCACACAGCTGTGTCTCCCTTCCATAGGAAAGACCTGGGGTAGGAGACTTGAGACCCTTTGGGCAGGAAATGCGGGGTTCCAGGTATCCAGAACACTATCTAGAAGGGAGGACATGAACTCTTACCTTGGCCCTGCAGACTACTTACCCTGATAGGGAGGGATGTGGCCAGAGGAAGACTCACTGAGACCCTGTAAAGCTGGGGGGCCCAGGCAAGGGCCCCTCAATGCCTATATTCAGGGCGTAACTGGAGAAGAAGGAAGGCATAGGGAGGAGATTAAAGCAAAGTCATTCAGACCGCTCAGTTCATTGGGGGGGAAATGGGGGGTGTAAGTTGGGAGGAGCCAAACAAGATGGAAGCGAGGCTGATCAAAAGAAGGGAGAAGGCGGACCTGGACCACCTCGACAAAGACAGAGACTCTTAATTTATTACTGTGTTTAGTTAGAGAATGAAAGAAAAAAACAAAACTGCTTTTACGGAAGCCAAAGGGCTCTATAATTCAGTGACAAGAGAGATGAAAGGCAAAAGAATGATGGTTTTGGAGCTAAAAGCAGGGACTGGGAGTGATTTCTCCCCAAGGTCACCTGGCTCCATCTTGTTTCTGCATCTTGTCCCATTGGCCTGCTGTGCGCTGTGAACCCAGGCAGGAGGAGGCACGTCACCTCATTGTGTTCCCCCAGAAGAGAACAGAATTGAAGATTAATTTTGATTCTCCAAGGAGGACAAAATTACTTCTTACAATATTGACTATTGAGAAATAACTTATGAGAAATGTTGAATATTTAGCTAGACAAAAAGAGGATACTTGCTGTATTTGAAATTCCACTATTTGTAGAAATAACAAGGAAAAGATTTAAAATTTTGCACAAATATACTTTGTAGAATTGAAGAAAATTCTAATGATATTTCAACATTTTAATTTCTCTCCATTTCACAAGTCTTTTTTTGTTGTATTTTGTTTTGTTTTAGGAAGAAAATATTTCAATGATTTAGGAAGGAGGAAAATAAGTAACAAGTTAAGCTTTATGGGGGAAAAAATCAAGATCGAACTTTATGTTACTATTGTCCTCAAAATATTTTTATCCATACTTAGATTTATTCCTGTCAGGTTAGTAGGTGGGGAATTTGAAATTCCTTGAGAGTCCTTTAACCCCACCTAACACTGACTTTTTGCTCCCAACTTGTTGATGGCAATTGTAGGTCGAGAAGAAGTGAACATTGTTGACCAGTGGTATTCAGGAATTTATCACTCAGGGATTTTCTTCATCACAAGTCAAGCCAAAGCATCATGGTCTGAGTAATGACTAATTATACTGGAGTATGCATTTGAGTCCAGTACAAGGAGCAGGTTAATCAGAGTTTGTGAATGAGCCACAGGAGAGCCCAGTCTTATCTTCTTTCAACCTCTGCTTCCCTGCCTTGAATGCTTGTCACATGTTTCTTTGCATCCCACACAGCTAGTTAATACTCAACTAAAAATCATTGAAAGAAGTACTGTGTGCTGAACTAGGAAGGCTGAAGGGATGGCACGTAGCGGTCATGAAATAGGAGTTTGTTATTATTCATCACTACTGTGCAGATTTTCCAAATTTCGTCAAGTTCCTGTCCGATAGTACGACAATAGTGACGTCACGGACACCTGTGGTGGGAACTTATTTTTGAGAGCTGGCGTAGTAATCTTGCATGATGGCATTCCTCAGCCTGAGCGCTGGACTGCCAACTTCTCTTTATGTTGACTCTGGCTTCTGGACGCCAGGCTTGTCATGGTAGACAGATACGTACTTCTCATGATCACCGATGGACTCACTCCTGAGCCAGTCGTGATATATTCCATCGTAAATGTGGTGCATGTGTCTAAAGTTCTCAGTGACCGGTTAGATCCTAGGTCTCCAGAGCATTTTGTCCTGGATTTGTTCACCCGTGTTACTGACACGTGGGAAGCGCGGAACAGCCTGTGCCAGCAGCGAGGAGGACAGAACAGAGGAGTGGAGACACAGTTGGCATACTACCCTGAAACTGCAGGCACGCATGTGCCATCCCTTCAGCCTTCCCTAGGGCTTCCTAGTTCAGAACACAATACTTCTTTCAACGATTTTTAGTTGAGTATTAACTAGCTGTGTGGGATGCAAAGAAACATGTGACAAGCATTCAAGGAACTTACAATGCATTCATTTTTTTAAATAAAATCTTATAATAAGTGGAATAATTTACACTGGCATTGCAAAAAAAGAAAAAGATAGGAGCCAAGAGTCATTCGTTCTGTCTTGCCGTAGTTCTGTCCTGGTCAAAACGTTTATGAGTGACTTGGGAAAATTATAAGGAGCACGTTTATCGAGCTGGACATGACATGGGGCTGAGAGGAATAATGAATGCACTACATAGAAGGCAGGGATGGAGATCTAAAAAGGTCTTCCCAGTTTGGAACACTGGGCGCCATCTATCAAAATAAAGAGTCTCAGGAATGAAGGCAAGGCTTGCCAGTTACCGTGTGACTTGAAACAAGTCACTGAACCTGTCTGTGTCTTTGGGCCCTTGGGTTTAAAATAGAAATGAGTGCAGCCCCCACACATAGGCTCGTTTCCCATATTTAACTCAGTGTACATACGGTGTGCACTGTACTTTTCACATTGGAGATGCTCAGTAAGTGTGGCAGGTCCCCCTTTCGGGGTGCAGTTGCCGGATGGAAATATATGGTGACGCAAAAAGATGGGGATGTTACATGGTGACTGGGGCTCAGCAGGCCCCATTACGTGGCGTGTGCCCAGTGAATGCCACACTTGAAAAGGGAGATAAAGGATTGAGTTCAGAGGAAAGTAGTCACGATGGTGAGAAAGCCCAAGATCATCTGATGAGAAGTTAAAAGAACAGAGTATATTTAGCCTGAGGTGGTGAAGACTCGGGTCATACATAGTAGTATTTTCTAATACTTGAAAGGTTCTCATATCGTAGATGGTTTAGATTTATGCTCCGCCCAAGGGCCAAAGGTGGATATTTCAGAAAGACAAATTTTGTCTTAGACTAAGGAAGAATTCGCTAATATTCAGAGCTGCTCGGGGATGGGGACAAATGCTTCAGGAGGAAATGAGGTCCTTGTCACTAGACGTGATGATAGGCCCAGTGGCCACTTGATGAATTAATGGATGGATTTGGTGACCTTTCATGTCCAATCTCTGAAATTCTGTGATTCGGAGGTTAAACACAGCTATTTCAATCAAGACAATAGGCAAGAAAACTTACTATCAATATATTGATTTATGGTACACCAAAGAAGATGATCCAAGGCCACCAGATCAGACGCTGGTGCTGGTAATTTTCCTTTCAGGTTCACTGAGGGGGTGGTTGTGATGGGGTCGGGGTCCTCCATCGTGTTCCAGGATGAGCATTCCCTTGCCACCTGTCTCCCTGGCTTTGTTGGGGATATGTGAGGCCAGGAGCTCCAAAACAGACCTTGTACTTGGGTGGATACATGCAGCCAAATAAAGAGTGGCTCAACAGACTGCTTATTGTTTATCTTTCTTAATCTCCTTTAAACCTCTTCCTGCCTCAGCCAGCGGTAAAACCATGGCAGAGGTTAAGCCGACTCCCCACTCCTCTTTCTTTTTGGTGTTTAATGTCACTGATATTTGTGTTTGCTGTTTGCTTTGGGTTCTATTTGTTGTTTAAAATGACAAAACTTCGTTATGCCTATGCTAATTAATTATCTTCTTTTATGTTATGTTTTCATGACTTTTTCTTATTAGGATTTTCCTTAATTTTTTTTCACTCCTAGAATTTAAAATTTGGAGTCGCATAGACACTTGTACACAGTTTTGCCTTCCCTTTGTGTATTTCTGTTTATTGTCGCCTTAAGCATCCGTGAATATTACAAAATAGCATATAGATATGGTTTATTAGTTGTAGTCTCCTAAGAGTTGCAAATTATATTCTTCAATAATAGCAAAGATTATCACTGTTGATGTGCTTTGTTCTGGTGGGTGCAATGGGGCACCAGAGCCCGCCAGGGCTCTTCACAGAATCACAAAGTTTAGAGGTGACAGACGGCCTCCTTTCTTAAAGGTATAAGCTTTTCCTGGCTTCTGTGTAGCTTTTGCTCCAACTCAGCTACGCAGCTTCCCAGACCTTGCACAAGAGGCTTTATACTCCAGCCTCTAGCTGGCTGGGTATGATACGTCAGGACAAAGCCATTCATTTGCTCGCTGATCACTGATATTTGAGCCTCTGAGCGCTGCCTATTCATTCTGCTTCTCCTGTATCTTTCTATGCAAGGAAGTGCTGGAGTCTGGAAGAGAGTCAAGGCCAGTTTCTGTTTGCATCCATCTAGGCTTCCTGCACTGCAAGTCTGTGATTGTCCTTTCTCCCAGTCATCTTACTGCTTAAGCATATTCTCTGACCACGCCAGCAGGCACCCAGGTCACACTACACACTTTCCATAAGGTACCTGTTTCCTGTGAGTGTTTCTCTGCATTCATCTCACATGCACTGCATACCTCCCTCGTGCCTCGCACTGTGCTGGGTAAGGATGGGGAGATAAAAGCAAAACACTGGCATTGCCCTCAAGTTGCTTTTAGTCCACGGGGGAGATAGACAGTTACAGTGCTGTGCAGAATGAGCTGGGGTACTGGCCAACACGGTGCCCCTGGAGTCCCGAGGAAGGGGACGTGGTCCAGACAACGGGGAAGCAATCACTGTAAGCTGGATGCCAGGGAAGAAGCGAAACCTAAAAAGTCGTAAAGGGTGGGCGGGTGTTTGTCAGAGCCAACATTTGGAGTAGACAGTTTTTATAAGGGATGTCTTTTTTAAGGCAGCATGCAATGGTTTCCACATTATGAGTTTATTTTGTTTTCCTGTGGACTCCTGAAATGTTTTGCTGCCATGTGAAAATTAAAACTTAAAAAGAAGGGGAGGGTTGTAATATATTGTCCATGGACCTAATCTAGTGTCATGCTCTCCAAATTATATCAGACCTTTGAAGCCCGTAATAAAGGTGAGGTAATGTATGTAAAAGCACTTCGTGAAGCAAAGGGAGCCATCCACGTGTAAGGTTTTAGGTTTAGGACTATCAAATAACGTTTTTTAGAGTATTTTTACTCCTTATACATTCCCTGATGATTTAAAACCTGAAGAACTGAAATACAAAGCAAAGACTACTAGGCAGTGTGTGTGGATATGCCACTAGGATGACGTATCTCGTACATTACCTCCATTCTGTTTTCCACAATGGCTGTACCAACTTACATTCCTACCAGCAATGTATGAGGGTTCTGTTTTTTCCACAGCCTCTGCAACACTTATTATTACTTGTCTTGTTGATAATAACCATTCTAATGTGAGAGGTGTATCTCATTGTGGTTTTGATTTGCATTTCCCTCATAGCTGGTGAAGTTGAGCATCTTTTCATATCTCTGTTGGCCATTTGTGTGTCTTCTTGGGAGAAGTGTCTGTTCAGATCCTCTGCCCATTTTTTAAATGGATTGTTGGTTTTTCTGTTGTTGAGTTGTATGAAGAAGCAACTTTTCTTGATTGTACCATTTGAAATTGATGAACCTGTAAGTAGATTAGAAGCCTATCCCTAGTTTTCACTTACAAGTGGGAGCAGAAGTGGGAATGCACAGAGTTCCCTGGATGGGCAGGTACCAGCTCTGATTACAGGTCTGTAAAGGAATCGCTTTGTGATTCTGGTGGCTGAGTTGTCTTAGTCTTTCTGTGTCATCAGTTCTTCATATATAACACAAGAGGATAGTAATAACTTGTATACTGTGCAGTCCCACTTACAGGTCATTTTCACATGCATTGCTTCTATTAATCCTGACCTGACAGAACAAGTATTTTATAAATAAGTAAACTGAGGCCCAGAGAAGGTACAAGATTTGGGCAAGATCGCCCACCTAATACAGCGCAGAGCCAGAAGAAAACCCGGGTGTGCTCCTTTTATTTCACAGCAGTCTATGAGGAAGGCAGAGATAATTAACCAGAATGCTTCTTATGTATGCTGGCAAATGTGAGCCTTCTGGAATGGATTACTAACAGTCCAGACATAGGAAAAGTACCAGACAACTAAAAATACACCGTACTCTGAGTCCTCCTGAATTTAAGCTATCAATGATGGGTTTCACACGTCTTTGGACCTGTGGTGATTTCTACATCTTGTACGTTTTACTCTGTGAGCAGGATGCTGACAGAAGTTGAGGTTATAAAAAGCAGAGCGGTTATAAAAAGTTACGCAACTCACTCCTAAAATTGTTAAGCCTTGCGAAGTTTTCATCAAGCTCTGTTCAAGAACGTGGTGAGGATATACTGATCAAATGATTTTTAGCAAAATAAGACTAGTATTCCAAAACGTTTTTAATAATTCCAAAATTTGTACTTCCTTTGAGCCTGATTCCCATAGGTAGTGAAGCTATGAATCTGTATTCTGTGTGGTTAGAAGAGCCTGTGACATAGCTAGTAGAACCAGGGTGAAGATTCTGTCTTGTCAGTCTAACTGAGATTGCAGTCAGCAGCAAACCCTGAGGGAATCAGGGCTTAGAACCCTTTCTTTGAGAGAAACTGAGCACAGACTTAGAAGGACAGCTTTCACCTCTCTGTTTTCTATCCCTGACCCCTCAGCTACTCACTCAAAACATTTCTACGGTCAGTTTTATGTCGGAACAGCCCTTCACCTTCTTTGAATGATCAGCTCTTCTCAGGTGGCCATTGTTTTCATGTGACAGCCTGTACCTCCAAGATTAAATGATCACAGTCTGCAAAACTAACCAAGCTTTCCTATTTCCTTCGTAATCTCAAGAGGAGTCTGAAACCATGTACACAGTATCCACTTTTGGCATCAGGACTAGAGCCAATCTGCCCACCCCACTTACTTCACTTCTTCTTTATGTTAGCCTCATATTCCGAGTATGACATGAACCCTCTGGAAAATGGAAATAATGAACTACTTATATGTTGGTTGTCAGGGTTGGAGAAGAGAAAAAGCCTGAAGACATCCTATATTCTAAAACAATGTGGTTGCTCTTTCTTGCTCTTTTTCTTTCTTTCTCCCATATTTCCCTCCAAGCTGCCGTGTTTACAGCCTTGGGCATGGGCAATGTCAGTTGGATTTTCAGAGTAAAAGGAAGCTGGCCTTCCTTAGAGGAGTCTCCAAAAGCCCCGAAGAAGAAAGTAGTCCAGGTAACATTTGAAGTCGGTGATGCCAAAGCATACCAGCCAACAGCACCCCAAAAGAAGTTGGGTTGTCGTGACTGTGATGAGATGCTCTGTATCTGAGAAATTGGCTTCGGTTCCTGGGCCTGGTCAGTTCGAGGAGCCCCAGTGGGGAATCTGCAAGATTATAGAGACATTGGTACCTTTAGAAAAAGGCACCTGAAGGGACAATATTTGAAAGGAGAACATAATTAGAGAACGTTCTGGATTCTAAGTTGCCAATGTTAAAAGTCCAAAGAAATTTCATCCAGATCTACCACAATTTTTCACTTTTCTGGAAGAGGCTCTCAAAATATGGGCAATCTTCTAGGGTTGACCATTTCTACATTTTTATAGAGTCGCTCTCTCTTTTCTTTCATTTTGCAAATAGACCTGTCTATCTTCACCTGGGTATATACGCCCAGCAAAAGCTTTTTATTCTCAGTGAGCCTCTTGGAAGCACAAAGAAAATCTATGAGGTCGAGGTTTGTGCCAATGCTAGGTGTTGACAATGCAATCTAGCTTATCTTGTGGGCTTGTGGAAAACTTTGGACAGTTCCATCTAATTTATCATCCAAACCAGGACGCTTTTGAGGGTGAAAAGGGACACTAACCAAACAGGTCCCCAGAATAACCACTGTAAGCCAGAAACGTCCTGGGAAAATCAGGAGGTGTGATCATCTTATTATGCACAGAGTGTGGTAACGATGACTTGAAACTGTGTTTTAAGATTTTGTTTTGTCCTTGTTTAAATGTTTACTTCTCTTTTACGTGGAATCACATAGCTTTAGATCTCAGAAAGCATTCTTGCTCTCTTTTTTCTTTCTTTTGTCTTGACACAAGCTACAGGACAACTAGCTACAAATCCACAGGGTCTAGAAGGAAAAAAAAACACCACTGAATTTTAGGCAAATGAAAATTTTAAGCAAACTAAAAAGATGGTCCGTTTATAAATCTCATGTAAGTCATAAAACACAGTGTTTTATATAGTGTAAATGTCCTTGTGCAATTATGGTTCTAGTAAGCTACTGAGCCATGTTTTTAAGATAGTTTTCTCTGTAACTTCTCTAAATACCAAATACTATTTGAAATGTTAATAATTATAGAAAAATCGCCTGTTAGAATTTTATGTAAAATTTCAAGGAAATGAGCTGTACCAGAAATGAACCGTAGAGGGACATTTTGAAAGGATCAAGCAAACGTGACAAATTGAAAGCTGGGCGGTTCCATTATAGTGGATCTCACTCCGGTTAACTAGTCTGTACTTGAGGATTTTGTGGCCACCAGGCACATAGTACTGTTAGGATGAAAGTGAGTTTCAGACTCAAAATTTAAAACTATTCTTTCCAACGAGGCCCCTTTTGCCTTCACCATTTCCCACCCCTGCTGTTTCTCCTTTTTCTGAACAAACTCATGATCTAACCTCTTAACTGGGAAGAGCCAAACTCTTGTACAGTTTCACCCATTTATCAGCCATGGGGTCAGACCTTGTCTTATCCCCCACCACCTTCTGTCTCTTAGACACAGAATCCAGGCACTCCCCTCAATGCATTTACCCTAATCCTTTTCACAGGAAGTTTCTAGGGACCAATCAGAGCCATGCAGTTAATACCGTTTTCCTTTTAACCACTTAGTCACCGGTCTGCAGAACTAACAGAATCCTCTTACAGTGACAAACCTCAGTGTTTGTTCACACACTCGGAGCAGGGATAACTGATTTTGCTCTCTATGATACCTGGGTTTGTTCCTTTTTGTTTCCCTTTTCCTAGGATCACCATAGTCATATATACTCTTAAAACAATGTATCCATTTAGTAAAAGATGTATGTGTGCATGTACAACGCAGGAAACCGTGAGATTTAATAGTATTTAAATATGAGTGTCGGAAAGAACATTTCCAGAAAAGGAGAACAGTAAAAAGGGAATATTGATACTGCTGAGCAGGAAGGAGGAGAGGGGAATAAGAAAGAAACGGGGATTATCCTGGCAGATTGAAACCGGGAGTATTCTTCAGTTCAGCTCATTTTTCTCAGTTGTTTATAATCTCAGCCACAGATAATGGCCAAAGAATATGTTTGGTGTGACTTCATCGCATAAAGCACAACCCTTTTCTGATCATTATATCTCTATTGAATTTCCTCTAAAAATTGACTAGCCTCTCTCTAGTCTTAGAGGGAAAAATAGGTCTTATTTCCCACTTATTTCATAGCTAAAACTTAGACAAAACTTACTCTCTTCTCTTCTTTTGTGTTTATTTTTATAAACTGTAAGTGCATGCATCTCAATGAAGAATTTTTTTTAGTTGGTCAAAATTTTCTTATGATATTGCTATTTTGCTTAGTATGGGATTTTTAAGTTAAATTTTGTCTTAGTACAAAAGTAATATATATTTATTACAGAGAATGTCTTTGAAAATACAGACAAGCAAAAATAAGATTAAAATAACAAAATCAGAACACCCCGTAATAAGCGCTATCAATATTGCTGGCGTGTTCCATGTTTTTGTTTGGTTGTTTTGTTTTTGTTTTTTTCTTTTTTAATGATTAAAGGGCTATTTTTGAGGGAAGGATTCTGCCCATTTCAACACTGTATATTTGTAGTTGCATGTATCTCACGCTTTAATGCCGCTGGATCTATATGATAGAATAATTTTTTTAATGGCTGGAATATTTAACCAGCAAATATCTGACAGATGCAGCCTCTGCTCAGCTTTTACGGTGCCCTGGTGAGAAGCAGCCGTCGACGCTGTCATTTCTGTGCACACACACAGACACCCATCCATCATGAATATTTAAAATTCAATCATTAGGTGCAGTGGAGGCAGCCACAGCATATTTGTTGCAACTGATCAGCCACTAATGGTTTAAAAACTTAGAAATTGGAATCGGCTTTTGTCGATTGAAGAGGATTATTCCAAGCCACTGAAGCTCCTTGTCAGAACGGAAAAGTGTATTAAAAGAGATGGGATTGCACACCCCAGGGTCACTTACAGTATATAATTTACTAAGCACACATGCTTATGAGAAAAATGGATCAAACGGATGAGGTTGGAGATCCCTAAAATAGTCTCCTGCCCAGATCAAACATACTGACAAATCAACAAACAAAATATTCCAAATCCTGTTTCCTCCTGAGTCCCACGCAGACAGAGATTGCTGGGTACGAGGCCCCCATGCTTTGTGACCTAGTCTTGGCAGTCCAGTCATTCATTCCTGCAGATGAACTTTCCTTTTCGAGCAAGGCTTCCACCGTGGAAGCAGCAGTGTATTCTGTTGTCACAATAATCAGGTGAAGTCTGTTTTCTTTCATCACCAAGAGTTTGGTGATCCGCAGTGAGGCATGGTTGGAAATTATTTTTGAACATTCTGTTTTCTTTGCTTAATTTGAACAGTTCACTGGTACAATCAACTTCCTAGCGCTCACCACAGCACTTTGTCTCTTAATCATTGCCAACTCTAAATCATACTCAGAAGGCTTTGTGCAGGGGCCCGAAAGAGGTGTTCCTGACACTTACCTAACACTTCCTCAGCACCTGAGCTGTCAGAAGTCCTTGAAAGAACATGACAGTATCAAGTATGCATAGAAACACGTTTCAAACAAACATTACGTAATCCTTTGTGACTCTTGCAGGAACCACTGAAAAATGGATTTACGATTTGCTCAACAGATTGAACCAGCCAATGATCTTGTTCTTCTTCTCGGCCCTCAGCACCCAGCTTTCCTCACTGACTGGACCAAGGGATCTGTACTAACACAGAATAGAACAGTATATGTGTTTTTTTAATGTTCTAATTTCACACACCCTGAATAATGGAGGAAGGATGGAAGGAGGGAGGAAATAAAAGAGGAAAGAGAGAGGGAAGGAAGGAGAGAGGGAAGGAAGGAGAGAGGGAGGAAGGAAGGAAGCAGGAAGATTTGTTAAATAGTGGAATTTGTACCCATTTGCTAGTCAGAGCTTATTTCCATTACCCCATCTCTGGCCTGCCTCTATGCAGAAAATCCTAAGTGTGAACTGTGAAAATCTAATTGAATGATGTGAGAAAAAGCAGCTCCATCCAGTCTCATTATACTGTTTTGGGTCCCACTTCTCTCCATCCCCACCCCCATCACCTTTCTGCTCTCAAGGAGCTGTGACACGGATCAGGAGCTTCACAGGGAAAAAACACACCATTTTCTTCCAAAACATCAAAATGAATCACCTTGATGTCCTAAATTACAGGATATCCTGATAAAGCCACACGATAGGTATTTTTAAGTATGGGGAAAAAGCAAACATATTTAAATGGAGCTACATTTTACGGACTGTAACTAGAGAAAAGCTCTATCTGCCTCCAAGACTCATGAACTAATGACTATTTTAAAATACATCTTCGAATATAAAATAATATTTAAACTATTATTAATAGACCATTTATTTCTTAAACTATTCCTCTTACAGAAAAAAAAATGCCTGGTGAGAGAATAATATGGCTAGTTATATAAAAATAAGGTGCAGTGCTAGCTGATTATAATCTAGCGTTTAGGCGACAAGGCTCCTTGCAGTCTGCAGGAAGGGAAATTAAGGCACCAGATCTTCCGGGGATTGCATAGAAAGTCAGCAGTAAGGTTGGAGCAGGAGCATTCCAGCTCCTGACTTTGTCACTGTCAAGCTGTCACAAATAACCATAAGAGAGTCTGCTTGGGGCATTTCCAACTCTGAATTCTCTGCTTAAATGAATGTTGGGATTTGCTTCTGCTCCTAAAGCCCTATTCCAGACCGAATGGTTAAAGATGAGCACTACCCTGATAAGCCTTCCTCTGACTCAAGATTTACTTAACCAACTGTAATTTTACTACTGTACAGGTTCAATCTGTTGGGCAAATAAAAATCATCTTGAAAATGACCTCCCTATGTATTTATTTGTATTTCAGAATTATCATAATATCGGACATAAAAGATGGTGGTGCCAATGAAACTGTGATACACCATGTACCACAGATGTATAAATGGGACTACAAAAGAGAAAATAAGAAATCACAGCATATGTGCAATAAGAAGTTACATCATAAATGCTTTTGTTCCAATAAGCATCTATTTCAAATCCAAAAACACTGAGATGAGTAAGATTGTTTGCGAAGTAGTTTTCTGCTTTGTCTTGCTCGCAAGCCCGTCTAATTCCTGATACCACTTGCTGTGTGAGGTCATGGTTCAGTCATGAGAAAATTATGGGCATTAGCTGAAACTTTCTGACATCTCTGTGTTCAGAAATGAACTTTTTTTTAATTAAAGTTTATTGGGATGACAATCGTTAGTAAAGTTACATAGATTTCAGGTGTACAATTCTGTAATACATCATCTATATATATATATCACATTGTGTGTTCACCACCCAGAGTCAGTTCTCCTTCCATCACCATATATTTGATCCCTTTTACCATCATCTACCACCCCCTGCCCCCTTACCCTCTGATAACCACTAAACTATTGTCTGTGACTATGAGTTTTTGTTCCTTCATTTGTTTGTCTTGTTCTTTTGTTGTTTTCAGTTTTATATTCCACATATCAGTGAAATCATATGGTTCTCGACTTTGTCTGTCTGACTGATTTCTCTTAGCATTATAATCTTGAGATCCGTCCATGTTGTCGCAAATGGTACTATTTCATCTTTTCTTATGGCCGAGTAGTATTCCATTGTGTATATATACCACTACTTCTTTATAATTCATCTATCCAAGGACACTTTGGTTGTTCCTATGTCTTGGCCACCGTAAATAAAGCTACAGTGAACATTGGAACACACATGTCTTTATGGATAAATGTTTTCAGATCTTTTGAGTAGATACCCAGGAGAGGAATTACTGGGTCATATGGTAATTCTATTCTTAATTTTTATGAGGAACCTCCACACTGCCTTCCATAGCAGTTGCTCCAATCTGCGTTCCCACCAACAGTGTATGAGGGTTCCTTTTTCTCCAAAGCCTCTCCGACACTTGTTACTATTTGTTTTGTTGATGATAGCCATTCTAACTGGTGTGAGGTGATGTGTCATTGGTTTTTATTTGCATTTCTCTGTTGATTAGTGATGTTGATATCCAATTTCAAAGCCTTATGATCAGAGAATATGCTTGGCATGATTCCAATCTTCTTAAATTTGCTGAGGCTAGTTTTATGTCCCAATATATGGTGTATCCTTGAGAATGTTTCATGTACACTAGAAAAGAATGTATAGTCTGATGTTCTAGGATGAAGTGCTCTATAAATGTCAATTATGTCCATTTCATCTACTGTGTCATTTAAGGCTAATATTTCTTTATTTATTTTCTGTTTGGATGATCTATCCATAGCTGTTAGTGATGTATTTAGGTCCCCTACTATAATTGTGTTTAGGTCAATTTCTCCCTTTAGTTTTACAGTAGCACCTCAGTTTTCAAACGTCCCCGTTGACGAACATTTTGGTCTACAAACACCATAAATTTTATGGATCTATTGTATCATTAAATAGTAAAATTCATGCTAAATTTACAGTTTTAGGGGTTGATTTTAAAGGTCTGGAATGGATTAATCCATTTTGCATTACTTTCTATGGAAAACCGTGCCTCGGTCTTTGAACGTTTCAGAACTCAAATGGACTTCTGGAACGGATTACGTTAGAAAACCGAGGTACCACTGTATTAGTAGTTGCTTGGTGTATTTCGGTGCTCCCTGATTGGGGGCATAAATATTCATGAGCATTATGTCTTCTTGTTGTATAGTGCCCTTTATCATTATGAAATGTCCATCTTTGTCTCTTGTTACTTTTTTTATCCTAAAGGCCGTATCATCTGATATCAGTATGAATACACCTGCTTTTCTCTGGATACCATTTGCTTGAGTGTCAATTTCCACCCTTTCAGTTTGATTCTGTATTTGTCCCTGTAGCTGAGATGTGTCTCTTGGAGGCAGCATTTGGTTAGGTTTCGTTTTTTGATCCAATCTGCTACTCTGTGCCTTTTTATTGGTGAGTTCAGTTTATTTACATTTGGGGTGAGGACTTCCTATCGTTCTATCTTTGGTTTACTGGTAGGACTCTGTCTCCATTTTTCTCTGCCTTTTTGTTGCTGTCTCTTATTTTAGTGTGGTGGTATTCTATGATTTTCCCCTCTGTTTCTTCTTTTATTGTGTTATATATTTCAGTTCTGGATTTTTTTTTTTTTTTTGAGTGGTTACCATTAAGTTTATGTAAAAGAAAGTTTCATATTTATAGTATTCCATCTTCTTCATTCCCTTATGCCAGTTCAGACCTTTACTCTCCCCCCTTTTATGTTTTTTTGTCACAGATTATCCCTATTTATGCTGGTCAAATAGCCTCCTTCAGTATTTCTTGTAATGCAGGTCATGTGTTAGAAAGTTCCCTCAGCTTCTGTATGTCTGGAAAGGTCTTTATTCCTTCTTCATATCTAAAGGATATCTTTGCTGGATATATTATTCTTGGCTCATCATTTCTCTCTTTTAATCATTTGAATATTTGAGTCCACTCCCTCCTGGCTTGTAAAGTTTCTGCTGAAAAACTGATGATAACCTAATGGGCTTTCCTTTGTAGGTTACCATCTTCTTTTCTCTGGCTGCCTTGAGGATTCTTTCTTTGTTGTTAATTTTTGGCAGCTTCAATACAATGTGCTTTAGAGAAGGCCTGTTGGGATTGAGATAATTAGGTGTTCTATTTGCTTCTTGGATTTGAAGATCCAGTTCTTTCCACATGTTTGGGAAGTGCTCATCAACTGTCTGTTTGAATATACTCTCTGTTCCCTTCTCCCTTTCTTCTCCTTCTGGCATACCCATTATTCTTATATTGCTCTTTCTGATGGAGTTAGAAAGTTCTTGTAGAGTTCTTTCATTTCTTTAACTTTCAGGAGTCTCTCTTCTTCCTTCTGTGTCATTTCCAGTTTTCTATCTTCGATGTCACTGATTCTTTCCTTCATCTGGTCAGCTCTATTACCTAAGCTGGCTATTTCATTGTTCATTTCTTTTACTGAGTTCTTAATCTCCAGAAATTCTATTTGGTTCTTTCTTAAAATTTCAATTTCTTTGATAAAATGTTCATTTTGTTCTTTGATTGTGTTTCTGAGTTCATTAAATTGCCTGTCTTGTTTTCTTGCATCTCGTTGAGTTTTTTCAGAACTGCAATCTTGAATTCTCTGTCATTTAAGTCACATATTGCCATGTCTTTAATTTCATTTTCTGGAGACTTTCCATTTTCTTTCTGAGCTGCCGTGATACCTTGGTTATTTGTGACAATTAGTGAGTTATTATTTCTCTCCTAGGCATCTACAGGAGTGGGTTCTGCAATAGGTTGCTAGAAAGAGGTCTTTCCTTTGCTTTCCAGTAGGTGTTGGTAGAATGCTTTATTTTCTTTTCAACTGTAGCCTTTAATTCTCTCTCACGCTGTAGTGTTATATATTTTCTGCACTCGGCTTCTCATACAATGGGGCGATTCCCTGGAAGGTGGGCTTCTCCTCTGTGAGCAGGATGCCTGGGTCTCAGGGCACCACCTACACTGGGGAATGTGGAAAACTTCTGAAGTTCCAAAGCTCTTTCTGCACCAGATTCAGGGGCTGTGTATTTTAGTGGCTCTGTTTACCCCTGCAGGGAACCGCCCAGATAACCAGAAATGAACTTATACAGCAAAATATGACTTCCTTACGCTTATCTAGCTTTTCTAACTTCAGTTCCTACTGGCTATCTGCCAGTTTGACCTGATTGACACACCCTGACCTTGGATAAAGATGCTCTTTCCTATTTTCATTCTTAATTAGTGAGCCTTTTCCCATTTCTGCATTGGCGCACCCCTCTAGTGCTCTGTCTAATACAGCCACATGGCTAATTCCTTCCCCCCTCTGCCTCCGTCCCTGTTTCTCCCTTTCGTCTTCTTACTTCTTTGGTGCATCCCCGCTGTTGGATGTCATGCCAGTCCTGATTCCACCCACATACTCTCTCCTGGATATCTGCCTTCAGGATTCGATTCTGGAAGCCATTAGGCTTGAGTGACTATTTAACTGAAAAGTCAGCACCCATTATCTCTTCTTTAAAAAACAAAAGTCCCCTCCAGGAGAAAACCGTGTTGAGGATACAAAGAAGGAAAAGCGGGTGAAGAGCATGAGCCAGAATCCGCCTAAACCAATGGCAGTCTTCTGCCCAGCCCTCTGGTCTCTGAGGAGCCTCTCTGCTCAGCAAGTCCCCGATCTCCCTGCTGCCTGGTCTCCCTGTCTTCCTCTTTGTCCTTCCAGTATCGAGGCCTTGCACCCTGAAGTTGTTTCTCCCTAGTTTCTCTATCTCACCCACAATGTGAATGCCAGCCCCTCCACAGCATGTGGGAGAGTAATGGGCTGTGATGACGGGAGGGGACAGTCTGTGATGGAGAAACGGGGGGTTTACAAGGCACTAAGTAGACGATTAAGAGTGGTACATGCTGCTCTGACAGCCTCATTGTCATGACCAATTTCAGATGTATTGGCAGTGACTCGGAAGCCTGTAGACAAAGTATCAGGTTTTCAGGGATGGAAGAGTCCACCAATGGTCTACTGGGTGAAGGAGCCCTTCCAGCTCGGTACGGTCACCCCCACATCTTGTCTGTGCCTAATGAATAAGAGAAAGACACCAGAGTGCCACCGACATCGAAACAGTGGCATCTAATTGATTTTCATCTTAGTTCAGCAGTGTGACCAGAAGGATGTTTCAATTACAATCACCGTCTGGGACGCCGAGTGCCTGATTAGTAGGGATGCTCCTGTTCTCCATTCTCTCAAGCAGGTGCTCGTTATTCTTTAAGTTGTTGTCTCTGTCGATGAGACGGTGCCCCATTGGCCTCGAATAGCGTGCACAGGTACTCGAAGACGCTTCACTCACCGCCAGAGCACGGCAGAGGTTTGGGAACAAGCTGGGGCCTACGCTCGCAGATCCTACTAGAGCCAGTGGTGAAGCAGCTGCAGATTCCACTCTAACCTCACCTCCCGTATCAGTTGTGAATTTGATAAATGCCATCCTGAAGAGCAATTGATTTATTAATTAGCTGATTCAGAATGTTCTTAGGACTCATTTGGGATATGGTGTCATTATAATTTAAAAATGTCAGTGCAGTGCAATAGAAGACAAAATGGCACCTCCCACGGGCCCTGTGGGCAGAGCTTTGTCCTTTGGTGGGTGGGGGGTTTCTCCATGGCCGGAAGGCCACCCACGGGAGGTCACCTCATCAGGCCTCTGAGTGAGATCTCCGGGAATGAGGGGAAGTTCCCACCATGAAACAGCCAGGATCCAGACAAGGCTGGGTCGAGACCACGCAGGAGAATTGGGGCCATTAAACTCAGACAGTAGCTGTTCATTTAGAAGACACAAACGAATTAAATAAAGGACTTTAGTTTAGGAGTAACTTCTAGAAAAACCCCATCTGTATGTAATTACCTGTATTTATGACTAGGGTGTCCGTAAATTTCTTTCCAACTAAAGTTTTGATGAGCTGAGAAGCTAAAATTATGGGCTAGATTAAATTATCGTAAATGTCAACTAGCCGGGTTTTTGTTTTTATGTTTGCATTGTCCTTAGACATGGGTAATTCGGACCTGACAGTAAGTTGGAATTTTAGTTCATAGTGTTTTGAAACACTCTACCTCTCTGTAGTGGGACTGAATAGTAAATCTAAAATTGTGATAGATCAGATTATTGTTTGGTGGGTTTTTTAAACATGAGGACATGTATCCAGAAAGATGATGTGTCTTGGAAACAGACTCACCTCTGGGCGAAAGATCAGCATATACTTTGTTCTAAGCTCAGTTCTCCCGTAGACTGGGAAGTTGGATTGGGGGAAGTAAGGAAATTGCTGGAGTCCCATTCTCACCTGGATACACACAGGGCTTTGGGGGAAGACCATGTCCTTAGTTATAGTTTCAGGCCTGCCTGTTCTTGAGAGGGAGGAGTTGAGGAAAGCATCTTCAACTAACAAAAGGAGGCTCCCTTGTTTACCATGTTAAAACTTCGCTGATGGGACAGGACCACAGATAGCCTGAAAGCTTCCTAAAGACCCAGCAGCTGTGAAAAGCACTGCAGTAACCCCAGAATACCCAGATCCCCTGGAGTCTTTGCATGGGCGCCGTGCTCACAGTGGCACCAAGAGCAGCTTGGAATGGAAGGGGCAAGGACTTTAAAAGTCAGATGGATGGAGGTGTGAATCCAGCCCTAGCAGGGTGATTTTGAGCAAGTTGGTTAATCTCCTTAAGCCTCACTTTTCTCAGCCCGTGTGTGTGTGTGTGTGTGTGTGTGTGTGTGTGTGTGTGTGTGTGTGTGTGTGTGTCTAGAAATCCTACCTCCTAGGATCATGGAAATTATTAAACTAGATAATGTATGTGAAAATAACTGATACACAGTAGGTGCTCAGTAATTGCAAGCTCTCTTCCTTTTTTCAAATGCGTAATACAGTCACTTATCTCTTCTGTAGTTTCTTTGTATATAAAATGAGGAATAATAACGTCAACAAATATTTGTCTGTTCTTCTATTAAAAAGCAAGGACTTTTAAATCAATAAAACCAGCCTCCCTTCTTTTCAACTCCCCTTCCTTGTTTGCAGTCTTTCAAACCTCTCAGCTTTCTTCAAAGGAGGTTGCAACCCAGTATCCGGTCACGGTGCGGGAGCTGGGCTGTACTCTGTGTGAGCTGTGAATGCATCGTTCTCCCAGGGGACGCCTTGTCTGCAGGTACTGCCCCCAGCCTGCAGTGAACTCGGGACCGTTTATTGATCTTGTGTGCATCTGGCCCCACTGTGATACCAGGAAGAATAGAGGTGGCTGGCCCTGGACTCGGTCCTGGACAAATAAATGTGTTTGTCAAAGCCCTTTCCTGACATGGGTTGTCTCAAGCCCAGGTGGCACTGTGGCGGGTAATTAGCTCTCTTTATTGGCGGGAACCTCAGGAAGCTCTGAACTGCTTACCAGTGGACACACAAAAAGATTTTGTTAATGCAGCCGTTCTGTGCCTTTTCATCATGCTAATGGGCGGCCTGTAAGAAATTTAACTTCCTATCACTGGCGCCAAGCAACACCTATCAAACAAAGCATTGTTTCTTCACACTGTTGATAAGTGTGACTGGTGAAGGCCAGCGATAGGATGCTCGTTTTTTATCTGCTAAGTGCACAGCGCTTGTAAAAAACCAGCAGTGGCCTTGTTACCACTTGACATGACACTAGGTTTAGCTGTTTACACTCACACACAGCTGCAGCCGGGGGTCAGGTTCATTAGCACGCACCAGCGTCAGCACCATAGGGAGCGGCATCTGTCTGGTGGGATTCTCTCGGCTACCCTGTCGCAAGCAGCTAGGCAAGCACCTTGCATCTTGGAATGGGTGACTTTTAATTATTTCCTTTGTGATGATGATTCGAGAATCCCTGTTTATTCTTTGACCGTACATGGAGAAGATGAGAGAGAGAAGAAGGTCTGGCAATAGCATTCACCCCAGTGAAGAAGAAAAGGAATGTGGGGTCCACTGTGTATCGCTTCTCTCTTTGCTGACATGTAGCTCTTTGTTGTCCAGGAGGGCTGCAGAGCGGGAGTAAAGTACAGGTGTCTTTCTTGCCACAGCAAACGCTGCTGGAAAGCGGAAGTAAATTGAGTGGCACTAGATACTTAGTCCTTGATTTCCTCCTTTTTCCTCCCTATATTGTGAGTATGGCTTTGACAGATTTGGTGACTAGACTGCTTAGTCATGCTTGAAGCCACACATCATTTGTTTCTAGTGTTGTTACACTTTGGACGTTTAGGAAATGGAGAGTGATAGTCTAGAATTCTGGGTTCATTTGGCCATCACCATGACCAGAGGGGGTGCTGATAACCTAGAACAGGTAGAGGGCAGGTCGCGTCAAGAGCTGGAGCCCAGGCCTTCACTCTCACCACATATAGCTCTCCTCTGTGAATCCGAATGCACAAGAATGCACATGACAGAGGAGAAGTTGTCTGTGCAACCCTCTCAGAATGTTAGGGAGACCACGCTGGCTGCCAAGGGCAGACATAGCAACCATCTCCCATAAGCTGAGGAACCTCTGGCACCACTACACATGGCTAACATGTCTCACACCCTGTCACAGCTTTGTTTGACAGGCAACAGAGGCTCCTTTCCACCTCTACCTTTCTGTAAGGATGGAAGAATAATTAGCCACTCCCTTGGGTTAAATAATATACCCACTTTGAAAAACAACTACCACATCATTCTGTCCTTGCCCTTGGAGACTGGGTCACTTCATTTGTCACGGATATCCCTGGTCAGGCCTTTTCTACTAGTTGCTGCTATTAACATTGTGCGGTGGGTTCTTCTGTCCAAGGGATTCTGGGTAGGTCACGCCAGGAGATATTTGGGCATTTTCCTAAAGCACATCATGTGATATAATAGTGACGGAGTCACGAAGCTCTGAGAAGTTGCACCAGGATCTAGCGTGCCTTTTCCTATCAAGTATCATGATACCCAGTTTGTAGGTCCATTGTTGGGTCAGCCTGGCCTGAATTCACCTGCTGCTCTGAGGAGAGAGCCCCCCATGAACTGTGTTTGTGTCTGTACCTTCTTTTCCTGTATGCCCAGCACACTGCCACCAAGGGGCCAGGAGCCTTAGCGCCATTCATTGGTTCAGTGTGCTTTCCTGTCATTGCCGTCTCCATCCAGGTCCTTTCCAGGCCCTGGGATGCTGCCAGGAGCTTCCAGGCACAAGGGGAGAGAGATGTTCATGGTGGCCTCATACTCATCCACAAGATGCTTTTCTACCTTTGGGGAGGATTGCACACCTTTCCATTCACCTGAATTTACACAGAAGAAGTCACATGCTCTTACGAGGTTGAGTGCTGGGTCAGAAAATGAGGGGGAGTTAATTTTGGGCACTGCTCTCCACTGCCTCCCAGCAGCAGAGGCAGCCTGCCCCCCTGGCTCCTCCCCTCGGCCCCTCCCCCTTCGCCCCTTCCTATCCACCATCTCCTTGTCTCTTTGCAGGTCATTTATAATCAGCAGTCATGGCGTACAGGCCTCATTAGTGATATAGCCATTCCTTCACTGCTTCAGAAATAATCATTTAGAAAAAAATGCACGGTTTCCTTCCCTTGAGAGCCCATGAGTGATGAATTTATTTCAGTTTGGCTGTCTTGGCTGTCTTGCTCAGCCTTATTTCCATATTTATTTCAACAAACAATGTAGGGTGGGAACGAGAAAACACATGCTGGGTGTACACACACGCTGCATATCTGCTCCCAAATGCAATTCCTCTTGAGGGAGGTGTCAAAGGAATGCCGACACCCGTACCCTCCATTTTCAAAAAGAATAGAGCCGTTGGACTAGGGTGGGCCACTGTGTAGCTGAAAACCAGCTAGTTTGTGATTGTTTGCATTTGAAAAAGCGTGGACAACATGCCAAAAGCAATTGATTCTTAGCTCCCGTTCTGGTAAAGAAAATGTCCCCAGAGTGGGTTAGCCCTTGACCCCCTGCTCTTGTAGGATCTGATTTGTGTGACACTGGACAGCAATGAACTTTCTGAGCCAACTGAGAACCAGATGCCTCTGTCTGCTTCTCTTCAAGCAGACCTGGTTCCTGGGAGGGGTGGGACGGGTGTTTAATAATAGCGATGATAATAATAATAATGATGGTTTTTCTGTCCTAGGGTAAAAGGAATTCAAATGTGCAAAATAGTATCTTGTCCTAAACAGAGCATAGCACCATTTCTCCTACAGAAAATTTAGACAGTGCGCCCATTTCACAAGAGAAAGAATGGAAAAAATACTTATTCTTCTACAAATGAGTAGAAGAATCACGAATAAAAATGGTTTGATTCAGAGACCTGCACGGCAACACTTCCACAATTTCCTTTTCTGAGAACTGTATTTTACTAAGCTTAGGATTCCTTTGTCTAAGAAGGATGTCGTGCTTTTCCCGATCTAGTTCTGTGGCCAAACAGAGGGTGCTCAGGGTGAAGAAAAAGAAGGATTGAGCAATGTCTAATGGACACGATCCTTCCCAAAGTTGTACTCAAAACGAGACTAGCCAGGAGGGACTCTCTGTAGGGAAGGGAAGTATCTGCGAGGTAGGGAAATACTGCTGAAATGCAGTATTTTTTTCAGAAATAATCCAAAGAAAAAAGTGAAAACATTAGTTCCTAGTTGAAAATCAATAGTAGATTCACATACATGTTAATATCAGTTTTAAGAGTAGCCTTGGAACCAAACAGAGAGGCACTTATTAGAGAGGCATGCAGAGGGCAGCCTCCAGCACCTTGCATTATCATCTCAGTAATGATGATCTAGGGAAATGTAGCTTCCCCCCGCCTCACCCCCCAGTCTTTGCCGATGCAGACTATTCCCTTATGGGACTGGAATCTAATATGGACAGATCTCTCAGTCAGCTTATCCTCCATTCTTGTCATCTAATGCAGGCAGAACAGCATGGCTTTTATTCAGCCAAAATAGTTTTTATTACCCTTACAATTAATAGCCTTATAACATAATTGCACGTGTGATGTAGGAAGAGAGTGCCTTCTCTTACCCTATCGGAGACAGCTGAACTGTGCTCTTGAGGGAAAAGAGATTGCCTTCGGGATGGTGTTGGGTTTAGTAACTCTTCGGCAAATTGAAGGTCTATAAGCACCTCCTACCTTCTCGGACGAATGGTTGAATCATAATAAAAACAGTATTGCTTTGTAAGTGAGAGTAATGATGTATTCCACCAAGAATAAAGCTGGTCCACACTTTCCAGCATCACTTAGCCTTGGAGAAATGCACAGGTGCCAGGAAGCTGAGGAAGGCCCCTCATTGTGCCATCCATGGACGGCTCCAGCACTGCACTGAGCTCCTGGGGCTTGCTTTCTGGAACTGTGGTATTCCATTTTTAATTGGTAATCTGACCACCCCTAAATATAGCATTAAGACAGCAGAAGTTGATAATTGAATAAAGTTGAGCATCAGTGTTGTTTCAAATTAGAAATAGTTCTCATAACACCCTCTGAGGGTATTTCCTATCACCAGCCTAACTCCGGATGATGTAATCTTATACTGTATAGGTCTGCGATTTTCTGGTATTGATGCATTTCTCCCAACTGCCCTTTCTAGATTTTGTTCTTTTACTGATGAGTTGGCAGACGGTAGGAGTGTAAAGCAGACAAATTGATTGAGTAGCTAAAATGTAGGTATTTGTCTGGTCTCTATCACACCTTTCTTCTCCTATATGTATCTATTTATTTATGTATGTATCTGTTATTTTGGTGTGTTTTATTATGTGGTTGCTCTATAGAAACTTCTACAGAAGTAAAGAGACAGAACAGTGTGTCTCGCCGTCTGTTCACTGGTATTTCAACCCTAGAGAGCAAAGGGCCACAATGAAGTGCCACCTTTACTGGCTTCCCTGACAAGGTTCTGTGTTGCAGAACCCCAATAGCACCCTCTAGCAGCCCCGAGATCCCACACCCAGGGCTCCTTTACCTTCAAATGTTCCCGAATATCAGCTCCCTGAGTTATAAGCTTATTCTCTTTTCCATTATATAGGTGGAATTTTTCTGATAATCTTTGCATTTAGATTTGCTTCTTTGAGCCACAATAAATTCCTTCTTCACGGGAATAATATCTGACTCTTGTTATCGTAGGAAGAAACTGAAGGGCCACCTTGGAAAAGTTATATTAAACTTTCGGTGAAGGACAGCAGGGTGTGATAGAAAAAACTCCCAAATGAGAGCTAGGAAAATCGGGTTCAAGTCAAGGACATGTGACACCCCCGTTACTCATTTTGCCTCGGTGAGGACGTTGAGTAAAAATGGGTATGGTCCCCACTGGTAACGTGGCAGGTCAAATCAGATGATTTCTAGCCTCCTTTCAGCCTTAAAACCATTTTCCCAGCCTGTGAATGTGTCATGTTATCCCAGGATGTATCTGATACATCCCAGGTAGCAGGTTGCTACCCACTGCTGGGGGCGGACTTGCAAACCCAGTCTCAAGCTAGTCATAGTTTTCTGTAGAAACACATAGATTCAGAGACTGGAAGGACTGTGGCAAGAACCAAAATCAAACCAGTGTTAGGGCACCTCCAAGAGTAAAGGAAAGCTGAACTCACGCATCTTTAGTCTGTCAGCAACATTCATTGAATGCTTCGTATTTGTGGCATAATATCAGGCACCCTGAAGCATTAGCTGAAACTCACTCACTCCCAACACAGGACAGAAATATACACATCCAGGCAGCCAGGGTGCTTGTGCAGCTGCCGACACCTGGAGCCATCTGTGAGCCGAGCTGAAAGGGTCACCTCTCTCCCGTAGCCTCTGCTCTGAGCAAAAACTTTTACTTTGGTTAAACTTTAGTTAACTTTAGTTAAATTCAAATTACTATGCAAGAACACGCTTCAGAAAAGGGGAGACCCCCGGTTTTATTCCCCTGTGCCCGTAGCTGGGACTTTTGCCAGAGCTGTTTGCTTCCTCACCCAACCGGAAAGCCAGGCCTCCTTTTCCCTTGTGAACTGAGCAATATTAACTTCTTGGAGTAAACATCAAATCAGGGCCCATTTCGTGTTTCACACCCTCTCTCTAACTACTTAACGACCCTCCCGGCTCTCCCAAAAAGGGCCGTCACCCTTTGATGATCTGTGGCCAACAGAGTTGTTAAAATTACTTTGACTCCAAAGCAGTAAACTTTCCAGAGCGGTTGTTATATGCAGTGCTTCATGTTCAGCGACCTCTGATTTATTCCACCCTCGCCCCCTCCCCACCCCCGCACTTACCCAACTAATATTGGGCAGAATATTTAGAGCTTTTTGCTGCTCTCTGGGGAGCCTGCAGCATCAGCTTCACTTTGGAACTTGTTGAAATGCAGGAGCTCGGGTCCCACCCAGGACCTGCTGAACCAGAGTCTGCATTTACCTCAGCCCCGCTGGCAATTATGCACCTTCAAGCCTGAAAAGCCTTATTTTACAGAGGGCACTGGCTGGTCATAGGGATCCTGGCTTTATGGAGGGGTGGCAACGTGGGTGTCCCAAAGTAGGAACAGGCTGTGCCTAGGGTGGCAGCAAGTAGAAGCCACAGGGTAACCCTCACCTCCAGAGAGCTGCCAGGTCTTTCCAGCCAGCAGCTGTGATCCACACAAGATAGTATTGTTCAGGGGGGGAGAAAGATCGATGTGTAACCACACTAGGAACCCATAATATCATCAGTTGTTTAATATAGATTCCAATAGAAGTGTAAATCCTCTGGCAGAAAGCTTTTGTGTAGGAATGAAGATAAGTTTCCTGTTAAAACCCACAGTGGATTGAAGCCTAATTTCAAAATGGCCGTGTGCTGTATTTTTCCATTTCTGTTTTCCTTGTACCTGTCACCAAGTTACATAAGTGATTTTGGATTTTTGTTAGGATAAGTTTTAATGTCAACTGAAAGCATCTCCTCCCCACTCCCTTGCACCAGCTTCTTTCACTGATTTTTCCTCTTAAAAATCCTTGGTGTAGATTTCTTCCCACTCTACTCTCACCCACCATCTATCAAAACGCTTCACTCTGATGCAGGGTCCCTGTGTGAGCATGGATGCAGCTATTTACTTCTCTGAAGAGCTTATAGAAAACCCCTACCCCCACCCCACCACTAGCCTCACCCTGGTTCCGACCAGCTGCCTTTTTTTACAAGCCCCTGGAGATTGCAGCAAATGGGCGCGTAGGTTTATCCCCAAGCCCTGGGGTAATGATGGTGGAGAACAGTAAGCCACCAAACCTTGGCACTGCAGTCCTTGGACAGGAAGGAAAAGCAACAGCTGTGAGAGCCAGTTCTTTCATCTTAAACTTGGGGCCTCTGAACTTGGAGTCGAAACACTATTGCTCATCATCTTCCTTCCACTAGGACCGCGACGGTCTTGCCAGAAAGCATTATTTCTTGGGTTTTCTCCTGTCTTTTCTTTCTCCCCTTGGCTGCTCCCCTTTCCTCCCACCCCAGCCTCCACTCCTCTGCTCTTCCACTCCCCAAATCGAACATGTACAGATTTTACGGTTCACTGGAGAATAAGTGGCTGTCATTTCACAGACGGGCCAGGATGTAATTAGCCACAATGCATTGGAGTAATGGAACAGATGTCTCTTTGTAAACTGAGTTTGCTGCCGAGCACTGCGTGTGTATGACCTACTGACTGCTCCAGGCGATTCCACACTGCTCTCCCCACTCCCGCCTCCCTTTCTTCTCTCCATCTTCCTCTGGCCCATCTCTGGGTCCCTAAGCCAGAAGCTGGGCAACTTGAGTGTGTGTGCCGTTTTGTTTTTCCCTCTGTGGTGCCCTGGCTCATTTCTGCTGCTGAAAAGCTGCTGGTGACATGACGAAGAGTGTGTGAGCCGAACCTACACTTATTGATGTAGTCATTCACAACAGAAAAGGTGATACCCCTCTTATGAGATAATTGGCAGTTTCAAGTTGCACTTATTACTGGATGATAATACACCAGCAAAATCATAAATTACTGTTATGCTCTCTGGCCTGTTGTTGTTTTCTTAGCTAGAAATAAAGGAGATGTGCCTCCCTTCTTCCAAGGTTGTTATTTAAAATTTAAGAAGAAGAGCCCACGTCGGTCACAGAAGGATGATACACACAAACATCAGATACTTAAACTTCCTGCCAAATAACCTTTAAGAGCATTTGTTTCCCAAGATTATACGATCACATGGACCTCTGCCATTCTACATGTAACACTTTAATACTACAAAAGTCTTCCCTTTTTTAAAAAAGAAAATGTTTCTAAGTAATAACTTTTGTACATCCTTCACTTTTGAGGCTAAAGGTTTAGTGAGAAAACACCAGGCAAAATTCCTGCTGTATTTACCATTTCGTCTCTCTCCAGGGTGATGAGAGGTACAGACAGTAACTACATCCAATTCCTCCTGCACATTTGGAGGAAAACAATCCTTATTAAAATATGTTGGGAATCAACTCCCGGGTATGTGCCGGTCTTTGTTCCTCAGGCTCTCATGTTTGGTTTGATTGATTTTTTTTCTCCTGGCCACATGTTCAGAATCTCAGCTCTGGCCACACACAGGAGGAGGCGATCCCGCGCTCAGGTCTAGGGTTACGCTCCAGTGCGTACATATATTTGGTCCCTTTGTCAGGTGAGAGGACTCTTCAGGTTCTCACTTGGGTCCCTGGAATCAGCAAGGCCCCATCATCCTGGCCAGCGATAGCCGGTGTTGCTACATAACATGCCTATATTTACCGTATGGGAAAACTGACTACAGTGAGGGAAGAGCATCTCATTCTGAAGGCTGTCACCAGGATCGTGGGTTTGGCCTCGGGCCTTGGTGGCAGTGAGTCTTAAAATGTTTGGTTAATTCAGATTTTTCATTTTAAGATTTTAGGTGTTGATTATTTTTCCCCAAACAGAACCCAGGACGTTCATTTGAGCTTTTACAAATCATTAAAAATTTAAGGCAGCAGTCTAAAGTTAATTTTTACCCTGAGGATTTTATAATAAATAATAGGTGGAAATAGATCTCTGGTGTATAGAATTGATACTTCTACTGGTTTGGCAACAAGTAATTGGACACCTCCTCACCATGACCTCATTGATTGCCCCTGGCTTATGAAAGTTGAAACCTCCCCTATTCTCTGAGGGGTTTTGGTGATCATGACTGTGTCTTTGGTACAAATTTGGAAAAGAAAACTTGTCAGTTTTTGCTAATCTCCTTAGAGCCAGAATGTGGAGGACCCGAAATGCTCTAAGCAGTCTATTAATATTGCTCTTATTGTTTTGGTTTCATAACTGAAAGGAATCCTTTGTATCCTCAGCATACATTATAATTCCATTGTTAACATAACTATTGCTGAATGATTTCTGCTTCCTAACTAATGCCAAATTGGGATCAATCTCCAAATTTCATCAGAAGTCTGTGGCATGCCTCCCTGAGGAAAGGAGAGATGATACAATCATTTTTTTATCCTCCTCAAAAACTGGCACAATATGCAAAAATAGTTGGTGATCATTTTAACATAAACTGGATTTTCAGAGACGGAAAGTATATGGGATCATTGGTTATTTTGGAATTACAGATATCTGCTATAGCTAGGACATATTGCCATTCTGTAGAATCTGTGGGTAGAAAGGATTGTCAAGGTCAACTACCGTGTTTCCCCGAAAATAAGACTTAGCCGGACGATCAACTCTAATGCGTCTTTTGGAGCAAAAATTAATATAAGACCTGGTATTATATTATATTATACTATATTATATTATATTATATTATATTATATTATATTATATTATATTATATTTATTATATTATATTATATTAGACCTGGTCTTATATTATAGTAAAATAAGACCAGGTCTTATATTAATTTTTGCCCCAAAAGAATTATAGCTGATTGTCCGGCTAGGTCTTATTTTCGGGGAAACACAGTAGCTCAACCTCTTGCCAAGAGCAGGAATCTTCTCCAGAACTCTTTATCAGAACAGCTGTCAAGTCCTTCCTTGTCATTCATTTTCATTTTTTGGATATGGAATGATTTGAAAGTCCTTCCTTGCATTCAGCTGAAATCAATCTCCATAGAACCTTCACTTTATTCTTATATGACACAAGGTAAATCTACCCCTTTTTTCATACGCAACCTTTAAAGAACTAACAAAAGCTTTCATATTTCTCTACCTTCTCTTTCCCAGCTTGGGCATTCCCAGTTCCTTCCATTATTTCTTACATTAGCATGATTACCTAACCCTTTGTCACAAAGGTTGTCCTCCTTCTGACATGCTCGTAATATCTGATTATCTTTTTTAAAATGAGATTCTCAGATCTAAGTATAAAATCCCAGATGTCATAGGACCACTGCAGAGTTCAATAAAAATTATCACACCTTGCCTGCCGCCTAAAGGTGCCTGTATCAATTAAAAACCTCAACTCTTTTACTATAAACCACCTTTAGACAAGATTTTCCTGGCACAGTGCAAGAGTCGTTAGTGTTTGTGAATCTGTGTATTCAAGTATTAATACTTACCTTTGCTGGCCTGGTAAGATATTTTTTCTTCTTATAATTGTCATTCTTCCTACTTACTACGCCAGTATACAAATCACTAGTACACACGGAGCTGAATTCCTTCAGGGGTTGTCCGTCACTACACAGTAGAATCCAGGCCCCCTTGGTATGTCATCCAACTTCATCATGTGCTCCCGTCAACTTGGCAGCCTCGTCTCCTTTCCCTCCCTCGTGCATCCTCTGGGACCCGCCACAGCCGTTCCTCAAACACAACGTGCTCTTCATGTCTTCACAGGCTATTTCTCTGCCTTGAAGGCTTTGGGCACATTTTATCTGACTCATAAATTTCTCCTGGTCCTTTAAGGCTTAACGCAAGAAGCACCTCTTAGATCAGACTTGTGTTTCCCGGGTAGGGGGAGGGGAGAGACTAAGTGAAGATGGTCAAAAGGTATAAACATCCAGTTATAAGTAAATACTAGGGGTGTGATATTCAACATGATGACTCCAGCTTACCTACTGTTGTAGTGGACGTTTGAAAGGTGTTGAATAACTACATCCCAAGAGTGTTCATCACAAAGAAAAAACTTTTCTTTTTCTGTTTTTGTATCTATATGAGGTAATGGATGTTAACTAAACTTATTGTGGTAATCATTTCACAATACATCTAAGTCCAATCGTTATGCTGTATACCTTAATATTATACAGTGCTGTATGTCTATTATAGCTCAATAAAAGTGGGGGATGGGACGAAAAGAAAGAAGAAAAATGCATGAACAAATGGACAGAGTCAAGAAGAATAAAAACAGAAGTATTTCTGGTGAGAAAAAAAAACAGAATCACCTGTTAAAGCTCTGTCAGGATCCTGACAGAGGGGCACCCTGGAGGGTTTCCACCCCACAAGCCACCCCCAAAGCCAACATTCCATGTGTGTTTTTGTTTTCTTTCGCTTTCTTTTGTGTTCTTCATTGTAAAGACCATAATTCATCAGCAATTAAAATAGACTTGAAAAAGAAAGAGAATTGCCTCTTCTACAAAGCCTTCTCTGGCCTTCTTTCAACCGTCATCTCCTTGAATCACCTACTCAGTCATGACAACATTTATCATTTTATGTTGCATTTAACTGCTGTTCATTTGTGTGGCCTTCCTAGACTTTCAGCTCCTTGATGGTTAGGGTTTGAGTCTTGTTTTTGTTTTTGTTTTCTTCCTGTGACATTCTACTGTCTAAGAGAAGCCTAGTATTTAGTAAGATGATGTGTGTATGTGATATCTCTACAGGTCTAGTAGTACATGTAAAACTCTTTGTGCAAAAGAAGTTACGTCGAATGCTTTGCTCACATCAGGACACCGTGGCCTAGTAGTGTAGTAATGCCATTTAAAAAAAGAAGTGAGCTTTCCGTGATTTGTTTGGTTTCTTTTTCCCCCTTTTAAAAAGCTTAGACTAGATCTATGTCCCAGTGTCAAGGCTTTTTGACGGTGCTGCACACCCACTTAACTGACTGTTATAAATACCACCATGGCTCTGTCCTAAGCTATAGTATAATCATTTTTTCTAAATGGTAATGGGTCTATGATTAACTCTAACTGAATATAGGAATGCACATTGAGGAATAATTATAGGTACTTATTCACTCACCTTTTAAATCCCTACTATGTGCAGATATGTCAGACAAATAGCATCCTGACAGCACTGTAATGACGAAGTCTAATCAGCAGACAAGACCATGCTGTATGTTTCAATCACATGCTCACTTTTTCAAGAGTTGGCATACCACCACTGTATTTATCATCAATTAAATTTCCCTGTATTAGTTACTTGCAGTAATTTTTAAGGCAATCACCTCAGCTCCAATTGCCATAGCAAACCACATAATCTCACCAAATAGAATTATTATCAGCTGTCATCATCCTCATCAATTCTTTATTAAAGACTCATTTCTCAAACCATTTTAAATTGTGTCTTAGAGTAAGTCATTTATAACCACATTTTGGAAACAGGCACATTAGACTCCCATTTCATAAATATGTTTTATTAGTAATGAGGAGGATAGTATTAGATTACTATTAGTAGTCTCAGCATAGGTTGGAAAATGTTTAATTAACAAAGATATTGCATTGGAAAAAATGACTCTGCGCATATTTCTTCTTGACCAAATTATTGTCTATTTTTTCCCCCCTGTAGTCCTTGGTCATTTTTCATTGCATGCACCTCCAGAGAGTGTATTTCCAAGGGTCTGTGCACGGAAGCAGAAACCCAGTGGGTGCAAACTTCCTGGAAAAATTTCCCCGTGGCTGTGTCAGAATCTTCCAGGTCTGCCCCTGAACCCGACCCCCAGATCCCAGCAGCCACCAGCCGTCAGTCTGTTGGTGAAGGGCATTGCTGGGGATCTTTTCTTTTACAAATCATAGAGCAACTAGATTCCTGTCCTGATTATGGTAACCTAAAACTGGTACTTGAAATCCAGAGCCATTTTCTCAATCGCCCTTTGGGTGTTTTTAATTCTGAGAACATGTAGCTCCCTATTTTCTACGCTCACTTTTTAGAAGAGCCGGGAAAGCCACGGAGATGTTGATACCCAGAATGTCATGCTCAGATATTAGTAACCTTGGGCACATACAGGTCTGCTTTAGCCAATACCTCTCTTCATTGGTGGTGTTTTCAATTAGAGCCTCTGCTTTACTTTCTTTTTGTTCACAACTCTTGTTGGGGTTCTTCCATTGTCTTTATTTATTTCATTTGCAGTGGTGCCTTTAGCTTCCTTGTATTATCTTGTACCCCATGTGTTTCTGCTCTTTTGCACTCAGATCTTTCCAAGGGCTAGGGCTCTTTGTGTGATGGTGTTCATGTGCTCCTGCAAGGACACGTATGTGCTCTCTGAAGAAACAAACTGACGGCTGCATGTGTGGGTGCTTAGCCAACACAAAAGAGCATGAGTTTGTGGTTCAGCCTAAATGCGGGAGTTGTGGAGAGCTTACGTCTGAAGTGCTGGCTGGTTCCCTAACAGGAGGCAATTATGTTACAGTCAGAGACCTCCTCACAGGCTGCCCTTATGCTGGTCGTGGTCTGAGTGAACAGGGAGAGCGGTAGAAATACGTGAGAGACATGTGACTTCTCCTCAGCCATTGATTGCCCACAATTGCGTCCTATTGCTGAGGACACGTTCTCATACTGAGTGTTTTGTTCAGATATCTTCCCCAAGTTCCCTAGTTACAGGATTCGTGTTCACGAAAGATTCTAATATGCCCTTTCTGTTCACCCAGCAGGTGAATAATCCCAAGTTAATAAAAAGGTAAGCACCCTTATGAATGTCGCGTTAAGAGGCTCTACCCAACTGCAAGTTCATACTGTGAGGGAAAGGGAGCCTTTCCTGATACCCTTGGTGGCATAAACAAGTGAGCTAGCCCACAGCAGCTGTCCAGAGCCCGTAGGGAGGTTCTGCCTAAAATGATGTAGAAGGAGGCATCCATTCAGGATGCTAAAGTGGAGGGCTGAGGTGGGGGGTGGCTGAGACAGGCTGCTGGGCAAGGCTGCTCAAGAGCAACAAAGAACCCCACACAGCCAGCTCTTCTCAGATGGGAAGGAAGTGGTTTCTCCGTCAGCTGTCCCTTTCTTTGAATCAGAGACCTGCCCTGCCCAGTGAAGAATCAGCCTAGCTTAGCCAGGAAGACCTATGGCACATGCCCCCTTCCTCCCGCAGGGCTCCCCCTGGAAAAGATAGCAAGGCCCCCAAAACCACTCCCAGAGTACTGTCCGACCCAGGGCTACACATGAGGATGGATGTTTAGCAGAGAAACTGCGATGGCCTGATCACAGCCATCATTCCAGGACACCCATCTCCCCTCTTCTCCCTTCACATCTGACTGGTTAGCTATTGTTCCTCATTGCCGGTGCTTGTTTGAAGAGCTCGGCAGCATTTGCAGGTATAAAAGAACGTGCAACTTTTTTTTCCCCTTGAAGTCATTGTCTATATTTAGGTCAGTGACGTGAGGAGAGATGTTGATGTGTTTTGTGCCTCGCGCTGAAAATTGCCTCTCCAGATACGGGGAACGGACAGGCTCTAATGGCACCGCCTTGAGCTCCCGTGCCTCGCAGCCCACGCTGCCCGCGGCGGGGCGTGGGATCTGCGCCCTGCCACCCGCCGCCACTCTGCACAGTGTCACAGAAACCACCCCCCCGCCCCCCGGCCTCCCTGGTACGGTGCTCGCTGTGAGAGAGGGGACTGTTACCATAAGGTGAGAGGGAAGGTCACCAGAAGTTGCTTTATTCTTTACCTGGACTCCCCTCCAGCACTCTGCTCTGTCAAGTAGAAAATGCGGGTCAGATAAATCCTGCCCACAAAGGAACTGCGCCTTTTTAACATGCAAATGTTCAGGCAGAGAAAGTAAATAGACATCTCCTCCTTCAGGAAACCAGGAGACAATCACAGCAACCCCTCACCCCACCCCCAACACCATTTCCCTTTCCTTTCCCATTTTAAGAGAAAAATATTCTGATCTTCCCCCCATTATTCTTAGGTTTTTTTTAAGGGAGGGAGGGGCTTGCATTGAATTGCTCTTAAGCCACTGTCTTTTTACCCCGACTTCCTCCCGTCTAGATAGGCTTCATTAATTTGATAAGCCGACACCAAAAGAGAAGGGTGGCAGTGAGGGGGGGTGGGGGGATTGCAGGAGGGGCTGCCTAGGGGCTGCCCTGAGGTTTTAGAAGATGAACTGCTAATGATGTTGAAGATGTACCTTCTCAGACTGCCTGGTCCCTCCGGAAAATCAGGGCCCTCTTACACTTATTCTGATTGTACCGTGTGTAAGAACTGAAAAACGGGGGGCCTGGGTGGGATGGAGGAAGGGGCTGCGGGGGCTGGGGTGGCGGTAAGTAGACAGATGCGTCTCCGAGGAGGAATCCGAACGTCAGTTACACAGCTCCACTGTCCTTTGGTTTAATAGGGTGTCTGATATTGTCATGCTAAAGAGTCAGAAACTAATGGGGGGAAATAGATTAATTTGCTAGGTCATTTATTGAACAGTCTTGCCTGATACTTACAAACTAGTGAAATTAGTGTAAATTGGCAATATGAATATTTTGATCAACATCTGTGACCCTTGAATTCAAACCCAGTAGGATGCAAACCACTGAGCTTGTGGCATGTTAGATGCACTCATCATCCTGGGCCCTTTCCTATCTTCTAATGTGATAGAAACTGATTCTCCCTAAGACAACCATATGTAGAATCTACCCAAGAAGACCCAGTCTATGCCACTTGTCCTGGATGGAGCGAAAAATTATATATTTGCCCTAATTATACCTCTCAGCAACTAGGAGAAGCCGAAAGATACCCAGCGTTAGTATGATTTTATTTTTATGCTCGGTTCTCTTGCATACTTTCAAGATCATTCTCAAACATTTACTGAAAACAAATGGGTGAGGCATTCTGAGGATGGAAAGCCATTTAAGCAAGGACCTTTTCTCATTTTAGTGAGTGGCAATAGAAGCAATTTGCAGATTTACCAGAAATCTTGAATATTCTTGAATCATTGTTCAAATTCATACGCTGGTTTGTTTTGCTTCTGAAATAAATACCGAGATGTGGGTGGGATGTCAGAGGACACCATTAGTTAAGTGAAAACAACCCAGGCTACTGCACCCCAGAGTTTCTGCTTCGGTAAATATTTTACTTCCTCCTCAATTTTGCCAAGTGACAGTGATTGTTTGGCCGTGTCAGAGCTAACTGCTTTGCGGATGCCAGGAGCTGCTTTGAGCCTGGGGTGGAAGGTGGGAGTAAATACTTCAAACGGATGAACAGCTCTTGGCCTGTGGACTTATCATTTGCTTAACTAGAAGCTAAATTAGAATGGCTAATAAGCATTCATTCATTAAGCAAATATTTATTGAGTACCTGTTGTGTGCCAGACACTCTTCTAGGTGCTTAAAATATATCGATGTACAAAACAGATTCCTAGCCTTGTACAGTATATACTCTGGTAGTTCTGAGACTGCCTCCCACCTGCGCAGAGCCCACACACGGATACCGGGGACAGGAAAGGCCAACCCTGACGTGCAGGTACATGAAGCTGCAGACCTGCTGGAGGTATGAGAGAGGTGTGACGCGGGCAGCAGCAGCCATGGTTTGTCATCTTTGTTGCAGCAGCCCTGGCTGCACAGCCATTGTGTGTGTGTGTGTGTGTGTGTGTGTGTGTGTGTGTGTGCGCGCGTCTGTGAAAGAGGGCAGGTTTGGAAGGTAGGTGAAGGATGGTGAAGGCCCTCCCTTTGGACGGGAGGGCTGACCTCAGCAGTCCCAGTTCAGTTCAGATTACCAGCCAGAGTTCTGGGTTCCTTTTCTGCTTTCTCCAGTGGTTCATCATGTAACCTGCAATAGGAAAGTTATCTTTTCCTGACAGTGGTCATATTCATAGAATTACTAGGTACAGGTATTAACATTTGGTGACCTGGATTGCGAGGAATCATTTATCGGTGCTCTAAAGATGGCGCCAGCATTATGAGTTCCTTAACACCCAATGCCGACCCGAAGACAAAACTGCAGCATTTCCAAGCTTCCCCTATGTTTGGTCCATTTTATGCATTGGAGAATTACGTTATTTTCTTCCCTGCAGTTGTTCTTCACCTGGAGCTAAATAGGAAGGGTCAAGGCAAACACCTCCACACCCACAGCCCTGCCTGGTTTTGGAACACCTCAAAGGGAAGTACTAGAACCGGTTTTTCAGAGTCAGGGCCATGCTTTCTGCATCCCTGTAGAGATGATGGCATCAGTTTGGTTAAAAAGCAAAGCAGATAAGAGTTCTGATTATGCTCTGTTATTTCTTAACCGGGACTGAAATTAGGATTCCTGGCTTCCTGCATGATGAGGGTTTGAGATATGGAGCAGATCACTGAAGTGGGCAGCCATCCTGCCGAAATCCTGAGGTCTGTGTGTCCTTCTGCAGCTGGTGTGTGTTTGTTAGAGGTCAGCAAAAGCAAGGAGTGGATTCAAAGAGAGCCCTGTTTCTGATGGAGCAGATGCTGTGCTCCAGTGTGGAGAGCACTTACCCTGGCAGAAACGCCCTGCCCATATGTCTAGGGCCGACGGCGGGGCTCCTGAGACTCAAAGGCATGAGGTCTGATTCTTCCTCCAGCAAACCTGTTGCCCAGAGAGGCAGAGGGGGCTGTCAGGAGAGCGGAAGCCCAGAACTCACTCTAGAAACACAGCCCAGCAACAGCCCTTTTGGCCACAGAGCTCTTGTCACTAGGGCCCCTACTCCCTTTTTTGTCACCAGGATAATGATGATGATGCGATGACGATGACGATGGTCCTGATTTTCAATTGTATTACCAACAAAAAGGGCTGAAAAAAACCTGTGTGAACGTTAGAAACTTCTAGTCCCAAATAGATGGTTTGTTTCTGGTTTCATCTACTTCCCAAATATTTAAGTTTCATATGCAATTGTGAGCATGGAATTAATTAATTTCAAAAATAAGTACTTCCTGGATGCTTACGATTCACCTGACACTGTGGTAAGTGTTTTAACCTGTTTAATCCACACACATCTTTAGTATTTAGTCACTATTATCCACGTTACCTAGAGAGAAAAATGAGCCTGGCTCAACACTTGTCCAGCTACCAAGGTTCAGGATCAGGCTTTGAATTCAGAAATGCTGGGTTCTAAGAGTGAGGCCAAGTTCCCTGACTCTTCTTTTGCTCTCAGCCTTGTATTCCCCTTGGGGGGCAGGGGTGAAGGTTGGCGAGTGATAGAAAGACATGCCTCGCAGCCCAGCTCTGCTTGTTGCCAAATACATGTGTTTCACAACCTTTGCAGGAGATAGTTCATCTAATTAACTTAAAGACAAACAGTGATCAGCTCCATTCAGGAAGACAAAAGAATCCATTCCTATAATGATAGCAATAGATTCACTCTGGTAACAGAAGTTGCTGCTTCCAATCAATTTGAGAATGGGTTTTCTCACAGGAACTTTCAAGCACTGTCACCAAACATTTCACACGCGGGAAATAGGCATAGAACAGTTTAGCAGAATGCGGAGAAGCCCTCAAGGGTCTTCCTATGCCCTGACCCAGTGGTTCTCCTTAAAGAAATTTATCCTAAGAACATGATCAGAGATGTGATCAAAATAGACACGTACAGACAGGGATGTTTACTGCAGCGTGATTTACAGTGGTGAAAAGCTGGAAAAAAAGAACTGTACAACCAAATATGGACGGCTTAAATAAATTGTGATAATTCAAATGAAAGAATATCTCAAACCTGTTCAAGCATTTTCAAAGACTAATTGATAACATGGGGAAATGCCCATGGTGTCGTAAGAGGGAAAAGGTGGAATATAGCACTATATGTGATCCCAATATTTTCAGAAGAATGAGAACACAAACTACTTGAGATTGGAGTTTTGCTGTAGTGAAATGAAGAACAAGTGTCTTTTGCATGACTTAATCGGGGGTACAGTTTTTAAGAAATAACCCAGAGTAAATTGTGACAATAGAAGAAATACTTTCTCTCATCAGCCAAAGTTCCCAGTGAAATGAGTGACCGTTCAACATCAGGCTTGAAACTACTTCATATTTCTTTCTAACTTTCTTCTGTTCCTTCAAAACACACTTAACCAGAAGTTCTATTACTGAGATAAGCTGGTATTTTTGCAAGTTCGTATTGCTTCAAAAACAGCTTCTTGCGAAGAAAAGCTGAGGTTTCTCTGCCATTCATGTAACCGTTGCTTCATTGCCAGGATCTTAAACAAGTTGGCCAAGTGGCTGACAGACCTTTTCCCTGCCGAAAAATGGCATGTCGGAGATTTGCACTGCTGATGTGGAGGCCTGCATGACTCTTGTGGCAGTTATATAGATAAGGAACGTGATTTCTTCTTTATACTGGGGTGAGAGATGGGGAAAGCTAAGGTATCACCATGGATTAAATGAGAAAACTCAAGTCATCAGAATACGACCCTACCAGCGGTGTTGGAGCAGAAGAAAATGGGCAGGTTCTTCCACACGCGGGAAAACGGCTAGAGACAAGGCCTGCGTGTGTCCCCTAAGAACTTTTGACAGAAAGTACAGAGTCATTTGAAGAAAGTCTTCAAATCTCAGTAGGATCAGATTGGAGAGAAATCTGAGTCAAAAATTTGAGAGGAAGCTACCTAATTATATCTAGACATTTGTGCTACTCTTGCTTTCATAATTAATCAGAGCTCTGAGAACACTTGAGTGTTTAGAAAATAGTCATAATTACCTGTGACTACTAACCTGCTGGCAATATAGCCCCATTGGAAGAAAATACCCCAACAGAAGTAAAGTAAATGGAGGGCTAGCCTTGCAAATCTAGCCAATCGAATGATTGTAGACCTCACATCTGCCTTCCCTAAGCCAAACCTGAGAGCAGATGTTAAGATAGGGAGGCAGCTTCAGGATCCAGTTGGAACCATGTTACCCATGGAACGTACTGACTTCTTACCATTACATTCAAGATTACATATAGTCTGACCCCATGTCTCTTCCCCGCTTCTTCTGCCTCTCTCTCCATCTCTCATCTCTGCAGGAGACTGTTCTGTCCACTTTGCCCTAAGCAAGCCACTCTCTCGCGAGTCTGGAGCCGTGGCCTATTACGTTCCCTCGGCCTGGAATGGCCTAAAATGCTCTGTTTTTGGCTCATCAAGGTCACTTTCTACTTCCAGGTCCAATCAGAAACCACTTCAGTCAGAAATGATCCGACCCTCTTTCCCATGCCTGTCGGTGGATTTTTATAGGTGCCTTCATTTAATATTTGTTTTATTCTGCCTTACATTCTCACAGGTCATATATGTTTCTCTCCCCCATCAGATTGTTACTCATCTGCAAAGGACTCTGATGCCAAGTCAAAGGACCTCAGGCAGTAGTTGCTTAATACATGTTTGCTGAATTTGGTCAAATGCAAGATGGAATATGAATAGTAAGATGTTTGCCACAGACCACATGTGCAGCCATGTTTCCCAGACAAAAAAAATACCAAGAAACATGACCTTAGGACAGAATATTTGAAATTAGACTGGTCCTAAAAGACCCATATTGTTACGGCTACTTGTAATACCAACCCACAATAATAGCTAACGTTTTTGAGGATTTGCTGCATTCTAAGCACTATACTACAGAATATCCCATTTGACTTACCCGACAACCTGATTTTAAGTACTATTGTTGTCCCCATTTTATACATAAGAAACCAAGACTTAGTGAAGCCTCTTACCCAGGAAACCAAAGGGCTGATGTACAGACACTTGTTCGACAGCTTGGTGTCCTTGGGGTCTCGGTCTCTCTCTCTCTGTCTCTCTCTCTCTGTCTCTGTCTCTCTCTGTCTCTCTCTCTCTCTCTGTCTCTCTCTCTCTCTCATACGATATGCTGGTATCTGCTTCATTCAGTCACAAGGAAGGGGGCCATTTGTAAACAACTTCTCTGGTTCTGACAGATTTTCTTCAGTGATCACTGGTGTTCAACAGTATTGAGATTTTCCTATTCTAGAGAAGCTCTAGAATGTTGAACTCTAACGTGGGAGGCCGCTAGTCAGTCATGCATAGGGAAGTGGATTAGTCAGGGTTCTCTAGAGAAAAGAACCAATGGAGATTTATTATAATTCCTGCCCACTGGAAAGCCACTGAAGAGTTGTAAGCAGATGTGTGATATGATCACATTTGAATTTTGAAAACCTCTGCCCACAGCGTGGAGAATGAATAGACTTCAGTCCTTTAATTTGAAAAACTGACAGAATGGAGTGATAGGATACTGAGACAAAGAGAAGTGAATAGAGTTGAGGTATTTGGAGGAGGTGACTTTGAAAGGGCTCCTCCAGCAATATTTTGAAATGGGGACTGAAGGAGAAACGTGTATCAGGGTGGAGCCCAGGTTGCTGGTCTGTGAAACTAGAGTTTCGTGGTTGTTCCAGTCACTGAGATACACAGGGTAGCGAGCATGCATTTCATTTGCATCATACTGAATTTGAGGAACCTTTGAGATAGGTACTAGACCCTGGTAGAAATTGGATGGATGAAAGCCAGGGAAAAAATAACGCCTGAGAGAGAGCTGTGGTAACTGCAGGAGCCAAAGGATGGAGATGGAAATGAGTTTTTAAATGTTTGTTGGCCTGTTTTATTATTATGTATTCATTCATTCATTCATTCATTTATTAATTCATTCTACCTATTATGCCCTGCCAAGAACATGGAAACATCTGAAGGATAGAAGAGGAAGGTGAGTAGGTGGGATGAGGCCCAGCTCTGACAGGTCTTGAATTCCAAGCTAGTAACGTTGGCTCAGCTTTGAAGGTGGGCAGGGTAACATCATGGTGGAGGTACGTTTTGGGGAACATTGACCTGACAGTGTTATACGCAGGCAAGAAACTAGAGGGAGGAAGACCATGATCGGAGCTCAAAGGATACAAAAGGACTGCCTCATTCTTTCTAATTGTAATATAAGGTTAGCATTTGGGAATGGCAAGTTCATCCACATTCATTCATTATATTCCATACATATATCTTTACCCTATCTCTCCATATAGGTTTGCAAGTAAGAAAAACTTTGTGAGTATGGAAACTGCATCATTTTTCCCTTTTCAGTTTTCCATAACCAAGCAGATTTAGGATATTTTAATAGAAGCTAATGTTAATTAGAAGTGAAAGACCTACACATAGTAGGCACTCAAAAAGAGCGATGAAATTGAATCAGATTGACGTCCGTAGAATAGTGAGAGAAGACACAGCTCAACACTGGACTCCTCCAGGGAAAGGGGAGAGCGATGGGGGCCCTTGCATGAGAATTAGGACCTCAGTGACCCCCATCTGTTCCTTCTTCCCTCCCTCCCCCCTCCACAGCTGCCATGGCGACATGTCTGGAATCACAGTAAGCCTTATACCCAAGAGAAAACAATACTGTGTTTGAACAGTGTAAGTTGTCCTCTAAGGCTCACAGTCTGCAGGTCCCATCCCCCACAATCAGGAGATTCTTAGAAAAGGCAGCTTTTTACCAGAGGGTCTGCGGCACTCCCGCTCACTGATTTGAGCCCATTTTATCGCTGGGTGCTTTCCGCTTGTTTTTGAACTCACACCACAGCCTCTAAGCTGTTGGGCTCATTTTGGCATGAAGTTACTAATGTGGGCTCTGTCTCCCGAGCACGAGCATCCAGCATCGTGCGTCTTTCTTTCTCGTGTCTCCTTCTCACTGCTGTTGACTCACCAGGCTGGGACTGTGTGAGCTACACTGGATTAGTAACAATGCAATCAACATCTCTAGTTTATCTTTGCTCCCCCTGACTCACCATTTCTAGGTCTCAGAGCTTGGCCATCTTCAAAGAATGATGTGGGGGCTGAGGTGGAGATATGCACACATGTGATATTTCTACCATCCGATTTGAGTGTTTTCTTTTCTAGTGGTACAAGGGTTCAAACGTTATTAAGTGTTATTTATTATGTCATCGTCATCCTTGCTGTTGCTGTTACTGCTCCAGCTGCTGTTTATCTCCTGAGGTCTAAGATGACTTGCAGGCAAGGGAGGCAGCACTGGTCTGATGTCTGACACTCATCTGCAGAGAAAACTTCAGTTTTGAACTAAACTTTTAACTGTAGCCTCTTAAATTCTGGAAGCTTGAGCTGGAACCCATATAAAGTATATACTAAACAGAGTATATTACCTGTAAAAGAAATTATTACCTGTAAACGATGTACCATTAGTGCGAAATATATTTTCCTCCCTAGACCTTTGCATGCTGATAATTATTTTAATTTTATAATTTAGAGAGATAGATATCAATTAACAGCCTGAGATTTTAGAGTCTAGATTTTAATTCTACTCTGCCACTTCTTAGCTGTAAGCTTGGGCTAGTTACTTAATTTCTTTGTTTTAATTTCCCCTTCTATAAAGTGGAGACTTTTACCTCTCATACATACATCATAGGACATATCTCATAGAAATGTTTTGAGGATTAAATAAACTAATTTTACACAGTGCTTAAAAATTGTATCCAGTACATAATAAGCTCTCAATAAGTATTGGCTGTTCTTATTCAACAGGTGATATTTACCTGTTTTGAGAGAAATAATTCAGTCCTCAAAGAGTTTTCTTTTAATACTCCTCAGGATTTTACCTTCTCTTATTTCTGAATTTACAAGCCGTCTATTTTATGGACTCTTAAGTGGACACCCAGTTACAGAACAGGCCTCTTTGTCTTTCATTCCCAAGTAGAGCTTTCCAGCTTTGCAGTCTGCCTTTGACGTAGCCAGAATTTTAGTCTCATGTCATGAAAATTAGATTTCGGCTCTCATGTGGTCTAAATCCAAGAGCACTTACTTCTTCTTCTCCAAGTAATTATATTTTACATACACTGACTTTTCCTTGGCTTATCTAATGCTGCCTCATTAGATGCTAAACCCTAATGATACTCTTTCCTTTCTCTCATTCAGCCATGGAAATCACATGTAAAACTATCTGTAGAAGTTTTCCCTTTGTCTTCCAGCACCTGGAGCCCTCCCTCACTTCCAGCCCTTTGCCCTTTACTGGATGTGAGACGGAAGGCCAGCTGCTGGGCTGCGTTGGCAGTAGTCCCCTAGAGGGTCACAGAACTCAAATGCAGGAGGGATCCAGAAGGTCCTCAGAAAACTCTCAGCAGCTCTCTGAGCCCCCCAGAAGCTACGTTACCACTATGGCTGGCCAAATCCAGGGTGGGGTTGCACCACGCACTTTTCAGCTATCAGAGCTATACCAAAAATTACCTGAACTACAATTCATTGCAGTTTAGTTGTATCTACACAACAGCCACAAATGAGGACTCAGAGAAGCTTCAGCACAGATTTGTGGGGAGCAGTGCTACTCGTATTGAAATGATCCCCTGTAACAGGAAGCAGCACCCTCAGGGTGGCTTCCAAAGGCTGAAGGAGGTAGACACACTGACCTTCTTCACCCTATTTAGGTGTTCAGTGATAACTACTCGGCTCTTTTTTTTTTTTGTCAGTACCCTTATCCAAAGAACACGGTTTCAAAAGTTGAGGGCTCACATGGTTCTGTAAAGCTTCTATGAGGAAAAGCAGCAGTCTGCCCTACCACTCTCCCCTTGCTGATTTCCGTTCCCCAAAGCTTTAAAATATTTTAGCTGTTTCTTATGGCTTGAACCTTGTTATTTCTAAATAGCATGTTTCTACAGTTATCTCTTGATTAGCATGTTTGAGAGATTACCTATTGACTCCTTACCATGGAAAATACGGATTTAGCTCATTTAACTCCTCCCTCTTCTCAAACTTGCTCCTTCCTCTTCCTCCATCTTCCCAATTATTGTTATATCACAACTTTTGGTGAAATCAGGTGTGTGTGTGTGTGTGTGTGTGTGTGTGTGTGTGTGTGTGTGTGTGATGTCTAAATAAATGTTGTTCACAGTTGGAGCCAAATGGTGGCGCTTTGATTACATTTCTACCTCGTACATCATTTGCTTTTCCTGAAGTTACTGGCTGTGTTGCTTTGTTTGCTTGCTTAGTTTCTATGCTTCTAACCTTACGTCATCCACAGCATCTTCATCAGCAGTGTAAGTCTCCTCTCCGTATATGTGCAAACCTCAGGTAATCAGTCCATATCTTCATGGAGGTATTCCTGCTGGAGTTCTGCATCCTCTGTTCCCACCTGGATGGGTACCAAGTCTGCTGCAGAGCTGGCGTCCTGAGCCTTCATTCACATTGCTCCTGTGTTGACTCCCTTGGTCATGGATCCCAAGTCTCTCTAGCTTAGGTTAGTCGTCCTCTTAGTGGAATGTATCTTCTAATAATTGTCTAAGGACTCGTGAATTTCCATGAAAGGTAAATGTTTGTCACCTTGCATGTATGAAAATCGCTTTTATTCTTCTCTCAGATCTGATTGGATATAGGCTTTTAGGCCATAAATAAATCTCAGAAGGAATTTTGAAGCACTTAATGCCTTCTGGTTTCCAGAGTCGCTATCAAAATGTCCATTGCCATTGTAATTCCCACCCTTTAGAAACTTCTTTTTTTAATTCTCGGCTTTCTGAAATTTTAGTGACATACCCTACTGTGGCCCTTTTCATATGGGTATTTGTTGCTCAGAGGATTTTCTAGGCCCTTTCGACATGGCAGCTCATGGCCTTCAGTTTTGGAAAATTTTCCTCTGTGATTTTATTGATAATTTCCTCCATTCTGTTTTCTCTTCTCTTTCTGGAACTTCTGTTATTTGTATGTTGTACCTTCTGGACTGATCCCCTATTTTCTTATTTTTTTCTCTTCTATTTTCCATCCTTTGACTTCCGTTCTACTTTTCAAAAGATTTTTTAACTTTTCCTTACTCTTTCATTTGATATTATTTCTGCTACTATATTTCTAAATTTATAAAAGTTTTGTTTTAATTTTTAAATGTTTATATCATCCCTTTCTTAATTCATAGGTTCAATAAATTTTTTTCTGAGAATATATTAATAATTTTTTAACTGTTCACCAGTTGCCTTTCTGTTTTTGTTTGTTTGTTTGTTTTTTGCTTTTCCATTTGTTTATTTGGACTCTGAATGTTGTGTTAGAGACTTTCCTCAAATGTGTGGTGATTCTTGCCTATATATTCATTGTTAAGAGGAAGGTATTAACAGTCTAACTGGGCACCCTGTGTTTATATATGAGAACTTTCAGGTGGTGGTGATTGGCTTGGAATCCAGCCATGGGGCATCCAAGATCTATTGGTCATTTCTCATAGGCTGGTAAATCTCCCTAGCGAGGAGTCTACTGATCTTATGGCTAGAGACATAGACTGGCTGCCAGTGTTCTTGAAGCCAAGTAGAGGAAGAGTTTAGAGTGGGGTAAGGTTATCTCACCACTGACTTGTAGATTCCACTTAATTCCCCTGTTTTCAGTACAGCACCCCACATTCAACTGTGCGTTGTGTCCACGTGCCAGATCCCTCTGCTTCCACCTCATCAAGGAGGAAACCAACCCTTTCTGGGTGGAGGACAAATAGTTGCATGGTCGTGCACAAAAGAAGGGTCTCGTAATCTAATGCTCCTTATATAGACTTTCAACCAACCCTCCTGTTTTTTTAGCCCCATCTACTCCATCAGAGGTGCCTGATGCCTCTAATTCCTGAGATTTTTAAGGTTCTCAACATACAATGGCTTCCTTCTCTTTGGCTTTTCTCCATTGAAAGTTTGGATTTCAGCTTTTCCTGCTCTGCTCAATTAGTTATTACTCATTCATCTGCATTCCAGTTTCCAAAATCATGTTGTCATCTCATGTCTGCTTTTGGCTCCTTTCCTAGCCTCTCTATGTAGAGTTTTGACTTTTTTTTTTAATCTCTTTCTTTGTCATTTTGTGGAGGGTAAGGAGGTTAGGTAGAAAAGGAGGGGAGAGCAACAGGAATTTAATCTGCCATGCTTAACTGCCATTTATGAGCTGACCATTTGTGTCTAAGGGGTACACTGTTTTTCTATGCATCAAAATAAAACTGTGTGGGTTCCTTAGCAAGTCCCTCATCCTGGAATATTTCCACTTGGGGCTTCCATAGTGATATGGGTCTGCATCAGAATACTCTTAAGAAATGCAATGTGAAATAGAGTTATCCCAGGTAACATACATCAGATGTCCCTGGCTTGCCAGTAAGTTGTCTTAATTCACAGAAGATCAGAGTCAACCAATTCCCTGGATTCTGAACTGAAATCCAGGCCCAGCCTAAGGAACTAGAACCTCATAAGCTATGCGTCTCACTCACTATGAGCTGAAGAAATCATGCCATATTCATCCCTTTGTGCAGGGCTTTTCTAGAGTATCGACACTCTGAAAACACTGTCGTAGTATGATACTATATCATTGTATCCGTCTGACCAAGGTCTGAGGTAGATTCGATTTAGGTCCACTTCTAGCTCTGCCCCCCAGTAGGGTGTCAGTTCAGATCACGTTTGTCTGTATACAAGAAGCACTACATTAATAAAAAAAAGATGTTTCATTTTCCTCCTGTAATAAGAAGCCAGAGAGAAGCAGATGAGAGAAAAATGCCACCTGATCCACGATGTCAGATATTTTCCACTTCTTTCTCTCTTTGTACCCCAGTCTGTGGCTTGTATCCTTACTCTTGTTATCTCAGGGTCACAAGATGACATCTCCACCACTAGCCTGACCTCTGCACTCCAGGCCCAAGGAAAGAGAAGAAAGGGACAATGAAAGTGGGGTGGGGCCAATTATAAATTCCCAGTATACTTTACATGCATCTCATTGGCCAGAAATGCATTACATGACCACCCCTAGCTGCAAGGGAGGCTGGGTAGTTCCGCCTTAAATATAATCGGGATTCTAATGAAGAAAGGAAAAGTAATACTAGCGAGGCAACAAATAGTGTCCGCCACACTAGGTGTATATTCCTGAGCAACTTATCTAATCTCACATGGCATTTATATCCTTCTTTGGAAAGTGAGAATAAAAATACCTATCTCATCAAGTTGCAGTGAGAAGTAAAGCAGAAAATGTTTATAAGAGACATAGCACCATACCAGACACATAATAGTCCCCTTCTCTGTGATCCCTAATATTGGTCTGATTCTGGAACACACCAAACTGTCAGCGTATGCTGTGAAGACTGATACAGACATATATTACTTGATAAAAATTAAGTTTGTTTTGAGCGTCACACAACACCTGTTGACAGAGCATTAGTAAAAATGAGATTTGGGAATCACAAGTCAAAAAAATATATTTTGAGCACATAATGTTCGAATATAAGACACAGAGAATCTAAGACTATAAAGATGATTTTACAGCCCATGTCTTTTATTGTAATCCTTAATCTTCCTTTATATCTCTTCCCTTTGCAGCCATGCCACCCGTCACCCTCTTTTTAGCATACTCTTCCCTTGATCTCTTGAGAGGTTCCTTAATTTGTATTTACTATTATTTATCTACAAAGCTTTATTATGCATTCATTGGACCATCTGTGTGTGTGTGTGTGTGTGTGTGTGTGTGTGTGTGTGTGTGTGTGTGAGTTTAATCAGCCCCAATAACTGACTGCCCCTTTGCTTCTCTCACACAGCAGAGCTGTGTGAAGACCTTGTAAAACAGGTTGGGTCCAGGAGGTGGGGAAACTAATGTGAGGGGAGGTTGTGACCAGGCAAGCCACAACTGAGGATTTATGAAAACTGCAGTGGTCTATTAGAGTTTGGATGTCAGAGGGTGAGAACACATACGGTTTCTGTGTTTTTATGTCCGTAGCATTTTTCTGCCTGTACGGCCGATGGAGTGCTTTGCGTCCTGCTTTGTTTCACACCCCGTGCCCTGTGACCTAACGCGCCAGTGCACACCGTCTAGCAGAGGACAGGGACCAGGGTCATGTTTCACAACCTAAATTCCAAGGGACCTTTGTTTTCCTCTCTCCAGCTAAATGAACACTGGTAACAACAGAGGGGAGAGGGCTGGTGCTGTGTTTGGTTCTGTACAGTAACAAAAAGGAAAACTCTTCTAATGCCACGTGAGCCAGGCTGCCTCGTAAAACCGGCAGCTCCAAACACATCCTCTCAAGATAAATACAGAAGCAAAGAAAGAAACCTCGCCCATTTAACAATGTTTTCCTTCCCTATGGCCCGTTCCTAACTGGTCTTTGCCGACATGGAGCTCTGGTTGGGTGTGTAGAAACCAAATGCCACAGTCCAAAGGAGAAGCTCTGTCACAGGGAAAACAAAAGGCAGCTGTCAGTTTAATCCCAAGCTCCCTGATAACATTCCAGCAGAGTTCCTTTTTCTGGAGATGAAATAAGAACCCTGGCAGGCCCTCTTGACTGGCCACATAAATCATTTGTAGTAATTGCTCTGAGAGAGGAGTGCCTCTCAGGCTGCACAGTTAGAAGGGGGGGAATCACACACCAACATTCTCATTCTCTCTCTCTCTTTCTCTCTCTCTCTATCTCTCTAGCACGCGCGCACATGCACGCACACAATGTATCATCGCCTCTCGTTCATCCCACACACGTGCACAGGCACCTACATGCACGCCCCCTCTTGTTAAAGAGTTGCTCTCACTGGGGTGGGCTCAGCCAGCCATATTGGAAACAAAAAGAGCATGGCACAGCATCTAATGAATAGTCAGTTTTATATTTCCTTCTCTTTGAGCTTGAGCCAATTTAAATTCTTCTGGAGTACAGTTTGGGAAGGGATGTTGAGAGGGTTTACAGGAAAAGCGGGAGGGAGAAAACACAAATGTAAGAGGGGAATAGTTGTGATTTAGCTTTGTTAGGCTTACCCATTGCTGTGTATTCTATGATGTATCACCTGCTTCCTCCTTTTTACCTTTTCTGGTGAGAACTGAGATGTGGTCATAAAAATCCCCCACGCTGTGATCTGGGAGCTGCTGCTGAGGCTTGGCAGTTCACTAAGGACCGAACTCTCAAAAGCCACAAAGCTATAATATCCCTTCCCCTCTGTGGCCAATAAAGATGGTGATAATCAAATAACAGGGCTTAGAAGTGGTATGGTGCCTGCAGCGGTTGGCCACAGGCCGGTGATATACACCCTTCACTTATACCCTGATGTATGTTCATTGAAAATATTGAAGCCACCAGAGATGGGGGGGCGGCCTCCTCCAGGCACACACAGCTGTTTGAAGAATGAACGGCTGGATGAATGAATACGTGAATGGATAGATGGATGAATGAATGATGGATGAGTAGGATTCAGTGTTATGTTATGAACACAGCTCGAAAAGCCAGGAAGCTTGCAGCCCTCGTGTGACAGATAAGCACCTTTCCCCACATTGTAAGTGATAACTATCCTCAGCATTGTGACCATGGGTAGAACAGATGGTGAAGGGAAGGAAAAGCTAGACGTGAGTGGAGAAGCGGCCATCTCCCCGCGCCACCCTTCATTCCTGACTGTTGACTAGTGTGAATCACAGCTGTCTACCCTCACCACCTACCTGGAACATGCTAAGCTCACATTCACGGTCATTTATTTGATTAGAAAAAATATCACACCTGGAACCATTATTTATGTGCCATATACCCACACTCCCAGAGCCCATTTCACCTTCGTCAAGCTAATAATAAAACCAATCTTCTTTATTTATTTCCCAGTTTATTTGACATCAACTATCTAACTTCAAAAGGAAAGCAAAGTGTTGGCAAAGAATCATGTTCCACCTGCTGTACCCCAGGCATAAAACTAGGTGTGTTCCACCAACTCACTCCTGCCACAAAGGTGCAGGGAGTTTGAGGGTACCTCCGTGTGCATTTGAGGTATCCTGGGCAGTCCACTGTCCGCCCATCCCAGATTGGATCTTTTGCTTACCTACTCCACCCATAGCCTAGAAGTCATTAATCATTCCTCTCTTGCTACCAAGCCAGTTGTTACAAATCAGCATGTGTTTGTACACTGGACCAAGGATGGCTCCTGTGTGATGATGAAGCAAGTACAGATATATTTTAAGACTTTCAGGATTGACGCTTCTCAGATATAGGGTAGTAATTTTTTGCTTTAATCTGCAAGCTTTTTTTAGGTTGGAGTTCTAAATTTAGTCACGTACACACAAAAGTAATAATAATAGCTTAGATTTGTATGATAGTTTGCAGTTTGTAAAGCAGCTTTCCATATGGCAGGTCATGTCCGTTGCTCTTTTTAAGCTGAAGAAACCAATGCTCAGAGAGAGATAAGTGACTCGTTTAGGGTCATAGAGCAATTAAGTTGTAGAAACAGGTATGGAAGCCAGGTGATGAGACAACTCATCTCATTTTCCGTTGAGCATATATTGTCTCTGTAAATTGTTGTGGTGAATTTGAGTGAATTACTTTGTACGTTATATCTTAATGGTAAAAAATATTTATTTTAGAAAAATTTTTAAAGTATACACATGTGTATTTTAAACCATGCATGATCATACCGTCCAAGATGATCTCTCCAATATCATTTGAAGCAATTCATTCTAGTGAATTCTATGCATTTCTATGCTTTGATATACATAACAGCATTAAATCATGCAGCATTTGGTTTTGTAGCTTACTTTTTTCATTTGAGAATTGTTTCATTGAGAATTTTTTTCTTTATCATTAAACATTATTTACAAAACATGATTTTTAATGCCTGCATAATTTCCCCTGGTCTAGCTATTCTATAAATTATTTAAAATTTAATCTGTCCCTGATTGTTGAACATTTTACTTATATACCTTTTATTGTGTACAAACATCCTTGTAAACAAATCTTCAGTGGAATTTCTGATTATTTTTGTAGTATAGATTTCTACAACAGGAATTGCTGGGCTGGAAGTTACTGGGTTAACAACTTATTACGAGGACCTTGACATGTGTTGTGTAATTGGTTTTCAGAAAGATCTGACCAATTTATATCAGCCATCTGAATGAGCTCTCTCTCCACACTCTTTCCAGCTTTAAGAATCATTGAGTTTAAAAAAAAATATTACAATATAATAATAAAAAATATATTTTGATATTTTAATTTGCGTTTTCTATGATCACTAGTGAAATTGAACATCTTCGTTAAGAATTATTGGCTAAACTGTTTTTCATTCATACACTGTCTTCTATTCATGCCTATTTCCCATTTTTAGAATGGGATATTTCTTCTTTTTAAAAACTTACATATTAAATTTGCATTTTTTGCAAATATTTTATCCCATTTCTTAATCTGCCTCTTAATTTTTAAGATTTTTATGTGCAATTTTCAAATTCATCTGTACTGAAAACTATTAACCTCTTCTTATTTAAGTTCTGATTATTTTATACTTATATAAACTCTGCCAAAGTCATTAAATATTGACTTCCTAAACACTTTTTGGAGCTCATTTTTTATAGTTAATTATATGCTTTTCAGAAAATGTATTTTGGTGTGGTTATGAGGTGCAGCTTGACCTTCAAATTTTTCTCCCAACCCTTGTCTGTTTAATAATCCTGCCTTCCCTCATTTTTAAAGATATAACGAATTCTTAAGATTTTTTTTGGATTATCATTTCTCTTTCATTGACCTATTAATTCTTACACCAATAGCACAATTTTCAATTATTCTGGCTTTGTAGTACGTTTTGATGTCTCACAATGCTCGTCTTTAGCTGTTTTAGATCTTGTTCTCAGTTTTTTCCAGAATAACTATAAAAACATATGATTAAATTCATAAATTAATCTCTGAAATGTTGGTGTGAATTACGTTAAATCTATAGAATAATTTAGGAAGCATTGACTTCTTCACAAATACATAGTCTTTCCATTCAGGAATATGAAATTTATCTCCATTCATTCAAGTCTTCTTTTATAATTCTCTAATTTTCTTCATACAGTTCCTATTCCTTGCTTATTAAGGTTATTCCTGGGTGACTCAAGTTTCTGTTTCTGAAATCATTGCAAAGTGACATTTTTAAAAGGAGGATCCTGATTAGTTACATTGGAGTTAGACTACGAGAAACCCCAACAGAACCTGACAAGCCAGCAGTCATTAGTAATTAAATAATTTCCAATTGAAAATGAATTGGATTAAATTAGTGCATTTTAAGGTATTATTTCTTAGACAAGAAATGTCCAACTGCTATTCTTACGTTACCATCAGTGCCTAACCCTAATACTACACCACTCTTAGTCAGTAAGTGAGAAAGACGTAAACTTCATGCTTATAATAAATTCATTTTTAAACACATCGCTTCTTGTCATTACTACATGGCAATGTTCTGGACGCATTATTCCCTGCTTCTAAAGTCACACTTCTCTCCTAAGTCAAGTCTCAGACCTTACCTCGGTAAAACTTTTCTTTGATTTCCAAAAACATACATTTTCCCAAAACAAAAGTGAACATTTAGTTTAGTATGATACTACTTAAATTTACCCATAAAGGTGAAACTACATGCATATATAATGTGTTTGTAGGAAGAGGATGTATTACAGATTTTAGAGCATAATCAGGCCTTAAAAATCAACTAGCCAAAGCCGTCTAGTCTTTCCGGGATCCGTGAATGACCTGAAATTGTTAATGAGATTGTGTTTGTGTGTGTGTATCTTCATGTGTCTGTTTTTCTGAGGAGAAAGTCTGTAGCTGAATTTCATGTGCCAACTGTCTAAGACCCTAAAAACAGTTGAGCATGGGCGGGCTACTCTAAGCCTCTCCTTTGTTAGATGAGAAAGGAAAGGTCCACGCAGCCTTGGGCACACAGCTCGCCTGGGGCAGGGCCAGGGCAGGTAGTTGGGTCTGCTTATCCCCTGTTTTGTCAGCAACAGCGTTCTGCACACTACCTACGAAGACGCTGTCATCCCCCTGCACGCCCAGTGTGCCTGCGTCACCATGGGAACTGGCAGTGGTGGAACCAGTGTGGAGTTTGGAGCCAAGGCCCCACATTGAGATTTGGCTCTGGACTCACCAGTCGTGACCCAGGGTCAGGTATGCAATGCTGTCCTCACTTTCCTCGTCTATGCAGTTGAGTTGCAGGGATAAGACTATCTCACAGAGTTTTAAAGAGGCTACAATAAGATGGTGTGTGTATGTACATCAGGAGCCCCCCTTTATCCTTGGGGGATCGTTCCAAGACGCCCTGGTGCATGCCTGAAACCACTATAACACTACATATAACACTATATAGAGGATATTGTTTCCTATACTTGCATACCTATGATCAAGTTTAATTTATAAATTAGGCAATTTCACGAATAGAAGACTCGTTCTTACTGTAGATCTTAGCAACCTCAGTATGTGATTTTTTTTCTTTCCTTATTAAGTCAAGAGCTTTCACCTTTTCACTTAAAGGAAGCTCTTTACAGCCTCTCTTCAGCATATCAGAATTGTCAGCATCACTAGTCTTGCATTTGGGGCCATTATTAAAAGTAAATAAGGGTTATTTAAACACAAGCGCTATGATAGCACGACAGTCAACCTAATAACAGAGCCGGCTACCATGTGACTAACGGGCAGGTAGTGTATACAGCATGGATACAGGGACAAAGGATGATTCTCATGCCTGGTGGGACAGAGGGGGGACAGTGTGAGATTTCATCATGCTACTCAGAATGGTGCACAACTTAAACTTATGAATTCCTTCTTTGTGGGATTTTTCATTCAGTATTTTCACACCGTGGCTGACCGTGGGTAACTGAAACCGTGGAAACCTGGATGACAGATACTGGGGGACTACAGTACATACCTTTTATGAACTGTAAAGTGCTAGGGAGTGTTAGTTATTATTTTCGTAATGGCTCCAGGGGAATTGTGGTAGGGGAAGCACCTTGTCGTATGTGGCAACATGGTAACTTTTAGCTGCCACCTTGTATGAACCAAACATCTCAGCCTCCACCAGAGCCAGCCTCCCTGTACTAATTCGCCCTCTCTACTGCTTCGATAACAAACATGGTCATTAACGTACACATCTCTAAAACACCTGCTAAAAAAATTACCTTTGTGATCACATGCCTAGGACTTCATAACAGGGGGTCTGGTTTTGTTTTGTTTTGCTTTATAAAATCTTTAATTTTTTCCCCAAAAAACTGGTTAAGCTGTAACATTTGAAAGATTATGGTAAACTATGGATTTTTTTAAAACAACGTTGTTTAAAAACAGATCGGGCACCACTGCATTTTAGCTTGGTCCCAAGGCTTCATGGAGAGTTCGCCAGTTCATAGTATTATGTATTTTGGAAGAGTCACGAATCTGGGCATTTGAGAGGGGACATTTATGAGGAGGAGTGGTGGTATAATTTCTAAGCACCATAACATATGTTCATTTCACACTGTTTGCTATAGAGTACAATTAGGCGTACCACATTCTTGTCGTTGAGGTGATAATGCCTTACATTTGAAAAGTGCTATTCAGTTTCCAAAGCACTTTTGCAATATTACATTCAATTGTAAATACACATTTTCCTCAGTCCTCTCAACAGTCCTATTAAGAAGAAATGATTATTCTCATGTTTAAAATGAAGGAATCGAGATGGACTGGCTGGAGGCCCACACTTCACCATCAGCACAGCCAGACTTGACCCCTGTGACCTCCATCATTCTGAGGCTAGACTCTGGTCCTGTAACAAACACTCATACTCAATTTGGTTTTTTAAAATAATATAATGCTTGTTCTTTTCGTTTGCAAGTTGTGTTCTTCTAATATATTGGGTAGAGGGAAATATAGAGAAGTATTCAGAGAATGAATGAACAAAAGGAAAAACACTAAGCCAAAGCTAAAGTAATAAGAGGACGCCAGGGATAGCAGAAGGTAAAAGAAGTGAGGTGTTCCTGGAAGAACAGTGAACAGACTCAACAGAGATACCGTGTTTCCCCGAAAATAAGGCCAGGTCTTACATTAATTTTTGCTCCAAAAGATGCATTAGGGCTTATGTTCAGGGGATGTCATCCTGAAAAATCATGCTAGGGGTTATTTTCCAGTTAGGTCTTATTTTTCGGGGAAACACGATAGGAGAGACAGGGAACCAAGGAAAGAGAAAAGAACACAGTAAGAGACACAGACCCAGCTGGCGCCAGGCACTATGGGGAGAGATGCACATTAGAAAATATGGATTATCTTCCAGCAGCAGGTCCTAGTTAACTTAAGAACCAACCGGTTCATTCTAAATGTCCCCAGTCAGAGGACATCATCCTGCACTCTGCCTACCCCATCCAGGACCAGCTGGATCCTAGAGAGTTGGTGCTCTCCCCCTCACTGGGAACTGGGATTTGGAAGTAGTCTGATGCTGATCTGAGCCCTAGGATTGAAACTCCATAGCGAATGAGAACCGTGGTGATTATAAATAACCAGACCACAATGCCCTGAGCCACACACCCAGCCTCGTCCTCGAGAGGGCAGTCTGTCTGTCCATCTGCCTCCATCTGCCCAGGCCACAGAGCCTCTGCGGAGCCTAGACCTGTGGCAACCTGCCCTGTACTCGGAAATTCACTCTTTACAAGACTGTGCTCCTATTTCACATCTTTTCTTCTCATTGAACAACTTTTCCACTTGAGTTATTTGCTCTGCTCCCCATAACTAAGCATTGTCACAGCCTAGACTTTCCAAAGATGCAGACCTGAACTGACCTGTGTGCCCGTGTGTACACACCCCTCTTCCTGCCCCTTGGATGCCGACTCGAGTCTAAAACCCGGCCCCAGTGTTGCCATCTTCACTAGGACATATCTGTTACGCCCTCCAAACCTTTTGGTGGAAAGATGTCCACTGACTGTTGAGCAGGAAATAGGCTCCTCTTCCCCTCCCACACCCCTTCCTGCCCCAGGGCTTCCTCACTCCCAGCAGCATTGAAGAGGTCCCTGCCTGGGATAAGGTCCCTTATCTTGGGAGCAGGGTTGCCAGATTTAGGAACCAAACAAACAAAAACAGGAAGCCCAGTTAACTTTGAATTTCAGGTAAACGTCAAAAAAACTTTAGTCTGTGTGTGTGTTAGTGTAAGTTGTTTATCTGAAATTCAGATTTAATGGGGTGCCTTAGATGTTATCAGCACCTCCCCTCGGGAGCCATGCCTCTCTGGGAGTGGTCACTGCCCTCTCAGGAAGAAGTCTGGTGATGCTCGCTGCCCTATGCCGAAGGGGGTCTCTGCCACTGCCACTGACCTCTCCCTTAGTGGGTTTCTTCAGAAGCCCAGTTGTTTCTAACCACTAAGCACATTCCTACTTGATCTGTCAGTCAAGCCCAGGCCCATCTGAGCCCAGCGAGCACCGGACCAAACCCCTAAAATATCTCCCTACCTGGATGCAGCTCTTTACAAACATCAAAATGTCATTTTATTTTTCTCTCTGCCAGGATTTCCTCCAATTTTCCAAATAAGAACCAAAAACATTGCAGATAACTGAAACAATTTGCCAGGCCCGTCTTCCCTCAACAGGATCACTGGTTGCAAAATAAATGAAATCAGTCCTGTTTACAGCTCATCATCCAGAGTATTATTCATTCGGGGGAAATGGCTGTTTGTAAAACTAGTCTGCCATGTTGTGAGTCCTTATCTTCCATTCCTTTCAAAAATTAAAACTGACTTTGAGTTTTCAAATGAAAACAAATCAGAGGCCTTTCTGATTCCTCCTGTTTTGCCTTGTGTGTGTAAGTCTTCCAGGGAAGGACTCCTTCCTTGCTAAGGTCCAATGGCAACTGAAGAAGTGCCCCGCTCTTTCTTCTCTCTGTTTTTTTAACTCTCCGTCTCTGATCCATAAAACAAAAACTCGATCATTTTCAGTGAGTTATGTATTTTGCTCTCTACTTTTCATCTTTACTTATTGTCATCTTGGAAAGACACATCTTTATACATTTGTCTTTGCCGAGACCACACACATAGGCTTTTGTGTGTGTCTCTCTCTGCCTTCTAAAGGATGATGGGACAGGTAATCATTAAGCAAATCTAGACATAGAAATGGCTGTCTTCCAGTTCTGACTACTCCTGTCATTGCAATCATCAACCTTCACTGGGAAACATTTAAGGGTATTTACTTTTGGGGGTACATGTAGCTTTTTTTTTTTTTAAGTGTGAGCTGTTAAGGTCTGAAAAATATAGCCTGGTTACTCTTCCAAATGAAAATAATGTTTCTTGTAGATTTAATATTATAAAAATACATCCATCTATTCCTTAGTATGGTAGAAGAATAAATACATTCTTTTCCAGTGCAGTTGTTTGATACAAAGGTTTACAGTGTTTTCTTGATATTATAAATAGTTGGTCTCATATTCCCCTTTTTCTCCTATTTCCCTTACTTCTCCTGAAACTTGAGGAGGTAAATATTAAAATGCATTTGCTTGTGTTTAAATATGAGCCATGGGGCTTACGAGGAGCCCTCCCCCTGGAAAATAATTGTAACGTAGCAGGGAACTGCTTGCTTCAGAAGTTCAGTGTTTAGTTTATACAGAATGAAAGACACGACTGCTTTAACCTGGAGAAAAATTGAGACTCAAGCGACAATACTCACTTTACTTGAAGTAAACGATCAAACCATGAAGTTTCACATGACATAGGCATTATTTTCTTCAATTATAAGAGCAAATCGAAAGCTACAGTTTCACTAAGTGGTCTCGTATGGAGTCCCATCACTGGGCCAGGCACGTTGACATTATAACGTTTAGGCATCGCGACCATCCTGAGATTTATCAGCCCCATTTCACAGATGAGGAAATTGAGTTTAAGGGAAATTAAATAATCTGTCTAAGGTCCTCTGGGTCCAAGTCCGGTGGTAATATCTGGAAAGCGTAACTCCTGAGTCTTTGGGCTAATCACTCTTCGTGTATTCATTCCTTCATGCTGGCTATGTCCCAGGCATTATGTTTGGCTTTGCTGAATATCCTCCTCTTTTGATTTGTGATCACTTTAAAGCATATATAGTGTAACCTTTTTATAATTGCTAATGTGGAAGGATAGAACTAGCCTCTGCCTGATGGCTCATTCTCTAATAGTAGGTGTTTGCTATAGTTTCTGGAAGGATGAGCTACACCATGGCCTGTCCAAATCCATGTTGATGGTTTGGGGTTTTTTTAACACGTTCGTATAACTGAATTTTCCGTTAAATGGACCAATTCCTTTAGGGGCTAGAGCCACGGAGTTCGCACCCATAGGAAACTCGGCTAGGCTGCTCCAGCTTGGAGGACTTCAGCTGACACCAAAAAGCCTGGGAAGAACACAGCATCTCTGAAAAATCCATGTAGGATCTTTGTGCCAGCTGGGCTTCCTTTCAAAATCTACTGCTGTCATTACAAAATAGCTGTTTTCTCTTTAATCTGTGAGCCACATTGCAGCAATTTTCATCAAAAATATATTAAGCCCCTGCTGTAAATTGGCCCCACACACCCTTGTCAGACACGTGAAGCGTAAAATATCTTCTTATTTCAAAGTTTTCTCTCTCTCTAAAGCCCTAGCAGATATCAGCAGTTTTTAAAGCCTCATAATAGTCCATCATGTCTGTAAGCCAAGGATTATAATGCGTAACGAATCTGGTTCAATGTCAGAGACGGGTCTTCTCCTTTGTTTCTCAAAAGTGACAGAAAAAGCATTCCAGGATAAAAATGAAAGTCCCCACATTTCCATGTCTGTTGAAATCTCACCTCAGATTGCCTGACGAAGAGACCCTAATTTTCTCACCTCAGAGAAGACGTTTCCACTTGGTACCTAACACATACCGTACCCCAATGCCGGCCTGGTGATACAGCTGTGCTGAAGGACATGCAGTTATATTTATGATGGGGGGCAGGGGTGGGTGTGGTAAGTGTGTGTCCTCCTGTGAGAAACAGAAAGAAGGTTTATTTTGGAAGTGCATTGCTGTTCTGTTCAATGTGGGGGACCACCTTCTCCGAGAGGACGTTGGGATCCTCCAGAAGTGTCTTATGTCCCCACAGCGACACTACAGCATGTTCTAAGTGGGGTCAGCTTGAAACCTCATGCAAGAGGGTCACTAAAAAGACAGAAGCTCATTTCTGGCTTGCAGCTTTCAAGACACTGCATCTCTGTGGTAGGACAGTTTCTCAACCCAATGCCGAGAATGGCGTCTGCGTTATGGAGAGAAGAATAGAGTCCATTCCTTACAGGAAAATGTGACTTTGAATATTTCTTCCACTTTTTCAGTTTCTTGTAAAAGAGAACACGAGAACTGTGGGGCCTTAAATATTCCCCCAGAAGCTCCTATAACAGAATCGCTTTGACAATTTAACAGGAAATTGCCTCTGATTTTTAAACCATTCTAATTTCACCCTTAACACTCACTAAAATGCATTCAAAAACATTTCATGTATAATATGCATGACACATAAAGCATGACCCATTCAACTGAATTCTAATTTAGTTGACATCCTTATACTTTTGTTTTTTTAAAAAAAAACAAAAGCCAGAAGTCAACATTTTAAGGGGCTTCCAAATTGACTCACCTGTGTTGCTTTACAATGAAATGTCTATGAAAATCAACTTCATGTTGGGGTTGTTATCGGCTGGGTCTTTTTTTTTTTATTACTATTATTAATGAAATTTCAAGTTAGACAGTTTTTCAGGCTTTCCTGAATTTCAGGATGGATTATTGACATACCTGACAGGTACGATGCAAATCTTCCATCGCTTCAGCTGTGCCTTCTCACCTCACTCTGCGTGGCTGCCCTTCTGAGCCCTGGGGAAGAGGCACTGGAACTTTAGTCTCACTCATTGTCTAAGAGAGCTGACTATCCTGGTGAGGCAGAATGATTCTTTCCCCCGAAAGCTTCAACTATGTGGGAGTTTCTGGGTGTCATTGCCACCAATTCTTACCTTCCTTCAGAAAAGAAGCCTTCGGGGCAGGCAGCCTCTTGGCACCTGACCCTGTCTGTTGAGCAATGTGGAGACAGGGACAATCTTGGCCAGCTCCAGCGAGGAGCAAAGGCTGTCGGCAGTGACAGCCACATGGGGGAACACGATGTGCTCCTCCGGCGTGGGGTGCAAATGTGCCCCCCCGCCCGAAGCTACGTTTTAGCCTGGGAGCAGACAGGCTAGCATTTTTCCAACAGGAAGTCATTTTGAAAACTGGAAGACAGTTTTTCAGACCAAGTAGAAGCCCGAATTTGGAGGCCATGTCAGTAAGTCATAGGGGTTCACGTGAGAGAGCCGAGGAACTGCTAAGATGGAGAGGGAAGTGGTTGGAAATAACAGTATGCGTAAGCAAGGCCTCATGCGGAGACCCACAGACAGGGACAAGCACAGAGGGAGGTGAGGAAGGCTCTCGGCTTCAGTGAGGTCGGCGTGCGTGTCGGGGTACCAGCCACCCCATGGGTCGCCGGGGTTGGTTTTGCTGATGCAGCACGCTGACTTGGTGACTGGCCTCCCTCCTCGCCACTCTAACATGTGTCCCTCCTGGAGCTGCACACCTGGTCAGAGAGCAGGAGAGCTTCCCAGGTAGCGCATCGTGCTTTGGCCAAGGGTATGTGATGACTTCGTTGTCTGGCATATTCTGAGGAAATACGGTGTTCTGGTTAATCGCATTAGAGTAACTAGAATACAGAACATGAATGGTATCATTTTTCAAATACACTAAAATGAAGTTAGTACCATGCACTCCCTCTTTGATAATGAGGTCCTAACAGGGCCAGGGGGTTACAGGCACGAACGTCAATTACCCACATAGCAGGACTGTCTCTTAGGTACCTGAGGACTTCCTGGAAAGGAGTGCTAGCTCAGGTTAAAAAGTGAGTAGCCAAGATGGACAATGCTGTTTGTTTGTCCTTGTTCCTTCTAACTAGGAAAGGAATGTACTCTCAGTGTACAGCTGTAGTAATCGTCTTCTAGGGTTGTGCCCCACCAGTAGACACTGTAGGTGGAACATTCACACATCCGCTTGTAGGTGTTTGCTAAAAACACATGACACTTGATAGAACATGTGTATAATACCTTTTGGAGCTGAAGATCTGCATTTCTGGACTCAGATAGTATATAAGTTGGGTTCTTTGGTTAAAAAAAAAGTAGAAATCAACTCAGGTAAACTTAGGCGCAAAATATATATATATATATGAATGAAAGTAGCCCGCAGATTACAGAACACTGGAGAACCGTGCTTGCAAAAGCATGAGAATCAGGGCAACTGCTGGCTCTTTTAGCAGGAAGTGGTAGTTAGGCTTTTAGGATGCCACCACCAGAATGAGTCAGCTCCAAGTATTTTCCATCCTTGCATCCATCTGCTTGAGACTCAAAGACCAGGGAGAGAGTGTCCACTTGGCCAGGGGATCATATGTACACACCTTAGTGAGAGGACCACAGAGCACCTCACCTGGCAGTTCCACGAGAGGCCGTGGAGATGGCCTCTCAAGAGGAAATCGGGGTTCTGGTCCCAAAAGGGACGACAGGCAAACTAACATCAATAAACATCCTCTACAGGGAGATCCCACAGCCCCTCTGAGCCTCCATGTTCACGTCTCTAATGTGAGCAGGTTCAGTTGGCACTTTGTCCATGAATCTATAACTCTTAGGTTTAGGCCGGATGGGCTGAAGGGTGGGTCAGGAGCATGCAACATAGCGGATAGCCCTTACATGAATAAAGGCATGTCCTTTCAGATAGACAAGAATGGATTCTCCAAGTGAGGTAAAGCCCACCTATCTTTATTAGTTTTCTTAAAGGAAACCAGTTTTACCAGAGCTGCAGTACAATTCCACCATCAGTGCAGTGTCAGTAGTATTAATAGCTTCTAAAAACTATGTAACAAACAGAAAAAGCAATGCACAGAGTACATTGCTTTAGTCTTATTGCTATATGGGTAGCCTATAAAAAGTACATGACATTTTTAATGCTGTAGACCTGCAAATACAGACTGGAACAAAACAGCTGTGTGATCTTGGTTCATTCACGTAACCTCTGCGTAGTTATGAAGTAATGTTGTTTTTGTTCGGCTCTCTCCATATCCCCACTGGCCCCTGGCATGATGCCTGACACTTAGCAAGTGCTCAATAAATGACTGAATGGAAGGAATTTGCTCAAAGTAGCTAAAACATAGGTAGCATTGACCACACTCTGGCTTCTCTAGCCACCAACAGGCATCGGCCCAAAGGCTGAAAAGCTCTGAGTTCAGAGATTCCAGTGTATCCGGCACCGCCAACAGGCAGAGCCTCCCGTCCTGGCCTGTCCATCTGTCCCCAGCAGCTGCTGTGGGAGGGAACGCCTTCTTCTCCTGTAACAATGCCGGGAGCTGGCTGCTAACAATAGCTTACGTTGGTGAGGAAGCGATATAGAACATGTGGCTGGAACACAATGGACTAGACACGCTGTAAAATATGCTAAAGGGTTCTGGAATAATATTGGTTTTGGAATCATGTGCCTTGTGGCCCAACAACTCAATGGTTAACTGTTAGGAGGGGCATTTCCCTGTATTATGAGTGAAGCTGCCTTGCCTCTCATCTTGAAACTAAGAATGTCAGAAGATAAATAAATGCACTGAAGGGAATACTTGCATATATTATGAAACTTCTTTTTATTATATTTCAGAGGAAATGTATTTATAACTTTATAAGTCAATGGCATAGTCTCTTTGGCTAAAGGGTACCTTGTTTTCTTCAAGGACGTGGATGAAAATAGACTTTATAAACTTTAAAGATTTGTATAAGGGTAAGGTTCTATGGTTATAAAACTTTTGAAATTCAGTACCTATTCAGAGTTCAAGAGCTATTTAGACAAAATTTCTGTCTCAATTTTCTATAAGCTTGATTAAATGTGATGGTGTCAGCTTAGTTCTCTATTCAAGAATTCTGTTTAATTTTTGTTAGTTCATACAGTCTTTTTAAATGACATAACCTCCTCTGCAAAACTCTCAGAGCAAAAAAGAGGGGACACTATAAAAATTTTCAAGTTTCTCCATGTTGCTGTGGGAACTTAGTAAAAACGTAGGATTCCTCGGGTACACCATTATTCACAAAAACCTAAAGATGGTTACAACCGAAATGTCCGTCTACAGATGAGCGGATAACCAAAATGTGCATATTCGCACAGTGGAACACTATTCAGACTTTAAAAAGAATGAAATTCTTATGCTTGCTACAACATGACAAGCCATGAAAACAGTATGCTACATGAAATAAACCAGACACTAAGGAACAAATATGCACAATTCCGTTTATAAGAGGTACCTAGACTAGGCACAGTCATGAGACAGAAAGTAGAACAGTGGTTACCAGGGACTAGGGAATGTCACCGTTTAATGGGTACAGAGCTTCTGTTTGCGATGATGAAGATTCCAGAAGTGGGGGGTGGTGACGGGTGCACAACACTGTGAAAGGACTAACGCCACTGAACTGTACACTTCAAAATGGTTGGAATAATCAATTTTGTTATGTATAGTTTCCACCACTAAGAAACAGTGGCTTGCACTACACATTGAGACAAAAAAAAAAAAAGATTACCCAAGTAATTTTAAAAAGGGGGTGGAAAATAGTATACTCTTAGGTGTTTTTTTTTTATTATTATTGGTTCATTTGACTTGTATTCCTTGAGTACTTACTGTCGGCCAGGGCTCATACTAAACTTTTTATAATACTCACCACACCCTAAGAAGTTAGTATGTTTAGTGCCCTGATTTTACCCATGACAAAACTGAGATTTACAGAGTTCACCTAACTATTCGGAGGTCACCCAGGCACAAAGCAGTGGAGCCGGGACCCACACCACACTCGCCCAGGTCCACGGCCTGGACCCTCTCTAACATCCCATGCTGTTTCCATAAGGCAGTCACCTTCCTTCTGGAAATTCTCCATCTCTCAGCGTTCCTCATTCCCTCCCTGCTGCTCTGGCTAATAATTCTTGGTCTTCATCACTGACCTCTCTTCCCCAGTCTACCCTTTCCATCAACCTTAAACGAAATGGCGAATTCACCAGAGGGTCGACCTGCCGTTTCCTTGTCTGCCTACGCTTCTCTTTCTCTCTCTGCTGGCATGCGTGTTCAGTCTTCACCTCAGGACCAATACCTTCTTCTAGGTTTACTTCTGTACCCCGAGCCCTCCACTTCGTTCCGCACATGGACATTATCTCTCTGTGTTGGTCATTAAGGTAGAGATGACTGACGGCACAGGGTAGGTGAGTGGCCCCCTCGTCTGTCACTGCTCCCTGCCTGCTTCCAGCATCCTGAGGGAAATTTGTTCGACCAGTATCCTCAGGGAATTGTTAGTTGAGAGGGCCTGAATAATTACAGTTTTCCACTTGAGCTTCCAAACAAGATCTGAATGTCCCATGCGCCAAACCAACATTCCCACAGTCGGCTGGGCTCCTGAGAATATCACTCCGGTACCTCAAGCTTGGCATATTCAGAATCTAGTTAATGGCTTCACAAGCGTCTCAGTCACCCACATTCAATTAGCTTCAATCCCCATGTCCAGCTCCTTCCATGCCTTCTGCATCGACCTCCTCCTTTCTGAATTAAATGACCTCGCCCGAGCTGAGGTTATTAGAAAACCTTTGGATGAACCTCCTTGTTGTTCTCACTGATCTCCAATATTATCTATTATCCAAGACTCCCTAAAAAAACGGATTATATATCCCTTCCTTAGTCAGAAAACTTGGATGGCTCCCCAATACTTACAGACTAACATAAAAACATCTTATGTGACATTCAAAACTCTACAGATGCAGATTTCCAGGCCGCCATCCGAGCCTTACCCCTGATTCAGTCACCTCCCCCTGCATCTCATCACACTGGACAGCCATCAGTCCCCACACACAGAATGGATTTACCTGCTCTTCACCTCTCTCAGCCACAAGGCTCTCTCTGTCTAGATTATTTCCCTCCTCCCACCTTTGCTATGAAATGCTACCCCTCTTCAGGGCTGGGTTCTTACATCCTTTGTGAAGGTTTCCTTGGTCCAGGCCACCTGACCCTGCCCCCAAAAAGTTATTAGGTTGATGCAAAAGTTATGGCGGTTTTTGCAATTATTTTTCACCTTTTAAACCGCCATTACTTTTGCACCAACCTAATATAATCCCCCCAATGTTTCTGCAAGTTCCTCATTTATGATGTTTGTCATTGTCTGCCTTATATTATTTTCAATCATGTGATCAAAGCTCCTTTAAGGGAAAAACAATATTTCACAGCATTATGTGTCCCTTATGGCACTTAGTCTACTGACTTTCACATAGTAGGCAGTCAACAAATGAGATCAGTGGGACTGTATTTGAAAGGATTGTATTTGATCTCTAAGGCCACTCTCCACCATTAAAAGGTCTTGGTTATATGAAATAAACCTAAGCCAAGTCTTTCCGTATCCATAAAAATTAGATACAGCTGCAAATAACAGAGGGTCCCACCCCCACCCCATCCCCATCCCCACCCTCACCTCCTTCCCCACAATGGTGGCTTAAACATCATAGTTTGTTTTTATTTCTCATAATCTAAGTACAGGAGTTTGAGGTCCAGGACTGGTATGGCAACTCCACAAAGTCATCAAGAAATTAGGCTTCTTCCAACTCTCTACCATCTCCCCAGGTTGTGGCCCTCATGGTCTATAATGGAGTCTAGAGATCCAGCCATCACATATGAGTTCCAGGCAGAACTTCTTTTCTAGGAACAGAAGAAGAAAAAGGCATGTCCTCTTTGAATGAAATTTCCAGGAAGATCTACCCAAACTTTCATTTATATCTCATAGGCCAAAACTTAGTTTCTTGGCCACCCTATCTGCAAAAGATGTTGGAGATTATAGCCTTTGAACTGGATAGCAATGGGCCCAGTTAAAAATGGGGAAAATAATACTTTGTTGGAGACTAGTAGTCTCAGCCACGTTCTTAATGGTAATTTTTAAATTGGGAGGATTTCATTCTGTCAGGTCCAGTATCTTCTTCCAGCCATGTAGGGGAAGGGATTGGAGACATCTAGGAGCAAAGAGCTTAGGATGAGATGCAAAATATTTATCTTTCTCTTGTTACCTAAGAAAAGAAAGCAGGAAATAACCATGGAAAACCATCTAGTGAACTCACTGATCTAGTTTGTATTCAAAAGGAAAAACCAACAGGAGAAGAGGGAGGGAGGGGAGTGCAGGAGTTTGGCAGCCCCCCCTCCCCCTCCGGCGCCACCCATTACAGAGGAAGCCAGAAGAGAGGGTGACTCTACAGGAAATTAAATAACAACCTGCTAGGATTCCTATCTGAGTTTTTAATGTACTATCCAAACGAAATGGGAAACATTTTAGGATCATTTATTCTCAGCACAGGAATGAAGGTGCTTCTTGAGGTTCAATTTGACCCTGGTGCCTCACCCTCAGGAGTGTTGTCACTAATTTCTCGGGATCTTTTGCATATCACTTAGCATAGCATCTTACTAAGAGCGCTTCATTCCACACTTTTTGAAATGCACTGATTTCCAAGAGCATGAAGAGAGTAGAGGGCAAAAGCTCTAAAGCAGAGAGTTGAGTGGGAAGCTTTGAATTGGCACGGTTAATAAAAAATTAAGGATTGCTATGAGACACTTCAGGCAGAGCTAAACAAACTAGGGGATTGGGTAGTGTGAACGCAGATGAAATTTAATTTGGTTAAGTGTAAAATAATGCACTTTGGGAAAAATAATCTAAACTTCTCATAATCTCTGATAGGCTCCGAACTCATAGTAAAGTAATTTAAGAGTCATGGCTGATAACTTGGGGAAAATATCTGTCTAGTATGTAGCAGCAATTTAAAAAGCCAATAGGATGCTTGGGGGTTAAAAGAAAAATAATACAGAAAATTTAAGATAACATATAAAACATTAGTGCTATTCTGTGTCCAGTTTGGGTTGTCGTAAGAGAAATTAAATCCCAGAAAAGGGACTGAAAATAGTTTTAAAAAGTAGTGTGACTTGGGATTTATGTAAGCTTACTGACTTGGAAAATGGCATTTTGGAAGAAAGAGGAGGAGGTGTAATACAGAGGACAGGAATAACAATTTAGAGATACTTCCTCCTGGTTCTAGTGTCCCATGATATGAAAAGGCAACACTCAGTGAATTCAACAGAAAAGAATATTAAACAAAGATACAGTTGTCCCTCAGTATCCATGAGGAATTGGTTCTGAGACCTCTCGTGGATACCAAAATCCACGGACACTCAAGTCCCCTGTATAAAATGGCTTAATATTTGCATATAATCTATGCCTATTCTCCCGTACTTTAATTCATCTCTAGATTACTTACTATACCTAAGACAATATAAATGCTATGTAAAGAGTTGTTATACTGTACTGTTTAGGCAATAATGACAAGAAAAAAATGTCTACATGTTTAGTACAGACGTAACTGTCACAGACCTAACTACATACTACACATCAACAACAACGTAACTTTTTAAAAAAATATTTTTACTCTGCGGTTGGTTGAATGGATATGGAGAGACAACTGGGTAAGATGGTCTCTACCCAGTGTTCCTCCAAGTTGGTTTCCCTGTTCCCAGAGGGGACTTGTATTTGATTAAGGGGCACAGAATTGCATTAACATTTGTGTCTGTTCAGCTGAGAGTGAGTAAGTGAAGTGTAAGGACATTCCCTGTGGGATACCAGACCAAGTGGGGGTACAAAATGGGGAAGGCTCAGCCGAGTGCTGCTTGCAGCTGGTGAGAGAAAACTGAACTAACAGGCTCAGTGGCCAAGCCCATCTGAGTCATGTACATATTTCTGCTCTATACAGAATATTTATTTTTCCCCCAACTGTACTCTCATGACTCAGCATTTCCTACAGCAGCAATTGGCAGGGGTGCCTCCAGCAGGCAGAGGGTATTCAAGCTTTGCCAAAGGACGTCCCTGGACAGATGAGAAGCAGGGTTCGGCAGCAAGGCTAGGAACACATATCATTTCCCTGAAATCAATATATCGTGCTCTCTTTCTCCAGTGGAAACTGTACTAGCATTAACCTGGCCCTCGACCCCACTTTAACCTCACCTCCTGAAACACATAATCCCGGGTTATCTATTTTCCAAATAAAAGTAACTGCTGAGCCATGCTGCCTGCTGCGAACATGGCCTGCCCAGTGACGGCGGTGCTGTTGTATTGACAGATATGTCTGTTCCCAGCTGACACCTTGGAGAACCGATTGATTGGCTCAAGCAAAAATCTAGAGATTTATTTGAAGGGCCAGATAGGTCCTTCACAGCATTTTCTCAGTTCAAGATGTCAGTTCTGCCTTAACAACAGGAAGCTAAGAGGAACCGCGCTTTTACAAGTATTTTTGCCAATGGATAACAACCCAGTTTCCACTTAGTCTCTGAAATTAGCATCTGGGCTGAGATTTCCTGAATCCACTCTTCTTAAGATACATCAGCTAAAAGGATGCCTGAAATCCCCCAAATACTGTGAAATTCCCCTTTCCCCGCCCCCGCTCCATTGTGTCTCACATCTTTGAAGCACCTTAGGACTCAGGGCCCTGATCAGTCTGCTGGGGCTGCCATAACAATGTATCACTGACTGGGTTGTCTAAACAACGGGACTCACTTCCTCAGCGTGCTGGAGGCTGGACGTACAAGATCAAGGTGTGGGCAGGGTTAGTGCCTTCTGACAGCCTCTCTCCTTCGCTTGTAGATGGCTGTTTTCAAGTGTCTTCACATGATCTTCCCTCTGTGTGTGTCTGTGTCCTAATCTCCTCTTCTTATAAGGGCGCCGGTCAGATTGGATGAGGGCCCATCCTAACGATGTCATTTCTCCTTAGTTACCTCTGAAAGACCCTCTCTCCAAATACAGTCACATTATGAGGTCCTGGTGGTTAGGACCGCAACCTGTGAATTGGTGAGGGATATGGTACAGCCCATTTTACCACCATGAGCTCAAAACTCAAGATGAAGTGACTTTCCCTGGTCCATGCAGTTGGAATTAAAATTCACAGCCCCCTTTTTCTCATCTATGAGAAGCTGGCCAACTACAAGTTGCCCCCTGCTCATTTGTCAGTCAAGGACCTTTCTAGGAACAAAATCCCTCAGGAGCATTTTAAATTCAGGAAATCCATTTGTTTTATCACATAAAAACAAAAAAACAAAAATGAGTCAGGAGCTATGTGAGTAACGGGACCCATCTCCCCGCATCTCCTCAGGCGCTGGGGAGCCATACTGTTCTTGCTGGGTGATGTCTGTCCAAACAATACTCCACAGTGTGGCACCAGCCAGGCCACAGCTCAGCCGCCACATGCAACCTGTTCTTGTCAGTGGGGATCACCATATTCATACAAAAAAGCAACGCTGCATTCGCTGCCTAGGTCGCTCACCAGGAACACGCTGCTCCCAGAGCAGACATCGCTAAGTATCACAGCCTTCCCAGGAAAATGAGGACTCTGGCTCTGCTGTCGGTTTTATTTTTTGCCCAGAGCCCTACTAAAATGAACTCTGCTGTTTAATGTTTTAAACATGTAAATAGCAAACCTCCACCCATGCCCTTGATCTCAGGATCCAGCAGTGCCTGGGAGGACCCCAACGCTGAGAGTCACACAGTAGGCGCCCAGGAGGCATGTGGCAGGCTTAGGAATCGAGCTACTAGCCCTGGCCACATCCACTTTTGTATCCACGCTGGCCTCCTAAACCTGTCCAGGATCTTCCTCTTATGGCAGCAAAGAAATGAAGCAGCAGAGCCCACCCCAGCCCCCAAATTCCGAAGCCCCCACTGATCAGAGGCAAAAGAAGGGGCTGCTGCCTGGGCAAGATATAGCCCAAAGTGAAGGTCCAGGAACCAGATGCCCTTGGAGTTTTGTTGATTCTTCTGACGGGGCTCCCGAATACCGCATCTGGCGACTGAATGGGAGGAGGTGGAAGTTTTAAAAAGCAGTGCAAATGTGGGTCCTTTTTAAGCAAAAGACATCCTTGAGAAAGGAGACACACACGCACACACACACACACACACACATACAAGAAAACATCAGTGTTCGTGGCCTCGTGGCCCAAGGCCATAGAGAAACGTCCTTAGCAAGTGGAAGTAAATCGCACAAGGAAGAGAAGGGGGGAGGAGTGAAACGGGGCCCGGAGCCCCCTAGGTCACCCCAGAGCCACCTAACCAGACTGTGCCCGCTCCCTCCCAGTTGGCTTGGCCTGTCACTCACCAGGATCGCCTGGAATGCCGTTGGAGATGCAAGACAGTTTTAGAAACAGGAAATTGGAAGTGTTCTGCTTAAAATACTTCAGGCTGTGTGTGAGAGAGAGAGAGAGAGAAAGACAGGGTCTGTGTGCCGATAAGAAGCGCCCTTGTGTGGACACACCCAGGCAGGCCCTGGGTAGCCGGGCGGGCAGCGGGCTGGCCTGGCCCAGTCGACTCCTCTCTTCAACAAAGGCTCACTTGTTTGGCATAGCCATTTTCCTTGAATCTCAGAACCAAGGGGCTTTTCTTCTTCTCCTCCTCCCGCATCAGGGAAAGCTGTTGTGTGCGATGCTCGGGAAAGTAAACACATGCATTTTAATATCTGCGGCTCCCCCAGTCAGTGAGCTGTTTCCTCCACCCAGGTGGAAAGAGGGGCACGGGCCTCTCTGACATGCTGGTTAGTCTGAAAACAGACCGCTAAATGCATAATGAAGAGCCTCTGAGGAGTCAATCTGCATGTTAAAATGGTGTTCAGCAGCCTGAGCTGTCACACAGCATAATTTGAAGACGAATGTGCATCCAATCCGACGGCCAGTCGCTGACTAGCCGGGGTCCTGGCTATTAGGATTACCTGTCTGCTCGGTGGCAGCGGGGCTTCTGAGGGGCCACACATGAACCAGCCCCCCCAAATCTGTGACAAGGCAAATAGACCCTCTCTTGGCCCTGCCCAAAATCTGCACAGTCAGACTGATGCCAAGAGACAGTCTAAACTAGAGAGGCACAGCTCAGAAAGTGGTTATTGATCCCAACAGAAGAACACCCGGCTTTCCACACGTGGGAGTCCAAGGACTGCAAGCAACAACAAAGGGATGTGTTCAGCTTGACACTAGGAAGCAGAAAAGCCAGCTCTGAGCAGCTCGGCGCTGCCCACTGTGCAGTTTGTGTTGCGGCCACTGCTGTCACCACTGCCACCGTAGTTCACAGCCAGTAACAGCCTTCTCATGAATGATGTGTAGACGCCACTTTTGTCTCTGAACATTTGACAGCAATTAGGACCTGACTCCAGGGGCAGGACATCACGCCAGCACAGGAACACTGGAGAAATGAGGTTAGAGCAGAGAAATTAGCCATCTGCCTGGTGAAGACTATCCTCAAGGTGGCATTTACATAGGAACGACAGGCAACATGTATCCATTCTGATTGTCTGGTGCTACAGTTAGAGCATAAGACGGTGTATAAGGAACGCATTTTCTTTAAGGCCCCTCTACTTGGGAAGGCTGCATGTACCTTTTCTTTTTTTCATTCGAAATGCCTGACGGAGCTGCCGCTAAATGCCAACCCCGGGGGAAGGATTCGTATTAGCGGGAGGGTTTATGCATTACTCCCTTCTTGAGGTTCCCAGACACTGAAAATAGGCAGCTGAAAGCCAAATTGGGAGCACAGGAAAGAGCAGCAAATAAAACTGTAAAGGCCTTACTTTGGATGTTGCAAGTCCCCATCTGAAAGACGGAGGGGAAAATGCTCTCAAGTGACCACTGAGCCCCAACAGAGCCCCAAACGTGTTCCAGCAGCCCTCAGCTGCAGAGTTGACTGCAGAGACCCCCTGTTTAAAGTGAAGCCTCACCCACAGTCGCTGCAGGTTCCACGCACACCGCTGGGCCCCAGCCACCAACTCCGCAGTCCAGAGCGCAGCCTACAGGTGCCCCTGGCCGGGCTTCTCCATTCATCACAGGCCAATCTAAGAGGTGCAAGTTACACGAGTGTCACATGGTGTGCACACCGCCTCTCCTGAGAGGCCTGTGAATGTGGGGAGATGCACCCAAGGAGGTCTTTCCTATATGGGGATGTGATCTAACACTTGGGTCTCTGTGCCCCACGTAAACTAAGTTTTGCTATGCCAAGTTGCCCAAAAAGCCAACTAAATTGTTCCCCAAATTTGGGGGGGACTGATATTTTACAACCGATTTCACTAAGTATGATGTAGGGTTCGGCATACAGATCTAGCCTTAATTCTCAAGTCTCATCGTTTTCCTCTCCCACTTTCCATCAAGTTACCTCCGTGCTCATGCTCTGTGCGTCCTCTGTCCGCCTGGTACCCAACATCTCCTTCTATTCAGTCTGATTCCGTTTCCGTTGGACCCGAGAGATAATCTTACGTATTATCTACTCGGGGACATACATGGGGTGCTTGTACACGGGGAAAGTGGCGTGAAGGCTGTTGTCTTCCTTAACGTTTTATGCTGTTTCTTTTGCTCGGTTGCCTTGGCCTTTGGGTGCCAGAGAGCTTCTCGAGTTTTCACAGAGAGGCAGTATCACCACAAATGGAGAAGCTGGTGTTGAAACCAGTGCCTGCGTGCTCCAGCCAGGAAAGAGGCTTGGCTGGGTGCACTGTCCTGGAAGTAAAACCACACTTCACTGCCGTGGGGGAGGCATGCGTCTTTCGCCGCTTCTGTTTGCCCACCTGTGAAATCGGTAATAGCTCATCCTGCCTGATGGTATGAGACTCGTGCAAAGAAAATAGCCGTATGGTGCCCAGTGTGGAGCCTATGTATGAATGTGCTTCAAGATCATGGGAAGAAAGTGCTTACCGTAAATTCAATCTAGTCGTAGAATTGGGATTTGAGGGTTCACCAAACTCAAATACCATGAAGTTTACCCAATGTAAACACTTCAACTTTTCCATGTAGAACTCCCAATTTTATATCAATTTGTAGGCATAAGGGGCTTTCCCTTTCATTGTTTATGCCCCAGATGTTTAGCACCTGAGTTCTACGGCCTAAATTCTGATCCCAAATGGAAAGGATGGGTTATATTGCTTCATGTTCTAGAGTGGTTCTGGGTTTTCTTCTGCAACTTATTTTTCAGTGATGATATACAACACCTTTGAGGGTAGTAAATATATTAGGAACTTAAGAATTTATAATATGCAATGGACGCACTGTCCAGAGACTAATGTACTTTGGAACTTTGGAAACTAGTGGAACCAGTTGTAGTGACTGGGCTTGGGGTAGGTGGATGTCAAGTGTCGAAATTACGATTTCAATGGCTATCCTGTGAGCAGAGGTGAATTATCAGAGCCTCTAATTCTTTGTCATCAGAAATGGGAGACATATGCGTAGCCATGCAGACGATAAAAAGCTGTTTTGTCAGGGAGCACTCATGAGTAACAATGAAAACGTGGCAGATACAGGGTAGAGCTTTCCACATGCCTTTTGCAGTTTGGTAGAATAAATACACGCACAGTTTATGCTCCTGTTGAAAGAAAGGAGGTTAGTTCAGAGTCTGTTCTTGGTTTGCGATTCCTTGAGCTGAGTCACGGATTTATGGCACCTCCTTTCCAGGGAGATGCACAGCACCCACAGAATCCCCAGTGCTAACAAACCCAGTTTTCTCCTGCATCTTAAAGGCAGCCATGATTTGAGAATCTGGAAACAAAGAAGCAAGGGCCTCTTGGCACCAAATGAGTTCGTTTTTCTGGATCAGAGCTGTCTGATAGAATTTTCTGGAATGTGAGAGATGTTCTATATCTGCATAGTCTGATAGAGTAGCCACGAGCCACATGTGGCTATGAGCACTTGAAAAGTGGCTTGTGCAACGGAAGAACTGAATTTTGTATTTAATTTAAATAGTGGTACTGCATTGGACAGCATGCTTTCAGTGTTCACGGACTGCTTAAGGAACCTGGAAGTCAGAAACGGTAGCACCTCGGCTTGCCTGGAGGTACGAGAACAGCAGAGTACACACGTTGACAGAGAATAGCACTTACACACGCGACATATGGCTTGTGCCCTACAAAATAAACTAAGACGGGCTGTGACAGAGGAGGGGAGAAGTCTTTCCCTGCTGGCCTCCCCCCCCCCCCACTCGTTCTAATTGCAGAGAGTAGAGAAGGGGCCTACGGAGTCAAGCCTGGTTATTGTCAAGCTCAATTTGCCATGACTTTTATTTTCCAATAAGCAATCTGGCCAGCTGTGGCTGAAAATGAAATCACCAAAGCGGACAGTCCCTCACCCCGCCTCCAATTACTGATTTATAACGAAGCCAGTACATGTTCCAGTCCGTCAGCATATCCTATGGCCGTATGTATCACTGGCAAATCCCAGGATACAGAGAGAGTCTAAGAAATACTTCTTGAAATGGACAGCAGATATTAACTTGTATTTCTAAATTTGAGGAGATTTGACTGGCCTTTCTCAACCATTTTAGAAACAATGTTAAATGTAAAACATCAGGGCTATAGGCCTTAAAGAACACAATTAAAATTGTGATCATGTGGGGGGGGGTTGGGGAGGGGGTTGGAGATCGTAAATTATTTTTAAAGCTAAGTTTCTAAATTGATCCCAATTATCTTTAATTTCTATCAACCACCTGATGATACCACTTTGGGATTTTGAAATGAAGGACAACAAACCCTATTAAAACCGGCTAGAGGTATGCATTCTGTGACGGTCAATGAGTCAATCAATTGTAAACATTTGTAAAGCCCCCCCAGTCAACGACTGCCTTCAGCTCTTTTGGGAAATTAAGGGCAAAAATAAAATAAAAGCCACTTACCTTTGTCATAAGGCCTTGGCTAACTGGCTGGGGTGATGGTTAGTCTTTGCAGGCACGGCCTACAGAAATGCCTTCCAGTGGTCCTTTCCACCCCTCGTTGGTCCAATTCTGAATCAAAGTAGGCCTTGTAAAGGTAGATTTAGGGTGACTCACAGCATTTCCTATGGGGATGTAAGACCACAAGGGCCTTATAAATACTATGGAGGTAGAACTAGGGATTCGCTTTCAGGTAAGGGAGCAGCTCAGCTTCTCATAACTCTGTGAAGAAAAAAGAAAATGGAAACTTCCATTCATCCTAACAGTTGATCCCACTGTTTCCCGTGTGTCAGGTACCTGTTTGAGGCTTCAGGACACCATCATGAGCAAGATAGAGCAAGTTCCCACTCTCAGAGTGTACATTTCTAGTGGCTGGAGAAGGCTTGCGGAGGTGACACTTGAGCTCAGAATGACAAAAAGGAGCCAGCCAAATGAAAAGCTAGAGAGTGTTCCCGGCTGAAGGAGCAGCTGGTGCAAAGATGGAACAGAGCTGGCTGGTTCAGGAACAGCAAAGAAAGTCCCAGCGGCCAAGTGAGCAGCGGGAAGAGAGGGATGGATGAGGCTCGGCGGTGGGCAGGAGCCAGATGACACAGGGCCCTGGGGGCCACCGGAAAGAGGAGAGTCTTATTCTGAGCAGGGTGGGAAGTGTTTGGAGGGTGTTGAGCAGGGAGTAACGTGGTCGGATTTATGCTCTAAAAAGCAGCCATAGGGAGAATGCATTGAAGGAGAATGAGAAGATCCTCCTGGCTTGGGTCCAAGCAAGTGATGATGATGAGTTGAACTGGACAGGTGGTAACGGAGGTTGAAAAGTGGCCAGATTCAGGCTTTGTTCTGGAGGTAGAGTTAACAAGATCTGCAGAAGGACTGGCTTGAGGGTAGGTAGGGAAAGGAAGGAAACGTTCATGATTCCTAGGACTTTTGACTTGGCCAGCAGGGCGGAGGTTGGTATTACTGAAATAGGGAAGCCTTCAGGACTGTCAGGAGTGGGGAGGAAAGAACCAGAAATTCTGCTCTGGACGTGGGACGTCCACGATCCGTATTAGCCTGCCTACAGTTTTGATTATGCTGCCTTTCCATAAGTTCTTCCTTCTGGCCAACTGAACTCTCCAGCTTTCTGTTGAAGACTGTTACGTCTCGTCAGTCTCCCCTGCACGTGGAGAAGAGGTGATCAGTGCCCCTCCAAACCCCTTCCTATGTTTGAATACAATCACTGTCACCCCTTAACCTCTTTTTCTTTCAGGCTAAACAACCCAATTCCTTTCATCTCATTTTGGAGGACCTTTTTTCTATCGCTTTCATCGTGGCTGTTGCTGGCTTCTGGGTCCTCACAGTTTTCTACGTGTCATTTTGTAAATGCCAGAACCAAGGTAGGACAGAGTATATTGAGGTTCGGATGCCCGTAAAGCAGAAGGATTCTTTTCTGCCTTTTGTCGGTCCCTTTTTTAGCCACTCCAGGCTAGAGTCCTTTTTTCCATGAATACTCTGACTGGCTGATCCTTGCTCCCTCGTGAGCTCTACCCTTTTGCTTCTCTCTATGTCCTTGCTTTGTCATCCAGTGTGTGTGTCTTTTGTTTGGGGGTTTAAGTGCCCCACTTTGCAACTATGTGCTTTGGGCGTGTTTCTACCCTGGTTCTGTAGGAGTCACCCAAAGACAGTTTAGGGCAAGACTTGCTGTGCTTGAGAGCCACTGGCAAAATGACCAGGAGCCCCAATGCAGCCCCAAACTTCCTCCTACTGTGGCCAGCAACTTCGTTACTTTCCCTGATCTATCAGTGCATATCTTCAGAGCACATTCTAATCGGTTATCATCTAATCTGCAGAGTCACTTCCTTAACCCTCCTACGAAAGGTTCAACAGAGAAACAAAACCCAGAGTGTGCGGGTTTTCTAGGGTCCTGAATCAAGACAGTGGCCATCTGATCACTTTGGATGTAATCAGATCGCAAATGTATCTCTTGGCACTTATCAGCATGTTTTAGTTCTTGCTTGACAATCACAACACTTCTGCAACAAAATACAGCAAAAATTAATATTCCAAAATAAAATTAGAGCAAAATACCACAAATTAGCTGCAACTGATACCAAAGAACTGTTGATTTACAAAATAATCATTTTTTTCAACCTACATGAATTGGAAAATTGTTTACGCGGATGCATTTATCATTTGCCTTAGGTTAATACATTCAGATTTGGCACGCTATTGGGTGGAAAATATTTATGTAAGGTTTTTATTTCCCATAAATAAGCTAAATGGCAGGAGTAGAGCAGAGTTTATCGTATTATACTTGGCTCTTCCTTTATTTCCCCGAGATGGGGAAGGTACAAAGTTTTCTAACCACTGCAAGAAGTACCTTCAGGGTGAAAGAAAACTGAAATATTTCCTAAGCAGTTGGAACCATAAAATGCTTTAAACCGAGCTGAAGGTAACCGGCTTTTGAGGGAACCTGAGTACAGTATCAAAGGATGTCCACCGTGCCTTTCTTATCATCAACAGATGAAAACAACTATTTGATTTGATATATGGGGAAGATGTAAACAATACCAGTGAAACCAGGATGTGTTGGAAAATCAAATGCAAACCTGAAATCAAACAGAAATCAAACTGAGTGATCCTCTCCGCAGAATCACTTCCGTCTGCTGCTAACAGGCCCTTCTTTTGCTTGCCAGGCTCACCGCCCAGGCTTTAACCTGAGAGATTGTAAACTCCAGTTTCATTCCTCATCCTTAATTTAGCTAGACAGAGCTTTGAAATGGCAACTAAATTACCTTTTGGTGAAATCAAATCTTCCCTACTAGCCTCAAACAGAGAAGCATCTAGACCAGGAGGGCTGACTAATGCGTCCCAGCAGCAACCAGTCACTCTCCAGGAGCCCAGAGAGGGTGTGCCCTATAAAAGGGGTACTCACATCCTTTGTCCCCTGCAGTTTCTCCTGTAGGGGGTTACTCTATTCACTGCCTTTTCTCTCCTGACTGCCTGCCTAGCAGGAGGTTGCTTAGGGCAGTAAAATGTTTATTGCCTGTTTATTGTGTGAGTAACTGCAGTCTAGGAGGAGAAAATATTTCCCAGTTTACCTAGGGCAATGAAAATAGGATTAAGAGTTCTGAGGGCTGAGGAAGGAGCAGTATAAAACCCAGAGAATCAGACCATGCTTCCATGAGAAGCCCCAAGTGCCCCTGCATTATCCTTTCTTTCTAGTCATGGTGACTTTTCCTCTTAGTCTCAGACCCGTGTAATTCACCATTATGGACTTGGGGATTGCTGGTATTCTAAAAGTTTAAGTCTCCCCCAAAAGAGAGTTTGGCTCATATCCCAGGATGGAGCGATCAAATTGCACCCAAAGACAGCACGTTGGCCTGATTAATGTTTACACGCCCATTTATTTCTCTTTCCTCGGAAGTAAGTTACAAACAGCTTAATTTCCACCAGTTTTGCAGTGTGAAGATTGAATAAAATACCATATAACAGTTCAGGCCACCCTACAACTGCCATTTGCACTAAATTCAGTTATCGTGGTTTAAATCATTCATGTCTAAGATTAAAGTTACCACCATAAATCTTCAATTAGTTCGCAAACATGAATTCCTCCTACTGTCTTCCACGCCCTCATATTTAACCCCCTTCTTAGGAGTCTTCCTGTCTTGATCATTATTGGAGCAACACAGAATTTTAAATCCTGTTCATCCCTCAGAAAATTATATTTAGCCATCTTTGAGTCAAAAATACTGAGTCCCCTAAAATGCGCTCACTTAGAAGTGGGCTACAAATTGAGCCCTAATTACTTTTGGAGTCTTTTGTTAGCTCCTCATTCATTTATTCCTTCCTTCCTTCCTTCATCCTTTTGACAACTATGGATGTTATGACAAACATCCTTTGGAACTCCTACTATATGCCAATCGCAGTGCTCGAATGGCCAGGTGTGACTTACTTCCAGTCCTAACCATTTGTTTTAGACTCCAAAACTTGAAAACTGTTTCAGAGGTAAAGTGCACAATAGGAAACACTCCATAAATGTGACTTCCCAGTGGTTCTATTGTTTTTAATTTTTCATCAAATGGACCATCTCTCTTTTGTCGCCTTCCCAAAGTGCCATTTCAAGTCTGAGGCCCAGAAGTGTCAAGGTGCTTGTACACATTCCGTACAACGTGAATTGACGTGTGGGCGATTGGACATTTTATCAGTGTAATACACATAAATGGTTTTAGCAGATAATTCAGGCTCCACAGATTCACTCCCCCTGTATCTGGATTGTAGGTATTGTGAATTGAGGAGACTTCTGGATCTGTGTTTTATTTTGCTTTGCACAGGCCCATCATCTGTTCCCATGAACGCTGAACCTTTTGGTAATATGAGAACAGCCATCCCACCCTCACCACCATCTCTGTTGGCATGATTTTTCTATAGTAGCAGGGATCCACACATACATACATTCCTGACCAGCGAAGAGTCAACTCAAGGGCTGTGGCAAACAGCTCTCCCAGCCAGCACAGGCAGTGTTGATCCTCTTGAGAAGTGTGACTCCATAGTCCTCTAGGGATGTTCTTTTTGGGGTTGAGGAATCGGCAGCATTGGGAAGGATTTAAGGTCTTGGTGGTCTGATGAACACAAGCTGAAGAAGGAAAAGGCTCAGCAGTCATTCCTGTGCCATCTGATGTCCGGATGCTTGTGCTGTGGAGACCATTGTGAAGATGATAGACTCTTTGGCTCTTTATCTGTTTGTCCTCATGAGCACACCATCAGCCAGGGAGTTTCAGAGCTGGAATTAGAGCTAAGAATCCCCAAGTTCATTGTCAGCTTTATCCTCAGCTTCTGAACTTTAGTTTTAGAGACTGGCTTGCTTGCTTTTTTATTTTACTAACTACTAATAAAATTTCTGAGTATATGCTTAGACTTTTAAAAATGTATGACTTAATATATAGGAAAGTTGATTTTGCTATGATATTATCGTAGGATCACAGAGCTGGAGGAAATGTAATATATTCAGTCAGGGTTGGGACCCTGTACTGATATGGGAATCTTTTCTACAGTGTCCTTGCTAAATGGTTTTCCAGCCTCCACTTGAATACCTCCAATGATGGAAAGTTCACTAACCCATTCCAGTTTTGGACACTTTATCATCCCAAGTTTTGCTACAATACATGTAAAAGTTAATGGAGGGTGAATAATGTTAAGATAACTTCTTTAAAATGTTTATGAACTAGGTGAGCAAGAACTATACCTATCCTTTTTTTTTTAAGAGTAGGAGGAGGTTAAAGATACAGCAATGATTCCTAAGCTTCAGTGTGCAAAAAAATAGCAGGTGAGCTTGTTCAAAATGCAGGTTCTCAGGCCCCAGACCCAAGTCTGGGAGGGCCCCTGGAATCCACATCTTCAAAGCACCTACAGCAGATTCCTGTACAAGTGGTCTCCCTGGACCACCTGATGGGGAAACTCTGGTCTATCCTGGGAGATTTGCAGTCTGATAAACTAAGGGTCCCCTGAAAAGTCTTTTACAGCTTCTGTTTCCGCAGCCAGGAAATTATTTCCCAACAGCTGAATTCTGGAGGCGTAGTATGTAGATTAGCTAGTGAATTTTGCCCATTATTTTACATCCTATAGTCCCAAGTGCTTATATAGGAAATCATGATTTAGGTGTTAGTGAATCTTCTTCCCAGTGTTTGCCGATGGGCAAAATGTATTGGAACATTGGTTCTAACGCCCACAGAATCATTTCCCTCTTCCAGGGAAGGGAAGGTCTTCATTACCTAACATTTGATTTTTACATTTAGTCTTAAAGTGGCTACATGATGAGATCGTTAGGAAGGATACTGTAAAAAGGGTCCCTCTGTGTTGTGAGAGTTCTTTCTGTACGGGACCATCAGCCCATAGCATAAGGTCAATCTCAGAAGAGCTCTGGGAAACAGCTTTGATTCTTGGACCCGTCACAGTGCACAGTCTATGCAATGGCTGCTCAAAACCTTCCCCCACACAGAGCCTCTTCAAAGAAGAGGGGCTGCAGCCCCTCTGTTTGTTAGACATGCAGCATAATCCATCACTGTCATTTTATAAACCAAAGCTGTAACTTTGGGTGAAGACTTTATGAATGGAGAAAAGTTGGAGACGATTCAAGGTGCTCTAGAGAACTTTCTAGAAGGAAGGTGTGGTGGTGGATCCTTCCTGGTGGGGGAGGGTCTTTGCATGAGGCATCCTTGCCACCCAGTCCTCCTTTAGACAGAGAACCTTCTAAAGCATCCTGCCACAGCCAGCCATCATTCCTCTCACGGCCCCCGGGCAGCCTTTCCGACCTGCTTCTCTCTCCCTCGTCCTGTCTGCTCACCCTCTCTGCGGCCAGTTTTGCTTTACAAGTAGATACTGCAGCCATCTCCTTTCAAGAGAAACTTCCTCTTATGTGATTTACTTTACTGTGTAACATTTTGTCAGGGACAGACGATCTTGAGGGTCTTTGGGGGGTTCACCCTTGGGCTATTGAGCTAATCCTAAAGAGAGGCGAGTGGTTGGCTGGCTCCATTCCAGGGAAGAAGCCAAAAAAGGAGGATCGGACGTTTTATTTTTAGGAACAAAGAACAACTTTTCGGCCGAGTGCCTGCCTGGCGCTCTGACATCAGGGTCCTATTCCGTCCTGCTTCAACCCCACGCACTGAGCCCTGACCATCCTGCCTCCCTGTCTACCAGCTCCCGTAGGATCCCAGGGAGCTGTTACCTGAGACACAAACAGAGTTGTCCTTTTGAAAGAAAAGGTGTACGTTAAGTACGAAAGTGGGGACTTCTCTTTTCCTTCCCCACCCTTGCCCCATCCCTGGGAATAACTGTTGGACTCTAAAGGGCTTCCACCCTAAGCCCGTGTAAGCCAGAAGTGTCCAAAGGTTTTTTCTTCCAATTCTATTATTTACTTTATTCATATTCAGAGGTGAAGCAGCTGTTTCTCAGGATGTCTCTGAATCCTCCTAACTCAGAAAAGGAGCCTTGACAGGAAGGTCCTCACACTCACTTGCGTGTTATTGCTGGTTGATAAGCATCCTGGGCACATATAGAGTTTCTTGCTGATTCTACTGTTAAGTCTTGTAGTCTCCTGAAAGAAACACCACTCGAAATGTTTTCTTCGTAAACGCTCCTTGTGGTAAACTTGAGAGTGTCACTGTCATCCAGGTGGCCTTCTCCTGTGGATTTCAGCACAAAATGGACAAGGCGCACACTCCATCGAAGCATTTTTTTGTGTTCTTTGTCCCTGACACATGTCCTCAGGAGAGTGTATATTGATGTGCCTCATCTGCCACTATGTCAGGATGCAGGGACCTCACCTCCGCCTGGTGTGGGACAAGGGTGGGCACACACAGCCCCGCAGCCCTGCAGCCCCACCTGCTCCCTGCTCCTGGCCGAGTCCTCCTTGAGACCCAGGGGTGCTCTATCGACCTGGGGGCTCACAAGCCTTTACGAATGGTAGGGCTCCTGCTTCTGCTGAGACTTGGAATTCCTTTAGTGAATTCACCAGGAGGTGAGCTTCGGAAAGAAACCGAAACTATTCTTCCTAAACACAATGCTCTTATCAAAGCAGGAACAACCAGGACGGGGCTCAGTCACAACGCGGGGCTGCCATACCTCCATTCCTATCGAGTCATACACACTGTGTGTCAGTGCTGACTGAGGCCACATGAATTCCAACAGGCTTGTCCTATATTACAGCCTAGGAGGACAGAGGGACAACATACTGTTGACTCAAGGGGAACAGGTTGTTGAAGAGCAGATACCCAGCTGTTGGTCCAAGAGAGCCATGGTAGCTGTCAGGCCTTGACCTCTGTCTATCCCAACCCCCCCCCCCCCCATCCACCAGGACCTTGTCACACTGCAGCAGGACTGATTTCCACCTTGGCCCACCAAGGCCATCTTCTCTCCATCGTTGTGCTACTAAGAGCAGCACCAGAAACTCACAATGATAGAGTTTATTTCATAAACGTTAGAGAAGCAATTGAAGATCTGGTGTTGCCTATCTATATTGCCCTTGACACATAAGGAGGTACTTACACACATAAAACAAAATAAGTGTTTATACTTGACTGGCAGAGCCCTCACTGCTCCATTGTTAAGGCCAGATTAACCTGAGCAATAATAAATGCTAACTTGTGGGAATTATAAAGCAACTTGTTTTCTAAGAATCAAAAATACTTTTCAGACATATAATCTTTTACTAGAATAGAACCTGGGATTTAGGCAAATAACAAACCTGTAGCATTAGACTATCAAAAATATATTTGACAAAGTCATTTATAAAACCCATTAAAAAACTTTAGATGCCAAGATTTTATAAGAGGACCTTTTTCTTGTGGATGGGGCAATGGCATAAACACATTTGAATAAAGGATAGAAAGAAATGGAGCTTTCTATAGATAGAAATGATCCAACTGGTCACTTAGATCAATGCTATCTACTAGCGTAAGTAAAACCCCTGCATTTCAATAGAGTAGCAGATGCTCAGTTCTCACTCACCTAACAGTCAGTTTGCAGGTGTTCTTGGTCGTCAGGTAGCTTTTCTTCACATAGTGATGCAGGAACCCAGGCTTGGTCCCTCTTGGGCCTCTGCCATCAGCAAGTTCCCAGAATCCTCTGTATCCTATTAGCAAGGGGAAGAGGAAGGGAACTAATGGAGAAGGCACCCCTTTCCTAACCAACTCTGGCCAAAGGGGCCCTTTTCCCTTCTGCTTACATCCCACTGTTGAGAACTAGTTATTTTGCTCTATCTCATTGCAAGAGGCTCTGGGAACTGTGGTCTCTGCCAGGCAGCCCTTCCTAGTCATGACTTTCTGCTATAGAGAGGGGAACACAATGTTTGGGGGGAAGTTAGTTGTCTGTGCCATATGGACTGAGCTACTTTCTTATAGATTGTTTAGTACACAGGAGTACATGCAAGTTTGCAGAGGACATTTGATCGCAATGAAAGGTCAAATCCATGTTACGTACCTTTCAGATCTGATGGTCCATCTGAGAAGTAGATAGGTAGCAGATGAAACTCAGTATGGAGAAATGTGAGGCAGTGCATCTAGGGAAAATAATCCACATGCGATTGTACTAATGGCCTGACATTAGTCCACGTATCAGATTCCATTCAGAAAATGGACATACTCGTAGAGCCATTATATGCCATTCTCTGAAGATATGGATACAATAGTGGTCACTACAGCCAAAAGGCCACCAAGTAGCGGACATCACGTGATGAGTGGTTACAAATGTAACCAAATAATCATGTTTAGAATGTTGACATATCCTCATCTAGAAGATTATAAGCCATTCTGGCCACTGCATCTCAAGAAAAATGAACTAAAGAAGCTTCAAGAAAGAGCCACGTGATCAAATGTGATGGTCCACCACCTTTTTGGAATGACAGACTCCTCTGAGAATCTCTCTTCCCCTTACCGCAGAGAAATACTTGCATGTGCACCCCAACTTTGCCTGCAATTTTATGCCCATCCATGGCTCACTTGGGATAGTCAGACCGAAGTGAAGAGCCTTTGGTTTAAAAATAAATACGATGTGAGAATAAATTTAAAAGTTTGAATTCTGTCTGAATGTGTAAAGACTGAGAGAAACTGTATGTAATTGATTTTGTTTTAATCACCATGCGTGTGATCAGTGCAAACATGGACATAGTCAGATAGAATCAGGAGGACCGTCCTCAAGTTCGAAAGAGGCAAATTCAAAACGAACATAAAACAACAGAGCATCGCTGACTTACATGGCTGGTTTCATGAGCTTATGGAATTTCATTAAATTAAGATGTGACAAGGCCAGAATTATAAATAGCTTTTAAAACAGCTTCAACCATGTGTATATACTGAAGTACAGACAATAAGTCACTAGCTCACACATAAAGTCTCTTGAAGCTCAATAGCTTGTCACCCCCTTGGTAGTCGAGCCAGTGTGCAGGGAGATAGTGCAATAGCAAACCTTGGGCCTTTCCTCGGTTCTAATCTTCATCTACTGGGTGCCCTGAAGCCAGAACCTTCACCTCACCTTGTCGTCATGTAGACGTCACCTTGTCGTCACCTTGTCACATAGAGTGAATGATTTTTTTAAATCAAGCTGGAGAAAATGGTGAGCGTGGAGTTGTCTGGAGAAAAAAAAATGAGAGGATCTGAGCAGTTGCCTGTTCTGTTGCTATGCCCAGAAGAAACAGCTGGGTGTGGCTGGTGGCCCTAGGTGTCAAACCTTATTTTATAATGGTTTATGGTGGTTTATTTGAGGAACCGCAAGTTATTAGAAGTTCTCCTCACTGCCACTATCTTGACACCTACTGCTTAAAAAAAAAGTCACACGTAAAGCAAGTTGACTGATGAGTGCCTTACAAAACACCCAGGGATACTCACGTTGTGAGAGGAGAACAGGAAAAAAGATGAACGGAAATACACTACTAAGGGGAAATGCCCAATGTTCAGCACAAACTAAGCGCTCAACAAATATTTAATTCTTTGTTGATTAAAAAGATTATAAACTTCTAAGGTTTTCCAAATTAAAAGGCGATGGTATGATTTCCATTTTTTAAATATCTCACTCCCTTTGCAATTTACGTCATACTCCAAAAAATACCTTGACATGAAGGAGGCCACCCTTAAAATATTTTAGAGGCTGAAAATGTAATGACTACATGGAACTACTTTAAGCCTTTGTGACATTTCCTTAACTTTGCACTTTCAAGACCAGTAAAGCCAAATCAAGGTAACTGGATGCCATTTTATAAAATGTTAAAACTCTAACTACAGTTCCTTTCCTTTTTTATTTTAAAGACTATTTAACAACATTATAGACAGCGTGGAAAAGAGGTGAGGGAAGCATTCATCATCCCACCATCCTCACAAAACAAGGAACTTCATTTTTTCATATTCCCTCCAGACGTAGACAATATGCTTGCCTATTTTTCCCATGTGCACAGTTATCATCATGGTGAACATGTAACTTTTTATCAGATTTAGATGTAATCCATTAAGACAGCTGAGAAGGAGAAGAGGAGAACCAAAGAAAATAAATAATAATCACCTCAGTTAAATGACGGCCGAAACAGCAGCTGTTAATGGAGCTGCCTAAGAGAAGGTGGGCACCTCTCATCCTCCCTGCTAGAGCTCACCAGCCTGGGGCACCAGTCCTGGGCTAGGTCCTGGTGACAGCCTAGCAACCATTCACGTCAGTCAAGGCTGGGCCCACGGCTGCCTGGGTTCCTGCTTCCCAATGACTCCAGGCCCAACCCTGCTTGGCGAGTCGCCCCGAGGAGGAGCAGCTGAGGAAGCAGGCATCTAACCACTGATGATGGCACGAAGCCAAGTTGAGATCGAAAGCAAGCAGATTTCTGGAGCCCCTGCTGCTCTGAACTGGAATGTGGACACTGCTTTTACCAACTCGAGGTGGCACCATCCCCCCCCAAGAGAACCCAGCCTAGCAGCCTGTGTGCACAGTGCTTTCTGATCCCCGGAGACGTTGCTAGCCTGCCCCTGCCTCTGCACTAGAAGTGCAATAACAACAGCCGCAACTTCCATCAGGCTTTAGGCTTTACAGACTCACAAAATCCTCCCGTATGCATTAACTCTTTATAGCGCCACGACAACTCTTTATTAGCTCCACGTTACACGAAAGGGAAATTGAGACTTGGAGAGATGAGGCAGTGTCCTACGTCACAGAAGGAAAGTGAAGTTTGTTTTGGACGACCGGCCATTCTGGAAACGACCGTGGCCTGCTCTCTCCTGCAACATACAATCGCCCACGCTCACCCTTGTCCATACTCAAGCAAGCAGATTGGCCAGGCATGTGACACAAATACGCAGGGACTTTTCCGGCTGGGCATGAGGGCCTGCGGTGGCTGATAAGGGAGTCTAGTAAAATGATGTTTAAAAATAAGTGGTTCCTGACCAAGATGGAAAAGGTTTGCTTTGTCAGCATGATTGCTCGTCAGCAGGACCACAGCTCTGGGTATGCAGTCTTTCTGGTGCTACCATTTCTGTCTCTTGTTCCTAAAAAATCATATATTGATTACTGCTACTTCAGTTTCCTCAGGGTGGGGAAGCTATTTATTTTGGAGAAGTGGCAAAGGTAGGAAATTAGTCCTTCACTTTGGCATGGTTTCTAACACACATTTTGAAATCTCTCCTCCCTCCCCCAGTTCTTTGTAGATTTAGAAAAGGAGTGTATCCGTTCAGTATTATTTTAGCAACAGCAGCGCTTCCACTTGGGCTATTTTTAGCGAGTCAGGTGCACTCTGCCTGCCATGAACTTGGTATATTCCAGTGTTTAATTCAGCCATGGCCTCTCTCATTTGAAAGGGAGCCTGTTCCAGCCCTCTGACCATCACAGCTCCACTTTTACAGCTGCTCATAAATTTCTGAACCTGCAGCGATGTCATTAGCTGTGACTCCAGATACTTCCTGTTGGGCTGCAAGGCGCAGTCCTGGAAGCACCCTGAGGCTGAATGCCTTCTCGTCCAGCACTCCGCCGGGGAAACAGGGGCAGCGTCAACAGGATTGTTTTCATCCAATGCTGAGCAGGGGTTTTCAGTTAGATTAATTAGGCAAAATTATTTATTTTGGCAATTGAAGTCATTTCACCTTCCCCTGAGCTTTTCACACCTGAGCTTTGTTTTCTCTCCTGATTCAAGATCCAACCAGAAGCCTGGGTACAGAGGCCTGTACCCAGTATATTTTAATCCCGTGCGCCTCTTAGCCCCAGCGCAGGGCAACTGTACCCGTCCTCACAGAATCCAAACTCTTCTTCAGCTTCACCCAGGGCCTTAGGCATCCAGGAAAGCAGAGGGATGACAGGATTTTCTTTAAGCAATGTATCCTTTGGGTACTTGACAAAGAAGATGAAGGTTGAATTCTTTCCAGGCCTGATGGGAAGCCAATGGCAGAAAAACTCTCCTGTCTGGAGTTAAATTCTTGTCCACAAGGCATGCGCTGACCTTCTCGCCAGATGCTAAGGGGTTAGATTTCTGTTCCTGGATAAGTCCTGGGCTTCTCAGGGAAAGTTCTGTTTCCCTGGAATCTTCAGAACCAGTAATGTCCACTGAATGCCACTGGTCAGTTTCCCTCTAATCATGACCAGCCAATTCCAGGCCGTGCACAGGGCAGGATGACACTGCACAGAGAAAAGACCGAAAAAGCAAAGTGAGGAAGCTTTGGCCCTTGGGCCACCAAATATGCACCCCCAGTCCTGCCCTCCTTAGGGAGGCCGTGTAATTGGGCCTGGCCTCACCCCACCAGATTAAACTCCCCTCAGAAGGTAGTTAGGGTGAGTGAGGTCTACAGATGACTGCTCATTGTCTCCAGGGGTCCACCTGCCTCTTATTCAGGGTTCACTTTGAGGACATAAATTTTGGCCATCGGTCTCGCAATGGAGCCTTATCTGACACGTGGACACTCTTTCCAGAAGGTCCACAAAGATGAGCCCGAGGACTCCTATCGAGGAAACCAGTCTCTCAACTCTCTCGTCTACATGTCATGTTGTGGCTTATGATACGGAATATTTCTGTAATGCCCTCTACCTTGAGGATTTCTTTTTTGGCTGTTATTGTTTGGTAGATACCATTACTCATCAAAATGTATTTAGCAGGGGCAGCCACAAAAGCACAGGTCCTAAGCAGTGAGCCTGCAAAACCAACAAGACAGGAGAACAAGAAATGCAAATAAATAATAATAACAACAGTTCTCTCTTATTAGAGTTTACTGGGGCCAGGTGCTGTCCTAAGTAAGACATATAGTACAATAACTTAGAGACCCTCACAGCAATCCTGGAAGGTTGCATCCTTTCTGTTTGCAGTCCTTCCTGCAATGGAAACATACAGTATTGGTTGAGCACACACTATGTGCCAGGCACTGGGCTAAGCAGTGGGCATGTAACAGTGAACAGGACAGGCAAGGTTCCTGCCCTGGTGGAAGCGAGCACACATATGAAGAAAACAATTGCACACATAATGCCTGGGGCAGGGACCAGTTGGGATTCGAGGCCTTGAGCAAAAGGTCCGTGTGAGAGAGTCAGTGCATGTGGTATGCAAACCCTTAGAAACCCCCCTGGGGCTCTCAGGGCTGTCGCCCCTTCCAGTCTCTCCGGCCCCCTTGCTTCCTATCGCATGCGCCACACTTGCTTCTCCAGCAGCACAGGAGATTGTCCACAGGGCCGTTCCTTACCTCCCTTCTCACAGCGTTCCTGCCGCCTCGCTATGCCGCTCCCAGAATCCACTCCCCCGAAAAACCCTCCCTGACCCTCCTCGCCCCAGTCAGGCTGGGGTAGCTGAACGTCCTTGGGACCTCCAGGGCCCCTTGTGCTGCGATCTGTCTACAGCTGTTTTCTCACTGGCCCGGCTGCTCCCAGGCTCATGCTGGGGCCATCTTTGTTGTCTCTGTCACCTGACCTGCAGACTGCTACAGACGAATGCTTGTTGGATGAATGTGTAACTCTGCCCTAGTGGGAAAGGTTAGGAATCAGGAGACTCTTCGTGTTACCTAATCGTAATTAATGGGACTTAGGGAACTTGGTAGGTAGAACAGCAGAGGCTGTTGCTGCCCGAGTAGGGAGGGGCAGGGGGGTGTGGTGGTGCAGACCTCTCATCCCCTGAGGGACACCCACCCAGACGCCCTCTGAACAGACGCAATGACTGAGAACTTGCTGCTGCTTCAAGCAATCTGTTCCTCTGCCGTGTCTGTTGAAAAGCTCTCCCTTTTGTTAAGCAAACTCTGCTGAAGACTTGTAAAGATTTGTCCTCCAGAACAGCAGGATGATTTGACTGTCTCATCTCTGTCGTCACTCTTCTAGTATCTAAGAGTGGTATCATGTTAGGTTCCTTTTTCCTTACCAAATAATTCCAGTTCCTTCGATTCTTTCTCACCATCATGTCACACAACCGGACACCCTCCAGCCGCTTGATGTCCCTTTTGAAACATGGCATCCTGAGATGAGCAGTATTCCCGATGGCTTCTGCTTGGTATGGACTACAATAGTGGGAACCTATAGCTTCACTCCAAATTCACTTGTTTTACAGCTGTGTCACTTTGTCAGCCAGTTCTTGCTACTCTTGTGGGTAAATGCAACTCCTTGGTGTTCCGCGTGCCACGAGCCTTTGTCAGATCACGTTTAATGATTGTAATAATAGCAGCTAGACCTTACTGAGCCCTCCGGTGCCCGTGAGCTATGCACCTCGCTAATCACGTTCCATCGGTAACTTACTTCTCCCATGTACACTGAGGCCAAGTGAGGGTGAGTAATTTGCCCAAAGTGCTGGGATTTGAACCAAGCAGACTGTCTGACTCCAAAGCCCACAGTCAGTGTGACCTGCTGCCCTACTTCCCATCCTGAACTGTTTGTGCAGCTGATTTTTTTTCACCTAAGTTCTAGAATCACCTCAGTTTGATCTGAGTTTCTGCTCAACTTCTCAGCATCTCAGGAACTGCACAGGCAGAGTTTTTAGCTCATCTTTTCAGGTTTGTGTCATCACGTCTACGGCCTTCATCCAGGTTGAGGACAGTCCTTTAGAGTTCCCCGTTGGAGAACTCTTTCCAGGTTGACACCATCTGGACACCAGTAGGGCCCAGACTTTCCATCAGCTTTCAAGCAGCTTGTCTTTGAATTCCGTGCACGTTTTTCTGCTTTGTCCAAAATTATCATGAGAGTTTGTCAAATGTCGTATTGGTTTAAAATGTGTCATATGTGCAGCATTCTTGCAGTCAATGAGCGGCACTAAGGAGTAATGAGTGGGAAAGGTGGCCTCTTTGTTGCATCTATTTTCAAAAATTCTGTGTTTAATATTTTGTCCTAAGACTTTGCCCGAAATCAATATCATGTTCACCTTTCCCCTCTGTGTGAAAGTGAGCTGTTTAACTGTTTACTGCCTTGGCTCTGGGCTTCATTATTGTTTCTAGTCTTCCATAATATTCACTCATTCCTTCTCAACATCAACAGGGTTCCACAACCACAGATGCAGAACGTTATTTTTTTATCTTAAATCATTTTCCTTAACCCCAAACATTAAAATAATGCATACTTCTAATGAAAATATGGGAAGTACAAATATAGGTAGACAAAGCACAAAACAACATCGTCCAGTAATCCCAAAGATAGCCTCCAACATCTACTAATTCTTTTTATAATCTAGAAGGCATTTCGCCTAGGTGCTAAAGTAATTTAATGCTAAGACTGAGGGTTGGTTTTCTACACCTAGAGCAAAAGCTATGGCCTAATGACAGCTAGAACATTGGTGAGGGAGGAAATAGTGGTCAGGTGAGGAGGAAAGCTGGGTCCCTGGGAAGGAGTGGGATGGATTGTGGGGTGGTGGGAGGCAGGGGTCTCCCACCACATGAACGCCCAGCCATCTCCCTGTTTGGCCAGGTCTGTTCTGTTTATGCCACGTCCTTTAGTGTGTTGATATTCAAGGCGGCACATGGTAGCGCCCCAACTCTCTCGGTGTTGTTCCCTCTGAGGAATTACTGGGCTGCTCTTGTGCTGTGCTTTTTCTTTCTGTCATAACTGTGGTGCCCCCATACTATCCAGCTTGAGAGTTTTATCTGGACACATTTCTCTCTTCCCCTCAAACGTCGGATTGAACGCCAGGGATTAGAAGAGCAATCATATGGGCGAGAAGGTTCCCTCTGGGTGACTGTGATGTGTTGGACATCTGTTTCCAAATACGTTATGTTCATTGTAGAACCAATCTCTCAGTCAATCACTGTGATTTTTCACAGATGGATGGATGGATGGACAAACCTCTAACAAAATGTCTTGTAAATACTCATCAAGGGAAGTTCAGGTACAGTGCTGCCCAGAGGTCCCTTCCAGCTCAGTGACTCTTTGAATGTATGATTGATATTTTGGAAACAGGGATATCACTTGATATAGTTGTCAGTGGTGGGTGATCTCCATGAAACTTCAGTACAATACAGAGAAAGCCTTGACGAAGATATAAATCGTATAGAGGAATTTGTGGAAGAGACGAGCTAGTCTTCAGATGGCATTGGTAAGAATGTGGAAAAGCCTATTCTGGAAAAGTTGTTGAGGAAAAATAGAAGGAATCAAGAGAGGGCCAGAAGAAGTCTTTGATAACATTACAGAGCATAATCCTGCCGCTGAATGTGGCAGGAAAGGATAAAGGAAAACTGCAGTAACCATTATGTCAGGAACTTGAACCCAAAAGCCATCAATAGGTCATACAGGTAGAGGTTTCAGACACAGATCAAATTATGTGTCTGGTGTCAAATGAACACTTGTGCATTCATCAGGCCTCCTAGCCACCTCTGCATACACAGATAGATAACAGTCAGCTGCAGGAGCCACATATTAAGGTATTATCAAAACATTCCAAGTTATATTCAGATTCTACAGTGACTCCTCAGTTCTTTTATATAGCAATGTGTGCCCAGGCCACATCTGCCAAATGGGAAGGCATACCTTCTCTTCCATGGCTGCTGGGAACTATAATTCAGCCTGAGAAAAGCAGGTGGCTCTCTCCAGAAACAAACAAACAAAAAGTTGGCTTGGGGAGGGGTCAGGTAGGAGTTTAGGAAGGTTATAGGAAGCAGCTATTCACAGACCTATTTTCTGTCACTCATTCATTCCCTCATTCATTGAGTCCCTACTGTGTGACAGGCACTACAAGAGGCAAATGAGTACAAACATGAAGGCTGGCCGTGGACTCATGGTCTGACAGGGGAGATGGACTGGTGAGCACACGGTTGCAATACAGGTGATCAGAAGGCCAGTGGAGAAAAAGCAGAGGGTGCTTTGGATGCTCAGAGAGGAGGCAAGCAGCCACGCTGATGAGAGAGAGCGCTTCCTTCATGTGGTATTGGGGCTCCGTGTTCAAGGATGAGCAGAAGGAGTTAGCCAGGTGAAGAATGAAGGAGGAGGGAGGGGAGGGTTGGAGGCAGAGGAAACAGGGAGAGCAAGCCACATTCAGCCAAATGGCTGACATCAGGCTAGCAAGATGGCCGCACCATTTTCAGAGGCATGAGTTTGAGGCTGGAGTGAGGGGTAAGGGTAACAGAGGGTAGCTGATTTCATTCTGTTTCTGCTGTGAGTATCTGTTTGCTGTGACAATGTGCTTCCAAGTTGCTGATGTTGGGAGCTGTATTGATGTGAGACTTAGTCATGCATTCATATCAGGGCCTGTTACTGAAAAAAAACCTAGGGAGAAGGGCAGGGGATTTTGGCTTTGCAAAACCTGGATGTTTCCTTGGGGAATTATTCTTGGTTCTCAAGAATATTGTGTGCTGATATTTATAGTAACCACTGTTTCGTGGGTGCCAAGCTATCAGACACTGACCCAGTCCAGAGAAAAAAGTTGCAGGTGGGGCAGGGCAGGGAAAAGTATGCAGTGAGTGAAGAGCTATTTGCTGGTAGTAACCAAACGAGCTTAGCACAGCCTAAGCACTAAAACGCATCCAAGTCATTTCCAGAAATATTTATCACCGACTTCTCCAAGGCAGCTTTCCTAGGAGCCTCAGAGTCCATTCAAGTTTTAGGCTTTGAGTGCTTTACTCCCAGATATAGTTCTTGGGATATTCTATGAGAATGTTGACAGACAAGTTTTTAAGGCCACCTTTTTCTCTTCAGCCATATGTGATTCTGTTACATAGACCAACATACTTCTGGCTTTAGTTTGTATGTCCTGAAGGGCATAATAAAAATCTTTTCAAAATTAGAGATCCAGGATTCATCACATTCCCTGATTTCAAACTATACTACAAAGCTATAGTAATTAAAACAGTACGTTTTGGCACAAAAACACAGATCAATGGAACAGAATAGACAACCTAGAAGTAAACCCATGCATAGATGGCCAATTAATTTATGACAAAGGAGCCAACAACATACAATGGGGAAAGGACAGTCTCTCCAATAAAGGGTGTTGGGGAAAATGGACAGCTTCATGCAAAAGAATGAAGCTGGACCACTAACTTACACCATACACAAAAATTAACTCAAAATGGATTAAAGGCTTGAACATAAAACTCCTAGAAGAAAATATAGGTGGCAGGCTCTTTAACATGGGTGTTGGGTTTTTTTTAATCTGACACCAAAAGCAAAAGTATAAGTGGGACTACATCAAACTCAAAAGCTTCTACACAGCGAAGGAAACCATCAACAAAATGAAAAGGCTAAGGGGCTGACATCCAAAATATATAAAGAATATGTATTCATACAACTCAATAGCAAAAAAACAATCTGATCAAAAAATAGGCAGAAGATCTGAAAAGACATTTTTCCAAAGAAAACATACAGATGGCCAACAGGTACATGGAAAGAAGCTCCACATCACTGGTCATCAGGAAAATGCCAGTCAGAACCATAATGAGATAACCCCTCATACCTGTTAGGGTGGCTATTATCAAAAAGACTAGAAATAAAGTGATAACAAGTATATAAAGAAAGGAAACCACTGTGCACTCTTGGTGGTACTATAAATTGATGCAAACACTATGGAAAACAGTATGGAGTTTCCCTCAAAAAAATAAAAACCGAACTACCATATAATCAGCAATTCCACTTTTGGGTATTTATCCAAAGAAAATGAAAACACTATTTCGAAAAGATATGTGCACCCCCATGTTCATTGCAGTATTTACAATAGTCAAGATACGGAAACAACCTAAGTGTCCATCAAGGGATGAATGGATAAAGAAATTGTGATATATACATATATATTATTCAGCCATAAAAGAGAATAAAATCTTGCCGTTTATGACAACATGGATGGACCTCGAGGGCATTGTACTAAGTGAAATAAGTCAGACAGTGAAAGACAAATACCACATGATCTCTCTTATATGTGGAATCTAAGGATAAAAAGAACAAGCTCGTAGATACAGAGAACAGATTGGTGGTTGCAAGAGGCAGGGGGTGGGACATGGGAGAAATAGATGAACTGTTTTTGTTTTGTTTTTTTAGTTTAAAGAAATAGAATAAAAATTATTTTTAGAAAATTAGAGCTCCATTTCATTCAATACCATGATGAACTTTAAAAGTGAACAACCATTTATTAATGCACATCATATTTTTCAAAACCATCAACTTTTTTCATGGGAGGGGTGTTACTTTGAAAACATACTAAACAACTAATAAATTGGGATTAGAAGGTTCACAGTATCATTCTTCCATAGACAACCTACCTGCTTCAACAGTCTGCAGAAAGTTGCTTTTTTCCTGCTACTATTCTGAGTTATGTAGATGAACAGATAACTTTTAACTTTCCATTTCCCATTCTCACACTTAGATCCATTCTCCTCAGACCACTGAGGGTATTCTAACATAAGTTCTGCAGAGCTAGAAATTGAATTTCAAACATGCAAAAACTGTTCTCAAGTTTTGGACCCCACAATGTCCATTAAATAAATTGAATTAGAAATTATAGTGTTAGAGTTTTGAGGTTGTTGTTTTTTGTTTTTGTTTTCTTTCTGTTTTAACCTTGCCATTTTCTGATGCACTGACTAAAACTCAGACAGCCGGGAATTTGGGTGGCCCTTCCCAGCAGAGCTAGCCAGCATCTCCTTGTCATGTGTGCCAATGTTCATCTAATACTGACATGCAAAAGCTCACTCTCTTTCTTTGCTTACTATCGTCATAAACCATATATATGTCTATAGGGAACCAAAAAGTAATGTGAAACCCTGAATCAGATCAGTCACAATTGTAACAGAGCTGTAGCTTCTAACTTGGGTTGCACTCGTTGCTGGCGTAGTAATCTTTGATCCAAGCATGAGGTCCAAGCCAAATAACAAAAGCAGGCTTTCCCCAGTGCGTTCCAGGGGCTTTTCATTCCCAGAGCCTACAGGTGTTATCCTGGCTTACGGCTGTTGAAATATGGAACAGCAAACCAACCATCATTGATAAGAATTGGTGCTAGCCAGCTGGCCAAGACAACTACAAGAATAAAAACGTTATTCCTGGTACATAGGGCCTTGCCTCTGAGCAGACAGCTGAAGACTCTCAGGTGACAGCCCTGGGGAATACTGTCTGTGGCATTCAGGCGTTCACCACCCTGAAGAGGCAGGCCAGGAGACATCTGCTGTTAGCGTGCTGCTTAAGGAAAGAAGGACTGACCATGGCTACTCCCCAGGCTTTGGGTAGAGGACAAGAAACTGAAGGGAAAGCTTTGATGACTACATGCTGTCCAATTGATCTTATTTCCCATATCTTCCATTGTAGTCATTAGGAAGGAAACACGCAGAATCATAATTGCACAGGGGCAATTGGTCATTTTTAAAAATTGAATTTAAAGTGTAATACAGAGACCGTCGTGTATTCCTGATGGGAGTGTAAATAGGTTAAATCTTTCCAGAAGGCAATTTGGGACTGTGTTCCAAAACAGGAGCCTTAAAAATATTCATGCTCTTTGACACAGAACTTCTACTTCTAGGAAGTTATCCCAAGGAAATAATCAGAGATATGCACAAAGGTCTGTGTACAAGAGTGCTTATTTCAGCATGAACTAAAGTGGTGGAAAGTTGAAAAGGATTTAAATGTCCAACAGTAGATGACTGATAAAATAAATGAAACACATCCGTACAACAGAATAATATAATCCTTATTTTATTTGACTGAAGAATTTGAAAGGAATTTTACCAAATGATTACTTTTTTTTTTCTTTTCCTGTTTTATATTTTTCTGTATTGTCCAAATTTTCTATAGTAGTTAAACTTACAGTCAAGAAGAAAAAAATGTTAAGGAACTATAAAAGTATGTTTACATTTCTAAATCAAAAAGCCACCTATAATTCATTGCCCTAAAACAACTTTGTTCTGCATGTTTATAGTTTTCATATTATACAGTTGTTCAGGTTTTACACAATTGCCGTCATCGAGCATATGCCATTTAATATTCAGCTTTTCAGCTAACATTATGGTGCTATATCCTACATTGTCTATAACTTCATATTCATAACTTTATAACATTCTAATATATTAATGCATAATCACACAGTAGGTACTATTAAGTTTGCCTTGGGTGAAGAGGGTTTTCATGAATTCTCACCCCAGTCCCAGACAGATTTAATCCTCCCCTCATCTGCATTTTGCTCATTACATAATTTTTTTAATTAAAGTTTATTGTGGTGACAATTGTTAGTAAAGTTACAGAGGTTTCAAGTGTTCAATTCTGTATTACATCATCTATATATCATGTTGTGTGTTCACCATCCAGAGTCAGTTCTCCTTCCATCACCATATATTTGATCCCTTTTACTCTTATCTACAACACCCTTCCCCCCTTACCCTCTGGTAACCACTAAACTATTGTCTGTGTCTATGAGTTTTTGTTTCTTCATTTGTTTGTCTTGTTCCTTTGTTGTTTTCAGTTTTATATACCACATATCAGTAAAATCATATAATTCTCAACTTTTCTGTCTGACTTATTTTACTTAGTATAATAATCTCAAGATCCATCCGTGTTGTTGCAAATGGCACTATTTCATCTTTTCTTATGGCAGAATAGTATATTATCATTACACAGTTTGTCTCCTTCCTGATATAAGAGTTACCTATGGACAAGCCAACACTGTGTATCATTGTAGCCACAGTACCCGCATGTGCCTGGCACATACATAACACTTGCTCGGTAAAGGTGGACGCGTGAAAGGAAGGAGAGATGGAACGATGGACAGACAGGAAGAGGGAACAGGGCTAGGGTTTGAGGATTTAATATTTGGCTTGAGTAGCCTTGCAAACTCATTCACTCTGACCTCAGCCTCAAGGAAGTGCATAGGTAAGGAGCATAATAGGTCTGTAGTTGCCCTAACACCGATTTTTCCCCCTTTAGTCATTTTGTAAAATCATATTTTATTTTCATAGTAAGTGTTAGACCCTTGGGTTGTAAAGGCCTGTGTCTAAAAGTTCTCACACCAACTTCTAAAACTCATCTTTAACTTTTTGGTCAAGATTTTTCCCATTATGCATTTCCAAATTTGTATCAGTCCTCAAAATAACAGTTAAAATGCTCCTAGCAACAAAGAAAGAAAGAAAAGAACAAAGGAAGGAAGGCTACTTCATGGGTACAGAGTTTCTGTGTGGGGTGATGAGAAAATTCTGGAAGTGACATTGTGGTGGCCACACAGCATTGTGAATGTACTTAATGCCACTGAATTATGTGTTTTTAAACAATTAAAATGATAAATGTCATGTAATTTTGGAAGGAAGGAAAGAATGAAGAAAGGAAAGGAGGGAGGGAAGAAAGGAAGGAAAACGGAAATAGTCATGTGGCACCCGGTCTTTCTATAAATCTGGTTTTTATTAGTTGAGCCCTTTCCTGAACAAGATTCAAGACTGCAGTCTTTTGGAAGACAGGAAGGATAAATTCCTCAGGTTTGTATTATATCCTATTATCTTGACCTAGCAGATCGGTCCAAAAAAATCACCCCTGCCTGCAAAAACTTCACCATCCTATTTTCTTTCTTCCTCTTAGCTCTTCCCAGTGTCACCACAGGAAGCAGCTAATGGCCATAAGTATTACCAGCCTGAAGAACGATGGTTATACATGTAGAGGGTCATTTTTTTCCCCTTAAAATTATTGCCTGCCCCTAGCTTTTTTTCTTCTAGAATCACACAAAATCATTTTGGCACTAGTCCTGTGTTTATTTGAGTGGCCATGTTACTTCTTATCTGTACACATGCTCTCTTAGAAGAAATATGTGTAATACTGTGTGGTAAAGTTAGTTGTTGTTGTCTTTAACTATCATTTAGAAAAATACAGAATGTGTTTGTGCCAAGACTTGTTCTGAATGAAGCCATGAGAGGGAAACCCTGGCTTCCTAGGTGTCCTAGATGATATGGCCATTTTCCCAAGCCATCCTCACCTCATTCCCAGAGAAGAGGGAAAGGCGTGGTTGTCACCGCTCACCCCTTTTCACAGATGAGCCCTGAGCTCAGAGAGGGCATGGCGAGGTCCAGGGTGGATGCCACCCATGGGCGGAGGAGTCACCAGCAGTCTGGTCCTACTGCTTGTACAGGAGCCTAAATACCATGTTTCATTGAGGCTGAGATGCACATTTTCACATCTCTAAAATCAAAAATTATGTACGAGTCTTAGAATTGATGAAATACATTGTATTAGGGAGGACCTGAAGATTTTGTACCATTTTGTAGAAATCCTGGAAATCCCGACCTGCAAGGAAAGTTAGAATTTGAATCCCTGAGTCACAGGCAAGGGAGAAAACAGGTCTATTTCAGAGTCAGAACGATAATTACAAGCTTCAGACTTGAACTTGGGCCTAGACCACAATGGTAATAAGTGCTGTACAGACCTCCTTTCACACGGGGCTCCGCGGAGGTCTCTGCTTGAATGTAGACCTTTCTTTATCAGAAGGGGCTCTATCATAACCTTGCATGCAGACACTACAAGAAGTAAGAATGGATCCTTTGTGGACTAGAGGTCAAAGATGTGATTGTAACTCTGACTTGCTGTGGGCAAAACTGACCTGGGCTGGGTTTTTTCCATTGTCCTCTCCTCCCTCCCACCAGGCACAAGGTCTTGTTCCCTGGCTCCTGGAGATTCGCCAAACCTACTATCCTGCATTACACCCCTTGGAACCTAAGGACTCTCTAGGCTTAGGGGCTGTGTGGTTATGACCACTCTGAGTAGTATGTTAAGTGTCACAGTACTCTCCCAGAAAACCTAAGCCCATGTGTGAAAGTGTCATATTGAGACAGAAACATGGGAGAGAGCCTTTTAAGAGGCACTTTATTATCTGACAGATGATACCTGTCGGTAACTACCCACCCCACCTACACTGAAGACTCATCCTTTGCCTTCTCTACATGCCAGATCCAGAGTCAGAGCCTGAGGATTGGGGACTGACTTTCAGGTCTGAAAGTCTGTAACAGGGGAAAGGAGTGATTGGATCATGAGAGACAACTTGCCCGCTGTCCCAAACGGGAGTGGCCACCTCCGCTCCAACTGCCTACAAAGGGTGATCATTTGTAACTGAGGCCGAAATCAAAATTGTGAAATTAAAACAAAAACCCTTCTTCCCAAACCTCCTCCCACCTCATTTTTAAAAACGGGGAGGGGAGTAGTGATGAGACTTGAGGATGGGAAATGCTAGGATGAATGTGTATCGCTGACTTTTGAAATTCAGAATACAGTGGTCTTTGAGAGACTATTTTTAGGTAAAATATACAACGTTCATTGAGCCTAAAGAGAGCCTAACAACTACCTGTGTACGTGTATTTTTTCTGGGCTGCACCAGGGTAGACTTCGGCATTGAGGTCAGACAGCGTGACAGGGTGGATTCCAGTGGGTCAGATTTCATCACGTGATGCAATATCATTTAGAAACAGCTCCATCGGGAACTCAGATTCAAAGAGGATTCAAGGCTTAATGTCTTCAAGGAACAAAGGAGGAAAAAACCGAAAACTGCACCCAAGGCCATTTCGAGAGTCCGCCTGGTTTGCATTTAGTGCAGAGGCAGCAAATGCTAGACCGTTCTGCAGGGGGACTGGTGACTCACCGCCTGGAAGGCCTATCTCTCCTTTCCTCTGAATCAATTGATTTTATTGGACATGGAGAGTGACCCACCCGAAAGAGCCTGTGTTAAGTTTCTAAAGCTTCTAATGCCACCTAGGAAGGGGCTGGGGTATTGTCACTCCTTCCCTCATGTAGCTATGGAGGCACCCAGAGCATATTAACCCTCCCTTCCCTTCACTTAGCACTGAAGTATCAGGCGGGCAATGTGTACCTTATCTTGGGGGACTGGATTCTCACAGATGAGTCTCAAAGCAGTTTGCCGTTCAGAGTTTCTCATGTTTTTCATGGCTGTCTTTGGCATCCCATTGGCACTTCATGGTACAATCAAATTTACTGTCACTCTAGTGATGTGAATCATCTATTCATATTAATGAAATACTAGCCGACCCTTTCCATCTCTTTTCCTATTTTTAAGCGGATTTCAAATAACATGAATCCCACTTTGGGGGAAGGGGCAATTTTCTTATTCAACTCCACTATGTGGAGGGGACAAAGAGATCATGGGACTACGGTGATGCAAAATAACTATAAAATAACTATTGTGTTGCTTAAAACTCTGCATTATGCATCTGTGTAGTGAGAATTCCGGGTCAGTACCACACTTGTGGCAGCCTCACCAGTTAGTCTTGCCGCTGCTTGTCTGTGAATTGCGTGTGAAAACAGAATTGGTCCAGAAGTACTCATGCAAATTGTGCGACGTGAATGTGACCCACGTGTCAGGTCCTTTCCCGTGTTCTGACAGACTCCTGTCTTTCCAGATTTCCCTGATCGGTGCCCCCTCCCCCGCTTGACAGTTACCAGAGCTCAGAAGCCAAAGGAAACAGTTCCCCAAGTGCTGTGTCTGTCTGGGGTGAGGTTTATGAGCTGTTCCTGCGGCTGGGTTTTGCCTCAGAAAAACAATCAGATTTCCACTCGAATCTATGAGAACACAGATTAGGGAGGGAATATATGCAAATATCTATGTAAATGCCACCAAACCTCTAACTTGACCCCATGGTGCTGAAGTAGCTGAGTCTGTTAATGAAAACTTTTTCTGCCTTTTAGCATTAATGTGTGTCTCATGTTTTAAAAATCTACGTTAATGCAAAAAAAAAAATCTGAAAAGCAAAAGCGTTACATCAACTGTGAAATTTGCCCTTATTGTCTATAATGAGGATATATAATATCTTTGTAAATATCGTGCCTATATATTTATAAACCATTCTTTGTTTTTCCCCAATTCAAGAAATCCCTAATCTTTCCTGAGGAAGAAAATATTTGTTCCATTTGAGCTCTGTTTAGACCTGCTGGGTTGTTTTATGTTGGCAGTTTGGGGGCCCGGATGGGAAGGAGGAGGTGCCCTCTAGCACTTCCAGGGCTCAAGCAGCCACAAATCACACCCCCACTCTGTTGGCCAGTGACCCATGATCAGAAATCGTGTGCACACAAAGGAGGCCCCCAAGGGGTTCTCTTCTGAGGCCAGCAAAACAAAGCTGGGTGAGTTTGCAGGCCTTGAAAATGGCTTCCAACAAACTACCTGCTCAAGTTGAGGTCTGCCCCGTTCCTTTTTCCCTGCCCTTCTACTATCCAAAACCCTGGGAACAGTCACCTAAAATTACTCGGCTTTCCAAAGCCAGTTGCATTCGGACTGAAAGAAAAATGAGAAATTTCACCCTGTCACTTTGTAAGGTATATACTCGTAAATGTCTAATCCCTATGCTGTACACCTGAAACCAATACAGTATTATATGTCATCCGTAATTGAAAAATAGATTTAAAAAAGAAGAAAGAAATTTCACCCTGATGGTGCTTTTGTTCTTTACCCCTAAAACACACAGACAACAGAAAAGCACAGCTTCAGAGAAGCACAGCTTAGGTCTCCGAACCAAACCTCACCGTGCTTTTGGGGGTGGGGATGGAGGTGTCTGCCGGCCACGGTCTGTTCTGGGACTTTTCCCAGCCTCATTCTTCTCCAACAGCATCCTGCCCCTCAGTTTCCATCATTCCCATTTGTGCCTTTTGTCCTCGTCTGTCCCTGTTGTGGCTCAGTACCAAGTATTGTTTATCCAGTGGGCTCTTGACCCGACCTCCATTCCTCTCAGCTTCCAGCCCCTCCTCCTGGGATTCAAGACCTTAGTGCCTCTATTTTGAGGGGTGGGCCTGTTTCTCCAGAGCCCCTAAAAGGAAGGTGAGAGGCAGCAAGGCTCTGTGGTGACCAGCACTGGACACCCCAAACGAGAAACTGTCTGTCTCCTCTTGTGGCCCAAAGTGCCCTAACCCTCAATTCCCAAGGACTCTCTTCTCTAATAGCCCCCAGACAATGCAAAGGGAAGCTAATGTACCGCAGGCCAGTGTCACTGCCTGGCTTTGCCCAGCCCCTCTTCAGAGGCCCACCAGCTCTGCCTGTGCTCCTAACAGGTGTCGGTGAGAAAATCGTGTGTGCACGGAATAAATATCCTACAAGATTTGTGAAAGTTCTTTCCCCCAAATTCATTCTCTAACTACAGGAAACACAGACGCTTGAAAGAAAACTCCCTAAAAAGAGAAAAATAGTTGTTCCATGCTCTGTACCCTCCTTCCTTCCTCCCCCCAAACTCCCACGTTGCATTTCCTTTCTCAGAGGTGCCAGCAGTATGGATCAAGTTGTAAGGGTCTGAATCGGTTTCTTTTTTCTTTTTCTTTTTTTTTTCTGAGCCTAGTACCTTCTTTCCGATTGCCAGGAATCTAGAAAACACCATATTTAAGTACTGATTTCCCTGCACATTTTGAGGGTAGGGCTCCCCTCCGTGCTCTCCCCCAGAACCCAGGTTGTCACGGCTGAGGACTGCACGGTCTGGTCTCAGCTATTTCAGGACACAGACCCAGTGATTTGCTGCTGGCCATTGGCCACTGAGTCAAATCGGAACGGGTGGCCCAGAATTCCTTCAGATGACCTGCCGAAAAGAGCTGGCCTAGCCCAGGACGGCAGCCGCCAACAACCTCCCCCACCCCCACTTTCCCTGGGCCTTTTATTACCTCTCCTTGGTCAAAGGAAGGAAAGCAATCTGTCTCTCCTCTACTTGTTTAATAAAAGAAAACATAATCATAGTTTGACACATTACTTTTGGTGGATGCACAGAAAGAATATCCTATATATCAGAAAGGGAGTGAGGAGAAGCAGGGGGCAGGCGAAAGGAAAACAAATTGGCTGCCTGCAGAGGTCCAGTGTCAGACGTCAGAGGAATCGTGTTCCTTCAGACTCTGTGGGAAAACCCATAGCAACGGGGGCCCAGAGAGTTAAGAGAGACAGATGGGGAGGTCTGCAGCCCCTCCCTCAGAGGAGAAGACAGAACAAATAGGTGAAGCCATCCATTTTCCAGAGCCCAGTGGTAATTTCAGTGTTGTAGACCAGAGTATTTGCTTCTCCTCAACTTTGTCTCAATAAGGGGTAGGAAGATTTTCCAAGAGAAGATTTTTCATTTGTTCAGAGAAGACACCCAGTCTCCAAGCTACTGAGACAAAGCGTGTTTCTCCTTGGAACCACCAATGTATTCTTCAATCATGAATTTTCAGTGGCCTGGCTGTTTTTGTTAGTGATAAACTATTTGTTAGAAATTATTTTTACTACCATCTCTAGTTTAGATTTAAAAGATTGATGGAATAAATGCAACATTAACTATCTTATGAAAATATCTCACCACTTACGTTGCAAACAAGATTTAGCATTAAGATCGAGAGTGATTTTCTGACTTTCAAGAAAATCCAGTATCGAGCTTAAACCCACTAACTAAGCCTCAGAGGTACTTAGTGATCACGTTTGTTGTGAATTCTACTTGTCATTAAAACCCTTGCACTGGGCTGCCATCTAACTTTCATTATCCTTCTTAGAAAAAGTTAAGTGAAACACTTACTAGGAAGTAGAAAATTAGGGGAACAAGTGAAAGTGGAACAAAAATGAAAAGTTTTCTTCTTAACATAGTTTTGGTCGTATTTCCTGTTGCTGTTTGGCACGTTTTCTTCATCCCAGGATAAATTATCAGGGCTTTAAAAATATTCAACATATAACGCTGCTATCTACTCCCTGTTGAAAACCAGGTGGTAGGTTTAAAATACATTCTGCATTCACATTGAAAAAACTCAATTTTTAACAAGTAGGCAGGACAAGGGAAACTAGAACTATCTATACTAATTTTTAAGCAGGGTTCACTGTCTCTGCCAGATTTCTGGGAGCCACAGAGGGCAATGTGAGCAGAACGGAGCCTAGAAATAAGCAGGAAAAGGTGGGGACCATTGCACCATCAAGTGACCTCAGACATATGTTACATACAGAAAAAAAGCACGTGAATCCTTCTTCTTGCCAAAATATACCTTGCAGTTCATTTGACTCTTTACTCTTCAGTTCCCATAGGAACCAAGTCTCGGCCAGCTTCCCTTCACCTTCTAGCTGGATTACCCCAATACTGCCTCCCAACCCTGCTCCCCACTTTCCTTCTTCTCATCAGCCTCATTCTAATCTCTGCTCTACCTGACACCGGCTTAATCTTCTTAAAATAATACTTTTATCGTTTTATTCCCTGTAAGAGCCTTTCCTGTGGCTCCCTGTCTGTTGGTTAGAGCAAATGTCCACGCTTACATTCAGACCTGTCCGTGGTCAGACCCGCCCCGCACAGCGTCTCTCCCACACACCCAGCACACACCTCGGGTTGGGCAGTAGGACCACCACCTGTGTCCTTGCAAGTGGCAGCTCCTGCGTTCTCCTCCTCTGCTCTCTGCAATCCAAATCTACATTCCCATCGAGGCTCCCCCTACCCATGAAGCTCTTCCCAAGCAGAACTAGAGACTCTTAGGGCTGATAGGGGCCTTAGCAAGCACCTGGGCAGGCGTCCTCGTTTTTCTGAAGAACAGGGACTTGTCACGGGCCACACACTCTCTAGAACCCATATGTCTCGTGTCCCCCATTCTTCCCTCTTTCTACTCTGGGGCTCTGACCATCCCAGGTCTGAGCAGGCTGGCTTTCTGGAAATCCTGTGGAACCAGAGCACATGCCACAGGTTCACCCTTCACAGGCTGGGATCATCCTCCAGCTTTTCAATGAAGGGCAACTTGGTCTCTCCACGGGAGTTTCATATTCCTACAGGACTGAGGCCGTGGCTGCCCTTCTCTGAGACTCCAGCCACACCTGCCAGTGTGGACCCCCTGAGCAATCAAAGCTTTTCTAAAAGTGGGGTGCATACCTGAACTGAAAGAAAGCTTTAGTGGCAAATGATGCATTCTGCACATAGTGTTCTAGTGCTCAGATTTCAGGCGGGGTTGTGGTGTATGCTCCCTTTCTGGGGATGGATGTATTTTGGCCATGGTATGGTAGTGTCTTACTGCATAGCCAGTCAAAGCAAAGTTGTAAACAGAACCCATAGCCATGGACTTTTGTATTCTGTTAAGCAGGCCAGTCGTTTGCTTGTCTGTTTTGTTTGTTTGTTTGTTATACCTGTGGCTGAATATTTTGGTGGTGGTGTTTTTTTCATTGACTTGTGATGTTTATTTTTTATTTATTTACTTATTTGACATTCAATGTTATTTTATATTAGTTTCAGGTGTACAGCATAGTGGTTAGACATTCACATGATTTACTAAGTGATCCCCTGACTAGTCTAGTACCCAACTGGCACTATACATAGTCATTACCATATCATTGACTATATTCCCTATGCTGTACTTTACATCCCCATGACTATTTCGTAACTACCAATTTGTACTTCTTAATCCCATCACCTTTCTCACCCAACCCCTTCCCCTCCCCCGGGCAACCATCAGTTTATTCTCTATATCTGTGAGTCTGTTTATGGTTTTTTTTGTTTAGTTATTTTGTTCTTTAGCTTCCACATATAAGTGATATCATATGGTATTTATCTTTCTCTGATAAATTTCACTTAGCATAATACCTTCCAGGTCCATCCATGCTGTCACAAATAATAAGATTTCATTCTTTTTATGGCCCAGTAATGTTCCATTGTATAAATGTACCACATCTTCTTTACCCAATCATCTATTGATGGGCATTTCCGTTGCTTCCGTATCTTGGCTATTATAAATAATGCTGCAATGAACATAGGGGTTTCGAATTAGTGTTTTGGATTTCTTCAGCTAAGTACCCAGAAATTGGAATTGGTGGAATTGCTGGGTCATAAGGTAATTCTAATTTTAATTTTTTGAGGACCCTCCATACTGTTTTCCATAGTGGCTGCACCAATCTGCAATCCCACCAACAGTGCACAAGCGTTCCCTTTTCTCCACATCCTTGCCAACACTTGTTTGTTGATTTATTAATGATAGCCATTTGGACAGGAATGAGGTGATATCTCATTGTGGTTTTTATTTGCATTTGTCTGATGACTAGTGACATTGAGCATCTTTTCATATACCAAATATTTTCTAAGGAAAATAAGAACTGGAAACTGAACTGAAAATGCCATTAAGGGTGGCGCAGTACTGGGACAGGCATAGGGCTCCATGTGCTTAAACCAGATCCCTGAACTTACGTTAGGCTAGCAGCCTTGGCAATGTATTTTACTAACTGCGTCATCCTTCCTTATCTGGGTCCCTTAGCAGAGAGTGAATCAGACTATTCCAAACCTCCCTAGGTTCCTACCCAGGGTGTGTGTGCATCTCACTGCAGGATATATCTGGGCTCTGTCCCCAAGAAGCCTCGGGGAGGTGCTAAGAGTGACTGGGACCCCGCTGCACACAGCCCCCGATGTGTCCACAGTGATGGTGACGAGGCCCTGAGCCACGGGGATCAGCCGTCCACGTAGTCAGGCCTCTCTAGGCACCCTGCACGCGGACACCCATTCCTGGAGCTGACATTTACTGAGTAATGGGGACTCGGTGACTTCTTTCCTTGGAAATTCTCTACAACTACATCAAAAAAGGCATGAAAGAAGGGCCTTGCCAGCTTCTTTTTACAGGCATCTAAATATGAATTTAACAGGTCGTGTTCACTGGGCCTGGGCCTTGCATAGAAAGTAATCTTCAGTAAAAGATAAGCCCTGAGAACCTAGGGTAAATAAAGAAGGACATTTCACTCTCACTGGCTTTTCCTGTGTGTCAGATACATAAAGGGGACCTGAGACCGACTTAAAGTTCCATTTAGAGGTTCATCGTCCCCCACTTTGCAATTCCTTGCAGGTTTCCAGCCATTTATATTGAATCTGCTTCCAGAAAAGGTTTGGTTGACTTGAGAAGGATTCTATCCGTGCAGATTGAGAAATTGCCTATTTTTAAGATAGGAGAGTGTAAAGAGGAGAAGAAATACAAGGGTGAAAGGAAAGGAATCAGTTGGACCAAGGTAAAGAAAGTGTGTAAATGAGAGAAATGGTTGAAAGGTAGGGAAGACCAGAACTGTGAACCTCGGGGCTGGGGAAGCTTTCTCAGGTTGATAAATGCCCTGAGCGGCTGGTTAGATCTCCCCGTCCTGCTCCAGCATCAGTCGCCGGACCCTCCTGCTCTGATGTGAACCTCCTACGAGCACTCAACTTTGAGAAAAGCGGTAGTTGTGAACACTCGTAAAGGAAGTGTACAGTTTACTGTGGGGAGTGTGTCTGTGAATCATGTACGTTGTCAGGGAGCTTGCCTGGATCTGAGAAGCATAGCGCAAGGGGAGTGGTAAGTCAGCTAGCTAGGGGGAGAATTAGCGCAAGAAACTTTGAAGAGACTGGGGGGAGGAGGCATCTGAGGTGATATTACGGTAAGAAGATCAGACTGGGCTTTCACTTCTGGTCTAAAGGAATAGAAAATTGGTGATACACCCAGATATTTAAGCAAAAATATGTATGCTTCTGGAAGGGATAAGTGGCAAAGGTATTTGGCACATCACCCCACCTTAGAAGGCCTGTATTGCTGTTGCCAACAGGAGTGGACCTAGTCCTCCCTAAAATGAAAGTGTCACATCAATTTCACCTGCGTTCAGAGGTCTAATTCCATATCTAGCTATCAACCTCATTTTTATCCTAATCGAAAAGTGATCATTTGTGAACAGGATATTTTCTTTCGTCAGGCTGAGGAACTGATTTGGTCTTTAAGAAAGAGCAAAATAGGGGTGGCCGGATGGCTCAGTTGGTTAGAGCACAAGCTCTCAGCAACAAGGTTGCCAGTTAAAAGCGGCAACTGGACTTGGAGCTGAGCTGCGCCCTCCACAACTAGATTGAAGGACAATGACTTGGAGCTGATGGGCCCTGGAGAAACACATTGTTCCCAAAAAAAATTTTTTAAAAAAAAAAGGAAGAAAAAGAACAAAAAAGAACAAAATCGGAGCTGAAAATAATAAGCCCCATGTAAAGTTTCTAATTTCCTCATTGTTAATGTCAATGATAATACGAGCCAACATTTATGAGCACTTGCTATACGCAAAGCAACGTTGAATCATGCTACCTGAGAGAAGTTCTGACAAAGGGCGTGAACAGTGTAAGACCTGGGGACAGGATGATTTCTAATTGTTTCCAGACTCCTTTCTCCAGGGTACTACGTGTGTGCGCGTGTGTGTGTGTGGGTGTGTGGGTGTGGTGTGTGGAGTCAGGAGCTGTGTTTGCAACACAAGTGCCGTGGAAGATCTCTGTTTGAGGTCCACATTTCTTTTAAGATCATTTTTATCCTAGTTTGTCCCCAACTCTTCTCAAGGTTAACAAAGGACCTAGGTCACTTCTATTTTTTGGAGTCACCAGGTATATTTACAAAATGAACAAATGCCAATAAAAAAGGACATAATGTTTTTATTTTTTAAAATGTAGTGCAATGTAACTGTACCATTCACAAGATAAACACGGGACTTATAAAGAATATTGATTCATAATGGACTTCGGGTCGTCTGATCTAGTAATGGGGCAGAACTTAAAGCCATAAAATAAAAAGGTATCTTTCAATCCTTTCACTCAGGATTTCTCAGTGACTCTATGTAAAAACTTGTTTGCAGAGTATGTCTAAAAATTTAAACTCAAGGATTTTTCTGGATGTAAGACCCAGGGTCCGATGGGCCCCCATCCCCACCCACATGCCTCACCTGACGCTGTGTGAGCCCGTCTCCTAGATCCGCTTCCTCTAAGAACCTGGTTCTCAGCCAAAATCTCTAAATATGTAAAAATGTTACTCTTTTTCTCCCCTCCTTTCTCATGCCCTCCCCTGAATCCTGGCCTCTTCAAACCCCACCAAAACTGATGGCTTGGTGACTGCTCTCAGGAGAGCAGCCCCCCTGTGTGGGAAGGGAAGACCTTCCTCTTAGAGCCTTGGTGTGTGATCACACCTGGTTGGCCCACAGACAGGTTCCGCAGTCAGAAAACCAGCAGAGCAAGCTGACATAGACCCCCCTACACACCCCACTCGGGCAACATCTTCTGCTGAGAGGGGAGAGCAGAGGCCGAGAGCAAGCAGCTTCTAGAAAGGGCTGTTCCCAGGCAATCAGACATTGCATCCATCAGCCACCCTGTCCAGGCTGGGGAGAGGATGGAGGTGACAGGAAGTGCCATGCCTTCTCTTCCCAGCGCTCCCTCAAGCTCCTAGCGTTCCTTCCCTTCTTCCTGTCTCGTGGTGGTTGAAGCCCCGAGCTCCATTTGGCAGCGTGGTGGTGCTCTTGTGTATAAATGGAAACGTTGGCCTGGCTCCCAGTATAACACAAGATAGGCCTCTGCGTCAGTTATGTAATCTTTGCTGTGATGACTTCATCAGAAAGGGGGGAGGCAATAAAAGAGAAAGGCACGATTTGGGGCAACAGTAGCTCAGGAGAAAAACTCTTCCCAACAGCTCTGCTCAAGACAGCTGAGACTCCTTCCTCCCCCTCCCTGTTTTTAAATCAAGGAAAGAAAGGCAGCAAGCATATGGGTGAAAACCTCATTCCTGGAGCAGCTGACAAACCACTTGGAGTCCATGTGTCCTGACAGCGGCCACTTGAATGGGGGCAGATGCTGTCCCTGCCTCTGGGGGGAGGTCTCACAGCCCCTGGGGCTGGGGATTTCTTACAGCCCCGTAGAGAAGACAACCTGTAGAGGCAAATGACGTTTTTCACCTATCTCCCGAGTTCTTAAACTCTAAAGGTTGGGCTGGTTCTGGCCATGCTTTGTGGTTTCCTGCCTAGACTGGAGAAAAACCACAGGGAGCAGGGTGGTGCCACAAAGGGAAGCTTGTCCGGGTGGATCAGGAAGATGGGCAGTGCCCTCCGGAGCCATCTCTGGGACTCGGGAGTTCTTGGTGGAAGCTGTGAAAAGCTGGCTTAGTTGCTGAACTTGCAGCCAAACCCAGTTTGTTCCTACCATGTCAAAATCTTGAAATCTCCGGAGAACTGCCACTTATGGATGACCATTGCACACTCCAGAGCATAAGGTGGGCTCAGGTGGAAATAATCCCACTCCCAGTCACAATCCGGGCCCTTCCTGAACGCAATACGTTCCATTCCATGCCTGTTTAGACTAAGTATTCTTAATGAGGTTTGTTTCTTTTGAGAGGGAGGAGGTTGTATTATCCTTTCATGAATCCTCTAAATGTTGGCCATTTTGGTTGCTTTTCATTTTGTGCTACTGTCAATCACTCAAGCTATTCAGCATAAATTTTTGCACAAAGCTGTGGCTATTTCCATGAGATGAGTCCTTAGAAATTTCAGGATATGTTGTATTCAAGTCTTTGATCACTCTGTCCCTCTGCTCTGGAAGCCATTCCCCTCTTGTCCACCTGAGCCATTTCCAAACATCACTTCCTCTGAGAAGCCCTCAGTCTCTTCCCCAGACACAGTCAGGTGCTTTCACGGCTGGGTCGCTAGCCACGGTCCAAGATGCCTCTGCCATCAGCTGCCCCGGAACTAGGGGATTCTCACCCCTCAGCAGAATTTTGACGTCCTTGAAAACAAGCCAATAAGCAAATAGGCCCTTTTTCTTCATTTCTGTCTTTCCTTCTTTCCTTTTTGGCAATTTAGGTCTTACATTTCAGAGCACAAGTTTTAAAAAATATTTATTTGAAATAATATGTTCATAGTAGAAAATTTGAAAGAGTATAAAAATTAAAATCACTTATAATCCTTGTCTAAGATGATTATTATTTAGAAACTGCCTTTTTGTCCTTCTCTTAACTATGTAACTTTTTTTTCTGTGTGATTAGGCAGTCTGGGAAGTTGTGATTTTTATTGGCTGCCTAGTAGTCGTGGTATGGATGTCTCATCATTTATTTAATCAAGCTTCCATTGTTGCACACAAATGAACTTTTAACCAATTTAGAGTTGCTTTGGTGGTGGAATTCATCACAGCAAAGGGATCAAAAGGACTCTATAATTTACATCAAAGGCAGAGGAAAAGCATAACTCTCAAAGTTGTGTTTCCACTGGAGGGACCTATGGTAACTATGTTCAAAAAGCACTGATAAGGACAAATGGTATTTTTGTTGTTTTTACCCCCAAGAAAGTCCTTGAAAGCCTGACCTTCCTGTGGCTGATGGCACTCTCACATCTTGGACTGGACTGCCAACCTTAACCCTTTCTTCTTCAGCAGAGGCTCGATTCAGTAGCTTGGAGAAGCAATCCATTGTAGGGCCATCTTTTTTCCTCCTCGCCAGTCATTGACGACACTGGTTTAGGCTAGAATTCATCATAGCCAGTTCGTCAGCTCAGTTCAGCAAATATTTATTCTGCTACAAATGTGAACTTAGCTCTGCATTAGATGTTATAAGACAATAATAATAATAATAATAATAAATAATAAAAATAAAAAGCTACAGACCTTGCAAGAATTATCCTACCAGAAAATTGTAACTTGTAAGTATGTGGAAAGTTGGAACTTTCTACCTCTTCTACATTACTTAGCAAGAAACGGTAGTAAAATCATGGCTATACCATAATCATGGGCATAGAAAATATATTATTACGTGTGGGGAAAGCTGAGAGTAAATACAAAAAAAATCAGAACATTAATATGGTTGCCTTTGAGTGTTAATAATGAATATTGCCTTTTCTTTCTTTATACTTTTATGCAATGTTTTCAAATTGTTCCAGTGATAAGGAGGAATAATCAGCAAAACATGTATGTTTTAAGCAGTCCTGTGTCTTGGCAGGAGCCCCATTCTGCTCATTGAGAGCCTAGAAAGAAAACTAAGTTTAAAGTCTTAGTCCTTACTTTCTTAGGAGCTAAGCTAGAACCGGAAACACGGCACCCCGACTTTCTAGAGCTGCATGTTCAAGAGGCTATCGCAACAACAGTAATAACAACACGCTATTTGTTACATGGTGAAGGTGGGACAGTCACTGGGGCCTTGATGGAGCCGAGTTCCTACCCAGGCCTGTTTGGTTTCACCAGTGTAAACAGCTCCTTCTCAGAGGCTGAACAAAGATCTTGTTGGACCCATTTAGCAGGATAGGCATTGGGCCCCAAGTCACTGTCGTTTCAGGATTAAGCTTCCTAAATTGATAAATTGCCTCAAAACTCAATCTTCTTTGGGACACAACCACCACACATCATAAAGCAAACCTTTTCATCCAACCTTCTTCAGTCATCTGCTAAAACAGAGGGATTTACATGGGGGCAGGCCCTGCTGGGGCCCCACTGTGAATTTATTGTAAGCAACGAACTCTGTAAACCCACAGGGAAAAATTGTTCTGGACAAAGAAATCCTGTAAAAGAAACCACCATCCTGAAATCAAGTTTCTGCCCTGACACTTGATCAACTTCAAAGAGAATTCTAAGGTTTTATTTTATTTTGTTCCTTCCTTCCACTTATGGTTGAATGGGCTGATCTTATGCCCTTTCTTTAAATGTCAAAGTTGATACCACAGAGGCATCCTAATTTTGGGTATCAGGCAGCATATAAAAAATGACGTATATTTTTGTGCTCTTTCAGTTTCATCCTTTGATCCCAACAGAGTTTCCACTTTTTTATTTTGTGCCCATTCCTCTCTCCCCCCACCCCCCTTCCCATTTCTTTTTACTCTAGAGTCTTCTTGGGTGGTCTGCTCAATTTAGACCAGATGCATGTTAGGGTCAGTGGAAAAGTCAGAATGCCAAAGACACCACCACCCGCTGTGGGACCTCAGACAAGTTACTTAACCTCTCAGAGACTTGGGGTTATTTTAGTCAGTGAAATGAATTTAACTATGGAAGTGAACACACCTAGCAGAGTGCTTTACTTAGTCTATGCCCCATAAGTGTTTAGTTGTCTTCTTCCCTTGTTGCCTCTGTTTTCTGCATGATTGGAGAACCTTGTCCAACCCCAGTGGACTTTCCTCCCATCATAGTTTTCCATAGTTCTACCTTATATCAACCCAGGGGACAGGAAGTCTAGCGAGTTTGTTGTTTCTTTCTTTTTTAGAAAACTGCCTTTATTCTATTAGTTGGAAAAATTAAAGGTCTAGTGACGATTGATGCTTCCTCACTGACAGGGAGTACACTGGCCTTCCCAGTCCTCAGTCTTGGCTGCTCCTCAGCCTCACAGCAGAGCTGAATTCCTGGAAGAATTCATGGCCATGACTCTTTTCAGAATCCTTGGGTTTGCATCGCCTGAGCAGCCCTCTGAAAAATTGAGAATTTTCTTCCAGATGCAGAAGAATCTGAAATATAAGGCCGGGTCTTATATTAATTTTTGCTCTAAAAGACGCATTAGAGCTGATTGTCCGGCTGGGTCTATTTTTGGGGAAACAGGGTAATCTCATCAGAGCACATAGAGCTGGGAAGCCTCATGTTGCAGTCAGTGCCCATAAACCAAGATTGTCCCAGTGATTCTCAAACTGTGGGAGATGGTAATTACCTGGGGGCTTGTTAAAACACCCCCAGAGGTTCTGGTTCAGTAGGCCTGGGGTGGAGCATAATTTTCATTTGCCGGCATGGGGACTGAGACGGAGAGATCAGATGGCATCCCCAAGCCACAGAATGCCAGTTCACCACCTTGAGCCCTGAGAGTCACAGGCAGGTGCCTCCACCCAGCCAGCGTGGATTCATCCCCGGCTGCTCTCCGACAAGACACTGCTGAACTCTTTCCCAGCAAGTGTGATCTTCTGCATGAAATGTTAGCTTCCACCTTTGAAAAGACTTCTGCCTTGGGAAACAAAACTTGAATAGTACCTATGCCGGGGAAAAAACCTCTGGACACTGGTGAGAGGTTGGACATAAAAAATCTCTATATATGTGTAGAATCTAGGCAAAATTCTGTTTGGGCTGAAATTGATGTGATTTGTTATTTATAATAATTACTTGACCCAGTTCAGTGTGTGTGAAAAGCACGGATTTTTTTCTGAGACATCCTTTTTGTTTATATATTGATTTTTACTTTTACCTACCAGGAACAACCCACGTCTCCCTCCAACCCCGCATGCCCTCCACTCCCATTCCCTTCCCAGCCACTGGCACATGCGGTGTGGCGGTGGCGGGGGAAATGCGCCCCCCTGGCGCGCGGGTCGCGGACCTCGGGGCACCTGCGGCGGCCGCGCTCCCGCCCCCCCGCGCAGCCTTGCCCGCGCCCGGGGCCACCTCCACGGTTCCTTTGTTAGGGACGCCTGCGCGGAGAGGCGTTTTCCGGCCTGCCGGGATCGCCAGGGCCCCACTCCTGACTTCTTAAGAGTCCCCGAAGGACTTGTAAGCATATAGGCTCGCGTAGAGAGGCTAAATTATGCCCCAGGGGACTTTTTAAGTAAAACCCTAAATTTCATTTAGGCTGTTCGTGGGCCACGCGATTGCAAAGACAACGGAAGCGCGCCCCTCCGCGCCGGCTTTGTGCAGCCTGGGCTGCGAGGATCCCTGTGCTTTCGGACGGTCCTGCGGCGTCTGGTTTACGCCACTCTCCCCCCACCCATCTCTCCGGTCCCCACCTCCCTGCACCATCTCCTCCCGCTCCCAGCCCTTCCGTTTCCTTCCACGGCCTCCCCCAGCCCACCCCCTGCAATCTCCCTCCCCGCCGGCTGGAAGGAAAGTCGGTAATAAGAAACCAGTTCGGTGTCAGTGGGAGCGGTGGGGGGAGATCACCCCAGAGATACAAGGCAATGGAGAGAGAACTCATTTTGTGTAAAGAGGGCCTCGAGTCACCAGGGAATTCCTGGATTGTCTCAGGCTGTCGTGTGTGATGTCCATCACGCCGTGCGAACACCATCTGCTGCGTATTAGGCTCTCAGTTGCCAGGCTACCTGCCGTACGCAGTAACACTTGACTGCCTGGCTCCACGTTCGCAGCGTCGCCCAGCCGCGCGGGGCGGGGGCCGGGGTGGGGGAGGAACGGGAGTCATGATTAAGCCATCTGCAAGTGGAGGGGCGGGGGACACGCGGCGCGGGCAGCCGGGCGGGCGCAAGCCTGAGGCCCGGGCTGACACCACCATCTGCTGGGCCAGGGGAAGAACAGCAGCTGCTCCCTGTTCCCCCGACGGAGACCGCCTGAAAAAGGCTGAAGCCCTGAGCATTCCATCCTCAGTCAGCCAGTTAGGCACCAAGTCCCCTCACCCCAGTCTCAGCAGCCTTTTGTGATCCCCACGCCTACGAGCCAGCAATCTTTGGCTCGCAGCCAGCAACCCCGGCCCCTCTCACCCAAACACTAGGCATGTTCTTGAAAACACTTAAGAGAAATAAAGCTTCCCTGCGCACAGATTTATAAATAAACAGCTGGCTGCTCTTGGGAGATATTTTTACCACAGCTGGTTTTTGAAGTAGAAAACTGCTTCTTTGGGGAGGTAGGGTGTTTTTTACACTTCCTACCTCTCTCCAGCCCTTAGAAAATTGCTAAGATCTTCTCCCTGGAGGAGAATATATGTAAAATATGTTCATTGGTTTTGATTTTTTTTTTCCCTCCCTTTATTTTACTGAAGAGTGAGAGGTTTGGGGAGTAATGAAGATCTATGTAGCCATTTGGGTTTCTGACAGGAAAAGACTGAATGAGGATTCTTGGGAGAAGACAAGGGAGGTCGTTGAACAGGAACAAGCCAGTAATTAAAACTAAAAATACTGCATCATTTGGCTTCAAGGCATTACATTTCTGGTGACGAAAGCTCAGCCTGGTTTTATCTAATTGCACACACAGTGTGTGTCCTCCTTAGAAACAAGAGCGGTGGCATAAAATCCTGAAAATCGACAAACTATTGCTCATTAAGCCCTCTTAGACTGGAGGTTAAAAGCCACCACGTAATATGAAACAGTTAATGGCCTCAGCCAGCTCTGTGTGTCGCTTTGGAATACACACCTGAGGCTGGGGTTCTAGGTCACTCACCCGCTAGTGAATGCAGCAGAGCTGGTTGGGAGAGTCCTAAAGGTATGGGAGGCCATGCTTTAAAAGTGTACATAACCCTCCTCTCTCTACATCTCCAGGTCTTCAGTGAGAAACCTGGAGGCAAAACCTTTGGGAAGGAATCATTTGGGGAAATAATCCTGGGAAGTAGTAACCTAAGTATACCTTTGGGAAGGTTCCCCCTCCCCCCTCACCCCACTGTGCTTTTGAAGTATTTCTTTTTGCTGTAGCAAGACAGGGGCCAAAAGTAGTTAGACGTGTATCAACATCCTGACCCGGCAGAGAGAAAGCTGGGAAAGCAAGTCATTACTTACCACTTGTGGGCATGCGCCCCAGCTACCCGGCCAGGTCACGCGGGACAAGAATATCACAAAGTGTGCAAAAATAAACAGGGCCAGCCCAGACCAGCCCTCTCATAAAATCAAGCTGAAGAAAACTTTTTCTTCCCTTGGGTCTCATTTTCTTTCCCACTCTCCTCCTTATCAAAACTGGAAAATAAATATACTGAGATACACAGAAGAAAAGCCCTGTATATCTGTATTTTTGCTGATCAGTTAACTATATTTCAGTGTGAATTTATGAAAGTGTTAAGTCAACCGGCCATTTGTTTCTAAAGGTGGCAAGAAACAGCTTTATCCCATTGGAAAGAAGGGCTTGGAAAACAGGTAGTCAGTATTGGGGGGAAAGGAGAGGCTGAAATATCTTGGCCCCTGCAAGGGTCAGTCAAACAAAAAGTAAACTGGTAGCATAAAGGTTCTTGCCATTTTTTAGTATAAGGTCTTTTTAATATAAATATTGCATAGCTCTCTACCTAAGAATTGTCTATTTGTAGAGAAAAGACAAAATGTTTTATTAACTTCAGCAATAACACATTAAAAAAATAGAACACAGTATGTTTATGGGAGACATACTGTATATTTTGTCTTAGGTGCACACTTGATAACGGTGGACCTGTAGCCTGGGAAAGTCCTGTGCCAGTGGAAGGAATGCGAACTTAGACTCAAGTGCAGTGTTCTAGTTCTGCTAGTTCTGGGTCTTCCATTTCATAACTGCATGACCTGGATTACTGCACTAACTAACCAGACCTTCTTTGGGCTCTTGTTTCGGGGGTGAGAGGAGTGATGGTTTTTTGTTTTGTTTTATGGTTATTTTGCCTGTTTCGTTTGGGTGGTGGAGTGGGGATTAATTACCTGAAACTTGAATGAACTGAAAGGAACTTTTCTGCGGAATGTTCAGACAATGCTTGCCATTGGTAGAAGGAACAGGAAAGGAAGTATCTAGAAACTAAACCTTATGGTAATACACCTACTCTTCCCATCAGCTCTTTTTCCCTAGTTGTCTACACTGTCCAACGGTTACGGACTTCCCTTCTGAGCCCAATTTCAAGTAGTCACTTGGGCTGTGTGTAAATAGGTCTCTACCTACCACTTTACTTCCTATTACTTAAGGACCAGCCCTTAAAAGTTTCCATCATTTAAATGACTGTCACATAATTACAGAATCCAGAGACCGAATTCAACCCCCCACATTTAAATTACCCCAGACGTACCAGACTCAGTTGTGTTTTTGAAGATGTTGGGGGATTACATACCTGTGGGCAGTGTAACTAACACTCCCATTTTGCACTATCAACAACTCTCACCAGCAGGACTTTTTTTGTTGTTGTTGTTTTTTACATTTATCAAAGCTTTCCAATGTTACAATTACAGTTGACCCTTGAGCCACACGGGTTTGAACTGTGCAGGTCCACTAATCTGTGGGTTTTCTTCAATGAATGTGCAGTTGGCCCTCCGTTTCCCCGGGTTTCACATCTGCAGATTCAACCAACTGCAGATCGAAAACAGTATTTGGGAAGCCGTGGGTATGGGGGGCCGATTGTATGTGTTGACCTGCATCTTTTTATATAAAGGACTTGCCCATTCGTGGATTTGGGTATCCACGGGGGTCCTGGAACCAATTCCCCACGGTTACCAAAGGAAGGCTGTAGTTAAGTTTGGGAGGAGTCTAACATCATGTGCAGCTTTCCAGCTGCACAGAGCTCAGCACCCAAAAACCCCACGTTGTTCCAGGGTCATCTGTCGTTAGGATTCCACCAAAGGGCCGGTCTTCCTAACATGTCTCTCCTATTGCCTAAGCTAAAGTCCCCTTTGGCCAGGTAGGCAGTAAGGATTAAGAGGTAAGGTCATGCTTCCAGACTGAAGGTGAACCAACCTAAGGGCTTAGCCCCATTCCTTTGGAAAAACACAAAATGTTCGCTGAAAACCTGGTCCATGTCCCTTAGTCAGTCCCATCGGAAACGGACTGGACTTGGTCTCAGATTCCCAGAGCCATTCGCTATGACCTTCTCCCTACAGCCTCTGTCATTCTCCTGTGATGAGGCCACGTGTGAGGTCTACTGGGTTGTTTGTAGGGAAATGGGATGTGTGCCACTCAGGACCCCTGGGGTCCACAGCCTCCGTCCCACTCAGCTTTCCCCGTGCTTCCCTTCACACGTGGAATCGTTGCCTTCTCTTCTCTTCCCGCCCTCCCAGGAGCAGCACCCCGTCGGGCTTCCCCGGACCACTGGCCCCATGCAGTCCTCCGGGCCCCCAGGCCCAGGCGGCATGGTCTCGGGCACCAGTCCCGCGGGTCCCGGCTTCCTGGGCAGCCAGCCCCAGGCGGCCATCATGAAGCAGATGCTCATTGATCAGCGGGCCCAGCTGATGGAGCAGCAGAAGCAACAGTTCCTGCGGGAGCAGCGGCAGCAACAACAGCAACAGCAGCAGCAGCAGCAGCAACAGCAGCAGCAGCAGCAGCAGATTCTGGCTGAGCAGGTAACAGGCATCCATGGCGGGCTTCACCCACTCAGCAAGCATTCGTTCAGCGCCTGGGGGTACATGCGAGGGAGTGCCAGTGCCTATTCCAGGGCTAGAGTTTCCCGGGGTCACGAAGGAACCTACAGGATTTAGACCTTTCAGTGACTTAGGTTTTCTTTTCTCAGAATGAATTAGTTTATTCTTAAAAGACGGGCTTCAGCCATCAGTGTGAAGGCCCGTTTGCCAGAGACATGTCTTCCATTCAAGCCTCACTCCTTTTCTCCTGGCTTCTGGGGCAGGGGTCTGCGTCATCGGCACGGGGGTAGGGAGGGCTGGCTCCCATTCTTCCTAAAGTGGAACATTTCTAGCAGGGAGGAGAAAAGAAAATGATTCAGAGAACTTTGTCTCTTGAAAGAAAGTGTGGGGAGGAAGGATTGAGGAGAATTCCACAGAATTGGTCATGAACAATGGAACAGGAACAATAGCAGAATAATAGGGCCCACAGAACTACCTGCAAACCTAAACTTGGGGTCACAGAAAGGGGGCAAATTTAAGAAAATTCTCAGCAGCTTTTAAAACAGCTCAAGACATCTTGAAGTTAAAGGAAGGCCTAACACTAATAAGCTTCACCTTAGGCATTTTTGTCCACCGTGGCCGTATGATTCCTCCAGCTTTGAAAGACAGCCTTCCCTGCAGGCTGCACCTGTAGGTTTCAGTGTGGTTCTCTTTGGGATGTTTTGTTTTGTTTTTGAGATGCCCAGGTCTAATCTGGTACGATCCCAAGAAAGGCCTGAGGCCTTCCACAAGAGATCCCTAGATGGTGGGGATCCGTATAGGCCATCTTGCTCTTGTCTTGTTGGAGGTGTGAGGTTGTAAGGCTCAAGGACCAACAGAGCTCTGCCTCACAGTTCCTGATGGGATCAGGTTTTTGCAAATTTCTCAAGCCTCCTCCGTCACTTAGACACAGGCAGGCATGTTAGTAGAGGTCCCTTCTCACCAAGAACAGCAGTTCAAAGTAAAGCAGTCATCATTGCCCAAATAGAAAAATTGTACCACTGAGCACAGTGCACTTATGTTCCCTTTTTTGCTTTTGATCCTGAACAGCTGTGTAATTATCTCCCTTTTTACCAAGGTCAGTCAGCCGCCTGGCAGCTCTTGCACAAACAAACCTCTCTCCCTCTCACCCTGCATAAGGTGTGTGACAAGGAAACGAGCTAGTGTCCCTCAGGCAGTGATGAATGGAGCTGCCAGGGGAGGCTGGGCTTTGTAAGTCCTCTCCTCAGCCAATCCCGGGGAATGTCAGGTGTGCCTGATACTTTGAGTGATGGCTTTAGATACGTGTGCTGTGACCAAGACACAAAATGGAAGCAGGGTAACCAGGCAGAACTCAGCTGTGCCAGCCCAGGGGGGTGCCCACTCGGCGAGGTCAGCCAACCCTGGGAATGAGGAAGAGGCAGAAAAGGTGCCCCAGAGTGACCCACAGACTAGGAGGTCAGCGAGTGAGAGACCCCTAACTCAGGACACAGAGAAGTACGGGGCTCCTTGGAAAAGACAGGAAAATGAGAAACTGCAAAAAAAATGACTGCAATTCCTTAATGGCATGTGTACCAAGAGATGGTGAGGGACCAAGGAAAGAACAATTCACTCAAGGTCAGAATGTGTCCAATCTTTGCCTTGTGGTGTGATTTCAGAAAAACCACTTAACCTCTCTCCGCATCTGCCAGGTTAGGTTTTAATAATTTCCCAGCCTTCCTCCTATCGCTGTTGTAAGGATCACATGGTGGGTAATGGGTGTAAAACTCTTTGGAAACTGCACAAATGTGTATGGGGACCTGTCACATGACCCTGGTGGTCACAGAAGAGCGGCAGCAACACATGCCCATCATCCTGTGGGACTAGCCCGGAAGTGAAACCAAGAGACTGCGCTGAAAAATCTCAAGTCGCCCTAGCATCTTACCTGGACACGGAGAAAGCGCTTCCTGACGCAGGCTGTGTAGGGTCTACAAGTGGGGGGCTGTCAGCGTTTTGTTTTGAGAATGAATATGGCATATCACTGTCAAGCTGGTTTTCCTGCTGTGCTGCAGCAGGGACAGTGTCCTCACACTTTCAGTTTTGTAAACAGTGTATTGAAGACACTTGGGTTTCCTGAAAGGCCATGTGAGGAAATCAGAAGGATGTGGAATCTTGCTCATCTTGGGGAACTTTAAAGTGATTCTCAGTGGACTTAGAAATCAGAACAGAGTGGGTTGAAAGCAGGCATGAAGTCCCATTTAATGCCTTATTCTCAAAGCGCGCAGGGCATGTCACCTCCCATCCACTCACAAAGGTTCCACAGAACCTAGAATTTTCCAGCTGAAAGAAACATTAGAGATCATCAAGTCCCTTCATTTTACAGATGCAGACACTGAGGCCGGGAGCTGATGTGAGTGATCTGAGATCACAGTTAGCAAGAGGCCGAGCCGGGGCTGCCACTGGGGCCTCGGGACTCCTGACGTGGCCCCGCCCCACCCACCCCAGGCCCCCACACAGTGTCTTCCCAGTGGCAAGTGGGACAGTTACATTCTTACACAACATGGGAAATGTGGCTGAGCACCTTTTAAATGCCCGGCTTACTTTCAGTAATGCCCTTACATTGCTGCGTAAAGGATTTAGCATGTTTCTTGTCTGTACTTTGTCTACACAATTAATTAATTTTAACAGTTTGTGCAAAACACCCTGGTAGGCAGCACAGGATGGGCTGCACAGGGAGAAGGCTGTTCTTTTCTTTGGTCGCCAGGCCTTGTCGAGGAAAAAAAAAGAAAGAAAATTATAGAGCTGCCCAAGAACAAAAACAAGAGAAAAAATAGAGATAAACACATGTGTTACGAAGTGGCCACTGTGTGTTAGTTTTACAATGAACCTTATAAAGAGCAGGGCCCTTGTTGTGTGTTCTTTGTAGCCCTTGCGGATGAAAGGTGCTTAATGAATATTCAGTAGCTGCAGACGGAGGTTAAATGACACACGGAAGGTCCTGCAGCTACTTGACAGCAGACTGAGAACTAAGACCCCTCTCTGCTCTCCACCTCACTCTTAGTTTCTCTCCCTTTTCGCATACAGCATGATAATGATCGTAATAGCCTTTCCAGAATGTTGGTAACAGCGCCAGCAGTGCAGAGTCCTGGTGAGTGGAGAAAGACTAAAACGCAGGCCCCCAGTCTCCTCGAGAGAGTAAATGCTGTCTGTGTGAGTGGTGGCGATGGATTCTAGGAGCAGTCTGGCTTCATGGGAATAAGATGAGCCTTTTTTATAGCCCCCAAGAATCCCATGCTCCTATACCTGAAGCATCATTAAAAACTAGTTGCTGTCCCTTTGAGCTCGGTCTCCACAATGTGCAGGAAAGCATGCCGGCTGATTGGAAAGCCAAAGTGAAAGCTGCCTCACTGCACACATTCCTCATGAGCCAGCAAGTCCACACATCAGAAATGCCTGGGACATTCACCAAAAGGCATGGACAGGGGTGTTCATAGCAGCGGTATTAGGGACAGCCCCAAACTGGAAACACCCTAAAGGACCATCGCTAATAGAACAGGTAAATTAATTGTGGTATATTCATATGACGGAATATTCCTCCACAGTGAGAATGAACAGACCACAACTACACACAGCCCCATGGCTGAATCTCACAAATGTAATAAACGCAAGAAACCAGACACCACAGCCAGACACAAGCACGTTGTATAAATCCACTTATATCAGGTTGGTGCAAAAGTCATTGCGGTTTGAAAGGTTAAAAATAATTGCAAAAACTGCAATGACTTTTGCACCACCCTAATATAAAGTACAAAAGCAGACATAACTGATCTGTGTCATTGGGTTAGGGGTCAGGTGAAGGGTAATGACTGGCAAGGGGCATCAGGGATGCCTGACAATGTTCTGTGTCTTGATCTCGATGCCAGTGATGAGAACTGTGTTCCTTTGTGCAAAATCCATCAAACTGGACACTCTGCTTTGTGCACTTGCCTGTATGCGTGTTATCTTTCAATACAAGGTTTATTTTTGGGAAAAAACCCGCCTTCCTCAGAACCGCAGGATATTTAATTGCATGCTCTGTCCCCACCTCACCACTGCCCTTCTTGTCCTCTGTCGTTCCAGCAGTTGCAGCAATCTCATTTACCCCGGCAGCACCTTCAGCCACAGCGGAATCCGTACCCAGTGCAGCCCGTCAATCAGTTTCAAGGTGAGGCTTGTGCATACCTCTCCCGTTGTATAGCTTCCAGGTGGGAAGTGTAGTGAACGTGTGGCTCGCTGCCTGATGCGTTATGTTCACGTCAGGTTATATTAAAGGTGTAAGAATGGAGGGTACCAACCAATCAGAATGCATTCTTGGAGGCCCCCGGCTGTGCCAGGCATTCACCTTTCGGTTGCTGGGTCCCAGAGAGGTCTTGGTGGGCCCAGGGAGGGCTCAGGGTGGCTATGGGGCTGGGACTGAGGCAGCTGTTCGTTGCCAAGGTACAGAAGCACTTCAGTAGTTCAACAACCAGTAAGGGCCTGCTGGCCCAATATCAGCCCTGTTTATGTCCCGATCGTCATCTCAGTGACCACAAGAGAAAAAAATCCCATACCGTGTCTTTCTTGCTAATCCCAGCGGGTCAACCAGCCAAGGCCTTCACTTTCAACAGCCAAAGTGAAAGAATCTGGCTCGCAGCAACCACTAATCTCTACTGAATGTAGAAAACAAAGAAGGCTCTGTGGATGGTTGGATTGTCTTGATCCTGCTGCCCTTTGTGGAAATCCCAAATCATGGCCCCAGTACAATGGTGAAGGTTGCCATTCGGTTGTAAAGTAGAAGGTCCACTCAAATATCAAACCTTTCCGTCTCCAGTAGAGAGAGCCCCTGCGAGTCTTGCATGGTGTAGAGGATGTGCCTGGGGACCTTGCCCAATTTCGTCCACAGGCGTTCTCAAGGAGTCTGTAGGGGTCACCTAACAGCAGAAATCCTAATTCTGATCCCTGCCCTTTCAATGGGACGTAGATCAATGTGTCCCAACTTCTCAAGAGTGACCTACCCTTTGAGAATCTGTCAGGAGCTGTGAAGCCGTTGCACAGAAATATGCATATATAAACATAATGTACAAACTTTGTACATCATTTCACAAATGTTACCCCCTCCCCACATATCCTGTGGGTGAAAAATTCATGATCTAGGGTAGCATTTTTCAGTGTTTGGGTTGCAATACACTAGTAGGTTGTGAAGACAATTTAATAAGCCACAACTAACAAATACAATAGAAAAGAAACTATCTGAGTGTATCAACAAGGGAAACTTTTCTTTTTGTTCCAAACCCGCATGTGTATATACTGAATCAGGTACTGTGAGTTGCAGTTTAAAGAGTCTAAAAGCCACTGGTGTTCACTGCCAGATCTCACGGAAAGCCTGTGAAAACACCAGCTTTGGAGTAGCTACTGCGCCCTTCCTGCCCTCCCTGGAACATTCCTACCACTTCAGATCCCTTTGGCCTTGACATGGGGAAGGACAGACGAAACTGGGCTGTCCACGGGTGTTCTGTGCCCTAAATCAGTGCCAGAATTCTTTGAAGAATTACGTTTCTCACTTGGTCTTGGGTGCAGAGGAGTGGAAATAGTCTTTGCTGTATGGACAGGCTTTGCTGCAGACACAGAGCCCTCCTCCGTACCTGGAGTCGCCACACTGTAGCTGCATCAGAGGCCCCAACAGAGCTTGTTAAAACACGGATTTCTCTACCGCATCCCCAGATTGTGTCATTTGGGAGGTCTGGAGTGGGACCGAGGATTGACACTTTTAAAATGTTCCCAGGGGTTGCTGCAGCTGCTAACCTGAGGACCACACTTTGAGAACTGGTGCTTTAGGTTAGGAACGAATTAAAAACATGAAATCTGATGAGCCTAACTTACTGTCCTTTGAGTTTTCTAGGTTCATAACTCATTTATTATTTTTTGGAGTAAAGGGACCCACCAAAATTTAATAATTCCTCTGTAGTAGGAATTATTCTGAGTGCTTTGGTTTCACTTTAAAAGTTCTACTCTTTGAACTTTTCTAAAACCCCAAAGCACAGGTAATCAACCTAAAAATTTCACTACACTTAAGGTAAACAAGCCAGTGACCTTTTAGGGTTTCTGAACTGATGGAGAAATCTATCTATTTACTATCTTTAGTGTTTTCATTTATACTAACACCCTAGATAGTGCAATGTTATGTATCTGGGAACATAGCAAATTGATAAATAAGACATATTGTTCTTGGAGAGAAGTTCTGGTACCTTGCATGAGAACCTTGCACATCTCCAAGGTTTTAATGACTGTCTTTCTCTGATTGAGTTCTATGCCTCTGGGCAATATTACATGCCTCTGAGGAAATGCTTATTTTTCACAAATACAGGCATCTTGTGAGTGAAGCTAGAACATAGACCCTTTTAGGGGAAAAAATGCATATTATCATCTCTATTTGAACATGGAAGATTTTCTTTGACATTCTTAGACAAGAAAATTAATCTGACTACAGCGTCTCACAATTCTAACTGCTTTAGACAAAAATTTACAAAAGAAGAAAAAGTAATCTGTTGTTAAACATATGTAGGAATCAGATAAAGGCAATGTGTTTGGACACATTTGAATTTTCTTCCTTTAGATATTTAAAGTTAGTGAAGGCATAAAACTAGATTATAAAAGGCTTTTTGTTTTTCTCAGGCTGAAAATATGGTGCTGATTTTAAAATGCCCTTTTTTCCCATAAGAATTACACCTAGATTGTGCAGTCATTTACACTAAGTGACAATAAAGATTGGCTTGGATTCATCTTTTAATACCTCTTAAAAGGCATTGCAGCAGTTCTGCCCTCTTAATAAAGGAAACTATTTCTCATTCAAAAACTTACTCCGGACAATTTCCAATCCCTTGGCATGTCCATTTTAAACATACAACAAAACTGTACAAAATATTATAGTCATTTTATGTATTTCCAGCAGCCCATGAGCCTGTTTATGTAATTGGGGTCTATCTGATCAATCTCTGAGTCAGCAATATTTTTCCCTTAAATTTTTAAATAAGCAACTCAATAATCCATTTCACCACAGTTGATCAGATTGGCCGTGTAGTCGATACAAATTTAGTGGTGAAGGTCACAAAACTTCAGAACAAGATTACAAGTTGCACTATACTTCCATCCAGTATTTAATCAGGAACTTTTGATTTCTTTTAAATAAATCACTTAGATGTAATTAAGCTTAAAACAAAATAAAACAAAAAAATGGAAACATTTCTAGGGATCTTTCAGGTTTCCCCACAGTAACCATTTCATTTTTCAATGCAGCATGATATTGATCTCAAGCCTCAAAAACTTAAAGTCATAATCAACATTCCCGTAATTTTCTTTCTTAAAGCAAGAAATAATATATGGAGACATATTTGCTGCCCAGAAATCAATACCCCCATCAGGAAGACAAAAACACACTTCGCTTATCTGCCAAGGTGCCAGGCTTAACAAGGTTACGGTATTCTCATCTGGTTTCTCATCTCAGTTCCAGAGAGGATCAAATTTGCTTATGATATCGATTGGCTCCCATGCTGCATCCTTTTTAAAAGTCCAAGGGGAAAAAAAAACTATTTTTCTTTGTCTCATAGACTTAATCATTAGCAGGGACATAGAAAAATCCATTTCTTGCACCTCCTAGTTTTTTACCGCATTGACTGGGGTTCTAAGAGTGACATTTCTATTCTCCTGGCTGGTTTGGAGATTTCCTGGGAACATGGAAAGAAGGACTCACTCAGAGGCCTAATTAGAGTGGAGTGACTTGGCACATTCATACCCTGGCCAACTTTTAAACAGCATCATTAAAACTGTGTTAGCAATCTGCTGAGAGACATAGTCATTGCCGATTTCAAGGACTGGACTTTGCTGGAGAGAGCCGTAAGTTCATTGCCAAGGAGCAAGTAGCAGGATAATTTCCTTTTCTAGCTCAGGAAGCTGGCCAGTTTGCACTGACATGTTATGATTCAGAGAATCTGGAGCATGTGGAAATCGACAGAGTGGGTCCAAAAAATGTCGCATCTGTCGAAATACTTCTTAGCAGACGCAATGGCCTTTAACCTCTCAAATCCTACTCAAGTCTTAAGGGAAATCAGTCTAATGGTCTTTACTGATAGTATTCTCTACTGAACCATGTTCCACTTCACAAATAGAATATGCAATTGCCGTTTCTTCTTAATTTAGCCTAGAAGGCAAATTTCCCTCTCACCTCCAAGAAAAATGGTATCTAATTGGTCAAGGGTGGCATCATATCAAAAGAGTGAGAAACAATCTGCTTCTGAAATGTGAACAAAAATCAGAGTAGTCAAGTGAAAAAGCCAACTACAAAAGCAAGCATGTGTACAGTATGATCCCAATTTGTGTGTATGTGTGTGTGTGTGTGTCTATTTATATATAAATAGTAGCTCTCAGTGGTCATCTCTGGAGGGTGAGAATTTGACTGACTGATTTTCATCTTTGTGCTTTTCAGTGTTTTCCAAATTTTTCACAATCAGCATATGTTATAAACAGAAAAATAATAACTTTTTTATCAAGGATTTATTATCAGAGTGGATCCTTTCATATAAAGAATTTTGTCACTCTCAAAAAAAATTCCAATACTTTGTTACAATACGTTGCTTATCGAGAAGAGTGAGTGGTGCGTGTTCTTCTCTCCCTGCAGGTTCTCCGCAGGATATAGCAGCCGTGAGAAACCAAGCAGCCCTTCAGAGCATGCGAACATCACGGTTGATGGCACAGAACACAGGCATGATGGGAATGGGACCCTCCCAGAACCCAGGGACAATGGCCACAGCCACTGCCCAATCAGAGATGGGACTGGCCCCTTATAGCACCACGCCTACCAGCCAACCAGGAATGTACAATATGAGCACAGGAATGACCCAAATGTTGCAGCACCCAAACCAAAGTGGCATGAGCATCACACACAACCAAGCCCAGGGGCCGAGGCAACCTGCCTCCGGGCAAGGGGTTGGGATAGTGAGTGGGTTTGGTCAGAGCATGCTGGTGAACTCAGCCATGACCCAGCAGCACCAGCAGATGAAAGGGCCGGTAGGCCAGGCCTTGCCGAGGCCCCAGGGCCCTCCAAGGCTGCAGGGCATTATGGGAACGGTCCAGCAGGGAGCCCAGAGCTGGCAACAGAGGAGCTTACAGGGGATGCCTGGGAGGACTAGTGGAGAATTAGGTTCATTCAACAACGGCGCCAGCTACCCACTTCAAGCCGGCCAGCCGAGGCTAAGCAAGCAACACTTCCCGCAGGGACTGAGCCAGGTCGTGGACGCTAACACTGGCGCGGTGAGAACCCTCAACCCTGCTGCCATGGGTCGGCAGATGATGCCACCACTCCCGGGGCAGCAAGGGACCAGCCAGGCCAGGCCGATGGTCATGTCTGGCCTAAGCCAGGGCGTCCCGGGCATGCCGGCATTCAGCCAGCCCCCAGCACAGCAGCAGATGCCCAGTGGCAACTTTGCTCCAAGCAGCCAGAGCCAAGCCTATGAGCGGAACCCCGCTCAGGATATGTCGTACAATTACAGTGGCGAAGCAGCTGGGGCCTCTTTCCCTGGCCTCTCAGACAGTGCCGACCTCGTGGACTCCATCATCAAAGGCGGGCCAGGGGATGAATGGATGCAGGAGCTTGATGAATTGTTTGGAAACCCCTAGTCCAGGGGGGACCCAGGAGCCACAACTCTAGTGGTTAACGCATAAAACGTGAAAAAGAAACAGGATGTGGACCCATCCTTGTTTTTTGTTTTTTTGACCCACGTAAACTGAGCAAAACTGCAGCTGGCTGACAGTGGAAGATTCAGGTGCCAATCCACAGCCCCGCTGGGCCTCATTTCACCTGATTTTCACACAGCAGTCAAGAGGAGACGCCCTGCAGATTCCTGCTGTGAGAGAGGGAGACACACCAGAGGCAGGTGGGGAAGACGAATGAGGCCTCCTGCTCAGCACTCTCTATGGTCACCTGGCCCAGCGAAAGCTGCTCCAGCTGAGACGGACTGCTGCCCAAGGTGAGGCATCTGTCAGCCCCTCCTGGCACAGGTGCCGAGACTGCAGCTTTGGAGACACAAGAGACAAAGCCTCAGGCCACAGAGAGCCCCACAGAGATTGCTGGGTGCCCAGGCAAAGAGCACAGATCAGAAATGCACTGAGCTCTGGCGGGAAAAGAGATGTCAGGCTCAAGACCTGCGACTGTACAGGGAGGGCAGGCACGCAGTGAGATGTTGCAGGGAGACCACGAAGGATCCTACCGCCTGTCTCCTGCCCTATGGTGACCCTCAGAAATGGTAGAGGCTGTCTGTTGGCTGCCTCACCAGGATAGCCAAGTGAGCTGACGGGAAGGTCCGTGCTGCAGGCCTGAGGGCAGCGCCCTCTGCTGGTCACCGTGATAGCCATCACTCCCGGGAGTTGGGCTGGAGCCTCCTGGGAGCCCAGTACACTTGTGACACTTCGGCAGTTCCCATCTACTTCCGGCACCACAGGGTGAGGAGACCTCAGGGGATGCTGTGTGCCTGCCAGCGTGGCCGCCTTTCTCCCAACCCCTGCCCTGTCCCTCCTTGCGTCCACCCCAGCGCCCTTGCTTCTCCTCGAAAATGAAGCTTTGTCTTTAGGGAGCCTGGGCAGAGTCAAAATCAGTGCGAGAAGAACTTAGACAATGCCGGACATACAGAGGCGACACTGGAGTTTTCCTCCTCTCCCCAGTGTAGAGCTACATGACTAGCCCCTGCCTGGAACTGAGGGGCTGCGTTGGTATTCGATGGCAGGTTCCCCGCGCTGCCCCTGACACTCCCGGTGTCCCCACGGAGGACCGGCCTGGAGGTTGCCGGCCTGGGCTCCCCGTCGGGAAATCCCAGCGATGATGCTGTAAATGTGGCCTTGCCCTTAATCCCTACTCGCGGGAAAGACAAATCTAAACTCCTGAGAGACGAGGCCCTGAAAAATCCATTGCTCCACCTTACACATTTTTATGCTAAAAAGGAGGAAGCTATGGTTCCTTTCATAAGGGCAAAGTAATCCACTTCAAAAGTCAGTTGAAAGTACAGTTCTCTTTGTAATTCACTCAAATCTGCTCTGACTGAGGTCTGTCAGGAGGGAGCAACAACCTCGCGGTTGTAAGGCTCGCCTCTTATTTACAAGAACAGACCTGTCCTGTTTGGGAGGCCATGTTGCATAGCTGTTGTCCTGAGTGAGTAAGAATGGCGTGGGCCCCCTCCCTCTGTGTCCAAAAGGCTGGCCCCCTTCTGTGGAGTCACATGCAACCCCCCACACCAGAGCCCAGGCTGGGTACCATGGGGAACTGGAAGGGCTGCACTCGGGGAAGGTCCTGAGAAGGGGGTTCGAACGGAAAGCTGGGGGCAGAGGATGCAGAGAGGCAGCAGGCAGGCAAACACTTGACTTGCTCTCCAGGTACGAAGGTTATGGATCTGCTCAGCAAGGGGCAGGATGAAGCCAGAGGTGGCCAGGTGGGCAAGAGCCCAGGCAGGGGCTGTGCTCTCTCTGGGAAGAGGTGATAGCAGGGAACCTCTTGAGTGGAAACAGATGAAAACCAAAAAAAAAAAAAAAAAGTAAGCCAACAAGAAGACACGGAATACATAATTACCTTTTTCTGAAAGGTACAGGAAATAAATATATAAGCAATGAGGAGAAGCTAGAGGTGGCTGATGGAGGCGGGGCTCCATTATCTTTGAAAAGCTTCCTCAGATGCTCAGTCCCGGGACCAACTAAATAGAGAGGTAGATTTTAATAAGGTGGTTTGGTTTTGTTCTCGTTTTTACTACGGTGCTGATGTATATGTAATGTCTAAAAAAGTTATTTGTAAATAAGTTTTTACAATACTGCAGATATCACTGGGTCTACTATCTGTAAAAAATATACATATAAATATATATATACTGTTTGTTTAAAATAGAGTATTTTTATTTCATTCCTTAACTCATCATCACAGCAGTGGTATTGCACTTCAGATGACATCTAATTACTAATTTGTACTGTATGACCTATGGCAACTTGCTCCATTTTATTCAGATTTTTCTAGTTTTCTGTTTTTACTTTGTACATTGAGCATTGCTTATTTCCTGTTAAGAAATGTACAGAGCTCTGAAATGTAGAAATGAAGTGATGTTGACATACCACTTTTAAAGAAAAAAAAACAAATAAAAAGTTATCTGAATCAACCCAAAGTTTATTTTTGGATTGTCACTGGGTCCCCAACCTTAATTAAGCAGATGTATTGTGCCAGGGTTTTAACTGATTAACCACAGTTCTTGTCTCAAAATGTTGACACCATTATTTAAACATTTATGTAACAGTAGAGATCAATCAATCATTCACAGCCTTTTTAATTCAACCAAGCAACTAAAACATTCTAAATTTGCGCTCCGGGGAATGTGGCAAAGGGAAGTGAAGAGAAGTCAACTTTGAAAGGAAAGAACTGAGTCCATTTGTAGATTCATTACCACAATAATTCAAATCCACCTGGTTCATTCAGAGGACTTGGAAAATTAACAATAACATTTTTATTTAAGACAAGAAAGGGTGAAAACTCAAGGAATATATTTGGGGAAAGGTGACAAAAAAGTCTTGCACTGTAGTACACTGTGTCAGTACACACACACACTCTTACACACCGTGTTTGCCTTACTTCTACCAGCCCAGCTTCAGCTCTTTGGAAGAGCTGCAGGGTAGCTGGCTTACCCTACACCCACCCACAGAGGTAAAGTGCTTAGACGTTTCCATCTGTGCTGGTGTAGAAGTGTGAGAGCCCCGCCAGTAACTTCCTGGACAAACCCTGATCTATGCTCCAGAATCCCCCCTGCAGGATCAAGCAGAGGCTGGGACTACCTACCGTTGCCCCCTTGCTGGGCTTCTTGCCTTCTCCCTGTCTCCCTCATGCACTTTCTGTTTCCCATCCTGGGAGCCCTACGTCAACCATTCATTCATACGCGTGACTCTACCCCTCCACTTGCAGAAGACCTGGCCTAAGGCTTTCTGTTTTAGGGGAGTCGAAAATAAAAATCACCTTTGTTTTGGATCTAATAAAAATCACATGAACTTGAGGGTGGAAGAAGAGGTCAGTCCTCCCTATGGTGGGCTGTGGTTCCAGACTGGCTGGCAAATAACACCATGTGACACTGGGTGTTGTCCCAGTAATATGGGGCTTAGTACTCTACCAGGTAAGATTAGATCGAAAAATGAAGAGAATCCAGGCTGGGGTGTGGTAAGGGTGACAATAGAAGTAAAAACATGAAGCTCTGGGAAGGGTTGAGTACTCCTCCCCATCCCGATTAATTAAAACCACATCTTTTTATTTACACGAAAATTTGTTCTGTGCCCGATGAATGAAATACATTTCTCCTTTAAAACGATCTCTTACATGTGATCATATTGACGTTTCTAAAATCCCAATGCAGTAACTAGGTGGTGAGGGAGGAAGGAGGGAGAGCACATTTATCCAGGAAATTAGCAGGTTTCTGCCCCAGTGAGAAAGGTGTATTTTGTTGCTGAAAGTAACAGGGCAGGCCGGGTGGCTCAGGTGGTTGGTGCCTCCAGCTCCTAACACTGAAGGCCACCGGTTCGATTCCCACATGGGCCAGTGAGCTGCCCATGTGTGCCTTCTACAGCACAAATTGTGAACAACAGCTGTCCCTGGAGCTGGGCTGCCGCAGGTAGCCCTGCTGTGTGTGGTGGGCCACTGTGTGCCTCCGTGGCCAGTGTGAGTGGCCCGCAGCCAGTGTGAGCTGCTGTGTGTTGTTGTGTGCTATTGTGTGGAGCCGTGAGCTGCCATAAGTGGCCGGCACCTGTGTGAGCAGTGCAAGGCTCATAATACCAGCATGGGCCCCGGAGCTGTGTCCACAACTAGACAACAGACAACAGCTAATGACTAATGACTTGAACTGGAGTGAACTGGAGTGGGGGTGGAGGTGGAAGTGGAAGAAAAAGGGGGTAAAAAAAAAAAGAAAGTTAAGGAAAACTGTTTTCTTTATTAATGACTTTATTGGCCACAGCCTACCCTCCTACAGCCCTGCAAAAGGAAAAACACCTGCAAATAGACAGGACTACTTATTTGTGCAACCAGGCCTTTATCGTTTTATTGTCTTTTGTAAGTCCTAAGGACAATAGATTTCCATGCTGATGTCTTCTGAACACGCCACCTCAAACACCTGTCTCATTTCATGCAACAGGCAGCGTTTACACATTTGGGGCTTAAGGTCCCGACCACGTCCACGACAGCTGCTGGGCCAGGAGTAGTGCTGAATGGTGTGAATACCACAGATCCCAAGTGAAGCGTACAGCACATTTGGGCTCTGTGGTATTTTAAAAGGTCTGAAAATCTAAGCGAAGTTAAAACCTAAAAATTAGGTTCTTGGGAGTTCTGAAGATGTTTTTATGAACATTTTCAAACAATTAGAAAAATAGAAAAAAATAATACAATGAATAACTATAAACACTCACTGACTCGATTCATAATTCTTAACAGTTTGCCATATGTGCTTCACATACATATTTTGTGGAAGCTTTTCAAAGTGATACATACTGCAGCCATGTCGCCCCACCACCTGTCAGCATGCAGCTGCAAAGAATTAGGGCCTTCTGTCCCCTAGCCACGTCTCCATCACTGCATCCCACATAGTGAACATTAATTCCCTAATACCATCTAGTTCTCACTCCATATTCAAATTGTCTCCACTGTCCTCCACAGCCGCTTTTTCTAACCAGGATTTGATTAAGGAACCCACATTGCCATTTGGTTTTTATGCCTCTGAAGACTCTCTGAATGCAGAAAAGTTCTTCTCCATCCCTTTTTCAGAACATTGACTCTTCGAGGCAAGGAATCTGATTTCTAAAAAATAAAATCAGTTTACAAAATATACAAAAAAGATATATGTAACTGTGAAAGAGATCAGTAATTCACATCTCTCCAGCCAGCCTGTTTGCTTTCTGTAGCCAAATTTGTAGGAATTAAAATGATCAAGAGGTTGCCTTGGTGACAATAGAATTTAGAACAAAGGAAATAAATTCTGTAGTTCAGATGTTTAAAGTCACAAATCTCTGCTATCCCAGTGTGCCCATCTTCTTTTTCCACATGTAATTTAACCAAACTGTGTGTGTGTTTATAGTTTATATCTATAAAATGTTCCAGTTTAGATGCAAAAGAGAAATTGTTTAAAAATCCTCAAGCATAACATTTTGGAGAGAGAGCTGTGTTTTTATCCCACTTCCAGAGGCTGTGATTATGCAGTAATTGTGCTTTAGGGTCAAAACTGTGCACTGTCTCTTGCTTGTCTCCAGGGTATAAAACAATGAAAATGTCACAATACAAGTCACCAGGACTCATCAGAATACTAAAAAGTTAAAAGACCACAGAATCATAGCATTTTAGAATATTGGCCCCATTGTACCCGAGAGAACACTGAGGCAGGAGCTACAAAGCACAGCGGGAACACAGCCAGCAAAGGGTAGAGCAGGACTGGCGTCACCTGGCTGTGGAGCCTTCACCACTTGGCTGAATCACCACCTCTAATGAGGTGCCTTGTCCGAGGTCTGACAGCCAAAGAGGGCATGAACGGGGCTTGTATCCAGATATCCCCACTCCCAGACCAATACGTTCTCAGCGTACTTTGGGATATTTAGTACTGGTACTTGGGATGCATGAGGCTGTCATGTTTCACTCCTCCTATTCTGGGAATGCTGGTATTTAAATGCCTTGATTTCTTTGGCTATATCTATAGTCTTTGTAACTTCCTTTGTACTCACACAGAAAAAGAGAAGTCTTATTCAACAGCTTCTTGAAGAGGCCCACATCAGACTCAAGGCTGGCCAACTTTCTTCGGAAAGATTAACAGAGAGCTCTTTTCTGCATGTTAGCCTGGGTTGTATATGCTCATAATTCCATTTTCCTAGTGTCCCTGAGGACCATGAGGTGGACTCATTCCTATTTTACAGATGAAGAAAGTGAAGAAGGTCGTGTGCAACTGTGTCAGCCAGTGACTGACATAGGTCCTCAACAGCCACGGGCCCCAAGCCCCACGGAACGGACTCAGGGGGTGCATCAGGACGCAGCCCTGTCCTCCAGCCCTGACTGTGAACCTCCTTCCCCTGCCAGGGGCAAGAACATTCACTGAGCAGAGGTCCCTGCATGGTTCCTTAAAACGATATGCCTTTGCTTTCTTTTTCCTTTTTTCTTTATAAAGTCCAGTTCACAGCCGAATTTATTTTATGCCATTCGTTGCTGACTCTCTTCCTGGGCTACTTACTCTGTGTGTTTGCCTAACGTCCCCCACGTGCAGCCCCTTCTGTTGCTTTCCTGCCACCTAGGCCGTGGGCTCGGCTGCCTTATCAGCGTCTGTCTGGAACTTTCCATCAAGAGAGAAGCCGTCTCAGAAGCAGATGATGGCAGTGGTCCACAGAAAGCCACATATGGGCCAGGCTGCTTGCTTCCCCAGGAGCAGTCACGATTTCAGCAAGCCCTTCTAAAACCAGGGCTCAGCAGGCTTTCACTGATGAGACGAATACATCCCCTCAGTTCTCAAACAGATAGGGAATGTATTCTCTAAAGTGTGTGTTTCTACAAAACCGTTTCAAGAAAAACAAAATACAGACTTTTATTTTTTAATTGAACACGTGATACCATATAGCTAAGCTTCAGAGTGACAACATCGTCTGCAAACATTAGAGCAAAGAGAGGGGGAAAGTTAGAAGTGCCTCAGTTTCTTGGCAACGTTGAGGTCCAGGTATTCATCCAGAAAGCTGTTTGCAATTCCCAGGGCGCCTAGGATGGTCAACAAGGCCAAACTCCCCAGACTCAGCCGGAACCCAGCGATCCTGCAGGGCGGATGAGGGAGACACTGATAAAAGGCTACAGTGATGACGCGGGGATGTCCTGGGGTAGCCCACTGACAGTTGACACTGCCCAGAATTTCCATGGTTCTGCCATTTGAAGATTTTGATTCGTCACATAAATTAAAGGGGATGCCAGCCACAGAGTTAATTGGTTCCTTTGAACATTCAAAGGATTATTAAGGCTGGGCAAGATGATTTCCTTAGTAACTTTTTGGAGATAGTGCAAAATTTTTGCAACGGTTTATAAAGTGTAGTGGCCAAAGAGCGCTCTTTATACTTGCCTTTTCCCGTCTCATGCCTAGTTTTGTGTGAGCTGGTGAGACTTAGCCTCAGGCCCCAGAGATCACTTTTCCCATCACAGCCATCAGTGCTGTTAATACTCTCAGGAACAGGCAAGAATTCAGACTCCCTCCTGCTACTTTTTTCCTAAACACCCAATTCTTGGGTTCTCCTTACCTTTTTTTAGCAGCTTCCGAATATCCCGAGAAGAACTGGTGACGGGCATATATATACACCAGACCCAGACAAGCAGCAAAAACTATAGAGAAAAAAATAGAAAAGATACAGAATTTAATGGCAGTCTCTAAAAATGTGGTGTGAAAACCGGGAAAATGCTCACAAAACATGTATCTGACAAACGACTTGTCCAGGATATAGAGAGAACTCCGACGGTTCAACAGTGACAAAAAAAAAAAACTCAATTTTTTAAGTGAGCAAAATGAATAGACGACTCACATAGGAAGATGTAAATGTACCAATGAACACATGAAAAAATTTTCCCCATTATTCAACATCATTCAATATCAGCAAACTGTGATTTAAAACCACAATGCGATGGTACCATGGCACACCCACCAGAATGGCTCAAATTTAAATAGAGTGACAACACCAAATGTTGGTGCTATCAGAATCCTCAGACATTGTTGGTGGGAATGCAAAATAATACAGCCAGTCTGGGAAAAGTCCTGGTAGTTTCTTATAAAACTAAACATACTTTTGGCCCAGCAATTCCATTCCTATGTATTTACCCAAGAGAAATGAAAGCACATGTCCATAAAAAGCCTTGTACAGAATGTTCGTTGCAGTTTTATTCATCATAGCCAAAAACTGGAAACAGCCCAGAAGTCTATCAACAGGAGAACAGATAACCAAATTGTGAGAATCATACAATGGAATATCACTCAGCAATGAAAGCAAACAGATACTTGCAACAACATGGTGAATCTCAAACACATTTTGCTGAGGCAACGAAGCATTTGACAAGAATACATACTATATGATTCCAAATATGGAAAGTTCTAGAAAGGGAAAAACTAAACTAGGATGTAAAACATCAGAACAGTGTTTGCCTCTGAAAGTGGTTGACTGGAAAGGGTATGAGGAAACGTTCTGATTGGTAGTCATGTTCTGTATCTTGACAGGAACTTGGGTCACACAGGTATATCCACTTGTCAAAACTCATCAATTGGTACATAAGATTTGTGGAGTTCTTGAAAAATAAGATTTACCCAAAAGAAATGTAAAGTGTGGTGTGATGTTCTGCCATACTGTCCAAAGAAAAATATCACTGTCTTCACTATATGAGGAACCCTCTCTCTCTCTTCCTCTGCACCTCACAGGTGCAAATTGCCAGGGACCACTTGGAGTCTATCTGTGGGACTCTGATAGGCTGGATAGAATCAAATTCATTATGTTATTAGGTCACAAACATCTCTTTCGTTTCTACTATATACCAGGTATTATTCTAGGGGTTGGGGTTAGCAGTGAAATAGAAACAAGCTTTTATGGAGTTTATCAGCAAAGACAGACAACAGACAAAGAGAGAAATAAGAAGAAAATTATAGCTTTGAAAGTGCGGTGAAGGAAATAAAGAGGGAAAAGACAGCGGCAACAGGAAGAGGTCGCCTTTAGAAAGGGGTGAGGGAAGGCCCCTCTGAGGGGATGACACCGGTGTTGGGGCCTGAAGGACAAGAAGGAGGGGGCCAAACACAGAGCTGGAGAAGAAGAGCTGGTACAGTTACCTGGCGCCCGAAGAAGGAGAGAGATTCTGAGCATGCCACAGTTTTGAAAATCCCTATCTAATGAATCACCCCCACGAAGCCAGTGAGAACTATTCAGGGGCAGTGAGTAGGCAGCTCACTTTGGATGAGAAAGAACGAAGAGAAAATTACAACAAGAAGATACTGGAGAAATCCTTTCCTGACAGGCAGTTGGCCCATCACAGCGACATCCAAAGGGTGGAATGGCAAAGACTCAGCCCCATTATCAAATGGCACTTTTCTTATTAGTTGTTAATGTGGTCTCACCTGACAAGGAACGACCGCCATCATTCGTGCCCTTAAGGGACGAAAGTATGAGTTGGAATAAAGTTAAAAAGTGTTTCTCTCAAGGACATTTTATCTGAAATTCCTCAGTTGATAGTAAAAATTACAAGAAGGAGGTGATAAAATTACAAGAAGGGTTGCCTTTGGAAGCAGCTGGATTTCAGTTTATTTAAGTCTTAGCCATCAAGGTTCAAACCCAAATGAGGCAAGCAGAGTTATCAGAAAGCCAAAGGGATTAAATTTCTCTAACTAAGGTAGCTGGTGCTGGTCTGACCCCCTGTGAAAGGGACAGGCAGAGTTTGGGTAAAGCCCTCAGCTCACCAAGGATACCCGTCAAACAGAAAGTACATGTTTGTAGGGTGAAAAGGCGGAAAGGATTAAGTACAAATTGGTAGTTATAAAACAGTCACGAGGATACAAAGTATAGCGTAGGGAATATAGTCAATAATAGTATAATAACTGCATAGTTATTATGCCAGGTGGGTACTAGACTAATCGGGGGGGATCACTTCATAAATTATATTAATATCTAACCACTATGCTGTACACCTGAAACTAATATAAAATAATACTGAACGTCAACTGTAATTCAAAAAATTAAAAAGGAGTACATGTGTAGAGGTGCTATATACAAACAATAGCACCACATCCTTGGGAAACTGAGAAAAGGTACATGGGTTATTGGGTCAAATACTAACAGACCGTGCTCTGTATTTGGAAGCTAATTTTCTCCTACATTGGTGAATGAAAAGTTGGACAAATTACTTAACCTCTCTCTACGTCAATGTCTTTATCTGCAAAGCAGGAATTAACTATAGAACCTACCTCAAAGGAAGGTTTTTAATCTTAGAAATCCTGTACATGAGATAATACATGTATATCTCATGTACAGGATTTATACAGGATTTATACCGGGCAGTGCCTGCTGCATAGTAAGTGCTCAATAAATATAAACCATAATAATTAGGGTGATTGTTCATTCTGTGTTCTGTTCCTGCAGATAAATTAGAATTTTAGAGAATCAGATCTGAAGACAAATTTCACGTCATTTTGCATTCTAGAGTGCCCAGCATTCAGTCTGTTCCAAGTTTTAAAAACAATTACTGAATTAAATGAGAATGAAGCCAAAGGTAGCCTGTCTGTAGCACAGTACTCTGATACACACAGACATTGCGTGTTTTGTTTAAAACCATTTCCAGGATCCATAGATGTGTGGTCGCTTGTCTGCTCCTTAATAGTTCTGAGAACCATAAACCTCATTAGAACAGAGTTGACTGCATTTTAAAATTACCTTGGTTGAAATACCATCCAGCCATCCACAATGTAATCATGAATATGGGGTAATACTCCACACAATTTTGCCTGCAGGAAAAAATAAAGACATGGGTTATTTTATAAGAAAACTGTACTCCAAAGCACTGAGCTTTTATCTGGAGGTAAAATATCCAGTCTCTTCTCACAAAAATAATCTAAGAATTTACATGAAGAGCTTAAATTATCCTTAGATATAAAATTAGGGTTTTTTTCGAGTTCGGACTCAAATATTGTTTAAATCTCAGAGCAGGGCCAAGAATCACTCTCTTACATACAAGTTGCCGGGAATAGACATGAATCACAGCTCTTTTCCAAAAGTCAAACCTTGAGATGGTCATGATGGTGAGCTTAAAATCATTCTGTGTCTTAGCTAAAGAACCCAGAAAATAACTCAACTCATATTAAGTGGATTTCTTCCCCTCCGATTCCCTCACATCCATTGCCTTCTGCTTGAGTTACTCAGCACTTTAAAAAAAAAAAAAAAAATGGTCTTTAAATAATTTCCCTAAAACCTCCTAAAGTAAAGGAATGAGCATATTTCATTTCCATTTTACAGAGGACAAACCAAGGCCTGAGAGCCCAAGCTGACTGAAGCCTCGCAGAGAACCAAAGGTAGACTGTGTCATGTCCAGGTTCCAAAACTCTGTCCTAATGTCAACTCACATTGCCTCTATTCATAGAAGACTTGGATGGAAAATTTGATACTATTTTAAGCAAAAGGGAACAGTTCTCTGGGAACTATAATTAATGCATCTGCACCTAGCAAAGGGAAGAAAGATGAATTATATTCCTCTTCCTTCCTGTGCTACACCCCCCAGTGAGCTTAGCTCAGTTGGCTGAATTCTTTACTGACAATATCACAACCAGAAAGAACTTGAAGGTAATTTGTAGTGAGGTCTTGAGTGGATCCTGGTGGAAGAGTCACAGCACACAAGGCGATCAGTGATTCCCACATGTCCTTGAGCTTTAACGCTTGAGCACTTAAGGTTATGCACAACTGGCCCAGAAATAGTTGATACTGGTTCTTGAAGACCATGGGTGATGTCTTTTTTTATTATTGAAAAAATAAGGGGTTTTGTTTGTTTGTTTTTGCAACTAAGATGGTGACATAGGAGGCTCCTGTACTTCTCTCCTCTCACAGACTCATGGAATGAATAACTACACACAGAGCAATTCCTTCTGTAAAATCCAGAAACCAGCTGAGTGACTCCTACACATCAAGCAAGACAGAAAATACCCACACAGTTTTATTCTTATAAGAAAAGGCTAAGGCACCCTCTTGCCATAAACACCGCCCTCAGCACAGCGCCGTACATTCTGGAGGGAACCCTCAATTCCCAGCTTCTTTCTGAGGACACATCCTGTACCCCAGTTCTTAAGATTTCCAGCTGAGGTCTGAGCCCTGAAACACCTTGCTTTGAAAGCCAGTGGGGCTCACATCCACGAGACCTACAAGGCTTTGGGAAGGATTTCAGCAGAGTGGTGGCAGGGACCCTCCCTGAAGCTGCTGGCCAGGAGGAGCTGTGACGTTGCACACATCCCCTGGGGCTCCGGGCAGTAACTGAGAAGATAGGGGAAGGGGGTGCTGGGTGAGTAGGCGTGGTTAGAAGCCATTGAGATACAGGCAAGGATGGGACTGTAATGGCATCTGAGCTCGAGGCGGGGGGCAAAGCCTAAAACGTTTGGCAGTTTAGCACCATGTCGCTGCAGCTTTCCACCCCAAGAGATGAGTCCCTCTGTCTCCTACAAGCAGTTAGTCATGCGGGTCTCCCCTTGACCTCACGTTCCAGCTGGGCTCACTGTACTTTTCTCCTGGTCCCTCTTCTGTTGACCTTCCTTAAGCCCCAGGCCCTCTGAAATGAGGCTTTGTCCATTTCCTGCTATTATCTTTCAGAGACTGAAAATGATTCTCTGACCCCCAGTTCTGGGGCCCTGCTACTGCTGACAATCTTCTCTGCTGCTGCCTGCTGAGAACACCTGGTATAGCCAGGCCTTAACATACCTGGAGTCCCATTCTACCTGCTTATTATGACCTCTTCCACCACCCCCTCCAGCATGTGACCATATTCTTCTACCACCACGGTGTGTCCTAGAACAATGCAGCCACAGTAAGCTGTCCACACACATTGTTTAATTCAAGGGGACCCCACTCTGAAAATTTCTCCTTAACTTTCCTATTGGTGACTAATTACAGTTACATTACATGAACACCAAAACGAGAATAATTATTGGTCTCTTTTGGATGTGAAGGCAGACATATTCTGTCGTCTTATTAAAGGAGAGCCTCAGGAAAAATCATCAAATGGGACAGAAAACAGCTGGTAGCAGCTGTGTTGATTTTCCCCACTGTGGGAAGGGAGAGCACGGGTGCTTGTGACCATTGATGGACCACCCGCTTCCCTGCAAGTCCACACGGAGGGAAACTGAGTCTGCCTCCCCACTTGCTCATAGAGCCCCTTTGCATAATAATCCTGTGCTCTGTTGATATTTAAGCTTCCCATAAAAAGATTAGGGAGAAGATTCTCCTTTGTCGTAGGCAGATGTCACCATGGGCCTCAAATTCTACACAGAGTGATAACAAAGAGAGTCTTTGTTGGAAGGACAGTTGGGTGTCCCGCCATCTTGGTTTGCCCTGGACTGAGAAGGTTTTCAGAACATGGGACTTTCAGTTTTAAAACCAGGACTATCCCCAGTAAATTGTCCTGGTTTTCCTGGACTTGAGAGGTTTCCTGGGACACAGAACTTGGAGTACCAAAACCGAGGAAGTCCCAGGCAAACTGGAACAAGTTGGTCATCTTAAAGTTTGGTCTGGCGGAGCCTGTTGAGACTGAGTAGTTACAGCTGCTGAAACCGTCACGGTCCATCCCAACTCCAAGTGAACCTGGGCCGTGGGATTCAGGACACGTGACCACTGCAGATTCCCGCCTGGGTCCGAGGGCGTAATGGGGGGAAGTCCCAAACTAAGTACCATTTGGAACCTGTCTCTGCAAAATTCTGCAAAGTTCACCTTATTTTGGAAAAAAGAATCAATGTGTGGCCAGGCAGCCCCAGTTCTGACAGTTCCTAAAACGCTAGTCTCCAAATGTGTTTAATTGCATAGCCCTAATGGTTATACAACCCTCATAACAGTATAGACATGTCCTACTGTAGCAGAGGTGCTAGCTGACAACAGAGGGAGTGAAGCTGGTGGTGCCGTACGGTAGCTGCCCAGACAACTACACTCCTAGCCGCCTTGGATTTCGGTGGGGCTCCCTCTTGCCAAAGGAAAGCCAGCAAAAGTGAAATGTGTCACTTCTAAGCCAAATGGTTAAGTAGCTGGTGTGCCAAGCTCCCTTCCCCCACTCACTGACTGAATGGAGACAACTCTGAGGACCTCAATGGGGACAGACCCCTCAGACAGAAGGAGCCTCGGCCTCAAAATGACCATGTGCCCAACCAGGAACACCCATATTGAACTTGACACGAGCAAGATATAAACTCTCATTGTGTTAAACCACTGGGAATATCAGGTTGATCTATTAACACAGCTAGTACAATCGACTGGAAAAGAATACCGTATACATTATAAAACATACACAAAATAGAAATTAAAGGATGAAATTTTAAGGATAAATACAAATAACGGCTCCAATGTTTTCCTCACCACCTCCCCCACCCCAAACAGTTTACTTAGTACACCCCCCTCAGGGGACACACCACCTGGGAGACCTCTGACTTAAAACATTTCTGAATATCTTTGCTATTTGTTACACAGATTTCTAACCAATGTGTAACAGGAAACTTTGTGTATAACAATCTTGTTCATAGAAAATCTGAACCATTTGCCCAAAGGGAAAACCTGATCAGCTGTAGCACATTTCTAGTGCCATGCTCATGATATGACATCTTTTAAAAAAATAAAAAACAATCAAGACAACTGCTTCTTGGGAGGTTTTCCTCTCCCAAGTGTGTGTTTGCCTTTTTTTCTCCTTTTGTTTTGTGACTCTGTGTTCTGAAGCAGTGGGCTGCATGCCGCTGTGAGCTGCTTGCCCTATTAACAGATGACCCAGCCTCAGTACGCTGGCTTTCGACGCTGGGAAGCCTTTTGGATTATTACACTGACTGGGGGGTCAGAGCAATAGGTTAATATGCTTAGAAAAGTCTTGGGGATGAGCGGTTGCTGGAGTCAATCTTTCTATAGACTCATAACTGTCTAAATGGCTCCTTGTCAAGTGAGCCTTGTGTGGACACACCAGAGAGAGGATCGCTGATGGCAGGAGGGCATGACTTTACCCAACACTCTTCCATGGCACTGCTGACAAGGAAGAGGATGAACAGATGAGAGAGTGAGGCTTGCAGTGCATCCAAATTCTAGCCACCCACCTTTCGTCCCCTCACGACCTGAGACTCACCCAGCTTGTGTGACAAAAGCTATTTGGTAATGGCACTAACTGAAAGTTTGTCCTCCCTGTAATTCATATGCTGAAGTCCTAACACCTGAAGTGGCTCTATTTGGAGTAAGGAAGTAATTAAGGTTAAAGGAGGACAGAAGGGTGGGGCCCTGATCTAATTGGATTGGTGTCACATAAGAAGAAACAGCAGGGAGCTCTCTGACACCCACCACTCACTCTCCCCGCCACCCCACACACACATGCAGAGAGGAAAGGCCATGTGAGGACAGCAAGCCAAGAAAAGAGAGCTCTCCCCAGAAATCGAATCAGCCAGAACCTTGATCCCAGACTTGCAGCCTCCAGAACTATGAGAAAACAAATGTCTGTTGTTGAAGCTACCCAGTCTGTGGTATTTTGTTACGGGAGCCTGGGCTGGCTAACACAGGTGGTTTGTGGAGCAGGATGCTGGAGTTGGAAGAACTCACCATTTAGAGTCACTCTCTCATCCTGGAGATCCCAGCCCTTCATAACTCAGTGGATAAGTTTATCTTGTGCTTTCAGTTAATGTCTGAGATGGATACACTTGTAAGAAAAATGCAGGTGTGTTTATTGTTTCTCTTTTATTTAACTTTTCTGTACTTATTACAAAAGCAGGTGACCCACATTTCTATAATCCTAGTGTTGCAGAATATTTGAAAAGTACTGTCTTTGTAATATTGCTAAAGAGTACTCAGATTCATGGTGATTGGGTGTACTTGTGGCAGGTGAATTCTAGAACAGGAACTGAATACATCAACAGTAAGCAAACAGGAAAGCATTCACAAGAACTAAGTAGGAGGCAATTCCTCTGTCTTACCCAGAACCATGAAACCATTGTTACAATATCACATATACCTCTAGGCTCCAAGTTTAGAAATCATATGAAAAATTTGAATCTAAAGATAACAAAAAAATGTTTAATGATTGAAAAACAAAGCCAAAGAATTAGCGCTACCTGGCCTCAAAATACAGAAGATACAAGACACTTAATAATGATCCTTAAGAGGGTGAGGTCAGCAGCTATTCTTCTCTTCCAGGGAGAATAGAATCAGAGGAAATGTATTTAAATTGCAACAAGATCAGTTTATGACATGGATCTACTTTTTAGATTTATAAAAGCCTTTAATCTAAACGGATAAAGATGCTCGAATTAGACGAGATAGAAGTTTTCTGTTTTGTTTTGTTTTGTTTTGTTTTGTTTTAAAGATTTGATTGGGGAAGGGGAACAGGACTTTATTGGGGAACAGTGTGCACTTCCAGGCCTTTTTTCCAAGTCAAGTTGTTGACTTTCAATCTTAGTTGTGGAGGGTGCAGCTCAGCTCCAGTTGCTGTTGCTAGTTGCAGGGGGCGTGGCCCACCATCCCTTGCGGGAATCGAGGAATTGAACTGGCAACCTTGTGGTTGAGAGCCCGTGCTCCAAACAACAACTGAGCCATCCGGGAGGCAGCTCAGCTCAAGGTGCCGTGTTCAATCTTAGTTGCAGGGGGCGCTGCCCACCATCCCTTGTGGGACTCAAGGAATTGAACTGGCAACCTTGTGGTTGAGAGTCCACTGACCCATGTGGAGCTCCAACCGCCTGAGCCACCGGGCCGACCCCTAGATAGAAGTTTTTAAGCTGAGCAATAACATGCAAGAATGGCCCTTGGTGAAATTATAGTTGCTATTTTTGTAATTAAAAAAAAAAAAAAAGCATGTATTCTGACAAAAAACTGCAAAACTCTGGAGCCAGTCACCTCTAAGTCCCTCCCTGCAGGAAGGGAAGAGGGATTGAATGAGGTCTCTGGAAAAGGGGCCCTGAGCTGGTAGTTTGGGTAAGTTAAGCTCCATAATAAGCATCTCAGCTTGGCAAATAAACATCCAACCTGAGGCGACCCTCAGACAGGACTCAGGTACATCAGTGTGGTCAGAGGGACCTGCAGTGATTGCTATGAGATGCCAAGTTCCACTTAAAGACGGAATTTGTCATAACATCAGGCTGTTTGGCTACGCTTTGGGCAAAGCAGCAGGAGAAAGGGGTGGGGAAAAGCCAGCAATTTCCGTGACAGCCAAGGCTGTAAGGAGGCTGAAGGGACTCAGGGCTCTGGTCCAGGAGAGCCAGAGGGGAAAGTGCATTCCCTCTCAGGACCTGGCAGAGCTCGAGCGGACCTACCTGTGAAGACCGGAAGAGGTAGCCAAGTAGACTTTGGAATGTACTGGTTGTCCCAGGGGATCCTGTCCTAACTGCCTCAGATAAAGTCGAAATGACTTCACTAGCAATGAATCTAATCTGATTTGGCCAGACTTAGTCTAAACTTAAAATCTAAGGCAAGAACTGGGCTAGTGTTGTGGACTCTCTAAGAAGACATTCAGGGAAAGGAGCAGGGCCGTCCCCATTCATTCTTCAGAGAGAACCCAGAACAACTACTACTGTGCCCTTACAGCTATTTTATGGCTCCAAATGTCACCCCAACTATTAGCTATTATTTTTTAACCCCTCTCTGTTCTGCCGTGATTAATCAAACAAAACACTTCTAACAAGGAAATTGGGTTTGTATGCTATTTTATAAACAGCAATTTAAGAGACATGCTTGGAAATGGTGTCTAGCTTTCTTCCTAGGACAAAGAGTCTAGATATAGAAGAGGAAGGAAAGAGAGAAATAACTTGAAAGAAAATCGAATTTATGGAAGCTATGTGAATGAGCATAGAACCAGAGGTGATCCAAGGATTTAGTCTGCTGGAAGCCCAGCAATTCCCCAACAGGAAGTTCTCAAATGATGAGAGACAAAGTGGGAAGATGTGGATGATTTTTATAAATAGTGCAGTATCTCCCAAACTTCAAGCATTAATAGATCATGGTCAAAATTTTAACCTCTCCATATACCACTTACTATTTTCCTATAAATCAAAAAAATTTTTTTTTACTTAAATAAATTAGGGAAAATGAAATTTGATATCACCACAAGTGGAAAAAGAGTATCACTTTCTAAATAAAGGATAAATATAAAAATCTATCCCATGAAAACAAGAAGTTGCCAAATTCTACCGATTGCTGCAGGGTCTGACTACATACAAGTACATGAATTACTCTGATGAAACTAAATATTGATTTTGGAGCGTGGGACAGACTGGCACCAAACCAGTCCTTCCCACTGGCATAACCATAAATATGCAAAGACAATTGAAATGAAAATGGCTTTCCCATCATGTGGTTCAATGTTATGTAAAATCGTACCTTGGGTGTAAAGTTTCAGTCAAGTAAGAGGAACAAGCGCTAGAGATCACTGTACAACATTGTACCTCTAGTTGACAATAGGGACTTTTAAAAAATTAAGAGGGTTACATATTCTTACCACGAAAAACTTTTTTTAAATTATCATGTCTATGCACCTATTCAAATGATGTCTTCTACTACCAGTGGTGTTCATCTCACCTTTTCAGGCCGAGGAAATAGTCTGTGCCGGCCTCCTTGGAACAAATAGATGGACAAGAGACCAATGTTGTCACCTCAAGGATCAGAACTTGCCCAAAGTCACTCAAGACTTAATAAAAAGCCTGAATAGCCCAATTGGCATTAAAAAAAAACTTAAATCCCATCGTTTAAAATGTTTCCACAAGGAACACATCAGGGCCTCATCATTCCACACGCACATTCTAACAACTTACTGAGGTACTTATTGGTACACTCTTCCAATCTTATTAAAATTCTCTGAGAAAATGATTCTCTAACTTGTTCTGTAAGACTAGTATAAGCTTGATATCAAAATGAGACAAGGACCACACAAAAAGGAAAATGAGAGGCCAACCTCCCTCGTGAACATAGATGAAAAATCCTGAAGTATTAACAAAACAACCGAGCCACGTAGTATAAATGGTGATAGGTGCCATGTTTTTAAAAGCACTTAGTTTGGGGATGAAATACAACGGGAGCCCAAGTGTCTTGCAGCAGGCAAATTCATGATGCTTATGCTGGAACGTTCTGGGTGGGTCTGAAAAGGCCAGGAGAACCAGATGACCAAAAACATCACGAGTGTATGTTTAATAAAAGCTTTCTCATTCTTGCGTGTTTCTGATTTGCGGAAATGGTTCGTGGGCAGAGGGTAATGCTAACCCACCTCTGTTTTGGAGAGGAGAGGAGAAAATAAAGATAGAAAACTGAAAATTGATAGTGTAACTAATACAACTTGAGGCTACTGAACTCTTAGGGGGCTCTTTGACCTCACTGCTGTGCTGAGAGATGTAGAGCAGGCCCTCCTAAGATCCCAGACTATTTTGTAAATAGAATGAATCTGTGTATTACCTAAATCTGTAATGTAGGTGGGTAGAGACTCCATGCACTGCATACCTCAAGCATCAAGGGTCATAAGAAGGGTCTTGGCCATGAGGAGTGGTTATGTCTTCTCTGCACATTGTCGTCCTAACCAGAATTGTGTGTGTGTGGCCAGCCCGGATCCCTGGAGGGTGGGAGAAGCATTACTTACTGCGCACGAAATATTCTCTCGAATTCTGGTGACCCAAAGACTGCCGGGGGTGTAATTTTGTATTTTAATCTTGCCCTTGCTACCTGCAAAGCAAAATAACCTGCAAGGAAAAAGGAATTAATGTTAAAAATATGCCACATCATTATTAATTAGTAAAACGCAAATTTAAACCACAATTAGACACCACTACATACCTATCAAAATGTCTGAAATTTAAAAGACAGGTCATACCAGTTAAAAAAGACAGACAGGGGCCGGCCCAGTGTCTCAGGCGGTTAGAGCTCCGTGCTCCTAACGCCAAAGGCTGCCGGTTCAATTCCCACATGGGCCAGTGGGCTCTCAACCACAAGGTTGCTGGTTCAACTCCTGCAAAGGATGGTAGGCTGTACCTCCTGCAACTAACAACAGCAACTGACCTGGAGCTGAGCTGCGCCCTCAACAACTAAGATTGAAAGGACAACAACTTGACTTGGAAAAAGTCCTGGAAGTACACACTGTTCCCCAATAAAGTCCTGTTCCCCTTCCCCAATAAAATCTTAAAAAAAAAAAAAAAAAAAAAGACAGGTGAGAACATAAGAGCGACTGAAACTCTCATAACGTGCTGGTGGGGATGTAAAATGGTACGACCACTTTAAAAAACCGTTTGGAAGGGATATTTTAGTTAGATATACATAGACTATATGATTCAGCCGTGCTGCTCCTAGGTATTTCCCCAAGAGAAATGAAAGCATATCTCCATACAAAACTTGTACACAAACGTGCACAGCATGTTATTTGTAATAGCCAAAACTTAGAGACAACTCTGTTATGGTTAATTTTAGGTGTCAAATAGGCTACAGTATGGGACTCAGTTGTTTGGTCAAACACCAGTCCAGATGTTGCTGTGAAGGTAATTTTAGATGTGATTTATATTTACATTAAAAGCCTTTGAGTAAAGCAGATTACCCTCCTTAACATGGGTGGGCTTCATCCAATCAGTTGAAGACCTTAAAAGCGTGAGGTCTGCAAAGAGGAAGGAATTCTACCTCCACGCTGCCTTCAGACTCAAGACTCAAGACTCCTGCTAGAATTTCCAGCCTTCCAGCCCACCCTGCAAATTTCAGACTTGCCAGCCTCCACAATTGCATGAACCAATTTCTTAAAATAAATGTGTGTGTGTGTGTGTGTGTGTGTGTGTGTGTGTGCATATAGTGCAGTCCTTCTGTTTCTCTGCAGAACCCTGACTAACACAGATGTCTATCAACAAGTCAGTGGATAAACAAACTGTGGTATATGTATACATACATACAACAGTAAAAAGGAATGAACTATTAACACGAAACAACATGGATGAATCTCAAAATAATTAGGCTGAATGAAAGAAGCAAGATCAAATAAAAAACTGCGACCGGATAATTCCATTCATACAAAATTTTCAAAACTGCAAGTGAATCTACAGGGACATGAAAAAGATCTGTGGTTGCCTAGAGATGAGGAGGGCCGGAGGGAGGATTATAAGAAAACTTTTGGGAATGCTAGATCCGTGCCTGACTCAGTTTCCCTATTATAAAATGAGTATGACTTTGTTCTCCTTTGTTTGCTGTATGGAAGGTGCATTAGATTATCAAACCCCATTGCATTTGATGATTAGTTCTGTGAACCTCTTTCAGTTTCAGAGCCACACTTTCTCCTTTGTTCAGTAGTTCTCAATTCCTTAGCTTCCTCCTTTTACCCCATAGTTAGTTCTGGGGCCTTTTATGTCCCATCAGATTGTTTTTTCCAGTTTCAGTTCCTTACCAGTTGTCCCCAACACTATTTTGGTCCCACTTGTTTTAGTACTTCCATATCCATTTCCTACTTGCTAATGTTTTAAAAATAGTTTCCTTTTCCACACCGAGTTTGTAGTTTCATTCTCTCACTGTGTTACAGAATTAGGGGTGATGTGTTTCTTCCAGAAAAGCTGGGCTCAGAGGGCCCACCACGTCCCCATGGGGAAATTTAATCCCTGGAATGGCCCTGAAACACGGTGCTATCTTCTCCCCTCTGACAAGAAATCGGTAAATGTTGAACCTGGTTTAGTAAGGGCTCTTGCACCACTTTCCTTCCCCTTGACTCCGCTGTGCTACAAATAAACTGCTGTTTGGGATTTAAAAGCTGGAGCTGAACGTATAAAGTGTGTAAATGCTTTGGGCTGGAGTCCATCCCCTTCAAACTGCAGTCCATCCCCAAAGCCTGAGAGCGTAGAGGGAAGATAAGAAAAGTGTGGAACCAAACCAAGCACCAACTGCTTCCAGCCCTGGGCTAAATCCTTTCAAGGCAGCATAGATTTGGGACCCATGAGACCAGTGACTCATGGGCCCAGCTGGAGCCAAAAAGGAGATCCATCTGCTGAGGGGGAAATTGGGACGTGGCTGTTCTGGACCCTGCTTCCAACTCACTCCACAGCCTTGGAGAAAACCCTTGGTGAGGCTTCTCATTTCCGTCTGTAGATTACACATTAGCAATGGTGCAAGAACCTGGAGCTTCCGAATGAAGCTGTGAGGAAGCGAAAGCTTTGCAAGTGCTCTAGCCTGTGTCTTCCTCTAGCCTGTGCGTTGCACCTGGCTGGCCCCTGTCTATAGCGGCGGCTGCAGCAGTGAGGAATGTGCTTCAGCAAAAGGAAGACATGTTTGAATACTCAGCCAACCCAGCCCCAGGAAGGAGGAGTCAGTTGGGCCAGCGAAGCCCCAAGGGGTGAAAGCCCGTCTCTGTCCTCTCAGATCAGGGGCGTGAGAGACACGTGGCTACTATTGGGACATGATGAGGGTGGAAAGGCTATTTCACCACTTCTTCTGGAGAGCTTCAACTTTGTTTCCCTTCTTATGAGTTGATTAAACATGGCTTGAGAATAGTCTTTTGCTTTGCCTGTCTTTCCTCTCTCCCTAGCTTTCTCCAGAGGGACAGGTGCACTGGGGAGACCACCCTCCACCATAACCTCCCCCCACCCCCAGCCACAGCTCTCAATCCTGCAGAAGCTCCTGTCTGTGGGTAAGCAGTGAGAATGGGACTGACATGCTGAGCACCGACCCTGGGCCGGACACCCTGGTGGGCGTTTCTTACCCAGTGACCTATTTAACCCTTTCTGATGAGGACACTGAAGGATGCAATACGCTGGCCAGAGGTACCCAAAAGGTAAGTTGCTGGAATGGAAAGATACAAGGTTGTCTTCAAAAGCTGAGCTGCTTCTACTATGGCACATGCTGTCCCGTCTCCATTAACACCAGACTTTTGTAGAAGCAGCAAATTCTGGTTCCTACCGCCAACTAAACAGCAGTCTCTCATCTCTCTTTCACCTGTCATTAAACATTTCCTGTCCCCCAGCAACCACCATTGGCCCAGGCTGCTCTCCTCTGTCCCACCCCCACCCATGCCACCCAGCTGCCAGACCTTCTGGCTACAGTTCACATCGTCCCCTGCACCCACCAGCACACAGTAGCCTTCCTGTGCAAACGGCAGAGGCTCTGTCCGCCTGGGGGCATCTGTGGACCTTCTCCTGTGCTCCTGCCGCGCTGCGATGAGGGCACACGTGGGTTGGCAGCGCCTCTGAGTAGGTCTATGTGAGTGAGGAATCAGCATAGCCGACTGCCTCCGACCTAAGGGCTCCTTAAATCGCTAATAAACATCCTGCTCTACTCCAGAAAAGATTGGGATTCAGACCACAAAATGTGTGTCTTAAGTTATAGCATTTTCATAAATCCACAAAACAGACTGGTGAGGCAAGACACTGAGCACGTGTACAGGCTGGACTTTATCCTAAACGGTGGTGCCCTCATGCTTCTGGGTTCCGGGCACAGCCCACAGCCCTGCCCTGCTTCCTGGTACAAGCGTACTTGGAAAGATAAGTACGTGTACGTGGTAAGAAGTCTTGCCCACCAGTGCTCACTCAGACCCTTTCCCCCATTTAGCAGGTAAGAGAATATGAATTGAGTAAATGTGGTCCCCGTGGAGAAAAAGCCCTCTATTTAACCAGGCAGTTGGGATATTGAATAACCGTCGCGGGAAGGTGCTTTAAAATTTAGAATTAACTACTTAATCTGAAGCTCATGTTTCTGCAGATTTTTTTTAACCTGATAATCATACCTGCCATAGGCAGTTTGTTTAAGAAAATGCATTCATTAAAAGATCAGGGTTTAAGAAATCACAGCCAGAGTTTACAAGCAGGTACAATTAATATTTATAGTCCATTTCCCCCAGGTTACCACAATGCTAAGGGGCTTGAATTGGGCTGTTGTAACCACCGATGATGCAGAAAGGCTGGGCTCAGAGGTCTTAGGTCCCCCCATGGGGAGACCTCATCCCTGGAATGGTCCCAATCTCTGCCCATCCCAGGGAAAGACGCACTGATGACCCTAAGCAGACTATGCTCTTTGGAGCACACAGGGCCACCAGCACGGAAGTATGAAACCACAAAAGCAGACCTCCCTTTCTCTGCCACACACACACACACACACACACACACACACACACACACACACACACACACACTGCCCGGGACTCTTACTTTGCTGACAGGCAGACAGGACAGAGACAGCAGCCAGCAAGATTGAATTCCCAGCCATCTTCCACTTGGAACGTTCTGCTTCGCGGAACAATTTGTAGTACTCAAGAGACAGATAACACAGGCACTTTCAACTTGGCAATGCTGACCTTCCTTAAAAGGTAAACAAAGCTGGAGGAGGGAAAGAAAAAAAAAAAGATGATTCAAGCGGCTGAGTGACCTTTGCTCTGGAACAGGAACAGGAACCGGCAAAGCCGGCAATTCTGGGGCTGCCAGTCACAGGTCTGCATCTGGCCCTGGAGTCGCTTTCCTGAACTTGATTTCCATCTGCCTGGTCACCAGTCACAGGCATCAGGGTTTGCCTCCACATCAGCACCCACTGTTAAACCCTCTTCTCCGCCAATTCAAAAGCAATTTCCCCTCCCCCTCTGCCAACTTCTGGACCCCTCTAGTCCCCTAGGCAGCTCCAAGGCCTGGCGGAGACTGTTCTCCTCTCCTGTGGGAAAAGTAAAGGTACGGAAGAATTTATTTAATCCCATTGAGATTTAAATCCTCATTTAAATTGATTCTAACTTTATTCCCCAGTAAATGGCAGACCCAGAATTTGAACACAAGGCTAGTAGATTCTACTCTGCCCTGTTTCCTGTACCATGATGTCTCCCACTGTCACCTTGACTCTATCTCTTCAAAATTGAGATAGAACTGACAATATAACATTGTGTTCGTTTTAGGTGTACGACATAATGATTTGATATATGTATGTATTACGAAAGGATTACCAGCATAAATTTAGTTAACATCCATCACCTCACAAAGTTAGACATTTTTTTCTTGTGATGCAACTTTCAAATATACAGTACAGTATTGTTAAGTATAGTCACCATGCTGTACACTACATCCCCAGGATGTATTTATTTTATAACTATTTAGTTTATGTCACCATTTAAAAAACAAACAAACAACAACAACAACAAGAAAACTGGGATACATGTTCTGAGAAGAAAGAAGAACCTTGAGGCGAGAAGTGGACCACTATTTTAAGTTCACCTCTAGTAGGAAACAGTGCACAGGACGCTGCAGGGCCTCTCCACTGTGGAAGCAATGATGCCCCACCCTACGCAGGTGGAGGCAGGTCCTGCCACAGCTGGGGGCCTGCACAGAACTCAGTCCTCACAGCCCCGCCCCGCTGTCAACACAATCATTTTGCTCTTTAAAGATGCAGCTTTCCACAGAACAAAGTTGGGGTCCCTTCCTCATCTCACCCCCCTCCCAATCACCTCCCACCCCTCCTGCCAGCTCACTTAGAGGGAGCCCCGTGCCCGCAGGAAGGCCAGTGTGTGTCAGCCTCACACAGGCCTGCACCGAGACACTTACTGATGACACAACCCAGGGCAGGATTCGGATTCTCAGTTTGTTAAGAGGGACTAATGAAGGCTGAAGGGACGTTTAAATGAAATAGGGCAGTGATGAGGCCTGAATTGGTTAACATTTATAAAGCACTTAAAATAGCACACAGCATCTAAAAATGTGTTCCATCTGTTTGTTAAATAAACACATAAAGTATCTAGAAAAGTACTTGGCATATTATTTACCTAATGTTAAACGATATTTGTTAAAAGGTAAAAACCATGCCTCTCATACAAATATAAAATGAAAACACATCAAAGATTTTACTGAATTTGTTAATGAGGGAACCAGTATGACATCTTAACCAGTTCAAAGGAAAGCTCAAAGAACCATATATATATATATATATAGTGGTAAAAAACAAAACTCAACTGAGCACATTTTGAAGACCTCCTTGGCTTTACTCATTGGTTCATGAATAGGGCAGCATCCATACCAGCAGATAGAAAGGAGCTTCGAGGAGCGGGGCAAAAGTGAAAGACTTTTACAGGCAGAAGAAAGCGGGAACAAGGAAGTTATACTTGGTAAAAAAAAAAAAGCAAACTGGTTACTGCAAACTCACTTTCCTTTATGTGGATGGCAGGGGTTTATCAGGCAGATTACCTACCGTGTTTCCCCAAAAATAAGACCTAGTCAGACCATCAGCTCTAATGTGTTTTTTGGAGCAAAAATTAATATAAGACCCAGTCTTATTTTATTATAATATATGACCAGGTATAATATAATATAATATAACATAATACCTGGTCTTATTTTACTATAATACCGGGTAATATAATATAATATAATATAATATATAATATAATACCGGGTCTTATATTAATTTTTGTTCCAAAAGACGCATTAGAGCTGATCATCTGGCTAGGTCTTATTTTCGGGGAAACACGGTACCTAGTGCTGATAAGGCGATTCCTGATTTTCTGGTGGAAAGTTCCATTTCTGGGACAGCCAAAACTGTAATTAAGTCTTGGTTTGGTGATGTGGCATTCAGTGTAAGTGACTCCACTTGGGGCCTGTTGGCTGGTGTTTTAACAATAGGGACTAAGGAATGCCGGAATTCATTTCCAAATCCTTGCAAACCACGTCTGCTCACAATGCCCTGTTGGTCTCTGCAGGTTCCCTCCTCTATTCTTGAAACCACTGAAGACCAAGACTATGTAAGACAATCCTAGAAGCCCGGGACAGCACTGAAACTCTCTTCTTGTGTATTTGATCGAATGCTTTTGGCCCTCAGCACGCGGCAGGGATTCTAAACTGCAGGCCAGCTGCCCTGAAGCCATATCACCATCTGCTGAAATAACTTCCCAAATGCCAGGCATCACAGGAGAGAGACGGCTGGGCCTGCGGGCAGGCAGAGGCTCCCCAAGTAAGAGAACTAGCAGGACAGACGTGAGCAGGGAAGTGGGGCCCCTGGCTGACGGCCTCAACCTGTGGGTGTTTACAGCTCCTGTTTTGAGAAACTCGGGCACATCCATACTAAGGAGATAGCTTTTTAGAGAAAAAACCAGACAACTCCAGAGTGACCTTCTTTGTCTCCCCATTGAATTGCCTTCCTCCCACTTTGCAGACAAATCCTGAGATTCCTGACTTCTCCCTGCCAAGGCCAGTCAGCTCCCAAACCCAGGTCCTAAGAGATGGTTGATACAATGAAGAAAACATGTCCCAAGGGCTTTGAAGCCCAATCTTTTTGAGTGTGACTTGCTTTAATAGATCTTGAAAGCATAGATAGTTTCTGCCTCTAGGAAGGTAGGGAGGTTTAGAACAATGGAGCTTTGGATAATGAAATGTTTACCACCTTCTGTGGTGATAAAACTTCCAGATGATCCCACAGTCGAAATACTGCCATTGCATTGACAAAACCCACAAAGCTTTGGGTTTCTCTGTACATTTTCCCTGCCTGTGCTGAAGGTGAAAAGCGTTTTCCCTGAATGTCATACACATAGATCGTTCTGGTGTGTATCACATTCCTTACATTTTTGTAAGAAAAAAAAAACAAGGAGCAGAATATTGCTAATTATTGTAAAGTGTTTTAAAAATATTTTTAAAAATTTTTTTATTAGTTTCAGGCGCACAAAACAATGTAATAGTTAGACATTTATCATTTATACCCTCACACAGTGACAAACCCCCTCCCCCCATCCACTACCCCTCTGACTGACACACAGACATTGCATTTCCACTGTCTCTATTCCTAATGCTGTACTCCACTTCTTGTAAATATATATGTATATAAAATTGTAGTTGACATTCATTATTGTTCAGCTTCAGCTTCAGGTGTACAGAGCAGTGATCAGGCATCTATATCATCCCTGAGGTGGTTTCCCTAAAAATAGTTTTATTAACCTATATATACTCCAAAGAAACCTATAAGGGTTTCTGAGGGTTCAGTTTATTAGTTAATCATTGTTACCAAAATTATACTCTGGCTAAGGCAGCATAGGGAGGCCAAGGTTTGGCAACATCAAAAAGCTCCGGACCATATGCAAAGAGCTGCCGTCATGAAATGTGAACGCTAAACGTAATTATTTCTGAATGACTTTGGTAATAGATGAAAAGAAATGATGCTCGCTCTCCGACCAATTGTGTCCCCCCAGATCGTGCCCTGGCCTTACCCTCTCTGTTCTATCCCTAACCCTCCAGGATATTTTCTCCCCCTTCAGAAACTGGAACACTTTGCTCTGAAGCTGGGTGTGAAAAACCAAGCTAAAGAGGGCCCAGGCATTTTCCCCATTGACTCCTTTGCTCTGGGGAGGGCAGGGAATCCCAATTGGGTTACACCAAGCCTGTGGCAGAAACTGTCTGTCACCAAAGCCAGGAATGTCCCATCCAGGCTCAAAGACAGAGACAAAAGAAGAGCAGAAAGGAGAGGAAAATAAAGATTAGTTCCCAGGGTAATGCAGGAAAAAGAACACACATTTGGAGCTGGTGATCTAGGCTCGGGTCCCTGAGTGGTGTTGGGCTAGTTCCTAAACAGCCTTGGACACGTTTTCTTAACGGGAAATAACAGTAATAACCGTCCCGGGTTCCTCTCAGGAGTTAATGAAATATTGTGAAGGAAGCAAGTAGCCCAGAGCCCAGCATGTGGCAGGCTGTCCACTGCTCTGTCTGCCCCTCCCCCTCCAGCCCTGGAGGGCGCAGAAGAGAAAAAAGCTATTTGTTGAAGCCATTTTACAAAGCAGCGGATGAGCACAGAACGCTGTTATAATTTCCAAGACTGTACAGATTTCCCAGAAGAGTGGAAACACCATTTGAATTGCTTCAAAATGGCTTTTGACAGTAATAGAAGGTCTCAACCTGAGTTGTCTTAAGTTTACGTAAGGCTTAGGAGAGGACGGAGTCAAGCAGAACCTAGAGACTGGTGAGGGGAAGAGAAATCCTCCTTCCTGACAACTCCCAGCACATACACCCCTCCTCACACACAGTCACACACTCACACATGTACTCGCACACACAAACAGCTTCACACATATTCATAAACACACCCAGACACACACATAAACATACACTAACACACTCATGCCTATTCTCACACACTCACACTCATTCACCCACACACACGCAAAGCACCCATGTTCACATTCAAAACACATACCACACACTCACACACTCATACACTCGCCTACTGTCACGTCCCAAAAGGCGGTTCGTAAGCTGAATATTTAGACCTCACAAAACATATTCTCTCGGAAATAATATAATAAATGGTGGCCATGTTTCCAGGTTGCCAAACCATGAAGAAAAATTTAACGTGTGAGGTAACACACTTCATATTGGCAAGTGAACAACAACAACAAAGGAGCGAACACTCCTGATTTGCCTCTTTCTTTTAATCATCACTGATTTTTTAAACTGAATATTATTTGGAATTAAGTTCTTTAAAATAGGGCTGTGGGCATGCACTTTCTGCCACACCCTGCCCGTGGGGAGAAGCCAGGTTCCCTCTGAGCCATGCTCAGACTGGATTCATAAAGTTTCTGGGACCAGAGCGACAAGAGGCAGGAGAGCCCTGAGCCCAGAGGCCTGAGGTGCTCTGGATGGGTCTGGGGCTGACCCGGGCCACTGATGTCCACCACCCTTCAGCTGCCAGTTCCAGTCAACAAGTGAGAAGGTCTGAGCACTGTGCCAGACCCTGTGCCAACCTCTGTGCAGAACTGTCTCAACTAACCTGCATAATCAAGCAATGAAGTACATATTTTATTCCCATTTTTCAGATGGAGAAACTGAGGCCCAGAAGATAGTGACTGGTCCAAAGTCAGTACAGCTCAGTCCTGCTGACCCCAAAGCCTTTGCTCTTAACTTTGGCTGCACATTGGAGTCACCCATGTGTGGTGGTCAAAAATACTAATGCCAAGCACTCCCCTCACACAGCAATTCTGATGTCATTGGTTTCAGGTTCAGCCTGGGCATCCGGACTTTTTAAAAGCATCCCTGATGATTCTAGTACACAGTGAAGGTGGAGAACTACCGACTTAACCAGTATTTCTCAGTGTGGTCCTCACCACGGCTACCATCACCTGAAGTGATACAAAAATGAGGATATGTAGGCCCCCTCCGGGATCCATAATTAAGCTTCTATTTCATGATGGCTAAGCATACACGGCCTCATGTAATTCACCCAACACTCCTATGAGGTTGTAAATTATTCCCATTTTACAGATAAGGAAACAGCTCCAGAGGGCTTTGGGAGTTGGCCTAGTCACTCCATCTCACTGCCTCCCTAAGAGGAAAGACCACACCCTTTTGGGGTGGGGTTGGGGGAGTGAACAAGCCAGTGGAAACCAACATGAGCATCAGTGGCGTCCAGAAAGGAAGAGGAAGGGGTGAGGCTGGGAGGAACAGGTCTCTGCAGGCCTCTGAGTGCAGCCCAAGAAGAATGCTGAAGGAGGTAAGGAATTTCCACAGGAGGAATTTCTGGGGTGCCTGGTAAGGAAGGAGGAGAAGAGAGACATGGGAGGGAAATTGAGTCTGAGTTGGGGAGAAAGGGTTATCCGAGGTCCCAGCCTAGGTAAGTCTGGCTAGAACCCACATCTCAGCTAATTTCATGTCGGGTCCACGAGTACTTGCCAGCTAACTGGCTTTGATGTGTGTCTATACTTGTGGTTCTCACATTCGAATCACCAAGGGCGCTCTTTAAATAAATACCAATTTAACTGAGAAATCGCTTGGATTTGTTGACACCAGGATAACCAGCGCCTGCTTCAGAGAATTTACTAAGATTTCTAAGCACCAAAGAAGGAGAGCTTACCTCCTCTGAACCTAAAACATAGCATTTCTCTTCGGCTTGTCCTTAAGGTTTAAATGTTATTTTGTCTCTTGTGCATGGCCCGGTTCCTTCATTAGCCATCTTATGTAGACCGTGGAGAAATCTAGCACACAGATAGTGCAGAGTTCTTGGGCTACTTAAGAACAAAGGGGTACTGGGATTTCCCCATCTCTCTGGGGCTTGTTAAGGCAAAAGGAAAGGGCAGCTATCCCTGCTTGACGAGAAAACACACAAGCAAACAGTTAAAAGCAGCTTTTAATTTGAAATGTGGTACTAAACCTGCGTCTGGGCTGACACACCAAATAACAGAGCACAACCTGTCATAACACGACTCACAAAAACGCCCATCTGACTGGGCCACAGGCCAGTCAGATCCTGCAGAAAAAGAAACATAACAAAACAAAACGGGAAAACCTACCAGCTCCAAAGAGGAAAAACCCAGTGTAACCCCAAGAGGCATGGAGGCCTGCCACTGTTCTGGTCTACCTTAGCAAGACGATAAAGATTTTCAAAGACTGGTTACCTGGTTTTCTATTCTCTTCTGCCCCTTTCTTTCTTTTTGTTTATTCTTCCAGTTTTCCCTTAGATTGTGTTTGGTTCTCTCTTTTTTATCTGGGACTTCGTCAGCAAAGCATCTTCAGAATTTCAGTCTCTGGCAGGTCCCAGGCAAACCTACCAGGGACTGGAATTCCAGACAAAACAGCTTTATCTATCCTTCTATGCCCCCACCTCCATGAGCCCATTTCCCGTTCTCTTCTCAGAGGACTCACTGGCTCAGTACCTCATGTCAACCCTAATTTGCAATTCGAAGATTCTGAACAGCCACACATTCAGAGCTGGGAGCCTTGCTGAAACTTTGCCCTATCTTGTCTCACCACTAGGGGCAGTAAATCCCTGGACTACCAGAACTCTGGGGATTCAACACCTGGGGAGAAACCTAGAGCTTCAAGACCAGCCCACTGGGGGCTGTCAATCACAGCTTCCAACTCCAGCTTCTAGAGGCCCCTAAGAAGGCACACCAGCAAAACTGGAACAAGTCAGTTAACAAAAACTGTCAAAATCACTTCTAAACGATGCCCTAAAAAATGTCAGGTTTTCAGAGATCAGCGTATTGACCATGTCCAGCGAGAGCCCTGTGACACGCAGGAACTTCAAACCTTGAGAGCCTACCTGTAAAAACCCCAGGATTTAATCCTTACTCCTGACCCACTCAAAACTAGACACAAGCCAAACACAGACTCTGCCCCAGAGGCTTACGTTCCATCAGGAAAGGGTCCACAAAACAGGATACTTCAAATTTGGCTTCCCTGTCGAAGACTGCAGGAGGCAGTCAGGAGTGAGAGGTGACAAGAAACACGAGAAGTCCCATTCAGGGGACACCACAGCCAAGGGGCGAGACTCCATTTTTTAATAAATATTTTGAGGAATCCAATACCATATCTTGGACTTTGATTTGATTCTTCAATGCTCCTCTGGCTTCTAGAGTGGTTTGGTAAAACTGAAAAGGACTCTGCAAAGTACTTTGCATAAATTCTTTGCAAAGGAGCAGGTCAGAGAGCTGGGCAGAGTCTGGAGAGATTCTCAGGGCCAGGCGGACAGTTTAATTGGAAAAACTTCAGAGAAAGAGGGCGGCTTCACAGTGGCAGAGAAAAATCTAGAGCCAGGAAAGGAGGGAATCGGAAGATAGTCTCAGGAATACGTATAAGTACTGGCCCATTCACTTGTCCACTCATCACCAAATGCACCGAGCAGGCACCATATGCCAAGCTCCGTGCAGAGCACGGGGACAGAGCCCTGCTGTCCTGGAGTTTACGGAGGGGCAAGGACCAGCGCTAACGAGGCCTCACAAAGCTGATGACGCACCACCGTCGGGAGGAGTGTTGTGAGTGACAGGTCCTGGGTGCCACGGAGCGTGCTTCAGGGGACACACCTGGTCTGCGAGGCCACAAGAGCCCTCCCAAAAGTGCCGTTTTCGCTGAGGACTAGTCAGTAATTGTGTTAGCTAGGTGAGTGGTGTGCCGGTGTGTGTTGGGGGGACAGGTAGGAGAAGAGGGGATGTTCCAGGCTGAGGAACCGCGGTAACAAGACCTGGAAAGGGAAAGGCCCTGTTATGGCTGAAGAGTTCTGAGAGACGTCCAGGGTGGCTGCTGCGTGGGGACCTGGGAGCGAGCAGGCTCTGGGCAGCCGGGGCCACCCACACAGCCCAGGGTAAGTATGAATGCTCACGTTAGACCAGAGCTGCTCAACCAGATGATGTTCCACCCACCACAGCCACCCCCCAGGGACATTTGGCCATGTCTGGAGGCACTTTTCCTTGTCACAGCTGGGGGATGGAGTGCTACTGGTGTCCGGTGAGTAGAGGTCAGGGATGTTACTACGGAGGCCCCCACAACGAAGAATTATCCCCCATGTCAGCAGCGCTGAGGGCGAGAAGCCGTGTTGTGTAATGAGGATGAGGAACCACTAAAGGGTTATCAGCTGGGAGATTTCGTGATGAGATTTGTTTCAAAAAGAGCCCTCTGACCTCGGTGTGGACTGATGGGGGAGAAGCACTAGTATGGACCTACAGGGGTCTGCTGTGGGAGAGAGAAGATGGTGGCCTGGCCTGGGGGAATGTCAGTGTGGGTGGAGAAAAGGGAATGGACAAGAAAGATATTTAAAAGAACACATCAGTCAGATCTGGCGACAGATTAGTTGTGGAAGGTAGCTTAGTCCACTCGATCTGAAACAACAGAGCCTGACGCAAGGCTTAAAGCTGATGCTTTATTTGGATGGTGTGATACCTGGGCAGCAATAGTGAGAGAAAAGGGCAGTAAGGCAGAATGACGGGCTCCAGTGCCTTTCCTCCTAAACCACTGCTTTAATGAGCTGAGGTGCGCCACCACTAGCCACTGGCAGGCCCCCTCAGCCACCACTCAGGACAGCTTTGGATGGGCTGTTGGAGGAACTGCCCCTCAGAACAGTCTACTCTGGAGGCAGGAAAGGAGAATTCATCTTCCATCTCTTGTCTCTCCTTGGTCATTTTGCCCCTGGGGCAGTTTTAAAACATACCTGCAAATTCGGTGACATTTCTCCATCATGAGGGATGGACTACATCCTCTCCTGTGACTCTGGACTGCCCTTAACTCCTCCCTGGTAGCCAGGAGAGCGTGGTAGGAGTGATGCTGTGTGACTCCTGAGGGTCTGTGTAAAAGGCCATGCGGCTTCTGCCTTGCTCATTGGAGCGCTGTGCTTGGAGCCCGTGGCTGCCATGTGAGAAGTCCACTACCCTAAGGCCACCACCGTGCTGGGATGCAGCCACGTGGGGAGCCCTTGCGAGGGGCCCACAGCCAGCAGGAACTGCCGGACCCGGGAGTGAAGGTGCTTTCAGGTATTCTGCACATTGCACAGTCCCTCCCAGCCATTCGCTCTCCCACCTCTGGCTTCAGACACAAGCCAGTCCTACTGTGTCCTATTGACCCACATAATCCGTGAACTTAATGAAATGGTTGTTCTAAACCCCTTTTAGGGTACTTTGTCACACCCGAATAGTCACTGGAACAACCACGAGTTACAAGTTAACAAGTCAGTCTTCCAGGTTGCAGCACTGGGCCCCTCTGACGTCACCCCATGCCCTGAAGTGTGGCACTTCGGACAGGAGCTGGGGACACCAGGGGTCTGGCTGGCAGTCCTCGGGTGGCAGATTGCAGATGCCCCACAGGGAGACCGTCAGCCGCAATGAAGCCGAGGTGGGGCATTCGGCTGAGGATTCAGGACAGAGATGAGATGAAGAACGTGGAGCACAGTGCCCTAGAGATGCCTCTCCTGATAGAGGGGTAAGGCAGCGGGACGCAGCAGGCAAGGATTCCAACACTTCTGGTTTCCGACTTGAGCAACCAGGAAGATTAATGATGGTGCAATTTACTGAGATGCAACTTAGATAAAAGGAGGGGGCTCAGTTTGAAGCGCCCGTGAGTCCATTGGATATGGCAAGAAGTGGGATCCCAGGTCACCAACGATGGTCAAGGTCATTGAGCTTTAGACTGCAGGGCCCCGAGAGGGCTTAGGTAGGGTCTGTCCCTGATTCTTCTTTACTGTGTGGTGAATATTTCCCAAGTCTTAGGTTGAATCGCATATTTCAAGACAAGTGTCAGAGGAGACAGAGGTAGCCTCTGGAAAGCGCATGGCATCTGCAAGGCCTGCCATATGCAGACACACGCCCTATGTCCCAGTGATGGCAGGAGAGATGCCATCAGGTTTACTTATTTTAATATGTGGGGAAAACATTTTAGTTATTTTCAAATAGGTTGGAATCCTTTCTCAATATGCAATTCTCTTCCTCCTCCCTCTCACCTTTAACATAAGTTGTTTATGTTCTCCACGGGTATAACGTCAGCTGTTTTGTGTTAGTTAGATCACTGGTGCCTTTGACTCACATTCTTGTCAACGTTGCTTTGGTTTGTAGACTCATAATATCCCCAGGCCTGGAGGAGATCTCCAAAGGTAATAATGCCTAAATGCCCAAGGTTCTGGGAACCCACCACTCACTGTCCCTGGTCACATGGAGGCAGGGTCCGCTTCTGAAACAAGAAGTCAAGGTCAGGCCTGAAGCCAGACGATAGCTCTGATTCCTGCGAGGGCAGGGCCTGGGTGGTCTCCCATGACCCACTCCCTTCTGGTTCCCCTACACACAGGTTCAGGTGCGTCTAACCCACCACCCTCCATCCACACCTGCTGCAGTAATCACTTCTGATTATTTACAAAATCATGTGGGGGGAGGGAATTCGAGGAGGAACGAAGATTATGCAGCTAATAAAATGAAAAGCCAGGGTCCATTTCTGGCTCCAGTCCAGTGCTCGTTGCACTATCACTTTCCTCCCAAGAGTCTTTGTATCCGCCCTTCTATCACTCTTTACAGAACAGAAGGGGGCTACCTGAGTTTTGGGGAGACCAGGATTTGTGTATCAGAACCACTGTACCTCTCCCTGAGCGCCACCAGATGGCGCAGTGAGAAGCTAAAATCCTGCTGCCTTTCATGGGCGCACTTGGCGAGACCGACAAGCGTGGGGACACCAGCTGCAAGGAGATTGTCAAAACAGAGTTCTATTTAGGAAAGTGAAGCGTCTGCCTGGCCCCGTCTCCCACCGCGATCCTCGGTTGGCTCTCAGCAGACTATAAATGAATTCGCTTCTTTCTTCCTTCCCCATCCGACTGCTAACCCACATCGCGGATTCTATTTTCTCCTGGTCCCTGGCACACGGGCACTAGTCCCATCCACATCAGGAAATAGTGTGTCCTGAAGCGAGAGGGCCAAGCTGGGTGGTGGAGAGAATCCTTCCCCATAGCAACTGGTGGGCTATGTCCCAAACATGTCCCTTCCCACCCACTTACCCAACACACATCACAGCACACACATGCTGATCTGAGGGACCTGTCTTGTCAGCTTGGGCTGCCATAACAAAGGACCACAGGCTTGGGGGCTTAAACAACAGAAATTTATGTTCTCACAGTTCTGGAGGCTGGAAGTCCAAGGCCAAGGTGATGGCAGATTGGTTTTCTTCTGAGGTGTCTCTCCTTGCCGACCTTCTCTCTGTGTCCTCACATGGTCATTTCTCTGTGTCCCTGTGTGTCCTAATCTCCTCTTCTTGTAAGGACACCGGTCAGATTGGATTAGGGCCCACCTTAACAGCCTCATTTTATTTTAATCACCTCTTTAAAGGTACTGTCTCCAAATACAGTCACATTTTGAGGTACTCGGGATTAGGGCTGCAATATATGAACTTGGGGGACACAATTCAGTCCACGGCAAGACCCAATCATTTGTTTTTTAAAATCCTGAGTAGAGGGCAGAATGTTGTGCTTCATTCTGGTCCCAAGAGGTCATAGGAAAAGTCGTAGGTGACAATATGCTTATGAAGCTTACTACATGAATTTCATCAATTGCATGATTAAGGATAAGAGGGCTAGAAGAACCCAAAATCCAAAATGGCCTGTCCTCAGGGGCTCACGTGGTAGCCCTGACGGGTCTGGGTTGGGGTCTGTAACTGATTAACTGATTAGAGCACCACCAAGTGTCTAGTTCTCAGTGAAACACCGTTCCCCCCTCCTCTCTCCCCTTTGAGTGTCCTCCAGTGCAGAGCACTTCTGGAGGTCACGGAACTCCCTCATTCTCTGGGGCCTTTCTACCTGAGAGATGCCTCTTAGATGGCTATCTGGATCTACCTGACACACCCTGAGTTGCTATCGGGTTGGCAAAATTGTCCCCAGGTTGGAAGATCAGGCCAGAGGGTCTCAATGTGGGAGTGTCCCAGGCCAGGCTGCCCAGTTCCTCATTAAGAAATGAGAAATCCCATAAAGAAGTAAGAAATCCCAAAGAAGTTGTGCTTCCCAGAGGGAAACTAGCAGAGAGATAAGGGAAATGCCCAATTAGAGAATAAAGAAGGCAGCTCCTGTTTGACAGTGGCCAACAGGGCCTTGGGTTGGGGGTCTGGGTTCCGCTAAGCTGGGGAGTGATTGTGTGGTCACTTTGACACCTATGGCTCTCCAGCGCCTGCTTTTCCCCACACTGCCCTGCTATCCGCTCAGAGCACCATCTGGCACAAGTCTAATAACCTAAGTAATTCTCAGCCCACTCCCTCTTCAGCCCTCTCAAGGGCAACTTGCCTTTTCCTAGATGTAAGATTTCTGTATTCGAGTGTGACATCATGGTCAAGCAAAGTTATATGAGGCTAGAGCCACAACTGAGTGTGCACAATAGTTGTGAGTCTGGCCTCACAGTCCAGGCCGTGGTTTTGTCAGGCACATGGCAAGTAGGGAAGGTGAGCTGGTACCCAGAATAAGTGTCTCCTTTAGTGAGAACAAAGTGCTGCCCCTTGCGCTATGGAAGGGTCTTACGTGATCACCCTGCTGCCAGGGGACTGGCTGATGACTCAGGGAACGATGACATTCTCTGGGAAAGTGTTGCTTCCCATCCCTGCAATTGCAGGCTCTGTTAGCCTAGACATTTTAGTTCCCAAGGAAGGAATGCATCGGGAGAGATAGCATTAAACTGGAACTTGAGACGGCCATTGGGCCACTTTGGGTTCCTCACACCGGCAAATCAACAAAGAAGGGGATTTGTACATGATCGGAGGTGATGATTCCTGACGATTGAGGTACATTTGGGACCCTGACAAGTATGTCTGGAGTGCAGGCACTTCCATAGGCTGTCTCTTAGTACTCTCATGTCCATGGAAAGCCACATTACCAGGACTTCTAATGGCCCAGACTTCTCCGGAAGGAAGGTTTGGGTCATCCACCAGGCAAGGACTCATGTCCAGACAAACTGGCAAAAGATAACGAAATATGAAATAATTAATGGATGAAGGTGGTTTGAAAGCCCAGCTAAGGCCACATGATCCGCTGTAGCAACAAGAACTGTACTGGCTATGAGTATCTCTTTGCTTATTTTGATACGAATGTGTGTCTGTATTAACTAATTTTTCTCTCTCCCTCTTCCATTCACCTACACCTGTCATGCAGGGTGTCATGCAGGGTCTCTGGTCCCGCTCCCTGCATAAGAACGCAGGATACAGTGAGGCCAAAAAGGAACATCCACACAGCCACAGATAGGGGAGTCATACCACTATATTCTCACTGGCGGCTGGGTTGGAGACACAGGAAGCAGGAGCCACACTATCCGCAGCCTGCTGTCTGCTTCTTTGCCAACCAACCTCATCCCTTGCTAACTGCAATCTGCCCTGCTAACTGAAATCCATGCTTGCTAGTTTAGCCATGGCAGTTGTATTAGTGGCTAATGGCTAATGGGTAACAGCTGATGGCCAACTAGTCACAGCTGATGGCCATCTACTACCCGAGCTAGCACCTTTCCATGTGAGGCCGAGAGCCTGGAAACTGGGACTCTACCCCACAACCTAACATAAATGTATTCATAATATTTAACTTCCTGTCTCACAGAGAGACAATGTGAGAAGACAAAAAGTCATCACACAAAGGGGAAAAGGGGGTTTGGGGGTCCTTTTTGGGGAAAGGCTATGTTTCGGGTTGTATGAGGAGCAATTACAGTGTGACAGATGGAAGCATCATTTTGCTACTTTCTTAATTTAGGAGTCAATCTTAAGCATCATTAAGAAAAGAATACAGATTCCATCTTGACACGCACTCTGGTGGGTTTGTAGGGGGTCAACTTAATGAAGTTAGAAATGCATTTTCTTCCTGAGAAGGTCTGGGTTTGTCTGGGCCACCAGAGACATTTTGCGTGAGATCTGGAGGGCAGACCAAAGCAACGATGTTCTTCTTTTTCTACTAGAAGGTCAGCACCGAACACCAGGTGCTGTGGCCGCTCGTGCACAACGTCCCATGTCCTGGCTCTGCTTGCTGGCCCGGGGCAGCAGCCGGCCTGCTGCTGCTCAGCTCCTGTCAGACCTCTCCCTCCGCTCCTTTGGCGCTAGGCCAGGTGTGTGTGTCATCTTATGCTGAAGGGCAGATTCTGTTATAGATGTTGGAGGTGGGAGGTGATGAGCGGCTGACAGGAGGCCCAGCCCATCCCTGGAGTGTGTGTTTGCTTCCTCCCTTCATGTCCATCTTCCCTCCCACTGCCTGTCCTACTGATCAGGCCCCAGTGACAGAAGCAGCAGCCACAGAGAGACGGGATAACCAGCTCCCACAACTGCACAAGCTCAAACGCCCATAAAATCCCTTAATACGTGTGTTGCTATAGACTAAATGCTTGTGTCTCCCCCCACCAAAATAAATTCATATGTTGAAATCTTAACTCCTAATGTGATGGTAACGGGAGGTGGGCCTTTGGGAGGTTATTAGGCTATAAGGGCAGAACCCTCATGAGCAGGATTACTGTCCTTATAAGAGAGACCCCAGAGGGCTCCCTCACTTTCTGCCGTGTGAGGAAGGACACAGAGAATAGAGGGCCTCTATGACCTAAGAAGTGGCCCTCAACAGACACTGAATCTGCTGGTGCCTTGTCACTTTGATCTTGGATTTGCCAGCATGTGGAACAGTGAAAAATAAATTTTTGTTGTTTATAAGCCACCCGGTCTATGATATTGTTATAGCAGCCCAAACTGACTAAGAAATATACATGTGTGTACATATATGTATGTGGGGTGTGGGTGGGGGTGTGTGGGGGGGGTGTGTGGGGGTGTGGGGGGGTGTGGGGGGGTGTGGGGGTGTGCGCACACTCACAAATATGTCTCTGCTTCTCTGATTGACCCCTGACCAACGGAGTAGAAGGCTGAGAACAGACGCCGAGTAACAAACGGGAAGGACCGCGCCAGTCCTTGGCCGCTTTTCCTTAGCTAACTCTTCTTCGCCCTGCTCCAGATTGCAGGGACTGACCCACGCAGGCTGCGTTTCCCAGGCTCCTCTTCCAGCTGGCTTCCACCTTGGTTTAGCCAATGGAAACCCTAGTGAGAAGTAGGAGGGGTGGGAAGAAAAAGCTGAGGAAGTCCATCTCCTTCTGCCTCAAGTATCATGTCTGGCCCTGTCTGCATCTCTATCTCCAGCTCTCTCCAAACACACCCACCATGGAGTCACATGTCACCGGTGGTTTTAGTCCTAGGATCTGGTGAGGCTGTCTCCATGTTCATCTCCAGCCTAAGGGTGGTAGAACTTCAATGCTATTGCTAAGTGTTGGGTTGCCCCACCCCCGGCCCACTTGACTTCTCAGTCCATCCCTCATTTATGGAACTCGTTCCCTGTATTGGATCCCCACTGTCTTAGACACTTAGAGTAGTTTAGTTTTGCCTGATTGGGCCCAGAATGACACAGACCTCTTGAAGTTTGAGTTCATTAACTGAAAATGAGAACAATGAGGATGGCATGCGACTTTTCCCAGGAGCATTCAGCTCTTTTTCAGGTGCAGGCACAGAATAGGTGGAGAGTTGGATTTAACATAGGCTGGAGTTTTGCCAAGAAAATTTAATGGAAGGAGAAGAAGCTGAAGGTGATTTTAAGGGTGGCCCAAAACTCTCCGTTGGGTTAGGAGATAAGTAAGGTTAAAAAAGGGTGAATGACACTGCAAAGATGGGAAAGTCAGTGAGTTAAATATCCATGTGTGTGTGGTCATTTTTAAAGTAGGGGTGCCATCGGAAGTGAGTAGACAGTGTACAGAAGGGTAATCAGGGATTAGGATGCTTGAAATCAAAACTTTGGAAGAGATACAGCAATTACTGATGACAAGATACGTGGTCTGACCATTGGAATGAGTGGCTGGGATAGGCTGGAGGACAAAATCAACAGAAATGATGATTTGCAAGGTCAAGGTGTTGAATGGATTACCTACATAGAAACTGAAAGGCCGAAACCCACCCTAAGACTTCTAAAGGATCTGGTTCTCTCATCTCTTGCTCAAACCTTGGAGAGTGGGGATCCACCTTCTTCTGTCCTCCTCTCTGTGTGCTGTGCTCTCCCTCACCGTTCCCCTCCATGCATGGCCACAGTTACTCCTCCGTCCCCCAAGCCCCAGTAGCACAAAGCTGCTGTGGGTCATAGACCCTTACCAAATATTTGCAGGTAAAAGAGGAGACCACAGCAGAGCATAAGGCTAGAAATAACTTAAAACTGAACATTACAGACAATATCCCAGGGTCCTTAATAGGAATTTCTCAAGGCCCATTTTCCCCCTAAGGTCCCAACTCTGCCAGTTTTGTTCAGGTCACTGTTCTCTATAGAGACTCTCCTCCACTTTTCTTCCTCTCCAGGTCATCTGGTCCCCTATGCCCCCCTTTATTACAAGCCTCCAGAGTCATGCTCTTAAATTCATGTACAGTGGATGTACACACATCAGTGCTGTTCTTTCACACCCCTGTCACCATGGGGGCCCACCTTGTATTTCCAAAAGGCCTTTCAAGGTCTTTTCCTAAAGAGCCATCAGACTCTAAGAGAATTCTGCTTCTCCCCAAAAACGCAGAATTACAACAACCATGGAATTTTTCTAATAAAGCAACTTTATCACATTCCTATTACCCAACATGAAATGACATCATGGAGGTGACAGTGTTTAAAATCTGAAAAGCACTTTTCTAATTCAAATTTAAGAGGAGAAAAACTTTATGTACAGTCCCACAACCCAGTCTGATAAAGAGATCCTCCAAGAACCGAAGGTCCATGTGTCTGTAAGGCCCCAGGTGTGCAGACCGGGGAAATTAGGTGGTGGTTAAATGCCAAGCTCAGTTAAATGAATGAATGAAGTGTGTAGGTGCATGAATGAATGAAGTGTGTGTAGGTGTATATGATGCTGTGATTTATAATAAGAGACATATACTTGGCCTTTATCCCAGTTTCTGGCACAAAGCTCCTAAAACCCTTGGAATTTCCTAAGTGATAAGAGCAATAGGAGCATCTTTTGTTATATTTGGTCTTTTGGCCTCAATCCTGAAATAGGTCCAGAGCCATAAGGTGTAAAGAGTGTCTTACTATTCATGACAAACCAATTTCAACCACAGCTGAGTTTATGTTAGTGAGGTGACTTTTGAAAAGTCCCTAAGGATGGGGGTTTGATGCCAGGAGAACCAAATACGTGACTAGAAAATTGGAACTTACACACACACACACACACACACACACCTCTCTGGGAAGGACTGGAGATTGACTTAATCATATAATCAATCATGCCTATGGAATAAAGCCTCCATGAAAACCCAAAAGGTGAGGTTCAAAGAGCTCCTAGGCTGGTGACCACGTGGAGGTGCTGGGAGAGTGGCTCCCTGGGAAAGGCCATGGAAGCTCCGTGCACCTTCCCACAGGCCTGGCCCTATATATCTCTGCCATCTGGCTGTTCCTGAGTTATATCCTTTCATAATAAACTGGTAAGTTAGTAAGTAAAGAGTTTTCCTGAGTTCTGTGAACTGCTCTAGCAAATTAATCAAACAAAAGGAGGGGATTTGTTGGAACCTTCAATTTACAGCCAGTAGGTCAGAAGCACAGGTGACAACCTGGACCTGTGATTAGCATCTGAAGTGGGGTGGGGGGCAGTCTTGTAGGACTGAGCCCTTACCTGTGGGATCTGATACTAGTTCCAGGTAGCATCAGAACTGAATTGAAGTATAGGACACCCAGCTGGTGTTGCAGAATTGATCAGTGTGGGAATAAACCCACACATCTGGTGTCAGAAATATTGTCAGTGGTACCGTGTTTCCCAGAAAATAAAACCTAGCCAGACCATCAGCTCTAAAGTGTCTTTTGGAGCAAAAATTAATATAAGACCTGACATAAGACCGGGTCTTTAATATACTATACTATACTATACTATACTATACTATACTATACTATGATATGATATAATATAATATAATATAATACCCAGTCTTATTTTAATATAAGATCGGGTATAATATAATATAATATAATATATTATATAATATATTATGTAATAATATATGGTATATAATAAAAATCATATGTAATATAATATAATACCAGGTCTTATTTTACTATAAGACCAGGTCTTAATATAATATAATATAATATAATATAATACCGGGTCTTATATTAATTTTTGCTCCAAAAGACGCATTAGAGCTGATGGTCTGGCTAGGTCTTATTTTTGGGGAAACATGGTAGCAGTGTAAAAGTAGAGGAGAAACACAGGAGTGTGTTTTTCTTTACACTGTAACACAAGGAGATATTTAGTAGGCAGTTTTGGGCCATCTCAATGAAAAACATTTCAGAACTGTGGTGGAAAGCAGGCTAGGTTGGAGAATGAATGGAAATGAGAAAATGGACAAAACGCCTGCGTCTTTCCTTTTCTAGAAGCTGAATGTGAAAGGGAGGACAGTGTGGTAACTGCTTGGTTCCAGCACTCCATGACACACACGATCCAGACTGTTCTGCCACCTAGTTATTTCATACCCCCCGCGTCTTTAGGAGACCCTAGCAAAGAGCACCTCCCCACCCAGCTCTTCACCCCATGTGCCTCAGGCCATGCCTGCTATGCCCTTTCCTGAGTGAATGTTGTGGCAGAGTTCTGGGGGAGAGGAGTAGAAAGGACAGGTCTGCAAACGCGGAAAGAAGATGAAATAGATGTTATAGACTGAATTGTGCGCCCAACAGCCACATGTGGAAGCTCTCACACCCAATGTGACCATATTTGGAGCCAGGACCTTTAAGGAGGTAATTACGTTAAATGAGGTCGTTTAAGGGGGGGCCTAACCCCACAGGGCTGTTGTCCTGGTGAGAAGAGGTAGAGACACCAGGAGCGCGCTCAGCTCGCTCGCACACTGGAAGGCCACGTGAGGACAGTGAGAAGGCCGCCACCTGCTGGTCAGGGCGAGAGCCTTCACCAGGAACCAACCCTGTCAGCACATTGATCCTGGACTTCCGGCCTCCATCACTGTGATTAGGTTCATTTCTGTTGCTTAAGTCACCAGCCTGAGGTACTTCGCTATGGCAGCCCAGCGGACTAATACAGGAAACATAATTTGTACATAAAGAAATAAAGGGAGGTTCCATCTAGGACACTCACCCTAGATTTTTCTTCGCACGATTTTGCATAGGTGTGGCTCTAGGGGCACAACTGGAGAGGGAACGGGAGAAGGGGGGGATGGGACATCTGCAGATTTGTCCCACAACTAGGACGCCAGCTCCTACAGAGCCGGGCCACGCGCCTGCCCCCACCGTCCACGCCCGTCCCTGGTTGCTGTCCTCCGTCCCCAGGATTCCTGGGCCTGGCTGTCGGGCTGAGACACACACTCTGCCGCAAACAAAGGCAGCTGTTAAGTTGGGACCGCTCTGCCTGACTCGCTTCAGAGTCCTCTCAAAGGTTCTCTTTGTTTTTAAATTTCCCAGTTTAGATAATGAAAGTTCCACGGTGGGAGTCCTGACATGTTTTTGTCCTTCTGATGATGCCAGGATCAAAAGGCGCTTCAGTCAGTGCCGTCCCTGTTGGTCGTGGCCCCATCGCGAGCAGCTCAGCCGCGAAGCCTCGCGGTGACGCACCGGACGCCGGGTTTCGGGAGGACTCAGCAGACGGTGGAGGAAGGGCCCGCCGCCAGGGTACCTGGCGTCTTTCTTTGCAAGCATATAATGGGCCCAAAGTGGTGTGTCGCCCACAAATTCATCCCCCTCCTCCTTTCAGTTCTAACCTTAGGGGGAGAACTGCATTAATTAAACAGTCGAGCTGCTCAAAGGCTTCTGTTCAGCTGCAACGCTCACGTGGCTGCCTCTTTTATCTCGGGCAGGTCGCTGCTGCCAAGGGTGGGCGACTGAGGGCGGCCTTTCAAGGGGCGCCTGTTTAAACAAGGCCAATTTCCCGCCTGCTTTGCAATGCAAATGCTTACAAGAGCATCCCGCCTTGCTCCTTAAGAATTCGATGGAATAAAGACACTTAGGAGGGATGTGGCTTGGTTTGTTTCCAGGCTTTCCTCCCCTGGCGAAAACCAGTTTCTCCCAGATTGTCCTTTTGGTCTTGCTGTGTTCAGAGTTATACCATAAGGAAAATTGCTTTATCCTACAGGAAGAACAGTTTAAAATGGGAACCATTTAATGTGGCTGTTTTAAATTTATTTAAAAGAGTGTCTTTTAAGTGGGCCTCGTAAAACCACTTGCCTCGGTGATGTTATTTTTTTATGTGCACAATTCCAGGCTCCCTGGACTGTGTTCATCATTAGGGCATCATATCCTGCTTGCAGAGCTGCCGGAGGTCAGTGTGGCTTTAGCATTTCTGTGTCTGGCCAGGTACCTGCCACACACACAGTAAGCACTCACTAAATAATTTCCTTGGTGAATTATGGTGCGGTTGCATTAATCTTTTATCTTAGACTCTAAAATGTTGGTTTGGCTGTTTTGTAAATCTTTTCCACAAATGGGCCTTTTCCCTGTACTCATTGTATTGTTAGCAGTCCAACAAAAGCAACAACAAAATGTTACCATGTGCTAAATGATGTTTGTTTGTTTCTGGTTAATTTGGTGGGATTGTTTTGTTTGTTTTTTAATTAAATTAATGAGACAGGTTAGTTAACATATTGTTAGGTAGACAGGGAGGTCCCTGGTGGAATAAGCAAAAGGCAGCCATATCCTGAAACTCTAGGTTCTGGAATGTCTCCTGCACTTCAGGACAAAGATATGAGAGCATGCCTTGAGGTTAATAAATGATCTCAAATCCCTTTTGGCTGGACAAAGGAGCAGATCTAGTAGATAGGAATGGGTTATTTTGTTAATCCCTTCAGGATGGACAAAAAGAACAAACCTGATAGATGAATTCCATTAGAAGGCTCCAGCCCCCTTCTCCAAACAGCAAGAGAAGGTATAAAAGTAAGAGCTTTTGCCTCAGTCACTGGGCTCCACCATTCGGGACCCCCTACCGCTTGGGAGCTCTGGCCCCTTGCTTTCAATAAACTGTCCTCTTTTAAAAACTCTTTGCCTCTCCTGGGTCCGTGTTTCCATTCTTCAGTCTCACGAGACATGATCCCGGCACTCACTCAGAAGTCCCCTACATCATTTGGGGACTCACAGAGAAAATAGTCTACATCATTAATACCCATAAATTTTACCAAGATTGGCAATTTTCTGATAGTTCTTCTGACAGAAGTTCTCAAACTCCTAAGCATGTTGAAGGAAGCATAGCTTTTCTGTCTCTGGAGCTCAGAAACATTTTTATGGATGAAATAAAAGAAGGTAAGAGGCCACAGTAGAGTGGACAAAAGGAGTCCTGGGGCAAACCATTTCATTCTTATACTCAGACATTGACAGAGGCATTTACTGGGCGCTCAGCCCTGCTTTCAGAAGCCCGCAGTCTAGGGAAACACATAAGCAAATAACGACGGACATTTTCATAGCTGTTTCCCTTATTAAATGTCACTGGTTGGCCCAGGAGCATGTTACATGCTGGAGGGGCTGCAGCAGATGCTGACACTCAGATGAGCCAATCTAAAGCATGGAACTTTGCAGCCCCGGCTGCCTCACCCCTTGTGGTGGGCAGGAGGCCGGTCCACTGAGCAAAGGTGCAGAGGGATCTGTGGGGACTGGGCCTGGGAGACAGGGGCATCACAGCCTTCCACAGCACGCGTGTCAAGGCCCCACGCCAGGCCTTGTGGCCGGGTTTCCAGGAACAGCTGCCTCCTTACCATTCCAAGAAAAAACCAAACCAAAAAAGCTATCTAAAAGGTCACTGGCAAAAGCCTGCCTGTCCTTTGGAGCAGTGCAACGCTGATCAGTACTGCGTGCCCAGTCACCAGCTACGTGGAAGAACAGCCACAGCAGACAACAGGGAAGGGAAGAGAGCCAGCCCTCTGGCAGGACTTCTAATGCTCAGATACAAGGATGGCCATATCCCCCAGGAACCTCACAGAGAGGCAGGAAGCCTTGCAGTAAATCCATCTTGGAAAGCAGTTAGTCTTGGCCAAGTCCCTCAGAGGTAGGCCACGGGGGTGGGGGTGGGGGGGTGCAATAGTTTGTGCAGCCGAAAAGACCTGCCTTAAGCTGGCTTATTACCTCACCACAGCCACTTTATTCCAAGCAAATGGATCAGCTCTTCAGAAAACCTTTCAAGAGAATCGAGCAAATCAAGCCAAAGCTGCCCCCTACCCTCTGTGTGTCCTAGTCTGTTTACCCATGAAGGAAATGAAACCAGCACAGCTGACAGGCAGGAGAGCATGGACCAGCTGGCTTTCTCCATCCCACCCCACTCCATCTTTCCCCCTCCCGCCTACCACTCTGAAGAAGTCACCTTCTGGAATAAGCTGTCTTTCAACCCTGTCACCTTCAACATGGCATGGAGGTGCTGGATGAAGATTACAATGAGAAGCGAGATAATTCAATTCAAAGGGGGGACAACACGGGCTGGGCTGTGCTAAGGGTGTCCCTTTCCCCATGACCAAGCCTGCCTCACCGGCCCTTCCTTTCAGCTTGACTAAAAACCTGACCTCCCTTTTCTTAGAAAACTTGTAATGGCAACTTCTTTCTCTACCCCTCCCGAGATGTATGTAAATCTTTTTTAAAAGCCTCTATAAGCTTTACAACCTAGAAACATCTTTCTCTGGGACCTGGGAACCATCTCTTTGAAATCATCAAAGGAGATGGCTCCTCTGTCTCCCAGTCTTTGTGGGAGGGTAGGAGCCTAACTTCTGCGGGACACTTTACTTTGTGTTGTAAAATCACCCCATCATAAAGACAGAAGTGTGTTAATAAACACTAACGGCCTATGACACACACACATCACACACACCTCCCCCTCCAGTCCTCCAATACTTTTCCTCGGCTCACCCCAACCTTTTCACCCCATAACACCTCTGCTTCAGGAGAGTTGAATTCAGACTGTTCTGGCCTCTCTTCCTTATTGCAATAGCCTTGAATAAAGCTCCCCTCGCCTATTGAACTTCATCTGATGCAGTCTGTGCTTTGACACCCCCCCACACCCTTTCAAAAGCCATCTCCTTCCTGTGTTGCAGTGGCTCTCAAACATCAGCGTGTTTCTGAATCACCTGGAAGGCTTGTTAGAACAGTTTCTGAAGCAATAGGCCTCCATGAGGCTTCACATATTTTCAACAAGTTTCCTGATAAGACATACACAGCTGCGTTGGAGACCATGCTGTAGCCTGTTTTTTACCAAGACTGTTTTAATTCTCTGAGGCCCCTGGAGTTAATGGAGGCCCCAGTATACCATCCTGTAGTGGGGTCATTTCCATATGCTTTCTTTCCCACAATCTTCTCCCTCTCTCCCTTTTTAATACTAGCTCCTCCTCTACTCTCTGGCCTATTTCTTCTTTTCTTTTCTCTCCTTCCACTCCCAGGTCACAGACCTTCTCTTCCAATCAGCCTCCCTCTTCCCCCCAAAAAAAAGTAGCAGCCTGCTACTCCTTCGGGTAGCACTTAATCTTTCCATCTTCGAAGCTGTAATTGTTTTGTTTCTTAACGGCCAAATCCTTCCTGGGGCCCCCCTTAGCACTCTGCTTCCCTGGGGATGGGGAGCAGGCTTCCCTCATCCTTCCTGGTTACCTAGCAACTTGTCTCCTTGCTGACAAGTCACTGCCCCTGCAGAGATGCCAGCTGATGTGCACACAACAAAGGGAAAGTGACACCATCCCGCCATCCCCCTTCTTAGAAGGCCTCCCTGTTCATTAGCACTGTGATAAGTGGCTTGCTATGGGCAGGTCCCCTCATGCCCCCTCCCCAATCAAGCCAGATGCAGCACTGCTACTCTCAGGGATCTTGGAGTGATGGCAGCTTGTCAAGTTCCCAAGACGCTGAGTATGTACTGGGAATTTCAGATTTAATCCCTAATTATATCCAGTCCATCACCTTTGTAATAGGAGCCATAATAGTTTTTTCATTGTCGTCTTCAAGTCACTGAGGCTGTGTGGAGAACTATATCCATATTCATGCCTGTGTTTTCTACTTTGTTGCTACATCCTCGTTAGACTTCAAAATGAAGGGGCTTTTCTTTTCTCCTGCAAAAACCTTTATGAAAGAAGCTGTTTGCTTAACACCCTCCAAGGTTCCCCCCCTACCCCCACACACCCCATCCTTTGTTCCTTCTCTACACAGTCATGAATTAACTGCTTTGGGCCCAGACTTGGTAACTGACTTTAATTTATCACAGAAGACATAGATGCCCTCAGGTAGCACTTGTCTAGTGGAAAGTTTGATCCTGGACCAGTGGAGGAAGGAAGGTTTCTAACCTCACTTTCTGTCATCCTGAGAGAGGTAGCAGAATAAGAAAGCAGGAAGGGAAGGTAGGAGAAAAAGGAAGAAAAAAATGAATTCCACTCTAAGAAAATCAGCATTCATACCATTAATGCTTATAACAGAGAACAATGGTAAATTTCCCAGAGGCTCAATAGGTGAATATCCAATCAGTGTAATAACACAAGAGAATGTCATTAGATCAATTTTACAAATGGTAGCCATTTATATGGACCATTCCAATCATAGAGATAAATGTATATTTAAATATACACAAGGCATGCAACATATGAATATATGTGACATATATACAGTATGTGACACATATATATGGAAGTATATATCCAATATGGAAGTAATTCAGGGAAAAAGAATCCCAGTGAGCTTGGACACACTGTTTAGATACATGCAAAAATGTATGCAACTGTTCAGAAAAATTAGAAGAATATGTGAAAAGCATCAATAGTGTAGAGCTGCACTCTCCAATATGGAAGCCGCAGGTGGCTATTGAGTTTTAGAAATGTGGCTCGTCTGAATTGAGATGTGTCATAAGTGTAAAACTAGATTTCAAAGTATAGTATGAAAAATACATATAAAATGTATCATTAATAAGTTTATGTTGATTACATGTTGAAATTATTATATTTTTAATATTTTGGTTTAAATAAAATATATTATTAAAATCGATTCCACTTGTTTCTTTTTTAATGTGGTTACCAGAAAATTTTAAATTACATATGTGGCTCACATTTGTGGCTTGCATTATATTTCTATTGGACAGTGCTAGTTTCGAGTTTAATATTTATTAGATCCTTTTTTCTACAAAATTGCTAAGCTTCTTGTTCTGTTTACGTGTATAAGATGTATGAGTTCTGGAATATGGGGTGATTTGAAAACAATGTTCCACAAAGACCAGTTCTAGGGCTGGCTTTCTGCGTCCTGTAACAGACTCTAGACAAATAATGGAAAGTGTGTCTTCTCTGGGGAGATGGGAGAGAGTGTGGGGTGGAAGAACGGAAGAGGCCTGGAGATGGAAGGAGGAAGCCCCCATACTTCACAAGTGATAGGATCATTCACGCAACGAAAGGTATGGTCTGCCAAGAAGGCCAAGTGGTCTCCTTCTAAGATGTCACTTGTTACTCTTCCTTCCCAAACCAACTCTTTTCTGCTGGCCTGTCAGCTTGACCTCTTGGCATTGAGAAATGTCCTTCTATTAATTGCAACAACACATTCATTAAGCTATGAGTCAATTATATACCTTAGTGTACAAGTAAGAATTTTTGTCATTTATGTGTTTGATTTCATTGTTACAATTCTTTCCTTCAGGAAAGTCTGTTGCCCACAGGTTTTCACAGGGGTGGGCAGGGGTGGTAACGTAGCCAACAGAGCAGTACTGGTGCTGAGGATGGGGACAGAGGCATGGGAGTGCCACAGGGACTGGGGATACATCGGAGCAATGAGAAAAAGTCACCCACGTAATCAACCTTTACCTACGACTAGTTATGGATGTGTGACCAGGATGTTCTATAACAGCAGCCAGAAGCGTCCCAGCACTTATTCTCACAAGCCATTTGGGAGAGGAGGCAATGGAGAAACTAGACACAGTCTTCATTCCAGGGATTCTCCAGACAAGAGAGAATAGTCCTCGTATTCAGGCCTGATCCTGCCGGTGGCTGCCTCGGGGCCACGCTCATTACCATGGAAAGATGTACCCCAAAGTAACCCTTGGTCACAGAAGTCCATTAAAGTTGGGAGAACTTTTTTTTTTCCAACAGAAAAAAAATCATGATATCACATTCTTTCTTAAGAAAAATAAATTGTTATTCAACTACTGTATCCCATTTGTTCAATAAACATTAATTGAATTCCTACTAGGTACCATTCATCCATTTAACAAACACTGAGCCCCTGATATGTAGAATATTGGTTAGTTAAGACCCTAGAGTCTGAAAGACTGCCTGGATTTAAATCCTGGCTCTACTACTTCCAATCTGGATGACCTTGGGCAAATTATTTAACCTCTCTAATCCTTTCTTCATCTATACAGGGAAGTATTAATATAGTGTTGGTGTGAGAATTAAATGAGTTAATACATGAAAAGTACTTGAAAATACATGAAAAATAATACATGAAAAGTACTAGTACAGAGTAGGTGATATATAAGTATTTGCTGCTCTGTGTAGGCCAATGTGTGACAGGGATACAAAGATAAGCACGACGCAATGTTTGCCCTCAAGGAGACTCCATCTGGTGGCCTTTCACACACATCCATTTAACCTTCACAACCTGCCCATGAGTTAGTTCTGTTAATCTGAGGCTCAGACAGACTAAACTACCTGCCAGAGATCACGCAAGTAACAAATGATAGGTAGTTTAGAGCTAATTATTCTGACCCTACGTCCAGAGCTCCTGGCTCAATCATATACTGCCTTTCTAGTCTTCCACAGGCCAAATCTTACCTCCCGCATGAAGCAGAAAGCTCTATATCCGACAGCATTATAAAGATATTTTCTTTGCTGCAGTGTTTGTTAGGCTGTCCGAGGAGGCAAGTAACAGAAGTTCTTACTGAGTTTGGCTTACGCATTAAGATTAATTATCTCACATTTTTCAAAGTCTCAATATAGGTTGCTCAGGGTGTGATGATGTTATTCTCTCCATCCCTCTGCTCTGTGCTTCAACTTTGTGCCAATGTCACAAGATGACAACCGTTCTTCCCAGCATTATCTACAGATACCACCACAGCCTCCCACAGAAGAGAGGACAAATTCTCCAGGAAGCTTCCTCACCTTCACTCATGTGTCATTAGGACAGAAGCCCACCTTTGACGCAATCACTGACAAGGAAAATGGAATTACCGCAATTGGCTCAGCAAAATCATGATTTCCCCCTGAATGGGAAATAGGATCACTGTCACGGTGCAAATGAAGCACCTTCACATAAAGGAAGTGGACACAACCACAAAATCAGAGCTCCTGCTGTCGGTTGCATAGGCAGTCAATAGCGTCTGCTGCAAACGACACCAAGTAACATTCATATCATCAAATAGCATTTATCAAGTAGCATTACTTTCACAGGTAATAGGTTCTCATCTCAATTTAGAAGGAAAATCCAAAATCAAAGGAGACTGTAAATAAGGTTGATAGTGATGAGATTTCTATAATTTTGTTCAAACCCTTTTTATTTTGAGAGTTTGGTTGAAGTCATCAAAGCGTCCAACTTACCCCAATGCATTCAAATCTCTTAGAACATTATTTGTGACTGTTTCTCTTTGGGCAGTGTTTTGTTTTTTGGGTTTTTTTTAACAACAAAAAAAGAGGGTAGACAGTAGTAAAATATGCAAAGGGATGTGTAGCAACCAAAGGGAAATGTTATCCCTCCTAGGAAACAGGATTTTATGGGATTCCTGGATCGTTTTTGTATCTGATTGTTGAGATCTTGACAGCTTTTCAATTGAGGAATACGGTCATGTCTGTTAAACTAATTATAGCTGTTCACTCCACTGTATAATTTTACAACATTTCAGCTTCAAATAGAATGGCTTCAATAAACATAAAGCAGACTGACACATCCCAGATTTCTGCAGTTTATTTTACACCAAGAAATTACATTTAGAGATTTCCAGACATATGCTATAAATGAAAATTCAACAGGAAGTTTCTTTTACTTCCTCTAGATCTAACCTACATTTCGAAAATGTATGAGTGGGCTATAGCCTGGAATTCTTCTCTTGCTGCCATCATTCACACTGTGTTTTCTGAAGATTTTTTTCCTCCTTAGTGACTCTAATGGCCATTGAGGGAACTGTAGCTATTGAGCATCTATACAGCCCTAAGTGAAATGGTAACAATTCTCAATACAACTGACAAAATCATATAACTCTGGGCTACCTACATCCATCAGATTAACCAGAAAAGTAACATCCACGCTGCTAGTGTGGAATAGATGAAACCCATGGCTTTTCCATCTTAACAAACTTAGATATTTTTAGTGCGAGCAGCCATTTGGTGGCTATATCTTCCCCAGATCGTATGCCACCCACCTATCTACTCTAAAGGAATGCTGTGGTGATGAATTAGATTCAGTATGTGTAACATTATCAGCTATTTAGAGAATAGTGCCATATAAATTCAAGACCTTGTTAAAAATGAGCTAAGGCCCATAATATACTAACTCACATATATTTTATTGTACTCTAGGCTGCAATATAAACATGGAACAGTCCCATACCTCCTCTACCTGCCATCTGAAGAGTTCTAAAACTCAGAATGTGAGTCTGGTGTTGTATTTAATTCTAGCATCCTTTCATGATAAAAATACTCAACAAACTAGAAACAGAAGGGAACTTCCTAAACCTAATAAAAGGCATCTGTGAAAAACCCACAGCTAACACCGTACTTAGTGATAAAACGCAGAATGCTTTCCCTCTAAGATCAGGAACAAGACAGGGCTGCTTGTTCTTGCCACTTCTGTTCAACATTGTACTGTAGGTTCTAGCTCGTGCAATTAGGCATCCATTAGAAAAGGAGAAGTAAACCTATCTCTATTTGCAGATCACATAATCTTGCATATAGTAAATCCTCAAAAATCCACCAGAAAAAAAAAAGAAAGAAAAGAAAAAGAACTACTGTATTAGAGCTAATAAACAAGTTAACAAGGTTGCAGGACACAATACCCATATACAAAAACCAATTGTAGATTCACTAATCTGAATTAAGGGATTTTTCTTTGTCTCATAAGATGATATTCTTTTTCCAATGTCTTTTCTGTTTACTTTACCTACAAGTGTCCTTCTCAGTAGATGATTGGTTGGGGAGAGAAAAAAAAAATCAATTGTATTTCTATAAACTAAAAAATGAACAACCTGGAAGTGAAATTAAGGAAATAATTCCACTTACAATGGTATCAAAAAGAATAAACTAATGAAAGATAAATTTAACAAAAGAAATGCAAGATGTGTACACTGCAAGCTATAAAGCATCATTGAAAAAAATTAAAGAAGACTTAAAGAAATGGAAAAACTTCCTGAGTTCATGGATGGAAGACAATATTGTTAAAGTAGCAATACTCCCCAAACTGATTTACAGATTCAATACAATCTCTATCAAAATCTCATATGCCTTTTTTTTTTTTTCTCAGAAATGAATGGACAAGCTGATCCTAAAGTTTACATGGAAATACAAGGAACCCAGAATAACCCATGCAATCTTGAAAAATAAGAACATCGTTGGAGGATTCATGCTTTTCAGTGTAAAAGCTTATTACAGCTCAACAATAACTAAGACTGAGTTCTGGCATAAGGAAAGACAGACATATAGATCCATGGAATAAAACTCAGAGTCCAGATTTAAACTTAAAGGCTAACAGTAACCATGTGGTAGGAAAATTCTGACGAGGACCTACCTCTGGGGTGAGATGGCGTATCTAAGAGTCGGATTCAACAGTAAGACGAACATCTGACGGGATTAAGCGGAATCACTTGCTCCCAGGTGAAGGGAGGGCAGGGCTTCCCATTGCAGTCCTCCCGACGAAGAAGCGACGACTACAAATAAGAACACCAGAATACTGTTTTAAAAGGGCTGTCTTGTGCTGTCCCCATCCCTATTGATTTCCACGGAATAAAAAACTGAAAAAGCATATTCTTGAAGGGACAGAGGCTTCCCACACCTCATTTTGTAGTTTTGCCATTAAATATATATCTGTGCTTCTTTACTTTTTGTTTCTTAGTTCTGGTGCTTCTCTGCTTCACTCGTTCCCAAATCTTTCACCACATTCTTTATTCTCTATATAGTCCTGTCCTGGTCTGCCCCCCAAAATCTTCACCACCACCAATCTCTCTCTCTCTCTCTCTCTCTCACACACACACACACACACACACGCACACACACACACAGTCACCCTGCATTCTTATCACAGCAGTAAATAGCTCATTAAGAGCATGGATTTTGGATTTAGACTGATCTAACTGAATCCATCAGGCATGTACATAAGCTCTAAGCTCATTTTCTTGTCCATAAAACGGAGCTAATAAAAATATCTACCTCACAGCAGTTTTGTGATGTTTAAATTAGGTGCATATAAGATATTTAGCCCAGAGTTTAGCACACTGTCACTTCTCACTTAATGGCATATATAGTAGCTGTGACTGCACCACCTGCTCACCAGGGAAGATGTTCAGAATAAGAAACATCCTGGACTGGCTTCATTCTGCTGAAGATCTGAGAAAGACAGACCCTGGCTTACCCAACGGATGGCAACATTTTAAAAATAATTTCTTGTTATGGTGGAAATTTTCCTAGATATGGTATCTCCAGTGTTCGTTACTGACCTGTCTTTAGATGCTTGCAATAAATACATGGTTCTATCAAATCTGTTGCTTTTTCAAAGGGGGATTTTCAGGCTTATATATAAAATTATTAAGGGGTAGAGAAATACACACTGTGAAAGAGATAATAGAAGCAGGGTTTTGCTTGGGGGAAAAAAAGACGGCAGAGTGTGTGAAATTAATAGCTGTCTTCAATAAGGATATTAAAAGCTATTATGATGAGTACAGTGGTCAGCTCTGTTCCATTTCCACTAAGACAGGAATGAATTATGAGGCTTAACTGTGGCATTTAAAGTAGAGATTTAGCCCACTCTGGATTAATTCCACTTGAAAAAGGAATCAAGGAACGGATCATGCAAACCAGTTTATAATGTAAAACACTGTTTGGCTTTGACGTGAAGTCATTGACACTTATTAAGAGATTGTCTTTATGAAAACAACCATTGACTGTTCTGCAGATTTTTTCCCCGCCTGTGTTCATTTATTGCACAACCGACTGGACCAGTTGGTAGATCATTTTGGGTAATTTCTTTTTTTTTTTTTTTATGCAGAGGCATCTTAATTCGCTTTTATCACAGTTTGAAAAAAACAGGCCATCTCTAGACTGGTTTGTAGACCTTCGGCAGCCAGATGAACACCATTTCCATAGTGAGTCAAGCCTCCTGACACCGGCACTCCTCCACTTCCCTCAAAACCCTACTCCATGCAGCTCCTGTCACCAAGGGAGGATTTGGGCCCCTGATTTGAGCTCTTCCTCTCCACCCCAAGACCTGTCAGCATCTTAGGAGACCTCAGTTTCCACCGTAATGACCAGAGCTCCTCACTGCATACATATACCCTTGATCTTGTCTCACGAGATCTCCTCTTCCTAGGAAATCAGACGTAACACAGTAAGTTCTTACTCTTCCCACCAGCTGGCGCTATGATGTCTCAGATAACATCTCCTTGACCTCTTCAGCCCCACCTTGTTTCTTGAGTCAACTCTCTCCTGATCCCAGGGTGACTGCTTCAAACCTCCACCTGCAATCCTAGCCCCTTCCCCGCATCTTCGGCAGATCACCGCCCCCCATGTCCCCACTTCATCCAGAAGAAAACAGATGCTGCCAGGAAAGAGTACCCATCACATTGGCCACCAAATCATCATACTGCCCTCTTCCACCTCCCGCCTTTCCTCGGGGTACAATGGATGGCCACCCTCATCCTCCTGACTCTGGACCTTTCTCAATTACCTTCTCAGGGACCCATTAGCTCTTCTTGTTATCTTCAGCCCCTCCCTTTCTGTAGACTCTTCCCATCAGCATTTAACATATTCGTTTTCTCTCATCTTAAAAAATTAAATCAAAACTCTCCCTCAAGCCCCACTTCTAACCTGTCTCCTTTCCCTCCGTGAAACTTTTCTATTTTCTCCACCCATACCCCTCACTCAGCCCACTCCAGCTGGCCTTCGGCTCCCACTGCACCAAAACTGCTTTCACCCGAGCCTCCCGCTGACCCAGATAAAGCTTTTTACAGTAACTGTAACTTTGATTTGCATTTTCTTGACTTACACCCAACTCCTTAATTTCTGTGACACGCGTGCTCTCTTGGTCTCATACCTTCTCTCGTACCCTCTTCTTTCCGGTCTTCTTTCTAGACACCCCCACTCCCAAAGGATGTGTTTTATTTTGTATTTTCTCCTAGGATTCTGTCTTAGGTTCTTTTCTCTTTTCACTCTTCAAACTCCCCCTGGATGAGCTCGTTTATTCTCAAGGCATCATTAACTATGTAAAGTCTGACAATGCTTAGGCCTTTCCATCTGGTCCAGGTCTCTTCTGAACTCCACATGGCCCACTGGGCACTGGACATGTCCCCTTGGATCCATCTCCTACAAATCCCTCAGCTCCTCGTGGCCCAGAATGAACCCCTCATTACTCCTTCCTTCCTCCCAACACTCACAATACAGACCCCTCTACTTACCCTGGTGCTGCAGCCAGGAACCCAGGAGTTATTCTTGCTCTTCACATCCAATCAGTGGTCAATTCTTCCAATTCTCCCTCCTAAATATCTGTCCATCTCCGCGTCTCTCCATCCTCACTGCCACTTGCTGGTCCAGGCCACCAGCCCTGGCTTAGCATAGATCGCAAAACCCTCGTGACTGGTCCCCCTGGCTCCTGCCTGGCTCCAACAAACAGCTTTGATTGATCTAAAGTGTTCCTTGGATTGTGTCCTGTACCTGTCCCCTTCCTCTGAAATCCTCTGAAAGTCCCAAGGCCCTTAAGATGAAATGCAGACTTGCAGACAGAGCTCCCAAGGGTCTCGCTTCTCTGCCTGTCCCCTTGTTCTGTACAACTCGCCGTGCTCCTCCCTCCCTGAGCCAGTCCTCCCGTATGCCTGTCCTTCCCTCCATTCCTCGAACCCTTACTTAGGCTTCTGGTCTCAGCTTAAATGTCACTTGCTTCAGAAGCCTTCCACAGTTTATTGAAGAGCGCCTCCCCCACCTCACCCCCCACACAAACTATTCCACACCCTAATGCCTGGAACCTGTGATTATACCTTATAAGGTAAAAGACATGATTAAGCGGAGAATCTCGAGAGAGTTTCCTGGATGATCCAAGTGGGCCTTGCATTGGTCAGTTCAGGCTGTCCTAACAAAATTTCACAGACTGGGGGGCTTAAACAACAGAAATTTATGCTTTCACAGTTCTGGAGGCTGGAAGTCCAACACAAGATGCTGGCAAGGTAGGTTCTGGTAAGACATCTCTTCCTGGTTTACAGACGGCCACTTTCTCACTGTGTCATCACATGGCCTTTCCTTGGAGAGAGAACTCTGAAGTGTCTGCCTCTTCCTTTAAGGCCACGAGTCCTATTAAATTGGACCTCATTTAATCTTAATTACGTTCAAGGGTTTATCTCCAAATAGGGCTACAATGGGGGTTAGGGCTTTGACATATGGATTTGGGGGGCACACAACTCAATGCATAACAGGCCCTAAATGCAATCACATGTATCCTTATATGTAGACACCCAGAAAGAGGAGGAGGTAATGTGACCACAGAGGCAGAGGCTGAGTGATGCAGCCACAAGCCAAGGATGCCTGGAGCCACCAGACAAGGGAGAGACAAAGAACTGCTTCCTTCTGGAGCCTTGGGAGGCCATGCGGCCCTGCAAACACCCTGTTTCATCTCTGGCTTCTGAAACTATGAGGTAATCACTTTTTGTTGTTTGAAGCCACTGAGTTTGTGACAATTTGTTATGTAAACCACAAGAAACAAATACACTTTGGTGACCCCACAGTTAGGTTAGGCCCTCTGCTTGCTGCCCTGGCCTGTCTGCCCGTGTCATGACCCACGTCACACTGAATTGTAGGGGTCTGTTTTCAGTCAGTCTTCTCTCCTAGACTGCAGGTTCAAGAGGGTGGAGGTTTTGACTTTCTTCTCTACGACTGCTTCCCCAGGGCTTGGTACATAGAAGGTGCTCAAATAACATGTGAAATGAATGGATAAATGAACTGGTATTGAAAATTTCTTGGTCGGGAGAGATGTTAAATAATAGACTGGATTATGAAAACCAGCTAGGGAAGTTACTCCTTACAGGAGACATTCTCAGTCCTCTGACCTAACTAGGTATGGGCTCGTCTGACCACAAGAATGACTGACCATTCCAGGGTTTTCTAGGCCCTGACGCTCTGACCTTGTTTGTCGCCGTTTTCCCAGCAACTTGAGCTTTGGTGCCCTCTGGTGACAGAAGTGAATTGTCTCTCATTTTAAGTCTGTCAAGATTGACACAAATCTAGTTTCCTGCTACGGTCTGGGATTGTCTCATTATGGAGAAATTGAATTTTGTCCTTAGAGTTAAAAGCAATCTACTGAAAATGTGTATTTAACCATGAAGTCGATAAAAGTTACATAAAGCACATAACCTGTGACGCCTTTCCAAATGTCCTATTGAGTGTCTTCTTTCGAATACTAAGATTTTCTTGTGAAATACAAAATTTCAGATTATGCTTTATTACAACACTTTCTCCTCAAATAGCCGTGGTTTTTATGGTCAAATTTAATTGTCATTTGGAAAAACTAACATTGTATTGTAAGTGGCTGCTGACAATCCCTTAAGACTTACAGTGCTTTCCAAAGCCTTTAAACCTTTACAGTGATTGAAAATCAAGTTGTTCTTTTTTAACAAACCACATGCATAAAAAAGATTGTGTGTGTGCTGTTTGTAAATGAGAAGTTATGGGTCTGGCTGCCTGTCTGTAAACAGACTTACTTTCTCTCCTGAGCTTGTGAAAATGCTGACAGCTACACTGTCTTCCAATTTTAATTCTGTGTGTGCTGCAAGGCCAGACTGTTCTCACATGGCAACTGCATGTGTGAGTATATTAGCTTCATGACAAAAAGGTGGTTTTCAGTGTCATTTTAAGATGATTTGAGAGGAAAGAGTAAACAAATTTTCTTTTCTCACCGATTACATAATCATTTTATCTGCAATTTACCATCATTTCTGACTTATCATCTCAGGATCGCTTTGACTTGCTAACGTTTTGGTTTGAGGTTTTCCTGACCCCAACCATTTAAATAAATGTGCACTCATTGGCCCCAGGGAGCTGCTATTCACAGGCACTCAACACTGGTTTCTTTTCTAAAGAATTAAAGAATCCTTTTATAATGTAAACAACCACCCTCTGATTTTGTTTGTTTTGTATATTCAACAGTTCCACTTTCCTTTTCGCTCAAAGCACCTTACGTCTGTATAGACCCATTAGACAGTGGCCCCGCTAAGCTGGTTGACACAGAGGAAAACAGAACCTTCATGAAACCCTGGAATATGTGGTTTTCAACCTCATGGCTTCACTCTGGAGTCAAGTTTAGCTTCTTGTCCTAAGTTGGACAGGTAGTGAATGTGGTGAGGGGATTGGGTCACTCCAGGGAAGCCCAAGTGAAATAATAATAAGTGTTACCGAAAACTACAGCTTTTCAACTTAAAGAGGAAGAAAACCCTATCATGTTACACTGTGGATGAACCTTGAGGAAGTTACGCTAAGTCAAATAGGCTGGTCACAGAAGGACAAATACCCTAGGATGCCACTTACATGAGGTACCTGGAGTAGTCAAATCATAAAGATAGAAAATAGCATGCTGGTTGCCAGGGGCTGGGCACGAAAAGGAATTATTTAATGGAGACAAAGTTTCCGTTTTGGGGGATGAAAAGAGTGCCGAGCTGGATGGTGGTGGTGGTTGTACAAGGGGAAGGTACTTAACCACCACTGGACCATACACTTAAACGTGTATTTTATCACCATTCAATATTTAGAATAAATAAGTAAAGAAGCAAATGTCTTAAAAGTACAGCTTTCGATGGCGTAGAATTCTCTCCGTCTCCTTGGTTTCCAGAAGGTGAGAGGGAACAGCATAAGACAGCACGGATGTGCCATCTTGTTGCATTGATTCCTGTCGACCACTCTATTGAGGCTGTCTGATATTCAGTTGTTCATCACACAAATATTTACGGAGCACTTACTAGGTAGTAGACCTTGTTCTAGAGGCTGGAATTACACCAGTGAACAAAAAGGATCCCCAAAACTCCCTATCCATAGGGAACCCACCTTCCAGCAGGTGGAGAAAAACATGAAATAAAATTAAAAAGTAAGATGCATGGTATTTAGATGGCAATAAAAGCTATGGAGAAGGTGGGTGGAGCATGATATGGGTTGTAATTTTAAATAAGGTGATCAGAGGGGACCTCACCGAGAAGATGCTATGTGAGTTAAGACTTGAATGAGATAAGAGAATTGGCCCTGTAGGTATCTGGGGTAAGTGTGTTTCTGACAAAAAGTTACTGCGAAGGCCCTGAGGCAGAAGCATGACTAGTGTGTACATGAGGAGCCAAGGGGTCATAGTGGCTGGAGCAGAAAGCACAGGGGACATAGTCCAAGACGAGGTTAGAAGTGTAATGCAGGCCGGCCCATGAAGACCATGGTAACCCTTTGTTAGTAAGACCTTGGCTGTTACTCTCAGGTGGTAGCTATAGAATGACATGATCTAACATGGACCACTGAGGGGGCATGAAGGGCAGAACCAGGGAGACTAGTAGGATTGTAGTATCCCAGACAAAAGATGCTGAGAGCTCAAACTAGGTACGTAGTGATGGAGGTGGTCAGAAGTAGTCAGATTCTGGGTGTACTTTGAAGATGGGGCCAACTGGATTAGCTGAGAGACTGAAGTAAGGCTCCAGAGAAAGGAAAAGAAGATAAAGGTTAAAGATGACTATGTTAGTTTCCTGTGGCTGCTGTTTTAAACCTTGGTGGCTTAAAACAACAGAAATTTATTATCTCATGTTCTGGAGGCTAGAAGTCTGAAGAAAAGGGGTCAGCAGGGCTGCCCTGTCTCCAGAGGTTCTAGGACTTTTCTATTCCCTGCATCTTCCAGCCTCTGATGGATCCAGGCCTCCCTGGGTTTGTGGCTGCTGAACTTCCATCTCTGCCTCTGTCCTCACATGGCCTCTCCTCCGTGTCTATGTCATCTCCATGTTTGTCTCTTGTAAGGACACTTGTCATTGGATTTAGGGCCTGGCCAGAATAGTGCAGGGTGATCTCATCTCAAGATCCTTTTTGATTTGATTACATCTGCTGAGACCCATTTCCCAAGCAAGGTCACAGTCTTAGGTACTGGGACATGGACATAGCTTTTTAGGAGCCACCATTCCACTCATGACAATGACTCTTAAGTTATTTTAGCCTGAGAAACTACAATGATGAACTTGCCATTAACTGAGTTGGGAAGAATGTGGGTTGAACAGATTTGGGAGAGGAGTCCAGGGGCTCAGTGTTGGATGCGTTAGGACTGAGATGCTCATGTGACAGTGGAGATGTTGAGGGAGCAGTTAGATGAATAAGCAGGCAGCTCAGAGCAATGGATGGGTACGAGGTAAAAATACGGACATACAGGATTTGGGTAGCACTGAAAGCCACAAGACCCATGACGTCAACCCGGGGAGGAGTGTAGATGGAAGAAGAAGCCACGCCAGCTAAGAGACTGACCGGAGCAGCCAGGGCGGAGAAACAGGAGAGGGTGAAGTCCCAGGATCCAAGTGAAGTAACTGCTTCAAGGAGGACGGCGTAACCCCGTCCCCCCTTATTCTGACTATGGCATCAGAGTTGCAAATTCTCAGACCTGAATTTTCCCATAAAAGTTGAAATTTCCTCAGGTTTCCTGTAACAAGTTTTTGTAATTTTCATGTAACTCCTCTTTTATGATGTGGGAAAGCCAGTGACATCATCACCGCTCCCCTTAAGTTATCTTATAATGTAGCATATTTTCAAAGTGTTTTGTTATTGTTTTTCACCAGCAAAGCCTGTTCATTGGATCAGCATTTAGTGTGTTTGACTCAGAAGAGGGAAAGAAAAGTGTCTGTGTTAACCCTCCGCAGGGTCGAAACAGTCCTGAGACATTACTGCCTGGAATCATACCATTTTCTTAATTTTACATTCCTGAGGTAAACCTTATTGTCCTTAATAACACTGGTGGCTGTGTGAGGAAAATCACTCAGAAAAACTGTTGTGAAAGGTTCTAAATTGTTGCTGGAGAATAGTGTAGTCGCCTCAAGAATCAAGACAATCAGACAAGTGAAAAACTCCTTAAATTCCACTGTCCTGGCTGAAAGTCTATTACGCAATGCCAAATATCTGGTCCAATCAATCAATGTAGTGCAATACCCAAACCAAATCATCTGTCATTCGGTGGGGGAAAGCAACGGGAGGTGATTGATTGGATTCTCCACCAATGGGCACCCAGGAGATGCAGATTAAATCTTGAGCAGTTTTCGGCTTTTTCAGTGAATGATAATAAATGCTTAAATTAGAGAGTTGAGTGCAAAATCCTGAAGAATACATCTTCTGGAAATTGTTTCTGTGTCTCTGTAGCCAAAATAAGTCAGGCATCACTAGTCTGTGACCACAAATGAGATTTCATCAATATTAATATCCAAATTTCCATGACTCACAGCCTCCACCAGCTTAACATCAAGTTCCCCTCCCTTGAATACATTTGGGGATTCCCAGGGTGTGTATTTATAGTGTCCCTGAAGTTGCAAGCTTGGCTAAGAGGGGACTTCAACGCTGACCCCAGAAAAGCCCCTCCAAGCTGCTGGTTGCTCCACCCACCCAGACCCATTGCTTCACCTGGGTGCCCGCCAGGCTGGAAGGCCACAGAAACTCCACGCCAGGAGACAAGCCTCATCTCTCTTCTGAAGTCAGAACATTCTCTGGTTACACTCAGAGGGTTGACAACACAAGGGTTCTGGAGCCTCAGAATGTCACAAGCCTTAGTCACCAGCCCTTTCAATTCAGGCACAAAGCTCTTTTCTCCTCTGGGCATGAAATCGTGCTGCCTGGGTGGGAGGCAGTTCTGGAAACAGGATCCACAGCTCTTTACGCTGAGTGGGCCTGGCTGTCAGCAGCTTCCTGTTGCCCAGGAGGCTCCTCACTCTTTGGGTGTCGGTAGTTGTGAATACGTTGATGGGAGAAGTTACCTGTAACTTTACTTATCAGAATCATCTGAGTCTCTACTCTGTCTCCAGCTGACACCATTCTTTAGAAGGATTTTTTTTTTCTAAGGATTGGAAATGTTCTGTCCTCTAAAATGATAGCACAGTGGACTGTTTCCAATTTCAGTAGAAGACAGAAACTACAGGGGAAATAGGAGCAGCGGACAGAGCCCTTTGGGAGAGGGGTCCATCCCTTGCTTGTCTGCAAGCTTCCAGGCCCTGTACCTAACAGAAACCCTGGGGCTTGCTCATGGTGGGGTTGGGGACACCAGTGGAAGTATTCCAGCCTTGAAAAAGCCCCCAAGAACCCAGGAGAGACCACTTCTCTCGGAAGTAGAAACCAAAACTTTTTCTTTCCCCACGCCAACTCTCTAAGATATACACACTGTTGGGTTACTCTGTAGAGAGAAAGGAATTCAGCACTCTAGAGCTTTTCAACAATGGGTCAAATGTATAATAGTAATGTAGTAAGAAGAAGAAATTTAATTTCTTTGAGTATTTATTATGTACTCAGCACTATGCTAAGTATTTTACATATAATCTTATTTCATCCATACACCAAGCTTATATGATGTGGATTTAGTTTCCCAATTTTACAAAAAGTAAACTGAGGCTGGGAACGTTTTCATCAACAAGGCCACACAGGTAGTAAGTGCTGAATTCAGGAGCCTAACCCAGTACAACTCCAAAGCCTGAGCTTTGAACCATGATACCATATTGGCTCTTAACATTCAGAAGTAAGAATGTCATCCCAAACTCTCTCTGAAAATAGAAAACCCTTCACAAAACACAGTTTTATTGAGGGGTTCCTTTGGACATCATTGCAGTGAGTTTGGTCTGTGTTCCAGAAAGATTAGTGTGAGTGAGAGAAAAACACACATCCGGGATTGGGTTCTCCTGAGTCCTCTGATGCTAAGAGGTCTTAGGAGACCTGGCTCCCAGCAGCCTCCCTATCTGTCAGGATTGTACCCATGAAGCTGCTGAGTATGTGATTCTTGAAGAGCCATATATGGGTAGAGCTTTTTGCAGCCGTCCCCAGGCCCTGGTTTCACCTGATTCAGGGACTGTGTGCCCTCAGAAAGGTCATGGCACCTCCCAGGGCTTCCTCAAGGTCAGGAGAACGGTAGTAGGTGTGGTAATGCTCTCCATCGCTGTCCCACCTGTCCCACCAGTCCTGAGGGAATGTCCCGGGGATTGGGTTTAGAGTCCCTGAGAAAGATTCTAAATCACCAGAAGATGCTACTTTTCATTATTTCAGTAACCAAGGAATTTTGTCTCTCAAGCCATCATTCTGATTCTATTCACCACCAAGTATTAATAATTTCACTACAGATGAGCTCAAGAATGAAAAATAAAATGGTCATTAAAAGTTTTATTACAGTGCATGCCCAGTGATTATTTTTAAATAAAATCTCTTTGAAATTTTATTCTTTACTCTTTTTTTTCATCAAATGATTGGGACTATTTGATGGATTAACTGAAATTTCACTTTAGAATTATGTTGATTTTTAACTGTCAAATAAATGAGATATTCATTTTCATTCTTCTTCTCATCCAAAAGGAACATCCAATTAAAGTCTGGAGAAAAGAAATTGTAACCATTTCCTCCTTTTCTTCAACATCACTGTATAAGACTTTTAAAAAAAATCAGTTCAATTATTAATCTCCAAGAAATGAGACAGATAATGAAAATGGAGACGGCACCTGAAACCCCTAAGTTCATGGATCGCAATACTTGCAGGAACTGTAAATGGAAGCTTTGTGATAAAATGCACCGAATCAATTCATTGGCATCCCATTTTATAGGACACTAAATAGAAGAGCTAGTGTCACAATTTCATTATCCCTGTCCCTCATGCATATTGCATTCTGAATTAATGTAATGACACAAAATCGAAAGCCACCTTAAAGGCTTTCTGAGCACACGGCTCAGAGCAGCTTACTCTACGGTGCCCCATTCTGTCAATTTCAATTTACCATCATTGCGTTATCTCACTCTCTTGTCCTAACCTAATGACATCGGTGGCACTGAATCTGGAAACTGTAGTGACAGGACAGTCCTCTGCAAGGCATATAATACTTAGAAGAACTAAGCAACTGGAAAGAGAACCTCCCCTTGGGGAATGGGCAGCCAATGAGAGATTGCTTTGATGATGTAATGCCTTTTCTCCCTGGCCAGTCCCTGGTCAAACAGAAACAAAGATAACCGTAATGTGCTCCAGGAGTTTGTGAATTCCTTCTGCCTGAACAACTCCTGTCGTTTTGCCGACACCTCATTTGATCTCAGGAGGTGGGTGTGTGGATTCAAAACAAGCCACCCCAAGAGGTGCCTCTGTGGTATGCAGATTATTTAGACCTAAAAGCAACTGAAATCCTGTGGGCTCAAGAGCAACTTCTGCCCACCCCCCCACCCACACATACACCAACCACCTAGAAGAATTTAGGGGTCTTTCCCATAATAAGAGAGTCTCAGAGATAACCTTTTGGGACCTGTCTATATGGCAGGCAAACTACTAATTACTGAGTATGTGCCCTTCTTATCATCTTGCAATGACCCTCTGAGCCCCCTGGCATCTTACCTCATCCCTAGCTCGGAATGTCATATGTACCTCATTTTCTCTTGCTGTCTCTGAACCGCTAATGTATGTGGGGTCTGACTCATATATCGGGGTTCCCATGTGCACAAAATTAAATTTGATTTTATCTTTTCGATCTGTCTCATGTTGACTTGATCATTTAACCAGGCAAAAGAACCAGAGGACGGAAGGGGAAGCTTTTCCCTTCCCCCATAAGGGCATGATCTCCATCTACTTAGGGGATGGCAAGGATTTCAAACACAGTGCCAAGCTAGAGCCCAAAGCAACAGATGGATTGTAGCTGCCTCAGAACAGCAACAAGCCTCCCTCCGTCCCTGGGGTTTGCCAGTTCCCCTGGGTTGGGTGGTCTGGTGTGTTTTTCCAACACCACCGAGCAATTCTCCAGTTCTCAGCAGACACTGACTGGGGTGTCCTACAAATTTAACTCAGTTCTGACACTACCTGGAGATAGTCTCAGATCCCACAGGTTAAGAGCTGGAGCCCCACAGCCCCCATTTCAGACACCAATTGCAAGTCCGGGTTTTTAACCTGTGCTTCTGACCAACTGGCTATAAATTAGAGGTTTCCACAACTTCCTCCTGACTCCCACCTAGGGTTCGAGTAATTTGCTAGTGTGACTCAGAACTCTGAGAAACATTTACGTACATTTGCCTGTTTCTTAGGATATTATAAGGGATACAGATGAAGAGGTGTGCATAGAGCAAGGTCCGGGAGGGTTCTGAGTGCAGGAGCTTGTCCCCTGGATCAGGGAGCACCACCTTCCTGGCACGTGGATGTTTTCACCAACCCAACAGTTCATCAAACCTCATTGTTCAAGAGGTTTTTTAGAGCATATTGCAGCCGTCCCATCCCCTCCCCCCTCTCCATTTCCTCCTTCCCAGCGGTTGGTGTGTGGGGCTGAAAGTCCCTACCTTCTAATCACTTGCTCTTTCAGGTGAGCAGCCCCATCCTGAGGCTAAGGCACCTCATTAGCACAACTCAGGTGTGCGGGCTGGAAAGGGGCTCCTTACGAATACCAAAGACACTCCATCACTCGGGAAATTCCAAGGGTTTAAGGAGCTCTGTGCCAGGAACCAGGGACAAAACCAAATAATGTTTCTTCTTATACCCCAGGTGGGCATCACCCATACTTTTCAGTGGTGGCAAGCAGGGACTGCTTCAGCTAACACAGGGTGGTGACCCTCCTGGGGTGAGGATGGGCTCCAGGGTGCCACCCGCCATCTGCCCGAGCACCTTCCCTGCTGCCTGCAGTGTCTCCTACCTGATACACGCCAGACTCATTCCAACAAAGCATCTCTGACCACCTCCCTCTCCTGCTCAAAATAAAGGCCTGGCATCACTGCTGTCTTGTCTTTCCAAACTTTCCAACTACTCTCTTCCCAGGCTCCAGCCTAGCCCAACTCTCCCCTCACTAGCCACCTGTGTTCTCCCACTTCTGAGCCTTTTTCATACTGTCCTCTCTGCCTACCCTGTGCTTCTCTGTCATGTGTGTCCAAATCCTATGTAGTATCTACGTACGTGAACCCATCCTCACGGCCTGGTCCACTTCTCCCTCCTCAAGAGGAAACTCTCTTGTTTAAAGATATAAAGAAGTCCAGGGTCTGGTGTAGTGGCCCTCAAACATTTTTACATGTGTATGCCTCAGATAATTTTTTGTAAGACCACATGTCCCCGCACACATTTGAAACTGACATAAAAAGATTTTCATTATGAGATTAAGTAACTGCAAAGGCAGTAAGTTCTGATGCAGTGGTTCTCAAACCAAGCATGCAACAGGATCACCTGGAGGGCAGGTTAAAACAGATTGTTGGGGACGCTCTCAGACTTTCTGATTCAGAGGGGTTGGGGTGAGGCCTGAGGACTTGCATTTTTGGAAAGTTCTCAGGTGATCCCAAGGCTGCTAGCTCAGGAACCACATTTTGAGAACTGCTGTTTTGGTGTATTGTAAATGTTGACATTTTTAAATAACACCATCAAATCTCTCTTTTAAATGCATCTCGTGGATTAAAAACCATAACTATAATCATCCATTTTTTAAAATAGAAGAATAAGCTCTTCTTGACAACTGGAAATTTTGTTATTCTTTTTTCTCCTAGAGCTTTTATTTCCATTCTACGTCCTCTGCTGAATTGTATGCGAATGTAATATATTTTATTCTTAAAAGTATTTTATATATCTCGGCCATATATTGTTCATATATCTCTGCCATAAATATATGTATAGAAGTTGAAATACAAATTTATTTAAATGTCCTGTAACTATTAAGCTCTGAGTGTTTAAAATTTTTACTTTGGGTTAAGTATTACAATTATTAGCAGTATACGATTAAACAAAACAACCTGTATATTTATTAAAGACAAAATTAAAATTTTGTTGGAAATGTATCTCTTAATGAGACTGCTGTTTTTTAAATTAGTTCTAGCTTTTAAAATTAATATTACTTATTGCTAGAACGATACAGGCTTCTTTATGAAATTTTTCTATTTGTACTTTTTTATAGACACAAACACCAAAGATTATTGCTGACATGAATAAGTGGGTAAAAATGGAATGAATTTTGCAACTGCAAATTTTACTTAATTCTCTGAATGCTTTCCAAGTTATAGACCAACAATCACACAGTGATCTAACATCTAACACTTTTTTTTAATCATCTACCAGCTAAAAATGTGATTACATTCTTCTTTAAAATACTTGAAAGTGAAGAATTAGAAACTTACTGGGGACACTCCCGTGTAGATCAAAGTTGCTTGAGTTGAGGAATCATAGTAAATCAAATTGTTGGAATTATTCCTTGTCCTAGATTCCAAGCTAGGAATTACATTTACATGAAATTCCAGGGCCCTATTATTTTGCTTCTGACTGTCTGTGAACCTATTCTCACCAAGGCAGTTATCTTCTTCTTACACTGTTGCTAGTTTTACCCTTCCTCCTAGTTCCTGGCACCCTTTGAACTCATGAGTCTATGAAGGCTTTTGTATGCCTCTTACAGGAAGGCCTCCATGCATCCTTCAGCTCTCCCTGCATACTGAATTATTTCTGTGTGGACGTGTGTCTCTCCATGCACCTGGTTTAGCTGTATGGATTTATCATGTGACAGCAAAGCCTTGTACCTTACTTCACAAGCCCAACGTGAACACTCAACTCACTGTTTAGATGCATCTGCCAGCTGTGGATGCATGCACGTGCGTATCTGGGTTTTGAAAGTGTGTGCATCTGTTTGCTATCACAGGTCCTCCAGGGGCACTTTGAGGACAGCTGGCTGCCCTGTCAAGGAAGAATCTAGAAGACTGGGCCCTATTTGGACCCCATAGAATGTCATGCTGAGCCGAGCAGAAAAGAAGGGAATGAGTTAATGTGAATGCTGGCAGATCTCAGAGAGTATTTTGCTCACAAAAACTGAAAATAGCATGTAGAAGTAGGACATTTGAGCCTTATGGAAAAGAGTTAAAGGATATTTTGTGACAAAATGCTCTAAGCCCCGTGTGGGTCTGAAGCACTACAGATCCAATGGGTCATTTTCAGCTCATGAAACATAATAAAGTTAATGTCTTGAAAATGAAGATTTTCCAAGATGCCAGAGTGGTAGTAGCTTGGGGGAGGGAGGTTACCACCTTGTGAGGGGTGTAAATGTCTAACTATTATGTCACTTGTATACCTGAAACTAATAAAACATACATAATTAATTAAATAAGAACTAAACTTTAAAAAAAATTTTTTTTAAATGAAGATTTGCCCCCATCTGCCTTTACAACGCAGATGTCCCTAGCCACAGACTTCTGTGTTAACAACAGGACAATGTATCTCCTTCAAGCAGCAATGCTATGAAACTCTCATAGACACCCTGGTTCCCAATAATTTTCCTATGAGATCTGGGAAATAAGTGTCAACAGAGCGGTAAGGAAGGAGGGGGAAGCTGTGGGAATCTTGAGAGCTCTGGCCTCTGAGCTCAACTCACTGGGCTCTCTGAACCTCCCCCTCTGGCCTGGCCCGGCCCTCTTCCCTCTGAGACTGGGCTTTGCTTTCTCATGAGTGTTGAATGTGTCTTGAATTAAACATTTCATTTAAAAAAAAATGCATTTTCATCACATGTATTAATTGCCTCCTATGAGATAGTCATATTACAGCAAGACTGCTGCTAGTCCATACAGCGCTTTAGGACAAATCAGAAAAGGCCTCCCTTACGCTTTACCCCCCTCTATTAAAAAAATTGTCATAGGGACCATTTTGTTTGACTAAGACCCTTTAGTGCCATCTTCGGAAAATTGTCAGTGATGTCTAGTGATAATAAGCACAGGCCCTAGAACCAACCAATTTGGATTCAAAATTTACTTCTGCCTATTCCAGCAGTGTGACCTTGGGCAAACTGCTTAACTTTTCTGAGCACTAAGCTTGTCCCACTTGTAAAATGGGTGCAACATACCTAACTATCAAGCTTGTTATGGGGATGAAATGAGATGATATATGTAAAGCACTTGGTATTATGTTCATTAAATATTATGGGTTGTACAGCAATGACAGGAACACACATATTAACAGCACACATGGTGTAAACTAAAAATGGGATTTATTGGGGAAAAACTTATAAGCATAGAAGTAATGAGTGTGCGTGAGGCTCTGATGTCCCATTATCCAGCACAGAGGTGTGTGGGCCCCAGCACGGTGGGCCAGGCACACCATGGGAAGACCCCAGGAGAGGGCCCCTGTGCTGTTAGTGCTGTGTACACACTGGAGAAAGAAGCATGGCATCGTCCAGATACCTCTGGTGATGGCGCTTCCTGAGCCATGAAACAGTCTTGTTAGAAAGGGGAGGGCTCCAGAGCTCAGTGTCTGGCATCAGCCTCTTCCTCCCTTAGCCAACGGACCTGAGCTGGCTTCTTGCTGCAAAAGAAGAGGAAACGGACCTCCAGGGACGTATGATTTTCTCTGTCCTGTGAGTGTCACACAAGAAAACATGGGAGGAGACTAAGGCATTTGCTTGCCCATGGCAAGGATTGTACCCAGCATTTCCAGTTTCTAAGACCAGGGATTCCTATACTCGGTCATGCTGCCTCAACTAACAAGTCAGCCTGGGAATCATTGAACCAGTTTACCTAAAACTAATTCCAAATCTCTTCAAGTCATAGATTGAAAAGCCATTAGAGATACTGTCATTCAATCCTACACTTGTGGACAAAAGTGAGACTCAAAGCAGCTAGTGAATGTGATTACCAGTACGCAGTGGCAGAGTTAAGTCTTGAACCTTCATCTTCCAAATCCCATTTCCTCTAAAATTGCTATGAAGGGCAGTGTAACCTTGTTTAGCACACAAGTCACAGAGATCCGGTTAAGAAAAGGCTTTAATGGCTTTAATCTACAAGGGTCTGAGGAAAAGACAGTAGCTTCCAGAGTAAAGCAAGAGAGCAAGGAGACCCAACGATAATTGGTTCATTTTGTTCAAAACTTTTGACTTTTGTAAATAAGAAAGAAAAGCCAAATAGATCGTAATTAGGAGAACATCACTTATTAAAACCTAAGAGACGTAATCAAAGGTTTGTTCAGAAGAAAAGTCATCCTTTTAAAACCTTTTTAGTTTAAGAAAAATGAATGTGAAGGAAGTGATTAAGTCAAGAAGATGGAAAGAACTTTTAAATCTAAGGAAAGAATTAAAAATGAAAGCAGAATATAATGACGTTGAAAACCCAATCCGTTGAATCGATTGTTGGGAGACAATCCTCCAAGTCTTACACTTCTGCACTCTCCGGGGCAGAGGCACGGGCGGCTTTTGTCCTGGACCATCTCTTCAAGGAGATTTGTGTAGCAAACAGCTTTGGAAGATAGAGGGAGCACCTCCACCCAGAGCCAAGGGCGGGCATGCTTACTGTCCGTTATAAAAGATTCAAGCTCCTCAAGCTTAGGATTCAGGTTCCACCCCTGTAACTCAACCCACTATGTGAGCAGGTATCATGGCGGGAAGTGGGGCTGAGGGAACTGACCCAAATGCTGCTCCTGTAGCTCTCTCCAACCCAGGAGGCTCAAGTGTTCTGCCAGCCGACTAACTTGTTAGTATGTGAGTAGGGGAAAATCTCAAGCCCTTTGTGGGTCTGCACATTATAAAGAAATTCAGAGCTCATTGGGAAAAAAAAAAAGGAAAACAGCAACAATAATAAATAATCCATTAGTTAGCCTATCAAGAAAAAAGGGGTAAAAATAAAGAATTAGAAAAAGGATTAACACACGTGTATAGGAAACTATAATTTTTTTAATTTTTATTTACTTATTTGAGATATAATCAACATATAACATTATATTAGTTTCAGGTGTATAACATGATTCGATATTTGTATGTAGAAAACTATAATTTTTATAAAGGAATCATTTGTACAAGTATGTGCTAATATTGTGAAAATCTGAGTGACATAAATCATTTTTTGAAGAAAATGTAAAATATCCAAATTTACTCAAAAAGAAGCAGAAAATCCAAACAGGCAATCCTGTGCAAGAAATTGCTAGGCCAAAGCCAAGGTCTTGTTTTACTTAGTGGATCAGCCACGTTCTTCCAGTGCCTGCCCATTGGCTTTTCCTGGCCTTCCATCAAAGGCGGATGACCTCATCAAAGGCGGATGACCTCATCAAAGGCGGATGACCTCATCAGCCATCAGCCAAGAGGGCTCTTGTTTGGCTCTGCTTAGAGTTGAGAGAGGAGGTCAAATCTCCCAGCCTTAACTGGAAACATTATGGTGTGACAAAAGGACCATGTTTGATTGCATTTTTTCACTGGAGAAATAATTTTTATGAAACAGTACACATACATATTTCTTATGAGCCCTGCCCCTTAAATTTTATGCCATTTTCTTTATTGATAACATAACACCTTTGCCCTGGAAATGCTGGTTAAGGAGTGACTGATTTCGACTGGACAAAGACAGAAAGATTCCTTTGGTGCGTGCCAGTGCATCCCTTTGGTTCAGTCTGCTGCCATATGTGATGGCCCTTCCCTGTATACCCCACCCATTGTCACAGAGCAGTGCTTCTCCAACCAGCAGCATCAGCATTACCCAAGAACTGGTGAGATAGGCACATTCCTGGGCCCCACCCCAGACCTAGTGATTCAGAAATTCCGGGGGTGGGGCCCAGCAATCTGGGTTTTAACAAGCCCCTCCCATGATTCTGATGCAAACTCAAGTTTGAGAAGTGCTGCAATAGGCCTCATTCATGTTATCAAATTTAGCATCTATCAGAGCCCACTTCCTGTTGGTTGCATCAAAACTACTCAGAAGGAAAAAATTCCATTCTTGTGCACCCCCATCTCGCTATAAATAGTGAACACTTGCTCACCAGCAAGCAGCTGGAGTTCCGGCCCATCCCTGTTAGGGCCCCCGGGCTCCATCGGACAGCTGCTGCAGAATGCCAGCAGTGGAAAGAAAGCGGTGTTCCGACGGGCTGACGGGAAAATTCCACCATCTTTCAGGCCCTGCTCAACAAACTCATGAAGTAGTTTAGCAGTAGACAATTTTTCTTTTTTTAAATGAAGAAAGTTAAGCTGGAACTAATTCAGTTTACCGCCCCTAATCCTAACTCAATGTGGGATTCAAAGAGACAGCAAGACCTCAGGCAACAAAACTGGAAGGACCAGAAACCTGAATGCTTCCTGTCTTTGTTACTAATTCACCGTAGGACCTTGGGAACATTACTTAAGCTTTTAATTCTTTAATATTCCGTGAAATATGAGAGGTAATAACCCCTCCTTCCTTCATCACAGACTGGTGGGTGGATTCAGTACATGAGCCAGAAACGCGGTTTTAAGAGAAAAGACCTGCAAGCAGGGCTGGCTATGAGGTAGGTACTACGGCCCAGTCTCTACCCACCTCCTCCAAACTCAGGGGGACAGTAGGGAAGGGCTAGCATTTTAAAGATCCCCTAGCTCATACACACACACACACAATCTGAGCTGCTCATCACCACCTCAAGGCTAATTGGGCTGCTTCAGCCCTGGGCTTGTCCCTCTGACTTCAGGGGGTGGGGAGAATCATGCTTTTCCATGATTCTCTCTTACCCCATGGCTACCTTGATCAAATATTGTGAGCCCAAAACAGGGTTTCATGCTTAAGAAATAAAAGGTACCTATGGAGAAACTAGGCAGGATTCTTCTCATCAAGGGGCATGCTTTCCCTGTCACCTCCTGGACAATCTCCCCTGCACAAGCTCTTCTAAGCGGTCTGTGTTCTGCTGCACTTCCCTGCATTGGGAGCTCGTAGAGAACCGTGTCTTTCCTTCACTATCCTTTATGCATTCTGGGTGCTCAATATATGTTTGTTGAACGAAAGATAAAAGAGGAATGAATGGATTAATTCTTCCCCTTTAAGAGCGCACTTGACACACATTTTATCCTACTTTCTTTCACCAGCTTACAGCAGACAACATTATCCCCACTGAGAACTGCCTGGGGCCATTGCTTCTTGAGATGTAGGATTTTATCACAACAAGGAAACAAGGAACTTAGTTGTCCTCATACACCCTTCCTTTACATAGTAAACCAGGCTCAGAGGAAGAAATGACCCGGATCTGTGTATCCTCTAGAAACTTGATTGTTAGTATATTAAGTGATTGAGTGATAATCACTATATCAAAGGACTTAGAAACCTCCGAAGCAAAGAATGGGTTTGGGATATAACTAACATCTGGGCACTGTCTTTGAGGAATGAAAAGCAGATTTACACACAAGTCAGCATTTACACCCGTGTTCATACAACCCAACTAATTCAGCTGCAGTCACAGAGAGTGGAAGGTAAAGCTTTTGAAAACAGGGTTGAAGCAGTTTGTCTCCCACAGACCTATGTGCCTGGGTCCTTTCCAGAGTTACAGATGGCCTCTCCCAAGCCCCAGGGGACAGGGAATGTGCCCCCAAGGGTCCCCGATGTATTTTTCGAGGAATACTATCAAGACGTTCCAGTTAGTCTGGATCTAGCCTTACTTGTTCTAATCCATGTTATGAGGGAGGCGTGGGTTTTGTCCATCTTAGAGATGAAACAGCTGGGGCATGGACAGCAGCGTCCTGCCCATGTGCACCAGTCACCATCAGGGAAGGAATTCAGAGTTTAAAATCCAGTCCCGTGGGCAGGGTGGGGCTGGGTGGGGCTCTAAGGTGCTGAAGGCTCTCCTGTCTCTGCGGTGTCCCCTCCCACTGCTCCCATTCGCCTGCTCCCTCTGCCAGTCCCAGCATCTCAGTGCCCAGGTCTTACCCTCTCTGGCCTGGCACCAGGTCTTCCCCACAGCCAACCACACTTTTACACCGCAGGCCTCCCACGTGACCTCTCTCCTGAACATAACTTGTGTCTCCTGCACTGATCTCATTTGTGCAAAGTAAAGGACTGCTGTTTCAGATCCAACAATGGTAGACCAGAAAGGGGGATAAATGGCCAGAGGCGATGCCTCCTTCCTCTGATAGTACAGGGGGAACACTTTCAAATCATACCACTTACTCTGCTAAAATGGGGTGCAAGCCCCTTTTTCTCCCATGAAAGGATATATGCAGAAGGCCGTAAGCAAGTGACAGAAAAAGGTCTCCACAAGTCCCCAAAACACACCTCTTCCATGGTAATGGCACCCCCATTTGTGCACTGTCTGCCAGGTATCAGGCACTCCAAATTTCACCACCATCTGTGATGTGTTATTACCCCTATGTTACAGATGAGAAGACCGAGGCTCAGAGACATTCATGGACATTAGCTCATTGGTGATAGAGCTTGAATATGAACCCAGGTCGACTTGACTTCAACAGCCAGATTCCTAACTTTTGCATTCTTCTATGTTCAGCCTAACTCTGGGCTGGCTGACTTGTTCCAAGCTGCACTGATAGCTGGACAGTGTCTTAATGAAGGGTGTCGGATAATGCTCCATGGGTAGCTTCTTCCTCCTCTTCCATATCCCAAACTCTAGCCTCTGCGGGAAGCTGATTTCCTGCAACTTTTCTGTCTTGCCTGACCCCACTCCCTCCAATCTCTCTACACTTCATGGGTGGTTTCTGATGGAAAGGTGTGGAAGGCTCCTTATAACTATCCTATTAGTTTTCCTTTTAAAACATAAAAAAACAAGTTTGCATTATAAAATGTGGAAGCATGACTCAGTGAAGTAAAAAATTATGTCAGAACAAAGGACATAAAAGCCAGAACCCTTAGCAGGAGACATACCAATCCTGTACAACCCATCATAAAGCTGTTTTTTGCACTGAAGAAATCACGAGCACCTCTACCTGCTGTGTCCTTGAAAGACTCTCCAGAACTGCTCTAAGCAGTGGGAGAGTCTTTGTGCTCCCCTTGCAAATGTCACCGGCATTAAAACCCTGGCCCCATTGGAGAAGAAAGTCAGAGCAGTGAAACCAGCTCTTAACGAGGAGTCAGTCAACTGCTTAACTACTGGCCAACCATGGGCAGGCAGTCAGCCTCTCTGGGCCTCAGCTCCCCATATGCCAGTGACTTTCAAATGCTGGTGCCAAGTTAATGATAAACAAATCACCTGGAGTGCTTTTTAAAAGTCCAGCTCCACCCTGCAACTCTGAATCTCTCTCAGATGCAGCCTAGGAATCGATATGCTTTAAAAGTTCCCTCGGTGAGCTCTACCCACAGCCAGATTTGGGAATCATTGTACTCAATAATATGTAAGATACCTTCCAACTCTAAAAAATATATGAAATTTTCCTTTACTCCACTAAGGGCAGCCTGACAGCACCCCCACATCACTGGCATTGCCAAGTGCATCCCAAATGTCAGGGGAAATAGGGACATTGGTTTTATTGCAGACCAGAGATCACGAGGATGGATTTTGATGACCGTTTGAAATCAAGACCTAGTGAGGGGCTTAGCTGCCACCCAAGAGAGAAATGGGGTTTGGTTGTTGCCAGTCTGGATGGAAAGCAGTGAATACTTCTCTGGAAACAATTGGTAACACATTCTTTGCCAGAGTCCTGCTGGAAAGAATCCCTCCCTCTTTAAACAAAGCAAATTCCTTGCCTTCAAGTTTACTGACAAACAGAACCAACTTAAGAGTCTTATGTTTTTACATCTGAACATACTGGATGAGCAAAACCTATGTGATTGTAACATCCAGCGGGGGAAGAGATTTTAGAAAACAAAACGTAAGACACTAGTTCTTACTTTGGAGATTTTGAAAGAATTTCTATTACTGTTATGGATTGAACTGTGGGTTCCCCCCATACCCCCCTCCCCAAAATAAAAGATATGTTGAAGTCCAAATCCCAGGACCTCAGAATGTGACCTCTTTTAGTAACAGGATCTTTGCAGACAGAGGTGACCAAGTTAAAATGAGGTCATTAGTGTGGGCCCTAATCCAATCTGACTGGGTCCTTCTAGAAAGGGGGCATTTAGACACAGAGACAGACGCACACCAGGTGAAGACACACATGGAGAAGATGCCATGTATCTACATCTCATAACGCTGCATCTACAAACCAAGGAATGCCAAGGATGGTTGGCAAACACCAGAGCTAGGAAGAGATAAGGAAGGATTTCCCTACATGTTTCAGAGGGAGCATGGGCCCTGCTGACACCTTGATTTCGGACTTCTAGCCTGCAGAACTGGGAGACAATATATTTCTGTTGTTTCAAGTACCACTTGGTTTGTGGTACTTTGTTACAGCGGCCCTAGGAAACACATATAACCAGCAACCTACATTTTAAAATAATGACAATAACAACAAAATTATGGCTGCCATCTGTTGCTGGGTTTTACATGAATGAACTCATTTAATCCTCTTAGTCACCCAGTGAAGTGGGTTTATCATCCCCACTTTTATTCTATTGTCCTTTGCATTTTAGAAAAACGGTAGGCATGGCTAAGTAAGATTAAGAAATTTGCTGAAGATCAGACAGCAAAAAAGGGGTGGGTCGTGAATTTGATCTCGTGCTACCTGACCCCAAAGCCTTCCTCCATGTTGTACTGCTGCTGACACGACAGAGCAGGCTCCAAGGAAGAATTAAAACTGGTAAAGAAACCCAAAGTAATTCCTCAACCACTGAGGCCAATGTTTATGGCCTAGTTCATTATTTTGTTTAAAGTAAAATTACAAATCAGATATAAGAGGTAAATACCAAAATAAATTATTAAATAAAATGTAAAATAGTTTTAAATTAAGTTATCTGAGATGATCCAGACCCTGCTTCTGTTAGCATAATCAATCATTGACTCAATATATTAATAATAAAGCTGATAAAAACAGTGATATAAGAAGTGTGACTATTTCCATTTCACAATTGATGAAACTGAGCCACTGTAGAGAGAGGTGACTTGTCCAGAGGACATGCTGTGGAGAAGCAGAGCCTGGGTAGTCTAACCTTCTTACTCCTAATCCAGTAGGCTCTGCCTCCTTTAGAAGGAAACATGTGTGATGTATTCCACATATGCCTGATTACAAAGATGACATATATAACGTGATCCTTATTCTTCCAATGAGATTCTGTTCCCCCTGAATTAGCCCAGTGGAATATATAAACTATTAAGTCTGTAGATGAAAGAGACAGATGTCTGTAATAGTTAATATATTAATTTGATTGCATATATATTTAAATCACACATTATATAAAAACAATCTCTTAATTAAGAAATACTGCTATTTTTTTAAACGAAGTTATTCTTTTTTATTTATTTATTTATTTTTATCGGAAGGTACAGCTCAGTGGCCCACGCGAGGATCCAACCGGCAACCCTGATGTTATTAGCACCACGCTCTAACCAACTGCGCGCACCGGCCACCCCTGAAATACTGCTATTTTCAATCTCACATGTCATGAGACAATTTTATTCAAACTCCTCAAAAACGTCTTCAACGTTAATGCCTTCATCATCACTAGACCCCTTTCTTCTCCTGCCTAAGCTCTTAAAATTCCATATAAGACTCTGTCATTGGAAATGTTACCTCATTTTGTATTTGTCCTCTAAATTTAGATTCATCATTGCTGCAAGTATAACTATTTACTGCTATTGCTTTTAAGGGATCCTTAAGGATTCATTTACATGATATACAACACTTAACAATTGTGAGGTCTCTTTCAAGGAACACTAACTAACCATGGGTTAAAATTTCTTTGCTTCCTTTACCGATTCTGCCAGGAGACCCTCTCTAGAAGCTTCAAAATTAGGGTTGATTGAAGTTGTTCCAGGTTAATGGGTCTTTCCCAAATAAAACATTTTCTCATTCCAAATAACACAACGAATTTTAGAAGGACCCCCCCCAAAAAAAAAAAAAAAAGAGGTCCCCCTGCTTTGTGAGGCCTAACTTTTAGGCAATAAAAGCTTTGGCTTCAAGGTAGCAGCACAAAAACCACATATATGGGCGGGTGGGGAACGCCTGAGTGTACTTAGTGGTAATTTCAATAATGAAATGATGACTTTCAATGATGAAACCCAAACTGAACCCGTTATTTTTTAAGTTGTATCATCCTGTTTATACTTAGATAACTCAGGCAGAAGTTCCCTGGGAAAGCTCATGAACCATCCGATTGCTACACACTCGGGTCTCGGTTGTGTGGAAGAGTTCTCCTGTTGATTCTACTCTCTAGAATTCAACGGTTGAAAGTGTTCGCGTCAGCCACACCTGGCCTCTGTTGCACGTAGACCTGCAGGAATGTTCCCCCTAGACAGGCTCAGACCTGCTCCGGACCGAGCTGTCCCGACCAGGTGGGCGTGGCTTCTGTCTGCAGCCTCAGCCAATCAGACGCAGGGCTGAGGTGTGGCCATGACAGCCGGGCTTCCACCCTGTTCTGAACCGTCCACAGCCTATAGGCCCTACCTCTGGCCCTACCCCCTCATCTGCCTTTGTTCCTCACGCACGAGTTTTCCAGATAAACATTTAAATTGTATTTCTTATTCGTTCTCCCTGTTTCGTTTCCTAGAGTTTCAACATATTTTTTTCTACTGAGCATTGTGGGTTAAATAGGCTTTTGTGGACAAGTCTGGGAACATTGTTTGCAGTGAAAAATGCATTCTGTGTTGGAAACAAACACCATACACAAAGAACCTTTGGAACACGACCTCTTTGTAGAGTAGGAACTGCCTGGCCAGCCTCACGTACCAGGGTTAAAGCCTGCAAGCCTTCTCTTTTCAAATCTGGGCAGCCTTTTTTTTTTTCAAGTCTCCATTCGGGATGGAAAGATATGAATCTGGCCACCTGGGGAGGATCCTAAAAACCAGACCATTTTGTTTTTGTTTGTTTGTTTTATCATCGACTTTCTAACTGGGAGGGGTGGGTATAGAAATAAAGCCATACGATTGCCTTCTTCCTCTTTAGGAAAACATCAACCCTCTGAGGAGAAGGGGTGGGAGGTGACTAAACTGTTTGATCATTGGACAAAGATAATCTACTTGATTAAATTATCTAACAACCATACTTTGAGCACCTACAATGCTGGACACTGTTCTAGGCATTGCAGTGAAAACTCTGACAAAACAAACAGGTCTATGGGGAGCTGACTAGGTGACAGAATAAAACAAACAACAAGAACATGCAAAGTAGTGACACATGCTCTGATGAAAATCAAACAGAGAAGTATTAAATAGCGGAAATGGGCGTGGGCAGCTCCTTTTGGTTGGATGGCCAGGAAAGGGCTCCCTGAGGAGGGATTTTTACACGAAGACCAAAACCCGGCTTGAAAAGATACAGGGAAGAGGATTCCAGGTAAAGGGAATAGTGAGTGCAAAGGCACTGAGGTAGGACAGAACTTGATTTTACTGTAGGAACAGAGGAGTCACCGTGGCTGGAGGATAGCAACTGAGAAGACCGGAGGGGACTGGAAGAGTTGCTTATACAGGTGGCAGAGGGACCAGGTCCTGCAGGGCTCTGCCTCCAGGGTAAGCTGTTCAGCTCTAATCCTAAATGCAGGGACAACACTGGAAGGCTTTAAGCAGGGTGATGGCTTAGGGGATCTGACTTGAAAGGCCCAGCACCTACTCCCGAGAAGGCAAGAGGAGAAGCAGAAGCGTCAGTTACCACGGTGACAGTGGGAATGATGTGGCCATCAGCCTCTGTGTACTGCTCTTACTGTGTGCCTGGAACTCGTTACATGGATTAATCCTCACAACCACTCTATGGAGTGGAAGGTACTAGAATTTCCCGATTACGCGTAAAGAAAATAAAGCCTGGAAAAGTAAAGAAATTTGCCTCCAGCTGGTAGTTTTTAAAAAAACCTCCTTTTACAATTATGTAAGTTAATAACAGTCATGATAAGAAAACTCTTTTAAATAAACAAAAAAATTAAATCACTTGAGATCACATCACTCTGAGATTACTACTGTTAAATTTTGGGTTGTATTTTTCCAGATGAAAATATATTATCTACTGTTCTCAAAAGCATATGACTGCTTATGTCTATATATGACATAACTCCCAGGTTACAGATTGTTTTACATTTTTATTATTAATTTTAAGACTACTGTCCATCTTGAATGATAGTATGAAAAAAGTGTCAAACTGTAATACATAGAATCAAGTATACTATTGGATAGTTAACTAATATGAAGTATTAAGTAGGAATGGAGTTATCTGGCAAATTATAGAATATTATGTATCCTGTAAGCCCACTTTGCCTATGCTTATATATTTTTAGAAAGTGTCTGAAAGGATATATACCACATTTTTTAGAGGTTAGTGTTGGTGGTTAGGGTTTCAAGTGAGTTTTACTTTCTTCTTTCTTTCTTTCTCATATCTCTATAATGAGTGTTTTTCTTCTAAAAGTAACAAAGGACGTGGTGGTGTAAAATTATAGATTAAGACTAGATTTTTCCTAATTTAATGAAGTGCTCCAAAAAGCATTTTTCAGCCCTCTTCCATGCCCACCGCTCAAAAGTCATCTGTCAGATGTAATTTGCTCTCAAGAAGGCCAGACTCAATCACCTGTGCTGTGGGCTTGTCTGGGTGGGCCCCCCAGTGACAGAGACAATCTCCTGTGTGCAGAGGTCTGGCACAGAGACCATTGTGCCAGGCACCACGAAGGTCATCACAGCAACAGCAAACCTAATTTCTGCCCTCCGCCTCAGCCACCACAGCCAGAAAAACAAATTGAGTGACTTGCGCTTGAGCTGTACATCATCTGAAATAAGTGAAGGTCCTCTGAAATAAGGGAGGGCCACTTGGGACCCATACAAACATATATGCCCTTGTGCTTTTGTTCCCCATGACATTTGCTGTTAAGAGCTTTCTCAAGAACTCTTCCTTTACTCAGCAATGTTGTAAGAATTGTTTCTCTAACACTGTCCTGTTATTTCTTTTTTCCTCTGCTTGTGCCTCGTCGTGGTTTAGACAGCTATGGCTCCAATCCCACTACTACTGGTTATGTGATCTCAGACAAGTTATTTAAACTCAGAGTCTCAGGTTTCCTCACTGATAAATGGTGACAATATTCCGTAAGGTCATTTTCAGGATTAAATGAAATCACATGGACCAAGCTTCTGGGATACAGTAGACTATCTCTAAATGCCATTCTCTTCTCACTTTTCTCTTGCCCTCTAAAGAATCTCATTACTCTGCATGAGACGTGTGGCCCTTGATCTGAGCACCATTCTGCCACGTTTCTGTTGTGGCGTGTTGGGCAAGTCTTTAAACCATCATGGTTTGGGGATTACTATGAGATACAAATGAGATTATAGATACCAAATTACTTTCTACTCAAGATAAAACTCTCCAAATACTAGAAGAGTGTGGCAACAAGAGATACAAGCCCTTGGCTGAAAATGAACTTATAAATAAGATTAATCCACTACATAACCCAAAAGCTTTCAATAAGCATTTTCAGAGGGACTATTTTGAAATAAGAGGATTAATAGCAAAATACCCAAATCTAATGCAAGACTGGTGGGAGGGAAAAGAAACTTGACTTGCCCCTTTCGCTTATGCCGTATATAACAAATCACAAACTTTTGGCACAGCTGAATGGGTAGAGAATGGCAGGGAAGCCAGTTCAGAAAAGGGGAGTGCAAGCAATATGGAGGAGGTGCCCCGCCTTCCCAGCTGAGCAATAACTAGGCTGCCCCTCAGATGGGGACCCATGCTCAGCCCAGGCTTGCAGCATGCCCAGATGCCAGGCTGGGAAGAAATCCTTGGGGTGTACAGACAAATGCGCTACAGCAGAGCTGCTCAACTAGCATTGTTCTCCAAGGGGACAGTGCATGGCCTGCCACCGGGCTGCTTCTCTGTGTTCTGTCTTGAGCACAGGAGCATTGGAACCGGGCTAGTTAAATTTGGATGAAAGATATTCCAAGAGGTTGGCTGCAGCATCTCTTCCTAGGAATTGATCTATGGACTCAGCAAGGAGGATCAATAGAGGACCTTACACGACCTGAAAGGACACCCCACATTCAAAACGACTGCAAGGCAGGTCCTAAGTGAAGCACATCCTGGGAAGGGATGGCTTGGCACCAGGTCCCTCTGGGGGTGGGCTGCCTATGGGACCAGGGTGTCATTTCAATGCCAGGGGTCCCAGAAACACTTCATCAACCTGTCCTTGTTTGTGACTTAACAGGGTCATGTGGATCGTTTTTCATTTCTGGATATTCAGTTCAAAATCAGAGTCCTGTTTGGACACTTTGCTCTCCCTCTGTTATAGTAGATGGTACCTGCGCCGTCAAGGTGAAATTTCACAGCCTAAAAGTCATCATAGCAAAAGGCCAAGCTCTGTACTCCTGCACAGAAGAGGAAAAACACACGAGCTAGGTTCCCAGGAAAAGATGGACAAGCCTGTCACAGCATAGGACATATGGCCCTTAATAAGCCCAATCTCTTTACTCAAACGGCGTAGTAACCTGAGGACCGTTAGGCTGCTGTTGGCAGCCCATAAAGCCAAAATGAGGTACTTCTCCAAAAACTTTGGGTACCAGGTCACCCTCAGAAAGTTAGACTGGCAAAATCTGCACACATGATACATTTGACTAGAATTCAGGGACAGTAAACCAAGACAGTAACTGAATTTGTGGCTGAAGAATTTGGAGCTACCCCAAATGCCCATCAAAGTGACTTGACTGTCATATCAGGAAGGTAGAAATAGAATGTGATTACGACTTTACAAATGTAAATCTGCCTAGTTGGCTGTAGAGGATGCCATGGGGAGAAATCAGTTTGAAGAGATGAAAGCATGCAAAAAAAGAAGCCCAAAGTCTCAGAAGCTGACAGGGTCATCTAAGCAGGGATGGATGGGGTGGGTGGGCAGCCTCATTCTTTCAGGACACTGTGTCAGGAGTATTTCTCCTGTGGAACACATGACTAATTTCATTTATTCTAACTCCAAGATAACTAAGTAAATATCTGGATGGAATTTGTCTTCTTAAATCCATTTACCTATAAAGGGAGACTGTGCTTGCCCTGATAGCATGAGTATTCTGGTCAGTTGGTCATAATTCAGGTATGTACATCAGTCTCTGGGGTCTGGTTAATGTGAGTCCACTGGAGGAAGGTCAGGATCTGGGCCTTGATGATATTGTGACATGTGTGGTAAGTCAGTCAGCTGGAAATACTCTTCCATTCACTCTGTGTACAGTAATGTCAAAAGACTACACAGTGTCCCTACCCTCTGCCATGTTAGCATCTGCATATGACTGATTGCAGGACCCAACAAACTTAGTGATAGCCCGGTAAAATAATTTTTTAAAAAGCAAAAAAATTAATACTTAAGTTAAAAATAAACACATTTGGCTTTGATGGTGGTTGTAGTTTTCAAATTTCTGCATCCTGTGGATTTGTCTGAATTTCTAAAGCAGTGGCTTCTTCAAAAATCGTTTCCAATTTTTCATTTTTGTTTTCCAAATTGCATCACTCAGCAGCTTCACCAGACCCCAGCCTGATAAGGCTTTTCATATTCCATCATGCAAAGACCAAAAGAACCAGGCCTTCTGTGAACGGAGAACATTCGCCAGGAGTGGACTCAAACAGGGAGATTTCGGCTGCATCTTCCCCTCCTCCATGCCCCAAAGTGTCTAAATTTAGTTTACTGGTTAGACTATAATGACATTAACATGTTGCAAGAACAAGAATCAAGCAAGAGAGAAAAAAGAAGCTTAATGTGGCCTGAGGTGTTTTAATGCCATGGCAACTCTGATGTCGTCTCCAGTATTTAATTCACTTCCTCAGGTCAGGTTATTCTGCCCTCTCTCTCCTGCACTTCCTGTTGCTGTAATCAAATCAGGTCACTCTGAATTCCTGAGTGTTGTTCCCGACTGCAGTCATGTCTATTTCCAGCAGAATGTATTTTCTCCACCTCTTCCTTTGCTCCCGGACCTTTGTTTGGTGCCCTTGTTCACCATGGCTCCTCTGTGCTCCACAAGCTGTAAATGCCTCTTTCATCCACATCCCCTCCCCCGTGCCCGTCTCCTTGCTGCTCCTTTCCCTGCCCCTCCTTCCTGCTTCGCACTTGTCACCAACATAGTTAGCCGCTTGATTTGTGACTCAGTGCTTCAGAACTCAAGGACCCTGGCTCTCCTGAAAGGCCCATGCCTCTCTTCCTAGAGTAAGATTCCTTCCTCGTGCCCAGGTCTCAGTGCCATCGCGTTGAGATGACGGGGGGACTTGAATATGGTGGCTACCCCTTTCCTTTTCCTGTGCATGTCCCCGGGACTCTCCAGGCTCTATTTAGCTTTTCTCCAGGAAAGGTGGACAGAGAAGGTTTGAGTCCAACCTCCTTCCTCACTTCCAGATGAAAAAACTAAGGTCCAGAGCGCTTCACTGACCAGTTGCATGGCTAGTTCTTGGAGGAATCAAAACAAATAGGGTGAAAACTCAATCAAATTGGCGAATTTGGTGGGGGAAAAATCTTGTTAAGGCATGAGCTCTTCTGATTATCACTCATTCTGTCCTTGTCTTCCCGCCAGCAGTGTAAACAAGCAAAGCAGAACGGAGACACCAGCCATAGACCCACAGGACACCTGGAGAGCTCCTTGCCTTCCAGGAGCGTGGAGGCTGGGAAGACTGCCTGGGCCCCCGCGGCCTCTACCATCAGGGCAGGGTGAGGGATCAGGGACAGGCCGCACTAGGGAATTCTGCAGAGTTCCACATCCATTAGGTTTTGCCCAATTTGCACGTGCGCATAGTGGTGAATTGACAGAATTGTTTCCCCTAAATGTAGGAAAGTGTATGAAATACAAGATATCTATAAAAACATATTTACTGTAAAAGTTATATCATCTTATAAGTAAGCCCCAGCCTTCTCTGGGGAGAGACATGGATGATAAAAATGAATAAAAGAACTCAGTATTTTGGTTGCTTGCTGCAGTGGAAGAGGGATTTACGTTTCCCAAGCTGAGGGTGGAAAGGAGGGATATGTCCTTGGGTGCAAAGGAAGCAAGCCAGACAGCTTAGAAAAAGCCACTCCTTGGTGTGAGCGTGGAAGCAGGTCCCACGTGGGGTGCTGTGCGGTCCCTGCGCTCCCAGCGAGGGCTGGTTCTGGCGCATTGATCTGCTGAGTTAGGCCCTGAGCCACGCAGCTGCTGCAGCTACCCACTGTGATTAAGAGCTTTATTGATTTTCTAGCCCAGGACCACATCGGTAGGGACAGAGTACGACAGAGGAGAATGGCGGGAAGCCAAGAGGAAAGAGGGTTTATGAAATGAGCTCTCAATGAAGAAAACTGTGGGGAAGAATGCGGTGGAAGCAGATTTGGGGCCAGTAGATGTGGGAAAGTAGAACACCTCAAAAACTCTTCCTACTTGAGCTGAAACAAAGCACATTGCCAACACAGGCAGAGGATCCCGTCTGTGAGAGAGAGACTCAGCACTGTGTATCTGCAACAGAATATTCCTCTCTGCAAAATCACCGCTGACATGGCCTAACCCTCATTCTGTACCAGGCACTGTGTTGGGCTGTAGGGCTGTAAATAACAACCAGACGGTCTAGAGAAGGAGATTGAACACATACCTAAAACGATTTGCAAAAATGCAAATGTATCTCCAGAGAGTCACAAAAACATTTTGCCTAAATGTGGGGCCCAGAGCCAGCGCGCATGAATGGGGGCTAAAGGAGGCAGGACTGTGTGTTGGCTGCTGCCTGCCTCACGTGCAAATCTGATGCAGGGTCTCCGGGAGCTTTCAGCCCCGTCACTGCCCATCCTGGCAGGAAGACCCTGGCGGCTTCCCATGCCCACCCCTTACTGGTCCGGAAGAGGCGTGCTTGGGGGATGCAGGCTGGGCTCCCAGTGCTCTTATGGCAGCAGGTGGAAAGGGAGCAGTTGACAGTTTGGGTGTGCAGTACAGGCTGGGAAACCGTCATGGCCCCAACCGGATGGCTAGACAACCCTTTGGAACCAAGAGATAGGGGCCAGGCATTTAGGATGTGATTCTTGCCTCCAGCCCCACATACCCACCTACCATGAACTTGTGTATCTGTGGCTCACCTGTGTGTTTTGAGGAGCGATTTCTTTCAACCTACATTTCCGTTCCCTTAGCTTTCTTTCAGTAAAGAAATAAATTATTTTTGCTTCCTGTTTGCTTTCAAAAAATTCTTTTTTGCCCCTGAAAATAAACTGGAAACTGGGGAAGATGTGTATCTGATGTGTTTTGGTATGTCAGTGTAATATATAAAGGAGGAGATGATATGTTCAAAACAGGAAAATAAAAAAATATTTTATAACTCAAAACCAGTGAGTGACCAAGCTCAGTACATGATGGCTTTTTTTTCCCCCAGTCAAAAATAAAACCCCATTTCTGTGGTCCCTGTGTGAAAATGGTGTGACCTGTGTGGCTCTGGCATCTATCTTCCACTGCGAGAAACACCTTCTCCGTGCAGCTTTGGAACCCAGGTATCTGCACTGGGGGGGCTCCAAGGAGGCTCAACTTAAGCCAGAGCGTTCAGAGAGGCGCAGCCCAAACTGGAGGCCCTCTGAGTGTGGGTCCAGCCCAAGCCAGAGGGATCTTATCCCAGTGTGGCCTCTGGGGGAGGAAAGCAGGTTGGCAGGGCGGGGGAGCAGCACCCGTCTCCCAACTCATAATCCACCACCCTTCCCTGTCTTTCTAAAACAGTCAAAAGGGATTGAAATTCCTGGCAGTGTGTGGGACAAATGTCCCCACCACTGTTCTTTTCTTCAGAGAGGAAAACTGAATTTAAGAAGAAACTCATAACACCTGGCATTTAAATACGGAGCCAAAAGCAAGGTGCGGTCTCCCCGGTGCTAGAAGTTCTCTGAAATCTTCAAAGCCTCATTCGTTGTTCAGAAAACAAAATCAAACAACTTTCTTTGCTCCCTGCTGGCCCCTCCCTCGCGCAGCGGCTGTTCTTGGCAGACGCCCAGAGCGGCACCCGGTAATTCCACGGCACTCTGTGTACATTTGCCTCCATGTAAGCAGCTATTTACAGCCACCGTTTATGCCACCTGTAAGAGGCGGCGCCACGATGACACTAAGTGGCTGGGCCGGGAACCGGGTGCCCCGTGATATTGTCCGCCTGAAAAGCCTGAATTTATGGCGTGGTTGGCACTTGGACAAACAGGGTAACAGCTGGGGACATCACAGGAGCGGTGCGGGAGGTGCGAGAAGGAGGCGCACCAGACGGAGGGTCCTTCCGCGTCTGCTCCACTCGGTGGCTCCTTTTCTATGACCCACCGCGAGGAGGAACCTGCGGGCCTTCCGTGCAGCCGGTTTCCTGCCTGACAAAGAGTCCGCAGCCGTTTGGACTTGAATCACCGAGACGCCTGGCGGTCCGGAGGAGGACGGGGACGCGATGCGCTGGGGTGGGAGCCTTAGTCCCGCGGAATCGGGACTGGATGTCACGCCCTGGAGTCTGGGAAACATGCTCGCGTATGTGATGCGGCGACATGGGGACACCTGCGCTCCCGTGCGTGCCGCACTCGTGCAGCTCCGGGTGGCAAACGGGGTGAAGTGAGGACGTGGGCGAGAGGAAGTTGAGGCGCAGGAGCGTCAGAAACACTGCCTTAGCGTCCCTTGTTCTTTGGAGGCTGTCCCGACGTGGGGGTCGGGGGGTGGCTGGTGGGCACCGCACGATGGACTTCCAAGTTGCCGGCACAGCTGGAGGTCGGGAGTGCAGGGCCCCCCGAGGGTCGGTACCCGGTGGTCCCAAGTGCCTACGAGACGCCCGCGGCGCCCAGGACCGCATGGTGCGCTCGGAGCTCACAGAGCTGCCAAGAAGCCAAGCAGAAACCCTGATGGGCCCGGGGGCTGGTTGGCTGGGGCGCAGAGGCAACGCGGACTCCGAGCGCCTTTCGTTTTAAGGAGCCTTACTTCTGGGAAGGGACAGGGAACTGTCAATCAGCGAGGGAGGGAGCGCACCGGCTCCGGGTGATGTCAGCGGATCAGCTGCTCGCTAACAAAGAGGGGGTATTACAGGAGAAAGTTGCGGCGGCGGCGGTCACGGCGGCACCCCGGAGCCTCGGAGGAGAGGGGCAAGTAGGCGAAGGGAGGGGGGACGGCTGCGGCAGCAGCAGCTGAAGGCCAAGGAATTGAAAGGGCTGTAGGGGGAGGCAGTGCGAGCCAGCCCCGACTGCTCCTCCTCTTCCTCCTCCTCCAAACTCGCAGGGTTCAGCCCCAGCGCTCGCCCAGCCGCCGGAGCACCCGGAGGGACGGGAGGCAGCCGCGCGGCCCCGAGCTGGGCAGGGTCCCCAGCCGCCATGGATAGCGACGACGAGATGGTGGAGGAGGCGGTGGAAGGTACAAACATTTCTCTGGGTCCGGGGGAGGAGGCGCCGAGGGCTCGGAACGCGGAAGGAGTGGCGGGCTGTGACCGGCGCTGCGCGGAGCCCCGCGGCCGCCACTGTACCCTACACGGGTGGCCCGGCTCCGGCAGGGGCTGGACAGCCACCGCCACACAGCCGGGAGCGCGCATTGAGCGGCGGGGCGCAGGCCGGGAACCGGGCTCCGCGGGGCCGGGGTCCCCAGTAGAGCACGGCGGCTCCATCCCGCCGGCCACAGCCTGCATCCCATCCTAGGAGTTTCTAAACCTGCCCTGCACTCTTCCCCCTTTCGGGGATGGAAGGTGGGGGTGCGCAGCAGGACAGTGCTTTGAGAACCGTGGTCTCCGCGGAGCAATGCCCCCGCCAGCTTTTGGCAACCCCGATCCCCTCTCCGGCCGCCAGCCCTTTCCTTCTTGCCCCTGCGAATCACCGTGACCACGGCTGCGGCCGGGTGGGTTCCCCCCCACCCCCGCCCGCGCAGCGCATGGTACCGAATCTGGCACGTGGCAGCCGCGGCCCGAGCGGCCGCTCCTCCGAAAAGATGAAATCATTGCAGGGCAAGGGACGATGCTCCCGACCCGGGGCTTGAACGTGCGCAGACAGGGAGCGGGTGGCCCTCCCCTTTGCTGTCCCCAAGCGAACTCAGTCACACCGCCCCCTCCCCCTTCCTGCTTCCGAGCCGGGTGCCGCCGCCACGCTGTGCAGGCGCGCCGCAAGCCCGGACCGAAATTGCTGGGTGACACTTAACTTTCTGAATTCCATGCAGTTGGCTGTGGGTGATATCACTGCCTGGGTGTCGTGTTTCTCCGCCCCTTCTCTTCTAGCGCCCCTCCCCCGACTTTTCTCGCACTTTGTTTTGCTGAGTTTCTCCACCTCTTTTTTTGCTAGTTCTAAAAAGCGAGGTGGGGACGTTATACAATCTCGTTGTTTGTATCATGAGATGTTATGATTTTGTAACAGTGAATACTGGAAGATACTCTTTAGCGTATTTATTTATTTGATTCTACCCAGACAGTACGTCGTGATGTTTTGCAATATTGTGTGGTATTATTCCAGAATACTTTAAGCATCTAAGTAAACAATTTTTAGCTTTTGGTTGAATCTGGTTTCTACCTCATTTGTATAAACAATTTCTCATAAACGGTAAAGAGAAACAAAGTAGCAACACCGTACAAATGCATAAAGATACGTAATTATGGCTACATTGGGAAAAGAAATCCATTTTTATGTTTTCATAAAACATAATTGACTCTTCAGCAGCGCTCCAGAGGTCTTAGGATGAGATTAAGTAGAATAATATTTCTGAATTCTCTGAAAGGTATCCATTATAATGTAACTATTAAAACTTATTTCTTTATCCATCTTCAAAGAGTGTTTGTTGTTGTTTTAATTTCACAATGTTGTGAATTCTCTAATAAGTAAAGCCAGTGCTGGGGTTTGCTGGGGCCCAAAGACATTGATGGAGTCCGTCCATTGAAAGCCTTCTTGCAATTTAAGTTATTGACTTCTTGTGCCTTCATGTTGTGCAAGATAAATGAAAAAATGCTCTTCTCAAGTTGTCAGGGCTTTCTCTCCTTCTTCAAAGGGTACTTCTACTTGAGCTTGTAAAAATTTAATGCCAACCCTTGAGCATGGGGAGTGCTCCCCAGGTTAAACCGCTTTTCCCTTTGAAGCTGCCTAGAAATAGAAGGCCCAGTTGCCCATGGTCCTCAAGCGCCTTGCAGAATGTGGACAAGCAACTTTAGAAATGTATCTCAATGTTGTTTTTGAGCTTGTCTAATTTGTAGAAACAGAGACCATTCTGTATATAAACAAGGAATGTTCTGTTATATAGGGTGACTATATACATGATTGTCCAAAATCAGAATATACCTGAGAATGAGAGGGACCACTATTAATACTTATGCTGGTAAAACAAAAACAAACTCACAGACACAGAGAACAGACCAGTGATTACCAGAGGGAAAGGGGGTTGGGGAGGGTGGGTGAAAGGGGTGAAGGAAGTCAATTGTATGCTGATGGATCATAACTAGGCTTTTGGGGGTGATCACTTTGTAGTGTATACAGGTAAATTACAAAGCTGTACACCTGAAACTTGTGTATGTATATACTTAATGCCGGGACAACTGGGTAAGCCTTCAGCATTTGGGGCCATCCAGGACACATAATCACTCAGCTGTACCTAAGCATAAACAATTAGAGTAACAGGATCTTTAAACATCCTTAGAAGCATCCAAGGCTCAAACTCACACAGTGTCTAGAATGTGTGAGTATACACGCGGTAAACTGTACCAGTGGGCTTTTCTCCAGCCATTCTTGGCCTTTTTAGTGCTGTTCATAATAGTCTTTACTTAACATGTAACAACACATCATGGGGGACTGGTATAAAGCTAGTCTGACTATCTTGGAAGGACCAACTAACCTACCTCTCTGCATAAACAAAAACTCTGTTTTCAGTAGTTTCACCGACTTAGCTATTATTATTATTATTGTTGTTGTTGTTGCTACTATAATTATTTAGTTCTTATTTTATGCAGGCTCTGTGCTGGATGTTTCACACACACATTACCCATTCAGTCTTATGAGGGGGGTACTAATATTATCCTAATTTTACAGAGGAGGAAACTGAGGCATAGAGCAGTTAAGAACTAATCCAAGGACACTCAGTGGGACAGCAGACAGGCTTGGACCTCCAGATCCCAACCCCACCATACCCAACACTACATTTTTCAATTTTTTTGATTTTTAATGAATCGTCAAATATATGAAATACTTGGTAGCCGAGCCTGGAAGCAACAGTTAAATATTATGTCAGTATCAGTTCTTTATCAGTGGTTAACTTTCTAGAGGCTGGTTCTGATGGAGTTCAGTGATTTTCAGAAAAATGTATTTGGGGAAAGAGTTTCACTTACAGCCTCTACAATAAACATCCTTTTTCTTCCTCCTAAGAAATTTACTCTGGGGGAAAAAATTGGACTTTTCAGGACTTGATTTGAAATGCCTTTTGTCACATCAGACACATTTGGGTTCTCTGTCAAGGCGGAACCAGCTCTGGTGAAGTGCTAAACTCAGGATGGACCATGCGGGAGGGGAGCTGGTGGTCGGTGCACATGGCCCCTCCGGGATGGCAGTATAGCGAGCCCTGGGCCTCAGAGGCCTGAGATGCCACCTGAACTCCCGCGGTGGATTTAAAAAAATTCTTTTGAGTCTCCCTGGTTCAGTGGGAAGGATGTTTAGCTTTGGGAACAGAAATATGTATTACTATAGCCTGTCTTTGTCTCCCCACAAACAGACAGATGACTATAATGTGGTTCCTAAGATAATTTCAAATTAATATAGCATAGCTAAACAGGTGAAGTACCGGGCTTGAGAAGAAGTAAAACTTACTTCCAGCTTGAGACAGGAGATGGGGAAAGAGTTCCCACAAGGGGTGGAATGGAGTTGAGCCCAGTTGACGGGGATCATTGTGAATATAGACATAGAGGTAGGGAATTATGCAGGCACGCCCAAAGACAAATCACTGGGTTCTGCTGTAGCAGAGAGCCCAGGGGGAGAAAAATGGAGAGTAAGACAGGGAAATGGTGGCTATATCACAGGTCAAGGCTGGGACTGTACTGGAAGCCACAGGAAGCCGTGGGTTCCTTAGAACTGGGAACAACAGGATCAGAACATGCTCTGGGAAGATGAACCGGCCGTGGTGAGCAGGTGAGGCCATCACCTGGAAGGCTCTTGGCAATGGTCCCAATGTGCACTTATGAGGACAGAAAAAAAATGGAAAGGCCTGGAAATGTACAGGAGACACTCAGGAAGAACACTCAGACAGGGGAAATAACAGAATCCCCGGAACCAAGGAGCCCGAATGAAAACACGGATCTCAGTGTTCCTGCCCTCAGCCCCTCAAAATATCAAGAATGTTTTAACTGTCTCCCTAATATCTATCCTGCCTGTCTCTGTTAAGATTGCGCATTCTCTGTACTTAGGAAAAATGCACGCTGCGTGTGCTGGCAGCGCCCTTTCCTGTGGCCACACCTCAAAACTGTGACCCTCACCGCTATTAATTGAGCTCTTGTAAAGAATTACCCTCAGAAATCAAATTATGTTTTTAACAACCAGTGTCAACGCATCATCATGAGGGCATGTTCTTTGCACCAAATCGAATAAGCTTGCCTTTTTTATTATTATTACTTTTTTAAAGCAGTTCTAGTCTATAAAACCAACAGTGCACGTAAGAGTCTCTTGTTGTAAGGAACACACACACACACCCCACTCTCAGATCTCCTGTGAGTAAGCCTGAGGCAGTAAGCAGCTGGGTGTGTGATCCGGAGGGAATTTGCCAAGCCCAGATGCAACCATCACCACCAGAATACAGGCCTGGCTCTCATCCGGTTAAGGAAAAAAACCTCAGGTAACACAAAGGGGGAAATTTCACTTTCTGTCCATTCAGTAGAGAGTGGTCTTCAGAATAAAGTGAAAAAGGAGACTTGTGAAACTGTTACATTTTTGTTCCTTTTCTCTAATGTCTGTAAATATGTAAAATCATGCTGCAGACACACAGACAGCACATAAGCTGGGACAGACAGCATTATTAAGCAGTCATTCCAGTGAATTTTCCCTGTTGTTTGGCCCGGTGTTCAACCTCCGTTTAGTGGGAACTGGCCTGGATGGCTGGCTGTTGGCTGATTTGGCGCATTTCACAAACTGACCTCACTCAGAGCAAGAAGGACTCGTGTTTCAATTTGAGTTAGGTAACACTTGGAAGGGGTAGGAATTCACAACCAGGATATGCTGTTGGAAAGGCTGGTGGTTCTGTGAGAACTATCTTCATTACAAAGTCTCTTCCATTTTTCTGCCTGGGACCTGGGCACACCTCCCTGTTTAGAAGCACCTGCTTCCAGTTTGCCCTTCCCTAGAGAGAAGCAGAATGGAAAGACCTGGGCAAGGGGCTTTCAGCATTCGGTAGCACATTCAGAGCTATTAAGGAGTTCCTTGGGCAAGTCATGTACCATTGGCTTCCTCCTCTATAAGCTTGGCACTCGGGAGACTGTTGTGAGGTTAATTTAGGTAAAAGGAATGCACGCAACCCAGTGCCAGATGCACAGTAGGCACACAAACCTTTTTCTTCGCTATATATCAGCATCTCTCTCCATGAAACTGACTAATACCAACATGACAACTACAACCTGATCTATTGTCCAGATGGCATTTCACCAAGAGTTGGACCAGAAGCTCTTCTAGCGCTAATGTCGAAAGATGTGAGGGCACTGCCACCCAGTCTGTTCTCTTCCCTACATCTCTTGTTTTGGGAAGTCTCTTTGTTCTTCTTACTGTTTGGGTTGTGCTGTTGTTTTCTACACACAGTTCTGCTTAGGACAACCACACTCGGCTATTAAATACTAATGGTGGAAACCCTGAATGATGATAACCCTTAATATTGAGTTCCAGTTCATTGATCACATCCTGTTAATTGATCACATTGTCCTCCTTTTAGAAGAAAACAACAAATAGGCCAAGAAGGGGTCCTGCAGTGGCCTGATAGAGGCAGATTCAGAACTTTCCCACAACCAGCAACCTAACACTTTAGAATGGCAGGGGAGCGTCACGCGTCCAAGCACTTCCTCCAGTGTTTGTTGAAGAAATGGCCATCGTTCCATCGTTCGGCAGCTCTTCTCTGTTCCTCTCTCTCCCTGGAGACTAAGAAGGTGATGGGACCCCTCTTCACTGGCCTGTTGAAAGAGGCGTTGAAACAAGTATCCTTCACTAAGTGGGGTTGATATTTCTGCTTTCGTCTCAATACCGTCCCTCTAGTGCTTTTAGTGTGTTATATGACACTTTCCATTTTTCTCTACTATCTAAATTCCATTGCTGAGGGTGCACCTGCGGTGTTTTATTCAGAAATAGGACTATTGTCACTGAGGAAAGGTGGATATGAATTTACAATGGGTTTTTTCCCCCCTTCATGTTGTTCATGGTTATCTTAATATTTCTCTTGATCTAAAGTAGAATAACCAATTTTATCAAACACTAACTTTTTAAAGTCTGAAATATGCGAACTGTTTTCTTTGGAGGAAGCAGTTCCAACAAATTAGTAAATACTTCGATATAAGGCTAACATGATTATTCTGATATTTATACTTAAATCAAAAGTAAAATGCCAAAATCACAGGAATGTTAAAAGCTAAATCTAATTTGATCCCAACAGCATTTCATAAAAGAAGGCTTTTAGCTATACATTGAGTGGGGCTTTTTTTTTTTTTATAATGAAAAGGAAAAATGATTTATTTCATTAAGAGAGATGTCATCAGTAGATATTTAGAAAATAATGGTCCAAATTATTTCATCTGACTCAAGTGTCATTGAATTATGTCACATACAATTTGTTATTGAGTGAGAAAAAAGCAATTATGGCCCATTTCCCTCCTGACCATTAATTTCCTGGCTCTAGGTAGAAAAAAAAATTGTGTTGAGGGGAAAGGAACTCGATCAATTGCAATTTAAGTAGCAATGTTTTATTGCAATATATTCTAGGTAACATTCTATACAGAGTCAGATGTAGCAATAAAACAGTATATTTGTTCATTGTTGTTTTATGCTTATGTAATAACGCAATAAAAATTTAAGAGCTTGTTTGTTCTTTATAAGAGTTTTTACTTACCATCTCTTCCAAGGGATGCTATTCTTTTATCACTTTAGAAGAAATCATTTTAGGACACTAAAGTGTTCATGGTGGTGAGATGGTTTGTGCTTTCTTTCATGTCTGTGAGCCATCTGGAAGCCACATTTAAGTGTTTAATGTGCCTGCATTGCACACAGTGTTTTCATCTATGACCCAGGTCATTAACCCAGGAAAAAGCCAGTAGATTAACTACTGCCTTCAGTTTCACCCACCTCTGCAAAACTCAGCTCACCGGAATGACTGGGGAGACATCAATGAGTTGACTGCTGGGTTTTGGGAAATACACAGATAATAATTAAAGAAAAACAAAACAAAACCCTAAACACGGACTGTAGACATCAATGTCAGAATATACCAGTCTGTGACCCAGGCAGAAACAGCAGTTTAAAGAATACAGTATAGTAATTGCTGCTGATGTTCAAAATCACTGCTTAAATGGCCATGTGGATGCTTCTAGCTGCATTTAAAGCACAAGCCCTCCAAACACAGTAGAGAAGGTATATAACAAGGTTATTACTAAACATTCAAACCTAGGAGATTTTGTAACGTAAAGCAGTAAGTTCAGGATTAAGCTTAAATTCAAGCTTTGAAGGACTCTAAGTTCATGTGTTAGCACAAGGAGCTTTATAAATATCAGGGCAGTTTTAGAGACATGACTAAGCCCCTAGTTTGAATGTGATGAATACCGATGGGGTTTTCAGAAATCACCTGGCTGGTCATCCTCCACATCATGCTATATAATGATATATAAATTCATGCTATATAATAGTTCTAGAATTAGATGAATTATTGCAAAGATACTGTATCTGGCAATAGCCTGTAAAATGGTGCTATCTGAACTACATTTCTGTTAAGCATGAGTTTGGGGACCTTAATGCCAAATATGAGAAGTACCATGTGGGGAGGTACTTGGTAAATTGAAACATGCACTGCAGATGTTATTATTGATAAGAACTCTTGGTCCCCAGTAAAATGCAAGATTATGTTCTGTTCATGTTCTGAAATGTGTCTGAGTCGCTCTATTGTGCACCCGTCCATTCACAAAGTATACAGAACAGTCAGGTCAATACTGTGCCAAAGTGGGAATACTGCAGGCAAAGCGGGAAGCTGTTGCATTCCCTCCCCTGTCCAGCAGGACAGGGACCCTTTGGCTGCTCAGGGGCCTTGCTGGCAGCACCAGGGAGCACGGATGTGTCAGTGGGGAAGCAATGAAGATGCTAAGCTTTGCCTTGTGGTTCCATTTCCCCAGGGCACCTGGATGACGATGGATTACCCCACGGGTTCTGTACCGTCACCTACTCCTCCACGGACAGATTTGAGGGGAACTTTGTTCACGGAGAAAAGAACGGACGGGGGAAGTTCTTCTTCTTTGATGGCAGGTAGCATTCAGAGTTTTGTTTTGTTTTGTTATGTTGGGGGTTGGGTACCAAGTTACTTTATTTGGAGGAATGATACAGATGAAATAATGTAAGTGGATGTGCTCGTGCAGCTTACAGAAAACGTAAAGGGAACCCCAACACACATGCATGCACTGCTTTGGGGACCAGGGAAGTCACCCGCTGTGGTCCTGGGGAAGCCAGCTTAAGGCTTAGCTCTGTCATCACTGCCTCCTGGGGTGTGCTTGGCAAAGGGAGACTGCGGTGAGGTGCAGGAGCCCCCACCTCGCACAAGGTAGTGAGGTAGTCGCTCAGTTGTTTGATGGATTTCATCTGCTCAGATAATGAGTCTCAATGAAACCACACAGTAGGGTTATTTATGTGAGGTCTGTGCATGGCCAGCAGGGACCGACTCACGCTGTTTCCCACGTGTACTGCACACTCCATTGCATTCAGCCTGCCCTCTCAGTCCTCACGGTCTGGCTTCTGTTCTGAAGGAAGATTTAGCCACCTGGTTGGTTCTGCAGCTTCACCAGTTTCTCAGCATGTTCCCTCTCCTCATGACATTGGTCAAGAAAACATGTAGCAAAGGTCTGCAAAGCCACATCATCGTGGTCCAAGCACGAACAGGTAGACGCAGGAGGTGGACAGCTCTGGCCTCACAGGGCTGTAAACGCCTGTCTGGGGATAACTGCTCTTTCTGTGTGATTCCTTCTCTTGTGATCACAGGTAAACTGGCCAGAGGGAAACTTTTCCTATTTCCTCCTTTTCTTATTTCCATAACAGTTTAGTTATTGCTCTCTTCTGGACAGTGTCTCTTTTTACCTCATGTTGCAATTATTCTTTTATTTATTCAGCAAATATAATTTATGCCAATGTCTTATTTCTCCTACAGAACAGAGGTTTCCTTGAGGGCAGAATCTTATGTTTCATCTCCTATGCTTCATAGCACTTTCCCTTAATTGGATGCTTTAAAAAAATTCTTGCTGAATGAGTGTGGGAGCTGAGAGAGAGTCGAATTCACCCAGAAAACACACACACACACTCACACACACTCACACACACACACATTCATGCTTTAAATCAGATAATTTGATGATCAGAGCAAGTAACTGACTGGCTCTGAAAAAACAGCCCAGCAGGTTTGGTTTTATTTCGAGTTGGTTACCTGATTGCTTCACAGACCAAATACACAGAGCACTGACGGGCAGGACCCAGCTTCTGAGCCTTTGCCAAGAACGAGCTACATGTGAGCGCCACAATACTGACCCCTCAGCCCTGGGGTGCCCCGTGGGCCTGACATTGCCCCCAGCACCTCCCTGCCTCTGTCAAGCTCCTCACTTCTAGCTCCAAGCACCATCCTCCAGGCACCCCAGTGTGTCGTACAAATGCAGTAATTTGCATGTGTGTCATGACATGAAAAAACGGAAGCATTAGGTCAGGTTTAAGCACCAGGCCAATAGCTATCTACAGGACAGGAATAACAGCCTATGGGATAGAAATAAATAACCTTGGTTAGCTTTCTTCAAATAGACGGGGACTAATGCCTCGAGGGGAGGTCAGTGTCATGCTTTTATGACATATGGCGAAGCGGTACGGTGACAGGTTCTCATCACCTTCTTTCTTAAGCCCACTACTGACGTGATGAGACACCGCGAAAAAGATTCAGTGTAAAAATTAATGAGTTAGTCTAGTCTTCTGACTGGAACAAAGGATGTGCAACTGATTAGGTCTTTCTAAGGGGGATGCAGGCTTTCGTCCTGGAGAACTCAGTTGTTTCTACAGGAAGCAGCACCTTAATTTACAGTTATCTATTCATTTTTCTCCCTATTGCCCCTCCCAATTTTTAGGGTCTGATATGCTAGGTAAAATAAAACGGGGCCCCTACACCTTTCCTGCCAGTCAGGAGGCTTTGGTATGGAAAAAATTGCCCCCAAAAGGCTGAGATCAAGGTTTTAAAATAACAGGTGAGGAAACAAAAAGTTTCTATTAGAGTTTTAAAAAGTTGTTCAAACCTGTAGCACTGGCTTGTGCTCCTATCAAAGGGTTTGTTTGCAAGTGTGGAACCTGTGTTTGCAAAATCACAAAGTGTGGCGATAAAAGATTTAGACCGGTACATCCTAATCTTATGTATTAATAAAACCTGAACCCAACTGTGTGATGTTTTTAAACTACTTTATTGAGATATGATTCACATGCAAAAAGCTGTACATATTTAATGTGTACAACTAGAGGACTTTGGAGTTAAATATATGTCCATGAAACTGTCACCATAATCGATGCCATTAACTGGGTGTGTGATTCATGGGACAGTTTCACACAAATAGGAATTTATATCAAGAAAATTCCAGAATCAATTTTTCCCTTAACATAGATTCTGATAAACCCAAATAAGGATTTTAAATATTAAAATCACCAGGAAAATGGCCCTGTTAAATTTTTTAACCAAGTTCCTAGATAGCAGAATATTTTATTTTGTTTCTAAATTACATGTGTGACAAATGCTTGGTTAGAATTAAAAATTTCAAGAAATACAGAAATGTGAAAAGTGAATGTGTTCCCCTTTTGTTCAACCTCACCCCCATGTCACAGAGGTAACCACTATTGGCAAAGAATGTAAGCATCTTAATTAAATATTTTCAAGGCAAAATAAGAAATAAATATCTACTTCTAAATCTCTAAATTAAGTTTAAATAGCCAAAATGTACACTGTTTACCTTTGTCTCAGCTTCAGAATGTTTGCTAGTTTTAAGATCTCAATCAACAGTTAGTCTTTCCTTCATTATATGACAAAATGTAACACAGAAGAGCTAAGTTATTACAAACTGCTTATCAAGTCGGAAATCTCAAGTCAGACCACTCATCCTTTACCAGACAGTTTATCACACAAATGAGGAATGAATGTGAAAATTGACCCTTAATTTGAAACTTGTCTTTTCAAGCAGCTATTGTTTTCTATTTTTCCCTCTTATTAAAGGAAAGAAGAAAATCGTCCTTAGATTATTGGGACTTACCGTCTGCTCTGGTCCTGAGGTAGACATTTATGCAGCAAAAGGAAGCTTGGGGCTTTGTTGGCTCTGCACTGATTCGCGGACCACTGTGGGGGTGTTATTAAAATGTTTAGTATGCAAAATACTTTGATATACACATCTCAAATTTTTATACTAATCCCTGATTCTGGATGTTTATTATATTTTTCCCCTTAATTGTTCTCATGGCAACCAAGATTTATGGATGTAAAGACAATTTAGCAGGACTTCTCAACATCTTAGAATGGTTACAAGGAAGTGGTATTTCAATGCAGATTGGCTTCGGGCTGTGTAATATTAGGGAAACGTGCAGGTTTTGGCTTGGTTACTAGGTAGAGATAATTCATTCAGTTTTACTTTTTTATGTTGTTTTTTCTTCTCCTTATGGGCCAATTTGATTTCAAAGTATTATTTACTGCTCATGACTTCACTTTCCTGTGTGCTCACCATTTTCTGATGTTGATTTGCAACATTAATGTGTCTGGCTAAGAGGGCTCCTTGTAGTTTATCACCAGCCAAATAACGTAAGCGAGGTTGTGCATCTGGTGAGTCCAAAGAAGGCTGATGTTATTCCAGGTGACAGGTCCATGCAGGATTTCTTGTGTTTGCTTTTCAGAAAGTGCTTGCTCACATTTCAGAGAAATTGGAGATAGAATGGACTTCTGAAATCATGTATTCCAACCTCCCACACAAGGCAAAAAAAAAAAGCCCCTTCTCTATTCCTGACAGTCATCCAGCTTATGTTGGAACCAGGCTCAACAAATACATTTATCTGTATTCTAAAGAACACTGCTGATTAAGTCAATATTTTCATGACATACAAGAAGAAAGGGAGTGGAAAAGAAGTGGATAACTCTGAATACTTTTCATCTGGTCAACATGGGACACGTTGCCTTCATATAATCTGGGAAGTCGGTTCTATAATCCTATTTTACATATGAAGAAACTGAGGCACAGAGTGGCGAAGTAACTTACCCAAGTCCCCCTAGTTAGTAAGGGTGGGAGCTGAGATTCCAGCCAAGGTGAGTTCAAGGGCAGAGCCACCCCTCTTCTCACTACATCTATTACTCTCCTCTAACGAGACACGAGACACGAGGAAATACTTCTGATCCTGAGGACCTTGCTTCCATGCTTTAACTTTTCTTGAGGTCACTCATTAGCTATAATTGTGAGAAATTCAAAGGAGTCCTGGGGTGAATTCAGTTACTTTCTTGTAGGAGTTTGAACAACTTGGTAGGAGTTGTTAGTTTGATGGAAGGGTTTCCTGAGGAAAAACTCAGAGGGGCCCTGTTCTGGCGAGTTGGCCTCTTCCTCATTTGTAAAATGCAGATAATTGCGCCTACTTCTGAGTTGTTGCGAGGACCGAATGAGAAAACCTGCAAAGACCTTGCAGAGTGAACAACACCTAGTAGATACTCACAGGAAAGCATGATTTCTTTTCTTCTGTTACTCTGTTATCTGCATTTTCCCGCTTTATTGCGATATGATTGACATATAACACATGTAAGTTTAAGGTGTTTAGTGTGATTTGATACATGTATATATTGAGAAATTGTTACTTCACACATAATTAACATTTTTGTGTGTATGGTGATAATATTTAAGATCTGTTCTCTGAACAAGTTTTAAGTATATGACGCAGTATTGTTAATTGAAGTCACCATGTGGTACCTTAGAGCCCCAAACTTATTCAGCTTACAGCTACAAGTCTGTACCCTTTGGAATAGAGTCAACAGAATTGTAACAGCTATATACGATGTCAGAGGGGTAGTAGATTGGGGGAGAGAAGTTATCACTTTGCGAGACGTGTAAATGTCTAACTATTACATTGTTTTGTACACTTGAAACTAATAAAAAGAAATCCTTAACTTAAACAAACAAACAAGCGAAAGGTTTGTACCCTTTGGCCAACATCTCACCATTTCCTCTGCCCGTCCCCCCGCCCCCCCCCTCCCCCCCCCCCGTCCTCTGGCAACCACCATTCTACTCTCTATTTCTGTGAGTTGGGCCTTTTTAGATTCCACGCGTAAGTGATGACACGTAGGGTTTGTCTATCTCTGTCTGACTTATTTTAGTTAGCACAATGCCCTCCAGGTCAAGGATGGATTATTATTATCTTTTATCATTGTTGTCAGTGTTATTATTTGTTGATTGCAGTGCTGGCAGCATTTTCTCAGGGTTTGATTTCAGAGAGCAAAATTCAGTTTCACCAATTGCTTCTCAAAATATTCTCCTGTCCTCTCGAGCCTTTATAAGAATCAGATCCCACAGGCTCCTAGACCTTCTGGGAGAGGGTGAAAACCTCTGCAAGTGGACAGCACATGTTACCCGGAAGCTTTGGCAGTCTCCTCTCCGCGGCCATCACACCGTGGAAGCTGACGCTTCTGGCTGGATAGAGCACTAGCAGACATTCTTCTTCTTTACTTAGTTTCAAGTATTTTAAGAGATAATATATATTGTCATATAAAATCATTCCTAAAACAATGTTTTAATACTAAAGATCACTATTTAATTTGGTTAGAGATGGGAATTTAAAGTGGAATTATGATTCATTTAAAATGTCCCTCTTGGTTCTTCCATCGCTTTACATTTTACTGCCCGAGAGGAAGGGAACTCGTGGGGGCGGGGAGGGAATAGTTTATGCCCCTGAGGTGGAAAGCCCAAAACCTTCTAGATCCCAAAACTAGGAAGAAGAAGCCAAAGCTGCTAAGTGTCCTCAGACCACTTTTGTGTATTCAGATATTAAAGAGAATTTTAAAATGAAAATACAGTAATATTTGCATAGACTGCAGATGTGTTAGTCTAGGTCAAAGAGAATGTGACCCATACATTTTTTTTTTCTGAATGTCCTCAGGGATTTTAAAAGTTTGGTTATATATGTTTTAAGGAAAGAAGCAAGGAAAACATACATGGAAGCTAAGATATATAGAGGTGTGCTTGCAGCCCATGAATAAACTAATGTGAGCAGAAAATTCTAGAGCAGGGGTCAGCAAACTTTTTCTGTATAGGGTGAGACAGTACAAAAGCAAACTTTTCTGTATAGGGTGAGGCTTCTCAGACCACATACAGTCTCTGCTGCAACTATTCAACTCTGCTGTTGTAATATGAAAGCAGCCATAGCGGATACAGGAAGGAATGTACATGGCTGTGTTCCAATAAAACTCTGTTTACAAAAACAGATAACAGGCCATGGCTTGCCAGCCTCCTCTGGCTGAGGAAGAAGTTGGAAAGAAAGAAAGCGCCCTTAACACCAGACTGAGAAGCTTTTCGTTTATTTCCCCCCATAACAGAGGATTTCAAAGCCTTATCATTTTCACTGCTCTGGAGAACCCACTGGGATAACATGCCCCCTTTGTCATCAGATCCCATCCAAGCCACCAAAAAATTTGCCAAAATAATGCAGTTAAGTTTTGCTCTCCAGTGCCTTAAGAATTTGCATTTGTGTATCTTCCATCTGTTGAGCTAAGAGGAAATATCAGTTTGTTCTTAGTATTATGGTACAAATAAGGATGGGCTCCACTGCCAGGGGGGTGGGACAAACTACTGGATATGGTGGAATATGTGCAGGTCCACGATTGTTTAACTGATTCACAAGACCCATGCCTTATCGATTTGATCATGAACCTGGGAAATACTGGCAGACTCGTCCATCCGGGAATAACTCCACCCAACACACAATTCAATTTTCAGAGCTGCTGAGAATCCAAAATCCAGTTTTCACAAATAAATATCCAGGACACCCACTGAAAATGGTATGGTAGATAAACAAGGAAAAATATATTGGTATAACTATGTCCCATCCAATATTTGGGACATATTTATACGAAAAATTTATTTGCTATTTATCTGAAATTTAAACTTAACTGAGCCTCCTGCGTTTTCTCTGGCAGGCCTAACAATGAAGATACAGGATTAGTTTTTTTGCACTATTTATTGCATCATTATGTCAGTTGATTAGTTATCCTTCAGCAAGGCTGTTCTTTTTTTTAATTAATTGTGGGAGTCTAATGACAGTCAAATCTCATTAATTCCAAACTCACTGATTTAGAATTTTGATTATTTATGCAAAGGTTTTGCTGAAATGTACTTTAAAATAAGCCTATTTGTCATTGATAGTACAAACAAAAGTGAAAGAGAACTATTTATCTCCTTGGGAGACTACAAATAGTGTAATTATAATATAATCAGAGGCTATTGTCATTTAGACTGTATGTTTCATTTAATAATTACAGATCATTCTGTCATTTATTGAAGCAAGCCAAGACTTGACCAGGCAGAGTCAGGTGCAGCCACCTAAGTCCCCCTAGCCCTTGTGTCCCACCTGTCCCCAGTACACAGTGTGTGCCAGTCTCTCCTGTTTGATGGCGTTGCTTTTGTTCATTGGGCTTGCTAGAACCGCACTACTTAGAAGGTACCCTATAAATGTGTGTTAGGTGGGTTAATGAATGAGTGTTATCTGCACATGGTAACATAATCAAAGTGTCTTTGTGGCTAAACATCTTACATTTTATATTTAAAAAGATAAATTTGAGCTGGTGTCCCCCTCATTCCAAATTTCAGTCCATAAAGAGAGTTTTGGGTAAAGTTAGTTTCATTGCATAACGGCCCATGTGAGGCTAACACTGAAAACATGTTATTGAAATTCTGCAAGTGTTTTATGAGGCGAGAAAGAGAGAGAGGTGCTTGTAAAGTCACCATGAGCACCCCTCTCTTCTGTGCTAGGATCGTGGGTCTCAAACATTATCAGGCCGCTAATGATGTACAAGTGAATAAGGTTTAGCCTGCAATCTTCCTTACTGGCTCCCAGTTTCCATGATCACGTACACACACACACACCAAGTATGGCTGTCACTGACAATATATTAATGATTTCAAACAAATATGTAGACATTTACACATGCTAAACTGTATTTGTATTATTGGAGACTACTATATGCAAGCCAACTGACAGATCCTTGGGCCTACCAGTGGACTCTGGACTACTTGTGAGGGATATTAGGCCTGAGTGGCTTACATGGGGAAAGCGTGACACCAGAATCTCTATTGCCAGGGAATGGTCAGCATCTAGTCTTAGAGACACATTCAGATGAGGCTTGTTCTCAGTTTCTATCTGTGGCTTCTTTCTTCTCTATTTCCTCCAGCAGAGAAAATGCATTCATAGGAACCAGGGGATTAAGAATGAAATCTCCCTGTATGTTCATAATCCCACCCACATTTCAGGAGTATTTTTCCCAGAAATCTAGGAGAATTCAGGAGGGTGATCAGGGGCTTTTGGATGTGAGCTGACTCATGGTCTGACGACTGCCTGTGTTCTTCCTTGTCTCACAGCACCCTAGAGGGGTACTATGTGGACGACGCCCTGCAGGGCCAGGGTGTTTACACTTATGAGGACGGGGGCATTCTCCAGGGCTCCTATGTGGACGGAGAGCTGAATGGTCCGGCTCAGGAATACGACACAGACGGGAGACTGATCTTCAAGGGACAATACAAAGATAATATTCGGCACGGAGTATGCTGGATATATTTCCCAGTAAGCCTTGCTTTGGGTCATTTTGCTGGAAAATAGCGTGTTTTAAGACAATGCTTTGACTCTTTACAATAAAGAGTAAAATGTATTCTCTACATCAGCAAATGTGAAGCTGTGAATGTTGAGTCACAGTAGCTGAAGCCAACAGTTCATGGGCTATGTCCTTTCATTGACTTAGATTGCCAGTCCTTCCACCTACCATGAGTTTCTTTTCAGTTGGTTTGGAAAGGGATGATTCAGCATGACTAAAACAAACTGAGACCAATTGGTTGTATTGTGTACCACTAATGAAGACAAAAATACAGAACTTTTAAACAATATTTCTTTGATTTACTATAGAAAGAGGTGGTGGAATATTTCATAGTTGCATTTAATTTTATTCTGTTTCTCATATGCAAGAACTAATCCAAAAATTCCCCATCTTTTTAGACTTACTACACTGTAGTTACTTGATTTTACAATCTTATTGTTTAATAAGGTGCTTTGTGGTTTATATTGCTTAAATTGATTAAAATTAACTTGCCTTTGAGTATTTGATAACATTTTATAATATGTCTGGAGTTTACCAGAGCAAAAAGATGTGGCAAAAACCATAATTGGGAATTAATGCTGTAATTTTTGTTTGCATTTCAAACATCCCATCTGTTGTTAGTAAATTTCCAGAAAATGTTTCAGAAAATCGACCTTAGAAAATATTTCATCTAATATTTTATTTTGTCTAGAGCTTCAGTCAAAATATATTTTTCCTTACTCTGAACCCTATCTTCCTATGATTAAAAAGTATTAATAAAAACAAAGTATCTATTACATGTAGAACAAGAAAAGTAGTCCCAGCCAGACCTACTTATACATTATTGTTCTTAAAAAATGTTATACTCTGGGAACAGGGCATAATCAAAGAACATAGTAAAACATTTTGAAAATAATTTCTAAAGCATTTGCACATCCTCTCGATAGGATCTGCAGTAGATCAGAAGTCCTTTCAGTTACTGCCTAGAAGGAGCGAGAAGAGGGATGTGGTGGGGGCCACTTACCAGTTTAGAAAGACCTGAAGTTTCCTTGCTTCATGAGTACACGGGGTGAACTTCTTGCCGCTGACAGGACAGGGACTCTTGAAGTCAGGAGAAGTGGAACTCTGCGTGAGAATGTGTATAAGAAAGAGGCAAAATGTGGTCTAGCAGATTCTCCCACTACCTGTCATTTTACTTGTGACTATGATCAATTAAGTCCCTAGAGATCAAAGATGCACTGACCGAATGGGTCCACCTTCCTCATTGTAGTTGCATTTTGAAACCTAAATGGGCAGCTACATTTTAGCCTTTAGCCTTATTAGCTTTTTTTAAATTATTTATTTTTTTCAGTTTCAGTTGACATTCAAGATTATTTTATATTAGTTTCAGGTGTACAGCATAGTGGTTAGACATTTATATAATGTATGCAGTGATCCCCCGATTAATCATTATCTCATTAAACACCAAGAGAAGACTCTGCCATGGGAAGGAAATATTGGGGAGTTATACGCCGTCAAATTAATGTGGTTGAGAACACTAGCCTTCTCTCCAGCGGCTCTTGGCAGTGGAGGGGCTAATCCCACCCCTTTGCTCTCTGGATTCAGAATCAACTAAGAAGCAGGCAGAGGTGTCAGGGATAACAGTGTGGGTTTTATTATGGCAGTGTTGGATAGGAGAGGTCATGTGGGCTCTTACCTTCCCCTCTGAACCGAACATCTGGACCAGCTGCAGACAGAGCAACTAGAAAGCTGCAGATTTCCCCTGGGGAAGCAGGGCCTCCCTGGGGGAGCTCCCCTAAGGGGAGGACAGGAGAGGAGAGGTAAACAGATGTACCTGCGGGCACTGCCAGTTCCCAGGCCCCTGGAGATGGTGAGCAAATATGTAGCAGGCCGCATGGGAGCAGCAGGCTTTCTCCTGTTCTAACCCCAACCCAATAGCGAGCTGGGTGTCAGTGGGTGTCAGACTCTGCCTTCTCACTAATGAGTCCTCCTCTCAAGAGAAGGAGCCACTGGGCAGAGGAGAGAAAACAGCTTCTTCCCCAACCCTCCCTGACACAGCAGACAAGGAAGTTACTGTGACCTGGGGTCAAAGCAGGAACAAGGGGAGGAAAAACTACTGATTCTCCCTGCAGTGTTTACAAGCTCTCTCTATGGACAGCTTCTTTTTTTCAAAATTTTACCTTGGGACAGGGCAGTCAAGTTTTTAATTAAAAATTCATAACCCCTTTTGGAAATAAAAGTAGAACCTCTGCTTTATTATTCTAGACAAATAAATTCGCTTGCCCCCAAAACCCAAAGTTTAAAGCATGTAAGGGAAGAAAAATGTAAGACCCTAGAAAGGCAGAATAAACAGCACCGTTGATGGCTTATATTCGTTTGGGCATGTAAGAAACACAAAAGCTCTAACACCCTTCAGCTAAATAGCCACTGAAGCCTGAAGGCAGGTCTTGCAGAAAGCGTCAGACCCATTTATGCCGGGTTATTAAGAATTAACTCGGGGAGGAGAAAGCAATAATAGATCCCTAATGTACTTTCTCCGTGAAAAACGCTTCCAAGTATTTTTCTTTCTATGAAGTGCTGTGGTTCGTTTTTTAGTTTATAACCTTTTTTCTCCAAAGAGCAATTAGATTCAGGGAACTACAGAAATCATGTACCCGATGTTATTCGTTCCTGCTGGCTTTCAGTAAGCAGCATTTTTGGGATGACTGAGAAATCATCCTACATCACTGACTCTGAGTAGCTGCTCCTAGAACCTCTGAGTTGGGGAAATAACCAAGCTTTTAGAAGATGTCCTAGTATTACTATTGTTACATCAAATCCACAGAGTTCTTAGAATTTCAAAGTTATACCGTAAGGACCTTCTGGTGGGGGGAAGGAGACAGCTCTTGCAGTCTAGATTAGATTATTTTGTGATTATTTATTAGGTTGGTGCAAAAGTAATTGCAGTTTAAAAGGTTAAAAATAATTGCAAAAACCGCAATTACTTTTGCACCAAACTAATATTAGATTATTTTTCGACATTCCAAGTCACTTCAAAAAGTACTTATGGATCGGGAGCATTTGAGATCTTGCTCCTTGCCATACGTCATCAGTTTAGCGCAATATTAGGTTGGTGCAAAAGTAATTGCGGGTTAAAAATATAATTGCAAAAACCACAATTACTTTTGCACCAACCTAATAAACTTAGAAAAAATTACAAATATACTGTGGATTACTTTCTGTGTCCCTAGAGCTTACCAGGATACAGAATTCTATGACAGCCTCTGCCCTAAAGCATTTAATGACCCTTAGGAATGAAGTAAGTGACAATTAAACAGGAAGCACAGCTGGCTTCTCTCCTGGAAAGAGGCAGGAGGGAGCAGTAAATAAAGAAGATTGGGAAGAAAGAAGTGATGGGGAAGGGAGTGGAATCTAGGTGATCTTTTTTCACTTTTTCTTCTAACTCCCAAAAAAGTGATGGTAGAGGATTCTCAGAAAGATAGTGTCCAGAAGACCTTTTGTTTATCTCCTAGAAAATGCAGACAACTCTCTTCACTCACATACACTAAATTAATTCTTACCTACACTTGAACTAAAGATTTTCCCTACAGACAAGCAATCCAAAATACAACACTGAGAAGTGAAATCGTATAAATAGTAGGTCAGACTGTCTTGCCACAGAGCCTCATCATATCTGGTATTGGCCCAAAGTAACACGTAGTTACATTTCCTTTAAATGTTTGTAACTAATATTACAAATATGACATATTTGTTTCTTAGATCATAAACCAAGATAGAGTATCAGTAACTTGCGCAGGATTATAAATTGCAACTCAATCTCTGACTCTAAATCAGGCCTCTCTGCACCTCTGCATATAACTTCTAGAAGTTTATCCATATGGGGCTGAATGGGGAGATAGGCGTCATGGGTTTTGCATTCTTTTGAAAAGTTCTTTGTTCTTAAACTGTTACGATCCATATTAGTGCTATTAACCATGGGAGTACACAAGAGAAATTTCTTGAAATGCATGTCATAGAGATAAATACTATATATAATGTTCTCTGGGTTTTGGTTTCTCCCATTAGGATGGAGGCAGCCTTGTAGGAGAAGTAAATGAAGATGGGGAGATGACTGGAGAGAAGATAGCCTATGTGTACCCTGATGAGAGGACTGCACTGTATGGAAAATTCATCGATGGAGAGATGATAGAAGGAAAGCTGGCTACCCTTGTGTCCACTGACGAAGGAAGGCCTCACTTTCAACTGATGCCCGGAAGTAAGTGGAATCTGCTTCAGGTGGGCTGCTCTAATTCCAAAGCAGGTTGTTAGGGCTTATATGAGAGAAGTTCATTTCTTCGTCTAGTCCACTTTCATCAGCTTTGCTGCATAAACCTCAACACCTCAATAGTTTACAACAACAAACACACATCTGCTGACCAGCTCGTCTCGGCTGGGCTTGGCTGGACCAGGGTAGCCCTGAAGCTTCTAGTCAGGTTTCAGTCTGCTCTGTATGTCTTCATTCTAGGGCCCAGTCGGAAGGGCCAGTGGCAACCTGTGTCAAGATCTTCTCAGCTGGGTCACAGGAGGCCAGAGCATGAGCAGACACCTGTGATGCCTCTTAAAGCCTCAACTTGGAACTGACACAATGTCACTTTCACCCACGTTTCATTGGTCAAAGCAAAGTCACACGGTGAAGCCAAACATCAGTGGGGCAGTGAAATATACACCAGGCACTTTCACAGCAGATGCTGAAAAGTCACATGACAAGGGTATAGCTGTATAATTCAAATATAGGGAAAGAGTAAAGAAATGACAGCAGTAATCCAATCAATTTCAAACATGATATTTCAGTAAAAACTGAACTACAGATTAATAACATTAAAGAATCAAATTAGGCAGATCTCCAAATTGGTACAAATTGTAAAGCTGACTCAACTTGAACTCTGATTGGGAAAAATAAATGCATATTGGCATCCCTGCCCTCTTCAGAACCTGGCATCTGCCTGGAGTACACACTTGATACATGAGTGAGCCCATTGGAATCCATATTAGGAAAAAATCCTATTTCCTTTTAGAAGTACAGTAGAGTACACAAAACATTTTTTTCTGATTATAAAATTTTATATTGTAGAAAATCTGGAAAATAGATAAGGAAAAAAAAAATCAAGACTTTTTTGAGTATTTTGAGTGGTACCACATAGGAAAGCTGTTTGAGTTGGTCTGATTCCTTGAAAACAATATATGCACATATTTCCAATCCAAGTTAAGCTATGAAGAGAGAAATGAGAAAAGATAATAAATGTAGGCATTAATGGGCCTAAATAATCTTTAGCTATTTGTGATCTGAAGGAGACTCTCCAAAGGGAGGTTTTGTCCAAAAATAGAACATGTGGAACTTTACATTTAGGTCTAACTTGGGTTGTCTTAAATCTCTCTCTTTTTTTTTTTTTAAATTAAAAATTGAGGCCATCTAAGTGCAATGTGGGGTTCTGGGTTGGGTCTTGGAAGAGAAAAAAAAACATTATGGAAAAACTGGTGAAATCTGAAGAAAGCCTGGAGTTTAGTTAATAGTAATATAGTTATGCTGGTCTCTTAATTTTGACAAACATGCCCTGTAACATAAGAAGTTACATTAGGAGAAACCATGAGGGGTTTTTGAACTCTCTACACTATCTTTGCAACTTTTCTGTAAATTTAAAATCATTCCCAAATCAAAAGGCTGTTTGTTGTTGTTTTTTAAGTGCAACAGCAATCGTTGAACTTCACACTCTAATATCTGTGCTGTTCACGTATGTTCCAAAAGGAGACGTGTTATAATGTTCAGAAATGAGGAGACTCAGGCCAGGGGAGGATCCCAATGGGTGATGCAAATTTTAAAACTTCAGAAGTGGCAGCATTTTTAGTGGCAAGATCCTTGAACTTCAGAATCACTTAATTTGTGAAGATGGTAAAGGGGGTCAATCAAATATATGGTGACAGAAGGAGACTAGACTTTGGGTGGTAAACACACAATAGAGTAGACAGATACTGTATTATAAAGTTGTACACCTGAAACTTATATAACGTTATTTAACCAATGTTACCCCAATAAATTTCATTAAAATTTAGAAAGGAATAAATAATAACAATGGGGAAAAAAGAATCACTTAATTTGAGTCTCAGCTCCAACATTTACTGTATTACATTTTTGGGCAAGTTACTTTTTATTTATCCTTTTGGAACTGTTTCTTCATTGTAAAATACAGATCTTGGCACCTACCATAAAATACCATAATGAAAGTTCTTGTTACTACATTCTTCTTGGTATTAGTAAAAAAAACAGATTTTGGAAAGTCAGAGTAATCATTCTTAGGGGAATGATAGTTTTGCTTAGAACCCCTGGTTGCAAATAACGAGCATCCTCTTCAAACTACCTTAAGGCAAACAAACACAGGGCCGGGGAGTGGAGTGGAGAGTTCACTGTCAAGATCCTGGCAGGTCTCAGCTGTTTTAAGGACTGAAGAACAATTCGGGCTTCAGAAGGGTCAGAAGCCATGGCTGTTTTGGACGACTCAGAAGAAGCCATGCACAAATCTTGAGCCCTGCCACTTTTGCTTCTCTCGCCAATTCTCTCTTGCAGTTACATTTATTGACTTGCTGATCAGCCAATAGATCAGGTCTTACAGGGTCATGTGGCCATCTGGCCCAATGGTCAGGGAAGGAGGAGGAAACCGGAATGCCAATACCTCTCCTGAAACATTCCTGACCTCTCCCCCCGCACCCTTTCTTTCTCCTTAGATTTTTGTAACCACAGATTGCTTCCAGGTCTTCACTTTCTTCATGCTGATTTCTTTACCATGCCTCTGGCTGGAATTGCTTCTCACCTTTTCTCTACATAGGAAGTCCTGTCCCTGGCTCATTCCTATTCCAGCTTTAAGGCTTGGCTCACCTCTTAGAATCAATGTTGGTCAAGTGAATAAATGAATTCTAGCCAAAGATCCTAGTGTAAACTATAGAGAAAAGGAGGAAAAGTAAAGAATGCCTCTGTTTGCCCGGAGCACCAGGATTGGAGGAAGGGACAACAAGCCTTGGGAAAGGTGGCATCAATTCGCTGACAGCAGGAAGATGTTTGTTACTCCTCTGTGTGTCTGCACAGCCCCCAGCACAGCGCTTGCACTTTCTTGGCGTTTAGCACGTTTGTGATGAGTGTTAGTCTAAGGAAAGGAGATGGAAGTTCACAGGAGAATTTCTGCACAATAAAACATATATTCCACAGAAAAAGTTTGTTTAAAAAGTGTGGTTTGTTTGATATATCTCCTTGGGCAAGGGAAACAAAGGGGGGAAAAAATGGGACTACAGCAAACTACAAAGTTGTTGCACAGCAAAGGAAACCATCAACAAAATGCAAAGGTATCCTACTTAATGGGAGAATATATTGAACAATGATACTTCTGATAAGGGGTTAATATCCAAAATTTATAAAGAACTCATACAACTCAATGCCAAAAAGACAAACAATCCAATTAAAAAGTGGGCAGAGGCCCTGAATAGCCATTTCTCCAAAGAGGACATACACATGGCCAATAGACATATGAAAAGATGCTCAACGTCACTAATCATCAGAGAAATGCAAATAGAAACTACAACGAGATATCACTTCACACCTGTCAGAATGGCCGTCATCAAAAAATTAACAAAAATCAAGTATTTGCGAGGATGTGGAGAAAAGGGAACCCCTCGTGCACTGTTAGTGAGATTGCAAATTGGTGCAGCCACTGAGGAAAACAGTATGGAGGTTCCTCAAAAAATTAAAAATAGAAGTACCTTATGACCCAGCAATTCCACTCCTGGGTATTTATCTAAAGAAATCAAAAACACTAATTTGAAAAGATATATAACCCCCCATGCTCACTGCAGTGTGATTTGCAATAGCTAAGATATGGAAGCAGCCTAAATGCCCGTCAATACACAATTGGATAAAGAAGATATGGTACATATGGAATATTACTTGGCCATAAAAAAGAATGAAATCTTACAACTCTTGAAATATGGATGGACCTAGAAGGTGTTATGCTAAGTGAAATAAGTCAGACAGAGAAAGACTAATACTGCATGATCTCACTTATATGTGGGCTCTAAAGAACAAAATAAACTAAGAAATAAAACAGAAACAGACTCATAGCTACCGACAACAAACTGATGGTTACCAGATGGGAGAGGGGTTGGGGGCCTGGGTGAAAAAGGTGAAAGGATTAGGAAGTAAAAATTGGTAGTTACAGAATAGTCACAGGGATGTAAAGTACAGCATAGAGAATATAGTAACATTGTAATAACTATGCATAGTGCCAGGGGGGTACTAGACTAGTCAGGGGGACCACTTCTTAACTTATACAAATGTCTAACCACTCTGCTGTACACCTGAAACTAATATAAAATAACATTGAATGTCAACGGTAATTGAAAAATAAATTTAAAAAAAAAATAAAAATAATTTAAAAAGCCGATCCCGAGAGGGAAAATAAAAGTGTGTTTTTTTGTGTGTGTTTTGTTTTTCTTCCTTCTTTTGAACTAAGTTCCTTTAATGGAACGCGTGCTGGTCCATTGCCACTGTGCTCTCAGGTGCATGCCTCGGCCTTTCCCTGCCCGGCATCTATGCAGGAGGGTCTTCCCCTTACAGGCTGCCTTTCCCAGGCTCCTGTGCCTCTGGCTTCTGTCAGGGTTTGGCCAACTGGAGGCACTGGCTAGGGACATGAGAGAGAAGGGAGTAGGGAGAAGCCCTCTTTGTGTCCAGCAATATCTCAAGCAGTGGCCTCTCTCCTGACTTCGTCTTATACCAGGAATGTCCCCATAGTTCCAGCTTTGCCAGGCTTCCCCAGACCTAGAGCTCCAGGAACCCCCGCTCTGCCTTTGTCCTTCTGGCTTGGGGTTGTGGCTTCCTGCTTTTGCCAGTTTCTGGGCTCTTCACTGCCCCATCTGGCTTCTCAGCTCTCCCATCCTCTGTATAATCAATTTCCTGAATTCAGCTCTCTCTAAAATACTCTAATGGTCTATTTCCTAGTTAGATACTGACTGACTGGCTTGCTTTCTAACTTTTAGTTTCAGACATTAATTTGGGTTTTGATTGTAATATAAAAAAATGAATTGGTCCTGGTAACCCCTGAGAACCTCTAAGGAATTGCTTAATGGAATTATTTGTGACGCCTTAGTGCCTAAAATAACTTACTTTGCAGGAGCAAACCTCCAGTTCCAAAACTTGCTTCTTTACTCATTAGCCTTTGGAGCATCGTGTGTCTTCACTGTGCTCTGGGGTGATCCTCTGAGGCCAATCCTTTGCAGAGAACCAATGTTAATTCTAGGCCTGAGGTTAATTCTAGGACCATAGTTTCTGGAATAAATTACTAATTGGCTTTTGAACCACTTTAATAGAAATAGAATGACTTTGTAAATGCTTCATCAAAAGTAGTTCCGTTCTTAATTCTGGTGAAGCCAAGTGTTTATTTTTAGTGAAAGAGACAAGTGCCAGGGCTGGGTGGTTGGATTCTATAGACTGTGTCTAGTATGAAGAAAACCACAAGAAAATTTTAAGACCATTATCCAATATGATCTGACCAGAGAGATCTCAACGTTTCATGACAAAGCATTTTCTTGATTAAAAATTTTAATTATGCAAGCATCTTTTAAACCATTTGAATCAAGAAAATTCAAAAGCAAAAATAGAATTTTGAGGGCTACTTCTGATGGCTATTCATTAAGACCTGAAACTAAAACTCAAGAGCAAATCTAAACACTGTGTCCATTTATTTTGAAGAAGTTCATTCTAGTTGGTATAACTTGAATCAACATTTTTCGTTAGTTAACTTTTCCTGGTCCCATGGACACAGAGAAGTTTTAAATGCTTTCCCCTAACTCTGTATCCAGACTGAGATTTTCGTTTGCTTTTTAGGTGCGGTGTACCACTTCGATAAGTCAACTTCATCTTGCATTTCTACCAGTGCTCTTCTTCCAGACCCATATGAATCAGACAGGTAATTTTTTCCTTGTGGTTTTAATGGCACTGTTTGCATGAGGTTAAATAACCCTGGTGGTGGGAACTCATGGTCCTCTGTGGCCCTCTGCTCAGGCCACGTTCCTGACCAGAAAACAATGTTCATATGTTCTGAAGAAGAATGTTTTTATTCTCACATAGAAGCTGTGCCTGTAAGAGAGTTTCTCCATTGAGAAAGCACAGAACAGCCGTTCTAGAATGAAATCTCTACATTCGGGCCAGGCAGCCAGCTATGCCGTGCCCAGGTGTCCCCTTTCTCGGGGCTCTGGTGCCACATGCTGGCCTCTAGGGGAGCATTTCACACTCATTAAAGCTCTAACCTGGGCAGGGACCAGAATGCCTTCTTTTCTACTCAGCCCAGCTGAGGGAGGCTGGAACGCAAGGCAACTGATTCACTAAGGGAGAACAAGAGTGAAACGACGAAAATATAAGAAGCATAAAAACATTCCAGCTTATGACTTACAAGTGTCTGATTCTATAAGCTCACTCCCCAAGTGTCAAGTCCTGTTCCATTTCCTCTCTTATCTAAACTCAGCTCCTGATTCTTGCTACAGCTTCTCTGGTGCCTTCCTGGGGTTCTTATTCCCTAGCAACTGGTCTATTGATGAGTTAAGAGACCGTCTGCAGGTAGTTTCCTCTTGGCCTCACTCTTTGTAAGCCTGGCTTACAGAGCCTGGTTTCCATTCACTTTCTGCTCCCATCTGAGAAATAGGCCTCTCTTGGTTCAACTGACATGGTTGACCCCACAATGTCATAATGAGTGACTGGTCTCTTTCTTGACATGAGGCTCTGGCCCATTTACAAAGGGAAGGGTTTGGTCTCTTGTTAGCCCTGAAACACAACAGTATCATCATCGTGCGTATGTCTTTTTGGTTACTGTCGTTGTGATGATGTTGCACACTGATATCCTCAACACTTATCAGTGGTTTATGAAGGCAAACCTTTTATTTTACACTCATGGTTCTGTGGGTTGGCTGAGATTCAGTCACTTTTGACTGGGCTCATCTCAGCTCAGCTGGACTAGGCTGGACTCCAGGTTTCAAGTTGGGTTCAGGTCTGTTTCACATGTCTTCATTCCAAAATTCAGGCTAAAGGAGCAACAACCACCTGGGCCGTCTTCTTCTTGAGGCGATGAATGGAAACTCTGGAGGTGGCTGGCAGAAGCTTGCCATGCTTCATAACACCTGAGACCTGGCATGCAGTCACTCTGCCCACATTCTAATAGCAAAGCAGGTCATACAACCAAGCTCAAAGTCAGTCAGGCAGGGACGTACCCTCTGCTAGCTCTGAAGAAACACCGCAAGGTCACGTGGCAAAGTGGCAGGATGTATAGTTCTCTCACAGGAGGGAGTAAAGAGTTGGAAGCAGTAATTCAGTCTTCCACTCCATAAAATAAGCGTGAGATCCATGTAACAGAAATTACAGATGACCAGTTTCACTACAGCCATCACATCCCAGTGTCCGAAGGAACTGAAATAGTTGTTGATGGAGCGTGTGCTCTCTGATAAATCCAGTCCAATAATCACCAGTGCTGTTTTCTTGTAAAACAAGGGGTGGGCGAACTTTTTCTGTACAGGGCCACATAGTAAAGATTTTAGGCTTTGTGGGTCTCTATTGCAACTACTCAGCTGTGCCTTTGTAATACTAAAGCAGTCAGAGACAATTCTAAACAAATAGGTTTGGCTGTGTTCCAATAAAACTTTATTTACAAAAATGGGCAGCAGCCAGATTTGGCCCCTGGGCCAGAGTCAGCTGACCTGTTATAAACTCCTTTGTTGGGAAGTGCTTTTTGGATGGATTCTATTAACTATTTGTCACGCTTTCACATAAAAGATTCATCTTGGGACTTAATTAAAACAATTTTTCCCTCCTATTTGGCACTGACAAACCTGGGTACCACTTTAACTAGCTTTGGAGAATGTTTTATTTGTCTAGGAAGACAGTGAAAATTGACACTAACTAAAAACATAAATTTTTTAAAACCTTGTATCAAGCACTGAGTTGCTTTATGAATGTCCCATAATAACCCTCTTATTAGAGAACAAATTTTGAACATCACTCTCAAAAGAGACATAAGTACCAGTTTTTCAATTTCCAGTGCCAAAATATTACCTTCCTTCCTTCCTTCCTTCCTTCTTTCTTTCCTTCCTTCCTTCCTTCCTTCCTTCCTTCCTTCCTTCCTTCCTTCCTTCCTTCCTTCCTTCCTTCTTTCCTCCTTCCCTCCCTCCCTCCCTCCCTTTTTCCTCATTGGATTATTACGAACTGACAGTTTGGATTCAGTAGCCATAATGATATTTTGGTGATTGATGTAAGGAAAGACGTATCAAACTTAAAGAATCATTATTGGACTCTTTTTGCTATTTAGGGTTTATGTTGCTGAGTCTCTCATTCCCAGCGCTGGGGAAGGACTATTTTCAAAGGCAGCAGTGGGACCTAATACTGTTATGTCTTTTTATAATGGAGTCCGAATTACACACCAAGAGGTGAGTGCAGTAGAAGTGGAAAATCCCCTCGGTTTGTTAAAGGGCTTTGTTTCAAACACCCTTAATTTTCTCATTAGTCCCCTTTATTTTAGTATTTATTAGAAATGTAAAGGAACAAACAGATAGGCTTTTTTGTAAAATTGATTGGATATTGTCTTATAGCAGTCTTCAGCCCGCTAGAGCAAAAATACCATAGACTGGGTAGCTTAAGAACAGCAAAAATTTATTTCCCAGAGTTCTGGAGGCTCAGAAGTTCAAGGTCAAGGTGTCAGCAGATTTGGTGTCTACCAAAAGTCCACTTTGCTTCCTGGTTTGTGGATGGCCCTCTTTTCTCTGTAACCTCACGTGGCGGGAGGGTGGAGGGAGCTCTCTGGGATCCCTTATATAAGGCCATTATTCCATTCATGAGGGCCCATATGACCTAATTACCTCTCAAAGCCCCCCACGTTGGGGTTAGGTTTCAACATGTGAATTTGGGGGGGAAACAAACATTCAGCCTATAGCAAATGTTTTCCTCTGTGAGTCTTAAAATGATTTTTCTTTGGAGTTCCACAACTATTTTATAGAAAGTGGGGTGGTGCTTTCAATGACACAGTGATTGCTTTGTCCTGGACAATACCCAGTGTCTGAAAAACTGAGATCCAGTTGGACTTTGTCAACGACTAATTTCTGACCTTGGGCAGGGAGATTTATAAGAAGACCCCCTGTTTGTGCAAAAGCTATACAATCCCCTTCCTGGCTTCTATTGCCAAAAAATAATTTAAAATGAAAACTTAAAGAGTCGAATCACTTCTTGCCTTTAAGACACAATCTTTGTTGTATTTCCTAGATTTCATATTTTGTTTCTGTTGTTGTTTCTTCACTTCACAATTAACTTCCTTAAGTATCTGCTTAAGAGCAGAAAGTTCAACGATTCTAGCGTAGGTTGTACTCTCCATCCTGCTCTGATTTGTATTGAGTGTATGGGATTTAAATTTATCACTCATACCCCACATTCATGCCCTTACTTTTCACTTACTGCTATGGAGTGAGAAGGGGAAAATGCCATGAGATAATTAAGTTATTGCACATTCAAAGCAGTCACAAAGTCAAAGATGGCGATGCACTAAACCTGAGCTGTGGTCTGGCACACAATGACCCCCTGTGACACCAGACCTGTGGATTAGCAATCCTGAGAGCCCCAGAAATTCAGCATATGAAAGGTGGCTCAGGATACTGACATACAATTTACTTATTCAAATCTTTTACAGATACAAAAACTGAAGCCCAGAGAGGTTAAGCAATTTGTCCAAGGTCACAAATACAGCAACTCGCTGAGTTCGAGCAGGGTTTCACATCGCAGAATCTGGCTCTGGGTAAATGAATGAGGCAATCTCCTTGCCCTCCTGAAATTTAGATTCCGTTGGGGGGATAAGAATACACAACTAATGGCAACATAATAATAAATAATAGCTTAATTATTTCATGGCACATCAAGCGCCACATATCAGTATCACAAGACAGGTCTGGAGTATTAAGATCCATGAAGATTTTTTCCCCTCTCATCACTGCTCTATTCCTACACCTACAACATTGCCTGGCACACAGCAGGCACTCAGTAAGTATCTCTTGAATGAATATTGGATACATATAACAGCTTAAATATAATTTAGAGGCGGGAGAGTTGGTATACCTCTGAAAGTCGACAGTTTTGTTTGTGCGCAAATGTGATCGTCTTTGTTTCAAAAGGCTGCTCTTCTGGCCTCCGCAGATCCTGGGGTGTGGTTTGGAGGCGGGAAGCCTGTTGGTTGCACTGCAGATAGTGAGTGAGTCCTGTTGCAGAGGAGAAAGCGGGCCGGTAACCTGACTTTGCTGGTCACAGTGATTGCCCGCCCACCTGTAACAAAGATGTGAGACTTTCCTAGAGTGCAGTTTGCCATTCTTTATATTTCTGGTTCTTTTTTTTTTCTTTGGTTTTTCTTTTGCCTTCTTTTCCTCACTGTAGGGATTTGGACACTGATCCAAGAAAAAGCCATGACCCCAAGGGGCAGTAGCACACAGCAAGCTTGGGTGGGGTTCGGACAGGGTGCATGAGTGGGGATGTCCTCCCAGCATGAGAGGAGGAGGGCCGGGAGCTCCCGAGAAAGAAAGAGATCGTACATGTCCAGGTGACATGGAGCATGATGAGGAGTCTGGGGACCCGAGAGCTCCGAGGAGAGCAACGATCTGGGGTCCTCATGGTCTGGGTTTATCTTATCTGTCGCTCAAAGCTGGGGAGTGAGGGGTCCCCTTGAAAGCAGACTCTAAATGGCTGAAACTGCTTTGTTTGTGCTTTTTAAAACACAATTGGATGAGTAAAAATTTAAGTGTGGTGCTGGCAGACTTTTGAGGTGACAGTTCTCAGCCTGCAGCAAATAAACCAACAACCGAGGGATACCTGGTTATATTTTTGGGTGTCTTTGTAAGGGACTTTTAATCCTTTTTTTCATATAAGATAAGGCAACAATCAATAAATAAGAAGTTGAGCTCCCCCGGGATGGCCACATGTGTCTTTTGCACCATCAACAGTGGAGGGATTCCTTAGGCTCTTTGCAAGTTTGTGGCACTCAAACCATGAAGTTCAAAGTCAAATGAGTTACATATATCGATGTCCTTTAAGCTTTGGGGAGAAAGGTCCCTCTCATGCTCACCTTTTTTGTTTTTTGCAGGTTGACAGCAGAGACTGGGCCCTTAATGGGAACACCCTCTCCCTTGATGAAGAAACGGTCATTGATGTGCCTGAGCCCTACAACCACGTGTCCAAGTACTGTGCCTCCTTGGGACACAAGGCAAATCACTCCTTCACTCCAAACTGTACCTATGACATGTAAGTGTGACACTTAGCTGCTGGGCAGATCTGTGCCTCAGGACCCTGAGGTGCAGGGGGGCTGGCGAAAGGTGTTATCCTGCCCCAGATGAGGCCGCTCCCTCAGAATCTCCAAGGGTCCCCCTCAGGGGTCTCACGGTTATGACTTGAAACTCAGAATCTAAACAGCCCCACTCTTTGGCCTTGGCAGGCTAAGAAATGGAAAAGTGCTTTAAAGAGTAGAAATGCTGTGGAAGTACCATACTTAGTGGTTACTGTTTTATTATGGCTCATTTTTGTCCTTCAGTTGTCTCATTCTGGAAAATGAAGGATAGTGGTATTTAAAATACTAAAAATTGAAATTACTCTGCATAGTGGACATGAGGGAACCCTTTTATGATGTGAAAGGAAGGAGGAAAATAAAATCCTAAGCATATGGCCTGCAGTCTCAGTGTTGGAAAAGACCTATAAAATCAGAGAGTGCCTATGATTTGACAATAAAGACAAATGAAGTACTGACACATGCTACAGCATGGATGAACCTTGAAAACATATGCCAAGTGCAAGAAGCCAACCACAAAAGACCATTTATATGAATTGTCCACTATAGCCAAATTCATAGAAAGATCACTGCTTGCCTAGAGCTGGGGGGAGTGGGGAGAAGTGGGGGTTTCTCATGAGTATGGGGTTTCTTTTGAGGGTGATGAAAGTTTTTTAAATTATAGTGGTGATGGTTGCACCACTGAAAAATTACTGAGTCGTTCACTTTAAATGGATGAATTTTATGATATGTGAATTACATCTCAACAAAGCTGCTATTTTAAAAAATCAAATAATCCTACCTCCCTCTCGTGGTTTGATCCTCCCCTTCCAACTGTTTATTGAACCTCTTCTTGGAAACTGCCATTGATGGGGAGTTTACTCTTATCCGTAAAGGCAGCTGTCTTGACAAACTGAAATAGATATTATGAAATTAGCTTTTGAGCTCTGATGATTAGAAAGGTCTTTTCACTGAGCCTAAATGGTTTTCCTGTCACACCCAGCCCTTGGCCCCAATTGTCTCCCTTTCTCATGTATTATGTCAATCTCTCTTCCACCTAGTAGCCCTCCAAATATTTTAGTTTTCATGTGCCCCCTGAATGTTCTCTTCCCAAAGTCAGCATCTCTGACTAAAGGATGCACTGGGATTTTTTTGTCCTATCGTCACTGCTGTCCTTCGCTCAACCTGAAAATGCCAGTTCTTCCTGGGAGCCACGGAGCTGGGTGCAAGCTTTCCTGCTCAGCTGTAGCTTGCAGACAGTCTCTCAGTCCTCTAGCTTGTTAACATAAGCAGGATCAGATCACGTGCATTTAATCTGTAGGAAAATTGCCAGGATTTGACTGTCCCTTCTTGCATCCCTGAGATGGCTTAGAAATTGCTCTGGCAGTGACTTCTCTCCTTGGCAGTCAGCAACAAGTACTGAAGCTACAACTTCTGTTTAAAGGGCGGGTAGAAATGGCAAAGGACGTGTGTCATGTGAAATGAAACTGACACTGTTATTAACGCCAAGGCTGTCATGGCCAATGTGAATTAGGCCGACACATGGTTTCAAGCTGCACGCAGCTGAACAACAGCCCTTTAAAGCAGGGATAACTGATGATACATGCTATATACTTAGACGGCTGTTTCAAAGCAAATGAGTTCTGTAATGTCACTGTAAGGACATGATTTTTCTCACCAAAAAGAAGAGAGCGCAGGACATAAGTGAAGGAACCATTTGTATAAAAGCAAGCCCCTGTACTCTTCAGGGTTATTTCTTAAAAGTCCAACATGACCAATTAGTTATTTGGGGCAACGGGAAGACCACCTGAAGGATAATCAAATATAAAATTCAGGTATCAATTCAGGGCACTTACTTGTTTCTAAAAGCCTCGGTATTATTATGCACACTCAACATAAACAAAACAATGCCTTTGTTTTCACTGTAGTCTGGTAGCTAATGCCAAATGGACACACAGTCGAGAACGCCTTTCCTAGTTGTAAATACAGGTAGCATGTTGACAAGCTAACATTTTCTGCACACTCACTCTGGGCCGATGCGGTGCTTCTCGGGCATTCTCCTTCAGTTCTCCCAGGGACTCCATGGGGCAACTCCTGTCACCATCCCAGGTCACAGACAGCACGCCTGGTCTCTCAAAGGACCTAAGTGTTCTGAAGTGCTGCGTCTTAGCGCCCGCCCCCTTGAAGAGCCTACACCTGCAACTGAGTTCTTCGTTTTCAGTCTGTCCATTTTCTACTCTCTGAAAATCAAGATAATGAGCAGGAAAGGCTTCTCGCAGGAAATTTTTCAGTGTACCAAAAGATGAAACTAGAGCTCCATTTCAGGGGTTTTGTTTTTGTTTTTGTTTTTTTTATAATGAACTATTTTAATTTAGAGACAAAGAGTTGTGATTTTAATAAGGCATTCCTGAATCCCTGATCCACGGATCTCCTCTGTGGAGGAGCACAGCTTGAGAATTCTGTGCACGTGCACGAGCACGCTGTGTCTCTCACACATGCATACGCTCACCATAGTAACTAATACTAGTTGAGGCCTCATTTGCTGCCAGGCAGCGTGTGAGGTGACTCTTATTTTGTCACAACAACTCTTGTTGGATAAGGGTGACTAGTGTTATCATGATTTTGCAGACGGAAAGTGAGATTCAGACAAAGATACCAAGGTGAGCTTTCCAAGAGGAGGCAATGATCATGTGTGGAACCAGCAGTCACATTAGAGTCTTCCCACCCCAACTCAAGTATGCTTTCGGGGAATCATGGCCCCGAGTAGGGTGGACATAGAGACCCCCTTGGAGTAAGGATGGCGTTGTTCCTTTTAACCCCACATGAAAGATGTCCCTAAGCCACAGACGTATTCCTTTCTCGCCACCGTTAGAGGGAATCAGCCAAGGACTTGACTCATGCCCTATGTACCAAAATACTCTGGGCCTGCAACCTTCTCCTTTGGTGTCTCAATGCCTTTTATTAAAAAAGTGACAATAAATGAATGAGACTGATTTGACCAGATGCGTATAAAAATAAAGCTCATTTCTTTCTGGCCATGCCTTCCACCCGTTTTGGGTTTCAGCAGCTGTTAGGGTAGCTGAGTCCATTACTTATTTATTTCGTGTCCTCCTGAAGGGAGCTGGGCAGGCGATCAGGGTTGGGAGCCTTTGGCGGAGGTATATACATAGTGACAGCCCTGCCTCTGTTTCTGAAAGGACTCCATACCGGACGAGAGGCTGCTCCCTTCACGGGATGCTTCGCAGGGAACTCGGCAGATAGCTCTAGACTTCCCTCTTGAAGAGAAACAACCCTGCATCTAGGATTTTGCTAGGAAGGAATACTTCCTCTATCTGTATAGGATGGAATACAGAGATTTTTGCCTCGGAAACCCACAGGGCTCTTTCTTACAAAAGTGTCCTGGTAACGCCTCCCCGGCCCCTCCCCTAGGTGCAGCCGGTAATCCGATGCCACAGGCCCCATGAGCTGAAATGTTGACGGGTCTGATTTCTCATTAAGGACAGATTTTTGATGTTGACCATGATTGTTGGTTTATAAATACCGAGTGCCAAATATGCTCAAAAAGGAAGATGAGAGCAGTGCTTTTTAAAGTTTAATGCGCCTGTGAATCACCAGGGGGTGTCTGAAAGATGCCAGCCCAGCAGGTCTCCTGTTAGCACTGGTTGAGGACCTACCCCTGGTGTCAGCATTACACCAGGTGTGATTCCCGCATCAGCCCCCTCCTCCCCCTCCTGTGCCCCTCACCTGCCCGGGAATGACTGTGCACGTCTTGATGTCTAGGTTTGTCCACCCCCGTTTCGGGCCCATCAAATGCATCCGCACCCTCCGAGCCGTGGAAGCCAATGAGGAGCTCACCGTGGCTTATGGCTATGACCACAGCCCCCCAGGGAAGAGTGGGCCTGAAGCCCCCGAGTGGTACCAGGTGGAGCTGAAGGCCTTCCAGGCCACCCAGCAGAAGTGAGGGGCCTGGCTCTGGGCTTCAGAGACCGGGAGTCGAAACTTGGATCTATGCACTTCGTTTATCCGACAACGGGACAACCAGGGACTCGTGCTGTGACATCACGTCCTCTCACTCTGCGTTCACAACAACTTTCTCGCATACTAACTAGGTTTGACTGTATTACTCATACCAGATTTAAAATTAGCTAGCCCTGCAACAACGTCCTGCTGAGAGGGATTGTCAAGCACTTGAATAAGACAGCATGATGTCCTTGGGTGGTTCGAGTCTAAATCTGTACCACATTCAGAGATGCCAAATGATGAGACTGAAAAAGGGAAAGGAGGGTTTTCAGTCATTTTTAGTCTGTGGTTTTTCCGTGCTGTTTTTTCCTATGGTCAATGCAAACTGTGTTGTCATCACACTTGCAGATGTGCCATATGGAAGAGAGAATTACTACATTTTTATTCTCTAAATGTAGTATAATTTGCCTTTTAACCTTTGATCTGTATCTTGCAATAGAATGGCTTTGTTCTTTTTCCTAGCAAATAGAACCCCACTCTTTGAGTCACTTCACCCCCAGTCCTGTTCTCTATCTGAGCTACCTTTTACAGGAGAAACTTCCCAATGGATTTTGTGTCAGTGCCAGTGTGTAGGTCTCTCTGGCTCTTTCTATATCATTGCTTCCTTATTATGTCCTGATATAAATAACTGGCTTATAGGGCCAGGGTATTATTATAGAATTATTATTCTCGCATGTAAACAAAGATATCTTTGCTTTAAGATGAGAAGAGTTTACTTTGTTTGCATTAAGTTATGGAAGAGTTGTAATATATAATTTAAGAAAGAAGAGAGAGAACTTAGTATTTCTAAGCAGTAACTGTGGCAATTTTGCAATATCTTCAATAGTGCTAGTAATTTTTTTCTCCTTGCATACACATTACATGTATATAACATACAGCAGTCTGGCTTGTGGCACAGTGCATTGAATTCAAAAGTCAGAAAGCAAACTTGAATTCTAACACAGAATTCACAAGTGTTTTTTTTTTAATTGCTACTATTAAGAGAGACATACTGATCACTAGGTACAAATCAAACCTTACCGCTAAAACTCTTTATCATTGTAATTTCAAAGCACTTATCTGCTTCAGAGCATTGTGAATTAAGAATAACACCTGTATAGTTTAAAAGCAATGATTATCAGTAGCATTTCAGCCATTTTGCAAGCCATATGTAATCATACCTGCAGAAATAAGGAGAAAACCCTGTTTTTAGTTTAGCTGATTAGGTATATAACATAACTGGGATGGCTCTGAATGAATTCTGGAGTTTGGGGTTTTTGTAAGCGCCCTCACCACACGCGGTAGCTATGTCTCCTTTAGATGCCTGCATGAGACAGCTAGGAGGTCTGGAGCACAGCAGTTGCTCCAACTTGCAAGTGTCAATGCCAGCACCTGTCTCCTCCGCCAGTTTGGACTTGAAAGCTGAAGCTTTCCAAGCTGTAGCCCATGGTGAGCTCTGGCTGAGAAAGCTTACGGGGTGTGGGAAAAGAGGGAAGAAACAGGCAGAAGGAAGCTTGATATTTCTTGTCAGTTGCATGTCGCTCTTACTAGAAGAATTTCACGGAAATACTTGATCCAGGGCTGCTCATGACTTTAAGTTCAGGCAGCCCCTGGGTACAGGATTCAGCCCTCAAGACAGTGACAAAAGCAGCCCTTCTCTTTTTTGCAAAGCAGAGCTGGAGGAACTAGGTGGCAGTGGTTTCAGGCAGACAAGCTGATGGTTCACACATGAGAAGTTGTCAGGGCTGCCGGAAAGATCTCCCACAAAGGGAACTGAAGAGAGTGTTTAGGTTAAAAGGCACCCGGGATAGGATCGCTTCTATTCTGTAGAAAGAGACCGGTCTGTAAACTGTGACAGATGGGCAATCTTGGTATTCTGATAGGTGCTTTAATTCAAATGGGTCCCAAAGTGAGTGACTGTTATTAGGAAGAGAAAGATGGCTTTAATTAACCCCAGTCAGCTGTGTTGTGGAGTCAGGTCAGGGAGAGGGCGGCACAGGTCACACCTACGATGCAGCTACAAAGCTTTGAATGTTCCTGAGGGTGGTACTGCTCTGGCTGGGGCTGCAATGGGCTATGATTTCTGTCCTGATGAGCTACTCTAATTACCCCATTCACATGGAATCTTTCTTCCTTTTTTCTTTTTTGATAAAAGGGATTGAAGAGTTGTAAGTAGTGATTAACCAACTAATCCATTTTTTAAATTAGATATTGAATGATAACACTCTGAGTGTGTCTGTGAGCTTCAGACAAATCAGAGGGAACAAGACACCCAAGCAGAGCCTTTCTCTGTCTTTCTCCCTCTTCTCTTCTATGTGTCTAGTGGCTCTTCCCTCTCCTTCCTCTTTCTCTTGTCTGTGAAAATGCCTGGGTGTCCGTGTGTAACAAGACCCCCAGCTGATCTCTCCCGCTCTGTTCCTCTGTCTCCTCTGTGTTCTGAGCTCCTGTCTTGCTCTGTGTGCCCTGTAGACACTCTCTCTCTGTCTTTCCCTCTGTGTCCATGTCTAGCTCTGCTGGTTGTGATCTCCCCCTGCCGTACACAGACACACAGACTCTCTCTCTCAGCCAAATGTAAGGCTTTGTCCACAGGGTAGAATCAGAGGGGGCTTCAGATTCACTGTTATGTAGGCAGGAAAAGAAGTCCAGGGGGTTGGTGTTCCCTAAGGAAGTAACTGGGGAGGAAATACGGGTGTGTTCCTTGTCTGAGCCCAAGTCTGAGGGGGAAAGCCTCAGGATGTATTTTTCTGCTGAATCTTACATCTGCTATAAAAAAAAATAATGTCAGGAAGCAGCCAAAGCTGGTAGTTTCATCAACATCATAATCACAACAGAAATGTGGAAGGTTCCATGTGGTGGGGGAAAAAGACGGAACTTTTTGCTCTCCCCAAAACCAGCTGACGCCTGTTGAATGGGCAGGATGCCATAGTCTCAAGGAAATTCACTCAGAGCCGTCTCAGCCCAACCCCTGCATGACTAGATCTTTCCTTAGCAGCTTTTCTATGATGGAATATTATCTTGTGTTAGAGTTAGGAATAGGAACTAATCTGTAGGAGTATGTCCTCAAATGGACATTTGAGTGGACTAATGAAAACAACTGTAAGGACTGAATTTCTGATGCAAAGGAAGGATGACATTTAAAAAAGTAACAGGTTAGGAAGACTTGAGTTTTGTTAGGACCTATTCTTATTTTAACCTGCTTCATTCCTGGTCTACCTGAGAAACTAAGAAGGAAATTTGTTTTTCAAGACCTCTTTGAACCTGTCAGGGGCTTGGTTAAACTCATTTACCTTCTGGAGGTTCTTCACACTTGAAAAACTATTTCCTTATCACCAACAACCTGAAAAGGCCACTGTGGAGGCCAAGTGCAACCATTTACAACATTCAATGTAACTATTAAAAATGCAGTAACTGTGAACAGTGAATTCAAGGGTTGTCTTCTCAGTGAGACAGTATGTGGCACTTTGGTAACTTTTTCCTTTAATATAAACAATTTTAAATCACTCACTGCAAAATGCATTTAAGATCTTCTAAGAAGGTATAGTTTTCTGTTTTGCTTTGTTTTAAAACAGTTGCCTCAAGTTTCTGTCATAAGAGTAGTGATTTAGAATCCAGACATTTTTTGTTTTAGAAAAAAACGAGCAAAACTATGTTGCAAGACTGATCTTTGTAGTGTTTATTTGCCACAGATCAAAGGTTCACAATATATTAAATTTACATCTACTTGAGGTATCTTGACAGATTTTTTTCTTTGATCTTTCCCTTCAGGAATTGGACCCTGTGTCACTTTTTTATTTTAAAAATACTAAATTTTAATAGTTTTGTTTTGCCAAATGTGTGCATACATATTCAAAGCAATGGAACTACTTCAAGCCATACAACCCCAGGGGTGGAAACCCTTTTCACAAATTTTAATGTGTTTGTATGTAAATAGATGTTTGTATGAAATATTTTCATGGTAGAATGAATATATTTAAATGAAGTTGAATTATTCCAGTGCTATTTAAACAAATTACAAAATTTTTGGTGAGAATATCTGAGTCTATCGAGATATAATGCAGATCAATTTTGATTTTTAAAAATCTAAAGCCTACAGATCAACTCTGACCCAAGGCAACTTCCCTGCGTTGTTGCATCTGACGTGGAGAGAGCTTGTAGGCTTCCCCAGTGCCTCAGCCGCTTCCTGGTGTAAGTTAGGTGCTCGTGGAGGTGTGTCCACCTTTCAGTGACATCGCTCTGGGCCTTCGAGGGCCTGCGAGTGTATTCGAGGCATTAGAGACACTGGTGCATTTATCCAGAGCACAATTTCCTTGCAGGGCAGCAGAATCAGAAGCCAGACGTGGCCCTGGGACCCTCAGAAGTGGGTTTTCCGGCCGCCATCAACCGCCACCTTACTGCCTAGACACACATGTCAGGGAGGCTGCCCTCAGTGGAGTTGGGGTTCAGACCTCAGGGGGGGACTTCACGGTTCGCCAGCAGTGCCTGTGTCCCGGCCTCCACCTCACAGAGAGGAGCGAGGAGGGTGCTGCTGGCGACGGGCCTATTTGTCAGCACAGTACATCCTGTCTCAGCTCTGGGAGACTATGCACGTAAGCACCAAACTTCCAACCAGAGAGAGACGCCCTCCGATCACGCCAACCCTGGCTTCCTCTGCCTGTGACTTTAATAGCAAGACCAATCACAGCCCTACAACATGCCTCCCAGTTCTCCTGATGCTTATGTTACCAGAACGCTCCTTTACAGCGTGATTCCACTTGAGTGGGGGTTTTCTGTTTTCCACTTTGGTCCCGGATATAATGAAATGATCAATTTTCTGACAAATTTTCACTGTGTATACTAGCAATATGTACACACATGCCCATGGATCTTAACATATCAACTTGGTTACATTTTGGGTTACTATAATTAATCTCGATTCGTGCAGTGGGAAGTACAGGGACTACGTAATGTCTGCTTGGCATAGAAGAAACTAGGTTCATGGTTCTGAGCTCCCTACTTCAAAAGTTTTCCTCCTGGGTTCCTTACGTTCTTGTTTTATCCTGAAATGCATTTATGAGGTTGTGAGGTATGTTTAAGACACGGAAGTCAAGGGTTCGCTTTTGGCATTTATTGCAACCAACAGTTAACCCATCACAGTTAACGAGCATCCTTGATTGGTCTTTTGTGGAAATGGAACAAAATCTATGAGCCTTATTCAATATCTATAATTCTATGATTTTTTTAAATTATGGGAAATTAATGAAAGATGTTTACATGAATAATGTTTGCCCTTACTGTGTTATGAATGAGTTTTTTGTAGTGTGTCTGGGTGCATGTGCAAGAGAGTAGGAAAAATGTTTCTGAAACAAAACTTGACAAATATTTGTAATGAAAAGTAAATTTAAAGATTGCTATAATTGCGCTATAGAAACAATGCAAGTATTAAACAAAATATACAATCATCTGTCATTGTCTTCCTTTGGTCGTCAAGGGCAAAAAGGCAGTAACATTTTTGTTATGACACTCTCACCTGTATGTTTTAAATTACTAAGCAAACTGTATATTTTAAGTGGTTTAACCATGTCATTAACCAGTTTCCATTTTCAAAGCATTGCAGTAAGACCTGAGGAGGGGATAGAAAGATTAGGAGCTTGCATGACTCCACATACACCCCCGAATCCAGAAACAGCAAGATAACTCAGGAATGTCGGATTGATGACATAAATGTTAAGGGCCCTGAACATAAATGAGAGGATGAGGGAAGAGACCTGGAGGGTGGGAAAGCAAAACAAAAAGATGGGCCCTCCCTGGTCTCCCTCCCCTGCGCCCCCGTGGGAGCCGACAGGTCACCTCAGGCCACACATCCTCCATTGTTTAATGACTGGAACATCTAGCTCACTTCCCCCTCAGATGACACACTTTGGGGGACCAGCAAGTATGTCTTACTGGATGCATACAAAGCATTCCCCAAATATTTGAGGTGAGAATGACTGAACCAGAGTGTCTTTTTTTTTTTTTTAAATTAAAAATTGAGGCCATCTAAGTGCAATGTGGGGTTCTGGGTTGGGTCTTGGAAGAGAAAAAAAAACATTATGGAAAAACTGGTGAAATCTGAAGAAAGCCTGGAGTTTAGTTAATAGTAATATAGTTATGCTGGTCTCTTAATTTTGACAAACATGCCCTGTAACATAAGAAGTTACATTAGGAGAAACCATGAGGGGTTTTTGAACTCTCTACACTATCTTTGCAACTTTTCTGTAAATTTAAAATCATTCCCAAATCAAAAGGCTGTTTGTTGTTGTTTTTTAAGTGCAACAGCAATCGTTGAACTTCACACTCTAATATCTGTGCTGTTCACGTATGTTCCAAAAGGAGACGTGTTATAATGTTCAGAAATGAGGAGACTCAGGCCAGGGGAGGATCCCAATGGGTGATGCAAATTTTAAAACTTCAGAAGTGGCAGCATTTTTAGTGGCAAGATCCTTGAACTTCAGAATCACTTAATTTGTGAAGATGGTAAAGGGGGTCAATCAAATATATGGTGACAGAAGGAGACTAGACTTTGGGTGGTAAACACACAATGAGTAGACAGATACTGTATTATAAAGTTGTACACCTGAAACTAATATAAAATAACATTGAATGTCAACGTAATTGAAAAATAAATTTTAAAAATAATAAAAATAATTTAAAATGAAAACTTAAAGAGTCGAATCACTTCTTGCCTTTAAGACACAATCTTTGTTGTATTTCCTAGATTTCATATTTTGTTTCTGTTGTTGTTTCTTCACTTCACAATTAACTTCCTTAAGTATCTGCTTAAGAGCAGAAAGTTCAACGATTCTAGCGTGGGTTGTACTCTCCATCCTGCTCTGATTTGTATTGAGTGTATGGGATTTAAATTTATCACTCATACCCCACATTCATGCCCTTACTTTTCACTTACTGCTATGGAGTGAGAAGGGGAAAATGCCATGAGATAATTAAGTTATTGCACATTCAAAGCAGTCACAAAGTCAAAGATGGCGATGCACTAAACCTGAGCTGTGGTCTGGCACACAATGACCCCCTGTGACACCAGACCTGTGGATTAGCAATCCTGAGAGCCCCAGAAATTCAGCATATGAAAGGTGGCTCAGGATACTGACATACAATTTACTTATTCACATCTTTTACAGCTCAACAAACTGAAGCCCAGAGAGGTTAAGCAATTTGTCCAAGGTCACAAATACAGCAACTCGCTGAGTTCGAGCAGGGTTTCACATCGCAGAATCTGGCTCTGGGTAAATGAATGAGGCAATCTCCTTGCCCTCCCGAAATTTAGATTCCGTTGGGGGGATAAGAATACACAACTAATGGCAACATAATAATAAATAATAGCTTAATTATTTCATGGCACATCAAGCCACATATCAGTATCACAAGACAGGTCTGGAGTATTAAGATCCATGAAGATTTTTTCCCCTCGCATCACTGCTCTATTCCTACACCTACAACATTGCCTGGCACACAGCAGGCACTCAGTAAGTATCTCTTGAATGAATATTGGATACATATAACAGCTTAAATATAATTTAGAGGCGGGAGAGTTGGTATACCTCTGAAAGTCGACAGTTTTGTTTGTGCGCAAATGTGATCGTCTTTGTTTCAAAAGGCTGCTCTTCTGGCCTCCGCAGATCCTGGGGTGTGGTTTGGAGGCGGGAAGCCTGTTGGTTGCACTGCAGATAGTGAGTGAGTCCTGTTGCAGAGGAGAAAGCGGGCCGGTAACCTGACTTTGCTGGTCACAGTGATTGCCCGCCCACCTGTAACAAAGATGTGAGACTTTCCTAGAGTGCAGTTTGCCATTCTTTATATTTCTGGTTCCTTTTTTCTTTTTTGATAAAAGGGATTGAAGAGTTGTAAGTAGTGATTAACCAACTAATCCATTTTTTAAATTAGATATTGAATGATAACACTCTGAGTGTGTCTGTGAGCTTCAGACAAATCAGAGGGAACAAGACACCCAAGCAGAGCCTTTCTCTGTCTTTCTCCCTCTTCTCTTCTATGTGTCTAGTGGCTCTTCCCTCTCCTTCCTCTTTCTCTTGTCTGTGAAAATGCCTGGGTGTCCGTGTGTAACAAGACCCCCAGCTGATCTCTCCCGCTCTGTTCCTCTGTCTCCTCTGTGTTCTGAGCTCCTGTCTTGCTCTGTGTGCCCTGTAGACACTCTCTCTCTGTCTTTCCCTCTGTGTCCATGTCTAGCTCTGCTGGTTGTGATCTCCCCCTGCCGTACACAGACACACAGACTCTCTCTCTCAGCCAAATGTAAGGCTTTGTCCACAGGGTAGAATCAGAGGGGGCTTCAGATTCACTGTTATGTAGGCAGGAAAAGAAGTCCAGGGGGTTGGTGTTCCCTAAGGAAGTAACTGGGGAGGAAATACGGGTGTGTTCCTTGTCTGAGCCCAAGTCTGAGGGGGAAAGCCTCGGGATGTATTTTTCTGCTGAATCTTACATCTGCTATAAAAAAAAATAATGTCAGGAAGCAGCCAAAGCTGGTAGTTTCATCAACATCATAATCACAACAGAAATGTGGAAGGTTCCATGTGGTGGGGGAAAAAGACGGAACTTTTTGCTCTCCCCAAAACCAGCTGACGCCTGTTGAATGGGCAGGATGCCATAGTCTCAAGGAAATTCACTCAGAGCCGTCTCAGCCCAACCCCTGCATGACTAGATCTTTCCTTAGCAGCTTTTCTATGATGGAATATTATCTTGTGTTAGAGTTAGGAATAGGAACTAATCTGTAGGAGTATGTCCTCAAATGGACATTTGAGTGGACTAATGAAAACAACTGTAAGGACTGAATTTCTGATGCAAAGGAAGGATGACATTTAAAAAAGTAACAGGTTAGGAAGACTTGAGTTTTGTTAGGACCTATTCTTATTTTAACCTGCTTCATTCCTGGTCTACCTGAGAAACTAAGAAGGAAATTTGTTTTTCAAGACCTCTTTGAACCTGTCAGGGGCTTGGTTAAACTCATTTACCTTCTGGAGGTTCTTCACACTTGAAAAACTATTTCCTTATCACCAACAACCTGAAAAGGCCACTGTGGAGGCCAAGTGTAACCATTTACAACATTCAATGTAACTATTAAAAATGCAGTAACTGTGAACAGTGAATTCAAGGGTTGTCTTCTCAGTGAGACAGTATGTGGCACTTTGGTAACTTTTTCCTTTAATATAAACAATTTTAAATCACTCACTGCAAAATGCATTTAAGATCTTCTAAGAAGGTATAGTTTTCTGTTTTGCTTTGTTTTAAAACAGTTGCCTCAAGTTTCTGTCATAAGAGTAGTGATTTAGAATCCAGACATTTTTTGTTTTAGAAAAAAACGAGCAAAACTATGTTGCAAGACTGATCTTTGTAGTGTTTATTTGCCACAGATCAAAGGTTCACAATATATTAAATTTACATCTACTTGAGGTATCTTGACAGATTTTTTTCTTTGATCTTTCCCTTCAGGAATTGGACCCTGTGTCACTTTTTAATTTTAAAAATACTAAATTTTAATAGTTTTGTTTTGCCAAATGTGTGCATACATATTCAAAGCAATGGAACTACTTCAAGCCATACAACCCCAGGGGTGGAAACCCTTTTCACAAATTTTAATGTGTTTGTATGTAAATAGATGTTTGTATGAAATATTTTCATGGTAGAATGAATATATTTAAATGAAGTTGAATTATTCCAGTGCTATTTAAACAAATTACAAAATTTTTGGTGAGAATATCTGAGTCTATCGAGATATAATGCAGATCAATTTTGATTTTTAAAAATCTAAAGCCTACAGATCAACTCTGACCCAAGGCAACTTCCCTGCGTTGTTGCATCTGACGTGGAGAGAGCTTGTAGGCTTCCCCAGTGCCTCAGCCGTTTTCTAGTTGCAGGCGGCACAGCCCACCATCCCTTGTGGGACTCGAGGAATTGAACTGGCAACCTTGTGGTTGAGAGGACACGCTCCAACCGAGCCCTCTGGGAGGCAGCTCAGCTCAAGGTGCCGTGTTCAATCTTAGTTGCAGGGGGCGGAGCCCACCATCCCTTGCAGGACTTGAGGAGTTGAACCGGCAACCTTGTGGTTGAGAGCCCACTGGCCCATGTGGGAATCGAACCGGCAGCCTTCGGAGTTAGGAGCACGGAGCTCTAACCGCCTGAGCCACCGGGCCGGCCCTCCAATCCACTTTTTACACAGCATCCAGAGTCATCTTTTAAACTAGTAAAGCAGATCATGCCATTGCATTGCTGAAAGCCTTCAGTGGCTTCCTAGTTCAGTGAGAACAGTCTAAACTATGTACCATAGACTGGCTCCCTCTACCTCTCCACTGTCATTGTCCACTCCCCCCACACACTGCAACCCAGCCAGACCTTCTGTTTCTCAAAAATGCCAAGCGTTTTCCTGGCTCCCAGCCTCTACACCTGCTGATTCCTCTGCCTGCTGTAAGTTCTCCACCAGCTCTTTGCATGACTTGCTCTCAACTGTCAGCTTTTAACTCATACAGTCAGAGATGCTTTCCCTGACCATCCTGTTTTAGAAGGCCACCTGCATTTACCCTCTGTTTCGTCACCCAATTTGTTTTGTTATCCCTCATCCCAATCCACAGTTGTGTTGTGTATTTGCTTACTTGGTAGCTGTCTTTTATCGCTGGAAGATAAGCATCACTGGGCTCCAGCCTTTGTCTACCTTGTTTATTGCTATATCCTTACCCCTTGCACGGTGCCTGAAACATAAAGACACTTGTTCAATATCTGCTGAATAAATGAATGGATCTCCATCTTCTATTCCTCACTTCTTCATCAAAGGAAATGAGATGCTAAACAAGAGTTTGTAGTGGGAATAATAAGTGCTTAACACGGGACATGTATGATGGTTGGACAACTTCCAGGAAGGGGTAAATCAGAGAAGCCAACTTGGTAGGGAAAAAAAGGGAGCAACTGTGATTGGTTGAGAGTTGAATGTAGTGGAAAATACTGTTGCCATCATTGCCCAATAGTGACTTGGATTGCCACGGCTATCGACACCTCAGGGACTCTTGGAAGAAGACACTGGAAGTGAAGGTGACCCAGCCAGTCAAGATAAAACGCCTCTTCCTGCAAAGTCAGCATCACATACCGGGCTGAGGTGGCTCTCCCTGTTCATTTAAATTCCCCTTTCTCTTTACTTCCTCTCCTCACAGGCCTCCTCTATTCAACCCAACTCTGACTCATCTCCTTGGGGTTCTTTAAAGCACTTGTTAACATTTATTCTCTCTGTGTGTATGTATGTACAGATGCTCCTTCACTTACAATGCGATCACATCCCAAGAAACCCATCATAAACTAAAAACATTGGAAGTGGAAAATGCAATTAATGCATCCAACTTACTGACCATCATAGCTTAGCCTAGTCCACCCTAAATGGCTCAGAACACTTACATTAGCCTACAGTTGGGCAAAACTATCTAACACAAAGCCTATTTTATATTCAAGTTTTTAATATCTCATGTAAATTATTAAGCATATTGCTTTCAGACCACCATAAAATTGAAAAATCGTAGTCGGGACCGTCTGTGTGTATATGGAAATACACACACATATATTTGTTACCATTTTGCAGAAACTTTTGAAAGCAGGTGGCTGACTTGCTGAGTGATTTTCAAATGGCAAGCACTTAAAGGATGATTGTGTAGGAAACAAATCATACTCAAATATAAGATACTGACCTCAAAGATGTAGAAACAATTATCCATGATCAGGGCCACTGTGAGCAGAATAAGTGAGACTACTTCCTCCTCCTTCCCACCATGTAGTCATTATTTTGCAGAACATTTTGAAAGCAAGTTGCTGACATCAAGAGACTTCACCCCTAAATACCTCCATAGGTACCTCCTAAGATTCTCCCACTTAACACAATACCATTATCACAGCTAAGAAAATTCACAATCATTCTCTAATACCATCTCGCACCACAGTCTGTACTCAAATTTCCAAGCATTCTTTCTTTTGGAAGTCTCACTCCATATGATGTCAAATAGATTAAAATGCACCCACAATACAGTTTTTCTGGAAAATTTTTTTTAATGATTTAGCTACAAGTAAGCCATTTAATTTGTGATCAGTTAGTTTCTCAGCAAGCATGGTATATGGTCCTTTGGAAGCAAAATAATCTAACCTCCTAATTGATTTAAAATATAATTAGTTTCTGGTGAGGATGTGGAGAAACAGGAACCCCTGTACACTGTTGGTGGGATTGCAGATTGGTGCAGCCTCTATGGAAAACAGTCTGGAGGTTCCTCAAAAAATTAAAAATAGCACTACCATATGACCCAGCAATTCCACTTCTATTTATCCAAAGAAATCCAAAACACAAACTCGTAAAAATATATGCACCCCTGTGTTCACTGCAGCACTATTTATGATAGCCAAGATATGGAATCAACCAAATGCCCATCAGTAGACGACTGGATAAAGAAATTGTGGAACATTTATACAATGGAGTATTACTCTGCCATAAAAAAGAATGAAATCTTACCATTTGCAACAATATGGATGGACCTAGAAGGTATTATGCTGAGTAAAATAGACTGATAAAGACAAATACCATATGATCTCAATCATATGTGGAATCTAAAGAACAAAATAAACAAACAAAGCATAAACAGACTCATCGATATAGATGAACAAACTGATGGTTACCAGGTGGGAGGGGGTTGGGGGACTGGATGAAAAAGGTGAAGGGATTAAGTACAAATTGGTAATTACAGAACAGTTACGGGGATGTCAAGTTCAGTATGGGGAATATAGTTGGTAACATTGTAGTAACTATGTATAGTGCCAAGTGGGTACTAGACTTGCCTGGGGATCACTTCATGAATTACATAAAGGCCTAACCACTACGCTGTACACCTGAAACTAATATAAAATAATACTGAATGACAACTATAATTTAAAAAAATTTATAATTAGTTTTATGACTATTAATATTTTATCAGTTAATGTTAGCATGACTTTTAGTTTGCAGACATTTATTTTCATATTCTGAGGTCGATCCTTTCTTTTGTTCAGGTCTCAAAACTTTTCATAGCTCAGAGAGCGCCTTGGTCCTAGGCTTGGTGCCGATGCTGCCTGCTGTAGGGAGCTCGCTGGGGGGCAGGAGATGGGAGAAGGGGACTCAGCGTGTGGCCTCCAAAATATAAAGATGCAGACTTCAAACCCAGAAGCTCCCTCTCCCTGAGGCAGCTGCCATTGCCTGAATTTCCAAACCTGGACTAAAGTGAGTTCTTGAGGCTCAAAGAGTGAGAGAAAAAAGCTGCTTCTAGGAGACAGCAGTTTCTAGCCTGTGCAGCCTAGCATTCATGGGTCACTTCTGAAAAAAACAGGCTTTAAGATAGTAATGAAATGTAATCTGAGCAAGCCTCTGAGCTGGTCAGAAACTCCAGACTAGGGCACATGGTTTGGAAGCGTTTGGAGGCTTTTTGTTCGTTTTGCTTTGTTTCTGCTGTAGGGGATATCTGAAATCAAGAGTATCTAATTTGAATTCAATTCATAAAGCTGAAAAAGCGTCTAACTGTAAGAAATTTCAGGATGATGGTCCCCATTAAGACAAAATACAATAGAAAACGGAGAAGTTTGTACTAGAAACTACTCTGTCAACTGAAGAAGAAGTCCTACTTATGCTTCCAAGAGGATTTCATTAGTGTAAGTCAATCTAATAACTGCCTTACAGCATAAAAGGGGGCCGGCATTGTTATTGGCCCCATTTTGTAGATGGGGAAGCTGAGGCCTAGAGATGTAACATGGCTTATAGAGGTCTTCCTGAGATTCAGCTGGTAGAACTGCCTGCCATCATGATACAAGAGAAAAAGATGAAGACTTCAGTATTTTTTAAGTTCACTATCTTTTTTAAATTAAGAACTGCTGCTTTGTTTTTCTAAGCTGAGGAAAGGAGTTAAAAGCAGAGTGACTTCATCCTTCCTTTCATGTAACAAAACTCCCAGAAGACACATGTTCTCGGCAGAGTCTGGATGCAGTATTGCTACAGCATCATGCTGGGCATGAATTGCTCATTTTCACGAAGCATGACTCAGCCTTCACATCAGCAATTTTTTTCCTCTTGAAACCTCTTGCAGCTAACTTGTTAAAGACTCAAGAGGAATCACTTAAGGACATGAGTGATTGTCAAATGGCAAACACTCTGGGAAAGAGGGTGACTGTGGAGGAGACAAATGACATTCAAATACTAGATACTGACTGTGAAGATGGGGAAGCTGTTATATGCGATCAAGCCTCCTAGAAGCAGAATTAATGAAAGCAGTTCCTCCTCCTCCCACTGCAATATCCTAGGGACGGATGGAATGAAAGTGCTGCGATTAAAAATGCTTCATTACTTTGACAATCTTGATTTAACATTTTATGATGTTTCTAAATCCAGTTTATGTTGATAACTTGTACTTAATGACTGTCAGTTAAAAAAAAACAAACCCTCACAAAGACCCTTGGGTCCAAATAGAAGAACATCATCCACTGGGTTTATTAAACCTGGTGTGGAGTTTTCAGTTCCACCCACCGGCTACACAAAGGTTTTTAGTGAAATTCTTTTGCTAGATTTCCATCTCCCCAATTCGTTCTTGCAAATTACGATGCTGCATTTACACTTTAACAAATGGATCCAAAGTCTAGTGCGAGTCTTAGTTGGAAAATTTTTCAACAGAATGGAAAATTCTAACTTTTAAAATGCTCAAATAAGAGCGTTTTTGTAGGTGACAGAGGCTTTAGAAACATAGCCCATCAGACAGAAACTTTTCCAAACATCCACCAGGAAGAGATAGTGTTTGTTTTTGTAAAAATAACTCGTAAGTAGCATATTCCTTACTATGAAATAAATTCGACACATTTCATTATAGAAATGGTCAACAATTTGACTGATGTCACTTTATAAAAGAAAAATGTGTTGCACATCTTTCAGTTTGTTAACTACTATAAACTCTGCCATGAGATAACCAGTGAATCATCTGAATGGCACGAATTGAAATAAAATTTCTTTATGGCAAAGCTGGTTTATTGAACTTCATGAGGGAAATGTTACAGTGACACTATTCCACCACAAAATTATTTAACTTTAGTTTAGATTTCATGAGGAAACGTATTAGCAGTATACTGTCAATAAAGCATCATTAATAGCTAACTATATTAAATTCTGAATTAGCTTCCTTTGGTGTTCTCAAATTAAAACTTCTCCAGATATATATGTTTTTAATTAAAAGGTCACAGTTAACATAAATTCACACGAGTTACAAAATATATTTGTGCTTTAAAAATTAATAATTAGTTGTTTGATAGCCACCATGTTGGAAGTGATTTCTCAACAGTCAATGAAGTGTTTTTATAAATATTTTAGAAAATACCTAAAAGCTTTATCTCCATTCAACTCATATGTATGCTCTTTGTAAAAATAAAAAACATACATATAAAAAATTAAAACAAATCATTAGAAAGATACAAATACTTTAAAATTAATAAATATTAAGGTGAAAAAAGTAAATCCTTTCACAGACCTGTAAAGAATAGTTAACTACTAACTTCTTACAAAAAGAAAGTTAAATTCCTTTTTTTAAAAACCATTAACACTAGCACTGAAAAAACATAAATGTGCTTGGAAAGTCTGTAAACTTTCTTCCCCCACTTTAGAAAATGTTTTGAAAAGCAATAAACAGATTCCCTTCTTTAAAAAACTGTTACACCCATCATAATTATTACAGCTGTCACTGTTTTACTATAAAAATAGTTACAAATCAACATTAATTTAGATAAAGTCAAATCCTTTTTAATTCTAGCATCTCCCTAAACATAAAGCCAAGTTGTTTTTCCTTAATCTCTAATATTTAAAACTGAAGAATTATTTCCCGTAATTATTACTTGCAGTTAGTTCAGTTCATAGAATTATCTTTCATAATTAAATTATCCAGTTAGGACCATCATGGTGATAAAACAAAAATCCTAGATTAGACACATATTTGATTCCCACATTCTGAAATACTGTAAGTACAATCATCTTTTGGCTTAAGTTCCTCTAAAATGATGCAGGACAGCAATCTATCAGAGTTAGTGCACACACGGCAGTAAAAGTCCATGGCTTACGTCCGTTCATATGATAGTTTCGTATGCAAGCTTACTATTTCCTCTGTGCAAAGTCTTAACTTCAAAACAAAAGTAGGGTAAAAAACTTTTTGAAAGATTCTTTCCACCACTGAAGGACAAACAAGATATTTTCCAATATATAATTTGTTTTTCATACTGAGGAGGAATAGCATGTTGTGGCCATAAAATTTAAAGATTTTAAAAATTGATATACTGTAACACAATACTATTACAGATACATGGGAACTCACAGCAATTAGAGGTCTGTCCTTGGAGCTACAATCCAAATGGAAGATGATTTGTTAATTCAGCCTTTAGTCCATTAAGTTGATTGGGTGTGAGGGAGAGCAAGAGATACTATGCCAGATACACATCCAGAAATTACTAAAAGCTAAGAATAGGTCTCCTGTGGTAGCCAGGAACCACGTTTACCTATTTTCCCCCCAAGTTACAACTCCTCATATGCTTTCAATTTGTTTTTCACTGTTTAAAGATATCATAATAAAATATAAAGCACCTTATTATGTCATTTCATTTGCATTAAAACTTAACGTATTTTGCATATTTTAATAGAATTTACTAAGAAAACAGTTCAAATTACTCTTCTAAAAGTAAGTTTTTATAGACCTGATACTGATTAGAAATATCAAGCATCACAATCTGTTGGCAAAGTCATTCTTTATGGACTGAGAACCAGAACACACTCGATGCCTTCTCCTCCCACTGGAACTAAAGTCTTAGCTCTAAAATGCACCGATAGTAATGCAATTAAATCCATCAATACAAAGAAAGAAGTCTAAGGAGAGGCAAATACCAGTTTTTAGCCAATTGAGAACACTCCCCCATTCAAAGGACATACCATTAAGTGTGTACTGAACCCTTAATATTTGGTTTTCAATCACAGGAACACAGGATTGAATAGTCACTGACTCTTGAAACTCCATCATACGCTTATTTGAAGCCCCCTTCACCGGGCTCTCAAGGGAGAGATGTTCTGATTCGTCCCACCTTGGCTTCATTTTCAACCTCACCTGAAAACCAACTTTTTCCTTGTGCTGTCACAGTGACAAACTTGATTAAGCAAATACAGAATACAAAAGTGAGCATGAAGATGATAAACAGCCAAGTGTCAGGATGATTCACTGTATTTGAGATGAAATCTTATGACTATCACTGTCATACTTCCAAAGTATTTCTTTAGTCAAAATTAAGTAGTATAACAAAGACTGTTATTTAGCACCAGCACGTCACTGAAGGCTTTGGTTCAGGTTTCAGGATAACTCCGTTATCAGGGGGTTGACTAAGCATTAATGGTTTGTGGCTCTTAAGCTTATGGGCCAAGGTCATAAATATAGCTTCCACGTGGTCATTATCATTGGGGTTTTTAGCAGAGGTTTCAAACAAAGGCATACTGTGTGTGTCAGCAAATTTTTGTGCCAAGTCTGTAGGTACCTGAATGGCACTTCTTAAGTCACATTTATTTCCAACGAGAATCCGTGGTATGTCACTGGCTAGCAAATGTTGTTTGCATTCTTCTATCCAAGATGGCAGGCTGTGAAAACTAGCCATGTTGGTCATATCATACACGAAGACCACGGCATGGACGTTTCTGTAGTAGTGCTGTACCATGCTCTTTCTGAAGCGTTCCTGTCCTGCTGTGTCCCATAGCTGGATCTGAAAACGGAAAGAGAGAGAGAGAGAGAGAAACTGATTCCAATTATTCATACTGAAAATCTGAATCACCCTTGCATGGTCTTTAGTACTCCTTCCCTTCTACTACTTTGTTCCCTTCCATACGCCTTTTCAGTGTTATTTATGGGATCCACATTTCATGATGCTAGACACCTTGCAATTAATGCAAGTCCAGACAACTTGCAATTAATGCAAGCATCTGAACAAATATTTCAATTTAGCATTTACATTTCATTAAATCAAATGTCTGAATAAAATTATGCCTCAAAAATGGATTTTAAAATATTAAAACTGTATCAGGTTTCAACAAACGTAAGTGTCTAATTCCTATCAATTTAGTTACTATATGCCCTTCTCTACCTTTCACAAGTCTAATTTAAAACAGCAGATTTAGGACAGACGTTAGAGTCATGAAGTCTAGCCCCCAACATACACACACACACACACACACACACACACACACATACAGTCTACGAAATCCAAGCCCCCTTGAAAATTTTAAAGGCTAAAAGAATTCACTTATCTATCCTAAACATCTCTAACGACAAAACACTTACAATATCTCCTAGTTGAAATAAAAGGAAATTGGGGAAAATGACGTCTAAAGATGGCCCTTTGTAAATGCCTCATTAACTCAGTAATTACTTTCATTGCTCTCCAATAAAGTGTGAAGTTATTATTTCACACTTTTTCTTTCCCAGAAATCTTGATGTGATTAGGTGTAAGTTCAGCAGGATTGATGGGAAGAGTATTGCTGAGTCCACCCCATCCTAGAACAAAACCAAAGGATGGTCTTAGGGGTAAACAGCCTCATCATCACCACTTGCGTTTATTGAGGACTTGGAGACAGGTCTAAATTCTGTGTATTTTTTTGAAGTTTAGTTTTCATAAAAGAAATTCATGTTCGTTATGGAAAACAGAAAATAGAAATAAATGGAAAATTGACTTAAAGACAATCATTAATAATATTTTGGTATATTTCCTTTTTGTGCGCTTTTTTTTAAACTTATAAGTATATTGTGCTTGAAACATTATAAATCATTCTTCACTGATGAAATTACTGTTTGAATAGAGTTACAGGAAATGTTACTAAAAGAGAAAAGATCAGCTCCAATTTATTTGGGCAGCTTTTAGATGGGTCATCCAAATTATTTCCAAATATCTTTCTAAATGTTAAAGATACATTTTTTTAATTTACAAAAAACCAGCAGATATAATTCCCATACCATAAAATTTACCCTTTAAAAATATACAATTCAGTGGTTTTTAGTATATTCCCAAGGCTAAGCAATCCTCATCACTATCTAATTCCAGAACGTTTCATCACTCCAAAAAGAAACCCCAGGCCCATTAGCAGTCACCCCCATTCCTCCCCTGGATGATGCTGAGCAGAAACTGGAGAGGCAGAAAGTCTCAGAGACATAGAGAAAAAACGGAGGGTTGCTAGATGGGAGGGGAGTGCGGATAAAGGAGAGGGTGAGGGGATTAGAAAGCACAGTCAGTAACCACAAGATGGCCACGGGGATATGAAAGATATTTTGGGGAATGTAATCAATAATGTAAAGATTTTGTATGGTATCCGATGGACACCTGTCTTATTAGGGAGACCCTTCAGGGATGGTGTAGATGCCTGATCACTGCACTGTACACCTGAAGCTGAATAATAATGAATGTCTACTATAATTTAATATATATATATAGTCACAGGATGTGGAGTACAGCATAGGGAATAGACTCAATGGAGTTGTAACAGCTACATACGATGACAGAGGGGTAGTAGATTGGGGGACAGGGGTTATCACTTTGTGAGGGGTGTAAATGTCTAACTAGTACATTGTTTTGTACACCTAAAGAAAAGAGAAAAGAAACAGGAGAGGCAGATTTGCTAGGAAAGATGAATTCCTTCAGACATTTGAGACGAAGGAGGGATTATCCAAACAGCCATGTCGAGAAGACAGCAGGAAATGCAGAATGGCAGGAGGACAGAGATCTGGGCCAACCAAAGACTCGGAAGTAGTCTTCCCAGAAGTGACAGGTAAAGCCGAGAGAGTACTACAGGCGAGACTGTAGATAGAAGAACAGGTCAAGGGTAGACTGAGGCTCACCCTGGAATCGTCCTCAATTGCTGCCACATTTATTTTCCTCTTTTAATTCTACATATGTAATACTTAGGAACAGATGAACAAGTATAGACTTTATTACATTTCCTAAAGCATTTAACTGATTCTGAAAGGGCACCGCTACACAACATGCTCTATGAAAAATTTCTAGTCCACAATTAAAAACATTTAGCACAATATCTCATTTTTATCAAACAAAATAGTCTAGTACGTCATTTTATTAAAGTAACATAGAGCTGTCCAGCTTTCACTTTAAGATGAAATTAGAAGAAAAGTCATTTCAGATTAGGCTTATAATTTTCAGCAGCACTTAAGATGGAGTACAGATTAACAAAAAAGCAGAAACAGTACATGGGATGAAGCTCTTCTATTCACTTCATTTTTTTTTAAGACACTAAAAAAATTAAGTTTTTAAAAAGTGTCCAATGTAGCTGTATCTTTTTCTGATACAGAAATTTCAGAATATTTCTGTAATCTTTTGAACCACAATAAATATCTCTCTCAGGTTTTCCAGTTGGAGGTACAAATCAATGGCTCAGGCCTTAGAAAGGAGAAAATGAAACTGTGTCCAGGTCCTTGTTGACATAACAGGTTAGGCTGAAGCTCAGGAAGAATGACCCCAGAAAAAATGTTTTCTCCTTACTCCTCTCACGGGACCACAAGGACCGACTCTGTGCTCCCAGTTTCCTCACACCGGTGGTCCTGGTTTACTTTTCACTGCCAGCACTTGTCCCAGTAGTTAAGTGTTCAACTTTATACACTGGACATGCTTTGTATTTTTTCAATATAAGTATCTCTTCAATTTGCACCTGACTCATCTGTGATCCTAAAGTATGAATGGCAAACCAGAAGCAAGTAAAGTGCTATCAAATCTCAACTCCCCCCCGCCTCCCTTCGGGCTACTTATTTTAATATCCTGCTCCCAGTTGGGGGGAATTTCTCTCCCGTTCATCTGTCTGCCTATGCTCTACTTTATTTCTGCTTCACTCTCTGGTTATGCAGCTACAGACCTGATGGAGTCAAAGCAGAATGATGGTGCTAAGCCACGAGGGAAGAAGAATCTCCTAAAGATTACCAACTAACCTGGTGCTTCATATATGTTCTCGTCTAATTCTCACACCAGCCTGACACAGTATTATTATCTCAATGTTTCAGAAGAGAAAATAGACTGTGAAAGATTAAGGAACATGCCTAAGGACTAGAGTAACAAACCACCCCCAGCTTGCCTGAGACTGAGGGGGTTCCAGGGATGTGGAATTTCCAGTTTTAAAACTGGAACAGTCTCAGGCATTCTTGGTCACCCTACTAAGGACACACAACCCATCCTTACCCTTTCATAGGTTCAGATTTGAGCCAGGTCAGCTGGGCTCCAAAACCCATGCACTTTCTCCCAGAACTCCTGCTTCTCCCAAACTAAGGTTGCTCTCAAACCTCAGAAGCCCCATTATTTTCCTCACCTACAGTTCCTGGGCCTAACCTAATTCTGATGAAAATCTCCAGTCTCTTCTTATCCTATCTTTTCCTCTGTAATGGATACAAATCTTTTTTTAACGCCTTAATACAGCGCACCCAAAGGATCACCATTGGTAGCTTCAATGGGACAATGAAAAACTAAAGTGAAAATGAAAAGGCAAAAGGGCTTATAGAAGGATGATCTCTTTTCAACCCAATTTCTTCTTTGCTGTACTGTCATCAGCATTTAAACCCCTTTGGGGGTGGGGGGATTAGGGGGGTGGGTAGGGAACTAAAAATTAAATTGTTCTTACCTCAAGGATGAGGGTGTAGGAAGAAAGCAGTGAGCCTAGTTTTACCCCCATGGAGGACTGAAGTAAAGATGAACATCCTATTAGGTTGGTGCAAAAGTAATCGCAGTTTTTGCAGTTATTTCTCACCTTTTAAACCACAATTACTTTTGCACCAACCTAATAATTTAAAGCAAAAACGTAAATGCAGTATAAGGCAGGCAGGGCAGTGCCTAGGGTCCGCATGTTTTAAGGGGTGGTATCAGCAGATGGCTGAGGAGTTAGCAGTGGCTTGGAATGAAGACGAGTGTCAGGTTTACTCCATCAGGAGGCCTTGGCCCTGTCATTGGTCTTCATTCTCCAGTGCCCCATTCCAAGTCCTCGGAACCCCCGTCTTGGCCTTGGGCTTATGACCTTCTCCCCTATTATTACTGTGTCCTTAGTCTCAGGAGCCAGCAATAAACATTAAAAAAGAACTGGGAGAGAGTGGCACCAGGAATGTGCTTCTGGCAACACAAGCAGGAACTATAATAGTATGTACAGAATGTTTCTGCAGGAAAACAGATTTTTCTAAACAACTCAACGTCATACAGAAATTACAGCAGCAAAACTGGATGTGACAAACCTACCTAAGCACTTCCTCAAAGACAACAGGGCTTCACTGTCACAATACAATACCCAGGGCAATGCTCAGGTGACTGTTTAATAACTAATATTTACTAAACAGATTTTCCAAGCTGGAGAAATTTCGCTGTTTCTCCTTTGGTCTTACTTCACTGACTTCCAGCACATGAGACACTGCCAGTGAGTCAGTGGATGCCCCCCACACTCTTGCTACTCAAAGCATGGTCCGCGGACTAGCGGTTTCTGCATCCCCTGGGACCTCACCAAATCAGAATCCGCCTTTAAAAAAAAAAAAAAAGCTGGGTAAAGGGCACGACATTAAAGTTGGAGACGCACTGCCTTACAAGTTTGCTCTATACAAATCCTTCCAATCCCCAACTCCCATCTCCCCATCAGCGTTGAGAAAAAAATGGAGCGTACACACTGCACCGGGCCAGCGTTTAACCCACGGTGGGTTGGCACACGCATCACGCCGGGGCGCCCCTCCTCCCTGGCAGCCCCCCATCCGCTCACCTTGATGCGCTCCCCATCGATCTCCACTGCTCGTTCTCGGAAGTCCACCCCGATAGTCGCCTCTGTGCGGTCCGGGAAGCGGCCGGCGCAGAAGCGGTAGGTCAGGCACGTTTTGCCCACATTGGAGTCGCCGATCACGATTATCTTGAAGATGCGGGAGCGGGCCGGCGGCAGAAAGGCTGACGTCCCGGACAGCGCACCGCTGGACGTGAAGCTCGCCTCCAACGACGACTCCATCTCGGAAGCCATCTCCTGACCCGCCCCACACTGAGGCGGAGGAAAGCAGACGCAGACCCGCTAGGAGATTACGCCGCCGCGAGCGAGGGCGCCCAGCCTGCCGGCTCCGCTGAGCAACGTCGCCGGAGCCACCGCCCTCCAGGCCGGCGGCGCGCGTGCGCACCTTGGGCCCCGCCCCCGCCGGCGCAGGTGAGGCGCCCCCAGCCCCGCCTCGTAGGTCCTCCCGCCCGGGCCGCCGCTGCACCCCAGCGTCACTCGGGCCGGCGCGCGTCTACCTGGGAAGGCCTGGAATCTGTCGGGGGCTTGACGGCGGCGCGGAAGGCCAGCCTGCCGAGCGGCCGAGCGGGGCGCCCCAGGCCTGGCACCCGGGCTGGCCCCGTCACGCCACGTCCCAGGCTCCCGCCCTCCGGAGGAAGCCGCGCAGTCAGTCTGGGGGCGGGGAGAGAGGCAGCGGAGAGGAAGGAGGTACCGCCAGGCTTTCTCTCGCGAGACCGCCGTAGAGCCGCCTGTGCCGCGGGCGTGCGCCTGGTGACGGGCTGTAGGGTGTCCGAAGGCTCCGGTGTCGGTGTGGGCGCTGGGGTCGGCGTAGTGTTGGGGCCTTCGCGGACGTGCGAGTGGAGACGGGTGCCCTGGGCCTGCAGCTGGGCGCTGCGCCCTCGGCTGCGCTCCCTGCCTCGCCCGGCCGCTCTGGGCCGCGGGAGCTGGGCCGGCGACAAAGGCTGGAGGGAGTGGGACGCGAAGTGCTACCAAAGGCCCGCCCGGCGCGGGAAGCCCTTGCGGGCGAGCTGCGGGCTGCGGGGAGTGTGGCAGCCTTTATTCTTGGCAGGCGCGTGGCTGTCAGAGAGTAGGCAGGAGTTCGAGGCCGCCTACCGCGTGGGCGAGAGTAATTTCCTTAGCCGCCCGCTAGGCCCTGTGATGGTATCCGCGGGACCCTGGTGCCCAGGGCTCGTTTGGCAGATGTCCCCGGCCCGAGAAGTAAAGATCACCTGTAGGCCACTTGGGAGCATTGAACCTGGGAGTTACTAGATGGCTTCTCTGATGAGACTAAAACCCGTTATGCCCTAGTTACGTCTTATGCCTGGGTGACGATGGTGTAGCCGTTAAATACTACTGAGCGCACGCAGGAATTGCCTGGCAAACTACCTAAGGAAAATATTAATAGGAGAGAACACCCAGCCTTAAAGAGCCTTCTCTGGATTACCGTGAATTTTACAGAGGAAACCTACCATACATTAAGTCATATAAAAGGTCCAAAATGTGCAAACATTGCATTTTGTGAAAAGTTGCTTTGCGATAAGACTTTTTGTATGTTTGAGCCAAATGGTTATGGCATTTTGAAAGTCAAGGACTATGGAGAGGAGGACATGGCAGGTCTTAAATAGAGTAAGGGGAATGACAGAACACTGAAAGTTCTAGGAAAGGAGATAAACTGTTTATTCCATTAGATAAAAATAGAGCAAATTAATTGTAGAACCTGAACATGGCCAGAGTTAACAGGAATTTACAACCTGGTTGAAATGTGTATGCCAATTACATTTATTCAGTTTTCTGCTTTGGGTACTAGAACATGGGCTGGAAAATTCTGATTGTTTATCTATGAAGTTATTTCCAGGAAGATTAATCATCCCAGAAACTATAGTAGCAAGCGTTGGAATATAGTCCTCTAATTTACTCTATCCCAGTCAAAGGAGAGAATCAGAAGATTTAGGACAAAAAGCCATTGAAGAATTCAAAGATGTGGATAATCATGTAATTTCAGAGGGTGGTGACAAAAGTATCAACATCTTTGCACCCCAAGACCTTTGCTCTTTGTTTTTTGTATTCTGGCTTTTTTAATTTTTTTTTTATTCTGGCTTTTTTGGTTTAACTCTTGCTACACTGCATCAGAAATTCTTTTATCTTGTCTGTTTATCCATATCCTATTCATATTTCACATCCTTGCTCAAAAATCTCGTCTCTGAAGCTTTTCTTGATTAGTTCAGCTCAGAATGTTCTTTGCTTTAGTCTAAGTCTAGCACACTTTTGGGGTATTGTTCTTTTGGTTTTTGAATGCTGTCTTCACTGTTTAAGTTTCATAATTATGTATTGTCTTACATACTGTATTGTCAACTCTTGACTATAGACTGAAAACTCGTTGTTATTCAGCAAATGATTAATAAATGAGTGAAGTGAGAAATTTCTTGTGTAAGGATTATCAATTTGAACCCCAATTATACACAGTTGAGCACCACTGAGATGGAAAAATCACAGTGGACTCTGGACATAGTTATGAGTTTTGTATTTTCAGTTAGCAGTTTGAGAGACTCTTCATGAGACTAAAGTATATGCCTCTTCTTAACTGAAAAACACCAGAACCTCCAGGTTTGATAGTTGAAAGAGAGTCTATTATACTATCGGGAAGAGTAGACTTTTTAAAAAGTGGGTAAATTTTAAAGTCTTACTTCTCAGCAAAAATAATAGCAATATTTTGTGGGGATTATAACACATAGAAAGGGAATGTATGCCTACAATTATCACAAAGGTTGGGAGGGGAAAATGAAAATATCTTACATTATAGTCTATGTGTTGTAGTATGATACTTTTTGAAGGTAGACTGATGAGTTAAAGACGTATATTGTAAAACTTAGAACTAAAATAATAAAGAAGCATAGCCAAGCCAACAGAGAAATTAAAATGGAATACTACAAACTAGTCCAAAAGGAACCAAAAAGGTAAAATAAAAAATAAAAATGTAGGTTGTTCAAATAGAAAACAAGTATCAATCATATCAATAATTAATTGTAAATTTAGACACTGCAATTAAAAGGAAGACATACTTCTCTAAATAAAAAAGCAAGGCCCAGTTATGTACTATTTACATAAAAGGCATCACCAACATAAAAACAGATAAGTTCAAATTAAAATGATGGGAAAGTATGCAAACAAGCTGGATCACCAGTATTAATGTTAGACAAAGTAGACTTCAGGAAAAGGAATTTGGTCCATCTTCAAGACAAGCGATAAAGACGGACATTTCATATAAAAGGGTCAATTCACCAAGAAGGTATAGTAACAAAGCTTCAAATTACATGAAGTAAAAACTGACAGAAAAGAAATAGAAAAAATCTACAATTATAGCTGAGATTTCAAGTCCCCTCTCAGTATCTGATAAGACAAGTAGACTTTAAAAATCAGTAATATATGTGAACTACAATAAAAACAATTATGCAGAGTGAAATAAATGATATTTTTAAAAAGTAAATACTGTATAGAGTCTCATTTATATAAAACTGAAAAACAAACTAGATATAGAAAGCTGAGGGTAGGGCCTCGCATGGTAGGAGGGAGGGATTACAGAAGGGCAGGAGGAAACTAGGGTGATGGATATGTTTATTACTTTGGTGATTTCATGGGTGTGTACATATGTCTTGTACATTTTAAGTATAAGCAGTTTATTGTATAAATTATACCTCAATAAAACTAAAAATATACTTCCCTTTGAGGACCATCAAGTTCCTCTGTTATACTATTTTATGTCAAATCTGAGTAAAACATTAGAGTAAAATTTTAATAAGATGAGAGTGTGTGTGTGTGTGTATTTTAATTTCTGGACAAGATAATCATGACAATAAAGATAAAATCACCTGATTAGTTATAAACTATTATAGTTAAATGATTAAATACATAAGGTAAAATGGTCCACAATATTTTATTTCTAATGATTGAAATTGCTCCACTTTACTAGGGAATAAATATAAATACTAGGGAATATTTAAATTCGGAGTATGAGTAGGTAATGGAATAAATAGTACTGTTACTACTTCATGCAATAATGTAAAAACAGGTCATTGAGAGAAAATTTAGTTTTATTCATTTAGATGTAAACTGTAGAAACAACATTGGCATTTAGTTATTGAATACTGAGTATATTGTTGAAACTTCTTGACCGTTTCAATTTCTCTTTTATGTAGCTATTCAAGGAATATACAGAAGGCCTCAGCCAATTACATTTCCTTCCAAAGGGGGTTGTGAATGAGACGGCCAGTGTGGCTTAATGCTGCCCCCGTAAGTACAAGCCTCAACACAGGCAGCTGATTGTGTTCCCTATGCTCAGGGTTCTTCTGTATTACACGTACACACTACAAGCAAAACCACACCAAACCGAAAAAACCACCAACTTGATCCCAGCCCTAAGGAGTTAGTCAGTCAGGGAAACCCATGACTAGGCATTTCCATACAGTGTCGTGGGTGCTCTGAGAGCAGAAGTACAGACACTATGTGGGCTCAGAAGGGCACCAGGAGCGTGTGGGGGTTCAGGGAAGACCAGTAGGGGAGGAAGTTTATCTATAATAAAAGCATTGAATAAGAGGAGTGATGAATTAATGAGGTAAGAGAAGTAAGGAAAGATGACATTCTGCAGTGCCCTATAAACTATTTTATCCTAGAAGCAACGGAAGCTTTTGAAGGATTTTAAGCCAAGCAATGAAATAATTAGATTTGTATTTTAGGAATACTGTTCTGGTTGCAGTAGAGAGAATAGATTAAAAGGAGATGGGATTAGAGGCCATTTAAAGGTTGTTGGAATAATTTGGGCAAGAGATGATACTAAAATAGGATTATAAACAGGAAAGTGGAGAGAAGTGGGCTCGAAACAGGTAGAGTAAATGTGACTTGCTAAAAGCTCACTGTGCAGAACTGGGAAGAGGGAGACACCAAAGATGACTTCCATGCTTCTGACTTGAGAACTGAGCAGAAGGAGGTGCCCCGAAAAGCGGAGGAGCAGGTTTTGAGAACAGATAAAATTCAAGTTTAGCCCCTGCCGAGCTGAGGGACTTGTGGTATATCCAAGTATATGTATTTAACAACTGCATGTATGACATGATGTTCGGGAGGGAAATATGGAACCTTCAGCACGTAAGTTATCACTGATACCGTAGGAGTAGAATGGAGCCCTGGCTGTATTTCAGGAAACGTGCCCTGCACATAGCGACATGCACAGAGTAGACGGAAGATGAGCAGAGAAAACAGAAGGAACAGCCAAGGAAGTCCCTGCCTTCCACTCCACGTCAGGCCGGCAGAACTTCCTGCTGCTCCCTCAGGCTCCCAGTTTTCCATCTATGCATCCATCAAGGCATATATTCCCGTCATTGAATATATTTATCTTCATCTCTCCTTCTACCAAACTAAGGATCTTAAGGCCCCAATCATGTCATATTCACTGGATTCCCAGGACTAAGCACAGTGCCTGGCAGATAGTCTTTCATAAGACTTAAGAATTAATGATGGGAAAACATTTATTGAGTATTTTTTGTGTTTGGGGCACTTTACATACCAGGTCTATTATTAAACCCATAATGGATTAAGACAGAAAAGTGAACTGCCCAAGTTGCCAGGATTCAGGTCTGAGTCTTTGTGAGTCCAAGCCTTTTCCACTACATCATACTCTCTCCAAAAGACCGGTGAATGAAGTCTGTCTTTTACAAAAGCAGGAAAAAAGGGATTGCACCTTGTAGAAAGTACAGGTACTGATCCTTATGCTAAAGAGGGTGCAGTCCTGTAAAGTCCTTATATTCTGTCTGTTGGGACGTGTGCTGCAGGCCATGCCTGCCAGAAGTGTGGCCAGTCAACGGCTGTCTGTCTTACACCCATAAGGGAGTGGAGCAGAGACTAAGCCAGATACTACCACACTCAGCATTGTGCACAGCATCCTCTGCAAGGGTCCAACAATTATGACAGCCATGGATCTAGAAACACTCCTACAAAGGTCAAACACTGCCTGGGACCCTCAATTTATCATTTTGTTAAAAGAAAAACTGGGCCAAAAGCTGAGAAACTGTAGTTCCAGCCAAACTTTTCATTCCCATGATACGTGGTCACCGCTCAGACAGTGGCCATTACCCAACCACCAGCCTCCTGTCGTCTCCAAACTGCCGTGTGCCTGACTGCATGCCCTCTTGACCCCTCACCCCTACCTTTCCCACAAGACCCTCCTTTGGGCCTTTCCATCGTGGGTTTTGGAACCTATTCCACTGAAAATAAACTGACCTGTACCCTCCGTTGTTGTTGATGAGTATGTCTTCTATTTCCTTGACCTCTTTCTCAATGACACTGCTTCCTTTTCAGTTTCCTCAAACTCTATGCACCACAGACGTAGAATTGATAGCACATTTTTTCCCAAATTCTATTTTAAACCACTTCACTCTCTGGTAAAAACTTTCATTCCATTGAAGTTCATTCCATCCAGTTTTGTCACCATTGACCTGCTTTGTTCCTAACATCCATTAACCTCCAGGTCATTTCCCCACAATAACATACCTGGATCGTGTTAATCCTTTAAACCTCAATTCCTTTCATTATTTCCTAGATCTCAATATTCATGTGAATGGTCCGCTGAACACCCAATCATCCCAGTTCCAAGGCCACTTCAACTTCATTCTCTTGGCCACATTCCCCTCTGTTCTGGAATAGTTCTGAGGGACTTCAGTGCCCTTACCCTCCCATCCGTGCTACCCCCAGCAGCTTGGTCCACAAGCTCAAAACCTCCTTTCCTATAGTATTGCCTTTTCTTCCAGTTTATTCTTGGTCCCACTTTCTTCCATATCGCCTGGTTCACCTCTCCTCTCACAACTATGTATTTACCTATAGCCATTCCCTTCCTTTTAATTTCTCAGAAAAGGTAACTTTTTTCAGGGCCCACTTTTCCTGTCTCTTTTGGGACCTGGCACCTTCAAGTTTCTTCCTCCTCTACAAGTTCCTTTCAAATTACAATCAGGCTTAAATCTCTCAAATATCATGACTCCCCTTTTCCCCTTTATCTCCTTGTTTCTGCCCCTCATCTCTTTCCATCTCATTCAAAGCTTTTGGAAAAGTGGCATTCTCTGCAAGTGTCCATGTCTTCACTTCTCATTCCCTGTGCAACTCATTCCTGGGCTTCAATTCCCACTACTCTGTGGAAGCCAATTTTGCTAATTCGACGAAGGATTTCCTAATTGCAAAATCTAAGAAACATTAGAGGTGAGTTTCTAATAGTTTTCAGCAATGGTAGTGTTATCACTCATTTTACTCGGGAGGAGTGTCTCTGGCCTGCAGCATACATGTAACATTGCAGTGGGGCTGAAAGGTAAGCACACATGGACCCTATTTTCTTGGTTTCTAATGCTAATACTTCAGCAAGATGGCCTGGCAGTCTGTAATCATCAGTACATCTGGAACACACCTCTTGGCCACTTTAGTACTGTCATCCTATCCACTGGAGTGGTTCCTGATGTAGGAACTGCATTTCACTTAAGGGATACAGCGAAGGTAGTTTCTAATTCACAAAGTAGGTCTATGATCTTAGATACTTACCTTCATCTTAGAGATCCACTTCCCCATTGTAAAAGGAAGTCCAAATGTCAGCATAACAGGAGGCTGGGGGAGGGGAGATAAGTGCCACATAAAGCAGTGTCAGGATAGCAGAAGGGATAGACAAATACTTGTAAGAACACATAGTTTAGAAAATACTCATTTTTATTTCAACAATTTTTTTTCTCTAAGGAAGTCCTAAATAGCACTTGAACTTCAATACTAGCTCTCTAGGCAGAATAATGGGATTCAGGAACAGTGTAGTTTAGTTTGCCTTGAAATGAAAAACCTAGGTTCAAGTTCCTGCTTTAACATTCACAGTGACCCTGAACACCCAGCTGATAACGGGAGCAACGTGGGGAAGGATACACACGGGTTCTCTGCCCTGGCTCTGCTACTGGCTGGGCACTCCTTAGCGAGTCATTTAAGACGGAGACACTTATCTTCATCTACGTTATGAGCACTTTGGAAATTACAAGGAGTAAAAAACAATGTTTTTGATTATTATTAGAGTCTGTTTTCCTCCTAAAAAATGGTTACACATCCTGATAACACTCCCTCCTGCTTTTCATCTGGTCAGCCTTGATAGATCAGTACAAAGTGCCCTTGACCTTTGGGAGCATAGAAACCAAAGTAGTATTTGTTTCTATTGTAGATAGTTTCCCTACTTTCTGAATTAGTATTATTCAGTATTTTGTCCACCCATTTTTTTCAGTGGGAAATAAAAAATTGTTTTAACTATAAAAAAAGTATCCTATATAGACCCCAAATTAACAAAAACACCAAATCTTAACACTGCCACATTTACCTCAACCATGTTTTTTAGGAAATAAAAATCATAGGCCATCTACATGCCTCTCCTTCCTCTAAAGAGAAACACTGTCCTGAATTTTGTTTAGAACTCCCAAGCCTGTTTTTAAACTTTTACTTTACATGAATATATCCATAAACCAGTATACTAAATACTGTTTTACATTTAAAAAATTTACATACAAGATATACAATATGATGTCATTTAACTTACTTTTTTTGGGATCACCAGTTTTGGAGAACAATCCTCATTCACTTAATGCTAGCTTATTCGTTTTATAACTATACAGCGTTCCATTAAATGAATATAGCACAATTTATCCATTCTCATATTACATTTTATTTCCAGATTCCATTATTATAAACAAACTGTGATGAACATTCTTGCGTGTCCCTCTGGCAAATGTGTAAGAATGTATACAGGGTAGAATTTCTGGTTCACAAGATATGCACATGTTTAATTTTAGCAAACGAATATTGCCAATTCCCTCGTAATGATTATCAATTTTTACTCCCAGTGCCTGAAAGTTCCTGGTGTTTTTGAACATCATGGCCAACGTTTGCTATTCAGACTAAAATGTTACCAAATAGGTAGGTATGAGTTACAGTGTCTTGATTTTGACCCTGTTGAACCCAACCTGTGAAAAATTTTGATTCAATACAATTATCTTCTACTTTTCAACTATTTCTTGGCCTCCTTTTGTTAGTTTCTCTTCCTCTACCGGCTTCTGTTGGTAGTTGTGAGCCATCAGCTTTGCTCAGTCTCTTTCAGCAGTCTTGTCCCAGGCCATACCACTCAGAATTCACTCTTCAATCACCTCTTCTAAGTTTCAAACCCAAATACCTAGCTGCTTCCTACCCATCATAATGGGACTTACATGTCCCATAGGCATGTCTGAAAAGGACCTCACTTTTCTCCTCAGTTTCTTCCCAATTCTTACTGTTTAATGATACCGTCGAAGATAAATTGTTTTATGTCCAAACCGTGGACACCACTGCTAATGCTTCCTTCTCTATTCACGACCCTCTTCCCTCCGTCAGCTTATCTAGTCTCTACCATCTCAGTATCTCTTGTATGCCCTGCCCTCCTCGCCGTACTTAGTTGTCCTTACCACTTCTCCGCAGGTTATATTGGTCAGAAGCAAGCACGCTGGGGTTAGACACACCTGGGCGTGAATGCAGAGCTTTATCACTGACTTACAAGCTGTGTGGGCATGGGCAAATGATGACCCTCAGGTTGTTCAATGGGAGGGATACACCTCATATGGTTTTCTCAAGGATTAAAGAGCTAACGGATGCAGAATGCTTCCTACATTGCCTGGCACATAGTGAGAGCGCAGTGAGCGATAGTTATTCATTAGCTCAGCTTGTCTCCTCATTAGTCGGTGCAGCCACGCTTGCTCCTCGCTCCCATCACATTGCTAGCAGAAGTCTCTCAAACACTTATCATCCTTTCCTCATTCTCCATTAACTGTCCTTTGCTTACACAAAGCCAAAGTCAACCTCTTAGTAAGTCACGTAAGTTTCTCTTTAATCTGAGCCCCAGCCTCATCGCCCAGATTCTGTTCACACTAGTTCACATCAACTCCCTGAGAACTCCATCTTGTTTCATGTATCTGTGCTTTCAGAACAGCCTATCTTTTGTCTGTCTTGGAAATTCATCTTTATCTTTCCAAACTGAAGTTTTTCCTAGTACATCCAAACAGAAATGAGTACTGACACATAGGGGTTTATATATTGCTGCTGCAATTACTTCTCAATTTGTCTGTCTCCTTTACTAGCCTGTGAAAAAAGCGCGAGCAGACTGTGTGTCACATATCCTCCTATGAAGCCTAGCTCCTAGAGGTAGTCTTCAGTCACTACTGGGTGGATGGAAGGAGGGACCATGGGACTGGCCTTATGTCACATCTTCTAAATGGTTTTTAACAGCAGCATTAAGAAATCTGCCAAATTCACTAACACTAGTAAGTTTCCATGAATGTCACGATGATGGAGGATGGAGGTATTACAGGTGGTTTTCGGTAGTGTGTGAAAAGGCAAAATAGTGTAAGTACTAGCATGTGTTATATAAAATACGACAGAAAAACTCAAAATTTCAGCTGTTGGTATCTAGGAAAGAATTAGAAACTACGTATTTCCTGAATATGCTGGCCCAATGTAGTGCAGGAGAAAATAGAAAAATAAGGATAATTAAGTAGAATATTGACAATTAAACAGGAAAGAACATCCTTTTGCAAAAACTAGTATTTATAAATGAATGCTTGGAGTGGCCGGTTAGCTCAGTTGGTTAGAATGTGGTGCTAATAACACCAAGGTTGCCGGTTCAATCCCCGCATGGGCCACTGTGAGCTGTGCCATCCTCAAAAAAAAAAAAAAAAAAAGAATGCTTATTATGTATCAGGCCTTATGGTAATCACTTTATATATAGTATGTTACTTAATCCTTCCAACAACTCTATAAACTAGAAAGTCATAGCATCTTGCCTAAGAGACCTGAACCAGGATTTAAACCTAGTTCACATTCTCACTTAAAAGCTTATGTTGGGAAGTTGGCTGGCTCGGTGGTTCGAGCGCGGTGCTCGTAACACCAAGGTCACCAGTTCAATTCCCATATGGGCCAGTGAGCTGCACCCTCTACAACTAGATTGAAAAATGACTTGACCTGGAGTTGAGCTGCGCCCCCCACAACAAGATTGAAAACAACGACTTGGCATGGAGCTGATGGGTCCTGGAAGGGCACAGTTCCTCAATATTCCCCAGTGGAAAGAAGGAAAAAAAGCTCATGTTTTTAACCACATCATATATTGTACACCAAGTCACTGTTTATACCAGAAATTTGGCATTTAGTCACAAGGATCAGAGAAACTAAAGCATAAGGCAAGCCTCCTATGTGAAGAGACCAGAACAATTTAGACCTTCCAGTTTGCAATGGTGAAAGACATGGATACATGTCTATCAACTCAAGAATGGTGAAAATATCAACATAATAAGGACCATTTATCACATACTTTAACCAGTCAAGAATAAACTAGATAGAATTGAGGGGTGGTCTATAAAACAATTCCTATTTTACTAAAGAAAAACATGCTAGATTGGATAGATTTGGGACATATAGCTAGAATGTTATTTCAACAGATCTCATAAAGCAGGTTTTAGTTTGATTGTGTAGCATGTAAATCTCCTTTCCAGGTTCTATACTAACAGGCCCAACATTTAGATTTAAATTGTCTCTCCTAGTGTCATGGTTCATTGCACATCTGAAATTTGCTAATAGTAATTCACTTGTTTACAGGAAATGCAGTCCTTTAGGGAGAAAAAAATACACATTTCATTGGGGGTTAAGGTGTGTGCAGATCTTCAGGGAGTAATATCTACCACATGTCCTTATTTAAAAGCCTGCTGACTGTGCTTTGCTTTGATATTCATCCACTCAAAAACTCAAGCATCTGTCTATGGCAATTATATTTTAAAAGTTGTTTCAAAGGAGAGAAGTTACCATGACATCTAACAAAACTTTTTTTCCTTTTGAATACCAGTGTCTCAGTAGTATAGTAGTAGCATGATTTAAGTAGAAAAAAGCATGGATTTTGAAAATAACCAGCTCTTGACAGAAATTTCAAATACAAGTTCTTCCCCTTAACATAACATGGGGGAAAATTCATTTTTACACTGACATAGTTGTTGGCCCCTTTGATCTCTTTGAGGAAAACAACCAAATACTGTATTTTAAACTTCTTCCTAACCAAAAACACTGGTTCTAAACTTTGGATGTACCTTAGAATCACTGGGGTACTCTTTAAAAGAAAAAAGAAAAGAAAAACCAATACCCAGGCCTGACTCCCGATCTTTTAAACCAGAATTTTTGCAGGTGGGCCTGGGCTTTGAGGTTTGTTTTTCAAAAATAGTTCCCCAGGGATTCTAATATACAACCAGGGTTAAGTGTATGACTTAAAAGGATTCGCTTGCCTACCTTACATAGAGATCAACTGTGGACCACAGCTGTTGTGATGAACACTGGCTATAAGGCCAAGTATCTAGAAATAACCACAGCAGATCCCTACCCAGTGTCTCCTTGCTTGTAATGATTAACAGTGGAGATACTAGGCTGTAAAAAACGGAGCCCTCCAATAGTTGGTGTATGTGTTACCGGTCTCCTCATACTGTTTGAAGGATGAAAAACAACTACCGAGTGACAATCTTTGTAGTAACTTATTTCCACTGGATGTTACCTGGGTGTCTCGTGGCAAAAGACATAAAGATGAATAAATTCACTGCCAACTAATGCCACAATGAACAGGCAAGTGAAAAGTCAGAGGATGGTCCATCAGTCATCTGCTTCCTACAAGGCTGGTCACACCCATTCCTGACAAACTATAGGAAAAAAAGAAAGATGTGAGAAATCCATTCAATATAAATAAAATATAATGGATCTGTGGTTTTGAGGGAATTCCTGAAGACCAACAGAGAGGGACGAGACGAAGATGAATGGGAATACTCTAAATCAAGATAAGGGATAAAAAATTTGTGAGCCTTTGCAGGTGACCTGAAAGTTAATAGTACTTTATTGCTATTTTCTACAATCTGTAGAGCAGTAATAATATTTACAGCAAATTTAACAAGGATTTAAATATCTACTATGTATTATCCTAGTCACTGTACCTTTATGCTAAAATGAACCCAGTGTAAATCCTAGAGATTTCATACATCACATTGGAACTGGATTTACGAGTCTGAACCAAAGCATTAATCATTTAACTTCATAATGTAATTAGACATTTCTCTCAAATAAAAAGCATCCTAGCAGGTGAATGAAAAATGCTATGTGAAATTAAATGTTTGAAATAATAGGCTCTTGACATAAAACTAGTTATAAAAAACAAAACTACAAGTTGGCTTATTCTTAGGTCCTTTTCAATGAACATCTGAGCAAATAATGTAAACAGTACAACAATGCTAGCTGAATGAGTTTCTGAATACTTGGACTACTGTTATTAATGCATTTTATTTTTTTTTACTGTTAATAAAGGGAAAAATTAGTATCCCATAGTTCAGAACTTAAAGGGAAGGTGTCTGGGAGACAGACTTATTGTTATCTATTTCTTTAAATGGCCCCCATTTCATTTTTAAATGTATCAACCAGCAGTATGACTACTTGAAGGCAAATAAGTAGTTCAAAAGAAAGATGGGAGGTAGTAGCTGACGTAGTTATTCATTAGTAACGAAGAAACACCAGCGTTTTGGAAGAACCTTTAGAAAACTCAGTCCCTATCCCACTTGCAATGAGGCATCAAGCACTAGACAACGGACCCAATAAACTTACAGATCAAACTAAGCAAGTGGCAAGTTTTAAAAAGGTCAATGTTAGGAAACCATGGTTGATTGGAATGATAGCCACAGAATGGGATGGAGAGGCTTCTTGTTAGACAATGCACACAGGTAACTAGGCAAATGCAATTATTGGCTGAAAGCAAATCATGGGATCCAGAACATATTCCAGAAATCTCTTCACTTGTTGTTTCTAAATGAGAAGATAATTTGTACTTATTGGGGCTAAGTTGAAGACTTAGCAACAGCAGAAATCTTTATATCACAGATAAAAAGCTTTTCATTATCATTCATCACTATCAATTTATTTTGTTAGGAAGAATTGTACCACTTGTATGAAATAACAGACCCTTAAATAGAAACCAAGGTCTCATATAAAAAATGTTAAGAACTACAAACATTACAGTCTTGTTGGAGCGCCAAGTATCAACTTTACTCTTGCTACAAGCAGACTTGAAACAAAATCTATATTGTTTTTGGCACACAGAACTCTATAAAAGAGCACTAAATATTGATTCCAAGCTTGTCTATAGCCGACAACTAGTAAATGTTCTAAATTACATAGTACCAATTTTTCCTTTCTTTTGGTTACTATCCCAAAATGGCATTGCTTCAAAAGCAACTGAATAAACTGAGAGGCTGGGAACCTCCAGACACTCTTTCCTGCACCACTGCTCCCTCCCCTCTGCCCATTATGTCATCAGAAGAGGATGTCCTGTGGAGGTAGCAGTGTTAAATAAATACGGCGTGTAACTTAGAGCATGTTAATAATACTCTTCTGCTTTACTGAAATAAGAGAAATTCTTTCCTCCAGAAGCTCCTGTACACTACCATCACTTTTATTTCATTATCCATCTTGTAGGTTGCACATTGAAAGGTGAAAGTGCAATTTAATAAATAACCTTTTCCAAAAATATTTTACTGCTACAAGTTGTGAGATTTCCAACCATCAAAACTGGAACAAAACATAAGTTTTTAGCTCCCTATGGTGCAACACGCCATTTCATAGGACTTTATTTTGGCAGTGGATTCGGCAAAGTTTAGATGATGGCTGAATGGCATCGAGAAACCCTGTCAGTAACTTACAGAAGTGGAGCATGAGCTAGCACAGGAAGACCACCTTCCATCCGAGAGGTCAGTCTTTCTTTGAATTCCCTTACGAGTAATTTCAAAATTTAAGGCTGGTAATTACTAAGACAAGTATATACGTATCTTGAGAGAAAATCCAACACTTAATCACCGTTTTCTAAACAGATGCTACACATGGCAACTAAAATATTCCTAGAAATTGTGCAGAAGAGAGACTTCCCTGAATTTATCACATCCTACCTGAATCTAGACACCTTCCTGGTCTCTCATAATCACAGCTTTCATTTCACAGCTCTAATAGCAATACACCATGGAGTACAAACAACACTGTGAAAAACAAGGGCCTGGTAAAACCCACGGGAAAGCTATGAACTAATGTCGGGACTACTTTTAGTCATGCCATTATAGATCACAGTTTATTCTTGTGCATAATAAATACAGAAAAATGTTGAAAATGCATGATTCAACTAACTGATTAAAGCTGAGTATACTAACTAGTCAGATTTTACTTTTTAAATGAGAAATGACAAGAGTAGTAAATATGAAGAAAAACAAAAAGAACTTTACTTTCCTATGTTAATACAGGTCAAGGGACCCTTTCTTCTCAAAAGGGTTGATAACACCAGTTCTTAGCAATAAACATAAGGCACTTGTTTAGATTACAACATCACTGCATTTTCTTTTCCACTTGTTTTTCTAACCCTGTTTTCCCCCCACAGTATCATTTGGAATTGAGAGAATGAGGCAAATGTGAGATGACCCAGTTGATACTACTCAGGGCAAAAGAGTACAGTACAATGTTTTAGGGGTGATGTCTGGACATACAGTGGACCCTATCAAGGTCCTCTGACACCAGACAATGTATCACTATCAAGTAAACCTGAAAGAAAATACAGTATTTATTCAATAGTTCCAGCAAAATCGGGTTGGAATACAACATATATGTTGGGAATCTAACTCTTCACGGTGGCCTCTGCATTGAGAGTTCTGAGTACTTAGGAATATTCATCCTAAGACAATCTACATCATTTGAACATTGTCAAGACAAACATATGAATTTCATTTCAATATACAGTAGAGTTTAAACATAATTCACACACACCCCCCATCGCATGACTGGTGCCTCCTCCAAACACCTCTGAGTGGCAGAGGGAGCACCAGTGTTCTTTCCCAACAAGAACGTCAGTTGCCACTCATAGGAGAAATTTTTTAAAAAGTTGGATTTTTTTGCCATCTGTTAAGATGTTCCTGAGACAGGACCAGTTAAAACATAACAAGCACTGGAGTTCAGTTTGTACTTTTCTTTACATCACTAAACTGTGAGACTGGGATGTGGAATGCAGGTAACATACTATGAAAGGTTGAGTTTAGCACAACTGTCAAATCAGTAAAAGGATCAGGTCTCCTGAAAATTCCCTTTGGAATATATTTTCTAGAAACTAAAAGTACCACAAAAAGGTCAGTTATATATACAATGATTTTTAGTCTTATTTGCTCAGATCTTGTAAATGCAATGAGAACCTTGAGCCAGAGGCTAGTTCTCAGTGTAGAGGTTTAACATTTTAAGGCTCATTTTCTCAATCAAAATAGCAGTTTTCTTTTCAAATTATGAATTCCAAATTACATTCACAGTACCTGCCGCCATCCTAGCACTCAATAAAATCTCCATGCAGAGCAGCACTGCGTTTGCATTTCGGTGTTTCCTGCCACCAGCACTCAGGCCTGTCCATAAAGCTCCCCCTGCACTAGCCTTCCAGCACACCACCTCTGGCCTGCACCTCTGTTTCCACCTGTGTGTTTTCACAGAAGCCCAACACAGACTAGTTGAAATATTCACACAACTGTTTTTCAAAACAATTTATTGCATCATATTTGGTACCTTATGTTTGACAACAAAAAGGAAATTACATCTGTAACTGCAGGAAAAAGAAGCTGGTCTGTTATTGAAAAAAAAATTTTTGGGCCCTTTAAAAATTACAAAGTCTTGGGCTTGCCTGAAACAACTGAGCAAGAAATATATTCTTAGAAATGTAGGGCTTCAAGTATTACAAACCTGTGACACTGTGGAAAAATTCCAGAGGTATCTAAACTGCAGCACTTTTTTTTCTGCATATCATGAACAAGGCCTGCTGAGGTTTTAACTATTAGTCTCTTGATCAGTCATAGAATGGTAGTCAGGAGTTCTGCTCTTTAACTTCAAGCCATGGTAGGTTTTCTTTTTTTCACTCTTGGGTGAAAAATTCATGCTTGCTAATTAGTTGGTGCCACATCACAGTGCATTTGGTTCTTGCATTACAGTTTCAACAAGTTTGGCCAAAACAATGCTGAAAGGTTTGCATTGTTATTTTAGTTCTTCAAGTTTTAGTTAAATTGAGATTGTTCTAACTGGTTCCTTCAGTTAAAAACTGTGGTACAAGAACACCAAACTGATCATGTACAGTGAATTTTGGAAACACAAGCGTATTGAACACTCTCTAGGTTTCTTCGAATTCTGCTTGGTATATGTTATGTCCCAGCTTCTACAACATGAAGCATCTGTTGTAGGTTTCTCTGTAAATAGTGATTCACATTTGCATACTTCCTATGGCCAGAATCAACCCCGCAACAAAACCAGACAGATGCTAAAGCCCCAACAACTCTTTGTGCTCAGTGAAAGAATCCAGTGCTAAAACAGCATTTATGCTGTCTGAGATATAGTAAAATCTCACAAGACAAATTTAAAGTAATATTTCTGCCACACACCTGCTTTGTTAGCTGTAACAGCCTCCAGATTTTATATAAATTAGTTTAAAAACATGGGAGGGTAGGTAGGAAGAGGATAAGGTATCTTTTTTTTACCCCTCAATTTTAGCAGCTTTTAATGTTTAAGAAACTGAACCTATATCCTGTAATATGTTAGATATTTTATATATACTTTTTCAGCAGGATAAAAAACGTAAAACACTATTTGAAGGCAAGAACATTTACTCTTCTCATTCTGTGTAAGTCAGAGCAATGCAGCAGGTGCGTGACAAAAATATTATACACTAGGTATGGTCCAAAGTCATTCCATTTGCTTGTTTAATGATGTTCAAATTTCATTGGCCAGTTCTTCAGTTTCTGCAGAACTATCTCCATTAACTGTGATCTTCATATCCTCTTCATATCCAGGAGGCATGAAAGCCAAAGCATAAGGGAAAAGCTTATGACAATTTGCTCTATAAACTTCAGCAGCGTCTTTACAGTCTCCTAGGCTACCATCACACAAGGCGTCTAATACCTCCATACAAGTCTAAAGAAAGAAAAAAAAAAGCCATGTTATAACTTGTTCAAAAAGCCATTTTTACTGTGAATTTATCAGACATTTTGTTAACAACAGATTTCTGAAATAAGATGCCAACATACACATGTAAGAAAAACAAAAGCATTCACTCCCACCTTTGTATTCCATTAGAATTAGTGTCTTCAGAATTACAGGGTTAATGTAAAAGATGAATGTATAAGCAGGGCCAGGACTGGGGTTGGGCAAGCAAGGTGTGTAAGGTGCTACATTTAAAGAGATGCCCACTTTCAGTAAATGCTGGAACCTACGTGGCCACCTTGCCTCTGCCTAGCCTGGCCTGGAATATAAACGTCAAAATTGACACACCAATGTCAATTACTGCACTTGAGCATTTTAACTTTATTGGAGGCTTAGAGGCAGTTGGCAAAGTCAAACATTGTTTTTCAACCTTGTATTCAAACTAAAGAGAACCTTAAGATTTATGTCCAATAACTAAGCAGGAAAGAGTCTCAAACACAAAGGGTATATATGTAAAAATAATTTGTTCATGAAAATTGATAATTCTTTCAACCAAATCCCTAAGTAGGTCTGCTTACATTTCTAAATAATTCATGGTGACAGTATTTCTCATGTTGTTTTTCTTCATCTTTTCACTTGGAAAACAGTTTGTACTTTCCAGATATATAATACCCTAAACAAGCTTTGCCAGTCTAGAAAGGTTCTAATCTAAATGATACAACCAATGAGGCAAATTTTTCTTTCTTAAACATATTTTCTTCATTTGCTATTAAACGAAAATATTTAAACGTCTTTCAGCAAGTGCTTTTTTTATCTGGTTGATTATTATCATACAAAACAGCTGTCCTTTGTTTTCAGTCTAATTAAAAACTGTAGTTTGCAACATACCCATATTATCTTTCACGCTACCTAACCTCATGTTATATTTACATGACATAAAATGAGTATTTAAAACTCAACTTCTGACAAATACATCTTAAATATGTCAGAATCTTCAATGAGACCACTGCTTGCTCAGAAATGCATATAAATTGAAATCCAAAATTACCTATGGAATGTACATGTGATTTTACTAAAACATTTCTAAAAAAATTATTGTTGACAGGTGTGAAACTAGTTATTAAATGCCAAGTAGCCTACTGTGCATGTGTGAACAAACACACAACCCTAAATAAATGTAAGTAAGTTTCTGACATGGATTCATAATGGTTTGGAGAACAGTATGCATAAATAACAAAAAAATTATTTGGTGAAAACTGTTCTCTTGATAAATAGAGGAACAAAAAGGAATCAGGTACACTTACAAAGAGATTACAAAAAAGTTTACCTGGAGGTTTCTGTTAGTGAGGGATTCATCAAGTGTTGTTGCCAACTCTACAGCTCGCTTCTGACTAGAAGGATCTAAATAATATACCATTTTGGCAGCTAAACGAGAAGGAAAAAGGAAATCTGTTTTATTTTAAGGTACAACCAGCATCTTACACTCCATCTATTCAAATAAAATACAAGGTATATGTGCACACAGCGTGGCACTTTATTAAAAAAATGAAAAGAACCATTTGAAACACTTTTATTTAAAAAAAATAAAAATAGTTCTAGAGGGTAGACCAGAAACAGCCTAACTGTCCAAATTAGGAGAATGATTAAGGCAAGAGATGAAGAAATGCAAATATTCTAATAATATGTGTCTTTGTATGGTGGGACCATGGATAGTTTTCTTTCTAAAATGAGCATACTTTGGGATTGAGGGGAATACCCAACCATGATGGTATGAGCCAAAAAGCTGAATTCACAATTACACAAGGGCACACAAAGCTGCTGGGTGTCTTAGCCAGGTATTTTAAAAGCACCCTAAGGCTCCACCTACGTGATCCCACTGAGTCCAGACTTTGGCTTACTAGTAGGCTCTTGCCAGATGACCCCTGACTGTGAGATGGTTTCAGGTGTTCAGCATTGCCAAGTTTGATATCTTACATAAACACGAGAAATTGAAGATGATGGTCATATTCAAGTGAATTTTAAGAGCACACTGATGGGAGAAAGAAATAGAGAGCTCTCCTTTATTATACGTACTGCATGGCTAAATTCAGTTATACATGCTTCTTTGTAATGCCTATGCTGAACCAGGAGAAATAACTGACTGACCTTGATTCATAGTAATAATTTTGTCTAAGAAATTAACAAACGTATAGGAAGCATATTTAAGCTGCGTAATTTTCATGGATTAAAATGTGACACATGTTGCCTCTTACATGTGAACAATGTGTAACCTTGTCATTGACCCATTAAAATAAAAAATGAAGTTGTGTTAGGAGGCTAGGAGATAAGGACAAAATAAAGTGATTACCTGATAATCTGTGTGGCAATGAATCAGAATTCCTTTTCAGAAAAGTTTCATTAAAATTCTTTGGATTTGTTGCTCCAAAAAGACGATTCATTTCTTGTTTTAATACTGTTCTAACTGTATCAGATAAATCTTTACTTTCACATACTGCTGAACAAATTAAAAACAAACTCTATTAGCAATGAGAAACTGATAAAGTTTGTTGGAGTTAAAAAATTATCTACTTGATGAGGCCAATGAAACAAAGCAATTATAGACAAAGACTAGACAAACCTACAGATAATTCAACATTTGAAGAGCTTACCTATATAAATTTAAAGAATGTGTGTCAGCAGAGTAATCTAATGACTTTCTAAAGGCACTCAAAGACATTTCATTGACAGATGATTCATTTCCAGAAAAGAACAGAAAGCAAAAGAGATGACCAAAGATGTAGTTCCATAGCCTTCTAAACCCCTAAGGGCTGGCCCCCATTAATTTTAAAGAGTCTGCAAAGCAGGGCCTTGACAGCACCTACCTGGTAGATAATGTCACAGCAAATATGCAGTGCTGAAGACAACAGAATTTTCCTCACCATCTCCATCTTCTTATACCCAAGTAAGGCATTACAAACTTATCAATATTAAAAGAAAATGGTTGACTTCACTGACCTCTATTTTCAGGGGTTATGTGAACTGAGCCATCACTACATAATAAACTCCAAAGGACCATCAAAGTGTTTTCCTATAATGAATGCACTGTAGTCATCTTATTCTCAGGCCTTGGGATTTGGAGATGGAAAAACTGACCCACACTTTTCTGGACTAAATCCTAGTTACGCTTTGTTTCATTGTTGGCATACCTCAGAGCTATTGCAGGTTCAGTTCCAGACCACCACAATAAAGCAAATTATCACAATGAAGCAAGTCACACACAGTTTTTGGTTTCCTAGTACATATAAAAGCTACTGTGTTTCCCCGAAAATAAGACCTAGCTGGACAATCAGCTCTAATACATCTTTTGGAGCAAAAATTAATAAGACATATTTATATTATATTACATTATATATTAAAGACCTGGTCTTATAGTAAAATAAGACCGGGTCTTACATTAATTTTTGCTCCAAAAGACGCATTAGCGCTGATTGTCCGGCTAGGGCTTATTTTCAGGGAAACACGGTATGTTTATACTATACTGTAATCTATTAAGTGTGCAATAGCATTATGTCTAAAACAACCAATGTACATTAAAAAATACTTTAGTGCTAAAAAGTGCTAACCATCATATGAGCCTGTTGAAAAAATGGATGGTGCTGACAGACTTGCTCAAAGCAGTGTTACCAAAAACCTTCAATTTGCAAAAAACGCAGTTTGCAGAGCGCAATAAAACAAGGTATGCCCGTTTTAATTTGGTATACAGAGACAGTCTGGAGCTTTGAGCCAGACAGACCTGGGTATAGATCTAGGCTTGGACAAATCACAACCTCTCTGAACCTATTTCTTGATCTATAAAACTGAGGTGATATCTAACCTACAAGGATCACAGTAAGAAAGAGCTAAGATTAAAAGAATTATGTAATCGATATTCAATAAATTGTAGTTATTATTTTTGTCATAGATTGAAAACATGAATAGGTTTTCCTTATGGTTAGCAACTATGACGGTGGCTTTCAAACCTTGTCTACAACCAAGTATTTGTACTCTGATAAACATGTATCCCATTTACATAACCTAGCATATGAAGCAAAAGTTTCTTACTAATCCTTACTTTGTGCAATAACACGCTGGTATTTTCTATTGTATTTTTATTTTTTGTTTTTGAATGCTGGTAATGACCAACCCACTAACTTGCTTTCATTGTCTCACCAACAGATCATTACCCTAAGTTTAAAAAACACTGAATTTTTGCGTAGTAAATATCCAAATGAAACATTCTACACATAATTACTAACTAAATAATTGACTGATATGAAATGATAAACAGCATTTCTTCTATCATGCGATGGAATTGGGTGGTTCAAATAAACGAGCTACTAGTTAAAGAAGTTAGCTTAACGTCCATATGGCTGTACTTTCAACTTGGTTTAAAGGAATCCTGCAGGGTTTAACAAAGATGCCCCAATTTTGCGACGTTGTACTAAGTACACACCTGTTCTTAACAAAGCTATTAAGCAGTATATCCAACTTCTAGAAGGCTTTTTGAAGACACAGTGCTTCTTTATCACTACAAATTATCACTGCTTTCATGGCCTAAATTTAGTCAAAACAAAAATCACTTTGTAAATCTCTTTCTGACAATGTTAGCCGAACACCTGGGGCAATGGGGATCGCTAACAAGGACATTCAATAATCCTGCCTTTGTTCCTCTGAAGTCCCTGAGCATTTCAATTTTCTGCAACAACCGATCAAAGAAAATAGTCATGTTCATCAATCCATACACTCATTATAAGCAAATACATTTAGAAATGACAATTTTAATTCGTATTTCACAGGAAAGTCTCTTAACTCCCATAGCACTTATAGCTATTATTTTACTACCTTTCAGGAAAGAATCGATCATACAAAAACAAAGTGTTTATGTTACTTTTGAAAACAGTTTAGGTGTACTCCATCCTAATCGAGAATGGATTAAAACTATTGTTTTTAGCCTTAATTTTCTGATGCATGATTTCAAAGTATTTTTTAATACAAAAAAGAGACTAAAAAAATTTCTTGATTTTGTCTAAATATAGCAGTTCTTTCTTCTATTTTCTATAATGTGGATATATTATTTATTACTTTCTGATTTTAAAAACATTGAGGAAAAACACTTCCATGACTCAGTTGTTAAAACAGGAATCATATCTTTGACAAGCATAAATATAATTTAAATAAGGCTTTAACTCCCCCTCACCCTCCGGTTCAAGCCGTTGTTTCTCAGTCTAGTTGTGTAGGACACAGCCTCCTGGTCCATACTGGTATTATGAGCCTTGCGCCCCCCCGCCCCTACCCCCGGGGCTGAGGCAGTTGGTCGCCAGCTGTTGGTTGGCGGGTCACAGCAGCCCTCGGCAGCTCTCGCCAACCTCCAACCTCCGGCTGCTCACGGCAGCCCAGCTCCAAGGGGAGCTGTTGTTCACAATCTTAGCTGTAAAGGGTGCAGCTCACTGGTCCGTCTGGGAATCAAACCCACAACCTTGGTGTTAGAAGCACGGCGCTCCAACCACCTATGCCACCGGGCCAGCCCTAGGCTTTATTTTTTCTTAGAAGACAAAACAGTGTTCTTAATTAGGACAATTTAGCAATTTTCAAAACAATGATTGGGATGTCTGGTTTAATCTCATTATTTTATATAATGTATGGATTCATATTGGACTGGGTAGTGAGCAATTAGATAGCTAATTTAATAGTGTTTCTAAAGTCTGCAGGTTGGAAACATTCAATTTCTCCTTCTCCAGTTACTTAAAAATCAAAACAACAATATCAACACTATTTGATTACAGGAGTACATTATCTAAATTACTAGAAAGAACAATCTGAAGACCTGGACTCTCGTCCCTGCTTCATTACTAATTATCTATGTTACCTTGAATAAGTAATTTAATCTTTAAGTGTCCCAAATTTCTCAACTATAAAATGAGAGAAAATTTTAGAGAAACTTCTGGTCTCTAAAATTCTGCAGTTCTATAGTACTTCACATTAAAACTAATGTATGGAATCTTTCTGTCAAAATATTTGAGAAGTACAATGATCAATGTTTTAAAGTTCTTTTTAACCTGTATTTAGTAACAAAAATTGTATGATTCAAATTGTGCTAAACACAGATAAGGGGATAACCAGTGAATTTCAAAGAGATTGTTCAATTTTAGAACAATTTACTATGAAGCTTAACATAAAATATGATTCAAAGCTTCAACTTACATGTTAACTTTTTAGAAACAAAGGTGATTCTCAAATATCTGGAGTGAACAGTTCGATGTCAAGAAATACATGACATTTCTAGTCTTAAAATAAAGACCCTCAATACAAAGAAAAGACCCCTGTTTTTTTCTCTCAGCTAATTTAATGTGCAATGGCTTTAAAATGATTGAGTTTATGATAAACTTGTAAAGATCACTTATACAATCACTATCAACTACTATAATCAAATACTTAAGTAATGGAAAACAAAGACATACCAGTACTAAAGAGTCGAATCATACACTCATGAAGCCAGGGATGACTAGAATCAATAGCAAATGCCCGCTTTACTGATTGTAGCATCAAAAGAAACTTTTCTATAAAAAGAAAAAGTAAGATATATTTTGATCATTTGATAAAATACAATGCCCTCCTTTGGAGGACTAAGACCTTTCAAATAGAAAAACTAATTTAGAGTCAAACCATCTGAACTACAACATATGACTAAAGTAAATGATTTCTTCAGATTAGCAACATTAGCTAATGTTTTCCACACAACATTCTTTGAGAAAAAAAGATTTATAAAAATTTAGATGGCAGTCAACAAAATCTGAACTAACACCATATAAGCAAAAAAACAAATTTGAAGCCATTTCATTTCCTAACCTCCTTTAATTTAATCGAAACAAAGGGATTTTTCCCGCTACTTAGAAAACATCGTTTATGCTTAACACTATCTCCTTTTCTCCTTTCTTGTGTTTTGTGACATGTAAAATGGTTTGCCTCCTACCCGACTGACCTGTCCTCTCCTGTCAATCCCTGGCTGTCCCCTCCTCCCCAGAAAGGAAGAGTTTCAGTCATTTTCTAATTTTTATGCTATTCCCCCATGCATATCCCTGTGTCTCCCAAGTTTCAGTAGTGTTTCTACCTGATGAATGGAAATTTGCAACAGAATACGCACCATAGTTCCAAGCCTCCTCTATGACCACCTCTTTGTTAAGACTTCCCTAATTTGGTACCATCTCCAAGTATCAAAATTCAAAACCCCAGGCTCCTCTGACATTTCCATTTCCCTGACCCCCAACACTCAGAAAGCTCAAAGCAGTGCCATGTCCTCTTTTACTACCCATTTCACTCTACTGCAGTGGAGGCCCAATACTAGAGAGCCCTTCAGAGGTAAGAACACAGCCAAGGAGCCCACTGAATGGAATTTAGATCGCCTTTCCCCACTTTAAGTAGAACGGCTTTTATTTTATACTTTGGGATTTATTTAAGAGTATTTGTTAAAAAGGGAGCTGCAGTAACTGTTTTAAAAGATTTAAATTGCTGGATTATCTATTAAACTTACTTTCCAAATTATAACATAATCATTGTGGAAAATAGAAAATATAGTAGAAAATATTCTAATCATTCAAATTCAAGAGACAATCTTTGTTATCTTTGGATCTATTTTTCCCGGCCGCTTTATATTTTATATATCCATATAAGTATCTTATTAAAATTAAAATCAAACTATAGTTTTTTGTCCTATTTTCAAACAATGTTATATGGCAACCTTTCCCCAAAACCACAAATTACTTTTTTGATAAATGTGATTTTTTAATGGATACTCTACAGAGGTACCATTTTATTCAATCTCTTTTAGTAGGACAGTTGCACTGGAGCAACAACCTCTGTCGATCTTACTAACCCTTGTTTCTCTTCCCTTGAATATGCATCACTTAAACGATAAACTTTTTTTTTTAATGAACCATTTGGATGACATCAATTCAATGCCATAAAGTCTTCTTAGTATCTATTTCTATATATAATGTAACCATTCTAAACCTGGCAACCAAGACCCTTCATTTATATCCTTCATTTATACTTTACCTGGCTCAGGCAATATAGCCAACCTCAACATTATTTACACACACTTGAGTTTTCTTAACAAAGCCTCTTCCCTTCTATGCAGTTTTTCTTTTAGAAATATGATCTATCCTTCAAGATACACCTCAAGCATCACGTCTTCTATTTTTAACAACAGCTAATAATAGCTAACATTTATTTAATGCTTACTGTGTCGCAGACATTATCCAAGCTCTACATGTATGAACTAGTTTTATCCACACGTACATGGTAATTACTATATCTGACCTTAATCCTAGTTAATGTACGTACACCTACATTGATTTTCATGTCCTAGAAGAGATATCTGTATCACTGTACCTCCCCGCAACATACTGTGTGTGCACAGCAGGCATTTCCGTGAGGAAGCTGTATTGGCATTTGCTCAAAAACCCTCCAGTGGTGAGGCTATTGGAGTTGGGAGACTATAGCTAAGAAATACAGTGATCAATTTTATCAGGGCCACTATATCCTCATTGCCTACCTTTCCTAAAGTAAATTTCAAAGGCAAAAAGATGAGTTTCTATCTTGTTCTTCACCAAGTTCTTCAACGGTGTTAAAAATTTAACAGCTTCTTCCAACGGAGTTTCAACCTAACAAAAATAAAAGATATTATATAAATGGAAGCAAGATTTTGGGGGGGATGTGATGTCACTCTATTAAAAACTTTTTGTTTTGTTTTTTTGAAAATCAGTTACCCGTCACCCAGAAATACACTGTTGTATTTTTAATTCCCATAATCCAAAGAAAAAGGATTTTGAACTATATTAACTCTTCACTGGTTTTTAACCACAGAGATTACGTTATCTCTGGATAGAAACTATCCAACAATTAAGAAGGTAAAATAGAACCAGGGAAAGAAAGACAGTAAAAGAAACAGGTAGATAACGGGTGGGGGACATAGGAGGGGTGTGAAATAGGATGAAGAGGGGTAAGAAGAAAACTGGAGAGAACATTGCTGAATAAGTGAATGTTCTTTTTAAATTCAAACAAAGTGAAGTATAATTAAGCTATTATAAAATAATACAATATCCATTTGGTCTTGCTTTATTCCACTACATATTCTATAGAAATTCATATTATTCAAATGCCATACTAATGGTGAGATGGTATTTGAAAAGATTTATTTTTATAGAACTGTCTCGACCACCTTTTATTAATTATGCAAACGTCACTGAATCACTTATCGGCACTGAGCAGATGTACTGTTTACTACATAAGTGTCCTACACTCCTACACTGAGCATTGAGACAAGACTATTCTCTACAGACTGCGGAGTGGGTTCGGAACAACACCAATTTTATCAGAAGAGCACTGAATATCTGGGTTCTATATTTGTCTTCTCTCATCATAGAGGTAGTAAGAATTTATCCTCGATGGAATGTGGATTTGCCCTATTATCTGACCAACATGTTTGTTTGCAGTACAGTAATTGTAGTTTCACCAACACAGACTAGCCAAGGAAATTACTTCACAGCACTAAAACACAAAAGTTAAGCAATGAGGTGAGAGCTATAGGATTGACCTTGTACTAACTAGTGTGTAAAGCAACTGGCATTATTCTGAAGGATACATGCTCTAAACCAGAAATCAGTACATGGCACCGGCACTCTAATAGCTGCAGACACAAGAGACAGAGGAAGAAATGGGGGCCCTCATGACTATGTCTTTCTCACACATTTGTAAATGTTTTACTTCTTATTCCCATGATTCTAAGTTCTACTGAATTGGAATTTGGGGTATACAGGAGAGAAAACCTCTACCAGGGAAAGGTAAAGAACTGGAAACTGAAATGCCATCCGTCTCCATCAAGCTTTTCATGGTTCTCGGGGTGTAGATTGAACACAGGTCACTTAGATATGGCTGCTATTACAAAATGTAACAAGGAATGTAGGGAAGTGAATCAATACAAGCACTATACTAACTGAAATCAAGTATTTGAACTTTGAAAGAGAAAACAGAGAAATTAATTGTCTACAATTCTAATAAAAGAGAACGTGTGCCCCCAAGGAGATCTGGATCTGCTGTCCCCATGATTCTGCACGCCTCAGTTCTGTGTGCCTCTCATAGATAAGATTTTCTCAGGCTAAATCTAAGTGTTTAGCAATATGCACATAAACACAATAAAGCTAACTACATTCTATATTTACATATACATAATGCAGTATGGGGTTTTATATATATATGTGTACACACACACACACACACACACACACACACACACACACACACAAGCATATAAGCAGGGACAAGTTTCTAAAATCAGTGCCTAAGACAGAAAAAAAGGAAACAAAAAGTATTTTATTCTTATTTAGAAAAATACCTTGGAAAATCCCTTAAGTTGTAAAGACAGATCTATAGATATGACTGTATCACTAGTTTACGTTATGTCTAAGAAAACCATGTATTTCAGTACCAAAATCATAATCATTATAGCAAGATGTTCACACTAGGAAAGGCATACAAGAACTGAGATGGACTAAATAAATGGGAGCCGTACCTCCCACATCTTAGACTCAGCTGCGGTCTACGCTCACTGAGTGGAGTAATGGATGGAACTGTTGGCATTGTGCATACTCTTTATGTCTCTACCAAAAACGACATCCTGTCATGAAGATTTGAGTTTACTTAAGTTACATAAATGTAGACAGGAACTGCATTGTATTGATGGGCAATGTAAGACATTCGCAAGGGCAGTTTTGACCATATTGATATATAAACTAACCTGTAATCTAATCTGTATGTTAAGATACGTTGTGTAGGAGTATATCTCCCTATACACCCAGCAAAAACAAAAAGTTTAAACTATATAGATAGAATACGGAAGACTGATTGCCCTTGGTAAGGAACGTCTGTTTGCATTACAGGAAAATAATCCAGCCAAGATGACTGCTAACTGGAGGAAGATGGGTGGTTCACGAGGGAAACCAAATACAAACTACTGCCTTGGGATATGGTGGAGAAACAAGCAACACAGCGACCACCAAGACTTCAGATTCATACTGAGTCAACTGAGTATTCAACTCACTAGTAAACTTCTTCCTATCTTCCTTAACTAGAATTACTGCAAATTTAATAATGCTTTTTATTTATGTGAGATATCTATTATCCTGAACTAGAGACAGTAAAGTTACCATTTACCACATAGAAGAATGCTGAAATATAATTATCACAAAAAAGCATATATGGATTGTAGACCCAGACTTGGCAGGCAGCTTTTAAAGTGGCCGACAATGCCACTCCTGGTTAGAGAGGGGCATCTTGGAGCAGTTATTCTAGAAAGAGAAGGATGTTATGTGCCTAACGGGTAAGAACAGTATATACTGAAGAGCAGTCCATACACCTGGCTGCTTTCCACTAGGTTCCTTCCAAATTAAGCACATTTTGTAGGCATTACTTTGTTCTGAGACTCTACAACCCTCTAGCTAAGATTAGACTATAACTTGACATCTGGCCCCAAAGCTGCCTTTCTAGGCTGGACAAAAGGAACACCCAACAGCCTACAGGAGGCCTGGTGTAACAATTCTGTTCTGCGGGGGTACTCCTCATTAGACAGCGACTAAACAATCCCCTCTCTGTAAGAACTATAATGCGAAATATGAAAAGTTATAAAGCAAAAATCATTAAGGAAAGCTATGTGATAGACAGAAAGCAAGTAGAAAGAATAATGGTGGCAGGTAGTCAGTTATGGTGGTAAAAGCAGAAGCAATAAAGTTGAGACCTAAAGATGGAAGGCCCCTAAAGTTGGTATTATTCCTGAATAACTGTAATTCTCCATGAGGCCTAAGAGGTCAATTTTCTGTGCTTACTCACTTCCCTATATATTCTTCCAATAAACTCCTCAAAACAATAAAAAGGTACTATCTTTGTTCCTAGAAAAAAACATAATTAGTTGTGAAAAGATGTCAATATATCCTTGTGAAATCTAAGCTAGATTTCGCTGTGGTTCTTAAATAGCAATAATGCTATTTAAGGAGATATTACTGTCTGTCTGCTCTGGTATAATTCTAAAACTATTTTCCAGCTCTATTTGTTAGTTATTACAATTTTCCTTTGTTATAAAGCAATCAATTATTTTTGAATTTTTAGTTACCAGTGAGGCTAAAACTGAACCCTAGGGCAATGTTCTTATGACTATACTGCTTTAACACAATAAATTATGCAGTTATTTTCACATGAAATAGGAGGATGTCAAAGGCCCAAAGAAAAAGTACACAGGTAAACTGTTAATCAAAATGGTTCACGTGACAATGAATACCTTGGTTTTAGCTTAATGGTTTAAAATGGCAGATAAGATTTTAGCTTGGGGGAAAATATTTAGGGACTTTTATGATATTAGGTGCAACTCACATACTTCAATAAAGAAATATTGTAAACTGACAACACGGGTGAGAGATACACATATAAAACTCACTTTTTAACAAGTTGAATCTATATATAAAAACTTGAATATTCTCACTTAGGCACTACATTCTTTACACATGTATTTTCTCTCATCCCTAGTGGGGATTTTTCCTAATCCCATTTTATAGATGAGGAAAATATCAGAGAGGTTAGACAAAGTGTCCAAGACACACAGTGAAGATAAGAGCTGACATGTGGACCCAGATCAAAATGACTCAAAAGCCCAAACTTCCCTGTACCATACTAGATTACTCTGGATCACAATCATTATTCCAAGTTTTGAACGTGAAATATGATCAGGGGAGAAAAAGTCAAAAAAGACTAAATTCAGAATGATTTTTTGCTCAAAAATCTATAATCAAATTAGTTGAATAAAACAGTATAAAATGACAATAGCTGGTCATGAAATTTCACTGAATTGTGCTAAACACTATTATGAAGTACCTTGGCCAGTTTTTCAGGGATAAGTTCTTCTTTCGGACCTCCAATTTCCTCATCATCATCATCTTTCTTCTTTTTTTGATTTCTCTGCTGCTTTTCTTTTTCTGCATTTTTTTTCTCTTCTTCTATCTGGGCTTTCTTTTGAGCTCTTCTTTGTTTATTACGTAGCTTCTTTAGTTCTTTGTCAGACATGTTTGCTGTAGACAGTAAGTGTTAATGAAATTATAAGCACGTTAATAAGATTAGTAATGATCAATTACTACTACTTAATATTCCCAAACTCCCATAAAAATATTATTATACATGTTCATGTGTCAATGTGTATCTAGCCTTTTAATGACTCCACATTTTATAGAGAGCACTGCTTAACTTCTTCAAAAAGATTTTTGAAAGCAGGTGGGGACCTGGTGCTGCAACCATAGCAAAGCGAAGAAGCATACAAGTTTCTATAGCCATTAAACTACTTGCAATTCTAGGAATATAGGTTGTTTCGTATCTCCATAGCTTTGGACTATGCTTTCTCTTAGTTATGCCTTCTTTAACGTTCTTAAACAGTTATTTATTCTCCACTCTGTGCAGCCACTATATCTTATGTATTTTGCTTGTCACACTACTTGGGTGTATACATCTGTTTCTCTTTTAGATGGTGAGCTCCTTGGTGGAAGAGACTGTCTTACTTGTAATCTTTGTATCCTCAAGGCGTAGCTCAGCACCATATCAAAACACAGAGATATTTGTGATTGGAATAATGAATAAAACTATATGGTAAATTAAAAATCTGACATTGAAAAAATTAACATCTCTTGAGGTACAAACTGTGGAATGTCTCAAAAGAAAGACTGGGAATCTTTTGATATATGTTAGAACAAGACACCATGCCCACAACCCACCACATTACTTTTTTAGAACTTAGTTCATGACAAAGGTGGCGTTTTATGACAAGCTATTCCATATATACTGTTGAGGAGTCAGCAGTCTATTGGGGATAAAAAAGCCATCCTCCATGTCACATCACATAAAAATCAATTCCAGATGATTAAATAGCCAACGAACTATAAAAATAACAAAACATCATTATAAGGAAACAAGACATTTATAAATATATTTTAAATTTTTAAGTAGAAAAGCCTTTCTAAGCAAGACCCAGAAGCCACCAAAGACTAAAAAAATTTCGTCTCATAAAAACTAACTTTCACATAAGGAAAGATACCCATAAATAAAGGTAAGACCTATATGACAGGAAGAAAATATTTGCAACACATAAAGAGGAATGAAGAGTCCTGAATCCTGAACATGTACAGAACTTCTTCAAATTAACAAGTTTAAAAATAAAATGGGCAAAAGATATGAATAGCCAATTCACAGAAGAAACCCTAAGGCCACGTGAAAACACACGCAGATGCTCCATTCTTAAAAAAACCTTGGAATGGGTGGCTAAGAGTCTGGTGCTGGTAGCACCAAGGTTGCCGGTTTGATCCCCACATGGGCCACTGTGACCTGCGTCCTCCTTAAAACAAAACAAAAAAAACCTAAAAACAAAAAACCAAACAAAAACCCTAGGATTTACAAATCAGTATTTTTCCCAAATAACAAAAGTAAAGGACAAGTAATTTTCAGTGTTAACAATAAAGTAAAATAAAAGACACTCTCAATGCAGTGTTGTTGGCAATAAAAACTGATAAACTTTTTATGGAAAGCAATTTGACACTATTTCAAATTCTCTTTGACCCAGCAATTTCCACTTACAACAATCCATGCTAAATAAATATGTGCATAATGATATGCAAGAACATTTACTATAGCACCGTAATGGTGAAAAAACAAATCCACGTAAGATTCCTACATGGTCATTAAAATGATTAATGATGATAATAAGCTGTATACAGACATGGAGCAACACTACGAAATGAAAAAAGTGTAAGTTGCAGAACACTAGGTATATTATCATCCCATTACGGGCTTTAAAAAAAATAAAGGAAAACCAAACCAACTACAGAGAACCACCCTGAAATGTGTGTGTAGAGTATACGTACACAATAAAACTCCGAAAACTGTAATTGTAATAAAAGGAAAATGAACCTTTCATAGGGATAACCTTTTGAAAGGAGATAACCTTTGGGCAGAAGAAAAGTGAAAGAGGATTTTTCACATTGCTAGATATATTTCTGAATTGTTTCCGTTTTGTATAATTAGAGTTAATAATTAGAGTATATTATTTGTACAGTTTGAAGGAGAGGAGGGAGGCAGGAAGAGTGAACAAAAAAGGTAAAGAAGCCAGAGGATCTCAGCTCTCAGCTTCAACTGTAAATTGTCCTGTAGAATCTTACTGGCATTTTCTTTCTACTTGAAGAAGCAACAACAGAGATTCAAGTGAAATCTGTACAAGAGTTTCAACATATGATCTTAACAAAGTTCTACACTGTTCTTGGCTAACAGGAAGTAAAATTTAATAACAAATTAACAAAAAAACCCGAAAGCTCTTTAGCAGGAGGAAGGATGCACAAAGCAACCAACCATAACCCCAGGAAAGGAGTAAATTTAGGATTGAAAAAAACCTGACACACATTTTATGCCCCAACTCCTGTAACATTTTCGTCATGAATGACAAAATATTTAGATGTACAATTAATTTATATCCTTCTATATGCCTAGATCACTTACATTCTGAGATCCTTTCCCAAATAATTATCTAAGGAAGATTTCACCCTACACACCCTAACATCCTGTTATAAAAATGACATGGTAAAAAGTGGTCAAATGATTAGTCACTGGGCAATTTTACTAGCTTAATTCCAAGCTGGCTTTAAATGTTAAAGCAATATTCATCTCTTAGTAGGTTAATTGTAAGTTACTATTAAAAAGAGGAATAACTAGATAAACCGACAGCCAACACTAATACAGAGTGCCAACACTAATTATATATAGTTAGCAATTTATAGCATTGTAGCTAGCAATTTACAATATCAGGTAAACCAATTATTAAATGCAAAACTCAGGAAATTCAACTTCTTAAAAGCTAATGATCAAATTAAATTCTTACTTAACTTTTGAAAGTATACAGTAAACAGTATATTTCTTTTGTTGCTTAAAGAAACTCACAGAATGACTTCTAAGCATGTGTACAGTCATCCCTAAGTATCCTTGAGGGATTGGTTCCAGGATCCCCACAGATACCAAAATCCATGGATGCTAAAGTCCCTTATATAAAATGTCATAGTTGTTGCATAACCTATACTTGCATATAGGCTACAGAAGGGTACGCCTACATATCACTTCATTTGCATGGATTCGGTATAATGCTTGGCAAATTCAAGTTTTACTTTATGGAACTTTCTAGGATTTCTCCCCACCCCCTTTCCAATCCAGGTGGTTGAATCCTCAGATGCTAAACCCACCGATGTGAAGGACTGACTACAGTATATTTCCACAAAATACTTAACAAAATGCTCAGGAAAAAATCTGTTAGACAAAAACATAAATACAGATACACATACCATAGCAAATATTAAGAAATCGTTGTTTATTATACCTGTATCAGCTTCATGTTCTTTATTCTCATCTGTAAGGGGGTTGTCATGAAGCTTCAAATAGATCTCTATAGCAATTCTTGCTGCCTTGAAGTAAAATGGATGCTGTCGAAGTACATCTTCTAGTTTTAATAAGTCCACATATGATCTAAGGGTAATCTTCCTCATACAGTATGTATGAAAGTCAAACTGGTCATCAGTGATTTCTATAAAATGCTAACAAAATTGTCTTTTTTATTATACTAAAGTATAGGAATGTCAAAGAAAACTACAAAAATCAAAGCCTTTGAATTACTTGTTTCCTAGGCATGAAAAAAATTAGTAAAATAAAATTTAAAAACTACAGTCATTCAATATAAATACTTGGCACATCAAATAAGCAAATATAATTGGCCAACCACTAGCAAAGTATATGGCATACACCAGGCACTGAATTATTTGTTCAATGAAAAGGAAACACGATGCTTTAAAACATATATATTTATTCCTTCCTTAATCATACTTAAATAAAGCTATAATGACAAATCAAACATAATTTATTAATATACATAATGGTGCAATACAGTAGACTTACATTTTAAACATTCAGTTTTTATATTTAGAACGATTTGCAAAGGATTATAATATGCAGTGTTTGGTAATTTTTCTGAGAATACAAATCTGAATCCTATGCAACAGTAATGCTGGTATGCAGAAAAGGAATCAATTAGCAAGTAAGTTAACCAACCAGAAATGAACACAATTGAACTAAGCTCTGAGGTCCTCTACTTCACAAAACAAACATGAAATTATATAAACATTTTATCTGTGAAAAACAAAAATGAATCAAAAGTAAAGGGGACTAAGAAAACAATGAATTTATCAAAACATGAGAAATTACAGAGGCTACAGGAATATTGTGAAAAGGCTTCAAAGGTTTTATCTTATAAGTATCAAGGGTATATGGCATCACTAATCAGCACGACAAACAGGTTTCTAGGATAACTTAATGAGCTTTGTATGTGTTACTAAAGAAACAGCAGCTATTTGAAACATTGAAAAATAATGAAAACATACGCAAGATACAAACTTTCCAGAAAGTTTTTTACATGAATTCTTGCAGGAAGAGTAAACAATAGGGAAGTCTGCTGAAAATGTAGTTTATAATACTGAAAAATGTAAATACTGACATGTAGAAATCACTTACTGTGAATTGTAAAGATAAAAATAAATAAGACCAATAGGATTTGCCCCAAAATAAAACAAGAAACTCATATGTATAGGGTACTTACTCTTTCAATTTCATGACATTTCTTAAGTGCTTCACCAAATTTATTCATTGTCTTATAAGCCTGGGCACATTCTGTCTGGAACCACATGCATTGCATTTCATTCAAATTTTCTACCGCTGATGTTCCTTCCTATATGAAAATCACATATATTCAAGATCATTTCTTACTAAATAAGAAGGAAAAGATGGTCAGTTGAATTCTTTTAAAATCATTTTCTATTTTTTTAACCATTCTCAGAGCAAGACAGAACAGTTAGTATGTGAAAGAAACTGAAATTATATCTCTAAGCACTGAACAAAATATGTGCCTTTGTAAACGATTAATCAAAAGATCTACATAATTGGGGTTGGAGAATAACATAAGAAACATTAGCACATAGCAGGTACTCAGATTAGTATCAGTTCTCTTCACCCCTAAAAAATCTGAACAGCCGCCAACATAAATCAGAGTTTAAAAATCCACTGTACAACCATCTAAAATGAAAATGTTTTATACTAATATTGTTTTTTTCTGATAAGGTGATTTAATTAAAATCCTGACTATTTTCATATTAAAAATATTAGAAATAAACTCTGAAAAATAAGTAAGGTATAAAAGTATTAAATGTTTATTCATAAGTTAAGAACACTAGCTGTACAAACCCGTGTAAACTTTGAGCACATTTCTTCAGCCTCCTTTATCAGATTGGCTTTTAGCATGTATTTTGCACACTTGGAGTTGATAAATCTGTCTGCTGTGTCCAAGGCCTGAGCCTCATCCATCCACCTTGCAGCTTCTTTAATATTCCCAGCATGCTTTTAGTGTATGAAAACAAAATAAACCCGGTCAGTATACTAATTTGACCATGCAAATAATTAGTTACCTGTTGATAAATAACTAAACCATAAACAAAGAAAGATATTCTTCTGACTCTTATAAATCAATGTAGATGCATACATTCTACCATAATATAAGTTCTGATACCTTTCTGGCCATGCAGACTATCAGCTCTCTAATAGTAAAAACTGAACTTTTTTTTTTTTTGGAATAACTTTGCCTACTGTTATAACCTCATTGCCTACAATAGTAGCTGGCACATAGTTATGAATACTCAAAAACAATGGTTGAATCAAAGAATAAACCAATAATTGAAATCTTTTAAGTCAGAACAACATAATTCAATGTAAAGGTCATAAAAGGCAAAGTGATGGCCAAATTTCTATTCCAAAGGAAACATGGAGACATCATTGATTAGGACCATTATTAGATATTTCACAATCTCCATTCTAATTCACCTAACTAGTTCATTGAGTAAAGCCACAGCACTAATGAACATCACCTGGCTTTGAAAAGTGCTTTTAAAACACTACTTAATTTCATTACTTTTTGGTAAGTAAATTATTGATTTATAATCTCTTCCCCAAGAGCTTTTATTACTAAATTATATTTGTATTAAGATAGAGAAGATCCAATTTTATTTTAAGATGATGCTAGATCATATAATTAGAGATTCTCATTCAAGAGGAGTTGAGGAAAAAAAATCACAATATGCAAAATTCATAGTAGAATCTTCAGTTTCATTAAGATTACCAGATACTGATATATGATCACACTCAAATGTTAACAGAAACAAACATTTCACAGCAAATATAATTACTTTCCATTACCTATATTCTTACTACTTAAAACCAAGAAATTAACCAGATATGAAGATGTGTGAATGTATGAATATATAATATGAATAACCATATATATAACTATATATATGTATGTGTATAGAGGTGAATGATCAAATTAGAATGACCACAAGTCTAAAAGTAATCAGACTGAGAAATGCACTATACTTGTTCCATGTTTTATAAGCCATCAAATAATCAGTTTTTATAGCATTTAGAATCCATAAAATATATGAAAAAATTGTCAGTTTCATTATACTTTATTAAAAAAAAGGGGAATAGATTTTTACCTTATAAATTTTAGCTTTCACAAGAAAGAGTTCTATCAACGTAGGTGTACTTTCAATAGCAGTATTTATGTATTCCAGAGCAATAGATGGCTGACCAATTTTGTCATAATGTTGCGCCAAGTAGTACTGAACCCAAAGTAATGTGGTTGGTGGTTCCTCTTTTCCATCATCTTTAAAAAATGGGGAGGTGGGGAGTGGGAGAGGAAAACAACCAAGATTAGTCATTATGTATATTAAGAGGGTACCCATCTCAAAATGTGTACTCTATCTTTATTAATAAGGAAAGCAGTTTGAACTGTGCCGTTTATACATCTAGCTATAAAACTACCACTAAATTTGTAAGGTCTTTGGAAGGGACCACACTTTTTGTTCTATATCACTATAGCCCCTAGCATAATGCCTTGCATTTATTAAGAACTTTACATAATAAATATGGCAGATAAATGAGATCAAAGATGTAACAAATTACCTAAAAAGGAAACTGAAAAGGGTGGGAAGACAAGTTGTACTAGAAATATGAGAGTGCATTGTTATCAAAGAAAAAAAGTATCAAAAGAAATTTTCCATTAATGTAAGGTTAAAAAAAAAAAGACCCAACTGCTTCATTGGGTTTCTAGCTAATGTACTAAACTATGCATAAATATACTTGTGATGTGCTAATTTAAAAATTTGGTGATTATAATAATCTTAATATATTTTAATATTATGCTGAACATTCAATGATGTATAATTGAGGTAGAATAAAAAGTATATCCCAAAAAAGAGATAAGTAAAAAACCTTACTCTATTTTTTAGTTCATAATTTAATTTTTATACACTAAGGAAATGTGTGAGTTAAATACACAACCCACACATTAAAAAGTGCTTTTTAACACAAGTTTCTAAAGTCTGAGAATTGTTATTTGCTTTCAAAGAAAGCAATAGATTGCTTATTTTTATCCTGGTAAAAGTATGATGGCTCATTGGACAAACAATAGGAGTGGAACTCACCAACTCCCGATCTGATAGATCTGCAACTAAAGTGCTGCATATTCTTGGGCATGTCACTGAACCTCTTCCACATTTGTAAAATATGTAGGAAAATGCTGATAATCAAAGGAACATCATGATGATTAACCAATGAAACCATGGTAACGCCTTCTAAAAAGTATTATTAAAATTAAACTGAGACCTAGAAACAATGATCAAACCCAATAGCAATGAGTATCCCAGGTCCCATCCTGGGCTTTCCCATAGTAGAAACCAGGGTTCCTTGGGAAAAACAATTGATTCCAGGTCTCTATGGGCAGTGCACAAGATGAACTGGAATAATCTTGTCATATCAAACTGCAGGGAAGCTATCACCTACTACCATGGTATATGAGGGCTGGAACCATTTAAAACTGTAACAGTTTAAAACATCAAATATGTTTAAATCTATGAATTCATAATAATACCTGTAAAACGTGTATTAGCCATCTTCGAAGGATGATACTAAATCAATTATTTTGAAAACGCAAACAAAAAGAAGGTAGAAGAGGCAAGGGAGAAAAAGCTGCTTTTATCTTGCTTTTCCTATACTCAATGAAATATTGAATAAGCAGAAATAGATGAAGGAAAATTTCCCTTTTAAGGTAATAAAAAACGAATGATAGAACATCACGTTTGTAATTCCTAACAGTTGCTAACAAGTAAAACAAACACTACATGCCTCCTGATGAAAGAACACACCACCACCCGTGAAATAACCTTGCTCATCACTCTTATATTTAAAACTAAACATAAAGCAAACAACCAAAACCATGTTCTAATCTCATCAGGCCTCTGGTCAGACGTGCCCATTAGAAGTTTCTGCTGTGATGGAAAGGCTCTGTGTTTTTCCTGTCCAATATGGTATGCAGTAGCTTCACATGGCTACTGAGCAGCACTTGCAATGTGGCTACTGCAACTGAGGAATTAAATTTTTAATTTAAAAAATTTTAATAGCCACATCATATCAGACAGCACAGTTATACATCCAATTAACAATTTATAGCAAATTAAGAGGGGTGCATTCAGCAAAATCTAGGAAAACTCAAGAAAAAAACTAATTTCTTTAACAAACAAGTTGAAGAAAGGAAAAGATGGAGGGAAAAACCTATAGATTAAAAGAGAGTTAAAAGATATTATCAACCAAATTCAAAGTATAGATTTCATTTGGATCTTCATTTATACTTCAAAAACAAAAAGAAAAAATGACATTTCTAAGATGACATTGTTTGGTATTTTAAGAAAATATTTATGTTCAGGTGTGGTGAGGATATTATGGTTACAATCTTTTGAATATTAAAATATTCATGGGTGAAATGGTGTGATGTTTGGGATTTGCTTCAGAATAACATGGCAGTAGCAGGAAGCAGGTAAGAATAGAGATGAAATGAGTTTGGTCATGAGTTAAAAAATCACTGAAGCTGGATGGTGGGTAAATGGATGATCATTACATTATTACATCTAGTATTGCAGATGTTCTAAATTTTACATAAAATGTTTTTCAATAAGGTAATGTGATTCTCTTCTTACCAAATATTTTCACAATGTGCAAATTAATGCATCTCCATCGTAAAGGGAAAGTTTAAATATACTAAACTTACTGCCTAACTAATAATATAAAAAAATACTGTCCTTCTGACTAAGAATTTCATAGTATATTAAAAATTTCAAGATGTTTTTAAAACATAAAACCTGAGCACTTACCATTGGGATTAAATAACCGGCAGCTTTTTAGAGAAGTTTCATAACCTACTACTAATTCTTCTATGATTGCCACCTAGAGTACAAACATACAAGCAGACTTTAATTAAAAAAAATTATATATGTATATATACAGTTACTACTCTTGTGCAAAATTTATTTACTATTAAAGGGCTAAACAAACATTCACACACACTTTTATACATCTCTTAACTTATGCATAAAAATTTAAAAGCAAGTAAACCATATTTTTGAAGGTGTGCATTAAGACTTTTAACTGTCTAGAATCATACTGAAAATTTTCCCTGCTAGAAAATCTAGCATCAAGCTGAACTAAAAATCAGGAAAGGGTTGGACAAAAAGAGGTAATATTGTGGATGATTTTTATCTTGGCTCATTTTTATCTCAATCCAACATAAATAACACCCACAAGTAGCATTTGCTCTTCAGGGATCGAGAATTATATACTATGTGAAAAGAGAAATTCCCTAAGTAGATGATAGCATCAACTCTCAATTCCATAATCCCAGGGAAAGCATCAGTACCACTGACATATGGTACACCAGGTAGGTTTCTGAGGTCCAGGAGAAAGAGTGGCTGTCCAGGTTCTGGATTTTCCTGAGTCATGACTATACTACTTGCTCCTGGCTTCCTAAGAGATCTGTGAATACTTTTAACTTATTAATCCCCTTCTTAGCTTAATCCATCTATAATGGATTTCTGTTACTACAGAAGCTCTCTTAAATGACTCAACAGATTAACCCAGCTCTCTCCATTACCTCAGATAACTGTGAGGATTGAATGGTCAGAGCTAGATTAATCTGGTGCACCCATGTTCCTCTGCTCCCAGAAGCTGAGCTACATTCTTACTAAGAGTTTTCTTTTCCCAAACCTGTTTGAATCAGTTGCATTTATTATCATCACTGCAGAATAGAATTCAATATTATGTAAACTTAAGAAATGAGAACAAAAAGAAAGAACTTGTTTCTGTAGGTTGAATATCATGGAAAGATGCAGGATAAATTGAACATTTTTAACCAATTTAGATTTACATGCGATGACCATATATATCATAAAAATATACAGGATTCTATAATCAAGACTGCTTTGTAAGCATCAAGTTCTTGCTCTATCAGAACTGGAAATAACAGACCACATTTTATAAATGTGATTCATGCAAGAAAAAAAGTGAAGCAGTCAACAAAAGCCAACGCCTTGGGCCTCTCAACAAACAATTGGTAAAAACCTTACATGCTTTAGGTTCAAATGTTTAGCATGTTTAATTTGTCCCATCTTTCTGATTCTTCACTTGTAACTCATTTTTTTTTTAATCCAACCAACATGTCTTGATGTCACTGTACTTGTAAGCAAAATAATTTAAGTTATGATTAAAACACCCTCTTAACAGGCATTTTGAATGTTGTAATATATAGCTGAAAGAGTAAGGTGACTTACTGGGACAACAAACAAACTCTTCTGACATTTTTTTCTACCGCATAAAAAAGGAGGATTTATTAAGCTAAAACTTAAAAAAAAAAATCACTTCTGAGTTTCACCATGAGCAGGGATGAGAGAAAATACTGAAGAAATCACTACCGTACCAACTTTCATACCTACACTGACTCATTAAAATATACACCAGAAACAAAAGAGAAAAAACGAATAAGCCATAAATTATTTAGTTATAGAAAGAAGAGAATGAAAAAGAGGCCAAGACGCATTCAAACTGCAAGCTAGGAAGACTGATACAAGATGTACAAATGTGTACTATGTGCCCAGATAAGCAAGAATTAACTATTTCAAATACTGAGCAAAGAAATGATAGTTCTCCCCGCCCAAAAAAAAGTTATTTTGCTTTACCTTTTCTTTATCTTTGTATAATGACCTCAAAGTATTGAAGACAGGTGGACAACCCTTGCTGAAGTTCATCCTTAGGAACTTATCCAAACATTCTTTGAACTTCTCACCTTGGAAGAAAAAAAGTTGTGTTAACCTTCATTTACCCAGACAATCCTAACAATGTGTACGTTAACCTCAATATGCACATTCACATATTTAAAACCAAGGAAACTGTAAATCACACCATCATTTGCATTCCTTTGCAATTATTCTCACTTACCAGATAAAAAGTTTAATGGCAGTCTTCTTGGCACCAGTCCCCTGGGATACTTAGTCCAGGCCTCCTCATAAATTTTTAGTCGTTCTAACATATTAGCTGCAGGCAAGAAAGAAGTATGTAATTATAACTTGTATATTTTTCTAGCAAATTTCTCAAAATATATAAAACTTTTCATATTAAACAGAAAATTTGAAGATGGGAAGAAAATATTTTGTAATCTAACTACTTCAAAGTCAAGTCATTTTAGAATATTTCCTTCTAATATTTTCATATATTAAATACCTATACTCATATAATTTTCTTTATCCTATTCTGTTTTAGGTAGCCCTTTAAAATCTGATGACTCCTTTACATTAGTTCTAAAGTAAGACAGACTCGGTTATTATATTCCCATATATGGCTTCGCCACTATTCTCTTTAGCCTCTCCTTTTCTAACTCCTCTCCTGATTTATTTTGGAGCTTCTGGATCTATCCCCTATCTTCCATTTCTCCACATTTCTTTTATATCTTCTGTTTCACTCTCAGTTGAGAACTTCCCCCCTGAAGTCAATCTTCCACTTCACTAATTTTTTTTCAGCTGTGGTCTGTCTGCTATTCAACCCATTAAGATCTTTATGTCACTAAGTAGGTTTTTCATTTCCCAGATTCCTAACTGGTACTTTCACATAACTATTCATATCTCCTGGCTGCAATTCCCTGTCCTCATCTTACATCCCCCCATTGTCTCTACACTCCCTTTTGCTGGCACTGATGACGATTATTCCTGTGCTGGTGTACCTATGATAGTATGACATTCCTTGTTACGAGGTTTCTCCTACAGACATCAATGTATCAGGAATGGCTCACTACCAGTCTTGAGGGAAACAGCTTCAAATCAGATCATCTTGGCTAAGAAACAGGTCTATTTGTAGATGACATGTTTCTGGACCTGTCCTCTCTAGTGGGTCCCATTCCTGGGAGAGGGTGATGAGGAAAGGAGAAAAGAAGAGAGTCTTTAGACCCAAATTGATTTGAGTGATGGAAATTTAGTTCTTCTTCCCACATAAGAAAGCACTGCTCAGCTTGGCTACCTTCACTGCCCCTGGCAGGACACTCTGCTGCAGCCACAGGTCACCACAGAAGTTATGCTTGCTTCTTTCCTTTAGGGAGACAGCTCCATTTCTGTCAGTGGAAATCGCGCTTTCATGCTTTTGATGATTTTTTGTTATGCATTTGTGAATTTTTAAAAGTTGTTTCTAAAATTTTTTTCTCAACTATTTCCTTGAATTTGTGGCAGAAAAGAGGTTTCAGAAAATGCTCGGTCTACCATATTAAATGGAAGTTTGCAAATGTACTTTTATATTCAGATTTTGAACCAATTCTTAACCATCATTTTTTCAGTTATGCTTTTCAGTGATTTAATAAAATATATATTAACAAAAGAAGCAATTAAAACAGAAAGTAAGTTTTAAACAATTCTACCTGGCTTGAGTGCCTTTTCCAAGCCTTTGTAATAGGCCCAGTTTTCAGGATTTCTCTCTTGTAATCCTCTATAAACATCAGTTGCATCTTCCAAACGAGATAATTGCAATAGAAGTTCCCCTGATAAAAAGCAAATTAAATTAGCTAAATATCTTCCGGTTATAACTTTAACTTTTCCTCAAATTTTCTCTTACAAGTCTCTTCAATGTTGTGAAGTGGATGGTATCCTCCTAAGCTCCCAATTCCCTTCAACAAGATAATTTACCATATAATTTTATTCTTTCCTTTTTTGAAGTTTATATTCAGAAATGCCATTCTCTTCACATCCTCAATTTATTCAGGTAGTTGTCTAACTCCAGGCTACTTTTTCAAATTCACTGAACACAATCCTCAAACTATCATCTACTATTCAATTATTTCCTGACGTTATGTGGACAATTTCAATACCTAAACTAACGACCCACTCTAATACCCTAACCTTATCTTCCCTTAATGAACTATAAAACGATTCTGCTGTAGCAGCCCACAATCTTGGCCACACTCAAAACCTTTTTCTAAAGCTTGCCAACTAGCAAACAGGCCTCTTGCTTTGAGCTTAACTGTCTTGTCTTTCTCTTCTTGTCTCCTTAATCCTACCCCTTAGCCTAGAGAAAAACCATTTCCTCTTTCCCCCTCAGGCCATTTCATCAACTTTAGTCTCATTGCTTGTCTTCTCTGGGCTTCATGACCAATCTCATCCCTGAATGAGCCCCAAGTATCAAAACCAGTCTCAAAACCCAGGCTCCCCCTTTTTACCAATTTTAAGGCCCGGATCATTCCAGGTATTTGCTCCACACTTTCTCACAAAAGGAAGCAAAGACATTAGATGAATGGACAGAGGCACTGGTATCGCTAGGAATATGTGAGCTCCAAACTCAGATAAGCCTCCAACACTGCTCAGAATCCTTACCCTAATGGGCTCCTTTGACCAAAGGTATGATTTTCAAACCATAACTTGATCCTTGCACCTTCTGCTCTCCTCAGATAATAAAAATGAACACTTAGAGAGTGCTCACTATGTGCTAGTGACTTTAACATTTCACGTGCATTAACTAATTCAATTTTCAAAATTCTATGAGATAGGTTATGAGTATTTTCATCATTTTAAAGCAGAGAGACCTTAACTTGCTAAGGGTCTTTCAGCTAGTTAATTGTTGGCGTTGGGATTTGAACCCAAGCAATTTGGCTGAAAGAGCCCATATTCTTAATGACTATACCAGTGGTTCTCAGGGGCACTTTTGCAACCCAGGGGACATTTGGCAATTTCTGCAGAATTTTTAGTTATCACAGTAAAGGGGAGTGGGTGCTACTCCTATATGATGTGTAGAAGCTAGAAACGATGCTCAACATTTGGCAGCATACAGGAGATTTCCATTCCCAACATCTCGGTCCCAAAATCTCAAGTGTTGAGGCAGACAGCACGCTCTATAGTAATCAAAAGCCTATTTCACTAAGAACATCCTGCAACTCTTCTCCCTACACTACACCCATTCCCATCCTTCCTTTAATATTCTCCCACCTTCTCTTTGGAAGGAACTGGTGGTAAGAGTCGATGACACTTCCTGCCTTACTATACGCCCACTCACCCTCTCTAGGAAGTTCCCAGAACTACCAACAATGCCTTTACTACAGGAATTGCCAAAGATCGATGATTCTACTCTCAGTTATCAAGAGAAGCAAATGAAATAATGTTCCTCAGAGAGTATTTTGAAAACTCTCGTGTACTTCCATAAAGAAACTGTCACCCAAGACTTGCCCCTGGTCACATAGCTAATTAGAAGCCTGCCAACGAAGGAACCCAAACTAGCTTTTTTTAAAAAAACATCATTGGTAATATAAAGCAGATTTGATAAAACTTTCTAAACATATCTTCCTAACTTAAAAACATTTTTGTTTTTAAAAAAATTTTAAATTACAGTTGACATTCAACATTATATCGGTTTCAAGGAGACCTAGTTCTTGCCAATCTTGTCATCTTTCCATTAAGTATAAATCTCCTCCCTTTATAACTATTTAATAGACTGCTAAGAGATGACAACTCAAATGAAAGGGGCTGTCCGGGATCTCTAGTTCACAACTGAGCTCCAGGGTCCTTAACTTTCCTTTTTTTCCCTTGCCAGTAGCATTACCCTCTGCTCAAAGTTCATCTGGCAAATAACGGCTACATCTGCTATGTATACGGATACCACACTTTATCTAGTGTTCAACTTCGAGGGGAGCCAAAAGAATTTGAAACCAACAAACTTCAGCTCCCTGAACTAACAAGGGCAAAAAAACATTTCGTAGAAAGTACTTGTATTTTCAATTACTTGTTATTTTTCTTTCATGTTTCCATAATCAGTTCCTCAATTTTTAAAACTAGAAGACTCCTTCTTCTCTGCCTTCCAACACACGGCAGCATTGGAATCTTTAAAGATCTACCCTTCCTATCATAATCCACACATAAAACCCAAATCTCTGGTTTCAATTCACGTTCTATGTCCAGAAAAGCATTCAGATAAACCATAAAGAACGTCCCACATGTACTTTAGTAAAGACTGATTTATCAATATATACGACTGGTAATAAATCTGGCGCACACACACAGTTTGGCTAATAAGCTGTTCGTAAGAAATTTAATCCTGTCTTATAAAATTAAGCAATTGCCTCTTGTGTTTTGGTAAAACCTTATAATATTTTCAGATCAAAAATGCTTTAAAGAAAAAATTTTTGAGTATCTTCATTCAATATTTTATTGTTTGCAATTTTTTACCTATATCAACAATGTTTAAACGAGTACTTTCCCACATTACAAATTATTCAAAGTACAGAGTAAGAAATACATTTTCTATCATCAAAAGTTGAATTATATACAATGACCAGCACCAACTACACTTTTAGCCTTACACTCTGTCTTAATTAAATACTAGAACAATTGACATTCTTTAAAAACAATACCTTTGGTTTCTTCTACAGCAAGTTTATCACAAATCTGCTTTTCATAGGTACAAAGATGTTCCAGGGCTTCTCTATAGAGACCTGCTTCCCGAAGAACTTGATTCTGATATAAAAGGAGTTCACTATATTCATAATCCACTTTATCGGGGGATGTCTATATATGGACATAAGAAATACTAACAGTAAGAACTTTGTTTTCATATTAGAAAGTTGTTTATACACTCAAATACATACAGGGAGACTACAGATAATATCTGATTGATAAAACTCATTTTTAAAAAATTCCTAAATATCTACCTAGGGAGCAATTAAGTAAATAAAATGACAGTATTAACTTATAACCCATTGAATAAGAATCAATAAGTCCTTACATATAATAAATAAGTAGGAGAGAACGGAAAGCTCTTTCCTAACAGTAGAATGTCAAATAATAAATCTAATAGGAATAAAAGATAGAGAATTACCATTTTGCAACTATCACTGGCACAACTGACTCACACAAGACTCATAATCAATGAATGCTAAAACTAGTGGTGCAAGTTTGATGAGGAACAGACTATTCATAAAGTTGCCAACTGTTTATTAAATACAAAGAGAAAAAATAAGTTTATATGATGAAACCTAACAGGCATCACCTTAACCAAGTAATCAAACGGAACAAACAGACATCATCTGCCTCTTAATGTGACGAACTGAGAAGGGCTCAATATTACTTCTGTCGTTTCCTGCTAAAAATACCTAACTATAATAATGAGGAGCCATCAAACAAATCCAAACTGATACACTCTACAAAAACACTGCCCTGTACTCTTCAAAAATATCAAATGTCGTGAAATACACAATACCTTCAAAACTTCAGATTAAAAAAGACCGAAGACAAATGATAACTAAATGTAAGCTATGATTCTAAACTGCATCCTTAAATGGAAAAGAAATCCAAGAAAGGATATAAACAATTAATAAATTTTAATTATGGGCTGTGGATTAGATAATAGTCTATTAATATTAAATTTTCCAATTTTTTTCTATATAGTACTATCTATAGAATTCACAACTATAGAGTTAGTCTCAGGAAATACCACACTGAAGCATTTAGGAGTAAAAGAGCATTGTGTCTGCAATTACTTACAAATGTTTCAAGAAATTTTAAATAGATAAATAGATACGGATTATAAAGTAAATATGTCAAATATTAACAATTAATTAGTTAATGTGCATGAACTCCTATATGAAGTTCTTAGTACTATTCTTGCAACTTTTCTGTAAGTTTAAAACTACTCCAATATAAAAAATTAGCAAGTCTATGTACACTTCTTTCTTTTAGTTATACTTAGAATCAGACCTAGTTCACTAGGTCTGGCTTCTCGTTGTTACCTGCTGTGTTTTCCTAAATTCTTCTAAAATCTTTGCTGCCATTTCATAATCTTCTAATAAATGGTAAGCAATAGCATAACCAATCCATGATGCTCTCTGTGCAGGTCGAAGCTGAAGTAGTTGATATCTTGTTTCCTTTAAGGGGGGAAAAACACCACTTGTTCTTAGGTTTACAGTGAAAGCAAATGCTCCTTAAAAAGATCATATTAATTTCCCCACAACACTGAGCAATTTGCAGCACAATGCTGGGAATAATAATACAAAAGAGTTTCAAACATCCACATTGTGTAGCTATATAGAGGCAAGAAAAGATCTGTTAAGCACAAGGAAGTCCCCAAGGTAACCGTGTAAATTGTTTAAAACATTAAGTCCAGGTGCCCTTTATCATTTCCTGATCTACTTACTCTAAGAAAAGAGGATGGAAAAGATAATACAATATTTTCCCCTAGAATAAAAACATTCTTTTACTTACCCTGTAACCCTCAAGGTCTCGCATTTGAATCTGTAGTAAAGAAAGGTCCCTTAAGATTTGAAGATTGTCCTTATCCCATTTTAGCGCATTTCTGTAACACTTAATGGCTTCATCATATTTCTTGTCTGACCTCTGGAGAAGGCCGTAAACATGCCAACCTAAAGGATTTAGTTAAGGATACAACCTAAAAGATTTAGTTAAGTCAAGAAATAATATTCCATTAATGTTCCCCAGGAAACTGTGAGAACTACAGCTACTTAAAAAATTACAAGCTTAAAAAAAGGAGAGAATATAAATATAGAAGGTGGTTTAATACAGCTTTTCAAGCCAGAGAAAAGAGGTCTAGCCTGCCTTGTTAGCTCTGTGACCTTGGACAAGTTATTTAGTCTCGTTATGTTTCCTCAATTATAAAATGTAAATAGAAAGTCTATAGAGCAAGACATAGTACTTTGGTGACTAAATAGAATAACACATATAAAGTGCTCACTGCCTGGCACAAAATACTCGTAAATGCTCAATATATGTCAGATATTATTTTTGAAAGGAAAAAGAGGGAATGGGTATCTATGACATGAAATTCTTTTAAGTCATGTATACTTTTTCTTTAGCTAATGACGTTAACTAAAAAAAGGACAGAACCCTCAGTGCACAACAAAGTTCCTAAAAATCAACCACACACAAAATAACATTGATTCTTTTAATAAATATCAAAGTTTCTTAATAATTGATAGATGACCAAAATGGGCAGTCTCTTGCATGCAAAGAATTTGGAGTCCAGTAAGAGACATAAATATGCAAAATTACCAGTTGTAAAAAATGCTATAAAGGAGGAAAATATGTAAATAATTCTACTCCCCTAACAGAGGAGAGGTTCTTTACATTTTAGATCTTGATTATTACAAGTCACCCATCCTCCCACCTTCAGTCTCTCTGCTTTTATTCTCTCCTGCCAAAATAACCATAGTCAAAAGAAAAAAATCCAATTCCTTTTCCAGGAATTTACAATGTTTCTCTCAGATCAGGTTCAAACTTTTCAATCTAACTTTTACACCAGAGATCCCCAACAGTCAGTAAAAGAATGTCTACAATGGCATGTATAACTGAAAATATATTTAATACTATAAATTTTATTTGAAAAACAATCTCTGTTTTCGAATGGCAAGGTAAAACTTAACAAAATCTTCTCATCGGGAACATGATGAAAAAATATCTATAACAGTCTTATTAATTAATGCTTTGTTTACCTTTTCAGTGTCTGGTTACTCCCAACTCACTTCTGCTTTACTGGAATAGTGGTCATTTTTGAATAAGCTGTAACATTTTATGTAATACTCAGAAGTCTTCACTAGAACAAATTCCTCAAGAACAAAATCCCTCTTTTTTTATTTTAGTCTGTACTATGCCACAGACCTGGTAAATGCTTGAAAATTTGCTAAGTATTTTAGCACTTAAAATTAGGTTAACCCACAAAGTAGGCGAGGAAATATTTGTTTAAAAACTACTTAAAAATTAGTAACCCACACTTTCCCCCTCTATCTTCCCTCAGACATTTGTACTTGCTCCTATCCTCACACTTCCCTTAATGAAATAAAATTTATCTAGTAATTAGCATTAGCAGGGACTATATTAGGCATCATTAAATCTTTACGACACTACAATGAAGTGGGTCTGATTACCGTCATTTTAAGTCCTAAGATCACAAAAAGCAGCTGAGCCGGGATGCAAACCTAAGCGAAGCGCACGCCTAAGGTTGTGCTCTTAGTCAGCACACTGCATTGTCTCTCTGTATTTCTTTGTGCATATCCATCTCTGAAGTTATGATCATGATGAAATCTGCAGGGTACTTCTTTTTTTTGAAGCACGAGAAGAACTTTCAGAGACATTTTAAAAAGCAAGTCCCATTTATCTGTAAATAGACATAATGTTAGAACATGGTAGGTATATAAAAATGTTCCCTGAATTAAGGTAGCTGCTATTATTGAATTTAAGAAAGTAACATCTTCTCTGGAGTTACGTGGTAAGAGGAATCTAAAACTTCTGACTCCCAAATTGCTGCCTTAGTTCAAAATACCCCAACCGAACCCTTAAATACATCTCAAAAAGGATACAGACATGACTCTTCAAGTCATTTCTCAAACCTCTACGAACCAATTCATAAGCTTCTTCCTTTTTCCCCAAACAATTCAACGTTAATCCTTTCATAGCCAGGGTTTCTATTTTTACAAAAATAAGAAGTAAAGGTAGAAAAAAGAAATTAAATATTAAAAATAATTAACATCAAAAATGGTAACCATAATCTCAAAAACAAATGTTATATTACCCTAAGAGTTGAAAACTTTGAGAAGATTATTGGGAAATTTTCCAGGTTTGCACACAATTAAAATATTTTAAAAAATTCACAAACCAAGTTAAACCAAATTTATCTACTTTAGGTCTCTGTAGTTTATTTTTCAGATAAAAGTTACAAAATTGCGTGAATATCTGGTAATTTCTATTGCAACAAGTTACAATGGCTCTATTACTGTTCTTTAGAGGAATTCCATGTAATAACCTTATATAATAACTCCTTTAAAGTATGAAAAACTTTATCTTGAAACAGACTTTACCCCTTTGAGCCCAAATTACATAAAGATTAAATTCACTGCTCAATGATTAAAATATAAACAAATTATATACATTTATGATTTTCATAAATGTATGTAAGAATTAAAGGTATCCTGAGGAAGAACTCAACATTTATAGGAAAATGCAGATAAAGAAATTGAAGCAAAAGAGAAGGGGAAAAAATCATGTACAACCATTATAAATCATGGATAAGTTTAAAGGAAAACAAAATATATTTGGCAAATAAGACAAATTAACAAGGAACTGTAGAAAGTAGCCTTTTGTTGTCAAATAAAATCTATTCTTCCAAGTTTTACCAAACATCTTAAAGTGCCTTAATTCATAAAACCCTGGGTGGCAATTAAGTCTAAGACATGTAACGTTAAAAAATATTTTCAGTTAAATTATGACACTTCACATAATTATCAACCTGATTTCAGACATGTTAAATATGAAGAGTAACTGCATTTTAGAAACAATGACAACCTAATATCCAGCTGGCCAGAGAAAATATTTTTTTAACAAACCAAAAGAGACAAATTTACATACTTTTATTCCCATTGCTTTCCATTTCCAAACAATTTTATTATTATACTGAAAGTATACAAGAGTAAAGAAAGCTACGAGAGAACTACTACTCTCTTGCTTCAATACTAAGAGAATATCATCAAATTAATTACCAAACAGCCATGTTTCCTAACTGTACAAATCAGACCTGTGAAAGCTTATTTTTCCTTTGCCTCTTCACGAGTTTAGCTACACACTCTTCCCTTACCCTATAAACACTGCCTAATCTTCCACCATCACATTGGCAAAAGCTAAAAAAAACTTTCAGAACATTGCAATATATAAATTATGTCTTTAACATGACTGTCTTGAAAAACTGATTAAAATACAATGCTAAATAAAAAGATGTTTGTTCATCAGCAAAGGACCAAATGGGCCCTTTCTGAATAAGCTTATTATAAGGAATAAAATTCTCCAGCTCAACCAAAGTTCTAAAGCAAATTTTTCTTATACCATCGTAAATAGAGTTACTTGTCAAATAAGCATATTTGTCCCACTAGGTTCTTTTGCATTTCCTACGGTGCCTTTATTGAAACAAGGAATAACTCAGAACTCAAGTAGAACGTGTTATTGTTTTCTTGACATTAAATTCAAAATACAGAATGAAACATCTTCTCACAGGAGCCAAGGACAAGAAGGTCCATTCTCTCTGGAAAATAGTTAAGGTAGCTGGAAGTGACAGAACCCAAGTGACAGAACCTAAATAAGTAAACCCAGACAGATAAGCAAAGCCTTATCTACTTAAACTTACAAGTAAGTATATAATAGTTATACTTACCTCCATGCTCTGCAAATTTAGGGTTAGAGAGGATTTGTTTACAGAATTTCAATCCATTTCTATATTGTTTATGTTCATAACATCTCTGTGAAAACAAAAAAGAAAATTTCAGAGCTTAGTAAGAAATGCAAAAAATTTAAATTCAATGCTAAATTTTTGATTCTGTTAAATACAACAGAATGATCAAATGTTGTTTCCATATTCTCCTAAATCCCACTAAAATGCCAGTAAAAAAATATGGAAGGTTCAAATACAGCAAGTGAAGGCAAAACAAAAGGATAGAAAACAGATTAGGAAAAACAAGAAAATTAGCTCACTTCAAAAGGTCCAAAAAGTGTTATTTGAAAACTGAAAAAAAAGTAAAGGTGTCAAGATTATATTTCAAAATAACATTTTCTTTTTAACTGAGGAAGTCTCTCTAGCTGTAAAGGGACAAACAAGGGCATAAAAAATAATGAAGGGAAAGAAAAAGACCCACAGCATGGCACACCATAATAAAATTTCAAAACATGGAAATAAAGAAAAGGTCCTTAAAAACTTCCAAAGAGAGGGGAAAACAACAACAAAAAAAAACAAGCCACATAAGAAGGATCTGTAATCAAAATGGCATTGAACTTTTATTCCAAAGTAACAATGGAACATTGCTGAAAGCCAGAAAAAACTATACAGTCTTCAAAATACAGAGTGAAATTAAGTTTCAACCAAGAATTCTATACCCAGCCAAATTATCCATTGAGTACATGACTAAAGTGAAATTTTAAGGATTCTCAAAATGCTAAAATTTTATTTCTATGCACTCTTCCTTAGCAAGCTATTAAAAAGGATCAAAACAAATTAAAAAAGAGATAATATAGAACTTAGTAAACAAGGAATTTAATGCAGGAAAAAAAACCCCAAAATCCCTAGAGAACAACCACTCCAAAATGAAACAAGCCAAAGGCCACCACGGAATAGGTTTCCAGCAAGGGCAACAATAGAACTGATGTACTTCATAATATGGAAAATGTTTATTTATTTATAAGCACAGGACAGAAATATAGACACATTTGGGGGAAAAAAACCCCAACAGATTTACAGAAAAATCAGGCAACTGCATAAATGAGACAGGAGAAATAAATGCTTATCTAAGAAAGTGTGGTCTTAGTGTAATATTTGGCTTACCATGAACAATACATACATAATTATAAAAATGTAAACATTCAGTACTGATTGATCCAAATATTGTGATATACTAAAAGTATAATAGGAAAGTGGGCAAACGTGTGAATGACGAAGTTCTAAGTCCTCATTTTCCATAACCAGAAGTCAACAAATATCTAAAAGTCATGTATCAAGAAACAGTGATATATTATTAAACAAGCAAGCAAATACCCGAGAAAATGGCTAGAAGGATTGAAGGTGCTTAATTCCAGAGTGGGAAGTCATGGAGGGGGGATGACTTTTTTCATCAAAAACCTTTTAGTGCTATTTCACTTTAGGGTGCTTTCATAATAATTTTGGAAGCACTGTATTTATTACAGAAAAAAACCTGCATCTAAAAGATATGATATTCTATGCCAAAATCACTGTCATAAATTTAAACAAATATTACTCACAATTTTTGAAATAATATATTCAAAATCTGGGAGAGATTAGTTAATGCAAATAATGACAAAATGATAGTAGAAAAATGTGTAAGAAACAATGAAAACGTAAATTTTTACATTTAACATCAAATCAATTGCTTAAGTCAATGCCATAGCCAACTACAGAGTTATTCTATACCAACTATGTACTCACCATCTTTTGTTGTTCCACATCTCAAACCTAATATCCAAAACACAACTGATTTTCTCCCAGAATCTATTCTTCACCAAGTCTTCACCATCTTAGTAGATGTCCTCCCCTCAGCCCATCCAACCAGATGATGATGCAAACAAACTAATTACCCTTGGTGTTTTCCTTCCCTCATACTTCCATCCTCTAGTAGGTCTCATCAGTCCCAGCTTCTCTGCAATTAGCTTCCTAACTCTCTGCCCCTCCTACAATCAACTATGCACTCAGCGGGCAGACTGACCTGGGGGATAAGAGGGAGGCGACAGCAGAAGCAGTAGCTTGGGAGCTATCATTAACCGTATATGTAACCAAAGAAACATAAGACTAAGTAACTAAATTTAGTGTTCCTATTTACTTAGCAGAAAGCCTAGAAATAATTTGGGTTTTTAAAATATATTTATAATAATGATAAAAACATTAAAGGAAGCAATGATGTTAAGACTAGGCTAATTAAAAGGAACACTCGATTTCCGGGAACTACATACATACATACAAAGAACAGTTTAAGCACATTGTGTTTAAAACCCTCAATTAGCTTTCTGAAAATTTATTTCTGTAAAAATGTAGTAAGAGAACTTCCACTTTTGGCTATGATGGGATGAGGCTGAACTTGTCTTCTACCATAAACAACAAAACTGGATAAAATGTATGAACTAATTGTCGTCGGACACTGGAAAACAGGCAGCGCAGACTGTAAACCATGGGGTGGGGGGGGGAACAACCATAATGAGCTTAGAAATGCCAATGCTTTACAGATCCCAACACAGGTAAAAGAATCCTAGGCAGAGCACAATCGTCCACAGAGATAAAGAGACAAAGGCTGAAGTTCAATGATGCCAACGAGATGATGAAGCAAAAAGTGATGGAACTCTTTAGAGAAAGAGACCCAATGATCTGCACGGGATCCCATGCATCTGTTGCTGAATGACTGAGTCTTGTATATGTAGGGTGAAATTTCATAAGGCCAAACAAAGCCGTAAGTTAAACAATTTTCAGGGCTCACATGGCACTGAGAGTTCCAAGTAGCCAGAATGGAGTCTTCGATAAACAGCTGCAGAATTCAGTAAATACTGCAGAAAGGTCTACTCAGCAGTAGACAAAAACTGGCCTCGTGTACGTGCACTCTAGACCAACCCTAACAAAGCCATACACTGATGTACAAATATCTTCTTCACTATCTGCTTTAAAAAAATCCAATGCTGGTTAAAGGCAGTGAAATCCATAATGCCCAACATCCAATAAAAAATTACTATACAAGCTAAGAAGCAGAAAAACATGACCCATAACCAGGAGAAATAAAAGAGAAATGAAGGGATTATGAGATGAGGAAAACAAAACTTTTTGTAAGTATGCTCAAAAAGTTAAAAATAAAAACATATGGAGAAACGGAATATATATAAAAGAACCAAATAGCACTTCTAGAGATGAAAAATACAATATCTACAATGAAAAGCAATTATGACACTGCAGAAGAAAAGATCAGTAAAATGGAAGACACAGCAATAAAAACAACCAAACTGAAGTATAGAGAGAAAAAAAGATAGAAAAATAAATCAGCCAATGGCACAATGACTACTTTACAACAGAAAACTGAATTCTAAAAGCCAAACAGACCTGTGAAAAGTAAAGAAAAAAAGCTTCCAAAAGAACCTATTTTTAAATATCTTCATTATGTTGGGTAGATCCCTTAAACAGGAAATTTTAAATATTCAAGATAATGTTTAAAAAAAGGCAGGACAGAGAAGACATATGCAAAAAATATGTCTGACAAAGATCTTACATCCAGAATATATTAAAAAGTCCTATAAGTCAATAAGACAGAAAAAACACACCCAAAAAAGGTTATCCTACAGGCCAACAAACACATCAAAGGTGACTGACTGCATCAAAACCACAATGCCATGCCATGTAATTTAATTAAAATATATTAGACAATATCTGATGATGTTGTGATGCAACTGGAACTCTTACACATTGTTAGTAGGAGAGAAAATTGATTACTCAATTGGTTCAGCTGTTTGACAGAAGGAATTTCATGGTCTGAAAATTATACTGCAATAAACCAGATTTTTAAAAAATACTGTTCAGCAGTATCTAATAAAACTAACCATACACGTACACTGACCCAGAAATTCCAACTTGAGGTATATATCCAACAGAAATATAGACATATATTCACCAAAAAACAGGAAAAAAATGTGATTTATTAATAGCTGAGGTTATAAAATAAATTCATGAAAGTGACAAAAATTAATGACATACCTGAACTAATAGTAGTAAGTCATTAAAAACAATAACTCAAACTTTTATTAATTTACTTTGTATTAAAAATTGCTTTCCACCTAAGGCTTAAATTTACCAATGCCAATATAGTAAATGTAATACAAAAGAAGTCTAGGTCTTCTCTGTAAAGTATACAAATCATAAAGTATCATTAGTGTGTCCTAATCCTAGCATTATATTCCTAGGTAATTCTTATGTATCAAAAACAAAACTTTACTTCAAGGAATTAGTCAAGCAATAAAGAGCTGCCTTTGGAATCAAATAGCTCTGGTTTCAATCACTAACTTCAGACACTAAAACCAGTTATGTAATCTTAAGTACTTTGCTGAGTATCAAAAAGAATCCTTAAATCACAGTGACAAGTCATCAGAAAAAGACATGTAAAACACTGAATATTAACAGCTGACACTTCCTAAGCATTTACTATGTGCCAGGCACTGTGCTAAGTGCTTTATTGGGAAAACTCATTTAAATATCTTTTTTTCCATTGGATATTTGGGAAATATCCAATATAATATTGGGAATTATGATAATATATTTTTATTATCATATTTTGTTGTTGGCTCATTTAACCTTAAGAATGGCATGAAGTAGGTACTCTTTTTATCCTCATTTTAGATGAGATAACTGAGGTCCAAGGAAATCACTATATAATTTGGCCAAGATCACACAGCTATTAGACAAAAAAAAAAGTGAACTAGACAATCGGAATTCAGAGCCATTCCACTTAACCATTGTAACTACCTCTCTACTATAGTTAAATAAGCTAACACAGGAAAGAAAAGAAAACGGTGTTAAAATAAAACCACTAACACAAATTATATAAAGTCATTGTAGAAAAGAGGGAGCAAGAGAAAGAGAAAAAAGTCAATCATATTCCCTTTTAGGGGTAACTGCTATTAACATCCTGATTTTAACAAGAAAGTTTCAATACAAAAATTACAGAACAGTCGACTATCCTACAGTATAAAATGAACTTGTATAGATATAATTCACAACTAGCATATAAAAATCATAGACGTTTATATTCTTACTTGACATGCACAATGTGACTTTATTTTGTATAGTTGAACTTAAAATACTCAGGATTCCAGTTTTTTTCTTGGTCTTACTGGAAATACCTTAATTGTTTACAGCACCACTTTTTTTCAAAGAGACTTCACACTAAGATCTCATTTAATCTTCATGAGACTCCTGTAAACTAAGCACAAAAGGTTCAATCCTTATTGTACAGGTAAGATTTAAAAAACAATTTGCCAGAGACTACAAGCCTAGTTAGTGCAAAATTTAGACTGAGTCGCAGTTGAAAGCTCTTTCCACCATATACAGAAATTCTATTAAATTTTACTAATATAAATGTTAAAGCCAAGAGTTTAAATCTTCTAACAGATCTTCTAATCAGCAAATTTAACTGTTATCTCATCTTTTGTTTTATTTGCTTACTCAGTATTATAATCAAATGGGCAAGAAAAATGCTAAAATTAGAGGAGAGAGAGAGAGAGAGAGAGAGAGAGAGAGAGAGAGACTAAACCAATGGGATAATTCCACCTAATAACTGAATTTACCAAATAAAAATTAGAAACCAAACTCCACTTTCTTGGAATGAGATGATAATACTATTACACTTAGCTTTTTATTTTATCACACTTCAAAACAGTAATTAAGCTTAAGTTCCTAATGATTATGTTCCCAATTAATTAAATTTGGCCTTCTTACATATTGAAATTATACTCAATGTCACTAACCCAATTATCTCCTGTCAATGTGACCTATAAAAATAATTCAGCAAGGCATACCTCTTTAAATAACTGGTAAGAATTCATTCTCCCCCATCAAGAATCAGTGTGTGTTTAAGGAAATTGATGTCACTTTCTTTTTTTCCTGAAAGTACTATTTCTACAAGAGGTCAATCATTACAAACGAGAGTAGCATTCTCACAGTTTAATGGAAAAAGTAACAACAAATACTCAACTTAGTTTATTCCATAAGCTTTCCTCAAAACTTTTACTCTTGCCCAAGGATAAACTCTAGTAGCAAATAAGATTAACAAAAAAAATACGAAAATAGAGTACCAGTATTTCATTCAACAATTTCTCTTTCCCCGGACATATACAAGGCCAGATCTATACATAACTCAGCTTTTACACAGGTTTTTGTCTAATTAAAATGGAATCTTATAAAAGCAGTCTTACAATATAAAAGATAATCATAAAGAGTCCTTTTTTGAACCATTCAAAGGTGTGTATGTATAAAATGAAAAAATATTTGGTTGTTTTTTAAAAATCCCATGTAACCATTATCACTAAAGTTCATTCTACGGAACTATATGGTAAGACAGGTATTATGACAAGATTCTTAATGCTGCCCTAACCAAACCCATAGGCTTAACGTAGGTTTTCAGGGAACTTACTTTACTTTTATTTAGGGAAAGAGGGATGCAAAATACTACATGTAGTAGACATTGAGCAAAGGTTTCACATTCAAGTCATTTCAAACATATTAAGTTCTCCACAGCAGAATAAGCCAATTAAATAGAAACATAAGTCTACAATCCCATCTCTGAAACTCTTATATTTGGGGGAGTTCTTAAAATTTCAGAATTGTGAATAAGCGTTTCCCTTGGTACAGAATGAACGCTGTAGTGCTCTATTTGTCCTCTTGCCTAAAACCATGGTCATATGTTCATCCAAATTAAACATGACAGTTTCAAAAATACTAGAATACAGCAGACTATTATCTTTCATTAGCAGTTCAATTTTTAAACATTAACACTGTGCTATAGAAACAGTAAAGCAAAACAGGATACAATTAAAACAGAAAAAAGTATTCTAGCAGATTACAAAAACCCATGTGCTAAATACTGGCCCATACACTGAGACTCCTGCTTCCAAATATATAGGAATCCCTGACCCCTGCTCATGCTTCTGCCAAGCATAAAACGGGGAAGTATGAGATAACTATTTTCAACTGTTGGACTAGAGCCAACACAGGACTGTGATCTCAGAAGGGAAAGAAGGTAAATAAATCCCAAGAAAATCGTTTTCTGCCTAGAGGCGTTGTCCCGACTGCAGGACAGAATGGGGGAACCCAAGCAGAACCCAGCAGGCAGGCCTGCTGATCTGCTCGAATGGTTGGTATTTATCGGGCAGGGTATCAGAGAGAACTGTACAGATATGAAGCTTCAGAAATCTGCACAGGAAGCTTTGGCCAAATATTAAGCTGAGTAGATTCTACTGCAAGATTCTACTGAGTGTGGGCACAGAACAACTGCCGAGTAGTAGCAGGAGCTGAACGACTAACTACTGGCGCGCATCCATGGCTAGAAGACATGGGGGTTCCTACACTAAACACTCCAGAACTAAGCAGAGACCCAGAAATGCCACACTTTAGGAATAAGGCTAATCTACATTCACTTTTATTAAACCTTAAAAAGAAGCACTGAAAAGAACAGGCTGATACACAAATTAACTGCAAAAACAAAACTCCACTAAGACAACAGGAACCGGACATTTAATATCCTAGTGTCCATAATAGTCAATATTATGAAAAAACAAAAATTACTAGAAATGGGAACAGAAAATTTCGACCCATGACCTGTAAGAAAAAAAAGAGGCTATTTTATAGAATCTCTTTATCGGAGGAGACTTTAAATGTCACCTGGTGCAAGTGGTCACAGAGCTCATGTATGGTTTCGGTTCATTCTTTGCTAAAATGTTTTTAGATATACTAAGCCAAACTGTATCTCCTTGTACTTTACTGATTCTAGCTTTGTAAGAGTTCAGTTTTCTCTTATGCAAGCTAAACGTATTTGTTCCTTTAGCTGTCCCTTATATGACAGTTTTAAGTCCTTTGACACTTAGGGCCAACCTCTCAGGTTGGAACAATACAGTCCCCACCCTTGTACATATTTTTAAAACTAGTAAAACTTCAAAAAACAAATACTATCTTAAATGGGGTTGCAGAATTTTTACTTTTCTAAATAAACCACTTTTTAAAGATCTGTCATTAGTATTTCAAAAAACAAAAGGCACTTCAATATTTTAAAAGTAACAAGTACACAGTCTCAAAAAAAGAGACAAGAAAGGTCTGCAGAAATTTTACATCTCTGTGCTCGTGCTGTGTGCGCATTTGGAGCCATTGGTCTGTATCTCTCCAAGTTTTGGGCCCAGAAGTTAAAATTACAGGCATGATCTTACCAGCCACAGAATTGAATGTGACAATCACCATTTTTTTTCTGGATACTAGACCCCTGTTAATGCAGTGTAAAATGTGCCAGATTTTATCTTACCATTCTTTTCTTTCTTTTTTTCCCAGCATTAAATTCTGTCACTTGAGAAAAAAAAGGATTCCTGCTTAATATGAGTGAAAGTCTGCTAAAGGAATGCTATAAGCTATGAACACTGATGCTATGGATAGGACAAAATTCAATAAAAGTCAAGGTATACACATATAACTGAGAGGCAGCTATATAATAGAACCTCATAATTATTTCAACGATAAATACAGAAGAGTTTTAAGAGAACAATGAGTGGCCATGAGGACACAAAAACAGAAGTATAACCAATTATTCAATCATATAAAACCTAAACTGCAAATTATTTTAAGGGAAGCTCTATTATTTTCAAGCATGACACATAAAAACAAAACTGAATTCCTTATAGGATAATGGCTGCCCTTAACTTCTAAACACTCCACAAATCCTCATAAAAACCACACAGGACAGGAAAGAGAGAAAATGAAATCACCCACAGAATTATAAGGAGATGAGAAACTAAGAACTCCAATTTATATGTAAGTGCATAAGTAACCAAGACCAGAAGCTCCAATGGGAACTGTCCACAACAGCAATACAACAGGGTCCTCGTGATGACCGAATACACGCCATATTAACTAGGATTCACCCTCAGAAGGAGGGGGCCACTTGTTGACAGAAAGAACTGAGAGACATGATAGATGAGTGCAATGACTACTAAGGAGTCAAAAAGAAGAGACTTAGCAAGTTTGTAAGACCAAAGGTTGCAGTTTTAGCAAGACACAGCTTTGGAGGAGTCATCCTAGGAGGAAGGGTCACTTGAGGGAACGTTGGAGAAAGAAGTGACTGAAGATAAAGACCCTACCAAAATTAGATAGAACAATGGGGGGGAGGGGCTGCATTTATTTTAAAAACTACAATTCACTATAGCAGCAAAAGAGGGTGTTGAACTAAGAGACTGAAGAAGCCACCCAAACCTCACTCCAAAAATTAAACTGTCTATATTGTTGGTCCAGTAAAATCCATTCAAGTAACCCATCATCCGTATCAAATTACTGACATGGAATTAAAAAGTGAAAAAATTTTTGGCAGATGAACACACACCAAAAACCCTAGTGATAAAAGATGTAACAACACTCCATCATGAAATCCATTAAATGTACACATAAAAGAACACCTCAAATCAGATCTTCAAAATTTAAAATAGAGGAGCCGGCCTGGTGGCTCAGGCAGTTAGAGCTCCATGCTCGTAACTCCGAAGGCTGCCAGTTCGATTCCCACATGGGCCAGTGGGCTCTCAACCACAAGGGTGCCAGTTCAATTCCTCGACTCCCTCAAGGGATGGTGGGCTGTGCCCCCTGCAACTAAAATTGAACATGGCACCTTGAGCTGAGCTGCTGCTGAGCTGCCGCTGAGCTCCCGGATGGCTCAGTTGGTTGGAGCGCATCCTCTCAACCACAAGGTTGCCGGTTCGACTCCCGCAAGGGATGGTGGGCTGTGCCCCCTGAAACTAGCAACGGCAACTGGACCTGGAGCTGAGCTGTGCCCTCCACAACTAAGACTGAAAGGACAACAACTTGAAGCTGAACAGCACCCCCCACAATTAAGACTGAAAGGACAACAACTGGACTTGGAAAAAAAGGCCTGGAAGTACACAGTGTTCCCCAATAAAGTCCTGTTCCCCTTCCCCAATAAAATCTTAAAAAAAAAAAAAAAATTAAAATAGAGAGGACAAATGATGGGAAGATATAAAACAGAACAGACTGAACTTAAGAAACAAAACAAAATCATCTCAAAATGAAGACTATATTACAAGATATATGATCTAAAGAGATAGAAAATAGGAATGCTACTCAAATAAATGAAAAGTAAATAGAGATGAAAAGAATCAAAGGAAAATAAATACAAAAGAAAGGCAAAGAAGGTCTAACAGGCAAAGATCACTGAAGAATGAAACAGAATACTCAAAACTATAATTCTTGAATTGAAAGAAAACATCAATCTACATTCTGAAACCACGTATCATGGAAAATGTATACACAGTAATTGACACAGAGATATACCCTAGTGAAATAATTGAATTTTAAAGATAAAGAAAAAGCCCTCAAATCTCCAAAAAGAAAGACCAAGTCATCTACAAAGAAAGAAAATCAGGTTGACATCAGCAACATGTAAGCAAGACAACAGGAAGGCAGTATTTTCAAGAAACTTAAAAAGATGTGAGTCAAGGATTTTATATCCAGCCAAGCTGTCCTTCAACTATCAAGACTATAAAAGAAAACTTAAAAGATGTAAAAACTTAAAAGATTTTCATAAGCACTGCTGAATAATCTCTATTAGAGAATAAATAAACTTCAACCAAGAGATGATTGGGACAGCTTCAACAAAAGGTCTGTTGGTGAATATTCATGATATTTAACTGTAGAACTAAATCTAAAACAAAGGTATTGATGAGGGTAGAAGAGTATTATGTAAAATGACATGCTTTCACAAAATAAAAATAATTTTAAAAGTCAGAGGAAAAGAGACAGAGAGAAAAAAGTAAAGTAGAATAAGCTCATTAATTGCTTCACACATGAGAAAATAAGACTCAATGGATTTAAAGCTGACATCAAATAGAAGCCAAAAAGAAAAAAGAAAAAAAAGCAGAGAACTAAGAGAATTTTTTAAAGGTATAAATATAAAGGTAACTGACTAAAACAAAAATATAAACCTTCCAAAACCAAAAACATACAAAAACAAAATAAAAATATCCAACAAAACATAAGATACATACATCGTAAGGGTAACAAAACAAAGATGGGATCAATTCAACAAAAAGGCTAAAGTTCTTTTTTTTTTTTTAAATAAGGAGGGCGCAACTCACAGTGGCCCATGCGGGGATCGAACAGGTAACCTTGGTGTTATTAGCACCACGCTCTAACCAACTGAGCTGATCTGCCACCCAAGGCTAAAAACTTCTTAATAGACTACACCTATAACAAAACAAGTACTAATAATGCCCACGCTTTACTGTTTGTAAGGCACTGTCACACATAGCTCACTACGTGACCAGTGAGGTAGGTCAGAAAAGCATTGTTTTCTCTTTTGTTCAGGTGTACAAACAGTCTTAAAAAGAGTAAGGAATAAAGGAAAGCAGAGCCAGGATTCAACCCAGAATCTCTCTATTGTTCTTGCCACATCAGGAATCCTGGTTGAGCATCAAAATTGTTTCAAAACACAAATTGAAGAAATGTGTAATAGTTTATTTCCCTGTTTTTCAAAGATTACTTAGTCTCCCCACAAAAATCTACAGAATGACTTTGCCTGAAACTTTTAATACTCTGAGCACTAAACTTCTTACAATAAAAAAAAACATTGAAAGAAGTTTAAGTCTCCTTAGTGGCACTGGCAACTAAGATGGCAAAGAATGTGACACTATCTCAGGTACTAGATGCAAGAAGTTCTCACTTAGTAAGCAGTCACACTTCAGCACGAAGTACCACCCACGCGCAGGCTGTGTGATCTCTACATCACTAAGTCAGATAATGGATAGTCAGTCTGATATAATGCTTGTTTGGAAAACACACATTTGCTCTAGTACCACTGATTTATTAGGGAACATTTTGAGCATACTAAATTTCATGTTTGCTTCTGTGGGATTCTGTCTGGGAGAAATTCTAGGTGATCACAGAAAAGTGCTCACAGGAGCAGCACTGGCACGCATACCTCCAATATCTCCCAGCTACCTCCGGTCACCTTGTGTGGTATAAGCCACACCCATCCACATCTGTTGTTACAACTTGACCTCAGATTTCAGATACTAACTTTCCTTCCATCACTTCAAAATAATTCACAAGCTGCAACCCTTCTGATACCCACATCCACAAGCAAAGCTCAGATCTTTTCCAAGGGAAAGGACAGAATTCACACTGTAGTATTCATGTATTTGTTAACCATTTACCATATGTAAAACTGTGCTATCATTTTTATTAAGTTCTTACCTTTGTTTTAAAAGTCAGTAATCAAGTTTTTCAGGGCTGTGCCCAACCCCATTTTCGCAAGCTGTTGGTTTGTACTACATGATTTTGCATAGTGCATTAACGTTTAGGAACCATGTCCTGATGTAGCACGAGGGAATGGCTGTATAGAAAGCCATTAGAAATATACTTTTCACAAAGTAGTAAGTTCCCAGACAAGAAAAAGCTGAGGGAGTTCATTATCACCAAACCAGTATTAGAAATGTTAAAGGGACTGCTTTAAGAAGAAGAAAAAAAGACAAAAAATATGAATAAAATGACAATAACTACATTATCTGTGAATACTTTAAATGTAAGTGGATTAAATGCTCCAATCAAAAGACATAAGGTGGTTGAATGAATAAAAAAACAAGACCCATACATATGCTGCCTACAAGAGACTAACTTCAGATCAAAAGAAGCACACAGACTGTTAAGTAAAGGGATGGAAAGGTATTTCATGAAAATGAAAACGGAAAAAAAAGCTAGGCTAGCAACGCTTATACCACACAAAACAGACTTTAAAACAAATAGTACCTCAACTGAAAACGTGTTCCCATTTTACTCACCAATGAAAATCTCAATGGAATAGAGCATATCAGGTAACAAAAAACATTACCCTGTCATCCACTTATTTCTATACTGCAATTTTTACTTTTAAATAGCTAAAAGATTGCTTTTATTAAATTAAAATTTGAAGGAATTATTTTAATTCCAAATTAAGTAGTAGCAATACAATTTATAGTTTACCTAAGAGGGAAAAACTATATGCAACAAGTTAAACTAGTTTTTTTAAAGTAACAACTTCGACATGAGTTTGTACAGCATGCATCATAAAACAGTGTAGCTATACCATGGAAATTCCCAGAAGTCAAGAATACAATCACAGCATAAAATTCCCTCCCCTCCACACCCTAATATTTATACTAAGACCTATCACTCTTTTAAACCTTTTCACTTGCTCTTCTTGCCATCAGCACTGGCAAATGACATTCTTCTCAAAAACATTTTTCACTGAGAAGTTTTTCTCTCTTCAAAATGTCTATTGTCTATAAATAGAGCACAAAGTTGTATTTAGATGTGACTGCTGATGATTGGCTAGGTTCACTCATTAGTTAAGTGGCTTGCTGATACCCTAGCTTCCAGCGTGCCTTTCCAAATTCCAAGAATTCATCTTGATTTTTAAATTTTCTGAAAATGATTCCCAAAGGAACTCTAAATTACAAATTTCTTCCCTTCTAACATTTTATATTCCTGTGTCATAATAGCACATACAGAGGTCTTCACCCCGACTTTGTCAAGAGTTGTAGAGCTTTAGGAAACTGCAAGTGACTGAGCCTCACTATCTGATTCAGCAAGCTCCTCACAACATTCTCATTTAACCCAGATGCCATTTTTCCTCCAAAGCAACCCCCAAAAAATTCCTCTTATGCTTTTGTGATGGGAGAAAGGCCATGTAAACAAACTAATGCTATGATTCATTCATAAATGAAACTTCCAAGGTCTTACCAGGTAATACAGGTTCTGCTTGATACTCAACAATTACCTCATAGAGTAATGTACTCTACAAAGCCAAGGCCTCGCTTACCTCCCTTCTCCAAAAATCTTAACGCAAGCACACAATCCAAAGATTTCTCTCCTGCCCAGTAGTCACTGTTTTAACACTCACTTCATCAAACAAATATTTACTAAGTATCTATTATGGCACATTATTCTAACCAATAGGGGGAGAGCAGTTAAGAGAACAAAGTCCCTATCCTCATAAAAACCTACATTTTAATTATAAATTAAACTTGTGTATGTATGTCAGATGGTGATAAGTGATACGGAGAAAAAGCAAGGAAGAAAATAAGGTTGAACTGAGGCGGACTTCTCCTGGCCAAGGAAGGCCTCTATGTAACATTTAGAGGACATCTGAGCAGAATTCTGAAAGAGAAGAAATGAGCCAAGCAGGCATCTGGGAGAAAAAATTCTAAACAAACAGTACTTTGCATATGATCCCTATAGGACCAGCTTTTTGGGTCCCAAAACACTTTTGGACAAAACTCTTCTGAACAAAGAAGATATATTTGGATCAATGCTCTGAGAGAAGAGCATTATCAGAAGTAGCAATATTAAAAGAAATAAGAATGCACACGAAGCAAAGAAATCCCTTCAGTAAAGGCTTGTTAGCCAGTAGGCTCTCCAGTCTTCCAATCATACAGGGCACCGTGTCCTCCTCTGCGGAAACTGTCTCTTAACTGTCAAAAATGGTAACCATTCACATGTGACTATTTGAATTTCAATTTAAATTAATTAAAATTAAAAATTCAGTTCCTCAATTGCACTAGCCATATTTCAAGTGTACAACAGCCACATGTGGCTCATGGCTACCATATCGGACAGAGCAGAAATGTTCTATAACATTTCCACCATCACACAAAGTTGTCTTGTGCACTATAAATGTTAAGTTTCAGTAAATCACAAATATTATCACCATGCTATGCTGACTTCTCTTACCATTTTTCTAGGAAAGGAAAATTCTGTCCTTTAGACTTTTAACTAACAACATAAATCATTCAGGCAAAAGTCCAAAAATAGATTAATGATGTACAATATTTTAAGAACTCCCAACTTAGATGTTTTTCTTACAGCTCACATTAACATCTGAAGAGAGAAAAGAAAGCAGCAGCAGCAAGTCATGGACCTAGTAACAACTGACTGCAAGGCAAGAGCGTTTGTCCAACTTTTCCAAGTAGGCTAAAATCTACAAAGGTGTGGACTTTGTTCTACCCAGACAACCTCATTTCTCCTACTCCTCACCTCTATCTTAAGAAAGGTGTGTAAAGATCTGGTAAGACTTTTCAAACTATTCAGATAAATAGTATCAAGAGTAAGCAAAGCCACAATTGTCTAATGAGTTAGTTTTTCAAGTTGTTAAAATAGTGTGTAATTACAACAGCAAAACCCCACAAAAACCACTTGTGGCAAACACAAATATCTCTTCTCTAAACTACCACCTAACGTATATCACATTAAGTACATGCCCACCCTTTCTCTAAACAAATTATAGAGAAGACACATTTTACAGATATTTTGACCAACTTGTAACAATGCTTTATAGTTAGAAAACAGTAACGTGGGGAAGAAAGATGGGCCAAATAGGCAACAAAATTAAATTTTAGATATCAGCTAAACTAGAACAAGCCAGACACATCCACTACAGAACCTGAATTTTTTTGCAAAATGATGTGTAAACCAGGTTTTCTTTGAAAATTTAAGGCAAAAACATGCTTCATTATTTTTAAATTGAAGTTTAAAAAAACTAATTTCATTTCCTATAGTTAACTACAAATTAAGTATGGTACAACTAACAAAGCAGTAGCTCAAAAACTGAATGCTGCTGGAATGATTTAAGTTACCAACCTAGCAACACGTCACGACAAGGCAGTGGAGTATGCCCAACTTTTCCCTTATCCAAGAGGGGAGGGACCCTGTAGTCAAAAGAGCTAACTACTATACCTGATGAAGCAGAAACAATTCTGAAAAAAATCAAATACTAACTATACTTTTGGTTAGTATTTTCTTCATTTGCAATGTAAGAGAATAAGGACATTATATCTCCTTTTCTTTCATTTAGTGATTTTCACATTTCTTCTTATCTCAATAAATCCTTTGGCACTTTGACTTTAGCAATGAACTTAAATGTTCTACCCCACTATCACACCCAAAAAACTGTTTGGGATGCTTAATCAAAAATTGTTATTCATATATTATAGTCACAGGATGTGGAATACAGCATAAGGAATAGTCAGTGAAACTGTAACAGCTATATCCGATGTCAGAGGGGTAGTAGCTTGGGGGTGGGGTGTTATCACTTTGTAAGGGGTATATATGTCTATTACGTTGTTTTGTACACCTGAAACTAATACAAAAAATTGTTATTCTATAAATGGTTAAACTGTGGTACATCCATATCATAGAATTCTACTCAACAACAAGGAACAAAACCCAACAACATGGATGAATCTGAAGGGAATTATGTTGCATAAAAAATGGCCAATCGTAAAAAGCTTTACACTTCAGGATTCTTTTTAGAAAACATTCTTGAAATGACAAAACTATAGAAATAAATTAGCAGTGGTTGCCAGAGTTTGGGGTAGAGAGGATGGGTGGGTGGGGGAGGGTATGGTTCTCATAGGGCTAGGGAAGGCTTCTTGTGCTCCTGGAACTGTTCTGTAGATTGACTGTTGTGGTAGTTATGTAATCTACACATGTGATATCATTGCATAGAACTAAATACACAAATTAGCACAAGTAAAATTTAGGAGTATTCTGAACAAGATTGGTAGATTGCATCGTTATGATGTTGAACTACAGTCTTGCAAAGCATAAGCATTGGGGAAACTGCATAATGAGTACAAGGGATCTCAATGCATTACTTGCTAAAACTACGTGTGACCTTATAGTTACCTCAAAATAAAAAGTCTGATTTTTAAAAAAGTGCTACCCTAACAACTAGGAGAATCTGAATATGAATTGGATATTAGACATTAGGCAATGACTGTTAATAATAATATGGTTATACAGGACAATGAATGTCCTTATTCTTTGGAGATGCTCGCTGAAGCATTTAGGAATGAAGTATTATGTCTGCAACTTACTTTTATCTCTTCTGTATGTATGAGGAGAAAGCAAATCTGGCAAATGTTAAAAATTAAATCTAGGCAAAGGGTTTATGAGTGCCCCTTGTATTCTTCTCTCAACTTCCCAGTTTGAATTTTTTCAAAATAAATTGGGGGAGAAGATAAAGGCAAATTGCTACCCTAAAACTATATTATAGTTGAACCTGCACACCAATTAGTCTTTTAAAAGTTTTAAAAAAAATAACTTGTTCAGGTAAAACTATGCTATACTCCCACCTACACTAATTAGTCTTAAAACAAAATAAAAAGTGGCAATAGATTTAAACAAGAGTTACATAGTATTGGATGTGACTTTTCCGATGTTTTACAACATGAATTGACTAAATCTGAAGGGCATATGGCTATTTTTCTAAAATCAGTTAGTTCAACATGGATTACTCTTATTTCTAGAAAAACTGGATCCCCAGAGTTGTTCTACTCTTCAAACAAGTGAAATTAATTTAAATTGTAACAGAAAAGGCTTAACACTTTGACACACACACTTCCAAATTTTAACTCTTAAATTTCGTAGACAGAGTTAATTCACAAATAAATGTTCCCATGAAAGGGGCAACCCACACACTAAATGCCAAACAAAAAGATGTGCTACAATGTATTAATTATAGCGCCAAGGCTACAAGACATATTTTACAATGTTAACAGTTCCTCCAAACATCATTGCAAACTGCACACATCTGAAATGTAGCGAATAAGTGAGTTTGAGCTAGTGTCAAAAAGATCCATCTCAAAAGTTCTTATATTGTCTTTTCTCTGCTGCTCAATTTTTCCATCAGTGTTAATACACTTCCGTCGAAAAGAAAATCCGTGTCCAGACCGTCTCAACTAAAAGCTCGTAACTTTTCACTTCCTACCGGACCGCCCCCACGCAGTGGGCCCCACCTCCCGAGGAGGGTGATGGGGTGGGGCTGTTTCCCGCTCAGAAACTAAGAAATAAATGTCTCTTCTCTGCTCCAGAAAGGAGGGAAAAAGAGAGGCCGAGAAGCTGCAGACTCAACGACACAACAGACTACAAGGAGGTAGTCGTTAGCAGAGCTGCCTTTCCTCTTCCGAACTCCGTCCTTCCTTCCCTCCGTTCAGGTCATTCAGTGACCCCGGGCCGGGCGGGGACAGGTGAATCCCGAGAGGAGAGGAAGAGGGAGGGACCGGCGATGGAGGGAAAGCCGCGCTTGGGCAATGAATGAGCTGTGCCGCATCCGCACCACCTGTTCCTTCCAAGGGTGCCACCCCGGCCTGCAGGCAGGGTTCCCACACCCCCCGAGCCGCGGGCTCCTGCCCGTGAAGCCCGCTTCCCTGCTCAAGGCCGGGCCTCTCCTCCCTTCGCTCCTCGGGGATAAAAGCCGGCGATCTGGAAGCTGGGAGAACGGGGCCTAGTCCGGAACCACGGCCTCCGACGCGTGGTGACGGGAGGAGGAAGCCTGCGGTCCCCGGCGCACGGGCCGAAGTGAGAAGCGAAGGGAGTAGACCAGAGAGTTCATTCGGCCTGACTAGGAGTACGAAGGCGGGGTCCCGGGCGGGGGTGGCTCGGTGCCCGTCGGACCGAGGTTACGGGTGACAGGCCCGTGTACCGGCGGAATCCTTGCCACCGCTTGCCCTGAGCCTCACACTTACCAAGATCCGCTTGAAGAGCGCGTTCTCCTTGGGCGGGAGGCTCACGGCCGGCATCGTTCCGGCTCCTCCCGCTGCTCCCACCACCGCCCGGCTCGGTCAGTCTGTTTGTCCCACCGCCGCCGCCGTTCCCTGGCTGCTTCAGCCTTGATTGCCCCGATCTACTGCCGCCACCAGGCCTCGGGTGTCACCGCGTCGCCCAACCCCGAGACCCCCTGCCCCTCGTTGTCCTTTTTCCTTTCTCACTTAACGCTGCCGCCGCCTCCCCGCCCCCCCACTGGTCTCCGTCGGCGGTTCACGTGGTAACTGAACAGACCGACAGAGGCAGCCAAAATGGCGGACGCGGAGAGCTTTCCCACCCGGGTCACACCTCCTAGCACGCAGGCGCGATGACCTCCTTTCCCCACCTCCTCTGTCCTGGAGCTTGCTGGGAAACTTGGAGGCTGGCCGAGCCGCCTAGACTGAGGGTCGCGGCGGGCACTGTGTTTTGGAAGCACTGGAGGGAGCCACGGGGGAGTGTCCACAGTGGATCGGACCGCCTCCGCATTAAACACAGCCGTTCTGCTCCTTCCTGCCAGATTGGCCGTAACTCATTGGGTCGACTCTCCCGGACCGTGTGGTCATAGCTTGAGCCTGAGATGCTGAAATGCAGGTGTTCAAGAGGTGCTGCGTTCGATCGTGCACAAAGTGCCTAATTAGCAGAGGCGGAGGGGAAATGAAGGCTTCATACCAGTAGGATTTGTTAACAGATATGGAGAGGAGGGGGCTTAACGGCTGGAGCCTAAAACGCAATTAAATGGGCCTGGTTGGGGTATCAGTGATTTAGTCTATTCCTCAGATAAGCCCAGAAAGGTTAGCCGGATCTGAAGTGTCATTTTGCACTGCCAAAGAAGCATCTGAAGGTTAAAGTGTGTGTTTTTATTTCATTGTTGAATCCATACAATGCAGGGTTGATGACTGAGTCACCTTGGGTAGTGGAGAGTTAGGGACACTGACTCCCCTGGAGCTGGCTTCAAGCTAGTGCTTAACATTGTGACTCGTTGGGCTGCCCGTCACCAGGCATTCTCAAATCTTAGAAGCCCAAGAGTATCTGGCAAGGATACTAAAGAACTGCTGCAGGAGGCTAGGTCAGACTAGGTACCGATTAGGGCCTATTCCACATATATGTCATTTCATTAACAATCGACAGTGAAACTTAAGTTTTAAAAGTGGCTTCCACTGATGATGTACAATTTTTCACGCTACATGAGCCATTTTACCTTTATTTTTGATGACCTCCAGATCCTGAATTACATCTGTAGCATTCTTTGCATCATGAATTATTAAATAACATGTGCAGTAGCTTTGCTTTTTTAAATTTATTTACCCAGACATTATACCGTTTTCAGCTTGCTCTTCCTTAACCCTTCCTTAACATGTGCCTTCAGTAACATGTTTCCCAGTGGAAAAATCTGGGACTAATGCTTGGCTTTTCTAGCTGTTATCTCAAATGCCCTCTCTTTTTCCTGGATCAGAAATAAGGTTTTAGCAGTCACATCCTGGAATTTCCTCAATTTCTGTGCTCTCTCTTCAAATTTTCCATTAAGAAAATTGTACCTGCAGGAAACCATGTTTGAGTTTTGGAATATGGCCAGTTTTTAAATCTTAAAAAAAAACAAAAAACTAAGAACTTAGAATTCATAAAAAACAGTTATTTTGTAATAACCTTCAAACTTCACTACCCCCAAGAGGTCTTTCTTTCAACTATTTGAATTATTAAAAGGTAGAAGAATTGTCTAACTTCAGGTGATAATTTTCGCTTAGCTACTAACTTGGGTTTCCAAATCTCTGGCTTCATATCCAAAGTCCCTACAGCAATATTATTTGCTATGATTTTCTAAATTTCTCCTGTAAATAATACACTATTTACCCCTTGGGGACATAAAATTGGTGATCTTCAAAACAAACTAGTTTTCACCAGAAGCTAAGTACCTAAATAGATGAGCCAGCAATATAGTTTGGCATTTTTTAAGCCTCAGTGAATACTAGTCTGAGTTAACATTTTTCTGAGTCATATCCTAGTTAAAATGCACCTCCAGATAACAGTTGAACTACACAGTCAGTGATTTGATAGCCTGAACTCAATATAAAATATTTACTCTGATAGATCACCACTGTTTGACAAATGGAGATCCCATTTATGCTGTGAATGACGGCTATGCAGGAAGTTAACGTATCCAAGACTAGATGATGATGATGATGGTGATGATGGTGATGATCATGGTTAGTTCATTCACCTGACCCCATGTATTTGCATATCCCTATTGTCAAAATGCCTCTTCCAAAAAAAAAATTAACCAAAAATAAATAAGTAAATCATTTACCTGCATAATTGAATTCTAAAAAGGGATATGTAGAGTGAAATTTTCTCCATCTTCACATATGTAAGATGTTCTTTATTGCCACTTTCATGTCTTCATTATTAAGTAATTAAAATTTATAGAAATACAACAGAAATCTATGTATTTGCCACCCAGATTTAACAAATGTTAAAATGTGACTGCTTCTGATTGTTTTTTAAGTAAAAACTTGCAGCTACATCAGGCACTGCATCCCTCTCCAGATCCTGAATTGATGTATAGTATTCTCACGCATCATAAATCAATAAACATATATGTAGTGCTTTTACATTTTTATACTGTTTCAACTCTTGCTCTTCTTTAACCCTCTTTGGGAGATGTCAGTTGAGTATTAAGTTTTCCAGATCTGGGACTAAGACTCTGTTTTCCTAGCTGCTAACTCAAAACCTCTCTCCCTTTGCCTGGGTCATAAATAAGGTTTTGACACTCAAAGTCTGAAGATGCTTAAGTGAATGTCATGGAGCAACTTATACCAAAATATCATAGCTATTAGCTCCTGGCTGGAATTGCTTCATCCAGACTCTTTTCAAGATGCAGTTTCACCTACAGCTGCCTACTCCAAGTGTAGGGTTCCATCAGCTCTAACATGCTGAGAGAAATGTGCTTATACTTCATCACTTTCCCAAAATATACACCAGTAAAAGGATCCAAGGAACAAAAGAACAAAACAGCCTTTTCCAGCAGCAGTACTGAAATTGGTAATTTGCTTACTGGCTCTCTGTATGTTCTTACTAAACATGGCTTCTGTTCCAACTTGTTGGATATTAGCAAAAGCTGTGTCAGGACAAGCTTTCAAGGGATGATGTAAAAAGAATATACAACTGACTGGTTGCTGAGTGGACAAGAAGCGAAGAAGTTGAGAACCAACCACTGACTCAGCATGTTAGTTGAGTGGTTTGCTTACTTGAGCATGAGACCAGGAGGCTCAAAGTAGGTTACAAACTATAAAGTGACTCACAATTTAGCAATCTATTTAGCCATCAGTTACATGTAAAAATGAATCAGAAAGTATAATCTAATTATTTTACTCTCTGGTTAATAGAATTTCATTAAAAAATTCATTTCAATAACATTGCTAAAGAAAATATAGAAGGAAAAGAGATTTGCTAACATTTTGCTTTTAAAACACACCAAAATGGCATTAGGTTTAAAGGATTAGAATTAAAGTATTAAAATTTATCTCTTTTATTTATACTTATTTTTACTTGTACATGGTCTTTAGACAGATTGAATTGAGAACTGAATACACAAAAATCTGGCTAAACTGAAAGACAAAACCTATTGATCAATACAATGTCTTTATTAGGTAAAAAAAAATTGTTTACAAAGTTAGCATCCCAATGACATTATAGGATGGGTTTTATGTTACAGATGTAACATTGAGGTATAGAGAGGTTAAATAAATTGCCTAAAAAATCATACAGCTAAAAAAAAATGGGGAGCAGGCATGCCCTTTGAGCTCCACACTTTGAATCCTCTACAGCTCGAGGCCTCAGGGGGACTGTCCAAGCCTGTCAGGTGGGCTAATGTGGATCACCAGATCTGGGATCAGAAGACCTCAGTCTAGATCCCACCTGCCCCAATTGTGTGATCTTGAGCAGCTCAGGGCACTTATTTTATTTTTTGAATTTTTATAAAAATTTATTTGAGCTAAACAGAGGACATGCCGAGAAGCAAGACCTCAACAGACCGAGAAAATGCTTCTCAGGGCACTTATTTTAAAATGCAATGATTCTCTTTTCCGCACAGTATTGTGAGGCTTTACCATGATAGTGCGCGTAAGCAGATTTTGGGAACTGTAAGAGGTCTTTTCAAATACAGTGGGTGCCAAAAAAATGTATATACATTTTAAGAAAGGAAAAAACTTTTAAAATTTACTCAATATATGTCGATAACAAAAGACGAATACAAGTCACATGTATACATTTTTTGGCACCCTCCACCCCCGTCCCGTATAAAGTATATATCACCTTGGATAAAAAGCTTGTCTTCTTTGAGCTTCATCTGTAAAAATGAAGATAATAATCACAGCATGTCATGCAGTCGTTGTGGAGATGAAATGAGACAATGCATATAAACCATATGATGCATTAATGTACAGTGCCTGGAACACACAATTCACTTAACCTGCTAGCTATTATTCAACAAGACACTTCATTTAAAGTTTTCTGGCGCATGTAGGACAATTCCAGTAAATCTCTTGAGTGTCCCCGGAGAGGGGGGTCTGAAATAAACTCAGAGGACAGAGAAGTGGACAAACTCCGAACTCCGCCCCCCGACCCCCACCCCCACCCCCCTTTAATCACTTCCTTCCTAAACCCATTTTACAGACAGAAGCCTGAGACCAGGGGAGCTAGAGTACCTGGCTACAAATGCGATTCTCCGAGTTTAACACACCTCCAACGCAGCGCGGCTGCGGAGCCGGCGACTTCCGCGCCTCCGGCCGCCAGGGGGCGCTCGGCCGGCCGCCGATTCCGCGAGAGACGCGCCTGGGAGGAGGGGCCCGACTCGGCAAGATGGCGTCGTTCGCGTTGTTGCGCCCCTTCTCCAGGCTGCTGCCCCCGACCAGGCTCCCGAGCGGCTGTGAGTGCCCTTCCTCGCGCAGGCCGACCCGACCTCCCAGCTTGCCCCTCCCCGGGTGAACCCAGCCCGCGGGAGCAGGGGGCAGCTGTGACCCAGGCTCGTCCTGCAGTGACCTTCGCCGGCTCGCGTCCCGGAGCCCACGCCACCCCCCATCGCTGATTCTCGGCTCCCCGTCACTCGCCACCGACCCTCCTCCAAGTGCCAGCTGACCCCTCTTGGTCTCTGCGAAGGGCCTTTGGGTTCCTCCTCCCTCGGCTTTGCTGGAGGGGAGACCCTACCGGGAGCGCTTCCTGCCCTCCCACGCCCTCCGAGGGTCCGCAAAAGCCTGTAAACGAGGCTTGGAAGGCATCCTGGGGGCAGGGGCCACCGGTCTGGCTCTGCCGGTGGCCCAGGGCGAGTTACTTGACCTCTCAGAACCTGTTCCCTTGGCTGTTTAAGTTGGGGGTTGGGGGTGTTGAAGGGAGAATTAACAGCGGTAATACACATGTAAATGTGAGAGGTGTTTTTCCCGCGAGGTGGTAAGTTATAGATTTACAGACTCTCTGTCTCCTTTCAGCTTCAGCGCGGTCAAAGTTCTATGTTCGGGAGCCCATCCATGACAAGCCTGACTGGCTGAAAGTTGGGTTCGCCGTGGGCACCTCCGTCTTCATGTGGATCTATGTAAGCCTCTACTGCTTTACGTCGTGCGTCCCCGACACAGTGAGGGGGACAAACATCAGTGTGAGATTGAATATTGTCAGCAGATCGCCCACACAACACAGTAGGATATTTATGTAATTGCTGATAACATATTTTTCTATGAGGAAAATCCCAAAGACTGAAAAAATGTTAAGATTTCAGCAGCATCAAGAAAATATGATGAAGCTGAAATTTGTCAATATTGTTACTTAGCTTGGTTCTGTCATGAATGGCAGTTTTACTACATATTAATTCTCCTTTATTTTATTAATGAGGGTGGAGGCTGGTTGGGGTTTTATGAAGGCACTGTTTTTCAGATGCCATAGGGACAAACCATCAGGGAACAAGGTATACAAATAACATCCCGTTAGACTTCCAAAACCTAATGTTTTATACAAACCAATGTTTGTATAAATATATCGTTGGAAATTATACTTAGTGTGTAGTAGCTTACATGCAAAAACTCTGTAATCTTTTAAACAACACTGTTTGCTAGGTACTATTATTGTTGACCTTGAACAGATGAAGGAAACACTTGGAGAAATTAGTTTGCTGAATCGGGCTCTCCCTGACTTCAGAACTAGCTAGCCACACTATAGACAGCTGTGAAATACTACTCCCTATAGATAAATTTTGAAAAAGTTGATTCAAAGTATCTGTGCTACATTAGTATTTAAAATTTTTGTTCTGTATCTAATGGGTTTGAGGCTTCCTCCACTGCCCCCACTTCCAAATCTTAAATCTCTTATTTTGGATTTTCTCATGAAAGTCGTTCAGCTCTTTCACATGGAAAGGAGTGAGAGATGTTGAAAGTCACTTACAACCTAACAACAGCAACTAATCCTTTTTTTAATGTTTGTTATAATGAAACTTTATACATTCTTAAAGTTGTCCTAAAAAGAAGCTTAATTGCTGCTGAGAGCTCTGATAGAAATTAAATCTTGAATTGCAGCAAATGTCACCCTATACCAACCATTGTTCCAGTTGCATATTCTGTGAGACAGTGGTTCTAAGAAAGTAGCCATCCTCCATGAGGTCAAATTAATACACATGCGTATAGTTGGGGGATGGGATTCGTCATTCACTCACAGTATCACACTTCTAAGGTTAGAAGTATTACACACACCAACCTGCCTATATCCCATTTAATAATCAAGTTCTACATTGTCGTGCTGGTTTAGCCCCTCCGTGGTAAGGCTTTCCATTCCATTACCCACTGGAGTGAAGTAATCTATTTGGAAAAAGATGAATTTAAACTTCAAGGGTTGCCTTCTCAAATGGAGTTTGTCAAGTTGTAGTGAACAAGTATATACCTAATACATATACATAGTTTTTGGACTTTTGCTTCTTAGCCTTTACTTTCGTTTTTTTTGTGTGTTTTTTTTTAATTTATTTTTTTCCAGTTAAAGTGACACTCAATATTTTATATTAGTTTCAGGTGCACAGAATAATGGTTAAACAGTTATATAATTTCTGCAGTGATCCCCTGATTAGTCTGGTACCCACCTGGCACTATACATAGTTGTTGCAACATTACTGACCACATTCTCTATGCTGTACTTTACATCCACATCTTAGCCTTTTATTTCTAACTGAAATAGTTCTAATTCTTTTAATCTGTCCTTATTCCTTTGCAAAATGTAAATATTAGCTAGCCTCCCCTCCTCTTTAAGTTGCCAGGAAGATTACGTTTCTAACTGTAACTGTTACCTCCTTCTAGCTCATTAAACAACATAATGAAGATGTTTTAGAGTATAAAAGAAGAAATGGGTTGGAGTAAACTTTTTAAACACTTACATGGTAAGTATGCAATTTTATTGGATGAATAGATTATGCAAATTATTTTGAACTTTTTAAAATAATGTATTTTGGTAGTTTTTTTTTTTAAAATTAGGTTTATGCTTTTTAGTACCTATATTCCTGTCTGATGAATTTATGAATTTTTAATACCTTGGCTCAAGCATTATTAGCATAATCATTTTTAACCATTGTGCTTTGACTGTGTTCAAAGAAAATTATGTTTAAGAATGAAACCCAAATCATATTATTTTGTTAAATCTAATAGGGCTGTACACAGTGCCTTCATAGCACTTATAAAAAGTTATCATTATTTGTGTATATATTCCTTACTTAATATCTGTTTGTCATGTACCACACTTGTGTATAAATCCCATGAAAACAGGAACCCTGTCTATTTTAGCCTTTACTTTCGCTTGTACTCAGCAACTTGCTCAGCGCCTGGCCCAACTGGGAGCTTCATATTTAGAATAGGTTTATATATAAGGGCAGCAGATTGTTAAAATTTTTACTGCATGACCATTTCATTATGATTGTTGCTACAACTAACACCCAATTGGACAATTCCTGGACAATAGCTGCAAACAAGGTAGTATATATAGTCAATGATTCTGTGATTTAAAAGAGTGAGTTTATTTATATATATATATATGGTGCAATATTGAAAATCCTCTTAAAGAAATCCTGTATTAACCCTTTTGTAAAGTAAAAAAATCATACTTATGAATCTCAACTTTCATAGATTTGGTTGATTAAAGTAGATAACATATCTGCTGAATAAAATATTAATCAATAATATATTTTTTCCTCCCCATATTTAACAACTTTCAAACTCAGCTCTACGGTTTGCTTATCCAAATTTTTTGCTGCTTTTTTTTCTATTTCACTACTTCAGTCAGCCAATCTAGAGGTAAAAATGAAATAGGTATTTAAATCAAAACCAGATGCTTTTGCTACTCTTTCGTACTTCAAATAAAATATTTCTTGCTAAAACTTAAGTAAAATGAGGGGTTGATATCTCTGTGGATTTGTTTTCTAGACTTTCATGCTCTAAGGTGAATTTTTGCTGGTTAATGCTATAGTTTTAATTTTTTTCTCTTCATTATAGGTGTGCTCCATATAGCAACTAAAGCAGTTCAATCTGCTGAGCTGTAAATGTGAGAGAAAAAGTTATATGTGAATATGTGTCAAGTCAGCATTTATGTTTTGCATCATAAATGAAAAAATAAAAACGCTTCTGTGTTCTTCAGATTATGTATGTTGTGACAATGTGTAGAAAATGTCAATTCTAAGTACATTATTAATAGTATTTCAATGTGGAAGGTACCATCTGATAACGGTCAGTAGTAATTAAAGACACATTGGTAAGAAAAGTTGTTAAGGAGATATATTAAAAAATCACTGTTGAACTAGTTAGTCCTTATATCTTTAATTTCTAATCAAAACACTTATTCTTTAGTGGATCACGGTGATAGAATTACTTTATTACTCAAAATACAAAAGAGCTCAAATACTCTTTTTCTTCTCAACTGGCCATTTTGGTTAAGTCGCAAAGTAAAGATGAATCCTATTACCAGAGTTTCTTTTCATTCTATTTCTTTGAAATTAAATAATTTTCATTTGGGTGACTGGTTATAGCAACATGAGGTTTCTTGTCCCTTTTTGCTAATACGACTTTCATCCAATGATTAGCAAACTCCTGACTGTTTTTTAAAGGGGGGGGGGGAAGGGTTAACAGATACACATTAAAATATACTGCGTTTATTCCTCATCATAACCTTTTTTTGTGAATCAGTTAAAACATTTATATGCCACTTTGTTAACTTGTAATTTAAACAGTGTACCATATATTTAAAAATTTAATATTTGTATCTCCATTCTGATGTTAAGTGGAAAGGTTTATTGCCTTATAATTGGTTTTGTGTGTGTTTTGGGGTCTGGCCAACACTTATTCTGGGAGATTCATGGCTCAGTAACTTTGGAAGTCATTTTGAATATAAATTCAGTTACATTATTTTGGAATAATTATTTAATCCAAATCCAGGGAAAGACCAGATATAACAGTACCTATTAACTTGTCAATATGGAGTCCTAGCAGATAGAGCCTGAAAGGACCTTAGGGGTCATGTGTACCAGTCTCATAATTTTACAGATGCAAGAACCAGAGGTGAAGAGTGATTTGCCTTACTTCACTGTTGTAGGTAGAATAGTGGACTCCCAAAGATAACCATGTCCTACTCCGTAGAATCTCTATGTATGTTAGGTTATGTGGCAGAGGAGAATTAGGGTTGCAAATGGAATTAAATTTGCTCATCAGCTGACACTGAAATGGGGACTATCCTGGGTTATCTGGTTGGACCCATTGTAATCACAAGGGTGCTTGTAAGTGGAAGAGGGCCACACGAGTGTGTGAGAGTGGTGTGATGTGAGAAAGACTCAACTGGCCATTGCTAGCTTTGAAGATGGAAGGGGTCCAAGAGCCAAGGAATGGAAAAGTAAACAAATTCTCCCGTGGAACCTCCAGAAGGCAACACAGCCCTGTTGTCACCTTGATTAAGCCCTAAGAGAGCCGTGTCAGATTTCTCATCTGTAAAACTGTAGGGTAATAAATGCTTTCTGTTGTTTTAAACCACTGAGTTTGTTATAGCAGCAGTAGGAAACTATTGTCACAGGGTAATAGAGAGAGACCAAGAAGTCAGGTATCAACTCTAATCCAAGGCACTTTGCACCAAAAAGACACTTAAAAATTTGTATCCCTAAAGGGAACAGAAAACTCTAAAGCACTCGAAATTCTGGAAACTGAGAGCCTTAGTTGACAATAATAACTGTCACTTCAATAAACAATATCTACTATACGTCGGTTACCCAGTGTGGACTTTCATCTTGATTGTGCCTCTTTAACTCCAGGGGGAGCCATTCGTGAAGCCATTTGGGACTGTCCAAAATGGTGGAAATCTATCTGCTATCCCCTACGTACAGTAGCCAGTACTCCCATGTGGCTATTGAGCATTTGGAATGTGATTAGTGTGACTTAATTTTTAACATCATTTAATTTTAATTATGTAGCCACAAGGGGCTGTGGCAGCTGTATTAGCACAGATGTGGATTATTCTGTGAGGAACACCTAGAATTGTGCTACATAGTGGTGCTGGTTAAAAAAAAAAAAGCTTTGTAAATTAAATATTGAAATCTAACTTAAACTATGCTAAGGTAATAAAAAGGTTATGAGGATACAGAATGACTCACAGACCCCAAGAACAGGAATACACCTAGACTCAGAAATAACTGGGGCCTGGGATTCAGATGTCATCTTCTGCCCTTGGCTCTGCAGTCTGTGTATCTGCTTTATTTCCTCTGCACACGGAACTTCTTTTCCCCAATCCACATTGTAAAGAGAAGGCCACAGTCAGTAGTTCCTAGGTTTACATTTCAGTTCAAGAGAGTAGCTGAACTGAACAAGAATCATTCTGATTATAAATTCCCAAGAGAAACGTCAAATGATGGTTCCTTTAGTAGTGATGTGAAAGAGTTTCCGTAAGAAAAGAGGACACAAAATACAGTCATATGTCAAATACAGTCAAGTTTTTTATTAGATCAAAGTCAGGTAGACCTTTTGTTAGGTTTAGTGCCTGTGAGGTAGTCATTTAAATTATTTTCTTAAGTTGCCATGGAAAAAACATAGGCTATATGAACTCAATTTCAAGTATAAAAAGTTGTTATGCATTGAATTGGGTCCCCCAAAAAAAGATAGATTTAAATCCTAACCCCAGTATCTCAGAATGTGACCTAATTTGGAAACGGTAGTTGCAGACGTAGTTAGTTGACTTCATACTAGTGTAGGCTGGGCCCTTAATCCAATATGACTGGTGTGTTTATAAGGAGAGGAGACAGACACACAGAGAAGACAGCCATGTAATGATGGAGGCAGAGAGGGAAATGACACATCTCTATAAGCCAAGGATTACTAGCAAATATCAGGAGCTAAAAGAAGCAAAGAAGGGTTCTCCACAGGTTTCTGAGGGGTATGGCCCTGCCCATACCTTCATTTCAGACTTCTGGCCTCCATCACTGTGAGAGAAATTTCTGTTTTAAGCCATCCACATGTGTAGTGATTTGTTATGGTAGCCTTAGGGAAATAATACAGATGTGTTAGGGAACGTCCTGTGTATTTTGTTACAGAAGAGAGAGTGAGTAGATGGGGAGGAGAGTTCTGAGTGTCCTCCAAGAATAGTTTCAGAATTTACCATCTTGATTACCCTTTCCCCTTCATTTTATCTAAATATTTTAAATATTTAGGTAAAGAGGATACTTTTATTAGGACTTTCTTAATAGCTTGCCAATTTATTTGTCTTCCTAGATACTCTTCTAAATGGTTTCACTTTATATCCATATTGATCTGTTGAAAGTACAGGTCATAGCCTAAGAATTTAGTGCTAAGAAAAACAAAGCTGTTTTCTAGCTTTCTGTGGAGCCCGGAAATCACTCAGTCTTTGACAATTTCTTTTAATTACATAGCACTTAGGCCTTGAATAAGTATGATTAATATTGCCAGGAGAGGACCCTTACAGTATGTTTTCAAAACTAATACCATCTTTGTCAACAGTCACAATTAAGTGGAGGTCATCTTAGATAAACCAAGTTATCTCTGACCCTAGATTCTTGTTTTTCCAACAAGACCAAGAAAAATGTCAAGGATGTAGACTCAAGGGCAGCATTATAACTAAGCATGTGACTGAGAGCTGGGAAACTTGCCTGAGCCTCACAGTCTTCTACAGCAAAAACCTAATGTTAAAATTCTCTCAGGTTCGGGAGAAAGAACTCGCCACAGAGTGAATTTGACAACGCACAAGCATGTCCTCTCTTGAGAAATGTTTTATCAAGATGTGAAAAAAGTTTGCCATCAAAATGGAAATCCACGTATCCTACAGGAGCAGTAGAGTAGGTAGAAAATTCCCTTTCATCCAAGGGGCATGACCTTTTAATGACTAAGATGAAAAGGGATCTGGAGAAGTGGCACTATTTGTCTCAGTGTTTGCCTTTCCCAGCTGGGATAGCCACAATCATGAGGACACGATAAGCTCCCCACTGGACTTTACCATCTATGAGACACGATGGTGGAATAAAAAGGATGCTGTCATGTGTGCACTGAAAGGCAGCAGAACATAGTAAGGGAGCCTTGAGCTTCGGCCTAGGCTGGAAGTCAAAACCTAGCACTGCCTCCTCCAATGAGCTGATGTGTTCCCCACCTAATGTGCTTTAGCGCTCACAACAACCCTAGGAATAAAGGGAGTATCCACATGTTACTCAGACCAGGTGTCTGACTCCCCAACTCGTGCTCTTAACCGCAGTATTATACTACCTGATTTTTTTTCAGATGTTAACAGGGATGATCAACGTTCCCCCACACACTCCTTACAATTGTTCAGAGGATGAAGCACAAATATAGATGTGACGCTACTTTGGGAAAAGTTTTTAAAGTCTATACACGTGTGTTATTTTTTAATGATTTAAGCCAGTTTTGTCGTAACCAAAGCCCTTAGATTACATCTAATACTGACGTCTGATCAGAAATTTCTTTGTGATCATTGACCCTATTGACAGAGGGTTGGCAGCTACCCCTGAGAAAAGGTACTGGTTCAGTCAGAAATTATCATCTCTGTGAGTGATTGCAGGAATCACATCTTGCTCATTGAAGAATGCCTTGGAACAGTGCCTAACACATAATAGATACTCGATAAATGTTTGTGAAATAAATTATAACCAATCCCCTGCAGCTGGCAGGGTCCCTAGCTACTGTCGCCATGTTGACAGATACTTATAGACAGTTGGGCTGACAGATCAGGTGGCTGCTATGGAAGCGGGGGATGATCCAGAAGGCCTTGGACTACATCCAGGTCCTGAGTCTACAACTGAGCTCTGAAGGGGATCCTTGAATAGTTGTTCTGGGAGCCATCATCATTTACAAATGTTTACTCAGAAGAACCATTTTTAGGGGAGCTTCCAACACATTAAATAACTCTAATGCATGCAGTATAAATACATTTACTGCTTTTGACTATTCCTCTCCGTGGCAACCAAATCATAATTCAACCCTAAGTACATGAAGGAAAGAATGAGCTGCAATGGTAGACAGATTTGTTTTATAATTTTAAATCCGATACAGCGAATATGGAAGTGGTTCGGAGTGTTCTGGACAGATTTGGTTTTGTCAACCTGTCCTCGCTGCTAGCAGTTCATTAAACATTCTACACCACCAGGGAAACAGCTGATTGCTAGTTGTTGCAGGATGTGTATCTGATGCTGGTCAAAGGTAGCAAGTACTAATCTGCGTTTTGTTGCTTTCAAGACTACCTAACTTTTTTTTTTTTTTTTTTAGTTTCAGGTGTACAAAGCAATGTAATAGACATTTACACCCCTCACAAAGTGATAACCACCCCCCCAATCTATTACCTCTCTGACATCATATATAGCTGTTACTATACCATTGCCTATAGTCCCTGTACTCCGCATCCTGTGACTACACACATATTTAATTATAGATGACGATGACATTCAGTATTATTCAATTTCAACTTCAGGTGTACACTGCAGTGGTCAGGCATCTACACAGTCCATGAAGTGGTCTCCCTGATAAGTCCAGTGCCCACCTGGCACTGCACATAACCTTTACAACATTATTGATTAGAGGACTACCTAACTTCTTGGTGGAGGGTCTGGGCCTCAGCCCCTTCTCCTGCTGCCTGGGAGTCTAAATCTGACCTCTCATTAACCAAAGATTACCCAATGGCTCTTGTTAAGTGTTTAATCCCTAGAAGTACCTATCTATTCTGAGTATTCAAAAAGCAGTTCTGACCATTGGCTTGTACTCTTCAAAAGAGAATATGTTAAATATTGTTAGAATTGCTTTCAGAACTAGAATCTCCAAGGAATGTTTAGCTACTTAAGTAACAAATGAGCAAATATTTTGTCTGTAACTTGCCTTAGAGAACTTGGAACTAGAAAGACTATGTTCATGTCCTTAAAAAAAGACCCCCAGTCCCTGGACATTCCTCCCCACCACCGTTTACTAAAGAGAAAAATTTCCAACCCCCTCAGAGGGTTGAAGTGAGAATTAAACGAGATAATATGTGAAAGTGCTTTATAACCTGTCAAGTGCCAAACACACATAAGGGATTGCTATAGTAGGAAACCGTCCCTACCAAAGATTAATCATTTATAAAATGTTATAAACATAAATGATTGGTTTTCATATTCAAACTCTGACAAATTGTAGCCACGAGGCAAGTAATTGAAATCTGGGGTGAAAACTAACAATCTAGCATTTTCAGTTGATTTGGAAATACTAGTTTCACATCTCAGAGTAATATACAGCATTCGGGGGCTTGTGTTTAAAGTCATTGTAACAGGGAATTGCCTAGCGAGGCAACCATTGCCTGGGAATTGCACGATCTGAACATGAGCCAGTGCGCTAACGGAAGGCTGCGGCTACCCTGCTCTTACCGCTCCATTTCAGGAAACTTTCAGCCACCTTTTTGACTCCGTTAGGATAGCTAACGGACTACGTGAGTTAAAGTGGGTTCAGATTTCATCCGGTATGCTAACCCATGTCTATGTTCCGGATGCGAACCAAAACCAGTTCTAGCCTTCCTTGAGGAATTCCACTCCGCGGAACAGTACGGAGCAGGCAGGTGAAGGCACTTCTCGGTTCCCCATCCCTTTTCTGAGATGCCGCCACCAGCTCTTGGACCCCAGAGAAAGCAACAGAGCTTGGAGACTGGGGTCGAGGGAGGATGGTGCGGACGACCCACTCCTACCGGTCCCCCGGGGCCGCCCGGGCGGGGTTGGGCAGGGGTCGTCGCCCCTCCCCGGGGCGGGGCTCGTCCCGGCTCACCGCGCCCGGCCGAGCTCCCGGCTACAGAGGCTGCAGCGCAGTGGGCGGCGGGCGCGATGTATCTCCGCAGGGCCGTCTCCAAGACCCTGGCGCTGCCGCTGAGGATGCCCCCCAGCCCGGCGCCGCTCCGGAAGGACGGTGAGTGCCAGGCGCTGGGCAGTTTGTCCAAGCCTGAAAAGTACAGGAGCCTCGCGCGCGGATCCCTGTAACCATCTGTCGCTGGTGGGCCAAACCCGACCCGGAGCAGCAGAAGCCTGAGTTGGAGATGGCGAGGAGAAATGGGAAAAGGGAAGGCGCCCGAAGTTCTTGGAGACTTTGAAAGGAGGGAGCCTTTCCAGCGCAGCTTCTGAATCTGCGCTAGAATTCCTGGGTTCGAATCTTGATCTTGGGCAAGTGATTTCGCCTCAGTTTTCTCGTCTGTAAAATGGGACTATCACGGTTGCGTTCCAATGGGTTACTAGCTAGTTAAAGCGCTTAGAACAGTGCCAAGCTTACAAACTCTTGGCTGGCTAATTGTATTACTATAGGGACCAATGCACTCTCCAACTTCATGGGGAAGCAGAGGCATGAGTGGGAAGGTGGGCACTGACCAGTGAGCCAGGAAGGGTGCAGGACGTAGTGCCGCCCGAGTAGGTTAAGGCTCTTGAGTAAATAAGTCAGTACGTGGCCGGGGCGCGGCAGCCTCGACCCAGGAGCCCTGGCCCTGGCACCCCGGCGAGGAAGCGGCCTCGAAGCACTTTACTTGGCGGTTGCAGGTAGACCTGGAGCTGTCCAGCTGTTTGGCTTGGTTATCCTTGTATCTGTAACCTTTAGGTGTGCGAATGCTGGGGAAGAGGAAGCATATTCAGAAAGTTCCTGGAGGGGAAGTTGCCGTGAAAGCTGGACGCTTATTAAATAAAAATTGACAGGCACGAAAGCGCCAAGCATGGTACCTGCCACATTGCAGGTGCGCAGGTGCGAGCCTAGGAGTACTTGTCAGCGCACCAGGGTCGCGCTCCGGTGCGGTCCTGTCCCTGCCGGCTCTTTCCGAGTCCTCACCCGTCTCCCCTCCGTGTTCCGTACCCCTGATTGGTGGGGGGAGGCTTCTAGACCACCTCATAGAAAGTTCTCGGTTCTCCCTTCACGCCGCCTCACTTCCTAAGGCTTGTCAGGTGGCTTTGGCCCAGTTCGTGCATTTGAGCCGGAATGAGAGCAAGACTCCTGCGGAAAATTCCATGGGCCTTCGTTGTTCTTGTTTTTTCACGTCGATTAGGCCAGTGGTGGTGACGGTGCTGGTGGGAGGGAGGGAAGATCTGTCCAACTAGCTTTGTTTCTCTCTTAAAATGCTGGTGGGAAGAAGCTGCCTCATGACAAACAGAAATTAGGCGTCTTCGTTCTCCTTGATCTTTATACCGAATGAGATAGAGCACATTTTTTTCTTCGGTGAAATGGAGAAGCCATTCATCTTAAACTGCTGACGATAACGGGGCTGTTGTGATTGTGGGAGGGGAGAAAGCTGAGTCCCTTGACCTGGTCTTTCGCGTTATCTGTGCGCATCCCCCATGGTCATCACCCGCAGACAGACGCGTACACACTTTTTTGTTTTTGTTTTTTTTTTGGTAGCTGCACATGTTTCAAATAATGTCCTCCCCAACTTGAGGCAAAAGAAGTTTAAAATTTCTAAGTAGGCCGTGAGCGATACTGGTTGTAGCGATGCTAGTCTTTCTCTAATTTTCACCTAACTGCTTTTTTTGTAGCACCGATTTGCTTGTGTATTTGAAGAATTATTGTTGACTGGAAATTTGGCTTCAGTCATGGACATTAACCTTTTGGTTCTTTCTATTTTGATGAAAAATAAAATTGTTTCAGTTTTATTGAAGGATAAAATTGTAACTGCCTCATCAAATTTTGTCCTCTGGTGTTTGCTTTTAAAAATGTAACTTTTTAATGAAGAAATAATTTAGGTTTATAATAGGTCACCGGAAAAAACACAGAAAGACAAAATAGAAGTCACCTGTAATCCTACTACTCAGTGGACACCACTATTTATATGTTAGTATATGTAACGTTCCAGACCTCTTTTCCCTTATGCATTTTCCCCTTAGGCACATTGCTTCCATATATCTGGGACAGTCCTGTATACATTATTTTGGTACAACTTTTCACTTAATGTATTGTAAATATTTTCTCAAGTAAATATTCTTCTGGAAAATTTATAATGTCTATTTGTTTCCCATTGTATGAATATGCTAAATTTGTCTAATTGAGCTTTCTTGAATATTTATTTCCCATTTCATTGCTCTTTTAAATAACTTTGCCATAATTGTATTTAACTCTTAAGTCTCTGATAACTTTCTTTATTTCTTCTTATTTAAAAAAATCTTTTTCATATTTACGTCATTGATAACTATGAATATTACACATTTCTATTTAATATTAAATATATTTTTAAACCAACAAAAGCTCCACTACAAGTCAATACCATAACCTCTTAGCAGAGTCTATTTGGGCACATTTGCAGGGGGAAAAAAATTGTTTCTAAGAGATAGTCACTTACATTCAAATGAAGAACATACTTATGAAATCTCTCCAAGTCTGCTACTACAAAGATTTGTAATCAGTGCAAAGGTCTTAAGATTTGCCCTCTGCAAGTTATGACTTCTCACTGGTCCCCACACCCATATGCTCTATGACAGGCCACATCAAATTCCTTTGTCCTTTCCCAGTCACACAACTCACGCTTTGGCAAATGCTGTGCCTTCTGCCTCCAGTGCAATTTTCCCTTCCCTTATTTATCTGACAAACTCCTACTTTCCTTTAAAACTCAGGGAATATTTTTTAAATTGTGTCAGCTACCTTGAGCCAACTAGCTGAGTTTTTCCACTGTATTTTCATGGTATTTTTGCAGCTACTACTTATATCTATTACAGCATTTGTCATACTGCATTGCAATTATTTGTGTGCAGTTACTTGTCTGTACATCTGTTTCTTCTTTCTGTATTGTGAGCTACTCGACGCTAGGGACCTTGTGCGTCTTGTTTATGGTTTTTTCCTTAATGCTTCTAAGAATGCCAGACACATAATAGGTGTTCAACTGTATTTGTTGATGGATAAATAAATGTCTCTACTTTTTTTATCTTTAAAATAAAGAATTTGAGCTATGTGAACTTTAAGCTCCTTCTAGCTTTGAGTCTATTACAAAAATTTCAATTCCAGGGCATATAGTATGTACAAATTTTAGCACTATAGAGTAAATATATTTAAATATAACAATACAGCACTTTTATCTATCTCTATTTAGTTTCTACAGAATTGTACTTCTCTTTCAGATGTGACTTTGCTGTAACGTTTGCCTTAAAAAAGCTTCTCACTGCCCATGTTTAAAGACTTTACATTAGAAAATGAACGCTTCTTCCTATATCTACATTTGTATTACAGATTTACAGAAGTGTGTTAAATTTCAACGTAAATATTTTATGTAGCATGCAAATTTTAAGTACAAATATATTTAATTCATTTTTTGGAAATGTCTTTTCCACTAAATCCTGTTGTGGAGTACATACAGTAAATGGATTTATTTTGCTAATATGCATCTCATTTGACGCTTACAATTGTTCAGTGCTTTTGTCATTTCTCCTCAGCCACACCTGTACTCCTTTCAAGAAAAGCATGATGCTAAGCATCAAAATGACAGGTTTCATAAGTACTTGTCAAATTAGATTGGGAAACTGTCAAGTGGAATTATTACCCTACCTCGTAACGCTGTCTTCCCTTAAGCTAATGTCACTTGATGTTAATAGAGTCTAGGTTCACTGAGCGGAAAATATTTTTAAGATGTAATTATTTAAAATAGCTTTGCTTAACTGGTGTGAACACACCTAACTGTGTTTAAACTTGTTTTCTTAGCATCTCTCAGATGGGTGTCCTCTAACAGATTCCCTGGGTCGCCTGGATCCAACACGATCTACTATCTGGTTGTTGGTGTCATAGGCAGTGCTGGTGGATACTACGTAAGTGTTGAAATAACCAGCGTGTTCAGCAACTCATGTATTTTCAACCTGTGGTAAAACTCAAAGCAATGTCAAGGGCAGGAAATGGGATTAATTAAATAACAAGATTCTGAAGATTTTTTTAAGTAGAAAAATCAACATTTTGTAATACCACGGAGTGTGGGTGACTTTCAATAAAAACAATGTCATTACAAATATTAAATATAATACCTGACATTTGAGTGTCATGTGACAGACTCATGGCTCATTGAATCATTACAATTCTAGAAGATAGGTACTGTTATTAACATTGAATAGGAACTGTTTTTGAAAGATTAACTTTTAAAAAAAATGAGTAGACTTTATTTTTTAGAGCAGCTTTAGGTTTACAAAAAAGGTAACAGAAAGTCATATTATTTGGAATTGGGGTTCCCAGGTACCTCCTCTCATCCCTGTCCCCCACCTTCCCCTATCAACAATCTTGCTTTAGTGTGGCACGTTTGTTACAACTGGTAAGTTAATATTGACACATTATTATTAACTAAAGTCTATAGTTTACATTAGGCTTCACTCTCTGTGTTGTACATTCTATGGGTTTTTACATTTGATAAATGTATAATGACATGTATCCACCATTACAGTATCATACAGAATAGTTTCACTAAAAATCCCCTGTACTTACCTATTCATTCCTCCCTCTTCTCCCCAATCTTTTTACTGTCTCCATTGTTTTTTGTTACTTTTATATCTTTATATACTTTTATTATTTAAAACAATTAATATTCATAATTTTTAAAAAATTCGAAATAGATATATAAAATTTTAAAAAATGTTTTCCTCCCTGGTCCTCATATCCATTCCCCACCCCCAGATAATAACTGTAAAACAAAGCTTTTAATATTGATAATATGATTTGGGAGCTAAAACAATGGACCATTTGTGAGTTAAATACGATAAACCTATTGAATCATTCCCCGTTTTGTCATAAACTTTGTAAGTCAAAATCTGATCTTCATTATGAATAAAAGTAAAATAAGTATATTCTTTGGAAGCTGTAAGAGTACACATCACTATGTTTTGGTTTGACCCTACAGACATATGCATAAAGGGATTTTTAGTCATAACTAGGAGCAATTTGTAGGACTATGTAGATGGCCAAACCGAAATACATATTCTAATCTTCAAAATTTTGAGAGCCTCAAGAAGTCAGGAAACTTCAAACATGTCACTTGTATTATTGCCCTCCACTAATCTACCAGCTTTCATTCATACCCAGATTCCTTTGCTTCTATCATCTTTCTGCTGTTTAATGTTGAATTCTTCCCAGGGCTACTATAGTTGGATATAGGCCTCTGGAAAAATCAATATTGGATTAGGCCATGCAATTATGTGGGACGCTGGAAGGCTGACATTCATCTGGGCATCTCTACACCCCTAATTATGTTTACTAGTGCCATACATGAACCTCTCCAGTCCGCTAAATCTTTCTTTGCCAAAGTTATGGAAGGTTATGAACTGGCTACTCCTGAGAGCCCTTTCTGGCCTTGTTCTCTCACAGTGGGCGTGCAAGTTGGACAAGTGATGAGCTCTGAGACCCTTGCAAGTCCCTTTCCATCTCTAAGATTATGTAGTTTTCATCTTGAATGTTGGAAGCCTTGATTCTCAAGAGTCTTAGGCTAATTTCAGGAGGAAATACAGAATGAGGGGCACTCGGAGACTTGTATTCTAGTCCTCCCCTGCCCTTCCTTGTCCTGTACTAAAGTAAGTTCTCTGTTAGATTTATCCGAATTAAATCCACAGATGCTCAGTAGCCAAGAGCAGTCTTTCATTTCCAAGTCAAATCTACTCTAAGGCCTCTTAGAATCTGAGAAAGGCCCAGGTCACTTCAATTTTTTTAGAATCTGCATATAATAAACAACATAATGCCAAACTGGTTTATAAAAGTTGTGGTATATTTTAAATGCTTTCATTTAATAAATAAGTCATATCACTTGGGAATAACCTCCCCCAAAGTCTAAATTTGAGATCCCCTCTTCTAACAGGCCTTTCTTCTATTCCGCTTGACTATATTAGATTTGGAAAAGCTAGATTCTCTGGGCCACTCATGAGTGTGAATTTTTCTAATGTCATCATCTCTTCAATTCTGCCTAAAGGAGCTTTTTCCTCACCTTGTGTTCTAGCCCCTTGAATGAGAAGTCCCTAATGTCCCTGGGGTCATTGCTGCTGGAATGGTCATTTCAGGGAAATGAACTTCGCACAGGTTCACCTTTGGTGTATTGCAAACCGAGGGTGCTGACTCAGCATATTGGTCCGATAAGCTGTCTTTGTCTATCTACTGTGTGTGTTCTCAGTTTTCTGTTAGAGCATTTGTTTCTTTTCTTTTTTTAAAGAATTCTACCTAATTATAAAGGCTTTCAAAGGGGAAACAAAAGAATGGATGTTGTGCATTGATTGGTTTCTCTTCTTTGAATTGTATATACCTTTGAACTTAAGCTTTGCATGATGAATATAAATCATGATGGAAAAAACGCTCAAGAAATAAACTTAAGCACACATTTACTTTCAGACTTATAGGACAGTAACATCAGAGCAAGCCAAACACACTGAACATACAACGGATTTGAAAGAAAAAACCAAAGCAGAGTTACAGCCATTTCAAGGTAAAGTGAATTTATTATCATTTTTTCCTTAAGGCACTGATTTCCATCATCTTAGCCTAGCAACAAACACTATTTGCTTTTGGCTTGTTTACTAACTAAATCCAGACTGGTTCTGGGTAGGAGTTTGCTCAGAAAGGAAAAGCCCATCCAAAACCTAGAGAATACTGTTCTTTGTTTTGGATGAGTGCATTTGATAAAAGAAATGTTTTACATTTATACTGCTGATCATGAGTTTTGACTTCTTTGTATGGTAAATTTACTTTTCTCCTACTGAGGCTTCCATTCATGCAGGCATAATTTTAGTATCTGTCTCTCTCAGCATCTTGATCCTTCATTTCCCTCATTATTTTTTCAAATCATAAAACTAATTTTTGTTTCAGCTTTGGACCAGTCTTTGCCCAAAGTATACTTGACATTAGTGGAGGGACACTGAGTCCCTCAGTTGATCCAATTAATAAAATGGCAACTATAGGAACAGAAACTTTACATTATCAACCTAATGTATATTTCTTGCCTTAAACTGCTTGCTTTAAATCATACTTTTCCCCATCTCAACTATAATGCAATTATGATCACTTACTATGATCAATTTTTGGGGACAGAGATAATAGCTCCTCATGGACCAGTTTTAATTTTTTAGTCATGACAATAGTAAGAAACAATATCATCAGTAAACATTACTGAATATAATCTTGTGGAGGCTGATTGTAATAATAATAAAATAGAGCCTTTCCATAGCAGCTTAGTGGTTTTAAACCCCTTTTTATACGTAGTGTTTTAATCAGTTCTCACAATGCCTCTGTGCGATAAATATTTTTAATATCCCCATTTTGCAGATGACAGAACTGAGGTTGAGAATGGATTAATGATTCCTCAGTCATCGACTAGTAAGTTGGCTACTTTTCTATGCTATCTCATATGACAGGTTGGCTGTATATTTTCCTGTTCTTTGCATCTGAGTAAATAATATATGTAAATTATCTTTTAAGTTCAATAGGTTCGAAAGGTTTATAGAAAAGCAGATTCCCCATTTTCCCTCCCCAGAGGCAACCAATAATACCAGTTTTTCTGAATCTTCCTGGAAAAAGTCTTTGTAAATATAACTACCTAGGTATATAACTTATCCCCTTTTGTCCTAATACAAATAGTACCAAACTAACTAGGAAAAACCAAAACATTGGTTTTTCCTTGTTTTTTCACTTAACAAGTCTACCTTGAAGACCTTACATATCAGTACATGTAGATCTGTCTCCTTGTTTAAAATGACTGCACAGTGATCCACTGTCTTCCCATGCTCTTTCAATTAATACTTTGCTTCTTAACACTAAAAATACCTTATGACCCAGCAATTCCACTTCTGGGTGTTTATCCAAAGAAGCCTAAAACACTAATTTCAAAAAATATGTGCACCCCTATGTTTACTGCAGCACTATTCACAATAGCCAAGATATGGAAACCAAAATGCCCATCAATAGATGATTGGATAAAGAAATTGCGGTACATTTATACAATGGAATATTACTTTGCCACAAAAAAGAATGAAATCTTACCTTTTGCAACAACATGGATGGACCTAAAGAATATCATCCTGAGTAAAATAAGTCAGACTGAGAATGACAAATACCATATGAGCTCACTTATATGTGGAATCTAAAGAACAGAATAAATGAGCAAACAAAACAGAAATACACTCAGAGATACAGAGAAAAAACTGATGGTTGCTAAACGGGAAGAGGGGTTAGGGGATGGGGGGGAAGCTGAAGTGATTAGAAAGTACAAATTTGTTGTCACAAAATAGTTATGGGATGTGAAATACAGTATGGGGAAAATAATCAGTAATGTTGTAAAGACATGTAGGGGGTCAGATGGGTACTAGAGTTATTGGGGACATCACTTCATAGATTATGTAAACGCCCAAACATTGTGCACTACACCTGAAACTAATATAAAATAATGTTGAATGTCAATTATAATTACATAGTATATACATATTTAATTATAACTTATATAAGTATATATATTACATATATAGTCACAGGATGTAAAGTACAGCATAGGGAATATAGTCAATGGTATAGTGACAGCTATATACAATGTCAGAGGGGTAATAGACTTGGGGGGCTTATCATTTTGTGAGGGGCATAAATGTTTAATCACTATGTTGTTTTGTACAACTAATAAAAAATTACTCAAAAAAATTTATACTTTGATTGATGGACTAAATCTTAAAGGTGAAAAAGAGAACCTTTCGGGAGCGGCGAAATCAAGTTCAGAACCCCCTGAAGTACCTTCAGTGGAAACTCAGGCGGTCGCTGCTGGAGAATTCCCCGATGCCACTGTTGCTGTCCTAACAGAGGTTTCAGCGGGTCCCCACCCTGCGGAGGCTGCCCGGGTGGAGACCACGGCAGTCGGTGCTGAAACTGGGCTAGAGGTTCCAAATGCAGCCACCGGCGAAACCGCAGAAGTCAGCACCGAAACGACCTCAGAGGTTACCAGTGCAGCTCTGGGTGAAACTGATGCCATTAAAAATGATAAAGGTACAACAGAGAACGAAAGCAATGGTGAATTTGCTGAACTAGAAAAAGGAAATTCTCCAGTTGAGTCAGAATCCTCGGCTGAGGATGATTTACAGGAAGAAGCCAGTGTGGGTTCTGAGGCCACCTCTGCTCAAGGCTAATTTCATGCTGATTGACACTTCAGCAAAAACTTCAATAGAGTCTGATAGGTGCTTTTGTAGGTTTAGTAACCTCAGTTTTTTTTTTTTTTAAAAAAGCCTGCTTTTCTGGAAAACTGTAATATGCCTTGAAGAGTTTTGGTATCTACTGACAGGTTTCAGGATTGAGTGATTTGAGATTTTATATGTCTGAAGAGTTTTCTAGTCTCTGAGATAGAATATGACAATGCAGTAAAGAGCTTCAAGAGTTTCATTGTGGATTTAAATTCTATATCATAGGAATTGAGCTATCTATACCACCCGCATTCCTGTTAATTTTGCTATACCTTTATTTTTACTTCAGTGTGTGTAAATCTAGATTCTTGAATTTTGATTTGAACCCATTTAAATAAAATTGGAAAATCTAGTGCTTCTGTTTTTATCCATTAATATTTACATGTATAAATATTATATATTAACATATGCACATATATCATCACATGAATATTGTGATATTATCATGTAACCTAAGGAGAACTCTGCATATAGCAATATATACGTCCTTTCTACCATCAGTATTAGCTGGGGGCTGTGCTGATATTTTCCATTTCCGTTTAGTTCAGTTCAATCACTGTTTATTGAGGACTTAACACTTTGTGCCAGGAATCATTCATTCCTTCGCTCATTCATGTATTCAACAAATATTAACTGAGCACCTGTAACCTACCAGTTTTAAGTGCTGAGAATTAAAAAAAAGATAAAAATTCCTACGCTTCCCAGTTTATATTCTAGAGTATGATCAAACAATAAACAAGATATATTGAAAACAAGAAAGTGAAAGGGTTATAAGTGTTGGTTAGAGATGGAAATTGTAATTTTGGAGAGGGTAGCCAGAGAAGGCCTTACTGAGAAGCTGTCTTGTGAATAAAAACATGAAGGATGCATAAGGGACCTAGTCATGAGGACATGTGGGCAGGAAGGGGGGAGAGCGAGGGAGACTCATTCCAGGTGGGGGAACTGAGAAGGCAAAGGATCTGAAGCACTATGAGATATATATATATATAAATACACAAATTTGAGGCATTCCAAGGTGGCCAGTGTGGCTACAGTGGAGTGGAAAGAGGGAGCATAGTTGGAGATGATTTCGAAGAGAAAGAGAATGGTTATGCAGGGACGGGTGAGATCCTGCAGGGTCTAGGAAGATTTGGGCTGTTACTTGAAGTTGTGGTGGATGCTGCGGGGCTCTGCCTGGATCCCCTTAACTGGGACAGCACGTTTATTCCCAGCCGCTGCGAGTGCTACACACCCCCTGTCACCCCAGGCGGCTCACAACAATGACTGACTGCAACCGTGATACAAAAGGTGGGGCCCCAAGCTAACCAGGGAGGGGCTCAGGCTGAAGTTGGTTTCCAGCGGAGATTACATCCTTGCTTAGCTTTTTCCCCCTGTCCTACCCACTTTCCTTCCCCGATTCTCCTGAGAGCATCCTTTCAATAAATCATTTGCCTCAAAATTCCTGCTTCAAGCTGTTCTAGGGAACGCCACCTAAGATAATTGGCTTGGGATGTGGTTCTAGGAAGTGGACCCTAAGAATAGGATTCTGGAATCATATCACTCTCCAGCAAGGGGGCAGCCAGGACCCCATCACTGCTGGTAGGTGGAGGAAAGCTAGTCCCTATCTGTCTGTAGCAGTGTGATTGCTCAGATTTTCACCCATGCTAAACTAGGGTGAGATGTGAGTGGAAGATGATATAATGTCAAATTCTGAGGTACAGGATGGTATCTTGGGTTTGTTGTGAATTTGTCTCAATATCAACTCTGCATTAGACTCAGAAGTCTGAGGCCCATGGCACAATTAAGGGATGCTGTTTTACTCAACGTCCTGTAAGATGGAGCAGAAATATTACAGAGTGCCACTCTTAAGTTATCAACACACACGCAAAAAAGCATTCTTCTCCACTGTTTCGGTTAGGATGGGTTCTGCTGCAAGTAACAGAAAACTCAAAATGGAGTAAACAACAGACAGACAGTTATTATCTAAGTAGATATCCTGAGGTCGAGCAGCTCCAGGGTTGGTTTATTCTGTGGCTCAGTCGTCAAGAACCAGGTTGTTTCTATTATTCTGCAAGAATGTTTGGGCTTTGTCATTGGTAGGCTTTCTTCATAATCACAGGGTGAATCACTACAATTCTAGGTATTTTACTGAGCCACAATAACGTCCACCAGAAGCCTTTCAAAGACAAGAATTTCCGCCTCTTAAAAAAATAATTTAAATACATTTTTTTTCAACATTTTATTGTGGAAATTTTCAAACAAAAGTAGATAGAACAGCAGAAGGAATCTTCATGTGCCCTGCAATGCGGACTTATTAATGCTCAACTCTTGGCAAATCTTGTATTCATAGTCCTACCCACTTATCTTCCACCACCACTGCCTGTACTTAAGATAATAATGACAACAGTAACAACAATAATTGTTTAGTAATCCTAATTATCTGGTCAGGGATCAGATTTCATCAACTGCCTCATAAGGGTTACCCCCCCACCCCAGTTTGTTTTTTGAATCAGAATCTAATTAAAGTCCTCAAATTGCAATTGGTCGATACATATATTCTTAAGTCCCTTTTTCTATAGGTCCCCCCTCTATCTCTCTTTTGTTTTTCTTTACAATTTATTTTTTTAATAAACTGGGTCATTTGATCTGTAGAATTTTTTACAGTCTGGATTATGTGTTTTTGTTTTGTTTTGTTTTAACATGTTCCTCTGCCCTGTACTGCCTCTGAGTTTGTACAGTATTTAGATCTATAGGTGTGATCACAGTTAGGTGTATTGTTTTGGCAGGAATATGTCATAGGCGGTATTCACACTTCCATCAGGAGACATACAATATCTGACTGGTTTTCTCTTTGTGATGTTAGACATTATGGTGATACTGTAATTTTGTCATTATTTATGTATTAGCAGGACTACTTCCCTAAAGGGGAACTTCTTTCACCAACTGTTTGCTTACACTGAGATACAGTTCAAACAAGAAAGACAGAATAAGGATTTGGATCTTTCTTTTTATTTCCAGTTTTCAAAATAATGAGATGGCTCCCTAGCATCCTCCATAGCGACCAATAAATTATTTTTTAGCATCATTATGAACCATTTAAACATAATGTATGTGCTTCAATCAATTGCAGTTATTATCCTTACTAATGCTCAAATTTCTCATCATTGACACATGGGAGATTCTTCAAGTGGGTTTCTGAATTCTTTTGACTCAACCCTCATAGTCTTGGTTAGCTTCATTGCTTTCTGGTATGATGAGATGTAAATATCCTACACCAGCCTCAGAGTCAGCTGTTTCTTTAAGGAGCACTGCTTCTTTTCAATGTGATTGTACTCTTTGAGGATTTCAGGATTTAAACTACAATCTGCGTGATTAAGGGGTGTCCATTGCTGCTATTGGGTTGGTCATTGCATCCAGGCATTTCAGTGGACAGAGCTAAGAAGTACATTTTTTAAAAAGATAACATATATCATGAATTCGTACTGATACTTCTAATTTAAAGTTAGGGCCACAGGGTTTTACAACTTAACCTGATTGATCTTCTGTTCCACTCCAAAAATTTGCATCTCAAAGACACCAACAGAATTACTCAAGTGATTTGTCCCACAACACACAAACTGCAGTCTCGAAATAACAAATGCTCTCATTAGTAATATAATTACTAAAAACACTTCAGGATTTATTTTTGGAGTACTTGTTACCCTTGGTGCATATACAGCAATGTGCTGTGATTGAAAGTCACTTTCAACAGTGCCTCTCTGTGCAGTAATGTCATAACTCAAATCGCACTTTCATATTGTTTTCAAGGGATTACCTTTTAAAACTATTTTCAACTTCTTAATAATTATATAAACTCCTTTATTGGTTCTAACATCAAATCTGTGAAACAAGATACACAAGTATGCAGAGAAGTCTAGCTTTTCTCTCTATTTCTTCCATCTGGTTCCTTCCATTTTGTGGGGTTTTTTTCCTTCCTTATTTTGGTATAAGCTATATATATTTGTTACCCTTTCTTCTTAGATAAACAGTAGTATACTATACATACAGTTCTCCACTTTGTTTTTTTCACTTAACTATGCACCTGGAGATCGCTGTATTGTAGTACATAGAGATAGTCTTCATTACTTGTCATGGCTGCATAGTCATGGCTGCATAAAACTGCACATGAGAGTACCATGGTTTATTCACCCAGTCTCCTACTGATGGACATTTGAGTTGTTTCCAGTATTTGCTATTACAAATATTGCTGCAATGAATAGCTTCATGCAAATGTCTTTTTGCATTTTGACAGTGTATCATTGGGATAGATATCTGAAAGAGAGATTGCTAGGTCAAATACATATGTCATTTTGCTAGCTATTGCAAAGTCCTTCCATAGGCGCCATACCACTTTGCACCCCCAAAATAGCAATGTATGTGAGAGCCTGTTTCCTGACAAAGTATTTTGTCAAATGTTTGGATTTTTGTTCATGTGATAGATTAAAAAATAATATCTCAGTGTAGTTTTAATTTGCATTTCCTTTATTAAGAGTGAGGTTGAATATTTTTTTTATTTGGTTAAGGTCCATGTACATTTCTTTTTCTGCAAACTATCTGTTCAAATCTCTAGGACAGCTTTTATAGTGTTGTCAGTATTTTCCCATTCTATTTTTTTAGAGCTCTTTATACACTAGAGATGGTAAACTTTTGTCTATTGATACAAGTTATAAATATTTTTTCCAAGTTTGTCCTTCATCTTCTTACTTTACTTATGGTATTTTTACAGTACAAGAGATTTTCAATTTTTCTGTAATCTATCAGTTTTTTTTTTTCTGTATTGTTTCTGAATTTTGAGCCATTGTTAGTGTAGTGGATTGGGGAAAAAAAACAGTCACAAATTCTTCCCCTGTATGCACACTCCTGTGAAGTGTGACTTTATACCTCTTTCCGTCAAGAGATGGAGACTGTTTTTCCATCCCCTTGAATTTGGGCTTGCCTTTGAACTTTGGTGTCATACGATGGTGTGGTAGTGACTTTGTGCAAGTTCTCACACTCTTGGAACCCTGAGAGCACTGTGGGAAGAAGCCTGGGCTCACCTCCATGAGAACGAGAGACCATATGGAGAGAGGGGCCCCACCTACCACTCGCACTAAGTCCAGATATGTGAGTGAGGCCGTCTTAGACCAGCTCCAGCCTTGATGGCAGATGGCGCAATTGTTTGAGTAAGCCCAGGCAAGATCAGGTGAGAACCACCCAGTTGAACACAGACCAGATTGCTAATCCACAAAATTGTGAGTGAGTGAGACAGTTCTGCATGAAGCCATGAAGATGGGGCAGTTTAAGCAGCGATATATAGTGAAAATAGGTAGGAAATAAAGCTTAACTTTGAATTTGGTGCAGACTAGGTTTCGTGCTGTTGTGTTTCACATTCCTCAGAAGGGATGAAGAAAGAACTAGCTGTGCCCAGTCGATCCAGAATTTGTCTGGCTTAGCCTCCTGGACAATTGTTGCCTTTTCTGAAAAATTGTTTAGAACTCCTAATTGGCAAATGTGACTGCACACGGAAGGATTATTTTTCCTTTTAAAATTCAATATTTTTTTTAAAACCTTTTAAAGCAGCAGTTGTCAAGTCTAAAAGCAACCTATATTTTGTTAACCTTTTTCAACCTTTAACAACCAGTGTAATGCAAGTTTAACAACAATATTCCACAGGCAGCATTTTTATTATCAGACCATTGACTGATTTTAATAACAAAAAAGGATATTAAAAAAGTCAAAGTGGAATAAATAGCGTATGGGGCCCATAATGTGAAACTCATTGCAAAAGATAAAAACTGGCAGCAGAATCAGAGAACCAAGTTATCTTTGATGAAGATAGGGACATAGAGGAAGACTACGTTTAGGAAACTGCAACACACATTCTAATCCATGACATGCTGTGGGGACAGAGCCAGGAGTGCAGTTTCCAGGCTCTCGGCCTCACATAGACAGGTGCTGGCTCAGGTAGTAAATGGCCATCAACTGTGACTGCATGGCCATCAGCTGTGGCTAGTTGGCCGTCAGCTATAACCAGTGAGCCATTGGCCACTAATATAACTGCCGTGGCTACACTAGCAGAAAATGGGGTCCAGCAAGAAGATGGTGGCTGAGCTAGCAAGTGCAGTTAGGACAGTGAGGGTTGCGGACAGTGTGGCTCCTGCTTCCTGTGTCTCCAACCCAGCCGCCAGCGAGAACATAGTGGTATGACTCCCCTACCTATGGCTCCGTGGGTGTTCCTTTTTGGCCTCACCATATCCTGCGTTCCTATGTGGGGAGCGGGAGCAGAGACCCCGCAGGCCGCCCTGTGCGACAAATGTCGCAGTGAGGAGGGTCTCCCACGTGACTCCCTGCCCATGAAATTTAAATATTACTTTAATTGTTGAAAGAAAGGTATGGAACAGTCTTGAACAATGATCGGAAATAACTACTCTGTTCATTTTTTTTTTTTCAACTTGAATTTTCTATTACAAAGGACAGTGTATGCCAAGCCAGCTTTTGAGAGTTGAAGCTGGATTCAGGGAAGATTAGTTTCTGAACGTGTTAGTGATTTCTGTGCCAAGTATTTGTCCTGTCAGATAGCATCTGTTGAGCAGAAGCAACACTGTTCATTGTAATAAAGCACAATTATATAATGGTTTTCCTCAGTTAAATGTCCTTCTAAAGACATTTCTAGAAAAAAGATCGTTTATTTTATTTAACTTTTGGGGTAAGTTTTTAGGGAATAAGTTGGAGGAATCTGGAAAGTTAAGTATTATTACTTGAATTTTTCACATGGATATATAATTTTCAGTGCCCAAATTAATGATTAAACTAATATAAAAACTTAATTTCTCTTTTCTGAGATGATTTCTCTGGTGAGGGAAGAGAATGAAGAGAAAAATCAGATTTTTGTTTATCAGGTGACATGAAGATGGGAAGACTGGGGGCATTATTACCTCCCCTTTACCAATGAGCATCTCTCCCCACATGTCAGAAATGCTTTCATTCAGAACTAGGGAAAGAATCTCCTTTGGACTGGAAGATTCTGTGTAGACTGTGGTTATACGAGTATTTATTGTGTCTCAAGCAGAAACCAAATAGGATAACCAATTAAACTGATTTTTAAAAATTCATCTTTAAATTAGATGATAATTGATTGAATTTATCATGCAGTGGTTTTATTCTGTTATTAAGAGATTTAGAATAACAGGTTTTCTTAGATTGGTGCAACAGTAACTGCGGTTTAGAAGGTAAAAAATAATTGCAAAAACCGCAATTACTGTTGCTCCAACTTAATACAAAGCCACGACCCAGTTATTTTAGTCATATAGAAATTTCAGTAAGGAAAATATTACATTTTTTGGATAACTTCAAATAGTAGCAAAGTATTCTGGAACAGAGCTCTTTTGAATTTACCACCATCACAGCTCTCACTCCTCCCTGTCCTCACTGGCTCCAAACTGTCTCCATACTGTGACCTTCGTTCAATTCCTCACACCAATGGCGGCTTAGCAAGTCTTCCTGCTATTGTTTACAGTTATCCTTCTAAAATGGTAAGTCGATCCTGTTATTTCCTAGCTTAAACCTTTTCACTAGCCCACCAATATCCGATGGAGGACATTTCTTTTAAAATTAGTTTCAGGTGTACAAAACAATGCCATAGACATTTATCATTTATATCCCTCACACAGTGACAACCCCCTCCCCCCAGCCACTATCCCTCTGACGTCGCACACAGCCATTGCATTTCCACTGTCTCTATTCCTAATGCTGTACTCCGCTTCTTGTGACTATATATGTATATAAAATTGTAGTTGACATTCATTATTGTTCAGCTTCAGCTTCAGGTGTACAGTGCAGTGATCAGGCATCTACATCTTTCCTGAGGTGGTCTCCCCAATGGCACAAGTGTCCCCAATGGAGGACATTTAAATGTATTACTTTACAGTCAAAATTCTTATTCTGTACTATGACATTCAAGGCCCGCCACAAACCACACCTGTCCAATCTCTCTCCAATCTTATTTTCTGTCCTTACTCCTGTTTTCCTGCAGCCTCCAGCCACCTTTCCTTGCCCATGATCCAGATAGCCTACATGACCTAACAGCATCATTGCGTGAACTTGCCATCCTGTTTTCTGTCTCAGAGATCTCGTACGTGTAGTTCACTGCACCTGGAAAGACACCCCCCGGCCCTCCACCGGCTCGCCTTCTTTCTGGTTACTCAGCTTAGACATCACGTGCTTTGCTGCGCCTTTTCTCACCTGACTGAGCTGAATCTATCACACCTTCCTTTGTGTCATTCTGTACGTTACTCTTATTGCATTTATCATACTGTTTTTTAATTATTCATTTATGTTTTAGAAACTCCAACTAGAATGGGAGTTGCCTGAGAAGAAGAACCAGGGTAGGGCCCTCAGTAAATGTGGCATGAAATCAGGAGGCTCAGGGAACGTGGCCTATTTTATAGAGTCGACCTCCATGAAACTGCTGATACTTAGTCACTTTTGAATGACAGAAACAGCAATTCCATAGGATTCGACCTAAATACGCTCCAAGAGGCAAATCTGGAGAAAAATTCAGATTGTTAACTTCACTAAAATATTTACACCTTCTAATGTAAACACAGAATTTTCTTATATTATATGAACACTCAACTGAAGAAATCCCCAAATGTCAATGTGTTTTTCTTTCCAAAAAGCAATAAGCCTCTATTTTTCTCCTCTTAGTACAAAAACTACCTGTGATTCTGAATGGGATTTTCGTTCCAGTTGTACTTTTCTTTTTCCAAAGAAAGTATTACATTTATAGACATCTTGCTCAGGTCTCTATCTCGACCATTTCCCTTCACATCTTGTTAACAGTCTAGAGGACGGGCATCAGGTTTTGGTTCAACAGTGCTCTGGTAAGCCTTGCCAGCTTTAGAAGGCACTTCACTACCTTAGCCAGTTGGCACAAGAGCCGTAGCTGCAGGCAGATTCCAGTGCAATCACATGTGCCACCTCCCATTATTTTAGCTTCACTGTTCCCGAAGCGATTGTCTCCCCAGTATTTATACATGACGTTTCATAACAGTCATTGACTTTCTCCTAAGCTGAAAGTTGAACCGAAATACCCAGTATCTTTATATTATTCCTCAAAACTCTTTTAAAACTCAAGTCAACATAATAAAGTTGATATAAGAGCTTATATAAGTTCTTGCAAAGACATTCCTTGACGATAACTTACTTCAAAAGATTTATCCATGGAAACAGCAGTAAATGAAGGAGGGGTCCTAGTACTGTTTTAATTCTTTTGTACCTATTGGCTATTTTGGTTACAGTAATATTTTCTGCTTCTGCCTAAGTCAATTTCCTGTTTCCTCATAACTCAGTATTAATTGGAAGCAGAATTTCTCATAGTCTTGTCAGCACACGCAGTTGGCCATCATCTGGACTGTGTGGAATATCCTTGTGTGGATGAGTTTTTTTCTAGTCAAGTCCCCATAGTTTGCAGTATAATATAAATATATGGCTAAAAATATACTATCAAAAAATGAAAGAAGTGGTGTATGTGTGTGTGCACCCCCCCCCCAGATATACTCATAAAGCTATAGCGATTAAGATACTTGGCACAGGTGGATGGGTAAACAAATAACCAATGGAAAAGAATCGGGTGTCCAGAAAGCCCACATGTATATAGAAAGGAGTATTATGACTGATTAGAAATCAGTGTGCAAGGGATAAACTCCCTAGTAAGTGGTGCAGGGACTATTCGGTATGCATGCGGAAAACAAAATAAAATTAGCCCCTTACCTCACAATATACATACACAAAATTCCATATGGTTTAATGATTTAAAAGTCAGAAGAAAAATTCTAAAATTTTTGGAAGAAAATAATTCTTTGACTTCAGAAAAGGGAAGGATAGCTCAAGCGATGTGGGGACACAAAGTGTCTCATTCGCCTTGCTCCACAGCCGTGCCCGGACACATCTGCACTCCAAGTTAGTTAATGATGATTAAGGGAAGGTAGTTTCCTATTTGTTATTTACTTATAATATTCACCGTTCTGGACTTCCAAAGGTATTTATAATCACATTCATACTCTGTGAAAATATAGGGATGTGTGAAAACAATCAGAAAGAAGAGGTAATAATTACAGATTCATGAGTAATTTTATCAAATATAAACTTTTCTAGCACTTTAAACCTTTCACTCAAAGTTAGTCACTCACTATACAGACTTCAGTTGTAATTTTAGTTTTAAAGGAGCATGAATATTATTATTTCTTTTACATGGACAAGAAAGCAATGAGAATTCATTTAATTACAATATGAAAACGAGTCCCACTTACTACATCTCAAAATCTTAGGACTTGGTGGAAGTCATAAAGAAAACCCTTTTCTGCCTGACTGCATGAGTCCCAGAGAACTCTGTGGGAAACTCAGAAAACACAAATATATGGCATTCTGCGGAAGGCATTCCTGGTCCACGATTGCAGCCTCCACACTAAGGAAAGATAAAACCAGCCGGGCACTTCCCCAGCCACTACAGACTGGGATGCAGAGCTGCAAAGTGACAGCCCAAGTGTGCAAAGGGCCCGAAAATGCAGACAAGAAAGCTGTCTCTTCCCTGCCTTCGGCCTGTTGGGACATGGAAGGACAGAGAGGGTCCCCTGTATTCCCAGAGGCAAGTGATAAATAACTGAATGAGAAGGGAGTCTAATTATGGTGACATACATAGAGAGATAATAGGGGTTTTTTTTGTTTTTTGTTTTGCCCTTTGGGATTTTAAGAATTAGAAATTACTTGCTTTTTATTCCCCTTTGGCCAGTTTTAATAAGAAAAATATAAAAAATTCCTTTCCTCTGAACGGTTTGAAAATGTTTTATTTTCTTCCAAGTATTTTCCTGAAGTAATTTCCTGCTTTACTTTCAGAAATGTAAAATGTGGGACGGGGATAACGAAAGATTTGCCAGACTTTAGGACAAATAATACTTATATAAGGCTGAATCTAAATTATCCCAAGAGAAGTACAGGCTTGCCATCTTTTATAATTGGTTAAAAAAGATGGGACTAAAAAGATAAAAATCTGTCACTTGATTGTCTTACAATTAATATGGCAAAGCTTCCAGTTCCATTTCGAGGTTGCCGGGGTACAGGACCGAAAACCCTCATATAATCCCTGTCTGGGGTCTGTACAGGCTATGAGGTTCGCTGAATGATCAAAGACCAGTGGTTACGCTGCTCTGCATCTGAATTTTTCTGTCAAACGGAAATTTAAGAACAGTTTTTCTCCTCAGCCATAGGTGTCGCAGATTTGAGACTAGATTCTCATTTTTAATTTTTTAAAAATTTTTATGGTCAATAGGGAATTGGGAATCCTGAACTTGGAAGAGAAAGAAAGGGTCCAGACGCTCCAGAACAGTACCTGGTTATAATTTCCTGCCAGTCATTCCCCCCGCCATACGGCAAAAACCCTTGCTGAAAAAGGAAAGAAAGGTGATTTTCCTTATTCTTAGATTTTCTGAGCACAAAAAAAGAGCCAAAGTGGGTTTTTAATGTTCTTGTGGAGAGAAGAAACAGAAAGAAAACCAAACAGTGCTTCTCAATTTTTTTCCTTTTTAAATGACTACTAAAAAACTTTGCAGTATCAAGTCTTGTTAATAGAGTTCTCTTAACAACTTCTTTGATTTGGTTAAGTCAATGCACTACTTTTCAATACTCTGAATAACATGTATTAAACTGCCTGCTATGGTAATGGCATTGTACTAGGGTGGACAGACTGAGAAGCTTACATTCTAGTTGGGGACAAAGACAAACAAAACGTGCTACATGTGTGTTAGGACACAGAAATATGAAAGCAGCTCTGGGAGCCTAAAGGAGTGGGGAAGTGGATCGTGATCACCAAGCGCTGCTTGGTGAAGATAATTTGTCACCTGCGTGCGTGACGGAGGGTGATTAGGGCTAGCCAGCTGAAGAAGTGGGGACTTGGGCCACTGGGCATTCCAGGTAGAGGGGGCAGACAGGGTGACAATTCAGAATCTAAGACGTTTGGGTCTGCAGACGTATGGGCACTGCTACTGTTTTAATTAGAGTGTGCGCCAGTGTATAATGGGTGAGTTCCAGTGATACCCCAAGCTCTCAAATCTTGGAATAGAATCCCAGTAATCACAGAGTAGGGACATGTTCGGACAGGACCGTTGTCTTTCTGGTCCTTTCACACGGTTCCTGCTGTCTTCATGCCTAAAGCATTTCCATGCTTTCACACGAACTAATGTTTTATGTGGATGTTATATAATCAGAACACCAATACCTAGAGGCGATTCTTTTCACCGTTAGTCAATTATTTTATTGACTACTTTGTGTTTCAGCTAACCCATCTGGATTGCATAGTACTACTTTTCAACCATGAATAATATAATATTTTCAACCATAATATTTTTAAGGCAATAAAACATTATGACAATTCTTTGGCATTTTCTTGGTTCAGAACAGAGAACTATATAATAAGGCATTTTATTAGATTTTTTTTCAATTTAAACCTTCATTTTTCAGGAAGTATTGTAATACCTTACATCTATAGCCTAACCACTAAATATTAAACGTGACCCATTTAAGAGATAATTTTTAAAAATATCACTATTTTAAAGGGTATTTCCTGACATGCTTCTCACCTCCCCACTCCCCTACTCCAAACCCAAAAACTCCCAGCAAGAGTACAGCTGCGTTTCTGGGCCACATAAAGTGATCATTTCTGTTTCTGAAACCCGGCATATCTCTGTCTAGAACTGCCTCTGTGCTGTCTGCTCTCAGGGAAGGTTGCTCCCCTGGGCTGCAGTCACGGCTCAGTAGGACACATGTGAGCAGGGAGGGTCAGGTAAAACACTCCCGGTCAGCAGCGGGATGACAAAGCACCCTCTCTCTTGACTTTCTAGAGTGAACTAGTGAAATGTTTTCCTTTGAAGTGTAAATCACGCTCGATTCCTTGATCACCGGTTTCCCCGCCCTTCCCTGGGCCTCCAGGGCCCTCGCCTCCTTGCCAGGACAGCTGTTTTGGGGCTGAAACCCTGACAGCACCACAGGCCAAGGGCTGGCTGGGCTCCCATTCATACATTCATTCCTTCGTCATTCCATAAGTGGTTATGGAGTGCCTACTACACGTCAGACACTGCTCTAAGCGGACATCGAAAGAGACAAAAATCCGAGTCTTCAAGAGGCTTGTGTCCTAAGGCATGTTTCTGGTAGCCCTGGCGCCCTGCTCTCCATTCCCATGGCTGCTGAGGCTCAGTGTTTCTTCCAGGCACTTTGCTTTGCTCCAGTGTCACTCTTAGAAGTGGCCTTTCTCAGTACAGCTCTTCCAACTTATTACACGCAGACATTTTCCCAAGGCATTCCATAGTATCTAGGTCAGGAGAAATTCCTGCCTCAGCTACACTCTATGCCCCAAGTCAACGCCTGCCTCCAATGATTCAGGTCCGGCAGAAGGTCTAGGTCATCTGCCCAGATTCTCCCTTCCCGACAGTCAACTTCCCCTCAAGGATTTTCCTCTCCCACTGACATTTGAACTTTCTGATTCCTCCCAGGCTCCCCACAGCCATCTTTGCAATCAGACATGTGCTAATAAATGTGAACTTTAAAGAAAGGATATACATCCCAATTTCTAATCTCACAAAGGTTTTTTTCTCCCATCCCGATAGAAACTTTTAGATGCAAATAAAAATGAGAATAGAGTATCCACCAGCTTCACTAGACAACATCCAAGCTCAAAGCCAGTGGATATTACCTCTTTTCATCTAAGTGTCTAAGCCCCAGGCCTTTGTTGAGCTAAAAAATATCTTGTTATATGTGAAATACAATAAACATTGTGCTAAAGTTTTTAAAAAACTACCTGAATATCTCCTAGTTTTTTATTTTAAATTAAGCTCTTTCCAGTTTTCATTGTAAAGAAGTAATAGACAATCATTTTTAAAATTAGAAAATAACCATGGACAAAAATATAAGCCATGTTCCACTATCCAAAGGTAATGATACTTATAATTCCATTGCACTTTATGTATTTTAACTTCCTAGCTCTTAAAAATGTTTCTAACTATGTTTTAAATTGTACTTCCCTCAAAAATCATAAAGGCATAGAGTATAAAAAGGTTCCCAGTTTCCCCCCCAATAGCATTTCCGACAGCTACTCACTGTTATTACTGACTATATTTCTAGACATTTCTATGTATACATAAACTTATACTTTCAAACTTTTTGAATCCATAGATTTTTTTTTTTTGGTTTGATTTATAATGTTACACTTCTTTTTTCCCCAACTTTGTTGAGGCATATTTTACATATCACATAATTCACTCATTTCAAGTGTACAATTCAATTACTTTTAGCACAGCTTTTTTTTTTTAACACGTGCAGCTGTCACCGTTTATGAGTTTTAAAACATCTTCCTCACTCAGTAAGACCCCTCATGCACACTTACTGTCAACCCCCGTTCTCCTGAGCCCTGACCCGGGGCAAATACTAATTTACTTTCTGTCATTAGAGTTTTGCCTTTTGTGGATATTTCACATGAATGGTATTATACACTATGTAGTCTCTTGTGTCTACTTTCTTTCATTTGGCGTGATGCATTTATTTTTAGAAAGTGCAGGAAAAAGTTTATGGATGCTTAATGAGTTTCATTTGAAAACGATCTCTCACAAACAAAAACTACAGAGAAGTTCTAAGCACTGCTAACGTTAGGGAGAGGACCAGCAGCGCTCACCAGCCTCTGAGACCAGGAGGAAGACCGCTACGTTTTTCGACTTTCCACTCTTCCCCCTAGTGGCCAGGACGGAAAAAGGCTATCATGTTGGTTAGTCGGAAAGCATCCCAGCTTCTTCAAATGCTTGTAAACGAGAGGCATTACTTTTGGGAATTTCCTATGAGAGATATTTCCTTCTGGTTTATTGGAGGCCTTTTATAAAGCAAATTTCCTGGGAGGCATCATTTATCATTCTCTGAAATTCTTCTACCATCAAATCTACCAGCCTCCCCATGTGGAGGGGTTTAGTATAGTGTTATAAGATCAAGGTTCTTCTTGCCCAATTGCCCAAGTTCAAATCTCAACTCTGCTGCTTGCTAGTTATGGGACCTGGGGCAAGTTACCCACTCCGTGGCTGAGTTTCTTCTTCTTCTGTAACACCTGTCTCGTGGGGTGGTTGTGAGGACTGAATGAATTAAGATCCATGGAACTCCTTAGAACAGCCCTGGCACATAGTAGGAGTTGAATGAATCCTATGTGTCGTCTTTGCACATTGTCTGTCTTCGTTCCTACTACCACAAACTGCCAAGCCAGCCCCTCCCTGTGCTTTGTTATCCCCACCCTTCTTCCCAAGGATTTTGCTTTGGTAATTTTTTCATCTTTCTCCCTTTGTAATTTCCTCTTCTTTCCTCGATCAGATCATCCCACTTCTTCCATCTCCAGTACTGCCTCTCTAGTATAAGACACCGTCGTGCACTGGTCATCACCGGACGACTGCTGCAGTCTTCTGACCAGTGCCCTGTTTCAACCCCTTACAGCCTACTGTCACTTAGCACCTTAGTGTTTAAAAGTATTTGTACGTTAAAAATACAAACCAGAATTTATTTGTTTCTGCACCAAACTAATGTTTTGTGGGAGTAGGTGATTTGAATACTATATGGGATGGGTGCTGACTTCCTAGTCAAAAATTGCTCCCTGCAGCCAACTACTGACACTTGACAGTCTTTGTTTCTCTATCATTCTAACCACAGTTTGGGAGGCAGTCCTGACCAAGACAGCGAACCTATCTAGAGCCCCTTTTCACCCACAGATAGTGTCTGGGATTCATTCTACTCTTGCTAGCCCCATACTTCCGGCACTTCCACACTTCCTTAGTGAGCTCTGGGACCCTAATACCTACCCTTTGAGCTGCAACCTTTCCAACCACCTGCTATGTTTGCCTAGTGTGTGAGCCTAAACTTTTGCTGCTGTCTGCTTTAGACACCAGGACCCTCTGCCAGAAGGTCTCACACTCCTGGCCTCGCCCTGCTCCCTTCAGTTTCTGATCCCAGGTGAAAAGTGATGTATTTGCATAGAGAGTTTGGGAGAAGAAGCTGAGTATGCTCAAGTTCTTCCTCCTCCTTTTCTCGTTGGCTTTCGCCTGCCCACAGGGAGCACATGGCGTCTCCACTCTTCCATGTGGTTGTCCAGCACCATCGATGACGAGGTAGGTTAGTTCAATTTGGGGTGAAATATTAGGTAACCCACATTACTAACACACCTACTCCACATCCTTTAATGGCCTTTACGGGCCATAAAGGTGATATTTTTGCTCTCCTGCTGCCTTACTTTCATCTCTCTCTCTCTCCGTTGGTTCCACATTTGGGCGGGAAACAAAGATATCATTCACTGGGCCCTGTAAATTCCGACATGCAGAGGGGTTGAGGTTCCCATGGGAGTACAGTCTGGGCGCTGTGCTTCTTTCATAGATTTGCCCAAATGTGGACACATCTTTTAACTCATTCTCCATAAAATAACTTATAAGCCATGGTTTTACTCGAGGTTCAGGGAGGGAGTGCAACACAGAAAATAATTCATAATCACAGCTCAATCCTGGCTGCCTGCCTGGCTCCTGCACCGCTGTAATTGATCTGGGACAGCTCACTCTGTCCCCCCAAACCTGCTTCACCACTCTAACCTCCCTATCTCTGCCTCAGAATCCAGTCCCAACGACCCCGGCTCTTACTGAGTCCCAGAGAGAAGAGGAAGACCTGCTCTCCACTAGGTCACAGCCACCAATCTAAGTCTTCAGTTTCTTTCTGTCCCTGAACCAACTTTTCCCCAAGTTGAGTGACAGTAGGAACATAGTTTGTCAGAGAAAAATTTGTCAGAGAAAATTTCAGCCCCATATACAGGCATGAATTCTGGTCCTATGGTTCTTACAATACCGCTCAAAAGTACATTTTCCAAAGTCTGGGTTATATAGTGCTACCTAGTATCATGGGTGGTAAACCAATCGGTTACACAATTCACAGTGAACTACACTAAGCCTGGGCCAGTTCTTTTCACAGCTTTTCCTTCCGCCTGAAGAGATTAGGTCTGAGCATCTGTTCTACACGCTTCCCCCTCTGAATTCTGCATCTGCAAACAGCTTCTCCAAACTGTGCGCAGGACTCCTCGGCAGCTTCGAGAGTCTGGTTGCCTAATATTCTGAGACAACTTAGAGGGCAATTAGGGATGTATGGCCTAACAGTTATGGCCTTTGTGGAGATAATGTCACCGTTGATTATATGTCCCTGACCTCATTATTGGGCAGGTATGTCAGTAGGGTCCTGAAGAAAGCAGATAATGGGACCGAGTTAGGAGATTTACTGGGGAAGAAAGCCTCTGAAAGATAAAGGGGAGGGTACAGGACTGGGCAGAGGTAGCCATCAGACCGTGATGCAGATCTGACACTTGGAAAAGAAAGAGGAAGAAGCAGATGGCAGCAACAGCCACAGGCCAACGCAGGTCTGATAAAGTCTCAGCCAAACCACCCAGAGCAGATTGCCTACGTGAGGAATCCAGCTTCGGCGGGAATGATCAGACGGAGTAACCCTGCCACGCGTGGTCACTGGCTGGGGCTGCCCAGGAAGAGCCCAGCTGAAGCCTGAAAGCCCGGCGAACACTTCCTTGCAGCTGAACAGCACGTTCTTCCTTGAAAAGAGATCCAAGCATACCGTGTTTCCCCGAAAATAAGCCCTAGCTGGACCATCAGCTCTAATATGTCGTTTGGAGCAAAAATTAATATAAGACCCAGTATTATATTATATTAATATTATGTTATATTAATATTATATTATATAATATAATATAATATAATATAATATAATATAATATAATATAATATAATATAATATAATATAATATAATACTGGGTCTTATATTGATTTTTGCTCCAAAAGACGCACTAGAGCTGATGGTCCAGCTGGGGCTTATTTTCGGGGAAACACGGTAGTGCCTCCTTGGCTTCCACAGCCAGGAACTTGCTATGTATCAGCCAACTTTCCCTCCTGGACTGAGTGAACCCTCAAAACTGTTTGGATCATCACTTTAGCAAGACCCATTTCCTGACCATTCCCTTTCTCTTTTCCTTCTTTGCATCATGACTGCCCCTTTCCAAGCCATTGTTTCTTGCTAGGACTATTGCACTAGTCTCCTGGTCTTCCCATATCTACTCCTGTGATGTCCAGGCTGTTCTCTTCCCACCGCAGTCAGAGGCATCTTTTCAAACACAAGTCTAATCAAAATGCTTGGTACCTTAGCATTGCTCTTAAAGGACACATTTAAATCCTTGACCTCATGTCCAAGGTCCTGGCATCAACCCTAACTTCCTCTTCACCCTAATCTCATATCCGTCATTCACTACGCTCCCAAACCGTGGCCTTCCTTCTAGTCCTAGGGAATGTGCCTTGCTTCTTTCTTTCCTGAGGTTTTGTATACTTGTCTGCAAGCCCCTCTGCCTGGAATGATTCTTGCCTCCTTCCCATGTCTAAGAAATACAGCAGATGCAGTTTGTTGTCTGTTTATTTTTTCCCTATTCATCATACTTTACATTTCTTTTTAAAAATTAAGCAAAATGTAGGTCAGAGGACAGAATTTTCATGAAAATCAAATTAAATATGTAGAAAAAGTACAAATAGACATGTGAAATACTGAAGGATGGTATTACTATACAACTCACATGTAAACAAGTTACACAATTATTGTTTTTGAAGAAGTAACTTATGAATTATTTTAAATTATTTTTCAGATTACTGTAAAGAATACATTTGCAGCCAATTATTTCTATGAAATGATGAAAACATTATATAGTGTTTTGAGAAAAGCAGAATAAAAATTGATAAATGTAGGACTTCCATTTCTGTCAGTACAGACAACTGGGTAACCTGAAAAACTTCTTGTGATATAATATCTAGAAATCCTGGATAAAATATAATAAACGTTCTTTTAAATGCATAGCTAGTAAATATCTCTAAGAGGTGGAGGGAGGGTAGAGAGGGGTAGAAGGGACAGAGAGAGAGGAAGAGAAGGAGAGAGAGAGAGAGACAGAGAGAGACAGAGAGAGAGAGAGAGAAAGAGAAGATATTAACAATTGATAAAATTAGGTGAGGTGTTCTTTGAGCAATTTTTTCACTTTTCCACAGGCTTGAAATTTTTCAAATTAAAAAAAATTAAAGTAAAACAATAACAAAAATAGCAACAATATAGACCCCAAATTCTAAACACAATTGTCATGTGAATAGCATGTGAAACAGGGGAGAGGATAAGGGGGTAACCAAAATTAAAGCATTCCAAGGTCCTTGTACAATATTCACAGGAGGGCAGAGATAACTACTTTTTATAGAGAAGACAGAAGCTGTATAGATTTTCAATTTCTTCTAAGTTTAATTTCATAATTGTTAACATATTGTTAATCCCAAAGACATTAGACATGCTCATTTAAATATTTCTAAAAGTAGTGCAAGACATGCTTAAGAATACTTATCTCAGCATTGTTTATAGTAGCTCACTAAACTTAGAGGGCATGACCTAGTTGAGAACTGGCTAAGTGAATTATGATACATAGATATATAGATATACAGATATTTAGAATAATATGATGCAATCGTTAATGATGATGCTCTTCCCTATTTACTGACTTGAAAAGATTTCATGAGTATGGTTGAGTAAATTAGGTTACAGAACACAGATACATCTGATTTATACAAGATGCTTTTTATGTACCAATGATTATGACAATGGTTGTCTTGGTAATAAGAGTCTAGATTATTTTCACTTTCCGCTTTACACTTTTCTGTGTTAGACTTGGTTAAATAATGCATGTATTATTCCACAAATGAAAATGGTAAAGCTGTTAACTGTAAATGATACAATAAATTCCAAGTACTTTTTGCTCTTCCAATTTCACCTGAGCTCTGTCCATTACTGTTCAGTAAAGATGTCTGAAATCAGGAAGGAAGGAAAGAAGGAAGGCAGGAAGGAAAGGAAAGGAAAGACTGGCTCACAGCTGCACTTGCTCCTCTCTTGAGAGCACTTGAGCTTCTGCAGTCTGTAGTAGGACTTCAGTGTACTCAAAAGAAGTCTATTGTGTTCTTCTTGTCTGGAAGTTAGGAATATATGGCCTGTTCCTGGATGGCATGGAAATACACACAGAAAAGGGGGTCATCGTTTCCCTGGTCGATTTGAGTGAAAAAAGGGCTCCTGAAGGTTCAGCTGCCACTAGGAATTAGAAGAGCAGCTGTGATCGAATAAGTACCCTAAGGCTATAGAACTCAATGTCAAATAATGTTTCTCAATCTCAGGACTCAAGATGACCCCCCACCCCACAATTCACATTCTTTCAATATTCCACCTAATTCATCTACCAGAATACTTTTTACTTCCTTCTCAGTAATTCATTCCCATCTTTTTAATACCTAGTAGTAAGGCACTGCTTCCATCAGGGTTTTAGCAAAGAATCTAAGTATACGTGCAAGCTTTTCCCAAGTTATGAGGTGTGGGTGCCTCCTAGGCCCAAAGACGCACCAGGGTTTGCAGGTGACAGGCAAGGAAATGAATCTGAGCGTCTAAGGAGCATTTCCTACTGAAACGTATATCCTGACCCAAGTCCCTTAGTTGAGTCTCCTGTTTGTACAGCTATGAACATTTGTCCAACTCTGGAGGTCGGCAGACTCCATTTTCAAAATAATCTAGATTATGTCAATGTTAAACTCCTGGTGAAAATGCAAACACTGCGAATGGGAGTACAAATTTGTACAATCTTTCTGAAAGACAATTTGACAAAAAGTATCGCTATGGATTGAATCGTGTCCCCCCAAATGTATATGTTGAAACCCTAACTCCCCCATGTGATTTATTCGAAGATAGAACCATTAGAGAGATAATTAAGGTTAAATGAGTCATAAGGGTGGGGCCCTAGTGATAATGATCAGAAAAGGCTGGTGTCCTTATTAGAAGAAGAGACACCAGCAGTCTACTCTAACACTGCTTTTGTAGCTCAAATATTACTGAATATGAGACTTTGAACACATTATTAACCTGTTAGTCTGTTATTATTATTAGACTTTGCTTTCTTTCCACATCCTAGTGATCTCCAAAGAGCTTTACTCTTTTCTCTACCCCAGTAAACATAGTTTATAAGTGATTTCAACAGAGACTGGTCTACAGGGTGTGATTTGAAGGCTGGGAAGAGAACTGCCCAGCCAAACCATCGTCCCTAACGGCCTGCCACGTTGCTGCACATTCCAACTTGACATCACCGCTTTGCAGAGCTGTTTTCGTGGCGTGTAACCTGTGCAGCCGCGTAGGTCCCCACACTCAGATGGGCCCTGTGCTTGGGTTAATGTTCTACTGTCATCGCCGCCTTGAAATTCTTAATAACTTTTGAACAGGGCCATGTAACCTTCATTTTGCACTGGGCCCCACAAATTAGGTAGCAAGTTTGCTCCTTTGGGTGAAAGCATTGCCTTTAGAAAAGCTCATTTTTACAGCAAATGATTTACCTCAACAGCATGCCATATTAACACCCATTTTGTCACACTAATTAATGTGTTAATTAATTCATTAAGACAGCAGAGCTCTGAAGGATTGAAGCACTGAGCCTCCAGTTTTTGGTGTGGAGAAGCAGCCTGCACAGGTCCACAATGTGAATACCGCACGCACTGGACTCCTCAGGGCCTCAGAGAGGGGGGTGGGAGGGGGAAACGAAGGCACTATTTGCTATTTATCATGCTATTTACCTTCATTCTGCTTAAGTTAGAGTATTTTTCTTTAAAAGATGAGTGAAATACACTAGATTATTTTACCTGCATTTCTAAGAGGTGACATTTCTACTATTCAAAGTCAGATATCTGACTATAACAGCTTGGTTTTTAATGAAAAGCCAATGGCATTCTCTTTATAATTTCCTTTTAGTATTTACGGTGAAAGGTCAGACTTCCAAAATTTTAGAAATCTATATTCTAGGTGTTTTTCAGTGTGAAAAACAAAATCCTCCATGTGATATTAGTACACTTTCAATTTACGTTGAATCTTAAATATTGATTAAGGAGGTATTTTTCTCTATTTTACTAAATTTCTTTTGAATCAAAACTGATATAATAATGTTCTTCCAAACAACATTTATTTGTTGAACTAGAGTTTGTATCACTCATTTTATTCAATATTGTTTTAAATTCATTTTAATCTGTTCAAAAAACATTAATAAATATCACTCAGTAGATCTTATTGCTTTTCATTATTTTACTATAAAGGCAAAGAAGGCAAACGTCAATTATTAAAATAAAAAAAGAAGACACTAGAGGACTTGATGTATTTTTGTTGAATGACAATACAAATAAATGAGTGAATGAATGAATAAATAAATCAATAAATGAATGAATGCCAGGCACTAAGGGGAAGAATGGAGGAGACACAGAACTAAAGTTTGGATATATATGTATATATATTCAGAACTCACTCCATCCTAGAATAAGAGACTAAATTATTGTTTTTATTTTGCCTTATGATATGCACTTCAGGTGAAACTAAGCCTGCCTCCCTAGTCATAGCTGGATGGAGGCCTGGGCACAAACGGAAGACAACAAAATAAGGCATGAGGTGGACCAGCTCCTCTGAGGCCGTTTGGCTAGCATCCTACCCAAGGATAATATTCCACAATAAATGGTGACAAACTGACTCAGATAAAATATCTCTTTGGGGAAATATAAATGCTAGATATTCCAAAAAGAAGGTGAGTCATTTCAGCTAAGCTTGCTACTGGGAAGAAAAGTCTGAATCCTGTGGTACCTTTTCCACAATCCCCTGAAGTAGGAGCAGCAACATGGGGCAATTTCCAAAGCTACCTTTTCTTTTTTTCAATTACAGTTGACATTCAATATTATTTTATATTAGTTTCAGGTGTACAGGATAGTGGTTTGACATGAATGTAATTTACAAAGTGATCCCCCCCAATCTATGTACAAAGTGACCCACCCGCCACGATACATAGTTACTACAATATTATTGACTATATTCCCTATCTATACTTTACATCCCCCTGACTGCCAATTTTGTAACTGCCAATTTATACTTCTTAATCTCTTCACTTTTTTCACCCAGCCCCCAACGCCCTCTCATCTGGCAACCATCAGTCTGTACCACCTTCCTTTCTTGCAACCCCAAGTTCCCACATATCCTTGCAGTACATCCTATCACTGAAGGTCATCTGTGTGTGTCCCTCTGATCTTCAACAAGCTAACTAATTCAGAACATATTATTATAACAAAAATCTTACACAGGCTGGGTGGAAGCAACCCAAATGTCCATCAAAGGGTGAATGGATAAACAAAATGAGGTCTATACATAGAGTGGAATTTTATTCAGCCCTAAAAAGGAAGGAAACCTTGTCACAGGCTACAAATAGATAAACCTGAAAGACACTATGCTAAGTGAAAAAAACCAGTCACAAAAAGACATACTGTATAATTCTACTTACATGAGGTATTTAAAGTAGTCAAATTCATAGAAACAGAAAGTAGAATGGTGGTTGTTAGGAACTGCGGGAGGGAAAAATAGGGAATTGTTTCATGGGTACTTCAGTTTTGCAAGTTGAAAAATGTTCTAGAGCTCTGTGCACAACAATGGGAATATACTTAACATTACTGAACTGTACACTTAAAAACAGTTTAGATGGTAAATTTTATATTATGTGTTTACTACAATTTAAAATTTTTTAAATTATTGAAAAAAAGACTTATTTGGCCATTGAGATCTGGGGACCATTTGATTCACAAAAGCTGAAACTCTTCTCCATAGACATCTCAATGATGGTGGTTTAAAGGGTCTCTTTAAGTTCTTGAGGACAGTTATGTGGTTTATATTGTTGCTAAACTTTTATAACAAACAGAACTCTTTTATTTTGCAAAACATCAAATTGGGTTCCCAAATGGCTTCATTTTCAAATCCTAAAAGAATTGGTTAATTTTATATTTGGCTAGTAACACCTTTGGCTTTAATGTTTAGAAAGCATTTTTAGATGTTATCTCATTTGAGCCCCATAAGAACAGACCTTGGGGAAGATAAGGTAGGTATTACTATTTTCATTTCACAAATGAGGAAACTGAGGCATAGAGAGTATATGTGACTTGTCATGAGTCACATCTAGTTAGCAGCAAATCTGAGTATTGAAACCTGGATCCTCTAACTCCCAGGAGAGAGCTCCACCACTCTAAAAGGAATAAACATAGTATGTACTGGTTAACCTCCATTTTAGCGACCTTAAAGTTATGTTTTGGTAAAATCACAATTTCATGACAGAGCAGATTTCCCTTTTAGCCATGAGAATCATATTTATGAGAATCATAACTTTTTGGACCATGAGATACAACCAAGACACATGGTTCCCTTGGTGGCAACATAATTTCATTGTGGTCAAGGTTAAGGACACTTGACAAACTCAAACCTTTGTAAAGTGATGGCTAATTTAGCCTCTCTTTTCACAGAGTCTGGGACTGGGCTTTGTGTCCATTTGAGTCTGGGTCACAGGGGACAGGCGTGAAGTTGAAGGTCATGCTGGGAAGAAAGCCTGTTTTTCCTATTCTCCCCAGCCCCAACCCCCATTCTTTATTCTATAAGTGTCTCTGTTTCAAATGCTTCTAAACTGACATTACTTTTCCCTCCCAGCCAGTTATAATCAGGTTAGAATGCAGAATGCTGTCTTCTGTCCCTCTCTGTCCCTCCGGCAGGTAAAAGAGAAGGCAGTGGTCTATCATCAGGGACATGGGACACGTTTAAACAAACATTCTCTTTGGTCAGAACAACTTTAAAAAATTTCAACATTGGTGTAATGAGATAGGTAACATATCCTCTTTCATGGGCAAGAAAGAAAACTTAGTTTTGTTGACCTATAAAAGTGTTGATGTTCACAAAATCAGAAATGTTGGGGATTTAAAGGGTATTAGGCACGGGTTAGGAAAAGGAAAGTGAGACAAATCTAATTTTCAGATGTCCTGTAGTCGAGATAATGAAAACAAGTCCTTTTAATTGCCTTTGTTTTCTCCACATTTCTCAGAAACTTGCATTTACATAATTTTTTGTCTTGCGTACAAACCTACTAGGTTTGCTCCCAGCAGTTTCAAGCTCTTTCGGGTTGCTTGAGCATAAGGGGAAATTGCCTGATGTGCATTGAAAATTTTAAACAGAAGAGGGCACTAAGTCAGAATGCTTCAAACTTAGCTCACCAGAGACATGAGAGGGACGGAGGGAGAGATAGTGTATATATTTTGTTCTAGGCAAATTATGCCCAGAGACTGAGATTGTCTTTGCCAACAATTTATTTAACTCATGTTCACTGTGGGAATCATAATTGATAATAAATAATATTTCACAAGCCAACAGCATAGAGGATAATGTCTCTTAATAAGCCAATAAACAAATAACGTACTCCAAACCAATGATAGATTAATCACACTATTGTTCCAGACAGAGGGGAGAAGAAAGAAAGAAAGTCCAAATTTAGTTGAAGTATATCTTGCTACCAGTTGGTTCTGGGTAGACTCAGGTCTGTAAAAGGACTAACAAGCAAACAGTTTAAGATTGTCTTTGCCAACAATTTATTTAACTCATGTTCACTGTGGCATATGAGTATATGCATAATTTATAATAAATAATATTTCAATTTACTGCCCTACGCCTCCATTCCACTGACTACACACCCCAAACCTATGCTCCTTTGTCTTGTCGAATCTCCACACATTTATAGTTTCTTTATGTGAAGGATATATAGCAAGTGGCCTGCTCCACTTCTCTCACAGAGAACTATTCTTTTAATTCTCCCGAGTACATGTTATAAAAATTTGGGATTTCTTCCTGTTGTTCTGCCTCGTGCCAATTTTATTAAGAGCCCAGCCACAAGAACTCAAGAAGGGTAGAAGAAGGAATTCCCTCTCTGTGATACCCTGAAGGTCATAATATCTCATGCAGCAAGTTGCCTTGAGAGAATAAACCTAAAGTGCCAAGAGTAACAGAAAAGAAAGACGGAGGAGTCTCCTGCAAGTGAGAGGTTTTGTTACAATGGTCCTTGCCAGACCCATGGTTTATCACCATATTTATCACCATATTTGGCTAAACTTGTTCAATTCCGTTTTTGTCATGCGCCATCCAGAGTCCTGATAATTCAATGGGTAAGGTGCAAAGTTCTTTCTTCTTTTATCTTTTTTCCCCTGAAGATACAATGATGGTTCTATAATTCACTCTCAGCATCTGCTGCTCATACCGGGGATGTTACTGGGAATGATCTTTACATTTCAGGGAGGCCAGAGATCAATTCGGTTTATAATTTTAGAAGACGTGGATTTACTCTCTCATATTTGAAAACTTTTCCAAAGTGGCCATATGTCACTTTTTAAATAGGAAAAAAGGCCAACCTTATTCTAAAAGAAATTAAATCTTCAGATTAGAAAGGATAAAGTTTGTATTTCTGTTTGAGGGCCCTAAATTTCTAGAGAGGATATGGATAGGTGCTACAATAGAGTAAAGCAATCCTTGTTTTAAAGTACTTTCCCACAGTTTGTGCAAAATTGTTAACACAGCAAGGAGGTTTCCTCCTTATAATTTATTTCTGCTTTGATAGTGAAAGTGGTCTGCCTGGTTTCAAAGGCAAAATTTTCTGTTTTAGTTACAAGTACTTAACATGTTTATTTCTTATTTTCCTCCATTTTGTTGAAATACGCTCAATTTTGACAATGAGCTACCTTCATCCTACTACCACTACTAATGTAAACCAGATGGAACTGGGGCCTCCCCACCCTTCAGAGATTTAGGAAAACTTGTTGCCAGCGCCTATTTGTTCTATGGACTGTAAGAGTCCAGTGGCCTTGAGATTTCTGAGAACTCCTCCAGATTTGCTTCCTCAGGGCTCCCTGTGTATCTGCCTTAGGCTAAGATGGACATCACAGAGCGCTCTCTTCAGTGCTTTCCACTGGAATTCCATACCCGCCAAGCGCTTTGTGAGGGTAATACCTTTGCCAAGGATTTGTGGGGTTGCTGGATGATGCATCTCTCAGGGCACAGCCAGCTTTCTATCATCTCAAGGAGTCCACCTCCACCCTCTGCCTCTTCAGTGCAATCAACACATTCCTCTCCTTATTCTAGGCTGTTCAGTTCTTCATACTTAGGTCGCAGCTTCCAAGCAGGCTAATCATGGAATTTTCCTAACAAAGGTGGGTCTCATTCCTAAGAGAAATGATTACAGCGGTTGCTAGGAGAATAACATTTCCCTATTTGTTAAACTAAGAGAGAGAAGTATTTGACACCTACCTGGGTTAATGGAGCTCTATCTGGCTGATGCCTCTGTCATCCCACTGATCCAGAAAGGTTGTTGGGTGGTGCTAAGAGGCTCCCTTTCTCTATCCCTCTATGTGGTCCATTTGGAAAATGTGAGCTGTGAAAGAGGAAAACCTTCCTAAATGAGTATATGCATGGGAAAAAAATGTCATGTCTGGCAATGGAAACTAATAGACTGTAGTCATATTAACTTCCTAAGCATTGTGTTAATTATTCATCACCAAATTTTTGAGGTCAGTTGGCATTATTTATATAAAAGATGGAAGACCTAAGATACAAAAAGGTTTGCAGTCAGTTACAAATCTAGGATTATATATTTCTTGGTGTCCTGGCATCATTTCCAAGGCGCCTTCAAACCACAGATCATGAATTCCTAGCTTTAAAGACCAGTTTCTATAACAAAAATGTCCCTAATAAAACTTAGAGAAGCCATCCAAGGTCAGCATTTATCCCCAAATAATTTACAGTCCAACTCTGGTACTTGCATAACTACATATTCAGGAAGTTATTCAGTGCCACCTGGGGGAGTTCTTGCAACGAAGAATTTTGCAGAAGATGATAAACACAGCTTAAGAGGGTAGAAAAGTTAGTCAGGCATCCATGAATATATATTTCTTTTTTTGAACTTTATGAACAAGAAAATTAAATTTAAAAAAATTTAGTCACTATTTTAGTCACTGCAAGGATACAAAGTTGTTCATTCTTGTCCCTGTCCCCAAGAAACTTGCAATAGGGTGGACATAATAGAATAATAACAATAATAGTAATACCAATCTTTATAGAGTACTTATTCTATTACAGGCACTGTTCTAAGCATATGAAGCAAGTGAGGCACAGAGACGAGTAATAATAATAGTTAATATTTATTGAGCACTAATATATGCCAGAACACTATTCTAAGTGCTTTGTATAAACTAACTAGAGCATTTAATTTTCATTGAAAGCCTAGGAGGTATGTAATATTATTTTACAGATTAACTAAATTCATCCTTATAACAAGCTTATTAATTAGGCCTTATCAGCATTCCTTTTTGCGAGGTAAATTGAGGTATAGAGAAAATAAGTGATTAAATAACTTGGCCAAGGTTACACATCTAGTAAGTGGTGGAACCAGGAATCAAACAAACATAGTCTAATGCCAGAGTCTGTATCTTAAGCACTCTTAAATGTACTTTCTCTATTCTAAAATCCAATTATATGTACATTTAATTTACATGAATTCAACCATATGCACTGAGAGACTGAGACAATTACAATGGAATTAAGTCCCTCTTCTTACTCTACTCAGCTGGCACGTTTTGCAAGGAGTGCGTACGGAAGATAAAGAACTGTCCTGCTCAGTTCCTGTGACTCCGAAAGTGTGGACATTTCGTCAAGCTGGGGGTGGTGTTAGCTTTGAAGGTTTTGTTGTACTTATAATGTAGGCCAATTCGCTTCCTCTGGGGTGTGATGGCGATGCCTTTTAATGCTGGAGGAGAGTGCAATTGATTTAGGAAGAGCAGTAAGTTGCTCTCTAAATTGGAGCCTTCCTAAGAAATTTCCAGGACTTTTTGTGGAGTATAACTTGTTTTTTTCCTTGCTTGCTGACTTTGGAGCCTAACCTCTGTGTACAGTGTAAGGCTGCCGTATACAATGGTTACAAACTAAGGCAAGGTATAGTGTCTTTGGCAAGGTAAGTACCCACAGCAGCAATGAATCAAAGGAGGGCAGAAGTCACACTTAGTTTGGGGGGATCGGAGGTTCTTTGGAAAATGAGAAAAAACTTCATGGAGGAGAGACTATCTGAGGTAGACTCTGAAGGACAGGTAGCTCTGCCAGCGAGAGGAAGGGAGGGAGTTATGGGTAATAGGAGGGTCCCGAGCAGGGTACATGGGAGGGAAAGCTCAGGGAATGATCAGTGAGGAGCCAAGATGCCATCGGGAAGAGCGGTGGGCAGTAAGCCTGGAAAGATAGACAGTGGGCCGCTTTACAGGCCTCTGCAGGGGAGGAGAAAGCTTTCCTCCACCCTCTTAGGGTCCCTGCCTCGGTCTGACAAAGACAGATTAACAGGAGAAAAGCATTCAAACTTATTTAATAGAAGTTTTACATGACATGAGAGCCCTCATAAGGAAACGGAGACCCAAAGAAGCAGACCTGAGTATTTTGTGCTAGGTTTGAAGCAGGGTGGACAGTCGTGGAGGAATGTGATAGGTTAAGAAGCAGGAGGTAACTGTAATAAACTGGGAAAACCTAGCAAAGACTATTTGTTAGGGCTCTTCTTAGTGTCCCTCTGTCTTCAGAGATAAGGCTGTTCCTTTCCTCGGGGGATAAAGACAGCATCTCTTATGTAGAGGTTTTATGGCCTAGTATTTCAGGGAAGATGGGGTGTGGGGGGGGCAGGAAATCAGAATGACCTTCTTCCTTCTGCTGTTTTATTAAACTTCTTCAGTTCAAAATGTTTAATAACAAGGTGCCACCTATTGGGGCAGTGTGTCCTGAACCCCATTACCTTCAAGGCCAAGTTGAGGAGTTTGTACTCAGAGGTTCTGTGTAATATCATCCAAGCTATGCTTTCAGAAGATTAATCTGGCAGGGATGTATAAAACCAGTTGGAACTGGAATACCATTAAGCATACCAGTTACACGGCTAACGCTGTAATGTGGGGAAAATATAATAGAGTCTCGTATGAGACACATTGGTTTGCAAAAAAAAAAAAAAAAAAAAGGTGGGGGGAACCAACTTGATGTAGCCTAAGCCGCAAAGGAGAATCTAAGCAAGCTGAGGTGATTCAGAGAACCCTGAGGCAGGTGGGCAGCCGGACCTCAGGTTAATAAGCTTCAAATCCAGGGCCTCTTACTTAAAGTAACTGCTACACAGAGCCAGGGGTGGGTCCCAGCAATATACTCACATGGCCAAGGGTTTTCATAAAATTGTAAAAGTCACTTTAACTACAGTTGATTAAGATCACTGTGTCTCTACTTACTCATTCCTGGAGTCTGCACCCGCCACTGCTGGCTCCTTTTTCTCCTGGGAGAGGGTTAGAAGTGGGGAAAGCTGACTCCACAGTACCTGAAGTCATGGACTATTTCAGTATTTTGCAACAGTCACATGTTTTCTTTTTAGGTTCATGTCTTAGATGAATCATTTCTAATCCTTAGATGGAGCATTTAAACACATGCCAACTTGGATTTCTCTTTAGGGTCTACATATAACAAGATAGTCTGTCCATTATAAAACTGTTCTAGCCTTGCTGAATGGGCGCAATGAAAAGCTGAGGATTCTAAAACACATTTTTTGAAGATTCAGAAGAGAAACTCATATATAAACAAGACAAAATTATTTATTCAAAAAGGTGATAAAGCTTGACTGCACAGTTTCACTCTAATTTGAAAAGACATTTTGGAACATTTTAAGAAGATGATAAGATTAGATTCCTGATTTGGATGGATATGCAGGGTGCCTTTTTTATCATTTTAAAATTTATCTATTGAATTTATTTATTTTTGAATACATATATAGATTAAAATTAAAGAACTATAAAATGAAAGTGATAAAGATGATGGTCATACCAAAAATTGTAATTCAAGATCACAATTTCAGATCATGCCAAAAGCAATAAGATAAATTCTGAAAATGAGTAAGAAGTAAGCTCTGGATTATTTCATACCACAATTGACAAAGAAGAGTGAATTATAGGAACACATCAGCAAAAGATGTTAAGATATGTCCGATTTGACATTAAATAGTGACATCCAGCTTTCCGATCTGCCGTCTGCGGTAGAACCACCACCAAGATGCAGATTTTCATGAGAACTCTTACTGGGAAAACTATTACTCTCGAGGTTGAACCCTTGGATACAGTGGACAATGTAAAGGCCAAGATCCAGGATAAAGAAGGAATTCCTCCTGTTCAGCAAAGACTAAGCTTTTCTGGCAAGCAACTGGAAGCTGGGCGCACTTTGTCTAACTGCAACATTCCAAAGGAGTCCACTCTTCATCTTGTGTTGCGGAAAAGGAAGAAGTCTTACCCCACTCCCAAGAAGAAGCAGCATAAGAGAAAGAAGGCTAAGCTGGCTGTCCTGAAATACTATAAGGTGGATGAGAATGGCAAAATCAGTCGCCTTCGTCGGAAGTGCCCTTCAGATGACTGTGATGCTGGAGCTTTTCTGGGCAGCCACTTTGACAGACATTATTGTGGCGAATGTCGTCTGACCTCTACCTTCAACAAACCAGAAGACAAGTAATTGTCTATGGGTTAATAAAAGACATGAACTGATAACAACAACAAAATAGTGACATCCATACAGACAGCATAAGACTCAGAATCACTACTCACTGAACACTGAATAACAAACTAGTTAATGAGTGTTTTCAATTTAAAGAATATTTGACATTAGTCACTGCATAAGGAAACTGGAATGTGCTGAAATCTTACTTCAACATGACAGATGTCCCCTTAAACTGAAACAATCCTAAAAACTTACATAACATTACCAATAACAGGATGTGAGGCTGAGAGAAACTTTTCTAAATTATCAATTGTAGGAGAGTTTTAATTTTCAATGCTAGAAGAAAAATTTAATTGTTTTCTATTCTCTCCCTAGAAGATAATATTGCAAAATCATCACATTAAAAAACAATGAGAAAGTATGAAGGCAATGAATGTAGGAAAATTATTTTAGAGGAATGTCAGACAGTTGATGAACAAAAAAGTATAGTGTATTTTATTTTTCTGGGTTTTATAATATTTGAGGTAGATCAGCTTTTAAAAATCTGTCATTTTTGTGATTTGCTTTCTATTCTAAATAAGTATGCATATTCATATCTAATTTTGTAGTCACAATTTTCTATTTTTTTTAAAAAGAGGGTCCTCTCATATTGTACAAGCATCAGGTCCTTTGAAAGTTTGGAATGGACTGGATCCAGAAGGCTCCCAGGAACCCACACCCTTGTCTCTTGCTCTCTGCTGTTTGCTTCTCCCTGACGCTGAGCCACAGCTAAAGGACTTTTTTTTTCTGCTCTCAGTTTGCATATGGCGGACTATGGCTGTCCCACAGCTACCAACACACATATACAAGGTTCTAGACACGTTAAGAGACTGTAGATAGCCTGCTGGTTTCAATTGCAAATTCCTGAGAGAAACACCATGATAGACCCAGTTAGATAAGGTGCATCTCGCTGGTTCAATCAGTCAGAGAACGAAGTCACATGGCATAAGCATGGCAGGACCAGTGCCTGGTTGTCAGAGAGTGAGGTTGGCTCCCCTTGAAGTTGAACTAGAGGGTTCCTGAGTAGGAATCAAAGTATATGAGAACAGAAGGAAAAGTTAGAGAGCTTCACAGCTGACGAGATTAGAGTGGGGAACAAAACGAGAGTGATAATTGGAGGAGCACACTTTATGGCTCAATATGGGGATGGGAGTAAAATCAAAGTGAGGGTCACCAGTAGACTAACTTCTCAGAGCCACCGCAGGTAAATCAATGGCCTCATCCCGATTGGGAAATTCGCTTTCTTCGGCTAATCCTTGGAAGCTTTGCGTTACAACTGATTAAGTGAGACCCATTCCCTTCTAACATTTCAAAGCTCATTTGCTATCTGTGAGGACATTTTTAAAGAAAGCTTTTATCTCTTTGTAGCTCATTGAGATTTTTTCATATGCTTCCTTCTTAAAACTATCATTTCAGACTGAAGTTAACTTTGTAAGTTCTAAAATTAAAAAAAATAAAATCAAGTGTTCGTTACCTAGCATACTAAATGGCCTTAGGCCCTGGTAAATATACAGAAGGTGCCAAAAAAGTATATACACATTTTAAGAAAGGAAAACATTGTATTAAAATTGTAATACTCAATATATACCGATAACAAAAGATGAAACAAGTCATGTGTATACATTTTTTTGGCACCTCCTGTATGTATATTTACTGTAATTTGCCTTCTTTTTCTTTCTTAAATCAGATCTTTGAAATCGTTTTCATACAAGACTAGAAACAGCTAGTATATCTGGAGTACACAAAAGACTTTTGCTTTTTTACCCTACTTTTCATTCCTTTATCCCATTCACTTATCTCACCCCGAAAACCTGCTCCTGGAAAACAGGATCCCGGCTATGATATTTTTGTGGGAAGAGGGTTCCCACAAAGTCAATCAAAGTCAATCACGTACGCTACATTCCTGTGAATCAGTTATTAATCTCTTTTCGAGACATCTAGACCATTTACAGAAAAACCTACTGTTGCCATTTAAAACTTTGTACTCAAAAAGACTCAGTGCTACCCAGTTGGTCTGATAACCAGATGTGCATCTTACTTCAACACAGATCTGTTCCTTGTTTCTCTCAGCATGCTGTCATTGGCAAGTTCAGTACTTTTGGGCTGAGAGGCAGGACTTAGCACCTTTGCTCTAGTATTAATATCTAGTTCCCATTGCACAAGTATTACCTTAACGATCGAAGGGTTCTTTGGGCTAATGGTAAGTTAAAAATACTAAAGACTGAAAATTTCAGTAGAACAATATAAAAATAATTAAGGTTTCCATCACGTCAGTGTTGGGAAAAATACTAAAATTGGCTTATAATAAATATAAACCACCTTTTAAAAATATACAGGACCTCAAGAGGAAAAACTGAAAAGCAAGATAATTTTGAACATATGGCTATGGTTAGCTATAGACAAAATTGTAAAGTCAATAATTGTCTATATTTCAGTCAACAATTTGCCTAACTAATTTTAGCTCTTTCCTGATATTTGCCTTAGCTCCCTGATTTCCATACTCTCTCTGTGCCTCCTAGATGCAAGCCTGTCTCTGTCATTCTATCCCTGATTTCCTGCCCCCCAGCATCTTACTTAGTCCTTCCCTGTCCTGCCTGGTCCTACCTAATCAATGAAAAGGAGCTAGTTCATTGCTAATCTCCTTCCACTAGGCTCAAGAGCATCAACATTTCCAAAGACCTTCCTCTTCCGCAGCTCCCATCTCAGTGACCTCAAAAAGGGAGCTTGTAAAAATAAAAAAAAACACGTTGGATTCAAATTCCAACTTTGCTTAGCTGTGTTAACAAAAGCAAGTCACTTTTAGGTCTCAGTGTCCTCCACTGTAGGATAATTAGGTTAGGGTAAATATATGATATTCCTGACAGAGCTAAGAGAATAAACGCTGGAGGTTAGGGACTCCTACCTTGCCTCTTCCATCTGTCAAAGCTTAGTTCTCTAGTCTGCACTGATCACAAAGGGACCTACTTTCTCCTCAGTCACTCTGGGTTGGTAACAGAATTAATCCTTGTTAACATATTACTCTTCTTTCCCTACTCATGTAACCAAATAAAAATGCAGACTTTGTAAGTGAGCTCTGAAATTCTCTACTAGTGGAATAGAAGCCAATTTTAGGCTTGTTGAATTGCGACCGGGCTCCTTCACCTCCCTCAAATCACATGTCGAGGTATTGGCCTGTTCCTAAGGACAGCACAGGACAGGGAGAAGCTGGCCTGAGCGTGCTTCCAACCAGGAAATGAGAGGAGCAGGAGCAGGAGGGAGCTGAGCAGCCTGCTAAGAGCACAGAGTCTGGAGCCAGCTGCTTGGGTGTCCTGCCTGGTTCCACTACTCACTTGCTAGTGGTCTTGGAAAAGTTGTTCTATTCCTATAGTCACCTCTGTTTCATAATCTGCAAACTGATAATACCTGCCTGACTGGGTTGTTAGGAGGATTAAAAGAAAAGAGAAAAAGAAAGTACACATTCAATCAACACTATTAAGATGATGCTAAATTTCAAAAGCATTTTGTTGGTACTTAGGACTCTGACCACATATAAGTATAGATATTGTCAATTACTACACCTGTTCATGGACTCGTGAAGATTCATTTTAACCATGGAATTATTTTTATTTCCATCCCTCCTTCACACTGGGGAAGTTAACAGTCTTTCGTGTAGATTCACAGTATTTTATAATAAAACTCTCTTCTTCCCATTTATTCTATTCTTTTCTGTCTGGTATTCCAATTTAATTATGGTCCTCCTGTGACCTTTTCAGCCTCCATATTGATTGGATTCTTATCCTGGCCTTAAATTTCTCTCTCCTTTTGCTTAGCAGTCAGTGTCCTCGGCAGAGATGGAAAGCCAACTCAGACAGTGTGGCAGACAGGAAGAGCAGGATACAGGAGCCACAGGCTGGAGGAGAGGGAACAGGTTGGCAACTGGTGGAGAAGGGAGTGTCTGGAAAGAGGGAGATAAGGAACCTGGCCAGAAACACTCAACCATTTGCGGTGGTGCCTCCCATGTCAGGCAGAACAGGGATGACAGACGGAGGTGAGTAGTGCGCCCAACAAATTTGGGGGATGAGGACGTGAGGCTGGTGTCAAGGCTGAAGCAGAGGGCAATATTTTTCATCCTTGATGTTCGGACAAGAGCTGTTGAAATAAGGCTGTATTTTAGAGGTACTAGCTGTTAAGAGCACAGGCTCTGAAGAGGGAGTCAACCTCGAACTCGTGAACTGTAAGATGAAGATAATTATATGGAACTCATAAGATTAATGAACACTAGCTACGTAGTAGTATGCTAATAGTGGCCAATAGTATTGTTATTAATGCTGTTATTATTTACTATAACTAAAATAATGCCACTCACGCTGATTGGCTCACCAACAGGAAAACCCTCCAGAGAAGAAAGCAAATAAATAATGGGAAAAAAAGAAAGCTTTGGTTTACTTTTCTAATCTTTAGGGTGATTCAGGAAATAAATGAAGAGAAAATTCTATTAACTCATTTTAATTTTGTAGCATGGAACAAACAGAGCTAAATGCCCTTGAAAACTAGTCAGCTCACAAATATAAAAATTTATTTTAGATCATTTCCCATGAAAGATCTTTATCTTTGAATTAACTATTATAGCATTTATCTTGAATTTTATTTAAAAACAATTTTATTGAGAAATTTTAAAGGTTAATATGATCTTAAATCACTAATAAAATGTCTTCATATACATTTCATTTGGACTTTTAATTTTATAATAAAGATAAGGAGGCAAATTGGTTTTAACATTGACAATATTAGAAATCCTAACTAAAACAAAGTGTAATCCATCTTAAATACTTCAAACATTTTAACAAAGCAATAAAATGTTAATTTATTTGTTCTTTAATTAATAAAATGCTTCCAACTAAAGCACTATTTTAAAGAGAAGGTTGTTTTTAAAATATATCAAGAACTCAAATTATGAAATGACTAAGTACTTATTTTACTAGAACTATTACACGGTAAAATAACACCTGCAACTTATGAGGATTTAATTTCCCTTTTGTATTCAAACTTTTATATTTCCCACTTATTTTACCTGATTGCATTTGATGGTACAAATGTCATTCTCAAGAATTGTTTCATTGGATTCTGGAAACTTAATATGTCCTCCCAAATTATTTTGGTTTTAGTCATTCTTTAAAGTAGGCCTCTCAATATACATGTTCAATATACAATGTTTAAGAGATTCTGATTCATAAAAGGCAACATGATACCTAAAAGAAAAAGTGAGTTTTTGTTTTGTCCTTTGCAGACTCAGAATATGGGAGAGTTATGAATACTCCTCTTTGCAGAAGTTCAGAAAAGGGTGGTGGGAGAGATGGATATAGTGGATCACAAACAAGGTAGGTTAACACCACAATATAACTGGACAGTTGCCTAGAACCACTAAGTCTTTAAGGAGAGGCAAAAGAAGAGATGTTTCTGGCTGTTCTCATAAAGTCTACACAGTTGGTAACCTGGAGATTTGCCCACCAGCAATGAGGGAATCCAACAAGTTTAAAGATTGTCACTCAAAATTCACTACAGCGGATGCTCTTGTGTTGGCCAGTTCCCAACATGGTTCCCAATGGTGTTCATCTCGGGGTATTTATGTCCTTGAGTAGTGTGACCTCTCACATGAATTAGGACTGATTTACATGACCAATAGAATGTGGCATAGTGATGGTTGTGACTCCAGAGGCTAGGTCAGGATAGGTAGCACAGCTTTCCCTAGTTAGTTCTCTAGGACTATTCACTTTGAGAACTTCCAAGGGTTAGCCCAAGAAAAAGCACTTCCAGTTTGGGAGAGGCAAATGATTTCCTGGCTACCACTCGAAGAATTTAGCCTTGTGTTCCTCGTGTTGATTATTGCTCCATTCCCTCAACCGGGCCCAGAAGGGTCCGTTTCCCATTTAACATATATACCTATGCTCTAACAGTAGGAAAACCTTGTCTCGTGGTTAGCCTATCTTACTGAAGACAGGCTGACGTTTTTAAAAGACTGTCTTAGATAATTAGAGAGAATGAAGGGGACATAAAACAGAAAACAGTACAAAAGCATTCTAATTACACGTTACATAATCTTATTTATATTTAATCCTTTTTTAATATTTAATCTATATAAATGCATGTGTATGTATATAAATGCACAGAAAAAGGTCTCGAACCTCAAATACTCAACTATCATTTATGGTTGGTTACCTGTGGAAAGGTATGGGATGGTTGGGTATGCGTGGAGGGTGAGGTGTGGAAAGAGAAATAAAGGAAAGGAGACTTAGCTTTTTAAAAAGTCTACTTTGTATTATTTGATGAGAATATATTAATGAACCACTGTGTAATTTAAAAATTGTGTAATATATGGGGTGGCCGGATGGCTCAGTTGGTTGGAGCGCAAGCCTGCATGGGATGGTGGGCTGCGCCCCCTGCAACTCAGGTTGAAAACAGGCGACTGGACTTGGAGCTGAGCTGTGCCTTCCACAACTGGATTGAGGGACAGCGACTTGACTTGGAGCTGATGGGCCATGGAAAAACACACTGTTCCCCAACATTTCCCAATAAAAAAATTAAAAAAAAATTGTGTTATATATAAAAAAAACAGAAGTAAAAGCAATCTTGTTACAACATAGAGACCTCCTATTCTACGATCATTAGCATGTTTCTAGGACTGCTGGCCACAGCAGCCTCTTCCTACTGAACCTGAGATTGTTAGTGCTGTGCTGCAAACATTCTGGGTTTCTTACTTGGCCAGCTCCCAGAAGGGATGTATCCTTCCAAGATCTACTATCAAAGAGATGCCTCAGAGACATCAAGTTTGGCACCTTCAAGGCCAGGAGAGCAGATTGTTCCATCTCCTATTGTACCAGTCAAAGACTATAACACTAATTCTGGGTAGCAAACCATCCCATAACACAGTGCTTAAAACAACAATGCTTTTTTTCTGTTGGTTACTGGCTCCAAGCTGGGGATGGTTCTAGACCTGCTCCATGTCTCTGGTTCTTCTTGCACTAGAAGACTACCCAGGCACGTTCTTTACATTGTGCAAGGTGGGTATAGAGAGAGGCAAGCAGAAACACGCAATACCTCTTAAGGTCAGGTTCAGAACTGTCACACTGCCACTTTTGCCCATATATCTTTGGCCAAAAAACAAAACAAGTGGGATGAACTAAGTGCAAAATCAGTAGGGTGAAGAAGCATTCTAATGGGAGGAACTACAAAGCCATATTTCAGAGGGCATGCATGCATGGAGCACTGAAGAATTGGGAAGAATAATGTTATTATCCAGTATTGTTATCCACCTGGACTTTCCAGCTTACTTCCAATTGGCAATAGGGGAGATGTATTTCTCCTAATAGTAGCTGACAAACTGATAATAGGAATGATTTGACCCCCACAGGTGAGATCTACTCCTAACTCTAGAAATCAGGCCTTGTCCTTGCATGCTCCTTAACATGCCATGTTTTTGGCATGGAGATGCAGTAGTATTGATTAATTCCTTCAAATATCAAAGTAGACAATGGTTCCCATAGGTGATAGGTTATTTTACAGGAAATAGGGGATTAGAAATACTGCACTAGAAAGGGTGCTGTGTTTGTAGCTATCTTGTTTACTGTGTATTCATGGTTTGAATGTTACAAGGCTTTATACATTCTTTAGTTCTAAAGGGTGCCAAGATTTACCAAGTTTTAGAACTCAGGTATCCATCAAACTTCATCAGAGTTAAGAGGATCTCTCTGACTAACCCTATTTGCTATCCGGGTTTCCCGTGTTTAAAAGTAAAAATATCTTAAAAAGTCCCCAGCGTTGCTTTTGAAGATAAGAAGAATCGTCCCTCCCTCTCCAGTAAATAGACATTAATAGCTTTAAAAAAGAAAGAGAAAATCATTCAATTCCTAGGTTCTTCAGGGACTTAAATCGGTGGGGCCTCCTGTGGTTCTCCGACATTTGAATCCTATTCTAGGGTAATTTCCATGGTTCCCACGTTATTTTCAAGAACAGCTACCATTTAGATGCCTCAGGGTTTCTTCTTCGCTCAAAACTAGTTGTGGAGAAGCAAAAAGAGCAAGGCTGGTGCCCAGAAACGAACCTGGTGAATACTGCGCCAGGTCCATCCGAGTGAGGCTGCAGGAGCCGGAGAGGGGAGCAGAATCAGTCCCCACGCGCACGGGGCAGTCACTGCTCTTTGTTAAAGAAACAAATACTGTAGCAGAAAATGCGGCGGCAGTGAAGTGTGGGACGTTTGTATGCATAACTGTGCGTAAGAAAGATCATTAATGAGGACAACCCAGGGCACCGTGTCATTGGCTTTGTGCACTTGAAGACTCATGAGAGTGCCTTGCTCAGAGGTTCCCCTTTGTGTGAAAGTGGGGAAACCAAAACCGTGCAGCTACTGTTGGGTTTTCATTTTCGAATTGGAAGCGCTTGGACCAAAATACTCCCGCTCCAATACACTCCCGTATTCTCACACCAACAATACTCGGACTTGAGTTACTTCTCCGTCGCTGACCATGCGAAGAGCGACTATGGCTCGGTGCGGGTACCCGCAGCTCCGGGAGCCACGCCAAGGGGCCGCCCGCCGCGCTCCGCAGCTGCGCGCTGAGCCCCGCCGCCCGACAGTCAGCAAACGCGGGCACCAACCGCCGCGCGGCCCGGCCGTTGGGCGGGTGGTAATTTCTGGGAACGGGGCGGGTCCGCGGGTGTGCGAGGCCCGGCGTTTGCGAGCCGGGAGGAGGAGCGGGCGGCGCCTAGGGGCGCGCTGCGGGCTGGGCGGTGCGCCACGAGCGTCAGCGGCCGGGGCGGAGCCGGGGCCAGGCGGGCCGCGCGCTGCTGTCCGCTCGCGTCCCCGCCTTTCACTTAGCCCGGCCGAGGAGTGGCGACGGGAAGGACCTGGGCTAGGAGTTCTTCCAAACCTCGGCCCCCTGTAACAGTCAGACTGCCCGAGTGCGGGGCAGTCCTGGAGAAGAGGGGCGGGAGTCCAAAGTCGGGGATGGGGTGCCAGCCCGGGCCTGCGGGGGCGCTCAGAAAGAGTGGCGAGGGTGTGTGCGTGCGGACCGGGCCGGCTGGCAGTAGCGGACTGGCGGGCGCTGCAGGTGCAGGCGCGGCCCCGTCGCCCCCACGCGCCCGCCCCGCGCGTTGGAGCCCCCGCGCTAGTCGGGGAAGCGGGATGGGAGAATCCCGAGTCGGGCGCGGGACAGGTGGAGAGAGTCATTACCTGAGAAAGCGGGTTTGGAAGAAGTTCGGGGGAATCAGGGGCGGCGAGATCCGAGAGAGCCACGGAGGCACGTTGGGCGGGCTGGTGGGGGCCGAGGGCAGCCGGCTCCGCGGGGTATAAATAGCTGGCCCCGCTTTGACAGTCGAGGCGGTGACTGGCGGTGCCGCCCCCCCCTCGCCGCGTGGGGAGGAGCGCTAGCGGCGGGCGGGGTGGGGGAGGCGGACTCAAGTGTCCTGGTGGCGGCGGCAGGAGGCCGAGGGGGAGGAGCCGAGCGGGGGGTGGAGGGAGGGAGCCGGGAGCGGGGCGAGGGCGGGGGCCACCATTGCTCCCCGCGCCGGGCTCTGTGTCGCCGCCGTCGCCTCGGCGGTTGGGGGTCGGTGAGGCGGCGCGGGCGGGGGGCGCTGCGCGGAGCGGCGCGCGCTGTTTTGTCTCCTCCTTTCCCTGTGGAGCGGCTCGGGCTGCCGGGGAGGCCCGGGCTCCCTCCGGACTCCCGGCCAACGGAGGCGGCGGCGGCTAGTCCGCGGCCCTGCCGGGAGGGAAAGCGACGCCGCGGTCTTCCCAGGCGACGCGGAGAGCAGGTAAGAGCGCGGGCAGCCGAGGCTGTAGGAGGCAGCGCGGAGGGCGCGGCGATAAAGCCTCGCTGTCCCGAGTGCCGCCGCCTCCCTCCGCGCCCCCGCCCCGCGTCTGTGTTGTTTGCTCCGGGGTTTGCAGAAGGGTTTTCCCGAGGCTGTGGCGGTGACAACGGCGGGAAGCCAGGGAAGGGGGCAGGTGCCCTCGGGCAACGGTCGGGGAGCGGGACTCAGAGAAAGGGGAAGGCGCGCTGTGCGCCGGCCCGCGGGGAGCGCGGGGCGCGGGGCAGGGCTGAGGGAAGAGGTTACGGACCCCGGCGGGGGGGATGGGCCGCGCGCAGCTGGGCTCGCTGTGTTTACATCTCCGCGCGAGTCACCTCTGCCGAGAAGCGGACTGAACTGACCCGCCTTCTCCCGCGGGGAGGCCAAGGCGGGGGTCCGGCTCCGGAGGAAGCGCGTCCTGGGAGGGTCCGGTAGGGCGGGAGGCTGCGGCCGGCGCCGGGGCAGGGCGGCCAGCCCGGGGCGGGACCTGGGAGGCTCCAGCCGCTCGGGGTGGCGTGGAGGGCTGGGGAGCAGTTTCCTTCCCCGCGGGCCTGACCGCCGCCTCCTACCTTTCCTTCCCTTCGCTGCTAGCTTGCACGGCAGGTTGTACTCGGTCATTCTTTTATTCTCGCTCTTCACGCCGGCCCCCTGCTGCCACTTCCCCTATTCCCCGGGGGTAGGGAGGCTTGGCTCTGTTAGGAATCTGTTTTTTAAACAAAACAAAAACGAGCTCTGTAACACGCGCGTCCAGTGACCGCCTTCTGGATCCTCTCTTCGCAAGCTGGCCCTCAGGGACAGTGCTACTGGCTGCTTTGGGGTGGGAGGGGGTGCGGGCGGAGGACAGGGAGGGCTCTGCTGGGCCTGGAACTGACTGCCCCAACAGCTTTGCGAACAGGACAGCCGAGCCCCCTCTTGCTCCAGTTGGGCATTTTTATTCCATGGCAATAAAGGACAGAGAAAACATTCAAAACGTCCAGAGTAATCCAGATCACAGTTTCTGTTTCTCATGTGCCAGCATCCTGGGCTGTGTTTTTCTAGGCTAGATTCGTTGCAGAATAGCCTTTAAGTTCGTAGTATTTCATTAAATGAGTAAGAGGGGGACACTTCCTTTTAAAACTGTCGACTTTCTCTCCTTTCTTGTGTGCGTGACATTTACTTTAGCTGTGTGGTTTAAATTTTAATCTGGTGATGAGAGAACAGTAATCGTGTGTTTGGTAATCAGATTTGCTTTCCTTTTTATCTGTGAGTCTATCTAGAGGTAAATTATGCACTTTATCTCTAGTGCCATAATCACAGAATAGTGCCTGAATCACACTAGAATGTACGCTTTACTAAGATAGGTTTGGGTATTTGCGTTTCAGAGTTTCTTTCTTTCTTCAAAAGGTAGAATGACTAAGACTGGAAACTGTTGAATTACATCTAAAGGGATTTAGGAATAATTAAAGTTTATAGTAACGAAGTGCAGTTTACACAGTGAGTTCATATGAATGTTACTGAGATATCTCCTAGTGTACACATGAAATAGAAAATTGAAATATCTTTGACACCTGAAATTTGAATACTTAATGTCAACCTGTTTTTAAGCTTCGTGACTTAACTAATTCATTACTCCTTGTTTCTCTTTTCAGACATATATATTTACAAAATAATCAGAGTTTGGTTGGAAAGAATTTGTAACTTTGAGATTTTCCTATCCTAAGTGGATTGGTAACTGTGGCTGTGGTAGGGCCCACCAGTGCTGATGGCTTTATCTGCTCATAGATTGTACACCAAGGTTTTTTTTTGATAACTACTTTATTGAGATATAATTCACATACCATTCAATTCACTGATTTAAAGTATACAGTTCAGTGGTTTTTAATGTATTCACAGAGTTATGCAACTAGCACCATAATCAATTTTAGAACATTTTTGTCACCCACAAAAGGAATCCCATAACCGTTAGCAGTCACTCTCCATTTTTCGCCAGCACCCTCAAGCCTAGGCAACCACTGATGTACTTTCTCTCTGTCTACAGAGTTGCTTATTCTGGACATTTTATGTAAATGGAGTCATATGATACGGACCTTTCGTGACTGGTTTCGGAGTCATTTGATATGGATCTTTCATCACTGGTTTCTTTCACTTAGCATATTTTTGGGATTTACCTGTATTGTAGCATGTATCACTATTTTGTTCCTTTTTATTGCTGAATAGTATTCCATTGTATTGGACATACCACATTTTATTAATTCATTAATTAGTTGATGAACGTTTGAGTTTCCACTTTTTAGTTATGGATAATGCTGCTATGGGCATTTGTGTACAGGTTTTTCTATGGATGTGTTTTCATTTCTTTTGGGTACGTACACTTTAAAAAATCAGCCTTTTGTGTTACTTAATGCCAAAATTAATCCATTTGATGCAAAGTTCAGTGATTTTTAGTAAATATATAGAATTGGTAAACTATCACCACAAGCCAGTTTTAGAACATTTCTATCACCTCCAGAAATTCCCTCTAGCGTGTTTGTAATAAACCCTCATTCTCATCCCCAGACCCAGGCAGCCATTGATTTGTGCTTTGTCTTTATAGATTTGCCTTTTCTGAATATTTTATATAAATGGAATCATACCATATGCAATCTTTTGCATCTGGCTTCTTTCATTTAGCATAATATTTTTGGGATTTATCCATATTGTAGCATGTATCAATGTTTTGTTCCTTTTTATTGACGAATAGTATTCCCTTGTATGGACAGACCACATTTTGTTTATTTATGGACCAATTGATGGGTATTTGAATTGTTTCCATTTTTTGACCATTGCAAATAATGCAGCTTGAACATTTGAGTGCAAGTCTTTATGTGGACATATGGTTTCATTCTCTTGGGTAGATACCTAGGACTAGAATTGCTGGGTCATCTGTATAACTTTTTAAGAAACTGCCAACCTGTTTTCTAAAGTGGTCGTACATTTTACATTCTTAACAGCGGTGTATAAGAGAGTGCCAGCCTCTTCACGTTCTTGCCAACATTTGTTGCTGTCTTTTTTATTACAGCCATTCTAGTGGGTATGAAGTGGTTAACTCATTGTGGTGGTTTTAATTTTCCTAAAGATTCAAGGTGTTGAGCATTTTTGCATATGAAAATTAGCCATATATTAGATATGTATATATATATATCCTTTTTTGGTGAAATAGCTATTCAAATCTCTTGCCCATTTTTTTTCTTCGTCTTATTATTGAGTTGTAGCAGTTCTTTGCATGTTCTGGATGCAGATCCTTTATTAGATACATGATTTAGAAACATTTTCTCACAGTCTGTGGCTTGTCCTTTCATTTTTTTATTGGAATCTTTTGAAGAACAAAAGTATCTTGGTATTTTTTTGGCAAAAGTTTTAATTTTGGTGGAGTTTAATTTCTCAATTTTAAAAAATAGATTATTCTTTGGTTGTCGTAACTCTAATTCAAGGTCTTGAGAATTTTCTCCTTTGTCTTCTCCTAGATGTTTTATAGTGTTTGCTCTTATATTTAGATTTATTATCTGTTTTGAGTTAATTTTTAAGTATGGTACATATGGATTGTCTTAGCACCATTTGTTGAAAAGACTATAATTTCTCCATTGATTGTAAATGAAAAGATTTATTTCTGCACTCAGTTCTTTTCCATTATCTATACACCTATCCTTATGCCAAAACCACCCTGTCTTGATTAATGTGCTTTGTGTTAACGAAACCAGATTGTGTTAGCCCTCCAATTTTGTTCTTGTTTTTAAAAATTGTGGCTATTCTGGGTCCTGTGTAAAAATTTTAGGATTGGGTTGTCAGTGTCTACAAAAGCATCTTGGAATTTTGATGGGGAATGCGTTGAATCTGTAGATAAGTTTGGGGAGAATTGCCCCCTTATAATATTGAGTGTTCTAATACATGAACGTTACCTTCCATTTATTTATGCTATTATTTTATTTATTTTTTATTACAGTTGACATTCAGTATTATTTCATATTAGTTTCAGTGTACAGCATAATGACTAGACATTAATATAATTTATAAAGTGATCTCTTCGATTAGTAGCCACCTGGCACTGTACATAATTATTACAGTATTGTTGACTATATTCCCTATGCTATCATCAATAAATCCACAAACAATAAATATTGGCGAGAATGTGGAGAAAAGGGAACCCTTGTGTACTGTTGGTGGGATTGCAAATTGGTGCAACCACTGTGGAAAATAATATGGAGGTTCCTCAAAAAATTAAAAATAGAACTGCTTTATGACCCATCATTTCCACTTCTGGGTATCCTAAGAAATTCTTTACATTTATTGATGTTAAATTTTCTCAGTGATGTTTTATAATTTTCAGTACACAAATCTTATACTTAAAAAATTATTTTATTGTGGTAAGAACATTTAACATGAGATCTACCCGCATAACTTTTTAGGTGTACAACACAGTATTGTTAAGTATAGGCAAAATGCTGTATAGCGTATCTCTATATTTGGCAGAGGGTTCCTTTTTAATTCTAGTTTGTTCAGAGTTTTTATCATGAATGGGCATTGAATTATGTCATGCCTTATCTGCATCTGTTAGCGTGACCAACTGTCACAGTTTGCCCAGGACTGTCCTGTATTTAGCACTGAAAGTTCCTGCATCTTGGGAAACCCCTCAGTCCTGAACAAACCAGTGTGGTTGGTCACCCTAGTGTCTGAGATGATTATGTTTCTGTCTTTTATTACAGTAAAATGGTGTATTATATTAATTAATTTTCAGATATTAAACCAGCCTTATATTCCTGGGATAAATCTCACGTGGTTGTGGTATATAATACTATTATATGTTGCTTGGTTTGGTTTGCTAGCGTTTAGTTGAACATTTTTGTGGCTCTAATTTATGAGAGTTACTGGTCTGTAATTTTCTTTTTGTGTGATGTCTTTGGATTTTGTAATATAGTAATACTAGCCGCATAGAATGAATTGAGAAGTGTTCCCTCTACTATTTTCTGTAAGTGTTTGAGAGGTATTGGTGTTATTATATCCTTGAATATATTTGATAGAATTCACCAGGGAAAGCATCTGGGCCTGGTTTTTTTCTCTTTGGGAAAATTTTAAACTACTAATTCATTTCTTTACTTGTTAATAGGTCTATTCAGATTTTCTGCTAATGTTTTAGTTTCAGTAATTTTGTTTCTATGGATTTGTCCATTTCATCTAAGCTATTTACTATTTTTGACATACAGTTCATAATATTCCTATATATGTTTTTAATTTTGCTAGTATAAGTAGTGATTTTGGTGGTAATATGTGTCTTTTCTCTTTTTCACTTGTTCATTCCAAAGGTTTGTCAATTTTGTTGCTCTTTTCAGAGAAACAAGTTTTGGTTTTATCGATTTAGTTTTTTCCAGTTTTCTGTTTCAGTGATTTCTATTTTAATTTTTGTAACATCCTTTCTTCTGCCTATTTTGAGTTTACTTTGCCTTTTTTTTTTTTTTTTTTTTAGTTTCTTAAGGTAGAAGCTTAGGTTATTAATTTGAGGTCTTTTCTTATATAGACATTTAAAGCTATAAATTTCCTTCCAAACATCGTGTTAGTTGCACCCCATACATTTTTTTTTTTTTTTTTTTTAAAGATTTTATTGGGGAAGGGAAACAGGACTTTATTGGGGAACAGTGTGTACTTCCAGGCCTTTTTTCCAAGTCAAGTTGTTGTCCTTTCAATCTCAGTTGTGGAGGGTGCTGTTCAGCTTCAAGTTGTTGTTCTTTCAGTCTTAGTTGTGCAGGGCGCAGCTCAGCTCCAGGTCCAGTTGCAGTTGCTAGTTGCCGGGGGCACAGCCCATCATCCCTTGCGGGAGTCGAACCGGCAACCTTGTGGTTGAGAGGATGCGCTCCAACCAACTGAGCCATCCGGGAGCTCAGCGGCAGCTCAGCTCAAGGTGCCGTGTTCAATCTTAGTTGCAGGGGGCGCTGCCCACCATCCCTTGCAGGAGTCAAGGAATTGAACTGGCAACCTTGTGGTTGAGAGCCCACTGGCCCATGTGGGAATCGAACCGGCAGCCTTTGGAGTTAGGAGCACGGAGCTCTAACCGCCTGAGCCACCGGGCCGGCCCACCCCATACATTTTTATATGTTCCGCTTTTTAGCATTTTTCATTCAGTTCTAAATATTTTCTAATTTCCTTTATGATTTTTTTCTTTGACTCATGGGTTACTGAGAAATGTACTGTTTAATTTCCAGTTATTTGGTGATTCCCCACATTTCATTGTTGTTGATTTTTAATTTAATTCCCCTATAGTAGGAGAATATACTTTGTATGATTTTTCTCATTTTAAATTTATTGAGACATTTTAATGACTTAGTTTGGAATCTGTTTTGGAGAATGTTCCATGTGTGTTACAAAAGAATATGTATTTGCTTTTATTGAATGGAATGTTTTGGGTATAAGGTCAAGTTGATTGATAGTTTTCAAGCCTTATATGTCTGTGCTGATTTTCTGTGTAGCTGTTCTATCAATTATTGAGAGTACGATCTTAAAATCTCTGTTATTATTAAAGTATCTATTTTTTCTTTCAGTTCTGTCAATTTTTGCCTCTTGTTTTTGAGGTACTAGTATTAGGTATGGTATACATATGTAATTGTTTTACCAATAAATTGACTTTTTCATCATTATGAAAGAATCCCTATTTGTCTCCAGTAATATTTTATCTGGTATAAGTGTAATCACGCTAGTGCTCATAAGCTCTCTTGTGCTTACTGTTTGCATTGCATATCTTTTTCCATCTTTTTACTTTCAACCTATTTCTTTTTTCAATTTAAAGTGTGTCTGATAGATAGCATGTAGTTAAATACTTTAAAAAAAAGTCTGACCATTTCTGCCTTTTGATTGGAGGGCTTGATCTGTTCACATTTAATGTAATCATTGATAGATTTATGTCTGCAGTTTTGGTAGTTATTTGCCATTGGTCTCATTTTTTAAATAATTTCTTTGTTCATCCTATGCTGTCTCTTCTAGAGTTAATATTTTCCAGGGTTTTGCATTCCTTTATTAGTTTTTAAGATTTTTTTGTTATTTTCTTACGTTGTTCTAGGAATTACAATAAATATCTTAGTTTATCACAGTTGACTTCAGATTGACTTATTTAATTATGGTAAAATATAGAAACTTTGCTTCATTTTTCCCCCTCTCCTGTGTTAGTATTGTCATATATATTTAATTTTATGTGTTAGAAACTCAACAACCCAACAATACAGTTTTATAATTCTTTTTGCAGTTGTGTATTTTTTTTTTTTTAAGGAGGGCGCAGTTCACAGTGGCCCATGCGGGGATGGAACCAGCAACCTTGGTGCTACCAGCACCACACTCTATCCCACTGAGCTAACCGGCCACCCTGCAGTTGTATATCTTTTAAAACAGTTAAGAAAAGAAAAAAATATTTAAAGTCTTTTATATTTACTCATATATTTACCTTTTTTGGTGCTCTTTATTTCTTGTTGTGTATTTGATTTACGATCTGGTTATTTTTTTTAGTCTGATGGATGTCCTTTAGGATTTCTTGTAAGGAAAGTCTGTTGTCAATGAATTATCTCAGTCTTTGTTTTTGGGATTGTTTTTTATTTTTTTTGACTAGAATAGTTTTGCTGGCTGTAGAATTCTTTGTTACAGATTTTTTTCTCTCAGCGTCGTGAATGTGTCCTTTCCTGCTTTCTGGCCTCCATTGTTTCTGATGAGTTGTTTTTCTCTTTGTGGTTTCAAGATTTTCTCTTTGGTTTTTCAACAGTTTCACTATGCAGCGTCTAGGTATGGATCTCTTTGTGTTTATCTGATTTTGGAATCATTAATCTGAAATCTATAAATTAGTATTTTTCAATACTTTGGTAAGTTTTGACCACAGTTTCTTCAAATATTTTTTCTGACTTTCTCCCTTTCCTTTTCTTCTGGGAATCTCATTACATGTATGTTGGTATGTTTGATCGTATCACATAAGTCTCTGAGGCTCTGTTCATTTTCAAAAATTGTGTTTTTTTTGTTTTTCAGAATTGGTAATTTCTATTGACATATCTTCAAGTTCACCAGCTCTTTCTTTTCTAGCATCTCAAATATGCTGTTGAGCTCTGCTAGTGAATTTTTAATTTTAGTTGTTATATTTTCCAACTCTAGAATAACTGTAGCTTTCAAGTCCAGAAATTCCATTTTTTTTCTTTTTTAATAATGTCTGTATCTTTATAAAAAGATATATAAAGATATATATAAAGATATCTTTATAAAAAGATTTGTGATTGCTTATTTTATGAGTTACAGTTGTCATACGCTCCTTTACTTCTTTAAACATGGGTTTGTTTTAATTTGGAGATAAGGTTAAATTTAGATAGAAGATATCTAATTTATGCATTAAATCCTAAAATGATGTTTGTTTTATTTCTAAATTATATTCAGTATTTTTCATGTGTATTTCATGATATATGTGAAAGTATATTACTCTTAAATGCTAAATTGTGTCTGATAGTTTTTATTTAAAGATAATTAATGATTTATTTATAGTTACTAATGTCTATTGATATGTAAGATCAGTGTACAATTTGAAACACATGCCATTAATTCTGAAACCTTAAGTCAGTCTCTAAACTGATTATATAGTATGACATGTGCTTGTTTGTCCATGTTTCCTGCTGTTAACCACTTCTCTCATGGTAGATACTTATGGGTAGGGAAAAAAAACAACAACAGAAGAAGCCTAAGAGAGCAATATAATGTGTTAGAATGGTTATAAAATATTAAAATCTTCATTTCAGCCTGCACATTTAATAGCATAATATTCATTCATTTTAGGTCCTAGAAAGACTGCAGTAAAGATAGATGCAGTACCTGTTCTCATAGAGCTTACATTCTGGTAGAGGAGACAGGACAGACATTAAGCATACATACAAATAAGGTAATTTTGGAGAGTGATAAGTATAATGAAGAAATAAAATAGGGCAGTGTGATATCCAATAGAGAATGATGGGGGAGCTACATGGAAGTGGAATGTATTTTGGGGAAGGGGAGCCATGCGGGAAGTGTCTCTCTGAAGGGATGGTATTTGAGGTGAGATCTGTGTGATGGGAGGAGGATTCTGTCTGATGCTGATCTGGAAAAGCCTTGTAGCCTAGAGAACAGGAGTTGCAGAATAAGCTTGGTGTGTTGTAGGAATAGGGCCAGTGTGGCTGGCGCTCAGCAAGCCAGTGAAGGAGCGATGAGGGATGGATGAGGTCAGAGAAGCTGGGTGGGCTAGCCCTGGCTTCTTCTTAATATAGACCATATTAAAGAGTTGAGAGTTTTTTTTCTAAGTGTGGTGGGAACCCACTGAAAAAATACTGCAGTGACTGATTCTTGACTAAAGAGTTTATTTACAGCTCAGTATTTAATTTTCTTCCTAACAGTTTCTGAGTGTGAGTAAATATATGTAGGATTTTCTAATACATGATCTTAGCTTTATAAAGAATAGCAAGAAAGATAACTTTTTCCTGATGTTTCTTCCTTGAAATATAACTCTCTAAGAATAAAATACCAATAGCTATAAAACTTTGTAGTACAGTTATAGCGATAACAAAGATTCTTGTGATAACAACTTTAACCAAGTTGTATTAGTATTATAAAATTATACTTTCAATTATACTTATGGGCTAACATATACAGAAAACTTCATGTAGTTCTATAATGACTGACTAAATAGTTTGGTATGTAAATATTTTTTCTTTCACCATCACAAGTAAAAACTGTCACGGTTGTTTTTGGCAACTAATACTAACATAAAATTATAACTTTAAGTTGCTTCAGATTAGACAGTGTGGAATATAGTCTTTCAAAACTTTATGTGAATAAAATTTTTGAGGATAAACTGCATTTTCAAAACACCACTGTGGTTTTTATAAAGTGACAACAACAGTAAATGCTAATATTTCCTTTTATAAGGTCACATATATTTTTAATATTTAAAATGTACCTTTCTGTAGGGAAACCTAATATGTTTCAGATAAACCAGACATATTAAATCAACGCAGGTACAGGTGACCCTTGAAAACACGGGTTTGAACTGTGCGGGTCCACGTATACGTGGATTTTCTTCAATAAACATGTACAGTACTGTAAATATAATTTCTTTCTTGGGATTTTCTTAATAACTTTTTTTCTAGCTTTATTGTAAGAATACAGTATATAATACATATAACATACAAAATATGTGTTAATTAACTGTTTATGTTATTGGTATGGCTTCCAGTCAACAGGAGGGTATGAGTAGTTAAGTTTTGGGGAGTCAAAAGTTACTCTCAGATTTTCAACTGTGTGGGGTCCACACTCCTAACACCTGCATTGTTCAAGGTCAACTGTATTCCATAATTTGGAAGGTATTTTTAAATTACTCTAATTCTGTGTTAATATTGATTTATAATGTGTTTCTGAATATATTTCTTGCCCCTTTATTCACTAGACATTTATCCTGATTATATTCAGTATTGTGTTTATGGTTGTTAAAAGGTGCTTTTTCCCCAAAGCAAATCAAAGTAGCTTAACAAAGGACTTATAGAGGCATACCTCTTTTTTTTTTGCACTTCGTTTTATTGCACTCCACAGATGTTACTTTTTTTTTCCCCCCACAAATTGATGGCAAGACTCGCCACCAGCTAAAAGATTAGGACTCTCTTTATTGTGATACTTGCTTTATTGCAGTGGTCTGGAACCAAGTCTGGAATATCTCTGAGGTATGCCTATATTAGAGATAATAAAATAGAAGAAGGAAACCAGGAACAAGAATAAATTGAGCCAGGGGTTAAGTTGTTATCTATTATGTGCCAGACACTGTTGTGAGAGGTGTATATGCAATGGCGATTAATAGCTGTGGGCCAGCTCTAATGGAGCTTATATTCTAGTTTGTGTTGGTGAGGTGGGTAGAAAGATAGAAAGATTTGCAGTGAGCACATACAGTAGTCCCTCCTTATCCACAGTTTTGCTTTCCACACAGTTTCAGCTACCCACAGTTCACTGTGGTTCAAAAATATTAAATGGAAAATTACAGAAAGAAAAAATTTATAAGTTTTAAATTATGCGATGTTCTCAGTATTGTGATGCAATCTTGAGCCTTCCTGCTCCCTTCAGCCCAGGACATGAATCATCCTTTCGTCCATCCATCCTCTCCGTGCTGTGCTCCCTGCCCTTCAGTCACTGAGTAGCCCTTCTGGCTACCACATCAACTGTTGAGGTATCACAGTGCTTGTGTTCAAATAACACTTAATTTACTTAATGCCACATTTGCGTAACTTTTATTACAGTATGTTGTTATTGTTCTATTTTTTTTTTTTAGTTATTGTTAATCTCGTAACTGTTCCTGATTTAGAAAATAAACTTTATCAAAGCTCTGTATGTATAGGAAAAAAATAGTATATATAGGTTTCAGGCATCCACTGGGTGTCTTGGAACGTATTCCCTCCACAGATAAGGGGGATTACTGTAAATAGAAACCTCACTTCGCATTTCGTTACAGTGGAATGATAAAAAAAGCTGATAAAATCTAGAAAGTTAAAAAACATTCTGTGTGTTGCTTGGTATCTTTTATGTATATATGTACATATATATATAAATTTTTACTGGGAATATTGGGGAACAGTGGGTTTCTCCAGGGCCCAGCAGCTCCAAGTTGCTGTCCTTTAATCTAGTTATGGAGGGCGCAGCTCACTGGCCCATGGGGGAATCAAACCTGCGACCCTCTTGTGCAGAGCTCACACTCTAACCGACTGAGCCATTGGCTGCCCCTTGCCTGTTATCTTTAATATTGATATGACTCATTTAAAATAGGGTAAAGCTAATCTGTTTTGGTTCCTAACTTAGCATACATTAATATGCATTATTGGATTATAAATGTGGCCAAAGAACAAAACCAAAAAACTTCTCTAATCTGATCATTTATATGATCTATGGGCTTCCACTCAGCCATAATCAATGAAAATGAGGAAAGTTAGAGGGCCGTTGTGGTAGATTGATTATAGGGCTAAGCTTTATAAATGATGTAAGAAAAAAGTCACATTCATGAATTGGAGATCAAATAAATAATATAGCGATTGCAGAATTAGTATTGAAACTCGAATCTTTTGGGTTCTTATCTGTACTTGAAGGCCAAAGTCCCAATGTTTTCAGGAGTAAACTGTCCAAATTTGAAGTAATTTGTAACCTTACAGTGGGTACCATTTAGATACATGAATAAAAACGTAGGTTTTCCTTATAAAAATCAATTGTATATTAAATATGTACCATTTAAACTCTAAATTTTATGATTATCTTAATTCTAGATTATAATTAGCAAGAACTAGAAAGTATTTTAAAAAGGATCAGTGAATGTTTTCATCTTACATTTTTGTTTTCTAATAATGTGCTTAAATAAACTTCCAGAGTACGTTCATTTTTCGTTTTATTCATAATCTCGATGAGTTGAGAACATTCCAGGAAGTCTTGCCTTCATGAATTTTTACATAATTTTTGAAAATGGGTATGCTGTTCTTGTTGTGTCATATCTAAGCGTTTAAACTCAGTCATGATATCACTCCATTATGATAAAGCGTGTTAAACCTCCCATATGTTACACTTGAGGAAAGACCGTGTCTGTGTCCCCTTTATTCCAGATCGTTATGATTTTTATCCTCTAAAAGTTGATGCTGGGTTGAAGTTTAAGTTTGAAGTTGAAGTTTTACATTATTTGTAACTTTCTGTACTCTTCCTCATCACTGTCAACTGATCTTTGTGAAGTCTTGCCATCATGCTGGATAACAAAGCTTGGGAATTACTTACACTGTAATAATTGTGCTGGCTGTGAAGTAGTTTCTATTACTGTCCTTTTTACAGATGAGTCTGAGATTTTGGGAAGTTAAATAACTTGCTCTGCAGAGAAGAGTTAACATAGCAGGTCTGAAACTGCTGTCCTTAGAAAGGCCTGCTTGCAAGGTTGGCCCTCGGCTGGCATCTGGGAACTTGGCTCTCAGGGTGTTCCCAGGAACTGATAAGGGTGACTCACTGTGCCTAGACTGTTTGTGCAGACAGTATGGTTTATGCTGAACACCTGCTTTCCTTCTGAGGGCCTGAAATTTTGGTGCACATGAAGCAGACGGTGCCCATGTTACCAGCCCCCAGAAAATCCTTGGTTGCGAAGTCTCTGATGGGCTTGTCTGGACAGAAACATTGCACGCATGTTGGTGCATTTTTGTTGCTGGAGGAGGAGGAGGCGCTGCCTGACCTCTCATTGGAAGGAGAGAGCATCAGGAGGCTGCAGATGGATTCCTCCAGATCCCACCTGTGGCTCTTTCTTTTATGACCTGCCGAATAGCCTTCCTCTAGCCACGAGTACAGTGATATGCTGAGTTCTGGGAGACCCCTGACACATCTTCAAGACTAAAGCGATTATGCCCTGTTGAGGCTGAAGATTTGTGTTTTAACCTCTGTGGAAGAACTTTATTTTTTTTTGCCTGGTGATTAGAGTCCCACGTACAAGGCAGAAGATGGTATTTTGTCCTTCAAATACTAATAAGCGTGCATTTGTTCATCCATTACATGTTCTACAGGCCCATAAGTGCCCGTGTTCCAGGCCCTATGGAGGAAGCTGTAAATTGGCTTAATTGGGTAAAGGGAGATAATTTTGTAAATAGTTTAATGGGAGTCTAGGTGCACTTTTCCCTTGGTTGCTTCTATAGGGAGCCTTTTTTAGCTTTATGAAAAAGTTTATATTTTGGTTCCGGGTAGTTCTTTTATTTGAAAATAAGGGAAAATTTGAATTAGGATATAAGGCCTGTGACTGAGAATCTTTGTTTCTTGCTAATAAAGAATTCAGGCCAACATTTTTTTCTAAACAATAAAAAGAAATGAAATACTAATACATACTACACAAAATGAATATTGAAAACATTACATTAAGTGAAAGAAGCCAGGTACAAAAGTTTATCTCTTATATATTTATGTGAAATGGCCAGAATAAGCAAATGTCTAGAGACAGAAGGTAGATGAGTGGTTGTCAGACACCAGGGGTCGCGGAAGGATGGGCAGGGACTGCTGATGGACATGGCATTGGGAGTGCTGAAAATATTCTAAAATGCGATTGTGGTGATGATCATACACCTTTGTGAATATGCTAAAAACCATCGAATTATACACTTTAAGTGGGTGAATTTATGCTAATGGTATCTCAGTGAAGCTGTTTAAAAAAAGGTAAGCGCATATGTAGTTTTGTTAGATATTGCCAAATTCCCCTCTCAAAGTGTTGTATCGTGTTCCCACTAGCAATGTATAAGCGTGCACAATTTTACCAACAGTATGATGTCATACATTTTAATTTTCAATCTTATGAGAAAATGGAATCTCATTTTTTAAAAATTTGCAATTTCCTTTGAGAGCATCTTTTCATATGTCTGAGGACCACGTTTATTTATTTAAAAAAAATTTTTTTATTGGTTTCAGGTATACAAAGCAATGTAATAGTTACACATTTAAACTCCTCATAAAGTGATAACCCACACCCCAAGCTACTACCCCTCTGACATCGTATATAGCTGTTATAATACCATTGACCATCTTCCCTATGCTGTACTCCACATCCCGTGACTATATATACCTATATATTTAGTTATAGGTGACATTCAGTATTATTCTACTTCAGCTTCAGATGTACAGCACATTGGTCAGGCATCTACACAGTCTATGAAGTGATCCCCCTGATAAGTCCAGTGCCCACCTGGCACCTTACATGATCTTTACAACATTGTTGATTATGTTCCTCAGACTGCATTAACTACCAGTTTGTATTTCTTAATACCTTCACCTTTTTCACCCTGTCCCCAACCCCATTCCCATCTATCACCCTGATAGATCTAGTACCTATATGGCACCATACCTAAGTTATTACAATATTGTTGGCTTTATTCCTTATGCTATACCCCACATCCCCATGACTACTGTGTGACACCCAATTTGTACTTCTTAATCCCTTCCCCTTTCACCCATCCTTAACCCCTCCCATCTTAAAGAATTCCCTTCAAGATTCCTTGTAATAATTGTTTGGTGGTGATGAACTCCTTCAGCTTTTTCTTGTCTGGGAATCACCTTATCTGTCCTTCAATTCTAAATGACAACCTTGCTGGATAGAGTAATGTTGGTTGTATGTCGTTGCTTTTCATCACTTGGAATATTTCCTGCCACTCCCTTCTTGCCCGCAAAGTTTGTGTTGAGAAATGAGCTGCCAGTTTTATGGGGGCTCCCTTGCAGGTAACCAGCTGCTTTTCTCTTGCTGCTTTTAAGATTCTCTCTTTGTCTTTAACCTTTGGCTTTTTAATTATGATGTGTCTTGGTGTTGGCCTCTTGGGCTTCATCTCGTTTGGCACTCTCTGTGCTTCCTGGGCTTGCATGTCCATTTCCTTCACCAGGTTAGGGAAGTTTTCTGTCATTATTTCTTCAAACAGGTTTTGAGTTCCTTGTTCTCTCTCTCCTCCCGCTGGTACCCCTGTAATACAAATGTTGGTACACTTCATTTGTTGGTCCCAGAGGCCCCTTAAACTCACCTCAGTTTTTTGGATTCTTTTTTCTTTTTGCTGTTCTGATTGGGTGTTTTCTGCTACCTTGTCTTCTACACCGCTGGTTGGGTCCTCTGCCTCATCGAATCTGCTGTTGATTCCCTGTAATATATTCTTTGTTTCCATTATTGTATCCTTTATTTCTGACCGGTTCTTTTTCATGGTTTCCATCTCCATTTTTATGCTTCCTGTGTCCCTGTTGAAGTTCTCCCTGACATCAGTGAGCATTCTTTCAGCCAGTGTTTGAAACTCTGCATCTAGTAGGTTGCTTATCTCCATTTTGCTTAGTTCTTCTTTTTCTGGAGCTTTGTTCTGTTCTGTTATTTGGGACATGTTTCTTTGTCTCTCCATTTGGCTGCCTCCCTGTGTTTGTTTCTATGTATTAGGTAGGGCTCCTATGTCTTCCGGTCTTAGCAGAGTGGCCTTATGTAGTAGGTGTGCTGCGGGGCTCAGTGACACAGTTTTTCTGGTCACTTGAGCCATGGGCTCTAGGTGAGTCCCTTGTGTGGGTTGTGTGTGCCCTCCTCTGTGATAATTGCACATCAGTGTGAGGGACTGACCCTTGGGCTCACTGGTTATGAGGACTGGCCTTGACTACAGTGGAAGGGTTGTTGTGCAGGGGCTGATACTACAGAGCAGGATCTGCCTCAGCAGGACTCTGGTGCCCGCCCAATCCGCCCCTTGGGTGTGTCGTACTTGGAGGCGGAGGCTGCTGGGTAATGCTCTGGCTCGTTTTGAAGCTGGCCACTGGGGGCGCCAGCACCAGGACCACCTTGGAGGGGATCCACGGTAGGTCTCCTTAAGGCACAGCCTGTGCCCCAGGGGCCACTGGGCAGGAGCCACAAAGGAATCTGCTGATGGTTGCCGCCTGTGCTGTGCTGGGAAGCGCCTTGAGAGACTAAGCCATGAAACGTGGCCGGCTGCTGCTAAGGCCTCACTTAGGGCAGCTCAGCCAGAGGTACAGGACACGCTCAAGCCAGATGCTGCTTGTCTGGGTTCTGTGAGCCTCTGAGAGAGCCTAGGAAAGTCTGCAGCTTGAGCCAAGGCAGGCGGTCTACACGGAGAAAGCCACTGGAAGCGGCCTGGGTGTGCCCGAAAGTTGGGCGTGGTGAATGAACAGAGACTCAGATATGGCGGCCACCTGCGTCTGCAAGCCAGGAAGGGGGAGGCTCAACAAAGAAACAATGGCCTCCGCCAGCTCCCCCGTCCGGGAGAAAGCCGCCTCTCCAGCCCCTGTCCAAGCCAGACAGCTCAGTTCTCCCCCGTATGTCCCTGCCATCTCTCCAGTTGCTGCTGTAGAGCTGGAGCTCAGCGAGTGATTCCGATGGTGGGTAAGTCCACGCACAGGCCCTTTACCAGGAGCGCCTGGGAGTGCAGTCGCCCTCCATCTCGGTCAGTCACAGTCTCCACTGGTTTTCACAACCAGAAATTAGGGGACTTCTTTCCCCGCCACTGGAACCCTGGGCTGGGGTGGGGCTGGATCTCTCACTCTTTTAGGGGATGGGGTGACCCCCACAGCCGAAATAGCCCTCCCGGCCTTTAATGGTCACACGCGGGTGTGGGACCAGCCCGTTCCACGTCTCTGCCTTTCCTACCGGTCTGGAGGTGGCTGCTTCTGCGTGTCCTTAGTTGAAAGTTCAGCTTGATTTTAGGCGATTCTCAATAATGGTTGTTTTGTAGATTGGTTGTAGTTTTGACGTGGTTATGAAAGTAAACAGTGTTTATGTATTGCGCCATCTTGGTTCCCCTCTTAAGGGCCACTTTTATATGTTTTTGTGAATTGTGTATTTATCCTGGTTTTCTCTTGGTTTTTTGGTTCTTAATTCCTTTATTTTAAGTATTGTTTATATATGAATAATATTAGCCGTTTGTGATATAGTATCCTATTTCTAATATCATGGATCAGAGTTTTCCTTGTTTATGTACTTTGTGTAAATAAGATCATACACATAAACTTTGTGATGAGAATGGTCTGTACTCTAGGCAGCTATGTGTAAGTGCAAAGAAGGACAGGAATGATAGAATGATACAAGGGATGGAAGGGAGGAATTAGAATTTTCTTTTAAGAGTTTTATTAAAATATAGCTAATATATGATACAATATTATATTAGTTTCAGGGATAAACCATAGTTGTCCAACATTTATAGACCTAAAGAAGTGATCACCATGATAAGTTCAGCAACCAAATATTGTGATAGCAACCACGCTATCACAATATTATTGACTATATTCCCTATGCTGTACATTACATCCCTATGACTTGTTTTATACCTGAAAATTTGAGCCTCTTACCTAAAGACAGGTCTTTCACCTTTTCCCTGCCTTTTTTAACTTTGCAATTACAGTTGACATTCAATATTATTTTATATTAATTTCAGGTGTACAACATAGTGTTTAGACATTTGTATAATTTAAGTAATGATCCCCCTGACTAGTCCAGTACCCACCTGGCACTGTACATAGTTGTAGTTATTACCATATTATTGACTATATTCTCTCTGCTTTGCTTTACATTTCTTTGACTGTTTTGTAACTACCAATTTGTATTTTTTAATCCCTTTACCTTTTTCACCCTGTCCCCCAACGCCCCTCCCATCTGTCACTCTGATAAATCTAGTATCCATCTAATACCATACACAGTTATTACAGTATTATTGACTATATTCCTTACGCTGTACCCTACATCCCCATGACTACTGTGTAACAACTAATTTGTGCTTCTCAATCCCTTCCCCTTTTTCACCCACCCTGGAATATTTCCTGGCAACCATCAAAATGTTTTCTGTATCTATGAGTTTGTTTCTGTTTCATTTGTTTGGTTATTTTGTTTTTTAGATTACACTTGCAAGTGAAATCATATGACGTTTGTCTTTCACTGTCTGACTTATTACATTCAACACAGTACCCTCTAGGTCCATCCATGTTGTTGCAGATGGCAAGATTTCATTCATTTTTTATGACTGAGTAATATTCCATTCTATATATATATCACTTCCTCTTTACCCATTTATCCATTGAGGGACACCCAGGCTACCTCCACATCTTGGCTATTGTAAATAATGCTGCAATGAACATATGGATGAGCACGTCCCCTCAAAGTAGCATTTTGGGTTTGTTTGGATAAATACCCAGAAATGAGATTAATAGGTCCTTCTTTGTCTGTTGTTGTAGCCTTTGTTTTAAAGTCTATTGTCTTGTGTAAGTATTGCTACTCCAGCTTTTTTTGGTTTCCATTTTCATGAAATATCTTTTTCCATCCCTTTACCTTCAGTCTCATTGCGTCTTTTGATCTGAAGTGAGTCTTTTGTAGGCAGCATATGTAAGGGTCTTGTTTTCTTACCCATTCAGCCCTCCTATCTTTTGATTGGAGCATTTAATCCATTTGCTTTTAAAGTAATTATTGATAGGTATGCAGTTATTGCCACCACCTTCCTCCTCCTCCTCCTTCTAGTCTTAAAGAACTCCCTCTAACATTCCATGTAATAATGGTTTGGTGGTGATGAACTCCTTCAGCTTTTTCTTGTCCGGGAGGCTCCTTGATAGCTTTGCTAGGTAGAGTAATCTTGGTTGTGGGTCCTAGCTTTTCATCACTTTGAATATTTCCTGCCAATCCCTTCTGGCCTGCAAAGTTTTGCTGAGAAATCAGCTCCCTTGTAGGTAACAAACTGCTTTTCTCTTGCTGCTTTTAAGATTCTTTTTTTGTCTTTAACTTTTGGCATTTTAATCATGATGTGTCTTGGTGTGGGCCTCTTAGGGTTCATTTTGTTTGGGACTCTCTGCACATCCTGGGCTTGAATATGCATTTCTTTCACCAGATTAGGGAAGTTTACCATCATTATTTCTTCAAATAGGTTTTCAGTTCCTTGCTCTCTCTCCTCTCCTTCTGGTACCCCCAATGATGCGAATGTTGGTTCATTTGATGTTATCCCAGAAGCCTCTTAAGCTGTCCTCTTCTTTTTGCTGTTTCAATTGGAAATTTTCTTCTACGTTATCTTCTAATCGCTTATTTGATTTCCTGCTTCATCTAATCTGTTGATTCCCTGTAATATATTGTTCGTTTCAATTATTGCATTCCTTATTTCTGATTGGTTCTTTTTTTATGATTTTCTATCTCCATTTTTATGTTTCCTATCTCTTTGTTGAAGTTCTCCCTGAGATCAGCAAACATTCTTACAACCAGTGTTTTGAACTCTGTGTCTGGTAGATTGCTTGACTCCATTTTGTATAGTTCTTTTTCTGGAGCTTTGTTCTGTTCTTTTATTTGGGAAATGTTTCTTTGTCTCCCCATTTTGGCTGCCTCCCTATGTTTGTTTCTGTGTATTTAGGTAGGGCTCCTATGTCTCCCGGTGTTAGTAGAATGACCTTATGTACCGTGTTTCTCTGAAAATGAAACCTAGGCAGCTCATGAGCTCTAATGCGTCTTTTGGAGCAAAAATTAATATAAGACCTGGTATCATATCATATCATATATCATATCATAAAGACTCGGTCTTATTTTAAAATAAGACCAGGTCTTACATTAATTTTTGCTCCAAAAGACACATTAGAGCTGATGGGCCAGCTCGGTCCTATTTTCGGGAAACACGGTAGTAGGTACAGCCACTAGAAGTGGCTTGGGTGTGCTTGACAGTTGGGTGGGGTGGGGTCTAAGAATTAGCAGGTCAGGGTAAAGGAACATTAGCCAGGTAGATAGAGACTCAGATATGGCAACCGCCTGTGTCTGCAAGCAGGGAGGCGGGAGGGCTTAACAAAGAAACACTGGCTTTCACCAGCTCGTTTGTCTGGGAGAAAGCTGCCTCTCCAGCCCTTGCCCTGTAGCCAGATAACTCGGTTTCTCACCATATGTCCCTGGTGCCTTTTGAACTGCTGCCCCAAAGGTGGAGCTCAGAGCGAGTGAGTCATCAGTGAATAAGTCTGTGCATGGGCCCTTTAAGAGGGTGGCCTGGGACTTCAGCCTTCCTCTGTCTCACTCATCCACAATCTCTGCTGGTTTTCTCAACCAGAAGTTGTGGAGACTTCTCTCCCTGGCACTGAAACCCTGGGCTGGGGAGCCTGGTGTGGGGCTGAGACCCTTTGCTCTTCTTGGGGAGACCTCTGTAGCCAAGATATCTCCCGATTTTTTGTGGTCACACGCAGGTTTGAGACCAGCTTGTTCTGCGTCTCTGCCCCTCCTGCCAGTCTTGAGGTGGCATCTTCTGTATGTCCTTAGTTGTAGAGCATCGGTTCAGCTGGAGAATGAATATTTCATACCTTCAGATAGAGAATGAACGTTTTCATAACTTCTAAAAATAGACGTAGACCTCTTGCTTGTTCCTGCTTAATCAGGATGCTTGAAAGAGGTTGAGCTTTCATCTTGCAGGTGATGAAGAACTATTGAAGACTTGGAAGAGGCCTGATGTTATTCCGTCTTGGATAACCCTGATTTGCAGGCGATGGACTGGAAGGGAGGGAAGATTAGAGGCAAAGGGACAAATTCTGAGCCTATTACAACAATGGAGAGAAGTGATAGTAAGGACCTACACTAGGGCAGAGGATCTGAGATTATAGAGAAGGGGTCAAGAGTGAGAGACTATGATGGTGTCGATGGAGAATGGAGTCACGGATCTCGGGTTTTTAGGCAACTTGTGTGGATGTTGGGGAAGCTGAGTAAGCTGAGTGCAGTAGGAGAGGTTATACATTCAGGAAGGTAACAGAAAAAAATGAGTTTAGTTGGAGACATACTGGACTTTTCCTCCCTCACTTTTCCCCATTCCGTTTAATGACTCTTCCTGGTGCGCTGACATATCTTTGGATTCATTCTTGACTCTTCTCTTTCCCTTGCACCCCACATCCAATTTGCTAGCAAATCTTCCCATTTTACCTTCAAAATACTTCCCAAACTGACCACTTTTCACTCTTTCTAGAACCTACCATTCTGGTTCTGGCCACTATCGTTTCTCACCTAATTACTATAGTAGGTTCTAAATGACCTCCCTGCTTCTCTGTCCATATCTTCTGAGTGTTCTCAACCCAGCATCTGAGTGATCCTTATAATAATCGGGTCATCTTTCTGCACATTAACTCCTCTTTCTCCCTGGAGTAAAAGTCCGAGTCCTTGCAGAGGGCCTACATGGTCCTTATATCTGTCATCATCATGTGTTCTTTCTTCCTTTTGCTCACCTCACTCCAGCCATATTTTCCTCCTTGCTGACCTTTGAACTAGTCAGGTGTACTCCTTGTTGCAAATCTTGAATTTCCTCTTTGACTACTTACTGGCATAGCTGACTCCTACTTTTGGGTCTTTACTCATATGTCATTTTGGTAATGAATCCTTCACTGACTACCCAATTTGAAATTGTAACCCTCTTCCCTGCCAAGTATTCTGTCCCTTTGGTTCATTTGTTTCCTTAGCCTTTATCACCATCTACGTGCGTGCTGTAGATATTTTGCTTATTGTCATCTCTCCTCACTGGAATTTAAGATCTGTAAGAATAAGGACTTTTTATTCATTTATTGCTATATCTCTAGAACCAAAAACTGCTAGCATATGGTAGGTGCTCAGTTAATATTTGTTGAAGGACTGAAGTAATTAATGCAGTGCCTACCTGTGATATCCTGGAATAGATGCTTATGATTTATTCATATCCTCTTTAATTTCACAAAGAAGTAGTGGCAAGAAAGTGTCTAGTAGACAATCTGGAACCCATAAAATGGTTTAGACTGGAAGAGAGAGTTGAGTGAAACCATGGCAGCAGTACATGAGATAGCTTAGAGAGAGTGTAGAGTCAGAGGGGGACTAGGGAAGGGGCCCTGGAAGCACCTACATGGAAGGGTTGGCCAGAGAGTAGCACTGTCCTTAGATGTAGCTGAGTGGGAACCCTGCTCTGGGCCTTATGCTTTCAAGGTACTCATTTGGCCTCCCTCCAGCTACACTCCTCCTGGTAAGATGAGGATTTTGGGGGGGGGGGAAGGGAACTAGTTCATCTGGTACCCATTTCTAAATCAAGTTCTGAGTGTTTGAACCCCAGAATTCCATGCTCATGTGGCTCTTTTCAGGTCTCTCTTCTGACTCTCCTCTCTTGACTATACCATATGTACAGACTTCTCTAGGCCTAAGGGATGTCACAGGGCTGCTGTTTGCAGGTATTTGGGCAGAATGTGGACACGTGGGCTGGGATGTCCACATGTATGTGAATGAGGCTCCTTGTAGCATGGAGTGGAGCCAAAGCTGGGAAGAGAAAAAGGGATAGGTTGCAGGCCAGAGTGGGATATGGTTCTCCCGTGCCCTCATAAGACTTGAGGGAGCCTGAGAATTCCAAATCACAACTTAGCTTCTTAGGTTGTTATAAAAGGTTATATGTATAGGAGGATAGCAGTGTGATCAAACAATATGGTGAATGTCTAAATTAAAAAAAAATTATTATAGCAAAAGACATGTTGCTATCAGTCCCCCTTAAAGTACTCCCCCTTGCTTCGAACACACTTTATCCTGTTGTTCTTGCCACTTTCTGAAATAGTTCTGAAAGTCTTCTTTTGTGAGTGTCTTTAGTTGTGCTGTCGTGGCTGCCCGAGGTCCTGAATCTATTCAAAACATTTACCTTTCATGGTCCTTTTGACTTTGGAGAAGAGTGAGCGTTGTCATGATGGAGGATGAAACCATTTGCCCATTTCTCAGGCCGTTTCCTATGCAAATTATTTCTTAAATACTCTAATAAGCCCTTGTACTAGTCAGGGTTCACTGTAGTGTTCCTGGGTACAAACTCAGCTCGCACAGTTCCATTCAGGTCAAAAAGCACAATTATCACCCTAATGACCTAAACAGATCTTGATTGACTTGCTTTTTTTGCACATGGACAACTGGGTGATTTGTATTGAATACTCGGAACCTTGTTCTCAGGATCATAACCATAGATCAAGTTTCATCTCCTGTGATGACATGTCTTAAAAAGCTGGAATCTGAAGCAGCGCGATTGCACAACTCCTACGAAATTGGCAAATGCTGTTGCTTTTGGTTGACAGTCAAAATGCATGGAACACATTTCGCACTGACTCGCTTTATGTTCACATCTGTTGTTAAAGTGCTTTGAATGGAACCATAAGATGTTCAGATCCTCAGAAATTTTCCTAATAGTCAATCACCTGTTTGATAGCATCAGTTCGCTTTCTCTTTCAACATTCTCTTGGGTTTTTGATGTTGAAGGACTTCTAATCTCGCCTTGTCTTCAATCGATTCACAAACGTGAAATCGTTCGAACCATTTGCAAACCATCTTTCTGGTCACTGCATCACCATAAACTAGTTTTAACATAATGTGTGTTTCTTTAACACTTTTTTGCAGTTTGAAACAAAACTTCATGTTAATGCGTTGTTCGTGATTCATGATTTACAGCACACTTTAAAACACAGCTTCTCTCAACTGTAGCTCATATTCAACTGACTGCACCAAACAAGTTGAAACTTGTCACACACTGTTACTAAGGTGTGACATGCCACTTCCCATATTGAAGATCCCTGCTTTTCCGTTGGATGGCACTCGGCAGCAGCATTCACCGTATTTATTGATTACATGCAATTTAACAGCTTGTTAGCTTGATTTATAACTTTAAAATATTTATACATGAGGTATACGGGCTTCCATTTGTATTTTTGCTCCAAGCCCCTCCAAAATTAGGAAATTGAAAAGGAGTAGCTGGAGAGGGAGAAGATAAATTCAGGGTAGAGTTTCAAGGAGGGAATGATCAGCAGTGTCAGTGCTTCAGAGACTGAAGTCCTGTGAAGACAGAAATGCATCCATTGGATTTGATGACCAGAATTTAGTAAATATTTCAGTTGGTGGTGATGGATTCCAGTTCCATAGGACGAGGTGTACCTGAGAAATTAGGAAGTGGAGACAGAGTGTAGAGGATTTTCCTGCTAGAACCTTGTCTGAGAAAGGAAGGAACTAGAGCAGTAGCTGGAGGGTTGTGCAGGGTCATGGAGGAGGGCTTTGCCATGTTTAAAGTGAGAGAGTCTGGTAAATGTTTGGATGTGCAGGAAAGGACCCAATGTTAAATAAGAGAAGCTTAAGGACAAAGAGGGAATAATTGATGAAGCAAGGCCTATGTTTCAGTGTGTAGGTCAGCGGATTAGCCTTTGAACAGAGGAGGGCTGTTTGAGGAGGCGTTGCGTGTTGGGATGTGTGTGCAGTGCATACATCTGGAGAGAGAGCAGGAAAGGGACTTAATCGGCAATATCATTAACATTGTTTTTTTTTTAGTAATTTTTGGGGTTAGTTTTTAAAAAGTTGATTTTTTCGGTGGTTAGAAAAGATGATATAGGAACATTTGTGACAACATGGATGGATCTTGAGGGTATTATGCTAAGCGAAATAAGTCAGACAGAAAAAGCAGAGAACCATATGATTTCACTGATACGTGGTATATAAACCAAAAACAGCAAAAGAACAAGACAAATAAATGAGAAACAAAAACTCATAGACACAGACAATAGTTTAGTGGTTACCAGAGGGTAAGGGGGTGTGGGGTGGGAGATGAAGGTAAGGGGGATCGAATATATGGTGATGGAAGGAGAACTGACTCTGGGTGGTGAACACACAATGGGATTTATAGATGATGTAATACAGAATTGTACACCTGAAATCTACGTAATTTTACTAACAATTGTCACCCCAATAAATTAAAAAAAAATAAAAAGAAGAAAAAAAAAGTACATCTATAAAACAAATTTGATGTTACCCTCCCATTGTAAGCAGCATTCCCAAATAAAAACAGTATCTGGCTAGGGGGAAAAAAAAAAGTTGATTTTCTACTCCTGGGGATCTGGGATTATACTGTCAGCCACTGGAAATATACACTATAATATGGGGCATAGGCTACAGATGTTGAATCTGCCCTTAATCAGTAATTGTTACTGAGTGGTAACTTAATATTTTAAGTTTCATAAAAACTTCTGATTGCTCAATAGCCTAGAAATCATTTATTATTACATTTATTATATACTGTGTGTCATCAGGCTTTGGAGATGGTTTGTAAGAAGTACGTACATACTGCCTGAATCACACCTATTTTGGGCAAAATATTTTTTAATAGAATTATATTAATACTGTCTTTCCCCCTCCCCCCCTTCTGCTAGTTCCAAAGAACTGCTGGTTTATATTTTAGCTCTTGCCAAGCTGTGAAAATAGTGAAGGATGCTTAGACTGCTTAACATTCACATTGTGAGTAAAAGTTATTTCTGCTACTATTATCTGTATGTTTAGAAAACAGAAATTGAAGATAGTCATTAGCTTGCATGATAATGGTGAGCTTTATGTGTGGGACTGTGGATTTTTCTTAAATTTTACACTTAAGATACAAATACTTCCACTTTCTGTTGATGAGATAAAAAAGGCGACTAATAGTACTGAATGGTTTTAGGTCGTGAGGTGAAATTTCTGTTGTTTTTCAGGTATTTCGTTTTTATTGTAGAAATTTATAGAAATTCTTTATTTATTTCCACATTTGTATGGTTCCAGTAGCCAAATTTAATACAGGGTGTACAGTTAATGGAATGATTTATTAGAAATGTATTTTCTTTTTAAGTATACTTAATTTTTCTGCATTCTTTAATTTTTATATAAGAAATGCTGTTAGAAATAAATCTCTAATTTCTCTATGAAAAATTTAACATATACAAAATCAAATAAAATGTATCTTTTTTAGGAATAATCTGATGCATAAATCTAGATGATGTACATGTGGATATTTATCTCTACTGGGGAAAAAAGCTTGAATTATGTTTATTTGAAACCATTTGTTATATTGCATTTTGAACCAATAGCAAAAAAAAATTACTGAGGAAAGAATGATAAATAGTAAAAGCATTCCAAATGTTTCACTACTTTATTTTCAAACTGCTCTATTTGAAAATGTAAGCAACTCAAATTAATCTGTTTTATAGTTCTTGTAGACTATTCAAAATATGAACACCAAAATGAGATTGCTACCATAGCAAAAGACAATTCTAATTATATTATTCAAATAAATAAACTAAATAAGCCAAAGAAGAATGAAATATTTACAAACCAATAAATCTTTTAATTTGTTAAGTAGGCAAATAGAAGTCTTGGTCCAGCATGTTTTATGTTTTTAATGCATAAGAGATTTAAAAATTTCTACGAAAATATTTCAGGAATACAAGTACATCTTCATAAAGGAGAAAGTTATAATATTTCACCTCTTAGAATGTAAATATCATAATGTCACCTCTGTGCAGTAAGTAGCTTGGTACGAACTTAATTTCAGTATGTTCATGAACTTGATGCTTAGAAGTAGAATGCTCATTACTGCCCTCTTTTGACACAGGGCTGTATAAAGCCTATTCCCTTTTTCTTAGCTTATAAAAATGTTAAAAAGTACATTGCAGAATAGGTTGTGCTTTATATCCTTCCTAGATATTTTTAATAACTTTTCAAATTCTTCCTCTTTTTAGGTACTCTCGTTAATCATCTTTAGAAGACTGGATTTCTGGATATCTACACTCCTCTGTTGACTTTTAAGACATGACAATGCAAACCTATAACTCTGGCAATCATCCATGAACCTTTTATTACATTGAATAATAGCATTTCAAGCTTCCTCAGGGAATACGCAATGACTTCAGCAGTGGTTGACAGTGGAGGTTCTGTTTTGGAGCTTTCCAGCAATGGAGTAGAAAATCAAGAGGTTAGGCATCCAATGTATTTCATTTCTGTTTTTCTTCATAGAATTCAATGCATGAACTAGTTTTGAAATTAATGGGAAACAGGTACTTGAGAATAGAAATGCACAGTATATGAAATTGTACATGTCCATGCCGTGTTTCCTCATTATAATTTAGGTAATAGAAGGTTGAGGGAAGGTACTGCCAGACTCACCTGAATTGTTAGAATGTGCATATATTAGAATGAACTGAACTGGGAGGAAAAAATTGAAAGAAAAAACACAAGTATTAGTTGAGAGATTTAAATTCCCGATAAAATTTATTGTTTTGGACTATAGAGTGTGTAGGTATACACTGTACTTAAATACGGAAATTAAATTCATCTTAAATTAGATTTATGTATCTTCTTTAGTTGTCGTCTTTGTTTTGCGGTTATTCTGTTCCATGTAATTCAGTGTGGGGATCCATCGTATTTTAATCTAATACATATACTTAAGAATTTAGATAATTTATAAATCAGAAAATAAACTCAGGTTTTGATATTTTACACATGTAGAATTTTTTCACTATTAGCATTTTTGGTTATTGGTATTGATAACATTAAAGAATAAGGAATGGGAGTAGGAAAATAACAGTAGCAGAAATATATGGGCTTCTAGGGCCTGGCTTCTTTTCCTATTGTTTAGTAAAGACTATATATTGGGAATGATCTAAATTAAAATATAGTAATGCTGTCACGCTAATGGACAAATACTTGGTTAGAGATGAGGTGGGAAAATGGAGAGTTTACTGTATTAAAAAAATCTGTTCTCTCTGTAGTCTGTGAAAGATACTGCTGTTACTGGTACTTAGTACCAGCACAGTGGTGTAGGTACGTGACTAAGAAACAAGCTAGGACATCAGGCTGTGTGTTCTGGACTCTGGATTCTTTTTCTTGCTTGGTTAGTGTTTGTTCAGTCTTCCAAAATAGCTATGGGCAAGTTCAGTGGGAAGGGGATAAAGTGAAGTTACTGTTTTTCTTTTGTTCTCTGTGGATCTGGTAACTCAAAAGTTCCTATCATATTTGACCTAAAACTGGTCAAAGTCCATTAAGAGAAGCCACAGCTACAGAACACACTTTATTCTCATAATCAACATCTACTTTTTCCTTGAAGATTTACTTTCTGTACGATCACTTCCAGGTATGATTCACCAAAGAGAGTAGGGACTCGGGGGGCTTCCGTCCATACATCACCCAGACCAATTATTGGTTCTTCTTTAAGTGCTTTCTCTTTGTGCTATAGTGTTATTCTGTTGGTATTTAATCCTCTGAGGGGAGCTGCCAAGAACAATAGGCAGAATAATATATTGACCTTGTGCTGATTGGGTATTGTTAATATGGGAAAAGAGTGCAACAGTTTATTTCTGGAAGACTCATATTTTCTTCCTTTACATGGAACCCCAGGTGTTCATGACCTGGAGAACTGATGATTATGGAAGAAAGAATGTGATAAATGGAGTCATTTTACCAATGCACTCTGATTAGTGTATTACCAAGACTTAACGATTTATGTGGTAGCCTTGCAGGTTGGTCACAAGCATTTTAGGTAGTATGGCGCCAGAGTGGGGGAAAATGTTTTAGGGAACTTTTTCTTTAACAAATATTAATTGACCACTTACCTTGTATCAAGTACTTTTTTAGGCACTAGGGATAAAGTATTTCAGAATATCTCTGAAGATATAAATCAGGGCTACAGATGGATGGAGAGGTGGTAGGGGGTATTTTAATTAGGGTGGTCAGGGAAGGCTTCTCTGCAGTGGTATTTTAGTTTAGACCTAAATAAAGTAAGGGATTGGGCAATAGAAACATGTAGGGGAAGAGAATTTCAGGAAAAAAGAAAAGCTGCTAGTATCTGAAATACCTTCTAATTTTACAAAGGGAATTATGAGGACAGTAGTATTTGAAAGATGTATTTTTGTCTTATAAGCAACTTTTCAGGAATGTATCTGTAGTATATATCTATAATATTTATACTCTGAAATGTAGGGTGGGGGAGAAAATAACCTGTTAAGATTTTATAATCATAGCTCCAGAATTGGAAGAAGAAAAACAAATGTATAAAAAGTGTTGGGTACTGTTGTACACCTGAAACTAAGGTAATATTGTATGTCAACTATAATTGAAAAATAAATTTTAAAAAGGCAGTAGTGGGCAAAAAAAAAAGTGGTGGACATTTGGAGAGGTATTAATAATTTTCAGGCTTTGTTTTTATAACTTCATTTCTTACTATAAAAGTAATACATTTTATAAAATTAGGATAATGCTGTTTCTGACAAAGATACCAAAAATGTGAACTACAGTTATAGTAATGAGTGTAGATGTAAAAATCATAAATAAAATAGTTATAAACCCATAAAATGCAATCGTATGCGGAAAAACTGAATTACCAAATAGGATTTAGATACACAAGGGTAATTCAATATTAAGAAAACCATTAATATAATAAATATCCATACTAGTATAATATATGACGTGATATGTTAGTAGGAATAAAATACTTAACGAAATGGGATTTTATGAAATTCAGTATCCATTATTGATAAACTCTTAATAATGTGTGTGTGTGTATACACATATACACGTGCGCATATATATGTATTTCCTTAACACTATAAAAAAATAACTGTTACAAGTCAATAGCCAGAATCCTGTACTGGAGTATTTTTTTTAAAGTTGGAAAGAATATGAGTGCACACACTACCTTTACTATTATTTAATATTTTTCTGCAATCTGGGAAGATAGTGAAAAAATACAAATATTACAAAAGAGACAAAATTATTGTTTACAGATAATATGATCCTGCACCTGGGTAAACCAGAGGGAATCTATAAAAACTCATTAGAACTAATAAGAATCCTTGGTAGTTTGGCAGAAACAAAATTAACACAAAAAATACCTAACTTTCTTTTGTAAGGACTGTAGTTAGAAGAGATCATGGAGGATAAGATCCCTTTCAGAAAATTAACAAAAAAGTAAAATGTTGAGGAATAAATGTAAAAGACATATGGGACTTGTTTGAAGAAAATTCATAATATTGAAGTACATAAGAGAAGACTTTAATAAACAAAAAGATATTTTTTGTACTTAGATAGGAGAGATGGGAAGGGTCAGTACTGTGGAGGATGTCATTTTCCTTCAATTAGTCCATATATTGAATTCTGTCTATCAAATGTATCTAACACATGAAACCACAGTTTTGAAATGTTGGTGCTATCGTGGGAATGTTTGTGTCCTTCCAAAACTCATATGTTGAGTTCTGATCCCTCATGATGATGACCTTAGGGAGGTGATTAGGTCATGAGGGAGGAACCCTTATGAATGGGATTAGTTCTCTTATTAAAGGTTCCAGAGAGTCCCCTACCCCTTCTGCCATGTGAGGCTACAGCAGTAAGTGTGACCCAGACGAGGGCCCTGACCCAGTCATGCTGGCACCCTGAACTTGGACTTCCAGCCTCCAGAACTGTGAGCAGTAAGTTTCTGCTGTTTATAAGCCACCCAGTCTGTGGTGTTTTGTTATAGCAGCCTGAAAGGACTGAGACGATTGGGCAACAGGCAGACAGGACTGTGCTTCCTGAGAAAAGAGCAGGTCTGATTGCACTGGCTTATTGGTTGGAGCCACTTTCTGGACCACAGTGTGGAGAGGAAGAGCTCAAGCGGAGCGAGACAGTCTCACTGAATTGAAACAAAATTTGGGATTTGGAGAGGCTAATGTAACTAATGAGAGGGCTGGAATATCGGAGGAGGAAGCTGCCCAGAGGAAGAATACCAGAACTCTGCCTCAGGTTACCCCAGTCTTTAGATAAGTGAGCTGCCCAGGTGTAGTATGAAATTCTGTGAAGCCCGGCAAAGAAAGACCAGAAAGGTGTGTAAGCTCAATAAATTATTAAAAAATTCACAGAGTTCACTCAGGGCTGGCAGATACTAGAATTCCAACCAAATTAAAGTAGAGTAGAGCAGAGAGCCCAGGACATTCAGTAGAGACTCCAGAAGAGTCATGCCTTATAGTAGGGCTAAGCTAGCCCTAGAATAAAGGGTACTTCAAACTTGTCATGAGAAGGTTTAAAAACAGGCATTGAAAGTTTATCCATAGTAACTTAACTATCCGTCATAGTAAACATTAAAATAAGACAACAAAATGTAGCACCCAACAATGTAAAATTTACATATCTGACACCCAACCATGTGAAGTGCAAAGAAGCTAGAATAATATAACCTATAACTTGGAGGAAACAAATTATAACTTGTCAGTGAAAACAGAAACAGATGATAAAGATGGTGAAATTAGCAGATAAGACTTCAAACTAGCTGTCATAAATATACTGAATAAGTTAAAACATGAACCTCCAATGAGAGGTATAAAAGAACCAAATGAAACTTCCAAAAATGAAATATATACTATCTGAAAAGAAAAATTCATTGGATAGGATTAAAAACAGATTAGGTAGTGCAGAAGAAAGGACCAGTGAATTTGAAGAGAGCAATAGAAACTACATTATGAAGCACAGAAAAAGCAAAAAATCCCAAACAAAAAACCCCTTAGATTTGGTTACCTGTCTGACAAGATCAAGTTGTCTAACATACATGTATTTGAGTCCCAGAATGAGAGGAGAGGAAAACAGAAAAAACAAACAAAAAAACCCACAAAGAAATAATGGCCATAAAAAATCTCCAAGTTTGATGAAGACTATAAACGAAAAGATCTGAGAGAATCTTAAACCCCAAGCAGGACAAAGCATAGAGCAAATAGACACTTGAAGCACATCATAATAAAATTGTTGAAAGCCAATTTCAGAAAGAAAATCTTAAAAGCATCTAGAGAAAAAGATTTCTATATACAGAAAAACAAAGTTAATGACTACAGACATCTTGACCGAAACTATGCAAGTCAGTAGATAATGACTTCTTTAAAATGCTGAAAGACTGAAACTTGTCAACCTACAATTATATATTCAGTAAAAATGTCCTTCAAAATGAAGCCTTTTTTCAGACCAACAAAAGCTGCAAGAATATATCACGAGGAAACCTGTGTTATAAGAAATATTAAAAGCAGTTCTTTAGGCAGAAGATAAACGAGACTTAGATATACCAAATGGAAACTCACATATACATAAAAGAATGAAAAGCACTGAAGAAATAGCTAATGTGTGAGTAAATATTAAATACTGTTTAAAATCAGTTTTTAATTTTTAAAAAGCTAATTGTTTATAACAAAAATATGAACAATGTGCTGGGGTTTATAAGGTGACGTAAATGTATGATGATGGTAGAACAGGATGGGATGAGGGAATTGGAAGAATACTTGTGTAAGCTTTTTATATTACACATAAAATAATAATAATTGTAGATTAACTGTGGTAAGTTAAACATATTATAAAGTCTAGAGTACCACTAAAAACTGAAGCAAAGAAGTATAGCTAATAAGCCAGTATTTGAATTAAGAAGGGTACTAAAAAATACTCATTTGAAAAGACAGAATAAAAGGAAGAAGGACAAATAAATGAAACAAATAATGAACAAAGATCGTTAGATTTAAGTCCTGTTTTATTGATAATGTTAATTGTAAATATTCTAAACAGTCCAAATAAAATGCAGATATTGTCAGATTGGGTAAAAAAAAAAGGCAAACCTATTTTTTCCCCCTTCTTCTGCCTCCCTCCGCCCGCACCTCCACTTGGGTTCAAGCCATTGTTTCTCAGTCTAGTTGTGTAGGATGCGTCTCCCTGGCCCATGCTGGTATTATGAGCCTTGCACTTCCCCGGGCTGAGGCAGTTGGTCGCCGGTTGTCAGCTGCTCACAGCAGCTCAGGGCAGTTCTTGCTGGCTGCCGGCTGCTTGAGCAGCCCAGCTCCAGGGAGAGCTCTTGTTCACAATCTTAGCTGTGGTGCAACTCACTGGCCCATGTGGGAATAGAACTGGCGACCTTGGCGTTAGGAGCACTGCGCTCCAACCACCTGAGCCACCAGGCCTGCCTGGCAAACCTATTTATGTTTCATATGAGAAATTCATTTTAAGTATTAATGCAGCTTAAAAGTAAAACTATAGAAATAGATATACCATGCAAATTTAATCATAAAAAGACTGAAGTGGTTTCAGGACAAGAGTATTACCAGGGATAAACATAAACATTTCGTCAAGAAGACTTAGCCCTAAATATGTATGCAATATTAGAGCTTCAAAATACATGAAGCATAAACTAACAGAACTGAAAGAAATAGATAAATCCACAGTATTAATTGGAGATTTCCTCTCGGTAATTGATAGAACAATTAGTGAATCAGTGAGGATATAGAAGACTTGGCAAACATTATCAATCAACATCACCTAATGGACATTCATGGAACACTACCTAACAGCACCAGAATACACATTCATTTCAACTGCATGTGGACAATGAACCAAGAAGATCATATGCTAGGCTATATGTCTCATAATTTTTAAAGGATTGAAATCATACAGAAAAGGTTGTCTGACTAAACCAGAATTATATTAGACATTAGCACAAAAAAGATGCTTGCTAAAATCTCCAAATACATGGATAATAAATAGCTCACTTTGATAAAACCCATGGATGATAGAAATGCAAATTTAAAATGCAAATTGAGCCCACAAGGAGATACTACTGCATAGTTACACAGAGTGGTGAAAAATACAAAGAGTAATACCATGTGTTGGAAAGGATGTAGAGCAACTGGAATTCTTGTACATTTCTAGTGGGAATGTAAAATAACCACTTTGGAAAATAATTTGACAGTTTTTAAAAAGTTAAATGTACACTTGCCATATGATCTGGTAATTTGACTCAGGTAATTATGGAATGGAATGGAAAGGATGGGAGGGGAAGAGCAGGATGTCACTAGGAGCGGTGCAGCCATATGAACATAGGTGAATGGATTAACAATTGGTATCCATACAACGGAATTCTTAACAATAAAGATAAATTAATTGCTGACACATGCAACAACATGTATAAATCTCAACATTATGTTTATTTGAAGAACTCAGACCCAAAAGAGCACAAACTGCTGATTCCTTATATATGAAATTTTAGAAAAGGCAATTTATAGGGCTTGAAATCAGATTGGTGGTTGCCTAGGCCCCTGTAGGTGGGGTGGGAGGAGTAGGTGGTACTGATGAGGGTTTGACTGATTTAGGGGGAGCAAGGGAACCTTCTGGTGTGATGGAAATGTTCTAGTTCTTGATTGTGATGGTAGTCGTAGGGATGTCTACATTTGTGAAAATACCTAGGGAAAGTCAATTAAAAACAAATTATTTGTTGAGATAGATTCTTCCACAGTTTTGCAAATGGTATTTCTTGTTAAAGTTTTCAAATTACCCCTATAGGCTTTAAGGGTTTGTTTGTTTGTTTGTTACTGTTGTTCCATTTGTTATTTTTAAATGAAAAAAAGGAAGTATTTTGATTTTTCTTAGTTATACAGGATTATTGTAAAACACAGTAAACTCAGACATACTGAGAAAATGAAAATCCCTTGTTGATCACCTCTCTAACAAGGTTAGTGATAGTTTGAGATGTGTATTTCCAGACTTTTTAATGCATATGTAAGATAAATATATAAATAGAATTATACAGTAGAACTGTCCTGTTACCGCCCCCCCCCCCCTTATTTGTATCATGGATATTTTTCCATGAAGTATATAGATATCTGCCTTAACCTTTTAATTGATGTTGAATAGTCCATCATTGTGTGGATATATGGTAAAGATTTAATCCATTACTGATGGGCTTTCTTTTTCCTTCTTTTCTTTTTTTGCATCATGACCATCGCGGTTAGGGGACTTGTCTTAAAATTTTGTTTGCTTAGCAAGCGCACTGCATTTATTTTAGTGACATATTTATTTGGAGTGGTTCCTGCGGTAAACTGTTGAGGGGAAATTAGTTCCCCAGAGCCTGACACACTGTGTGTTTCATTTTTGATAAGGCTTTGAAGGTGGCCTTACTCTACCACAAAAGAAGAAATGTGAAACAAATTTATATATTTTTAATATACTCCTGAATTTCATGTCTTTCAGTGTATTTGTAACAGGGATGAAAGGGTAACAATATACTGCCTTCAGCCATTATACGGTATTTATGTTTGGAAACTTGTGATCTACTTGGAGAGCAATGACTTGAGTGCGTTTACAAAAGCGCTGTGGAGGTGAACACTGCAGTGTTGCACGGGTCCTGCCTCTTTAAGATTCTCTCTCCTTGAATGAAGTTTTTGAGATCACTGTTAGTGTTTATAGTCGGGTTGCCAGAGAAAATATAGGCTGTTCTTTTGAATTTCAGACTAACAACAGATAACTCTGTAAGTATGTCCCAAATATTGCATAGGACAGTCTTTTTTTTCCCTTTTTTCTTTCTTTAAAATTTCCAGGCCGATTTTATTAAGCTTATGCTCAAGTACAAGGGAGACAGCACAGAGGAAAGGAAGGTCCTTGGAACTGGCTCTGGGGCTGGGCTCTGTTCTGGCTGCTTTCATAAGCTGGGGACAAAGCAGGACCCCGGAAATGGCAGGCTTTATGAAAAACGCCGGCTTTTTGAAAGTCGCGGGCTTTCTTTACCGTTAAGTTGCCTAGTAACCATGTTCAAGCCTATGCATGGGACATTTTTACACTTATTATTCATTATCTGAAATTCAAATTTAACTGGATATTTTATGTTTTTATTTGCTAAGTCGAACAACCTTAGATTATGGGGAACTAAGTAGGTTGTGCCAAGGCCTGCTGAATCTTGATTTCATTCAAATTATTATGTAATTTGGTGACTTGAGCAAGATTGTTGTGATCCTAAGTAAAATAATTTAGTGGATGTGTAAGTTTTTGCTATTCTTATAAAACAGAATCCTGATTCCATTTCTACCCTTATTCCCTAGTAAAAATAGCTAACTCCTCTGTACAGTACAAAGCAACAATTATCTGCAGTCTGTATGCAGTGGCCTGTGGTCCCCTTTCATTTGGTAGAGAAAAAGCTTGTGACGTTACTTGGCATTGTAGATTAGCAAATGTTGAAACTATGAAAACCTGTTAATATTAAAATGTCTTGAGCTTTATCATTCTTCGAAGCAAGCTACACATACTTAAATGCCACTTCAGTTTATACGAAATGTACGTTGTTGGGGAGGATATAAAAGTTGATTCTTGATCTCAAACATCTTACTGTCTTGTCCAGGAGTTGGATCTGTAAACATAATTATAATGCAAGATAATGAACAGTGGTAATATTTGGCAAACAACGTGTTCTAGAAGTACTTACATGGACAAACTGATTCAGATTGGGGGCTTACAGAAGACTCCCTAAACTGGGCCCTGAGTGGATGAAAAGGATTTGGGCAGATATGGAAGGTAGTTTCAGGCTGTAAAGTAACATAAACAAAAGTCATTGAAGCTTTTACCTTTGGGAATTAGGGGCAAAGCAAGTAGTTGAACAGCTATGTGAAGTAATATAGGAAATAAGGCTGTAAAGTGGTGTATTTGTTTCTTTGGGCTGTTGTAACAAAGCACCATAAACTGGGTGGTTGAAACAAGATATTTGTTCCCTCTCAGTTCTGGAGGCTGGAAGCTCGTAATCAAGGTGTTGGCTCTAAGGGATTATCTCTTCCGTGTGTCTCTCCTAGCTTTTGGTAGCTTCAGGCGTTCCTTGACTTGACGATGGCGGCTTCCCTCTGTCTCTCTGTGTCCAAATTTGCCCTTTTTATAAGGACATGGTCATATTGGACTAGGGCTCATCCTAATGATGTCATCTTAACTATCATTTGCAAAGACCCTACTGGTAGTGGGAGTTAGGACTTCCAACATCTTTTGGGGGACACAGTTCAACCCTTAACAGGTGGGTTGATGGTTACATTTCAAAGAGTGTTACAAACCATTGTTTAATATGTTAAACTTTCCTTTTAGACAAATAGGGAGTCATGCAAGGGTTTTGTACAAAGAATACAAACAATTCTGATTGTAATGTGAAAAGAGGCCCGCCATAGTTGAGGGCAAGTAGTATTACTATTGTTACAATGCAATAATAGCTTCCACTAATTGAGTATTTACTATGTGCTAGACACTGTGCTAAGTACTTTGTGCATATTTAATTTTCAAGGGACTTTGTGAAGTATGAATATTATAATCTTTCTTAAATATGAAGAAACTGAAGTTTAGAGAATACAGGGTGGGGAAATAGGGAGATATGTTGATCATTTGTTCCAGTTGCACATGTGAAGTTTGAAGTATTGACTGAATATTCCTGTAGTGATGTTTAAAGTGGGTAGTTTAAAATTTGGGTCTGGAGTTTAGGAGATGGGTCAGAGGGAAAGACAAATATTTAGTAATCATCAGCAGAGACGCGCTATTTGAAATGATAAGCATGGGTCGGCTTGCCTGGGATAGCAGTATAGAGGAAAAGAAAGGAGATGCCGAGGACAGAACTCTAGTGGGCTACATTTGAGTCACCGGAGATGGAAGAAGAGTCAGAGGAGATGCTTGAAAGTAGAGTGGTAGAAAGAGACCAAAATTGATGGAAGAAAGAATTTTTAAAATGAGGCGATGGTCATTGTGTAGTCTGCAGAATGGCAAACAAGGATGAAAACAAATAGAATTTGGTCTTTATTGACATATTGAGAGAAGAATTTCAGTGAGGGGGTGGAATCCAGATTACAAGTATATGTAGATAATGAGTCAAGGAGTTACTGTCTTTCTGAGAAGTGTATGCAGGTATAAGGAGCAAAGATATGGAGTTCAGCTGAAAGAAAGGAGACGATTTTTTTAAAATAAAAAAAAGATTTTTGTTTTATTATGGTTAAAGGGAAGGGACCATTGAAATGTCAAAACAAAACCCAACTAAGATGTAAGAGAGAGAAGAGTGGGTCCAGAATCCTAATTGGTGGGGAAAAGAGTATAGATGGAGGAATTGGCCTTTTACAGAATTCTAGTCCTCAAGTATTTCGTCGTTTAGAAAGTTCGATTTATTTCCTACTGGTAGGATGAGAGGATGGGTGGTTCAGAATATAAAATAATCTCAGATTAATGTTACTATTAAATGTAGATTTAATTAGATTTCAGGGGAATGAAAGAAGTTTTAAGTCCTTTGGATTATATATAAGTAAAATATTCGCTGCTTGGGTTAATACTATTTCAGATGCAACCGTGTTTCCCTGAAAATAAGACCTAGCCAGACAACCAGCTCTAATGCATCTTTTGGAGCAAAAATTAATATAAGACCTAGTGTTATATTATACCCGTTATTATATTATGTTATGTTATATTATATTATTATATTATAAAGACCCGGTCTTATGTCTTAAAATAAGACCGGGTCTTATATCAATTTTTGCTCCAAAAGACGCAATAGAGCTGATTGTCTGGCTAGGTCTTATTTTCAGGGAAACACAGTACTTGTGATATTGCTTTCTGAGTTTCTGATGAGTCTGCCTACCTATGCTTCTCATTAACAGCTGTTTTATAGCTGGGTGGTGCTACCTATGCGTTGACCGAGGGGCATGGTGATTCAACTTTTATTATATATAATTCGTGAGAATGAAATTTTTTAACAGTAAAAAGTTACTCACATTTTTTGCCTTTATACAGTGTGTGGAATTCAGTGTTAATATTCAGCATGTACTTTTTAAAAAAACTTTGCTTTATCTTTGTTTTTTAATTTAAAATTATTTTGTGAAATGTTTGATACAAAGTGAAGCGTGTATAAAATATATTTCAGTTTAAGCATAATAAAAAGAATACATATTATCCATCAGTCAGGTTAAAAAAATAGAAATTACTAGTATTTTAGAATACTACGTGTGTCCTTTTCTCATGTCCCCATCCTCGTCCCCAGAGGTGCCATTATCCTGGTTCTGTGTTGTCATTCCTTTTCTTTATAGTGTTAGTTATTGTCTGTGTATATATTCCTAAACAGCACATTGTTTACTTTGAAAAAATGAATAGTGACCAAGCTAACTGAGTTAGGAAGGGGCAGCATTACCATAGTTGGATGAAGCTCCAGGAAAAGGGCTGACTAGTTTGGCGTCAGGTTCATTGGGTTTCAAGAGCTGTCATTCAGGCAGTTGGTAAGCAGTGTCACGAGGTAGTTCTTGGAAGCATGGGGCCATCTTGGTCAGGCATCGGGCATGTTTGTTCTGCAGATTTATGGTCACATGGAAAGAGTGCTGCTTTTTTTTTGGGGGGGGGGTTCCCTCGCTCTTTGTGATCTTCTTCTGGCACTTAGGAGTGGAGCAAAGCAGAACACACCCAGGAGGTGAAATGAGTGTTCTCAGCTGATCCAGGTAGCAAGGTAATGTGAGGGGAAGAGGTTCATCAAGACAAGCCAGATATGAGTGAAAAGCTAGAAGAGGCTTATGTGGGCATTCTGTCCTTTGGAACAGTGTCAGCGGTTGTCTTGATGTTGACAGTTTATCCTGCTGTCCCAGAGTCCCACTGCTACAGTCTGGACTGGCTGCCCTGTAAATCCAGTGCACAGCTGGCATCCTGGAAGCTCTTCACAGCCCTCCTGAAAATTAGTGTTACCTCTCTCTCATGTTGCTCTCCTATATTCTGTATCTTAAGTTGATTTTTTTAAATTAAAAATTGGCTCTTTTTTTGATGGAATATATTCTCCAATTGTTTCTTGAGAAAGGATGCATGGAAGGTAAATGTTTTGAGATCTTTTCATGTCTGAGAAAACCTTTATTCTACTTTCATAAGATGGTTTGACTGGGTGGAAAATTCTAGGTTGGAAGTAATTTTCCTTTGTAATTTTGAAGAAATGGCTCTATTGTTAACATCTTTCCAGTTTGATGGTTGAGAAGACTGAAGTGCGCCTGATTCTTCGTATGTGACCTGTATTTTCTTTCTAGAAGCTTCTCTTTTGTCCCCAGTATTGTGATATTTCACAGTAGTGTGCCTCAGTGTAGGTCTCCTGTAACGTTTTTATACTAAACATTTGGTAGGTCCTTTCAAATTAGTACCTTATGTCTTTCAGCTCTAGAAAAATGTCTGGAATACTTTGATTTCTTTGCAACCTTCCCCACCACCCACTCCCCAGTTTCTTTTTCTGGAGCTCCTGTTATTCAGATATTAGACCTCCTGAACCAGTCCTCTAATGTTCTCTTTTCTCTCCTATTTTCCATTGCCTTATCTTTTTTCTCTGGTTCCTGGAAGACTGCCTCAATTTTATCTTCCAAGCCTCTGTTTTTCCATCTTTGTTATTGTGTTTTTAATTTTTAAGAAGTTTTTATTTTTTAATGTTATTAAATTATATTCTTTTCTTGTCTTAAGGTTATAATATCTTCTCTTATTTCTGAGGAATATGAATATATATAATATATATGAATATGAATATATATTATATATGTATATTGTACACACACACGCACACATATAAGTATGTCTGTATATGTTCTGTGTTAGAGGCTTTTCCTTGGTTGTCTGCTCATAATTAACAGTGGAGGACTGAAAGGCTGATGGGAAACTGGTTTTGGTCCAGCACTGATACTACATAGCAAATGTGCCTAATATATCTCAAAGATGCTCTTGTTTCTCTTTCTGGAAAAGTAACTCTCCAGTCTTCTACTGAGGTGGGGAGGGATGGTTGCCTAGCATCACGGCAGAGGAAGCAGGTCTAGGAATCAGAATGCTTTTCGACCAACTTTAATGGAATCTTCCTTGTTTTACCCTCCACTCCCCGCTTTCTCTATCACCTGCCTATCCTACATTTCCGAACGTAATTGTTACTGCCTTCTGTGCATTCTCCAGTGTAAAATAAGTTGTTCTCAGCTTTGTTTTTGCTGCCAGGCTATGATTTGGCTTTCCTAGGTCTTCTAAACCACTTAGTATTCACCTATTCACTTTCAGTCTTCCAAGATTTTGTTGCTCTTACCTCTTCTCCTTATGTGTTTATGTGTCAACGTCTCTTACTGTGTTTTAGTGGGCTTTCATGAGAGAGTGAAACTATATGCATGTTTTCAATTTGCCATCTTAATCCAAAGCCCTGATTATTTAAAATGTTTAATCTCTATGTCTCACCTCTTGAGACTTGAAAAGATTGTTAGCCTTTTTCATCTCTTGTTTTTATGTTCATATTTATAATATGCGAAGCTCATTGTGTGGATTCCTTGAGACTCTGTGAACTCAAGGATTTATAACTGAATCCAGAATTTGTGAATAAAAAGGTTGATTGTTTTTTAAATTTTGCTCTTGTAGGAAAGTGAAAAGGTTTCTGAATACCCAGCAGTGATTGTGGAGCCAGTTCCAAGTGCCAGATTAGAGCAGGGCTATGCAGCCCAGGTTCTGGTTTATGATGATGAGACTTATATGATGCAAGATGTGGCAGAAGAACAAGAAGTTGAGACCGAGAATGTGGAAACAGGTAGACATTTCATAAAATGCTTATTATTTATAACGTTCTTATTTTGTAAGTAAGTGTCAACATTACTATTGCCAGATACATAATATATCAAAGAACCTCTTTGTAATGCTATGTAGTATAGATTGGAAACTAGTGGAAATCTCTTGTAAGGGAATTTATAGAGATACAAGAAGTTCTACATTATAATTTTTTGAGGTATAACAGAATCTCATACCATGGAGCCTAAGGACAAAATTACAGGCCCACAATAATTAAATTATTTTTATTGTTTTTTCCCCGGGAGTGCGAATAACAGCTAGTTGTTATTTACTTATAGAAGTAAATAGGCTAGTATATGAGGATAACTTTTTTAATTTAAAAAATAAGTATAGTATTCTCATTCTACAACAGATTAAGAGTTTCTTTGAATCAGTATTTTGGGGCAGTATAATTCATTTTTCTTAGGTCAGAAGCATCTTTGTAGTAGCCTATCAGCTTCCTCTTTTTGTCATCTCAGGAGTTACGGTATTTCAGTTTGTCTGTGGCGAGATAACTGTATGTTTAATTGGGTGTTAGTATGTATAATTCTTGGAGAACCTTTTAATTTTTGCTATTGACCCTTAAGTAAATTTACCTGTAGGATTGTAGTGGCTATTTTGTAACAAACATTAAAATTTATCTTTAGCTATTAATGTGGGAACAGAATCCTTATGTTTGGTTTACAATCCTAATAAAAATGTTTAAGTATTTAGATAAATTTCTATAAATGCAGCAAAGTCTCATGATTAAAAATTTTCAGTATTTGATATATTGTGCTTGTTGAGGCCCAGTCGCACTCCCTAGGACTGGCTTAAAGCTGGTCTTCCTCCAGCTCTATTTTTTGTTGAGTTGAGGGGTTGGAGCAGTGGTGTCAACAGTCTTCAGAGCAGTGGTGTCAACAGTTTCAGCAAATCCCATGTGATTGGTAATCAATTCATTTTATCAAAACAGGTTGCTAAACACTTCATAAAGACTTCAAGACTAGTCTGGTGTGGTACCTGATTTATAATAGATAATTCAAAGGGCAGGAAGATACGTGTATTTTTCTGATAGTTTGGAGAGTTTTTCAGGTAGAACCTGGAAGTCTAGTGGCAGAGATGAATTTTCTTCTTGAGGAAAAGCATGGGAAGAACAGCTAAAAGTATTATGTTTGATGATATTTTGAAGTAGCTATTGTAACTGATTGTATTATAGGAGCATAACTAAACAAAACTAATAGCACAAGAAAAAAGTATGATAGCTAAAGTTGAATGTAAAAAAATAGAATGTGTGAAAAATGAAAACTACAGTGCCAAATTTGCATCAGTGGAAAATTATGGCATTTATCACATTAAAATATCAGAGTAGTCAGCCAGATCTTACTGATTGTACAAGTGATGGTCAGTGCTTCATTAATTTAAATTTCTCAGCTAAAAACAATTCCAAGTAGGAATGAAATATAATCCATTTAAAGCATTTAATTTGCTTGGTCTTGAACTCTGAGGGTAATGCTTTTATTTCAGGATAGAGATATGAGTGATTGTGATATTGAAAAAGGGGATATGCAAAATCTGGGTAAAAGAACAGCTACTTTTGTGATATTTTAAAAGTACTTTTTGAACACTTGATAATATTTTTTAGATTTATTTTTCTTCAACACAAAAAAGAAATGTTAATAAGTAATTCACATTACTCTAAAATAGTCTAAATGTTCCTGCAAAGTTCATCTTACATTTTTAATTCCGTACTGGCTTATGGATTTTTAATGAAATCTATGCTTACTTCTAAAAATAAAGAATAGTGTAGAATTATTGTCTGTCTTTACAGGACAACCCTGTAACAACTTAGAATTTTTCAGCTATAACTCTTTTAAAGGCAATGTTAAATTCATAGTGAAAACTGCTGGCTCATACATGTATAATTACAACAGTTTAAAACACTCGCATTTAGTCATCATAAGGCATGCAGATCATAGAGTGTATAATATACGAAGTTACGTTAAAATACTGTCACTCATGGGTTTTTAATGTAACATTATAAGGATCATTAATATGTATAGATTAGTTTAGAATAGCTAATCCGAGCTTAATTTTGTTTTTATTTAAAGAATCAAATGCATTTTTAAACCAGTTAAAATCTGAATAAATTTTTATTCCTCTGACATTGAAAACATGACAAATGAATAAAGGTTGTTGTGATTCATCCTAAGGCATGTTCCCTGTTAGGCAGTAGATTAAGGTCAAGCTCGTTTCTGTGGTGATATAGTTTTAACTTAAATTCCAGACATGTGTGAATTTTGGAGAAGAGTCTGACTAGGAAAAAAAGGGAAGGAATATTGACAGGATGGCTACAGCAGTTTTTATTTGGTGGATTGGTGGAAATGAGATTCATACAGAATAAGATTTCCTTTTGTACATCTAGGAAACACTTTCTGGAATGCTCCTACATTATAACTTAGATTATATTAGTCTAAAAATGTTCATAATATTTATTGACCTGTATGTCAGTTGTCGGCATGTTTGCATTGAACATTTTCTTTCATTCCTGTATCCCCATATGTATATATCCACACCAGAAACAATGTTCGTGCCAACCAGGCAGGAGTACTGAAATCTTCTAATGATGTGTACTTAGCCATCTTCGTTATTTTGTGAATAAAGTGACTTCTCATTTTGTTAGGTATAATTATAGGCTATTTTGCTTCACCTTTTTGTATTCTAAAAGTCTGCATTTCCCTCACAGACCTTATATGCAATAGTAATCCTCTCTTAAATTTTATAGGAAAAACAAAACATATTTTGAAACTTTAAAAATAAGCATATTCATCTAAGCCTATAAACTGCTTTTTGATGATAACTGAGGATTAATAATCATGAGAAGCCTTTCAGGAGTAGTGATGCAGGGTGGGCGAAGGGTGGTGGTGACCGTGGCGGGCCGCTGCGGACTCCGCCAGCTCTGGGGGCTGCTCTGGAGGGTAAGCTGCGCGTAGAGAGGAGTCTCCTGCATTCCCTACTAAGATTTGAAAAGCAGTTTTTATGTTTACTGAAAAAAAAAATTATATATTTGTAGTAAAATTTAAAAGGTTATAACAGATTACCATTTAAAAAGTAACAAGTTTATGCCAATGTGATTAATAGTAGATAAGTCTTAATAGAAATCTTTTAAGACATGTCTGAGAAGATTGAGCTTTTAGGATCTGTTTCTTCATCTTACACCTTAACTTACTATATTTATCCTCTTAACCTTCCATTTAACTTTATGAGAATATATCAATAAATACTTTACATTTGTTATGTGCAAGGACACTGTTTGCAACATGTTTCTTTCCCACAGGGAGTTAATTTAGTTAAATTAGAACACACACACACTATAATCAAAATACAAAGCAGTATAGAATCAATTGAGTGCAATTTACAAATTCAAAGAAATTTTCAGAAGAGGACAGTTCAATTTACGGTATTAGGGAATGTTTTAGAGAAAGTACAGGAGGACAGATGGGCAGATAGGAGGCAGGTGGAAGGCACTTTAGACTAAGGGAAATGTCATTAATAAATGGGTGGAATATTGAAATTCAAGGTATGTTTAAAAGATATTGAGTAAATAAGACATTGACAGGAGGTTCCATTAAGAGTTGTGACTAGATTGTGATATGAACCCAACAGGCAGAAGTTAGGCATATAAGGTGCAGAAATATTTGGAAGGTTTTGAGTAGAAAGTACTATGTATTGAGTATCTCAGTAGACAGAATGAATTGTAGGGTAAAAGATGAAGCAGGAAGACTAGCTGTTGTACTAGGAATCAAGGGATGATTTGAGAAATAGTCAAACAAGGTAGAAGCGATAGGAACAGAGGAGCTCATGTAAGCCATACTGCTAGGTAAGGTCTAACGACATGACAGATTGGAGGAGAGACATAGGTAAGACATTACTCAGGTTTCTGACACTAAGTGATGGTGATAGGATCATCTAGGGAATTGAGGAAGGCAGTTTTGGGAAGCAGATAAGTTTGGTAATAGGCGTGTTGATGTTGAGATTGAAGCTGAGTGTGTAAGGGGAAGTATTTAGGTATTTAAAGATGCACAAATGTATAGTCAGGGTCCCATCACAAAGGAGATGGCATACTCAAATTAGGATATTTTAAGGAACATTTTAATAAATGACTAGTTACAAATATGTAGGCAAACTTAGGGTACCCATAAGAGATAGGGTGGTGCTTGAGAGCCGAAGTAACAGAGCTGTTTCTGTCCTTGGCTCTTGGGCTAAAGGGAGGGAAGGGTCACCAGAGAGTCTTGGAGAGAGGGTCACCTTGGGAGAATCCTGGCACCTTTGGTTAAAGGGCACAGCTGGCTTGAGGGCGATGGCATAGAGAGGGAGGGAGCCAGGGAATAAGTACTCTGATTTTATTTCTCCTTCCTTCCTCTAATCCCTTGCAAGGCACTCCATTGACCAAAACCAACCTGAAACCTAGGACAATAGATCTGGAGGGGAAAACAGAACATACGTATCTGGTACAACTGAAGCTTAATAAAGAAAGGTCAAGGAGAGACTGATTTGGGGATCAGGCTCATTGAAGCCATGGAAATAAAGGAAATCTCCAAGGGGAAAGGTATTTGAGAAATTTCCTCTAAGGGGAAGATATTAAATTCTGTATTTGTCTCTCTGTGATCAGGAACAAAGGGCACAGAATTAAGGGATTAATTTTAGGGAATGTTTACATTTCGAGGAACATGAAGAAGCCAAAGAGTAGTCAGATACGATAGAAAATTCTGGGTGACTATTCCTGAGTTTTTTTTGTTTGTTTTTTATTTAGGTTTTTTAACAAAATTAGTTTCATGTGTACAAAGCATCGTAATAATTAGACATTTAAACCCCTCATAAAGTGATAACCCACCCCCCAAGCTACTACCTGTCTGACATCTTATATAGCTGTCACAATGCCATCGACCATCTTCCCTATGCTGTACTCCACATCCCGTGACTATATATACCTATATATTAGTTATAGTTGACATTCAATACTATTCTACTTCAGCTTCAGGTGTACAGCACATTGGTCAGACATCTACGTAGTCTATGACATGATCCCCCTGATAAGTCCAGTGCCCACCTGGCACCTTACATGATCTTTACAACATTGTTGATTATGTTCCTCAGACTGTATTAACTATCAATTTGTGTTTCTTAATGCCTTCACCTTTTCACCCTGCCCCCAACCCCACTCCCATCTATCACGCTGATAGATCTAGTACCAATATTATTGACTATATTCCTTACTCTATACCCCACATCCCCATGACTACTGTGTGACACCCAATTTGTACTTCTTAATCCCTTCCCCTTTCACCCATCCTTAACCCCCTCCCATCTTAAAGAATTCCCTTCAAGATTCCTTGTAATAATTGTTTGGTGGTGATGAACTCCTTCAGCTTTTTCTTGTCTGGGAATCACCTTATCTGTCCTTCAATTCTAAACGACAGCCTTGCTGGATAGAGTAATGTTTGTTGTATGTCGTTGCTTTTCATCACTTGGAATATTTCCTGCCACTCCCTTCTCACCTGCAAAGTTTCTGTTGAGAAATCAGCTCCCAGTTTTATGGGAGCTCCCTTGTAGGCAACTAACTGCTTTTCTCTTGCTTCTTTTAAGATTCTCTCTTTGTCTTTAACCTTTGGCATTTTAATTATGATGTGTCTTAGTGTTGGCCTCTTTGGGTTTATCTTGTTTGGGACTCTCTGTGCTACCTGGGCTTGTATGTCCATTTCCTTCGCCAGGTTAGGGAAGTTTTCTGTCATTATTTCTTCAAACAGGTTTTCAATTCCTTGCTCTCTCTCTCCTCCCGCTGGTACCCCTGTAATACAAATGTTGGTACACTTCATTTGTTGGTCCCAGAGGCCCCTTAAACTCACCTCAGTTTTTTGGATTCTTTTTTCTTTTTGCTGTTCTGATTGGGTGTTTTCTGCTACCTTGTCTTGTACACCGCTGATTGGGTCCTCTGCCTCATCGAATCTGCTGTTGATTCCCTGTAATATGTTCTTCGTTTCCATTGTTGTATCCTTTATTTCTGACCGGTTCTTTTTCATGGTTTCCATCTCCATTTTTATGCTTCCTGTGTCCCTGTTGAAGTTCTCCCTGACATCAGTGAGCATTCTTTCAGCCAGTGTTTGAAACTCTGCATCTAGTAGGTTGCTTATCTCCATTTTGCTTAGTTCTTCTTTTTCTGGAGCTTTGTTCTGTTCTGTTATTTGGGACATGTTTCCTTGTCTCTCCATTTTGGCTGCCTCCCTGTGTTTGTTTCTATGTATTAGGTAGGGCTCCTATGTCTTCCGGTCTTAGCAGAGTGGCCTTATGTAGTAGGTGTGCTGTGGGGCTCAGTGACACAGTTTTTCTGGTCACCTGAGCCACGGGCTCTAGGTGAGTCCCTTGTGTGGGTTGTGTGTGCCCTCTTCTTGTAGTTGAGCCTTGGTTGATAATTGCACATCAGTGTGAGGGACTGACCCTTGCGCTCACTGGTTGTGAGGACTGGCCTTGACTACAGTGGAAGGGTTGTTGTGCAGGGGCTGATCCTACAGAGCAGGATCTGCCTCAGCAGGACTCTGGTGCCCGCCCAGTCCGCCCCTTGGGTGTGTCGTACTTGGAGGCGGAGGCTGCTGGGTAATGCTCTGGCTCGTTTTGAAGCTGGCCACTGGGGGCGCCAGCGCCAGGACCACCTTGGAGAGGATCCACTGTAGGTCTCCTTAAGGCACAGCCTGTGCCCCAGGGGCCACTGGGCAGGAGCCACAAAGAAATCTGCTGATGGCTGCCACCTGTGCTGTGCTGGGAAGCGCCTTGAGAGACTAAGCCATGAAATGTGGCCGGCTGCTGCTAAGGCCTCGCTTAGGGCAGCTCAGCCAGAGGTACAGGACACGCTCAAGCCAGATGCTGCTTGTCTGGGTTCTGTGAGCCTCTGAGAGAGCCTAGGAAAGTCTGCAGCTTGAGCCAAGGCAGGCGGTCTACACGAAAAAGCCACTGGAAGCGGCCTGGGTGTGCCTGAAAGTTGGGCGTGGTGAATGAACAGCAGAGACTCAGATATGGCGGCCACCTGCGTCTGCAAGCGAGGAAGGGGGAGGCTCAACAAAGAAACAATGGCCTCCGCCAGCTCCCCCATCCGGGAGAAAGCCGCCTCTCCAGCCCCTGTCCAAGCCAGACAGCTCAGTTCTCCCCCGTATGTCCCTGCCATCTCTCCAGTTGCTGCTCTAGAGCTGGAGCTCAGCGAGTGATTCCGATGGTGGGTAAGTCCACGCACAGGCCCTTTACGAGGAGCGCCTGGGAGTGCAGCCGCCCTCCGTCTCGGTCAGTCACAGTCTCTGCTGGTTTTCACAACCAGAAATTAGGGGACTTCTCTCCCCGCCACTGGAACCCTGGGCTGGCGTGGGGCTGGATCTCTCACTCCTTTAGGGGATGGGGTGACCCCCACAGCCAAAATAGCCCTCCCGGTCTTTAATGGTCACACGCGGGTGTGGGACCAGCCCGTTCCACGTCTCTGCCCTTCCTACCGGTCTGGAGGTGGCTGCTTCTCCGTGTCCTTAGTTGAAAGTTCAGCTTGATTTTAGGCGATTCTCAATAATGGTTGTTTCGTAGATTGGTTGTAGTGTTGACGTGGTTGTGAGAGAAGGTAAGCACAGCATTTACCTAGTGCGCCATCTTGGTTGTCTCGCGGAGGTTGTTTTTTTTGTTTTTTCCTTTTTAGCCTTTTAAATAGCTCTCTTTAGTAGGAAAGGTTAGAACATTAATTTAGTCCTTGTTTCAGATTTCCACTTTATCACTTGTTAGTATTTAACCTTTTCAGAGTCTGTTTCACTGTCATAAAGTAGGAATTCAAGGTTGTGAGGAATACGTACAATAAATATGTAAAGCATAGTGCTTATTACTTAGTAAGTTCTCCGGAAGTGTTCTTTTAACTTCATTAGCACCTTTCCTTGTGCCTTCAAATATGGAGAAGGTCTTTTATACATTAAAACAATATTTGTTTTCTTCTCTGGTATATTTTTCTATCCTTTCACTTCCACTTAAAAAAACATGTGCTTTATACCTTCAGGCTGTACTTTTTCCTCATCATTTCCTCCTAACTTACTGTGTTTTGGCAACTACATTTATCATTCTCTTGAAGCTCTTTGTTCATAGGATTTCAAAGGCCACTCCTCTGCCAAATTCAGTGACCTACGGAATCATCCACAAGGAGCTCCTTCCTAATCTACTAAAACATTGTATTTTTGTAATTTTTCTTACTGCCCCTGGTATGGACTGTGCTGTTTATGTTTCTGAGCTTTTGTTCAAATAAGTTTCTGTCAAGAATGTGTTTGGATGTTAGCGATTCTTCAAGGCCCAATTACGTGAAACTTTCCACAATAATTGTGCCCTACAATAAACACTCCTGATCTTCTGTTAGACCATCTGGATTGAGGCACTTATCATTTCCTTTCTTAGACTATTCTTGTGTGTATGTGCCTTCAGTTTTCAGAGAGAGTGTGTAAATCCCTTTAGGACAGCATCCATATTTTTAGGATTTGTCAATTATAGTATATAATACAGTGTTGAACACATAGCTGTTAGGAAATATCGACTGGAACAAGTTGACTTGGACTTAATATTGCAGTATAATCAAGAACCATCTATATAAGACCTTAAATATATTTTCTTTTCTGTTTATATAATGAATATTGTATACCTTAGGGTTATTTAAAATATAAAAAAGGTAGTCATCCAAAAAACATAAATATGGTCATCTATAATATACCAAAGCCATAATGTTGTCATACTTAGATTAACATCATGTTGAAATCTCAGTAAGTTTTAATCATTCTCGCTTACACCTAAATTTTATTTTCTTACAATGAAAGCAGTTCATGCTCATTGGAAAAATTTTTAAGTATTGCAGAATAAACAGTGAAAATCAGTCATAATCTTCCCAGTGAGAAGACAGTACTGCTTTTCTATATTTCCTGCTGGCCTTTTTTTTAAAAGTTCATTTTAAGCGTAATTAACATCGTGTTATGTAATATAAGTAGACTTACTAATCTTTACTAACAAATACTGGCTGAAATGGGTCTAGTAGTTTCCTACTTCTCTCTTCTGATCATTGGGATCAGGACTTTTGTTTTTAACCGGGTATTAAAACATAAAACGTTGAACTTAGTAAATAATTACCAAGAAAACTTAGAAAACTTCTTTTGTGATCAACAACATTGTGTTTAGAGAGTAGTTGAAAAGACAGATGAATGATAAGAATTTTTATGTAATTCAACAGGAGAACTGCTTTTTAAAAAATAAGTGAAAGTTTAGGTTTTTTTAAAAAATGCAGTTAAAAAAATAAAACTCAATTTCTCTCTTGAAAAATAAGATAAGGAGCCAAATTTCTTTCTTGAAGAACCTCAAGACTAAGTTGGCTTCATGATGAGCTGTGATAACTTTTGTATTTGTTATATCATCAGAAATCCTCCCTGTGGCACAAAAGGACTCTTTTAATTAGAAAATATTGTTGCCACAGGGAGGTAGAAGACCGACATGAAACACTGGGGGTCTGAAAAGGAGCCCCTGTCCTAGGATCACCTGAAGGGGAGACAGATTGAGCCAGGAGGAAGACAATGCTGGTAGGTTGGTTTTTGATTTATTAAGAATGTTTACATTAATAACAATGATTTCAACCACCTAGACCATATTTTTGTTTAAAGGGTGACAATGACTCCTCCTTAAGGAGGGAAAAATAATACAGTAGTATTTTTCCTCTTGAACACTTTGCTACCTGAATTATCCCCTCCCATGGTCCTAATATTTGTCTCTTTTTATAGATAAAGCTCTAGAACTATTTCATGCCTTCATTTCCTTGGAAGCTACTACTGATTGAACATCTTCAAGCCTTTTATAATTTTCATTTCTGGTATTTCTGCTTCTAATGTAGACTTTCTCCTAAATTTTTTAAAAGAAGTATTTTCTTCCAGTTATCTATTTTCTTGAGTTTAGCCTAGTTGCCTAGTTTTCTAAAAACATAAAAATGTGAATCTTCTGTTCATTCAGTTTTGATTCTAGAATTGTTTGAATTAGAATTGTACTGTGATTTAGATCAGTTAGAAAGCATCATTAGAGAAAAGTTTTAATATTTTAATAACTGTATTTCATTTAGCCTAAGGTGCCATCAGTTGTAAGAAACATTATTTTAGACCACTAAAAGAAAAAAATACTACCAATTATAAATTTTAGGAGACCATCAATTGTAAGATACATCCTGATTTCAGAGATGTCAAAATGTGAAAAAAAAGTACATCTTAGAATTAATGAAATACAGTATTATGCAATTATGAATCTTCCTGAAATTCCCATTTACTGGAATTAGACACTAAAATATCATCTTTATGAAAAATGGTGGTGAGTTGCAGTTGTGGAAGTGCCTGTATATGCTGATGAAGATCTCTAAATTCTTTTTTTAAATTAAATTTATTGGGGTAACATTGGTTAATAACATGATACAAGTTTCAGGTGTATAATTTTATAATACATCATCTGTATATTTGTGGTCTCACCACCCAGTCTGGTCTCCTCCTGGCACCGTGTATACTCTATTCATTCTCCCCCACCACGCTCCAGGATCTCTAAATTCTTTACTCTCTTTTATGAGAGGGTATTTAAGTAAAAAAATCACTTAACTGTATTGTTTAAAAGTATACAAAATAACCATAAAGCATTAAATTATGGAGAATATAAAAGTTGAAAAAGTATTTTAACGTTAACACTTATTTAAATCAATAAAGTTTTATCATAATTGAATATCACTTTTTAATTGGATTTTGTGATCCAAAAAATTGAATAAATAAAATGAAGCTTCTGCTTTCTACACTGTAATTTTAAAACAGGATCCTTCAAAGGCTCTTTAAAATGACCACTGAGTTTTTGTGCACTTGAATATATGTTCTATGATTATTAACTATGTGAAGAAGAAAATAGTGGTCAAAAGCAAAGGCATCCCCTGTAAATTAGTAAAGTAGAAATTAAAAAGAATATGTGTATACTTTTTAAGAAACATCTATTTTATATAAAAGGAAAGATAAGTATATTTAGAAAATTGATCACTAAAGGATGTTTGGGTTTGGAAACTAGCAGCATTCATTCCTTTGCACTCAGATTTTTTTTTAAACAGTAGGTAACTAGTAAATATATAACAGTATGTTTAAGTAGTACAATTTTATTAATTTAGGCTGAGGAGAGGGCTAAATACGAATTACATAGAATTTTGAGTAGCACACAGGTTACAGATGTTGCCACGTAGGGATGGTTCAAGGTTGTTAGATGTACACATAGCAGTGCTTTTAAAAACTCATCTCTAGGCAGAGTCATACATTCATTCATCCTCCACCAGCTCTCCCTGAGGACCTGCAGCATGTCAGGCTCAGAGCGCTAAGCCTTGTGGTAAACAGGACCCTGACTTTACCTTCGCCAGGCTTTCAGCTTTGGGGAGAAGATGAACAATTAAACATGCTATTATAACAAAATGTGATTGAGTGTTATGATAAGATTAATGAGAGGTTTAAAAGAGTATACAGCAGGGGAATGCCTCCCTGAGGATGTGATGTTTAAACAGATTTGAATGGTTTGAAGTAATGGGTCAAGCTGAGAATAACGGGTAAAAGTCTGGAGGAAGGAGAAGGAACATGGCCTATTTGAGCTGCAGAAAAGAATTAAATGTGGCTAGAATATGGATTATGAGAAGGGAAGGAGATCAAAGTGAGGCTAAAGGGGTAAAGAAAACTTACTGCTGAGGACTTTGTAAGCTTTGTATCTGTTTGCTGGGCCTTATCTAAAGGGTAGTGGGAAGCCTTTGAAGAGTTTGAAACAAAGTATGTTTTTTATACAAATTTAGTTGTTTCCAAAATAGCACTGTAAATGGAAAGTAAAATAAGACAAAGCATCACCTAGAATAAAGTCCGAACTCCTTATATCCTCATTTACAGCTCCCGAATAGCTAGTTGTTAACTGTTTGTATTCAGCTTCCACTAAATTGTCTCCCTCTACAGATTGGGGCTGTAGGTATGCTCGCTGCCCATAGTAAGTGAAAAGGTATAGAGAAGAGGGAGGTGCACAGCTAGCCTTTCTTTTTGGAATTAAAAGCTGGGTGCTTTGGTCTGTGTTGTTTCAGGAGGAGGAGGGATTATTCATTGTCATCTATGCATCCTCCATGCCCTTTTGTAAATTGGGAAAAGGGTCTGTAAGTTTTCTCAGATTTATCACTTAGAGGCGGTCATGTACACTTTCAAGAACAGTTTTACTAAGTTTATTGGGAATGACACTGGTTAGAAATAGTTATATAGGTTTCAAGTCTACAATTCCTTAATACATCATCTCCATATTACATTGGGTGTTCACCAGCCAAAGTCAAATCTCCTTCCATCACAATATATTCGTCCTTACCTTTTTCCCTTTTCTACCTACCCCCCTACCCCATGAACACTTTTAACCCAGGTTAACTGTTAGCTGTTAACTTTTGTATGTTTTTAAAAATCTTTCGGTGTCATGGACCCCTTTCACCATATGGTGAAACCTGCGGACCTCCTCCCAGATCACTGTTTTAAAATATATAAAATACCTGGGATTACCAAGGAACCAGATGTATTGAAATTCAGCTCTCAGACTATTTTTAGTTGTGATATATTGAGGCATATGCTTCGTTAATTATTAAATAATGAGATCTAATAGACTGCTGTAATTTCAAAGTAGTGATGACTATAAATGATATTTTGAGATATCTGTAAACTATAATATGATATGAAAATGTTTTATTTCTTTTGGTCAAAAGCCACAGATACTGCCAAACCTCCTGTGGTTTGGACCTTTATTTAAAATTAAAGTGCTAAATTTCAGTTAGAACCTGAAAAACAATTTTCCCAGGTCTCATCCTATTATCTTAGCTGTCATCCATCTTTTTCTTCATCCTTTCTCCTCCTCCATCTTCTGCCCTACTTCTACTCCTTTTTCTCAAATACAAACTCATAGTAGGGATCTGAAAGCCATTTTAAATGTATCACTTATTGAATACAGTTTTAGGACACCTGCTATGGAAAAAAAAGGTTCCCAACTAGGGAGTGGTAGTTTTCCTTGTCCCTTAATTAATTGACTTAATTTAACTCATTCTAAAACATTCTTATGTTGAACATTTAGTATATTTCTTTAAAGGCTTATTTAATATTGTATGACCTCTTTGTTGATTTGAGATCCCTTCTATCTCCATGACAAAAATTTCTGTGGCCACTGGTCCTCAGACTTGAGCCTAGATCAGAGTTATGTGGAGACCTTGTTAAAATACAACTCTCTGGGCCCCAACTCCAGAGTTTCTGATTCAGTGGGTCTGGGGTGGAACTCAAAAATTGGTATTTTTAACAAGTCCCCAGCTGAGGCTGATGCTGTTGGCCAGGGATCATATACTTTGAGAACCATTACTTAGACTCTGGGGAATGATAGCACAAAAAGAGCTTCTGCCATTGTGAAAACTCAGTAATACTGTGGTTTCTTACTATGTTGTGTTATACCTATAACTGATGATTATTATTGGGGGTGAAAAGATACTAAAATTCTTTCAGGTTTACATGAAATGATGTAATGCATTACCACTGTTAATTCATCAGCAAACATTCATTGAGCATCTACTATATGCCAGGCACTATTTAAGGGATGGAGCTACAGTGGTAGACAAGAAAGGCAATGTCTCTGCATTCATGGTGCTTAGAATCTAGTGGAGAAAGCATATAAGTTCTCCATACTGTAAAATAGCTTTGTCACAAATCAGATCACATAAATGAACATCTCCTGAAATTGTTCTGAGAGTTAATATTTACAATTATACTAAAATAAGAAACTCACGAATCATTTCTTTTTAAGCATTTGTAGCAGCAGATAAAGTCTCCCTCCTTCCATATGACAGCTAAGTACAGGTGAGATACTGATAAACTTAATATTTATAATGTACAAAGTACCTATTATATACAAAGTACTGTCATAGCTCCTAGGGAGTAAGTGATTCAAAGTTGAATAAGATGCAGTGCCTGGTCTCAAAGAAGCTTACCAACTAAGTTGAAAACAACAAGCATTCAAGGAAATAATAGTATGGAGTAGGTAGGGCCGGAGAAAGGCGAGGAAAGACAAAGAATTGCCAAGTATAGTAGCTTATAATCTAAAGGTTCCAGATTGCGTTAGTGCTACTGTGGCGGGTCATATTTAAATTTCATCATAGGGCATAGTTGATAGTTAAGGCCTCTGGGTTTAGGGGCAAAGGAGCAAGCTAAATAGAATTAAGCATCCTAAATATCACCATTTTTATTTTTTTATGTGTGGAAACAGTAACATCAAAAACATGAGTGACTTCTTTTTCCCATTCACAAAAAATCAGAGGACAGTGTGAAGAACTCAACCTGGTTTTATATTAAGCTGTGCCCCAAAAGACGCATTAGAGCTTATGTTCAGGGGCTGTCACCCTGAAAAATCATGCTAGGGCCTATTTTCCAGTTAGGTCTTATTTTCGGGGAAACACAGTACTAGATGAACTTACAAAAGATTACTCTAGAAAGTGTTACATCAAAAAGGAAAGAGTAATGTCTCTAATCTAGTTAGCAAAAAGGTACAGCTGTCCCTCAGGAACCCAGAGGGATTGGTTCCAGGATCCCTGTGGATACCAAAATCCCAGGATGCTCAAATCCCATATATAAAATGGCATAGTATTTGCATATAACCTACGCATATCCTCCCATATACTTTAAATCATCTTTACATTGCTTATAATATCTAATACAATGTAAATGCTATGTAAGTAGTTGTACTATATTTAGGGAATAATGACAAGAAAAAAATGTCTATACACGTTCAGTACACACACAGCCGTTGTAGGATTAACCGCGTAGTACACATCAGCAACAACATGATACACAGCACGCGCCAAAAAAATGTGTACGCATTTCAAGAAAGGAAAAAACTATTAAAATCATAATAGTTAATATATACCAATAACAAAAGATGAATACAAGTCATATTTGACTTCTGCAATGACAAGAGGTGCTCAAAGTGGTTCCCATCAGCGTCCAGACACTTCTGATGACGGCAAACCACTGCTTGAGCAACGTTGACCAAAGTGTCCACTTGTATACATTTTTTTTGACACCCCCAGTATACATACACATAATATAGTTAGGCCTACAATTTTTTTTTGGGGGGGGGAGGGGATATTTTTTGACCTGAGGTTGGTTGAATCCTCAGATGCAGAGCCCATGGATATGGAGGGCTGGGTACACTTCTTGTTGTTTATGGTGTTTGACAAGACTTTTAGGAAAATCTGAACTCTTTTATTTTTCTGTAGCACCTTTTTTTTTGCAACTTTCAGAAAATAAAAATTTAGAATAATAACATGGAATGAAAAAATTCTTTTGAAGAGGAAACCAAGGATTTGGTTCGAGAGGACAAAGAAGTCAAAAGGTGCTGATTTATTTTTGAGACATTTACTTTCTAGAATAAATTTGAACATCCTTTTTTTCTTCCCTAGAGACATTGGTCTACAGTCAGCATCTATTTAGGTTTACAACATTAAGCTTTAGCCATTTGGTTTGGAAACAACAAGGTTGGCATAATCACATTTGTTTGTAATTCTATTGCTGTCATCACATACTGATTTAGGAGGCCCTCAGAAGTGCCAGTTATCTACTGGAGACAGGAAGACACCAATTGTTATATCTAGGCTTTATCTGCAGGCCTATGTTTTGAGAAGAGAGGCCTCCACAAAAAAGGGAAGAACTTTTGATGAACCGCACCCTTGAGAATAAAACTGAAGGGCAGAAGCCAGTGCATTCAGTTTACCATCTCACAAAGGGAGTCAGGAACTATAGAGACCACCACTGTAAAATGATATGACCCTATGTTTAATTTTGTTATTTTCTGTTTTTCAATAGTAATCAGTAGCAAGCACTGTAACAAAATCCCCACATACTTGTTTTTGGAAGTTATAAAAAATGGGGAGGCTAATGGGAGACTATTAATAGTTAATTCTGCAGTTAGTCTTCGGGGAACCAGAATTACACAAGATAGAATAGCTGAAAGGAGAAGAGAGCAGGCTGAATCCCTGTGCTCACTAAAGGAAGGAAAGCATGAGGAGTTGCCCTGGCTCTGAGACCATTTGTGGAGTCATCTGAGACTGCCTCTCGTGTGCACAGCACTGTTCTTGTGTGGGTTAGAACAGGAAATTAGATATGGCCACTCAGTAATGGAGCTGGCTCTCTGTTGGGGGAAATACATGAAAACAAACAAACAAACAAACAAACAAAAGACCAAGAAAACAAAACTCTTACTAACCTGAGATTTAGCAAAATCAGTGTTGAGAGTGAGGAGGAGAAAGCTATTAGCTATTGTGATGGAAAGTTCATATTTTATCTGAGTCTGGGAGGATAAATAAAATTTCATTTTGGAAAGTGTTAAAGAAAAAAGAATTCAATGACACTGTTTCATGGTAGGCAAGACTTTATTCAAGGGGGGACTATTGTGATAGGTAAAGAGATCACTGTGACGGAATTTTGCAGTGAGGGAGAGAGAGTTCAACTTTGAATACAGCACAGGCAAGTGGGGATTTATAGTCAAGGAACAGGGTGGGGGGGGGTCTGTGGATGGAAAATTACTAAGAGGAAACATCAGGAGTAAGGAGGGTTCTAGCTAAACTGACCTAACAGGATTCTTGTTGAAGACAGGCCAGAGCAATCAGACATCACCTGGGAGATGGTGGAAAATGAGGGACCCAATTAAATACCGAGAGTGATCAGATATAGAGCACTCTGATGACCAGGTAAACTGACTTAGCCAGGTTCTTGATAAAACGATTTGACAAGAAAGTATACAGTTGGGCCTCGGAGAAGGTTCAGGAGCCTGACTAAAGTTTGGCAGGCAAAGAATCTTGGTCAGTAGCAAAGGTTTTTCTGGTTGAGAAGTCATCATTTACACCTTCTCTCTTACTTCCAAGTACATTACCAAATCATGTCAGTTTTGCCTCCAAAATATATCTTTTTTTTTTTAAAATAGATTATTAGTTTTTTTTGGTGACTATATTGAACTTCTTTAAATGTAGTCTTTAATGATTGCTGTGGTTTTTTTTTTGTTGTTGTTTGTTTTTGTTGAACTGGCAACCTTGTGGTTGAGAGCCCACTGGCCCATGTGGGAATCGAACCGGCAGCCTTCGGAGTTAGGAGCATGGAGCTCTAACCACCTGAGCCACTGGGCCGGCCCCCAAAATATATCTTGAATCTACCAATTTCTTTCCATTTTCATGGCTACTAGCCTAGTCCAATCTGTAGTTATTTGTTGTATGAGCCAATGTGCTAGCTTTTGGCCTTGTAATTGGTCTTCTTGTTTTAACTCTTGCCCCTTCTCCATGCCATCCCAAACAATCCATTCTTCATATGGTAGTTGAAGTGACTGAAAATATACATTTGGAAATTGAATCATGAATCTCCCTTCCCTAAAACCTTTCAGTGGGTTCTAATTGCACTTAGGATAATATTCAGGATTTTTAACGTGGCCTTTAAGACACTAAATAATTTGGCTCTTCTCATCCATCTAGAAACAACGACTATAACAGCAACAAAAAACAAAACCCTAACATTTAAAATTTCTTTCCTATATTGTCAGGAATAGTTCTTTGAGCTTCACATATTAACATATTTAATACTCAACAACTGTAGGCTGAATCATTTTTCCAAGGCTATTTAAATGGTGAAGCAAGGATTTAAACTCAGACAGTAAGTGGGGCTCCAGAGCCAAGCTCTTAAGTATTATACTCTGATGAATTATATCATACCTGTGCCACCCTCCTCCCCCAACATACACACACTGTTACCTTTCCACCTTTTCCATTAATCCACACTTCACAGGGCACTCACATATGCCATTTTCCTTCTGGAACATAATGCTTTCCATTTTTCAGCTTCTAACTCCAGGTCAACCTTCAGATTTCAGTTTGAATGTCACTTTCTCAGAGAGAGAGAGAGACAGAGAGAGACAGAGAGAGACAGAGAGAGACAGAGAGACAGAGACAGAGAGACAGAGACAGAGAGAGACAGACACATGAAAGCTTTAGCTGATACTCTTCAATCTCAGTTAGGACTGTTCTGTTATTTCTGTCATAGCCCCCATTCTTTTTCTTTTCCTTTTTTTTTGTTTTTGATTAGCACCTATAACTTATGATACAGTAAACCCCTATGATAAGGTAGTAATTCCAAAAAAGTTCAACTCTCATAAAATATGGCATTATTGTGAGTTTAATAAATGACCTGAGTCTATGTGAAAGAAGAATGTGTGTGTGTGTGTGTGTGTGTGTGTGTGTGTGTGTGTGTGTGGAATGGGTTCTAGAGTTCAAACTCAGGTATCCAAATCAGTGTAAGGTCTGGGCTGTGGTTTGGTGCCACCTGGTGGTATTTGTGTACTACAGTGATTGCTGTTTGAGGATAGCGTGGAAGATGGGTGTCAGTTACCAGTTAACTTACCTGAATTCATGTATTCATGAACTTTTATTCTATTTACATGTGTGTTTATTTGTTTAATGTTTCCCCACATGCTTCATAAAGCCAAAGACCATATCCACTGTGTTCACTGGTATTGCTCAGAGCCAAACACCAAGTAGGTTTTCAATAAAGTATTTGTTGAATGAGTGAGTGAATAAGAAGACATCATGAACCAGAACAGAATGCCAGAAATTCTGTATTTTATTTGGAGACTGACAAATAATATCGTTTAACTAGAATAGGTTTATTGAAGACATATGGTTGAGAGAGAGAGGCAGGAAAGATAGAGTGGAACCAAATTGTGGTAGCCCTCAAATATAATAGGAACTGTGTGAAACATGATCTGGAGATGAGAAGTGAAAAGAAGGACATTTATTTTAACCCATGAGAACACACTAAAATAATAGAAATAGAAGGCATAGCTTCCAAAATACTAAGTTGGAGGGTAGGTTAGGGAATAAACTAAATTTGATTAATTTAACAAAGGCAACAAAAGTTTTTTTTCCCCAAAAAGACTATGGAAATACAAATCATAAATCAAGATAGTTGAAATAAGTCCAAAACATCAGAAATTATATTAAAATCACCTATGGTGATCTTAACATGAGTCTGGGCTATTTTTAACAGATGAACAAAACAAACAAAATGAATAGAAAATATATTCATCAGAAAAATACTAACCAAAGGAAGCTGGTGTAATAAAATCGAATTTAGAGTGAAAATCTTCAATTTGAACATAGACTCTTCAAACTGCTAAAAGGACAATTCAGAAAATATAATCATCCTAAACTTATATGCATCTAACAGCACAGCCTTGAAATACCATTTAAAACAAAAACTTTCAGAATTGCAGACAGAGTGGACATGTCTACAAAATATTGGGACTTTTAACACATCTCTGTCAAAATTGAAAAATCAAGCACACACAAAATTAAAAATGGCATCAAAGAATTGAACCACAGGACTGACAACTTTCATAAACTGGAGATACATAGAACATTGTACCTAACCTAGTAAAAGAAAACCCTGCACATTCTTTTTCAGTTATTTGTAGGTCAGATTTTAACTGTGTACTAGCCCATAGAGGAATCGCAATAATGTCAAAAACATCAGTATCATTCAAAATACATTATTTCATCATAATGCAGTAAAAGTAGAAATCAACAATGAAAAGATAATAAAAATATTTTATAATATTGGCAACTAAGAACTCACTAATGGCTGAAGGAAAAAATGAAAGTTATAAAATATTTGCAGCTAAAAACAATGAAAGCATTGCATATAAAGATTTGAGATGTGATTTTAGCACAACTCACTGGAAATATAATAGCTCTAAATGTAGTTTTTGAAAAATAAGAAAGATTGATACAATGATAATAAAAGTCAATATTAATGAAATAGAAAATAAAACAATACATGATTAATAAAACCATAAAATTAACAAAAATGTATAACCCTCTGTAAAGACAGATCAAGGGAAAATGAGTGCTATGAAAAACAAAAACATGACCAACAGAATGGAGTTTAAAAACCATAAGAGAATACTGTGACCAACATATTTCCAAGGAATTTGAAAAACTATGGAGTTGACAAATAAATAAATAAGTAAATAAATAAACATTACAACTAATTCAAGAAGAAATAGAAAACCTAAACAGATCGATAACCATTTAAATTCTTTAATTTCACATATGCTTCCCCTCATTCAAATAAAATCTAGACCTAGATCTGGTACTAAAATTTCAAGAGCTGCATAATCCCTGTCATATACAAACTATCATATTAGGTTGGTGCAAAAGTAATTGTGGTTTTTGCAATTATTTTTAACCTTTTAAACTGCAGTTACTTTTGCACCAACCTAATAGAAAATATTAAAAGAGCTTTCCAACTCATTTTATGATTCTAGTATAACCTTAGCCTTAAAACTGATGCAGTATAAAAAAAGAAAATTTCCTGCTGAATTTATGTATGATCATAGTTACAAATATTCTAAATAAAGAATATCAAATCAGGGGTGGCCGGTTAGTTCAGTTGCTTAGAGCCTGGTGCTCTTAACAACAAGGTTGCTGGTTCGATCCCCACATGGGCCACTGTGAGCTGCGCCCTGCACAACTAGGTTGAAACAACTACTTGACTTGGAGCTGATGGGTCCTGGAAGAACACATTTACATAAATAAAAGTTAAAAAACAACAACACATCAAATCAAATCAAGCACCAATTTACAAAAACATAACGACTAAATCCATACTAGGAAGGCAAGGAAGACTAAATATTAGAACACCTATTAACGTAATTCACCACATGAATAGATTAAAGGAGAAAACCAATATAATCATCTCAGTAGCTCCAAAAAGCATTTGTTAAAATTCACCATCTTCTGGGCATAAAGACTTAATCTGGATTGGAACTTGATAAGGGGTATATATTAAAAATCTATAGCAAATATAATTAATGAGGAAACAATGCCAGCTTTCATCTTTAGTGATTAGCATTATTATTGGTGTTCCTAGCAAATGCAAATAAGACCAAGAAAAAAAAAAGAAATAAAGGGCATAAAGATCAGAAGGAAAGAAAATAGTTTGCAGATGGTTTAATTAACAGAATTTAAGAGAGTATATAGATTTTAAAACCCAAATGTTCATCAGGTTTGCTGTATACAAGAGCAATAATCAGCAAATGAAACAAAAAATATCCCATTTATAACAGTAAAAAACTTAATTAGGTATTTAGGAATAAATCTAACAATAATATGCAAGACTATTATGAAAACAAGAATTTAACTTTATTGAGGGACATAAATAGATATATAGCTTATTTAAGAAATAAAAAACCTGAACAGACCAAAACCATTTGGTTCCTTTAATCTTTAACCCACAAACACAAATGGAAAACTGGACATGGTAAAGCCTTTAATTCTATAAATTCAGTACAGTTCTGTTCAAAATCCTAAGAGGACTTGTTTTTGGTGTAACAGTTTTGACAAACTGTTAGATAAAGGTCCAAAAATAGTCTAGATAATTTTGCAAAAGAACAAAGTGTGGAGTACTTGCCCTCCGATCCATAAAGAATGATTCTAAAGCTACAGACAATTTTAAAATGTGTTATTGGCCCATATAGAGATGGTTTAGTAGGATAGAATAGAAAGCCTAGAAACAGTAACACATATGAAAATTAAGTTCACGAACTCATCCTAGGAAAAGTGCTACACACCTCATTGCTGAATATCACTATGGTCACCTTCAAAGTACTTCCCTTGGGAAGCTATGCACCTATGCCAGCGCCTAGTCCACCCTTTAAAGCAATTCTGGAACTCTTTTTCTGGAATGGCCATCAGAGCTGTCATCTTATTACCCTTGATGTCCTGAATGTCATCAAAATGTCTTCCTTTCAATATCTGCTTTATCTTCAGGTGAAGAAAGAAGTCATTGGGGGCCAGATCAGGTGAGTAGGGGGGGTGTTCCAATACAGTTATTTGTTCACTGGCTAAAAACTCCCTCCCAGACAGTGCCGTGTGAGCTGGTGCATTGTCGTGATGCAAGAGCCATAAATTGTTGGCCAGAAGTTCAGGTCGTCTTCATCTAACTTTTTCACGCAGTCCTTTCAGCACTTCCAGATAGTAAACTTGGTTAACTGTTTGTCCAGTTGGTACAAATTCATAATGAATAATTCCTCTGATATCAAAAAAGTTTAGCAACATCGCTGCAACAAGTTTGAGAACTTAATTGTCAGACTTCGTATATTTATACCTAGCATATAATAGACATGGATTTATAAATCAGTGGGAAAGGATGGACTGTTCAATAAATTGTATTAGGATAGTTGGCTTTTTATATAGAGGAAAGTAGAATTGGATCCCTATTTCAATTAGTTTTAGTTTTTCAATTGATTTATTCCTCTTTAGTCTTTTTATTTATACAACAATCCTATCTTCCTCATAATCATAAAATCAAGTTTGATTAATGGGTATTTTTTATTGGTTGTGTATATTCTGTTATATATATTTAAAATTTACTCTTATAGACATAGTATTATGTATCTCACTTGGTTTCGTACTTATTTTTAGTAAGTACAGTTCTTAATATCCATACATGTTGCTTTGTATATATCTGATCTGTTGTTTCTAATGGCTGCACAATACTCCATGATAGACATACACCACATTTTACACTTCTACTTGCCCAGTAATGGATACTCGTCACTCCTTTCTTGTATCAACTACTGCTGTGTAACAAACTACCCTAAATTTATTGGTTTGAAACCTGAACCAGTTATTGTTTCTCCTCGGCCTATGGGTTCGCTATATGGTTTTACTGAGATAGGCGGGCTTACTCAAGCCTGTGGTCATCTGTGGATCAGCTGGGAGCTTATTGGTCTCGGAAGATCTCAGCTGGGACAACTCAGCCCTCCTTCTTTCTTCTTTCTGGTCATCATGTTTCTTTTACATTTCTTATGGTGTTGGACAGGAATATCATGTGATACTTATTGGCATCCCTGTTTCATTCCCCATCTTGAAGGGAGTATATCTGAAGTTTAAACTTGAAGTTGAGTGTTTGTCTTAGGGTTTAATATATACTATGTGCCAAGTTAAGGAAGTCCCATCTATTCCTTTGTCTTGGTTTTTGCGTTAGTTATACATATAAGTATGGAGTATTGTTAGATGCTTTTTCGGCATTCTTTGATAAGTCATGATTTTTCTCCTTTATTAATGTGGTCAGTTAATCGACAGATTCTCAGACATTGAACTCTCCTTGTGTTTGAGAATACATATTGCTCATTTTGCTTTGTTTTGCTTTAAGTTAAGGACCTTTCATAAGTAATATAGAACTATAATTTTCTTTTCTTATGTTATCCGTATCTGGTTTTGGAATGAAGATTACACTAGGCTCATAAATAACCCAGGCTGCTTTCATTTATTATTCTCTTTTATTTTCTGCAACAGTTGCTATAAGAATTAATTTTAAAATCTGGATTTTATTTTGCGGAGAGAAGGTTTTGGACTACATTTTAATTTCTTTACTACTTACTATTCTATTCACTTTTTTTCTTTGTATAATTCATCCAGATTTCAACTTTATTAGCATATAATTGTTCATAATACTGATTTATTATTTCTGTATCTGTTGTATGTATAGTTATTTCTCCCCTTTTGTTCTGTGTTACATTTGCGCCTTCTTTTCTTGATAATGCTTGCTGAGGTCCATCTGTTTTTTAATCTTTTCAAAATTATCTTTCGGTTTTGTGAATCTTCTCTATTTTTTCAAAATTATAGATCCCTATTTCATTTGTCCTGCTCTTCATTATTTCCTTCCTTCTTGTTTCATTGTGTTTGTTCTTTAAGAATTGAATGCGCTTTGCTTGTTTATTTTTAAACTTTTCCATTTCCTGACCTCTAAGTACTATTTCAGGTGTGTCACACATAGTTTGACATGTTGTATTTTTATTGTAATGCATTTCTAAATATTTCTTAATTACTTTATGGTTTCCTTGTTATTTCAAGGACTATTTAACATACACTGTAAGGGAAAAACTCATATTAATTTGACTATATCAAAATTTAAAATTTTTGTAGGCTAGAGGATACTATAGAGCATCCAAATTAAAAGTCAGACAGCAGGCTGGCAGACGTTATTTGCAGTACATATCTGAATTATTATCTAGAATATGTTAACATTTTACAGGCCAGTAAGACAAACGGTGTCATAGAAAAATGACAAAGGATATCAATAGACAAGTCACAGGGGAAATGTTAATGGCTAATAAGTATATGAAAAAATGTTTGTCCTCAGTATTATTAAGTATATGCAAATTAATACAGCAGTGAAAATTTTCTTGTCACCTAACAGATGGCAAAATTTTAAAAGTCTAATTTTATCTTTTATTGACAAGAACGTGAGAAAAATGTGAACTTGAATACATCACTAGTAGGATTTTAGACTTACTCAGCTACTTTGGAGAGACATATAAAAAATGTACTTATATACCTGTATATAAGTGCATGCACTTATATACACACACTTATATGGCATAAAAAATGCACTTATTCTGTGATCTAAAATTTCTATTTGTAGGTGTATACTGTGGAAAGACTCTAGCATTCATGCTTAAGAAAACATAGATAAAGAACTTTTAACAGCATTGTTTATAAAAGTGAAAAATTGAAGCAACTTTATTTTCCTACTAGTAGATAATTCGATAAATAAAATGGGGTAAATTCATGCACTGGAATACTTTGTAGCATGCAAAAAGCATAGCTATATTTACTTATACCAACATAATAGAATGCAAATCTTCAATGAAAAGAGTAAATTTTAGAATGGTATATATAATATGTCATTTGTTTGTATACCCAGAGCATGCAAAATAATGCTGTGTATCATTCTGGGATACACATGTGCACGCGCACACACACACACACGGATAAATACATATACAAACACAAAAACATAAAAGTATAAAAAATAGACTGGAAGAATATACACAAAACTCATGTCAGTGGTTTCTTCGGGGAGATGAATGATGAATGAAGGATTGGAGGTAGTAGTCAAAGATGTTGTGTTCACCTATAATATGCTATTTCTTAGGTGAAAAAACACAAAACAAATACACACCTTCAAGCATAAATAACAACATGATACCAGTTGTTGGTTCTGTGTAGTGGGAACGTAGCTATTTGTTATATTATTTTTTGTAATTTCATGTATGTTTTAAATTCCTCTCAAAAATTGTATGAGCTGAGTTCCTAAACTAGGAACACAAATTTCTTGCCTAGGAAGAAAGATAGTCTTCTAGGAGTGGCTGCTAAGTATTGGAAGCAGTGTTCTGCCTTGTATAAACCATTATGTGAAGAATCAGTAAGCTCAAGGAGAGTCTGGCCCAGGGATAATTTAAATAAAATGCAGAAAGCATGAACCTAAGCTAAATCAAAAGTCTCAAAAACGGTGCATACTGGATCCTTACTCATTGTAGGATTTTCATGGTCCATAAATACATATGGCAAGATAACTTAGGATAAAACAACTTTGGGGAGTCATGAACCTCTTTGAGAATCTTAAAATAGTCATAGCCCTTCTCAGAAAAATGTACATTTCACTAACAAAATTTTACCTTTTTCTGACCCCTATTAAAAATCCATGTCTTATAAAGGCTTTTATACATATAAATAATTTAACTTTCCTGGGTAGTAGTCCAAAATGTAGCATATACTCACTATTCTCTGGCTTCGTGTATAAGCAGTTTTGTATATCATACTGTCTCTAAAAAACTCATCCTTAGTGGGGGTTCTGTGTGAATTGAAAATGCTTAATTTTTTTTCTTTTGACACATTATGTGTGCTACCAGGTGTAGAAATAGGCACCTACAACAGAAATTTACTCAAAGTAAGTGCTGGATAATCATTTGTTGAATAAATGAATGAATATGTGCTATGGGTTCAAACATCTTCATTTTAATATTTAATAATATTTTACAAAATCTGACCATTAAATAAAACAGTAGTATAAAAACTACAAATACAGAATTAAACAGTAGTATAAAACGTATGAGATAATTCATTTTTCTTTTTGTAAAATAAGTCTATACACTGCATTCCTATATGTATTGTCTACCTTCCAATATTAGTGAACCAGGCTTTACTTAATGATCCTAAATCACTTGATTTCAGCTTGTTGTCCTTTGATGGACATTTTTCTTACAGCTTAGTTTTCTTGATCCTTTTCTTCGCCTAAACATGCCCAACACGCCACACCCCAGCTTTGAATTTCATTTTTAGTTCTGTTGTATCAGAAAAGCTTAGGCTATCTGGCCTACTCTTATTGTTCTCCCACCATTCACTGCTCAAATTTTAGAAAGACGCTGAACCATTGCTTTAGCTTTGACATTAAAAAAGCAAAGCATCAACCACTTTGCAATTTACAATTCATCAATATAATAGTAAAATGGATTTAACTTTCATCCATTTTATAACTTCTAAGTTTTATGGATAAAGATTGTTTTGTAGAATTTTTGACCTTGAAATCATACTTACTATGTGACTTCGGCCAAAATATTTAACTTCTTGGGTCCTCAGATTCCTGATGTGTAAAATGAGGGCATTAAATCTGCGTTCTGAAATAACTCTACTGTTGGTAGTTAAAGAGCTGTTATTACGAAAATAGGAAATTGGCATCCTTCTTCCAAATTAATGGATAGACTCTCTCCTCCCTTTGATTCCTTCCTATAAATTTTTTTTTTTTTAAGAACTTTAAAGCCTATTTTGTGGTTCGTACTAGTAAGTGATAGAGCACACAATTCTGTTTGGTTTTTAAAGTGTAATATACGAGGTATGGTCAAACAATCTGGTGAATGTTTAAATATAAAAAAAATTTATTACAGTAAAAGACACATTGCCATTTATCCGCCTCAAAATACTCTCCCTCACTTCGAACACTCTTATCCCATCATTCTTGCCACTTTCTGAAGCAGTTCTGGAAGTCCTCTTTCATGAGTATTTTTAGTTGAGCTGTTGTGGCTGCCTCGATGTCCTGAATCATTTTGACTTTGGGGAAGAGCCAGAAGTCACATGGTACCAGATCCAGTAAATAAGGTGCTTGAGGACACACCATGTTTTTATTTGACAGAAATTGCCATATACCAGAAGCGACATGTGATACGGAGCATTGTCATGATGGAGGATGATTTGGGGCACACTTGAAAACACACCTTCTCTCATCCAAAGCTTGCACCTGACTGACTGCATTGAACAAGCTGAAACTTGTCATGCTGTTACTAAGATTCAACATGCTGTTTCCCATATTGAAAATCCCTGCCTTTCTGTTGAGTGGCACGTGGCAGCAGCATTCACCATATTTTGTGATTACAACAGAAAGACTCCGTGTCACACATTGCTTCTGGTATATGGCAATTTCTGTCAAATAAAAACATTATGGTGTGTCCTCATCCACCTTATTCAGCGGATCTGGCACCACGCAACTTCTAGCTCTTCCCCAAAGTCGAAATGACCATGAAAGGAAAATGTTTTGAATCGATTCAGGACATTGAGGCAGCCACGATAGCGCAACTGAAGACATGAAGGAGGAGTTCCAGAACTGCTTCAGAAAGTGGCAAGAATGATGGGATAAGTGTGTTCGAAGCAAGGGGGATTAATGGCAATGTCTTTTACTATAAATTTTTGTTTTAAATTTAAACATTCACTGTACTTTTTGATCACACCTTGTACTTCATGATAGTCAGGAGAGGAGATCATGATGTGTAGGTTCCTTATTATTTGAACACCTCTAGGTGATGGTTATCTCTAGGCTCCTTTCCAACCATAACATTTTATGATTCTATGAATGAAATCACCAGGACTAGTTAAAAAGAATACCATTGAAGTCCTATATAGTATTGGAAACAATTGTATATTTATATATCTTCCAAGAACTTTTTCCATCTTGGTTACTACAGGACCATAAAATCATTCAAATAGTAAGGGCATCTAATTGGTTTTGGTTATATTAGACTTTAATGATAATGATTCTATTATGAAGACTTATTTTTTAAATGGAGAGGTTGGAGGATGAAAGAGTTGATGCCCAGACTTTAAAGAATAAAGAAATGGAAAGAACTGCTCAGGACTCTGAAGCACTAGTTGAAAGTTAGAGGTCATTCACGAACTTTACCCTTTTCTTTGTGTATCTAAGCTGTGAAATGTGACAAGTTAGGATTTTAAACTGCTGCTTCCTTCTGTATTCTCTTTCGCTGATTAACAAATTACCCCAAATTTAGCAGGTTAAGACAACAAGTATTTATTGTACAGTTTTTGAGGTTAAAGATTGGGGAGTGGCTTACCTGCATGATTCTAGCTCAGGGTCTTTCAAGAAGCTGCAGTCATCTGAAGGCTTGATTGGGGTTAGAGGTTCTGTTGTAGATAGCTCTGTTAGGTGACTGTTAGCAGGATGTCATTGTTCCTTGCCTAATGGGCCTCTCCACAGTTACTTGAGTGTATTCAGGACAGGGCAGTTGGCTTCCTCTGAGTGATACAAAAGGAAGAGAGCAAGCAGAGAGTTTCTGAAGTCACACCATCACTTCAGCTTTATTCTATTTGTTGGAAGTGAGCCATTAAGTGCAGCTCACACTCAAAGAGAGAGGGGAATTAGGCTCACCTCTTGAAGGGAGGAATATAAAGAATTTTCAGACAAGAAAATCCATAGGTACTAAATGCAGGTAAACAGGCCTTTGTTACTTGGTGGTTGGGGAAGTGTTTGAGAGTAAGGGCTATAGAATCAGAGGTGCTTGGGTTCAAATCCTGGTCCTGCCTCCCATTAACTCTGACCTCAATCAATAAACCTTAGATTCCTTATCTATAAAATGAGTACAATAGTAATAATCTATTTCTTAGGATGGTAGAGAGGAATAAGTGAAAAAAGTGAAGGTAAAGCATTTAGCATAGTGGTTTTTATATCAATAAGAGTTAGCTACTATTTACCTTACTTTTTATCCTGCTGGGACACAGCAATAACTTTGATAGGGGATGTCTTTCTATAATGTTATTAGCAGAGTATGAATTTGCTGTATAGATTCTACCATGTCAACCTACCTGTTTTTGTTCAATTTTCGTTCAGCTTATTAATACCTGTTTAATCTTGAAGACTTGAGAAATGCAAATGTGTGTGATATGTGTATATACACACATATACATATTATGTGTATTATAACTCATGGTTTGAGTTATATTGTATGGGAGAAACACATATATATTTAAATCCTGCCACATTTACATTTTTAGTATTTTACCATGCTGTTAAAAATTCTTCAAACATTTTTTTACTAGAACAATCCATTGGATGTGTTGATTGTTTCCTCAGGCTAGGCCCTGGAAATGAATTTTCTGGGTCAGAGTATGTGAACCTCTTTCACACTATTGATATATAATGCCATATTGCTTTTCTGAAGGTTTGTACCAATTTATGTTTCCAGCAGCATCCTATCCTTACTTGCTATTTCCAGTATAGTATTATTGGTCTCTAAAAAGTATAGGTGGCTTTTGAAAGCCTAGTTAGAGTAGTAAGACAGAATTCCATTTACAATAGCGTGGCAGAATTTTATTAAAGTCCAGGAAATTGTGTTTTTACTAGAGCTTTAAATATATAGGAATTTTTCCCAGCCTTTCTGCATTAATTTCTGGTACTGTACACACATGAATATATATTATATATGTGTATATGTAACAAGTATTATATAGGAATAGATACAGCTTCTGTTCTCTTGGAATGTGAAATATAAGGCTGACATGGATACTTGTAATTACGATGTACAGAGGGTAAAATACACACACACACACACACACACACACACTATTCACTTCTTCAGATATATCTCAAGAAGCAAATAAAGGTAGTAAGGAAAAAGTTATATATCGGGCTTTCACTGCCTCCCATTGAGGAGAGTGCTCCTTCTTGAACCAAGTTTACCTGTCACCTCCAGAAAGAAATCTTTGGCTTACTCTTTCCTTCTAAATACTCTCTTCTAAATACAATACATGAAAATTTACTGATAGGAGTGGAAATTCAGATTTGTTATAATTTCAGTGACCTGCCCAAAGCCTGCCATGCCCCCTTAGAGTTCCTTATCATCCCTGACCTGGGAGCCGTCTCAGTTTAAGATTCTGCCGATCAATGGATGATCCTTATTTTAAATTGACTAGAAATAAAAAATAAAGCTACCAGTCATATAGCTCCTTTTGTCAAGTTTACCTAATGCAAGAAAGAGATCCTTATTTAAGGGGAGTTGTGCTTTGGAAATAGCTATAGGTTCTTTATTGGGAAGATGGGGATCATGGTGGTAGGGGCTTGCGGAAAGGACCAAGAGAATAAACGAGAATTTAAAAGAAATGGAAACAAATACTCATGAGCTATGTATATTTATTCTGAAGTTGCAGTGACATATTGGGCAAACGTTTGTAAAATGATATTGCCTTGATAATGTCACAGGAAAATAACTTTTTTTTGGTCTAGATTATCAGCACTGTTCAATTAGATCATAAAAATCAGTTATTTTTAAAATTTAACTGCCAAATTTTTTTGTGTTTTTTTGCGGTAAATAGTTATTGAGCACTAAATGTGTAGGAGACACCATTTTACATAAATTTTGTGTAGGAACAACTTTAGGGCAAATTTTGTTTCAAACATTTTTTATACTATGAAATTATGAAACCAAGGAAGGAAGCATTTTTTTGTTTTAATGAAGCCTCATCTGGGTCATTTTATTGATTTGATTTCCTGTGTTGTCAGTACATTTATAGTCACTGAATGGCACTATATCTCCCTCTTCTATTGTATTTTAATGTGTAATAAGGTTAGTTTCTATCTAAAAGATTTTTAAAAGTAGATGATGCTATATAAACGAATACGTGCATTTGTTCCCAATTGAACCAAATAACAATGAAAAGACACATGAATTTCGTGACTAGCAAGTTAGTGAAGGATAATCTAATCTCTCAGAGGTGGCACGTTCTGTTGTTTACTTATAAATGCCTGTTCAGTGTGCCTTTTAACACAGTCAAAAGGACGCAATCAGTCTCTGAAAGTATTTGGAAGAGGCTTACTTTACCAGCAGAGCTTTTAGAATATTTTGTGGGTATGACTTTTTTGGTTGGTATTCCTGTTTTAAAGTGCAGCTCTTTCAAGTGAGCGGGTTACATGTTTCACAAGCTTTGAAAAGGCCCAAACAAGTTAAATGGTCACCTTTATTTACAGCTGCGGGACTAGGTATTAGATCCCTTCCAGGAAGAAAATTTGATTAATGGCTCTTTTCCAGAGTGGGGACAATTGAAGACTTTTCTTCCGCAGAGCGTGAAATGTGCCTCTTCCTGCCGAGGGGCCTTCTCCCGGCCGCGGCTCCTGGGGCGATTTCCAGCCTCAGGTGTCTCTCGCCGCGGCCGGGCCGCTCTCGGGGCGGGCGTCCGGGACTTCCTGTCTGGGCGCGGGGCGGAAGGATCGCGTTGCCAGTGGAGGCGGCCGCCGCCGCCGCCCCTGCCGTTAGGTGGTGGGGTTTCTCAGCCCGGCGGCGGGAGGCGGGCCGGCCTCGGCTTCCTGTCGGAGGACGCGCAAGGATCTGGGCGTCTGAGTGTGAGCGAGTGCGTGAGTGTGTGTCGGTCGCACGGCGTGTCTTCGGCCGCGGGTTCCGCCTCCTCCCCTGCCGCCGCTGCTCACGGTGTAAGTCAATGTGAAGCAGCAGCTCCAGCCCCGGGATAAACATGGCGACGTCTCTGCATGAGGGACCCACGAACCAGCTGGATCTGCTCATCCGGGCTGGTAAGGAGAGGGGAACTTTTCTCCCGTGCATCGGTGCTGCAGGAGAGGGGTGCACAGAAAGCGGGCGACTCCCCTGTGGCGGTCAGTGCCGGGGGTATAGTGTCCACCTCAGTCACTGGGGCGGCTGGGGGGAAGGGGGGTAGTGAATGAAGTAATGGAGGCGACGAATCAGGAAGTGATCACCTTGGAGAGTAACCTGCCTCGAATCCGGCGCTGTCGCTTCGGGTGGGTTTGGCAAGCGGCGGCAGCAGCTGCGGGCGGAGCGCTGGCAGCGGCTGCTGGAGAATCGAGCCGCAGTTAAGTTGGGGACTCGGGGGCGGACGAGTTGTGCGCTTCACCCCAGTTGTTGAGGAACCAGGAAGTGAGTGAGGCTGTTGTCTGTCGGCTGCGCCTGCCACGCTGTCTGGCCGGAGAGGCCGCTACTGCCCGCGGTTGGGGCGGCGGGCTTCTCCGGTGAAGGCTCACCACCCCCGCTCCCATCTCCGCTCACACTTGGTCCGCAGATCCACGACTTCCGCATGGACGAGGCAGCCCCGGGCCATGTCCGGTAGAACGCTACCCGCCAAAAAAATGCTCTGAGCCGCCTTCACATCCCCACCTTGTGCAGTCTCAGGAGTAACGGTTCTGGAAAGGGTCACTTAATGTGGAGAAGCCCGCGATGCTGTTTTTCTCGGCGGCCCGCCTCCCTTTCCTCGTTTAATGGGTGGCTGTGAAGAAGTAGGTTTATGCCCCTTTCCTCGTGTGTTGTTTTTTTAAGGGGGAGAATGGGAAGGACACGGAATATCTTTTGTACCCCTGACCTGGAGCGTTGGGGCGTCAGAGAAGAACGTTTATTTTTGTAAACAGTGGGTGAATGTAAAGGAGTGGGGCGGCGGGAGGGAGTCTTGGCCCCAGAGAAGTCTCAGCACGGAATTGCCCCCTTTTCCCCTCCCCCCCAAACCTCCCACCATAGCGGAAGCGTCTCGGAGAGGACAGAACGGACGGGATTGACAGGCCTCTGGTTCCAATCTGCTCGCTGAGATGTTCCAAATGAGAACGTTGATTTCTGGGGGCGGGACTCCGGTCCCGCGCTGGGCCAATGAAGATTGGGCGGGAGTGAAGCTGACAATGTACGCATGGAATTGGAGGGAAGACGAGTGTAAACACGGAAGTGGCCGCGGGGGTGGGGGATGTGCAGCGCCACTGCTGCAGCGGAAGGGCACGGACTTAAGTTACACAGAAAAAGCAGCTTTACTTAATAGCATACAGCGCAGGGAGGGCGTAGAATCGATGTAGCAGTGCTTGAATCCTATTTGCTTGGTGTAATAGTAAACATACACATTCCTTTCCCCGGGCTCTATATTCCTTATCGCCATCGATGGGCATTGGAAGATGGGAAATATTCTCCAAAGAGTAATGCTGTAAAAGATCTTACCCTGTTTTCCCTCCATTGTTTTTAGGTAGGGAACGTGAAATTAGTAGTTTGGTTGGTGAAACTGATTGCGTTCGATTGGAGGGATCATGAATACGTGTGTATGTCTAAATTTAACAACTCTTTTAAGTTCAAATAAAATCTGGAATGCTATAATTGTATGTATTGTGTAACACAGGAGTGACCAGCATTTATCATATAAATGTAATACTAAACGTTTCAAAGGTCCTAAAGAAAAATCACAATTTTACTGAGTAGTGATTAAAACAGTTTGGACAGTTATTTTCTGATCAGAGCAAGAACTTAAGTATTAGTGCATAAGAGGGAGAGTACACGGAGACGTTGGTTCCTTTGTGTAAGTTCAGTCCATTAATAACATAATATGAAATAAAGGAAGAAATTTTTGGGCTTTGTATTGTTTGGGTCAGTGATATTTCTGAGTGTTAAACATGTACATTTCAAGGAATATTTCCAGTGGTTGTGAACATACGGCGAGAACTTTAGAATAATCCCTGCAGTTAGAATTTTGAAAAATACTGTAATGGTAGAAGGCTTAATTTTGGCGATGGAAGGTATTTTTTCATAAGCTTTTGGAACTATCAGCGAAACTGTATGTGACCTGCAGGCATTTTGCTTGGAGTGGATACAGTATAGACAGCCTACAGTTTGAAAGTACAAAAAATTTATCTCCCTTTGTTAAGGGTTTTGTTTTTTGTTTTTTATAAGTTAAATGCTAATTTCCAGTCCTGCATTTCTTTAGTATATACAAATCTTATAATCCGAGTTTCCTTTATGGCTATAATGTCCTTTAAAGAATATGTTTTACTCATAATGTTTTAAAATTATTTCCTCTGTCATGTTCATGTAATGTGAAGCTCCTTTACAAGCCCTATTTTAGAGGGAAACTTGAGACAGTTTTGCTGATTTACCCAAGATTTATTCAGTGAGTTAACAGTTTGGGAGGAAAGGTAGCCCAGAAAATCAAGAACCATGAATCTAAATTTTCATGGCTGGCAATTTGCTGTGATGTTGGGAGAGTAGTTTGTAATGTTTGTATTTGTATAACGGACAGAATGATACCTTTTTACTCCCTTGAAGGAAATCATCAAGTGTTAGACATAATTTCTTCCTCAGAGATTTTACAGTCTGATTAAGAAGACAGGTGAAAATCTATGTAATACGTAAATATATAAATGTTAATATAGCTACAACGATTGCTATAATGGGTTGATGATTACTGTGGAATGACTGATACTTAGGAAAACTTATAGAGGAGGTAAGCTTAAGTTGAATATTGTTAGCATAACTGTTTCTAAGCAAGCATAAAGCACAATTACCACTACTGTTGTTACATGTTAAGGTACTAGAGGATATATTTTTGCTTTTATTTTCCTCCTTTAAAGTTGATAACAATGGACTAGGTATCAGCTTTAGTTTTAGTTATCACCATTTATGCTCTCAGAGTTTGAGTAAAGAATGAGATATATAAGCATATTTATTAAAAATCACTTTTATTTTAGCATACAAAATATTTTTGTGGTAAAAACTTTCATTGGCAACATGATACATGAGGAAGAGCCTTCACTCTGAGGTCAGGAGTTGAGGATCTACACCTGGTATCACCAAACTAGCTCTGTACTAGTGGCTTAACCTCTTCAAGACTTCTTCAGGATTGACTAGGTGACCTCTAAACTTTCAAAGATCTAAAATTATGAGTGGCTCAGAAATACTTAATGGAAAGTGAAGACTTCTCTTTTTCTTGTATTTCTTGACACAATGTGAGTGAATATGTCTGTAAGATTGTTGTTACGTAAAATGGGAGGTTAATTTCTTTCAGCCAGCCTTTGTGCCATATTGAAACTCGAGGCCATGTCTAGATGTTGAATATGACTGTGATATAGCTTATTTAATAATTTAGGATCATTGTGTGTGTGTGTGTGTGTGTTTGTGTGTAGCTTATAGGAAAAACGAATGTATAGGAAAAACTAATGTTACTTTCTTAATATTTATAAAAAAAATTGTGTACATATGGTCTAGATTTTCTGAAAGATTTTCCTTTTAAAATATTCTGCCTTCTTAATCTCGAGTATACTTTCCTTGACTTTTTTCTCTCTCCTTTTTAGAATGGAGAAATAGGGTCACTGGAAGTTTTGTTCTATTTTATTGTAGTTATTAAATGGAAGGGGGATATTTCTCTGGAAATTTAGTCAAAGTATTTTTACTGACAAAACAAATATCTGGTTTGTCAAAGTTCATCGTGAAATTTGAACTTGAAAATCTAATTTAATATATATTTGAGTATCTAGTGTCAATGTTGACAAGATCATTAATTTGAAAAAAGTTTAGCAGAATATGAAAAGATGTGTTGAAGTATAATTGGAAGGATGGCATTAATTTAAAAAAAATTCACTTGAAAATGTGTTTTAAGAAATTACTCTTCAGAATTCATTGCAGCATAAGTTAAGTACTAAAATTCATATAAAAACTGAGTTAAAGAGTAATATCAGTACGTGGTCAATTAGGATAATTGAACATAGAACAGTCCTTTAGAAACAAATTTGGTCGGTGGAGAAGGGCAGGCAGGAGAGTGTTTTTTGATAATTATTTAAGCTCCTTATTTATATCTTAAATGTTCAAAAAGATGCAAAGAAATATTTATGAAAAGCTTTAAAAAAATCCTTCATATGTAAGTGGACAAAGTACTGTTGTGCTTATGGAAATAGAATTACAATTTTTTATCTACACACTGATGTTTGTATTTAGAAGCTAAAACTTACAGAAACATGAGGATAGAATTTGAGTGTTGATTAATTACATCTGATAAAAAATTACAGCTGTAGTTCTTAAAAACTAAAATTCTAATCGGGATTCAGGGAGTCTGAAATCAAAATTGTTTTCATAATAATATTAAGACATTATTTACCTTTTGACTTTCACAAGTGTTCAGAGTTTGCTGGAGGCTACATGACTTAGCATTGCAACACATCAAACGAAGAAGCAAATATGACAGTCCAACTTTTTCTACCATGTATTAAAAAGATTTACAACCATGCAAAACAAAGCTCGTTAAATGTGTTTTAGAAAGGTGATTTTTCATAAAAATATGTTTCCAAGTATTGGGTTTATTATTTTAAATGAATAAATATTTTAAAGTTTTCTTAGATTTAATTTCAAATAGGATAAATATCGGTACGTAGGACTATTTATAAAAGCAAAATCTCTGCGGTCCTCAATAATTTGGATGTAAAAGGGTCCTTTTACCAAAAAGTTTGAGAATAGCTGAAATAGTTTTATTTAGTCTACACTTTTCAATACTGTGGCCACTAGCCACATGAGGCCATTGAGTACGTGAAATGTGGCTGAGAAACTTATTTTTTAATTTTTTAAAATATTAATTTAAATGTGAAAACTGAGATAGTAAAAAACTCCTTTACATCGATCACATGTTAAAATGACAGTATCTTAGATGTACTGGGTTCAATGAAAGGTGTTAATTTCACCTTAACTTTTTTTAATGTGGCTACTGGAAATTTAAAAATTATATGTAGCTCATGTCATATTTTTAATGGACAGCTGTACTTAAGAAAATTTGATTATCTTTTTTAAATCTTATAACACAACTATATTGATTAGAAAGTTAAGAGGGAACAGGTAAAGATGGAGCGTCCCAGACCATTATCTTTTCACCCTTTTCATGGCATTCATTTGAATTCCTCACTCTCCTGTTATGTTTATAGCCTTGGGGCATTAGAGGATAAGCTGTGGTAAGTCAAGTGTGGTAGTTGAGTGATGACCTTATAATGTTAGTGTATGGTCTTGCTTGTGGGGGAATACCACTATCACCTGATGAAGTGTTTTCTAATTTTTTTCCGTTGCTCTTAAATGAAATTGCTGTTAATTTTTATTTTTGACTTTGAGAACATTGTTATGAACTAGATCCATTGCCAGCATTCTCTTCTGCAAAGCTGAGAGGTATGTCTCTTGTCAGACTTAATTACCAAGTTTGGTATTTAGGAACAGCTGTTGAGTGAGTCTGGAATAGTCTACCATACAAACACCAGTTGATTAGAAAGCTAGAAATGGAACAAGAAGACTCTTACTAATAGTAAAAAAAGGGCATAAGCAAATTTAATTTTTGGCACTGTGATTAAAATAGTTTTGAAATTTATTTGATGCATTTATTTCTTCAAGGAGTATTGACCAGCAGCATTTCTAATCGTAACTAGAAAGTATCTATCAGATTTATTTTAGCTTCATTGTTTCTATTTTTAAAGAGTTGCTTATTATTTCCTCCCATATTTTTCATACACAGGTCTAGAAAGACACCACTAAATCAAGTTTTAAGTAAGAGAAGGAATTTTCAGACCTTGGCTAATAGTTTGCTTACTTTGATTGCACAACAATGTTAAATTCATGTTTATCCTTAAGAATTGTGCAAAGTTTTTAGTTTAAATTGTATTTGAATTATTGATCTGAATAAAATAGTATTAAAGCGTTTTTTAAAAATTGCAGAAACGAAGAGGAGAAATATTTAAATGTCTGTTATCAAAACCTACTGTTGACGTCTGTCAACAAAAGTAAAATGAGGTTGTTCTCACTTTTACCAAATGCCCGAAATATTCTTGGAAACTATCATGGGTACATTATTGTAAATTGACCTAAGTGTAAGTTCTTAGGTGTTCATTTTTTTTCCTTTAATGTGCTTAGGGTTATTTAGTCAGTAAATAAAAATTACACAAAATAAAATTAGTAATCAAAAAAAGAAATCAGTGCTCTCCTAATCAGCTGTTAGCTTACAGAGTTACTTTAAGTTATTTTGCACCTTTATTTAGTTTTGAAATATTTTATTTCTGCTTATGTTTTGACACTCTATTAACTATTAGTATAAGTTTCATGAGGCCAAAGATATTCACACTTGTATCTCAGGTTTATATAATAGCATAGGGTCTGGCACATGGTAAATGGTTAACAACCATTTGTTTGTACATAGAATATTAAAGTATGAATAAGTAAATTTTCTTAAGTTTGTATGTATTTGTTTTACTCTGTAAATATAAAATATTTCTGGGAAATAATAAATAATCTATTGAGGTTAGAAATATGAGCAAGAAGATAATTTCCACAGACATAACTAACGTGAAATCATGGTTTTGAAAATGTAGCTCAAACTACGTAAGAACTCAGGGCAGCGTAATATATAACTCCTAGGCAAATTTCATTTTGTTTATAACTTAAAAATCTGGTAAAATTCTATTGCTGTATTATTATCAAATACTTGTAGTTCTGATTTTAACATGGTAGAGTTTTTAGGGTATGTCTTAATACAATTACATAAGGAATGAGTTTACCCAGGATGGTTTATTAATAGCACTTAGACAACAGCTAAATTGCAACACAAGCAGACTTGAAAGAGAATGAAGTTCCTAGAATAAATTGTCAAAACCTGAGAATTTGCTTTCCAGGGTTCTTTAGTTTATATGAGTATTGTAGGGAGGTACTTTGAAAAAAATACTTGAGTATGGTAATATATTTTATACTTACTCTAACATTAAGTTTCTTAAAGTGGAGCTGGAAGGACTGATTGAATCCTTTGCTTCAGTGAAGCTGCAGATAAGAGTAAGCAGGGTCACCTAAAGATAGATTTACTTGGAGGTTTGGCTGCCTCTCTGGAACTGTTTAGCTTTGAGCAGATTTCCATAAATGGAAAGAGCAACTGGAGAGACCCAGTACCTTGGTGGAGAGTGTGGATGATGTGCAACAGGTGGTAAAACAGTCACTGGAGTTTTTTATAAATGCTCTCCAATGGCTGGTGGTTAAGCCTTGGCTTTGGCGTTTGGTGCATTTTGAGACTAAGTGAATTTTTGTTTCAATTAAGTTTCTTGGAAACAGTTTTAAAAGATTCGTATCTTTAGTGTGTAGAACTTGTGAATTTGTAATATGGTTTTATGGAATTTGTATAAGTATTTCCTTTTAGTTTCTTTAGAGGACATCTTGAGGAAAATCTGTCAAATTAGAAAACTTCACATATTCATGTTTCAGAACCTCTTACCAAGTAAAATATTCAATATTTTAAGTCAGAATGTGAAATTAATACGTAAGTTTGTGCTTGAATTGCCAGTTTGTCTGTAAGGTCAGTGGGTTGTTCTTAACTCCAAGTACATAAAAGAGATACTTGCATGGGTACTACATGGACAGTCTATGGTAGGAACTGTAACAGATATAAAGGTGGGTTAAGATAGGCCCCCGACCTCAGAGCTATAATCTTACAGGAGTGATAATAAATTATCACCATTTATTGAATTCTTATTTATGTGTATGTTTTTTATGGGAATCACCTCTCACTTAATTCTCACAACTGTATGAGGAAACTGAGCCTTAACAAGAAATCCAGCTGTTGGCCTAGGGTAATGGAAATTACTTTAAGTGGCAGAGACTAGAACCCAAGTGTTGGATGTGGAATCTCAAACCACTGCTGTACACCTTACTGTTTCACAAATAATTCAATCAGCAAAGCATGCAGTAAATGCTAGGAGAGAGTTACAGAAGGTGATAAAATTAGAAAAACTTCATTAAACAAACAAACAAACATAGAAACATCAAAAAACAACAACAACTTTTTGGGTGAAACCCAGAAAAGTCCAGTGAGGTCCCAAAGAAGAGAGCAAGGTTATTGTGAAGAAAATTCCAGGGGCTTTGGTGCTAAAACTAACGTACTCACCCAGGAAGGTCGGTAGGAATTGAACTAATTGATTCAATTAACTTAGAAATAGGTTTTCTGACCTGTAGCTATCACCCCCGATTTTAGTAGCAGTATATCAACATACGTAATGGATTGTTAATCTGCAGTCATCCTTCCCCCCCCCCCCCCCCAGGTTAGTTTTGGCTTGAAATTGATACAGGGTTCAAATTTCAAGGGTTTTTCTTTGTTTTCCTTTGGATAACATTCAGAAATTTCTCAGTAATTTCTAATCAGTCTCAATATTCAACATTTATTCTGCAAAGTATGGATACTAGATTGTTTGGGTATTTAAATTATTTCTGTAAATAATTTATGCAGACTAATATGTATCAATGACTTAGTCACATGGGAGTTAATTTAATTTATATTCATTTCTGCTGTAGTAATGTGTTTTCATTTAGTAACGTGTTCAGTGCATTTTTAATTGAGTAGAACTTCTTTTCCCCCCAGTGGAAGCATCAGTTCACAGCAGTAATGCACACTGTACAGACAAGACCATCGAAGCTGCAGAAGCCCTGCTTCATATGGAATCTCCTACCTGCTTGAGGGATTCAAGAAGTCCTGGTACGTGAACTATTCTTTTTTGTATTAAACACGTCACATCACTTCATGATTCTAGAATGAATTTTTTTTTTAATACAAGGGAATTGTTGGTGTTATCAAGATCTATTACACATGAATACCTGTGATAGCAATAATTGATTTTTATTTGTCAAAGTTTCCCAAGTCTTAAATACTTAATTTTCATAATAAATGATATAGAAAATGACCGACAGACAAGACATGATAGTATAAATAGCAACTTAATAACTTAATAAATTAAGTTGGTGCAAAAGTAATTGCGGTTTAAAAGGTTAAAAATAATTGTAAAAACTGCAATTACTTTTGTATCAACTTAGTTTATTAAGTTGCTATTTATACTATCATGTCTTGTTTCCTTAACTCTGGGAAGTTGATAAACCTTTGTACAGTAGTTGTTACACGAATGGCAGATGGGGGCAGTTGCCTCCTATGACCACTTTCAATCCTTTATTCAGTGATTAATGGGCAGTGACTCCAGGGAACCGTCCATGGTGGAGAGGAGAGAGCTCCCACCATTTCCTCACACGCCCGTCAGGCTGTGAGTTTTCCTTTTCTTTTGGACCCTTTTGCTCTTTAAGACTGCCTTTGAGAGTCATTTTGTCCTAATTTTAATTTGTCCTTATTTTAACATTCAGATGTTAACTTGATTTGATGCAGTAAGTTTGGCCCTTCTTACAGGGTTTTATAATACATACTCAGAGCTACCAGGCTTTTCAAGTACAATAGAAATCCCATGTATTCACAGATATGAGAAGAAAATTAGGACATAGTGGTCAATGTGTTAATTCATGAGTGTATATGAATATGTTAACTGTCTCTTAATTGAAATAGAAATCTCATATTCTGATTATTCATGCACGTTGGAAGGAAGCTGGGACAACATTATTGTATGTAATAGAATACCAAATAGCAATCTATATGTACTGTTCTATGACCCCAAATTCAGGATTTTAAATACTGAAAGATGATACTGATTGGGCCGTAACGAGCAGATTTTCCTTTTCTTCATATTTTAAAATAAGCTGTAAGTGTTTAGTTTTTACTGAAAATTCACTTATTAAATGTTTTAAATTTTATACTTTACGTATGTATTACCCAGTTAGAGAATAATTATGGGCATGTGGAAGGAAATTCATTATTAAAGAACTTACAACAATTACACTATTTTATTTTCAAATGTTTTCCTAATTGTCAAAATAATTCAGACTTTTATAACGAGCTTGAAAATATATAAAAGTGAAGAATGCAGGGTGACTACTCATGATCACCCTCTTACCCAGAGGATTAACATTTCCTTCAAGTAGATTTTCTTTGCATTTTATTTCCTTACATACAAGGTGTGATTAAAAAAAAATACAGTGAATGTTTAAATTAAAAAAAAAATTTATTATAGTAAGACACATTGCCATTAATCCCCCCTCAAAATACTCCCCCTTGCTTCGAACACCCTTATCCCATAGTTTTTGCCACTTTCTGAAGCAGTTCTGGAAGTCCTTTCGTGAGTGTCTTTAGTTGCGCTGTCATAGCTGCCTCGATGTCCTGAATCATTTTGACTTTGGGGAAGAGCCAGAAGTCACACGGTGCCAGATCCAGTGAATGAGGTGGATGAGGACACACCGTAATGTTTTTGACAGAAATTGCCGTGTACCAGAAGCGATGTGTGACAGGGAGCATTGTCATGATGGAGGATGATGATTCACGGCACACTAAAACACACCTGCTCTCAAACGTCTATACCTCACACCCGACTGCACTGAACAAGTTGAAACTTGTCACACCCTGTTGCTAAGGTGCGATGTGCTGCTTCCTGTATTGAAGATCCTTGCCTTTCTGTTGGATGACACTCGGCAGCAGCATTCATCGTGTTTTCGATCACACCTCATACTTTGGATCAGATTGCATATTCAGCAAATTAAGTTCTTATCCTAATTTGATGAATTCTTAATAAACTCACCTCTATTAAATATTGAATTGTCCACATTAAGAAGTATTAGTAAGGGTGGGAAATTATAATTTTTCAACTTTTTTTTATAGTGGAAGTGTTTGTCCCTCCTTGTGTATCAACTCCAGAATTTATCCATGCTGCTATGAGGCCAGATGTCATTACAGAAACTGTAGTGGAGGTGTCAACTGAAGAGTCTGAACCAATGGATACCTCTCCTATTCCTACTTCACCGGATAGCCATGAACCAATGAAAAAGAAAAAAGGTAGAGTATATTTATAAATTTCTGGAAAAGAGGGTGAAATTTTTTTCGGTATTGTTTTTCCCATCATAGGACGTAGGAAATAATATGCTGTAAATTTCTGATTGATGTTATCTTAACTAGATATTCTCAGAGAATCAGTGATGTCATCTTAACTAGGTATTCTCAAAGAATCAACAAATTGCGATTTTAATTTTATGTTGTAACATCTTGATACTGTTTAAAGGAGTTCGTATTTAAGCCCTAAAAGTAGTTGCCTGAAAATGAGATTATAACAAGTGTTGGACGCACAGCAGGGAAATCAGAGATTCACTGCACATTTGTCTACTTTTTGATCCTTTTAGCTACTTAGTTACTTTAAAAAAAAAAAAGATTCTTTTATTCGTTTTCTCTATTTTTCGTAAACTTCCTATTCTATTGTGGGTATTAAAATAAAAGCCCACTCAGTGTTCTTTTGCTTACCTTCTTTTAAATACCAAAATTGCCAATAGGTACTTCTAAGTGAAATAAACTCACCGGTGGGTAAGGAGTATTTCCACTTCCTGTTTGACTCCGGCTGAGACTTCTGCTCACCTGCTCCTAGTGGGTGGGGCACAGGGCTTCAGCATATCTCCAACATCCCGAGAAAATGGGAGCAGCAAGTGGATCCTTTTCCTGTTTGAATCAAAAGTAAAATTTGAAAGAAATGAAATCCTATGTAAATGGGTATTCATCTAATTCCTCTTTTCTCACATTTTAGAATAGAAAAAGAATCAAAGGCAAAAATAAGGGAAAAGATGTGTTAAAAATAATGGTGTTTTCTGTCACATATTAGATGTATTAAGTTGCTTTGATGTTCATGCGTCTGCTCATTTCTGTGAGGGATACAATTGAAGAATAAGAGTGTCTTCCTTCAGATAATGCATATATAGATTGAGAGAGATATGAACATTGAGAGAGATTGAGAGAGAATTTAGAACAAAGAATCACTTCCTGCTGTAAATGTTTAAAAACAAAAGACATACATACTAAAAGTCCTATTTACCCACTGTCCACTGCTGGTTGTATCCAGTGGGAGCTCTTACAAAATACTTAAGAAATTTTTAGATTTAAAAGAAGATGGAAAAGACTGTGAAAAGCTTGGATCATTTAGGGAACCAAGACCTCTAGATAAAGAGGTATATATGGTATTAGCTTGTGTGGTTTGATATAAATCAGGAAATAATTTGCTGATTTAATATTAATTATATATATATGAAAATAGGTGGTCTTAGTGAATGACCGTTTAGAAACATAACACCATTATTTATTTATTTATGGTTAAGTACATTTGGGATATACAGTTAGGTAAGTTACATTTTAATAGCAGGGCCTTCTTTTTTTTTTTATTGCCCAAGCTTATAATTACTAACGTGTGTTGTGAATCTCTAAGAAAAGATAGCATACAGTGTTCTATATCCACGGTTTCAGGCTTCCAGTGGGGGTCTTGGAATGTATTTCTGATGGATAAGGGGGACTGCTGTATAATATACTTGAATGTTCCCAACCTCTTCGTTGAGTCTTCCCTTCCCCTTTTCTGCCAGTATTCATCCATCAGTGCTGACGATTGAATACAGTACATTTCAGACTTACGCCTTCTTCAGTTTAGAGAAGTATAGGTCTTGCTTTTCTACTCATTGTGGATGCTAGTCTGAGAGAACCTCTGGCAGAAACAAAAGGAAGGGCCCAAACGTTTATTAGACACAAGAAATAATTACTTGGAAGATTTTCTTACCCTTATAATATACCTGCATGTTTGAGGTGAGGAATTTTAAACACTTAGGCTTAAATTCTGGTGAATTGATTGGCTCAGAGCAGTAGAGTATTTAATATGTTTTACTTTTCCTTACTTGAACTCAATTGTCAGATCCTCTGCCATAGGTAGGTAAAGATTTATCTAACAGTCCTGTAGACCAGAAAAAAAGTTTACTAGAAATTGTTTCTGTTGTCATGTTATTGGAAAAGGTTAGCAAATTGAGGCTCCGACCATGTAAATAATAGGTTAGTAGTACCTGATTTGCCTTATCTAAAATGCTGTAATCTAAAATTGCAGTAGTACTTCTAATGCTCTTCTTAAAAGAAACTTTTTCTATACACTGAGTATATAATCCACAGATTAGTGTCCAGTTTTATGAATAATTGTTATTAAAGAGTCTGCTAATTATGCTTCTATTATTTTTTCTGTTTTCAATGTATGGTTTCAATATCTTATTTTTTCAGTTGGCCGTAAACCAAAGACCCAGCAATCACCAATTTCCAATGGGTCTCCTGAGTTAGGTATAAAGAAGAAACCCAGAGAAGGAAAAGGTAATTTGGGGAGGGCCATTTTGGAAGTGAGATGATTTTTTTCTTCAGTCAGGTGACATTTTTGTATTTGTAAGAAAATTATTTGTAGTACACGCACATGTGGGAGTACTATCTTTGGTAGTAGTTTTTAATAAGGGATGTGTCAGCATCACGTGGGAGCTTTTCCTATTATCTATGCCCAGTCCCTACTTCACTGAGATCCTATAGTCATAGATATACCAGGGGAACGGAAGGGGGCAGGTGTTTATATTTTGAAAGGTCCTAAGTGCAGCCTGCCGAAGACCCTTCTTGAGAGTCATTGTTCATTTACATTCAAATTTCAGTCTTGTATTATTAAAATTGAGGCAGGATGTTATAATGTGAAAATTAAAGTTATAGTCACACCTGGATTAAAAATCGAGTCAGGGGTGGCTGGTTAGCTCGGTTGGTTGGAGCGTGGTGCTAATAACACCAAGGTTGCTGGCTTGATCCTCACATGGGCCACTATGAGCTGTGCCCTCCTTAAAAAAAAAAACAGAAGAAAATTATAATTTCTCTCCCAATCAATTAAAAAAAAATTGAGTCAGTGTTTACTCCTCTGCAAAATGATGGTGATAATCTGCATAGGCTTAATGATCTACCTTGTCTGATAAAGGGAGCTTCACATTCTGAATCGTTTTCCTTAAAACCAGAAATAGGATTAATTTTACTTGGGGGTGGGAACTGGGGTGGAGCATTTAAAGCTTACCTGAGGAATATAGACGAGTCTAACTCAGTGGACCCGGAAGCATTCCGATCCCTACTATGTATAAGACACCGTCTGTGTTGTATAAAATTTCTTCCAGAATAAGTTCTCCGCTCACTTTTACTATGTTTGCTCATAGGGCCTGATAATCTCCTGGTCATAGCATAAAAATTTCCCAGCTACACATCTTGATGGATAGTAGTTGAAAGTGATGCATGATTTAATAGTAAGAGTTTTTAGGTATTGATACTGATGTAATAGGGCTTCAGAGATAACAGATGTGACTGTGAAATTGAAGATTAATCTTTTTAGGTCAAGAGATGCACACTGGGCTCAACTATGGGTTAATAGATTTGTTGAATTTTGGGGGAAATCCCGAATGAAAGTGCGGTTTTAGAGGAAGAACATGAGCGTTTAGATTGAGTAGCAGTGGCTTGTTCTTCTCACATAGCTTGTGCCTTGGATCTGGGTTTGAGGGGTAGTGAAGGGATCGTGAGCCTCGAGGTGAGCTGGTGACTCAGTGGCGGCATATGTGTTCTTATGTCAGGATTCTTTTTGGGTCTTTCATCAGTTGAAGAACCTCTGCACCTAGAGACTTACAAAGGGAATAAAAGAAGAACAGCAGCCTCGAAAGCCTGGTCTTTTCATAACACTGCCCACTACTTTCCCCCCCTTCTAAAGGAAAAAAAAGTGATGCTTTCCTTTTGGGGATTAAGTTCCTTACCTTACCCAGATTCCCTCCTTTTTTCCTATTCAAATCTTAGCCATCTTCCAAGACTTGTGATGTTTTTCCAGTCTGCTTTTCACTCCTGAAATCCCAGACAAAGTGATGCTTTCCTTTTGGAGATTAAGTTCCTTACCTTACCCAGATTCCCTCCTTTTTTCCTATGCAAATCTTAGCCATCTTCCAAGACTTGTGATGTCTTTCCAGTCCACTTTCTTTTCACTCTTGAAATCCCAGACGTTCTTTTCTATCATTCATTTGAAATATAATTATGTATTGCCTTGTGATGTGCCTTACATTGTTTCAGTTACTTATTTCTTGTATTGTTACTTAATTGTCATCTACTTTTTTTCCCTTTCCAACTAAACTAAATTCCTTGAGTCAGGGACCAGGTTTTAAATGCTTCTCTGTATCCTCTACTACAAGCCTAGTATATGATGAATAAGTATTTCATTTTGCAGAAATATTTTAATATTTCCTCCTTTTCAGATTTTGCTAGTAGCATGATCAGATGTTAATACATAGTTAACATTTGATGAGTACTTGACTAAGTAATTGCCATATTAACTTTTTGGTGTTTCTATTTAAGGTGCTCATTTTAAGACTGAAGTATAAATGTCTTTAATAACAGTTGTTCATATATAATGAAATCCTAATATATTACTTACCTTCACTATACTGGGTATGATCAGTAGCAAGGAATAGCAATTTAAAAAATCTGTTTTTAGAGGCAGTAGTTTTCATTGTTAAAAATGATAAGAGAATGTTTTAAAAGGTCATGGGTAGGGTGCACTTTATAAGACATGTAGTTCAGAGTTCATGCCTATAAGTGAAACAAAGAAAAACATGTTTCTTACAAAAAGACCGTAAGCCTAATGCCTAAAAAGTTTTGCAGATTTCATTGAATATTGCTTGGCTTTTCAATAAATTAATAAATAACTTTTGATGAATTTTGATCATGGAATTTGGGGTTCAAATACATTTATTCAGAGTTTAAATCTGTGTTAATGAAGAACTGCGGGTCTGTTTAGGTTCACTTAGTGCTTTGCATTATGCCTTCGCCTTCACTGAACTCAAAATCAAGGATAAGGTGATACATGATAGTACAAAATCCAGGACCTCTATTATATCAGTATCACAACTGGAAACATACATAGAATGTTAATTTTAAAAATCAAACATAGTTATGATTTTTGTTATAAAAGGTATTTTGTTATTTACTAGACAACACAATTTGACACTGTGCAAATGATTGTCACTGTAGTCAAGTACTTAATGACAGACCTCGTATATTTGTGTTTCACCGGTAGTGAATGAATTGTTATCCAGCATAATTCAATATTTGCTTTTAATTATGTGTTTAATTATGTTAATAAATTTTTAATCAATGTCTATCATTGTTTTCAAAGGAAACACAACCTACTTGTGGGAGTTTCTTTTAGATCTACTTCAAGATAAAAATACTTGTCCCCGTTATATTAAGTGGACTCAAAGAGAAAAAGGCATTTTCAAACTCGTGGATTCAAAGGCTGTCTCTAAACTTTGGGGAAAGCATAAGAACAAGCCAGACATGAACTATGAAACTATGGGACGAGCTTTGAGGTAAGAGCACAAAAGAATGAGTTTTCAAACAAAACTTACATGTTTCCTTATATTGGCTATTAGCTGTTTTTAAATACAAGCTTTAAAAAAAAAATCCCTTGTTTATTATAACTTAATTTTGGGGGATATTCTAGAAGAGCTTCTTGGATTTGGAGATAAAATAAGGATAGAGGAATTTGGTGTAGATGTCTAAAATTTCAGCATCATTGGAAAATCCATTTTTGCAGAAAATGTGCTTTTGCACTTAGTACCATTTCTTAATAGAAATTTGTAGACCTTTAAGACAATGAAAGCCAAATGAAATACGGTTTCCATATTGTTAATTTGCTTCAGTTCCTGCAAATTTGTCAAAATGGATATATCTTGATATGAAAATTTCTCGTAAGTTTTGTCAATCTGAGAACCCCACAATTCTTTGTAATGTACAAGGCTTCTAATTAAAGGTGTTTATAAGTGAACACATAGTTTACGCAACAGTATTCACATATCCCATAGATTTCATCTGTACCAAGCACAGCTTAGGTAATTTTTTCACATGACATCAAATTTTTTATAACCTATGTAAATCAGAGTTGAATTTTTACCGGTGTTTGTAAAATACAGTAAAATATTCTGTATTTAGGTAAAATTACTTCAAGAATGAACTTTTAGCTACTCAAAGTTAGAGGACCTATGGCACCAAGTTTCAACTTCATTCCGCCTTCAAATTCTCAGCCTTTTGAACAGTCCAGGCAGAAAGAGCTCCTTCTTATCTTATAAGAATAAGTGAATGTTTCTGTTAGTGTCCATTCCACATAGTGGTTTTTTTTTTCATGAAATAAGTGTAATACACGTGATTCATTTAGTACTTTTTCCCTTACAGATATTATTACCAAAGGGGTATTCTTGCAAAGGTTGAAGGACAGAGGCTTGTATATCAGTTTAAGGATATGCCCAAAAACATAGTGGTCATAGATGATGACAAAAGTGAAACCTGTAATGAAGATTTAGCAGCAGCCGCTGATGAAAAATCGTTAGAACGCGTGTCGCTGTCTGCAGAAAGTCTCCTGAAAGCAGCAACCTCTGTTCGTGGTGGGAAAAACTCATCTCCTCTAAACTGCTCCAGAGCAGAGAAGGGTGTAGCTCGAGTTGTGAATATCACTTCCCCTGGTCGTGATGCTTCATCCAGGTCTCCTCCGACTACTGCGTCTGTATCAGCAACAGCAGCTCCAAGGTAAGTGAGGGAAACTGTCAGTTGTAATGTATTTGCTTTTCAGAAAGCTCCATGGCAAAGTGATGTGCTCTTTTTATTAATATTAGCATTTTAAGATGCCACCGTTGGTTAGGACTTTGAAAAGTACTTGATATTTTAGATATATTTTGTTGTTAAAGTAGGTGATGTCCCTTTTCATAGCTTTTAATGGTTTTTGTAGTTCTATAGCTAGAATTTAATGTGCTTTAGTTTTTAAAAGTATATTTACCTCATGGTATTTCGTATTTTAAATGTCAGGGATTGTCAGTACCTCTGTAAAATTTGGGCGCACTACTTCGTACATTTTGCATTTGTGCTAATCTTTTTGCTCAAGAGACCTACTTTCTAATTTAGCATTAAATATAGTCAACTTCCTTTTCTAATTTACAGGACAGTGCGTGTGGCAATGCAAGTACCTGTTGTAATGACATCATTGGGTCAGAAAATTTCAACTGTGGCGGTCCAGTCAGTGAACACAGGTGCACCGTTACTCACCAGTAGTCCAACGACAGCAAGCTCTCCAAAGGTGGTTATTCAGACAATCCCTACTGTGATGCCAGCCTCTGCTGAAAATGGAGACAAAATCACCATGCAGCCTGCCAAAATTATTACCATCCCAGCTGCACAGCTTGCACAGTGTCAGCTGCAGACAAAGTCAAATCTGACTGGGTCAGGAAGCATTAACATTGTTGGAACCCCACTGGCTGTGAGAGCACTTACCCCTGTTTCCATAGCCCATGGTACCCCTGTAATGAGACTATCGGTGCCTACTCAGCAGGCGTCTGGCCAGACTCCTCCCCGAGTTATCAGTGCGGTCATAAAAGGGCCAGAGGTCAAATCAGAAGCAGTGGCAAAGAAGCAGGAACATGATGTGAAAACTTTGCAGCTGGTACAAGAAGAAAAACCAGCAGATGGAAATAAGACAGTGACCCACGTAGTGGTCGTCAGTGCGCCTTCAGCTATTGCCCTTCCTGTGACTATGAAAACAGAAGGACTAGTGACATGTGAGAAGTAAGCTAGCAGCTCTGCCGTGGACTATAGACTGTTAGTGATAGTACTAACATGAGTATTTGCAAGGGGTGTCAAGAAAAGTCAAAAGAAGACTTTAAAACATTTTTAATGCTTCTAAGAAAACAATCAAATTTACTGGAAATAAATTACCTATCCCATGTTTCAGTGGGAAATGAACTACATATTGAGATGCTGACAGAAAACTGCCTCTTACAGTCGAAAACAACTGAACCCGTCAATAACATAAAGGATTGAAAGGGACCAAGCAACTCACTACAATATCAAGTTACACTAAGACTTGGAACACTAACATTCTGTAAGAGGTTATATAGTTTTCAGTGGGGAGGGGTTGGGATGGGTGATCTCATTGTTACATATAGCAATTTTTGATGCATTTTATATGCATACCAGCAATTATTACTGTGTTCACACAGAACTCACTTAACTGGTGCTATGTGAAGACTCTGCTAACATAGGTATTTTAGAATGTGAATTGAAGAATGGATCCAAAAGCTTCAGAAAGAGGAAAGCAAAAAAAGATCTAGTGCGATTTTTTTTTTTTATATCATATAGCTTAAGCTGATTTAAAACAAAGGCCTTAGACTAATTTTTGGTTTTCTTTATTGAAATAAGCTAATGGCTTGTTTGTGTAAAGCTTTTTTTATTAAAAGAAAAAATTTTAAAAATCTTGTACCTAGCACAGTATTGTTATAGAATTTACATGTAACATTTTATATGGTAGTTTAAGTCTGTCAGTTTCTTAATTGTGGACAAATTAACAGTTGGCTCTGGCCTTTTGCTGTAACACGCCTGTGTCACTCACTTAGCCCTGGCATCTGTGCAGACATGTCAGTCTCAGTTCTACTGTCACTTGGAAGTTAAGGCTCAGCATGAATTTTTGTCAGGTAACTCTAATACCTGGAGTTTTCTTTCTTTCTTTCTTTCTTTTTTTTTTTTTAGTTGAAGTTTAAGAGGGAAAGTACCAGTGTTCAGATTTGAACTATAATAGTTTGTATATTCAACATTTGAAGTATATTCTATTTTGTTGTACTCTTGTTTCAAAGTGTATTCAAGTAGGTTTTCTGAAATATAGAAATGAAATTTATCTTGCGTTTTGTCCTCTGGTGATATTTATGACAATATTCAAAAGCTAGTATAGAGGCATTATTTTAGTTAAGTAATGAAGTCCTATTCTCCTTCCCAACTGCTGCATAAGAAATTCGACTTGTTTTGTTCCATTATATTAATATTTGGCAAATATCTGCATGTTACCACTTCCTTTCTAATTACTACTTACCATAACAAATTTACTATTTTAATGTTGGCCACACTTGAAGAATTTCTATTTGAAATCAGACCATTTGTTTCACAGCCAGACTTTTTGAGGGTTGGAAAGAATGAGTAACATTCTCACCCTTTTACAAATTAGGAAGTGGAGGTACCAGAGGGATGAATTTCCTAATTTCGCACCAAGCTAGGTCCTGAGACTCCACATCTTAATGCTCTTTCTATTTACTACAAAGAAAAGTTGTCTATTTTTACATCTTTTAGAAATTTAAATAAACTGATACTTAATATTTTGTGGCCTTTAATTGTGCATTTCATCAGATGCTATACAGATCGACAGATTTTTATAACAACTCCCTTTGTTAATCTTTTATCTTTTCCGTAAATATACCTGATGGGACTTTTTAATAAAGCTCAAAGAAAAACTCACCTGATTCTTACCCCATTTGAGAGTTAATCTCAAATTCTACCTCCTCTCAAAACATTTCCTAAATATTTCAACTTTCAGAATTGTACTATGTGCTTTGGCACTTAATTGTATTGTCTTCTTTTGTGCACTGTAGTTTCATTTGTTGAGTCATGTCTTCCATAGTACTTTTTTCGGGCAGCGATTATAGATTACCTACACCCCTCCCCAAGTGCTGAGTGTATTAGACAGACATGTATTGATTTTGGTAACATTTGCTCAGAACATAAGTCACATTCTATGGAGAATAGCTAAAGAAACTTGAATTTTAAGTAATTCTTTCCCCCATGCTGTATTAATTGGTTCTAATTAGGTTCCAAGCCAAGGCTACCTAGCTTACCTCACCACTCTACCTCAACATTTTTCTCTATCTCTTTCAGAATAAGTACGCCTATAGTCTAGATATGGAAGCGTACATGTTGACAGTGTATACTGATGGGAGTTTTCGGGTGATTGACATTGTCAATGGTATGGCTTTTAATCTGAACCCTTCTAAACCATAAATTTTATTTCCTTTTTGTGTCCAGCATATTGGAGAAGAACCACCCGGCAATGGCTTGATGCCACTCCATTTCCAGCCTCACCAGGCTTTTGAACATGATCAGCAGCCTGTCCACTTACTCCTTAGGTCATCTTCCAGCAACAATTCCAGCTGTCACCACCCCACTTACCAAATGAGCAGTATACCTCTTTACAGAGAACAGGGAGCTCATGAGCTGTAAACTCCCTCCATTTCTGGAAACCTTGCTATAAGACCATCTACTTATTTCATCGTCCATCCTCACCACCAGTCTCCAGAAGGAGGCAGGTGTGGCGCCTTCTTGTACCAGCATTTCCTCCCCCTTTCACACCTACTTGGTTTCCTTGTCCCAAGAATAGCGCTTCATTCTCTTCAGTAGCTTGCAGTATGAATTCTGGGTTAGAAAGAAACAGTTCTCGTTGAGGTCTCCAATAACACAATAATCAAATCAAACAGGTGCTCTATTTTTTCCCACATGGTCTTGTGGCTCAGCCTTCTTAAAATTCTCCTTTGATTTTCTATAACACCCCTCCTGGTTTACCTCCTGCCTGACCAACTCTTTTTAGGTGACTTTGCTTTCCCGTTTAATGTTAGTACTTACCAAGATTCCGTCTATGGAGCTCTTTTCCTCTTAGAGTAGTTGTAAGAATTAAATGAGTTAATTTAAATATGTTAAGGGTTTAGAACCAGTGTCTGGCATATAGCAAGCGCTCTATTAAATGTTTACTATTATTTCACCTCAACAAAATTGTTTATCTCATCTAATGCATGTGGTTTTTACTACCAACTACATTGTTCTAGACTTGAAGTCTTAGATGGGTTTATCTAATTGCCGACTGGCTACTTCCTCCTGACTGTCCAGCTGAACTCTCTTCCGTCTAAACCCTGTTCCTTAGCTCTTAGCTCAGTAAATGACGTTACCATCAACCCATTACTCCTTCCCCTCCGTCACCTTCCCCTTACTTACTGTGCTCTTCCCTGTCGCCTCCCAGGACTCACTCCCCCCAACATCTTATCTTCAGCTGAAGATAGTATTTAAGGTGGTGACCTCAGCCATTTTGGCAACTGAACTTTTTCTGGTGTCTTTCCCATGTATACAGGAGGTATACATGTTATATTAAACTTTTGGTTTTCTCCTGTTAATCTGTCTTTTATTACAGGGATGTCTCAACCAAGAACCTAAAAGGACAGAGGGAAAACTCTTCCTCCCCTACAGAGCAATAGGCTATATATACACCATAGCGCCTAGGTGTGAGTAGGCTATACCATCTCGGCTTGTGTAAGTATGATGTTACATGACGAAATCCCCTATTTCTGCACTTCTCAGAACGCGTCCCTATCATTAAGCAGTGCGTGACTATTGGTGGACATTATTTGACATCCAAACATTTCCTTCTCATCCAGATATGCTTGCGTAAGGCTGTTGTGATGATCTCTTTTCAGGTTGGTGTACTTTGGGGTAGGTAAACAATATTTAATGCCTGTACTTACAAGTATTCTAATCAGTATTGTTTCTCAACATGTTTACCATTAGTCATGCCAAGATTTGAACCAAACGGTACAGATGTTCTTTCTGCTTGACGTACCTTCCAGGTAGCCTTAAGATAGTACGTATGTCTTCAATGGACTGAAAACCTCATTTGTTTCAAAAGTGGTTCCAATGCAGAGTACTTGGGGGAACCATTTTGGGGAACTCTCACTTCGGTGCCGAGGGATACCATGCAAGCATAGCATAGATGCCTTAAATGTGCAGCTGTAGATCCATCTTAGTCCACTTTAAAACTGAAGGCCTCTGTGTAAATGGATAGTGTGGGCACCACATTTAATAGTATTGAAAGATCAAATCTATCCCAGATTCTTTTTGGATTAAAAAGACAAGACATTAAAAGTCTAGTTTTAAAAGACCATTTATTAGCCTTAAATATATACAACTCACGGATGAAGATATTTATCAATTTATTATCAATAGGTTATTTGTTTGGAAGGGGTTTCACCTGTTACCTTTACCACTTTTTTTTTCCCTGATAGAAGAGAATTCCAGGTTGTCTAACTTTTTACACTCTAGATGCTTTGAACCAGTGACCTGGCTATCTTAGGAAATTTCAGTGTGAGCCTCATGAATAGGTTTTCTAGTTTTCCATCTCTGAAAAGAAGGTCCCACTGACTTTCTTAGCCATTGCCACGAAACAGCTCCTAAATAACCTATTGTGAAAAGCATATTCCAATATCGATGATGACACTGAGTGACCTCCAGTGTCTACCAAGAACATGCCAACTGGAAACTAACTGCATCAACAGTGATTAATGAAGACTGACAGGCCATGGAATCTTGTCTGAAAACACAATAATGGGGGACGATGGAGGCACAGCAAGAATTATTTATGAAGACCTGATACTTCCACTTAAAACACCTCCAGGCAGAATAGTTCACTGCTAACTAGCACCCTACTATTTTGTTAGACCCCAAAATAAAAATATCCTCAAGCTTGAAGGAAATTACTATGAATTACTCTCTAACTTATGATGCATGGTTTTCAAATGTTCATAATACTATATTAATTTTACAGAAGATATAAAAAATAAATACTGCCATGCATATCTTGTTGACATTTAGAAAACTCACAAATAAATAACTTGAAATGCTGTCTAGAGAAATTGCTCCTGCATACTTACATAGTTAATTGTGGAGGACTCAATTCTACTTTTATATAGCAGCATCAAACCAAAAAAGCAAGCCTACTTTAATGCCCTTAAATGATCAATGTGTAATGCTAAGGGAAAGAATACAAGCCAAAACTGGAGTGCAAACACCTTTTTTGCGATAGGTTTTAATGGAAAAGGTTTGTGAACTAAGGGGATTCCTTCCCATGGGCATGCTGGAAACATGGAAGTGAAGTGAGAGAAACTGGGAAGCCTTCCTTGGGCAATGTATCCTCTTTCAGTTTCCTAAAACATCCCTGGTTAAGACTCTTGTAATTAAAACAACACAGATAAGTGTTTATAAAAGTCCATCAGGTTCCTCATTAAAGCTGAAGTCACATACTAGAGACAGGTGGTCTGAAGGATAATTCAAAGATGGTAGTCGGTTGGGTCCAATCTGTTCTTCGGTGAGTAAATCCAGAGCTGACCTCACGCTCAGGGCGTGTTTAGAATACCAGATGTAGTCCAGGGTGTGCCGGCACTCCCCTGAGGTCCGAATCTTCCAGGTGGTGTACGGCGGTTCCGACTGACCGTCTGCACTGAGCAGCTTGTAGGCGCTGTCCAGGTTGAGGCTGGAGGAGGCGAAGCGTTTGTAGACGTCCTCTGTTGGCTCTGCATTGAAGTCCCCACAGACAATAAGGGGAAGCTTGGCTCCCTGGGTGATGCTCTGCAGGTTCTGGAGAAGGTCACAGCCTTGAGCTGACCGAAACTGCTCCCAGCCAGTACGTGCCTTCAGGTGGGTGACTGCGATGCAGAACTGCCGACCGGACTCCTTGCACTCCATGGTCTGTGCAATGGCCACCTGATTGGTTTTCAGGGTCATGGCCGTCAGCCTAATATTGGCACTGTGGACTAGCTTGAATCTGTTCTGGAGGAAAAACAAGGCACAGCCATCGGGTCCATTGTTACGTTCAACATCTAGACAAGGTGACCAAGGTTTGGGGAAAAACGTGCCTTGATAGCCCAGTCTACTGAGGAGTGGCTGGAAGGTGTCAAAATAGTGGTCCACCTCTTGGAGGCACAAGATATCGGGCTGGTAGGCTAGGATTTCTTCTAGGATGAGACATTTCCTTTCTTCCCACTTGAGTGCTTCAACAGGGCATTGTACAAAGTTGTCTTTGCCTTCTCCAAGAGCTGAAATAAAAAGTTGCTTGTGAGCTACTACAGAACCACGACTTCTAAGTGCCTGCGAGTCTCTGCTTTCAGTACCACTCAAGCCCCTCTGAATGCTGTGCCTCTGCCTCAGAAGCTTTGGGTGATTCTTCTCTGCCTCACCTGTATTAACCTACCAAACGACACCTCTTACCGCCAGATGAAACAAGCAGCTGATTTTCTTTCACATTAAACTCTTTCCTGGACATACGGTGTTGAGTTTTAGCCTTAAGAAAAAATGTTCTCTGCAATCCCAGGAATCTAAACTGTCAGATGAAATAAAGATATTCAACTCTATATACTGATTTCAGTACTAATAAGCCATATGAACCGATATAGGCACCATTCAGAAGGAATGGGCGGCTTTTCCTACTTATGGATGAACACGGGAAAAAATAAATGAATCCAAGATTGTAAAGTCAGAGAGTTCTTTTCTAGGGGGGAAAAAAGAGGGGCCCTTTTTCTTAAAATTTCACCTGCTACATGAAAGGCAATACTGTGGAAAGCTGACTGGCACATCTGCTTTTTAATTCAGCAAACCCAGGAAAGAATTCCTTTCTACTGTGACAAAGTAACATCTGAATGAAGAGAGAACTGAAGCAACATCTCTTTGGCTTCAGGTCATACAGATACGTGTGGCTGAGCATCGGGCTACAGGAATACCCAGGCTCACCAGCACCCGCACAGCTGCCATCCCCTGCAGAAAGCCCTCCATGTTCCCCATTCAGGAGATTCCGTTTCCCCTTTGCAGATGCTATCTTAGCACTCTGGACTGAAAGCTGGAGACGACAAAGTTTGGAGGCTGATAAAAGACAGGGTCCTTTAATTTTTGATGTGTTGGGAAGCAGACTTTCACTGTTCTGGTTTAGCCGACAAACATAGACGGTAAGGAATAAATCTTGAGTTGGTGGATTTATTAGTGGAAATCAGATGACTCCCTTTCTCCGCCTCCCCTTGTGGGAGCTGATGCGCCCTTGTCACCCCATCTCCCCATACCTCTTCCCTCCACAGGACATCAGTGCACCGGGCAAGTGCAGAAGCAGACAGGCAGCAGCACACACCTAAATGCTCAGGCACAAAAGCATCAGGCGTACGTACCTTGGGCAAGGATGTTCCACTGCATGACCCTAATAGGTGGGTGGCTACCGTGGCAATCTGTCCTCAGAGCCACAAAATCCCTCTGGAAGCGGGGAGGTCGAGTGTGCAGGACGGCCCTGCATTCCTCCAGGAGCTCTTTAGGATCAATGGGCTCCAGATGTCCTGGGTCAGGTGACACCAAATACTCTGGGTGCTGGGAGGCAGCGCTGCTGTTCAGTGTCTTGGCCAGAGCACTATAGAGTCTGCTCGTACCGTTTCCCATGGAACACGCTATAGGAAAGGTAAAGAAAGCAGTTACACACTCAGCTCCTCTCTTCCGTCTTTACCCCACTCATCTAGAAGGTAAAGCATTTACTGTCCATAGAAGCCAAGAGCTCAATTTAGGACAATGTTGCCACGTTCTTAGATAATGCCATTCCCACAAAGGTGGACTAAAGGAGTTTCCAGGGTCTAGCTTTCTGCTAGAACAGGGAAGTGAACTGTTAAAATTGGTCTCTGATTATGGTAGTTCTTTTAAGGGAAAAATACCTTGATCTTTATGGCCCTTTCTAACCAAGGATTTGTCTTTATAATTTATAAACCCAGTCTTAGAAAAGCATGGCTACACAAAAAGTCCATTCTTTTTTCTATATATTTTAATAAGACCAATTTATAAAGAGCCAGATGTTAGAAAGCACACGTAAATCCTAGAGAAGAGATTAAGTCACAGCAGGCTGCTGCTCCAGCCATGTCACCTGTCCAGGTCCCTGTTGTGTGAAAAGAAACGGCTGGATGAAACCCATATCCCATTTCTTTTCAGTGTGAACTGTAAATCAGGACTCTGACTTTCTGTGGAACTCTGTGGACCTCGCTGAGCAATACAGTTGATACTCTAATATCAATTGCCAGATTTATTAAAAATAAGGAAGGACTGGGGGCAGACCGGTAAGAAACAGTTGCCCACATTTCCTGAGATTCTGGAAGGAAAGGAGAGGAGAGGTGCAGGAAGCATACCATCTTCAGTGCGTTTTCTAGTGCTTTGCCTTCTATCCTAATAGATTACATGAGAACACAGTACAATATTCAACTAATTAGCATGAGGGAAGTTGTACGTGTCACTTCACTTGTGAGCAGTTGATTACTCTTAGAGATCAATCATGTTTTCCTTCTGGTATAAATTAGGGGCAAGTTTTACTTGGGACAATCTCCAAGATTCTGTACGTGGTGAGTCTTGGTGTGGAGGAATCTGGATTTCCCTACCACACCCCTATCCTTGCCTTCTCTTCAAAGACACAAAGTTTTTTAGTGTAAAATACAGTATTTGGCAGCGTGACTATCTGACACTAGCAGTGAATTAAATTCACTATGGCAGGTCACAAAAACGAAATCAAACATCACCAAATGTCTTAAATGTCAAGATCAATAAGCATGTAAGCATGCAAGCATGCTCTATTGTTCCTTTTCATCAACTCAAGGTAGTTTTTATCCCTCCAGTAAGAAAACTAAGGCAAAGAAACACATCCTCGTTTTCCCAACATACATTTAAGTGCGCATGCATCAGCAAACAAGACTTCTCACACGTGCACATGCACAGATGCACATACACACCTGTTTCCAAACTGTTTGATTTGAATATATTCCTTTATCAGTCTGCTTGCCTGTCCAAAGGAAGAAATTTTCTTCTTGGCTGGCACTACAGCTTTGAAAATCTCTCTTCTGTACTTCTAGTTTTTTAAAAAAGCAGTTACTACTGGTCTCCAGATCAGTAGTATCAGCATCACACAAACTGTAGACCAAATGTCACAAGGGCACCATGGGATGTTTGAAATTTGAAACACAGCAACATTTGACATCTGTCAGGCTCTACAAACTACCAGCTTGATGTTGCTCAATTTCAACATGATTGCTCTGCATCCTTTTGATGATGTCATATCTTTGCCAAGCTGAGTTTTGGGGTGGTTAGTGTGATAAAAAACAAGTACCATATGAAAATGACTGAAAAAGAGGGTAACAATGTCCAATAGGAGCCCAAGGTTTGAGGAGTTATGTGAAGCCAGAAAAACTACCCTGAATCATACTTCCTTCTGAAAACTTGGAAAACCTTCAGATAAAGAGAATATGGAACAGAATAACATCTGTTCAGACAATGAAAGCGTGCCAGAAAGACGCCCAGAAAGCAAATCAAAACTGCATCCTATTGTAAAATGAGCTGAAAGTTAAGAAAAATGGTAGAATGTCCTAAGAATTAGTATATGTGCTGCTGAAACGAGCACAAATGTCCTAAGAATTAGAAAACTCAGAAATGAGGAGATGAAGCATTTGAGAGAGTGGCAAATATATGCTCGTTTTAAGCAAAGAAGATCCAACATATGGATAACAGGAGTTCTTGTGGGCAAACCACTGCATGGAAATGAAGAGTACAAAGTTTCAATGATGCAGGATGAATTAAGTGGTAGAGATCTAATATACAACATGGTGACTATAGTTAATAACTGTTGTATAGCCGAAATCTTGAAGACCACATTTTAAGTTATTTCGAAACGTACATGTGCACACACCCACCACGTGGGGTGATGTTACTTAGGATGATTGAGGTGATCATTTAACAATGTATACGGTTTATCAAAACGTGGTACACCTTAAATATACACATTTTTTGTTAATTATAGCTCAATAAAGCTGGAAAAATGGTTTAAAAGAAAAAATACATGGTGAAAAAAAGTACCATGAAAAATTTCAAACATCAATACAAAAGCTTTGCCTTTGTTACTCTAAAAAAACACACACAAAAAACAAAAACCTTTAAGAACAAAACAATACTTGAAACTGCATATTGAAGAAACACCACATACCTGAGAATATCAACTCAGAATGACCAACACCAACTGGACTGTAAAGAAAAAGAAAAACAACCCTTGGGCATCTAGGCAAAAACAGCAAGTAATTATAAGGAAAACAAAATTAGGGCATCACCAGACTTCAACTGCAATGTTTTCTGCCAGAAGAAAATGAAGTTACATATTTGAAATATATATAAATCAAACTTTATATATGTGGCTCATCTATATGTGAGCCAAGGATTTTATATGCATCAAAACTGGAATATTGACTCCATGAGCCCTTCTTGAGGAAACTACTAGAGCAGGAAACTACTGCAGCCAGGGGTATTTTTGTACAGTCCTTGAGCTAAGAATGTTTTGAAAGGGTGCACACAACACACACACACACGTCAGGATCATTGTTGGCCCTCAAAATCTTAAGTGTTACTGTCCAGGCCTTTACAGAAAAATTTTGCCACCCCTGGAACTAGAGAACAAGCTTCAGACCAAAATGACCAGAGACATTGACATAAGAGCTTTAAACATAAAGCTACTTAAAAATCCAAGTCTAGGGGCTGGCCCGGTGGCTCAGGCGGTTGGAGCTCCGTGCTCCTGATCCGAGGGCTGCCGGTTCGATTCCCACATGGGCCAGTGGGCTCTCAACCACAAGGCTGCCAGTTTGACTCCCGCAAGGAATGGTGGGCTGTTCCCCCTGCAACTAGAAACGGCAACTGGACCTCGATCTGAGCTGCGCCCTCCACGACTAAGACTGAAAGGACAACAACTTGAAGCTGAACCTCCACAACTAAGATTGAAAGAACAACAACTTGACTTGGAAAAAAGGCCTGGAAGTACACACTGTTCCCCAATAAAGTCCTGTAAAAAAAAAAAAAAAAAAAGAGAAAGTCCAAGTCTAAATAAGGATAAAAGAGAGTACAATATATGGAGGGTGCCCAAAAAATGGATACACATTTTAAGAAAGGAAAACTATTAAAATTGAAATAATATATACTGATAACAAAAGATGAATACAACTCATGTTTGACTTCTGCAATTACAAGAGGTGCTCAAAGTCGTGACCATCAGTGTCCAGACACTTCTAATTATGACGAACTACTGCTTGAGCAACATTGACCAAAGTGGCCACTTGTATACATTTTTTTGGCACCCCCGGTATAATGGCTATGTGATCCAACAATGAGCACATGAAGATTTAGTACAACCAATAAAAGGAGGGGGTGGTCATGAAGCAGAGACCAGAGTGAGAAGACGCATATTCAATTGAAAAATTTTAAGCTGTTTTCATTAACCATGATTAGTAGTGGTATTAGTATTGTTATTCCGAGACTGTTGTGTGGATGTGACATGAAGCAAATTGGACGTCCTCATTCCATCATTCCCTTTCTTCAGTTCAGATTTGGAAATACATTTCTAGGCTATTAGCTACAACACTCAAAACATTCTTGTCAAAGCCAGTTCATTTTGGACCAACAACAGATTATAAAATCTGATCATCCACCTTATTTGTGACTTGGCCTCTGAAAGACTTTTGGTGGTTTTCAAAAATTAAATCTACCTTCAAAAGACAGCTTTGCAGCAAAAAAGATGAAAGGGGCTGGCCCGGTGGCTCAGGCGGTTGGAGCTCCATGCTCCTAACTCCAGAGGCTGCCTGTTCGATTCCCACATGGGCCAGTGGGCTCTCAACCACATGGTTGCCAGTTCAATTCCTTGAGTCCTGCAAGGGATGGTGGGCTGCGCCTCCTGCAACTAAGATTGAACACAGCACCTTGAGCTGAGCTGCCACTGAGCTCCCGGATGGCTCAGTTGGTTGGAGCGCGTCCTCTCAACTACAAGGTTGCCGGTTTGACTCCTGCAAGGGATGGTGGGCTGTGCCCCCTGCAACTAGCAACGGCAACTGGACCTGGAGCTGAGCTGTGCCCTCCACAACTAAGACTGAAAGGACAACTTGACTTGGAAAAAAATAAATAAAATAACATCAGTTTCCAGTATGATTGATTAAAAAGAAATGTGTTATGGAGAAAAATAAAGGAGAAAGGGCAGATAGGGACTGCAAGTGAGTAGGGAGTCGCTAATTTATACAGGACGCTTAATGAGCCCTCATTAAAAGATAGAATTAGAGCCAAGACTTGAAATCAGTAAGTCTTCTGGAGACCCAATGGAAGGACATTCTGGGCAGAGGAACGGCAAATGCAAAAGCCCTGAGGAAGGAACATGCTTGGCAAGGTCGAAGAGCCTTTAGCAAGGGGATGAGAGTGACTTACAGAATGACTAAAAGGGGAGGTCAGTGAGGTCCGGGGAGCAGGTTAAGTAGGGCCTCAGGACTTGAAGCCACTGGAGAATTCTAAACAGGAGAATTTGACTTCCATAAAAATCTTACTGGTTGATGTATTAAAAATGTACTGTCGGGAAATAAGGGCAGACATAGGAAATCATCAGAGGACAAAAGACAGTGGTAGCTTGGACTAGCGGTAGCAGTCACAGTGGTTGGGCTCTAAATAAATCTAAAATAGGAGCCAAGTTCTGTGGGTGACTTGTGAGAGGAGGACCCCCAGGGCTGCTGGCCAAACGTGAAGGATGAAGTTGCCAACGCCCGTTAGAAAGATTTGGTGGGTTTGCAGGAAATAGGAGTTTGGCAGTTAGGTATGACCGATGTTCAGGAGGGAGGTACAAGCTGGAAATAAACATTTGGGAAATGTTAGTGGTCAGAGACTAAAGTGAATCTGGAGAGAACACAGGTCAAAGGATTGAGCTCAGGGGCAAATCAGGGAAGACAAGGTAATAAAAGTGTGCAAAGGTGACGTGGCCAGAGAAGTAGAGAAAAATGAGAGTCTGATCTTCCTGCAAACAAAGTCAAGACTATTTCATCCATGAGGTAGTTACCTCCTGCGTCAAATGCTACTGACGATAGTTGGCGGCAAACACATCTGGATTTAGCAAGGTGGAAAACTTAGGTGACTTTAACAGCGCTGTCTCAGTTTTGGTGTTGTGGGGAGAACAGGAACTAGGACAGATAGTAGATTCAGTATTTTGAGGAAATTTTGCCCCCAAGGAGGAGGTAAATGGAGTAGCAGCTGGAGATGGAGTTAAGAATATTCGGGGAAGCTGTTAACGCCATGTTTGTTTGCTAACGGGTGATACAGGGAGGCGACCCAAGGAAGCAGGACACTTCTGGCAGGATGGCATGAGGAAACAAGCACACAGACCCTCTATCCCCCAAAGCAACTGTAAGCCCGGACAGAATTGTCAAAGCCAACTGTTTCAGCACTCTGGACACAGACCAAAGGCACGCAACAAACCGAGAAGCTTTTATGCATGAAAGCGACGAATTCAGGTAAGAACAACGCTAGTCTATGCCATTCCTCTCACCTCCCCCAGCTCTGTGGCAGTAGTTCAACTAAGTTGGGCAGCAGAGGAATTGAATTATTGAGTAAATTTTTCCCACAAAGAAAAGTCCAGATTGTGATGGCTTCTCTGGTGAGTTTATCAACTATTTAAATAAGAGATACTACCAATCCTTCACAGACTGTTTATTGCTTCTCATGTACAGCCTTCTCTGGAAGACAGTTTGGCAAGTTTTTTAATAATCTAACATGGACTTACCATACAGCCCCTAGGTACTCAACCAAGGTGAACTGAAAACTTAGGTTCCTGTAAAATTCTATGCGAAATGTTCCTAAGCAGTGTTATTAATAATCACCAAAATTGGAAGCAAACGAGATGCCCTCCACCATGCAAATAGATAAACAGCTGTGGAACATCCATACGATGAACCCAGCGATAAAAAGGAACGAACTATTGATTTGCAGTATTCATCCATGCAACAGGGTGAGTCTCAGATGCATTTTGTAAGTGAAAGAAGCCAGGCCCTAAAAACCACACCTTGTATGATTCTGTTCACATGACATTCTGGAAAAGGCAAAGCTGTACAGATTGGTGGTTGTCGGGGAGGCTGGAGGTTGCCAGTTGCTGACGGGGGGAATTTTCAGGTTGACGGCACCAGTCTGTGCAGTACTAGGATGGTGGACACATGACTACATGCCTTTGCCAAAATCCATAGAAGTGTCCATAGCAATGAATAAACTTGAATGTATGACTATTTAAGATATCAGCCAGGAACTGGAGGCATCAAGAGGGAATGCAGACTTTGACCAATGAATTATTTCCCAGGCTAGGGAATTAGTAACTAAAAGTGAACACTATAAAGACTTCACATACTACTTTTTACACTTTGTTAACAAAGTACCAAGTCTTAGACCACTTAGGGACTGCAATGTAGTAAGGCTAGGTATTTAAACTTGAAAACAAAGGACGGCTGCCCATCCTAAGAGTGATGCCAGTTGACAGTATGGCTAATGACGACCGAATGCTTTGTATATGCCCCATTCACAGATTCTTCTTGTTTTGAGTGTATTTTCAATTAATTCTCATCACAATCCTAGGACGTAGCTACTCTTCATATGCCCTTTTTACAATGAAGAAATAACTTTCTCATAGTTTCTCACTTGTGAAAAATAGCACTTTTTTTCTTTTAGAGTTTCAACCATTAAAAAAAAATCTTTTCACACATAAATACAGTCCGATTCCACTATTTCAAGCCAGTCGCCTGAAGTTTTATGCCTTAATAGGGGTTGCTATTCAGGGCTTTAAAAAGCTTGTCAAAGGTTCAGAATAACTCAACATTGAAAGCCAGTTTTGTGAGGTGAGATAGAACAAATAATTCATCTGGGTGGTAATTAAGATATTGAAAAATAGAACATCTTGATAAAACATTTGTTGAACTTTATTTGGCACTTATACTAGCTTCTAGGCCCAATTTTATGTGTGTTTGTATATGAGTATTTTCAATTTGGCCCCATATTGTATTCAGTTTTTGCCCCAAATTTGTTTTTTTCCAGCTATTTCACGAGAAAAAGTATCAGCCACCCTTCCCAATGTGATACACACTGTGTAATTTATATAGGCAATAGGCAGATCAAAATAGTTGTATTTCTTATGCCTAGCTATTCATTTAGCAAACCCACTCCCACCCCTTGCCATTTCCTAATTCTATAAGTATATTTCCATATACATTTAGAGCTGATACCTTCATTCTGTGCATTATTATTAATATCTCACTGCTACTGTATAGGAATAAATAAACTCACCCTTACAATAGCTTTTGAAGATTTGCCAGAATTCAGATTATTTCGATTCTTGCAGTACAGTAGCAGTACGTAAACTTCCCCCATTCAGTCATCCCTTTACTTTCCTAAATAACAAAGCAGAAGAGAAGTGGGCTAATCGCTACCGTACAGAGTACATGCTTCCTCTTCCTACTACCGATTACTGCCCACTTCTAGCAACAGGCAGACGACAGTGCAGGCTCTCAGGAGTGCCCACCAGAGGGAAATGATCAGGGATAATGAAACCCCTTCACATCGGTAATTAAAATGCTGGATGAGAACTAACGGTTGAAACCCAAACTGACTGGGCCTACCATTCCAAGAGCTAAAGCACTTAGAGGCTAAAAGCACTTAGAAATCACAGAGAAAGACTTCTCTCCACACAACGTTTCTCTAGTTACCCAGCAATTGCTTATTCTTGAATTTGCCCAAACCATTCAGTCTGTGAATAATTTCTTTCACAATTACCAGTAGTATTAGCTTAGCCTCTTGAAATGATGGCTTGGCAAAAACACAAATTAAACACCAAAAACTAAATAAAAGCCAGGATTAACTGGGTACACACCTGGGAAACTGAGGAGCTGATCAACCTCCCGCCCAAGGAAACCTGGCTGAGTAAAGTACACAAAAACTAAACGACAGATGTCACAGGAAGGTGTCACTGAAAGAGCAATCCTATGCTGCCATCTGCTGGCCATGTGTTGAACCTCAGTAAGTGGAGACGCTAATTCAGCAGCTGGTTTTCACTAGGCTCCTTAGAGTAGGTTCCTAAGTAAACGTGACAACTTTCAAGACGAGTGAAAATATTCACAAGATAACCACTGACATAAAACAGCTGGGGTATTGGATATGTGACATATTTAGTTAAAACGTGTAGCAATCAATAAATAAAGACTCAGCCCCTCCGCCAGCCCAGTTGTAAGGACCAAACTCCAGCTGCTCCCTTTTACGCCTGGCCTCCTCTTACGTAAGTCACCCTCGCTATTGCACTACAATCCCTGTCCTTTCTTCATTACACTACGCTCCACGACAGGCTGTGTGCCTTGCTTAGCAGGACAGTAATTGCTGGGTCCCAGAGGCTGGGTCCTACGGGCCGATTTCGGGACGTACTATTTTCTGGTGAGGGTCAAATACTTCAGTCCATGGCCAGTGTTCAAACGTGTGTCACTGAGCACCACCGACTGAATGCCCGGAGCTCTCAGCAGTGGAGTAGTGTCAACATTTCTCAGTACGATCGGGGGCGTTTTAGAGGTGAACAGTCTCTAAACACTCAAGTTAGGCTGCCTGCTTTCAAATCCCGCTCTTCCTTTTACCAAGAGGATTCTGAACAACTTCTTTACCCATGTGGGGCTGGTGTAGCCTCCTCCGTCGTGTTCCTGTGAGGACTGTGGTAAGCTAGCTATGCCGGCACATCCTGAGTGGGCAGCTGAATGTGAGCTAGTCTGTGACATCCAGTGAAGCTCGCTTTCTGGGAGTAAGAAGACTATTAGCGTCTGAGAACCTAGCGTGTGCCGTACTACTTCCATGTATTTGCATCGTGCTTTTCCAAAAACAGGCAAAGCAGGTATTGTATTCGCCGTTTGACAGGCACGGCTACAGTTTTCTCACGATTGCATGACTGGTGAAGGGTCTGGCGCTGCAGCAGCTACCTGCACCGTAGCTTCTCGACAGACTGAGTGAGTAAGTGTGATGGAGCCTTGCCAGGGGCACACAGGAATAAACAGAGCTCGAATTCCACCTCCTCCTGTCGACGTCACTGCCATCACAGCACACACTGGCACAGCACAAAGTGTACAAAGCAGGATAATGACCCGTGATATCAAGTGAAGGTCATGACTGTCAACCTAATGTGTCTAAAAATACACGCACCTAGACACAGGGTGACAATCCACTTGACCTTTTTTTGCTAGGCAGCCGTCAAAGAACAGACAATGCCAAAGTGTTCTGCAGACCAGGCTGAGCTGTACCTTCAGTCATGCCAGAGTCATCTAAAAAATAAAAAGCCCCCCACAATAAACGCTGAGGTTAACATGTTTAATGGGTGCTCAGTTGTGAGTTGGCTGGTTAGTCATTTCCTTAAGCTGGGCTTTTCTAGCATGATGCTCTGAAGTGAAATGTGGGGAGACAAAAACTACAGGAATCTGGTGGGACAGCTGCGCTCCACTAACACAGTGGGTCGGTTACTACGTCAGGCCCATCACGAACACTTCGGGGGTGCTCAAGGAAATGTTCGTTTTTACAGGTATGAGGAGGACTGTGAAAGCTAAAAGGGTTTTGCTGATAGTACAGAGTTCTTCCCTCTCCAATTGGGGCCGTAAACTATGGTCTGTGAGCCACATCTGGCCAGCACCTGTCTGTAATTTGTGCTGCCTGTGAGCTTTCCTTTTTAAATGGTTGAAAAAATATCTAAGAACAATATTTTGTGACGTATGAAAATTTTATGAAGTTCAAATTTCAGTGTCCATAACTAAAGTTGATGTGTTATCTATGGCTGCCTCCACACTACAGTGGCAGAGGTGAGTAGTTTTTTAAGAGCTCGATTGCCTACCGAAGGTAAATTAGATACGGTTCTTCCCCAAGGAAGCTTGAAGAAGCTCTAAACTGAGTCAGAGACAAAGGGCAGGAGAGGTGGAGGGGCAATTGTTAGGGCATTTCTTTCAAGACTGGCATGTGGAACAGCTGTGCTAGTCACGCCACCTTTCTCACACAGACAGAAGCTGGCAGGGGTGGCTTCCACCTGCTGGAGAGAAAGGGGGCGGCCTGCCTTGGAAAGATCCCCAAGGATGATGGACCCGAAAGAGAAGCAGACGAAATTAGGAGCTAACTCTGGACTGCAGGAAAATTTGTGAAAGGGGGGTGAGAGCTGAACAGAGGGAGAACACAGAAAGAAGCCCTCCTTGCTTTGGCAAAGGTGGAGGTCTCCAGCCTGCTCCCTCTTGGGTGTTCTGGGAGAAGCCTCGCTGTACACCCTCCACATAATCTTCCCACTTAGCCGAGCCTGCAAACTTCCCTTTAGGAGGCTTGACAGAGAAACAGGCATAACATACTTTATCGGTGTAAAACTACAGGAGAATATTATGAACACAAAACAATAGGCTTCTATGAAAAAAGGAGCAATCAGAGAACTAGAAAATGTCTAGAAATTTTAAATGACTGCAAAATAGAAAATAAAGAAGCGATAAAGACATTAAAAAATGAGAGAAGAGACACAGAGGATAGATCAAATGGCGAACAATCTATCATAATCCCTCATAATCCAACAGCAGTCCCTAATTTGTGGGGACATAAGAATCCATTAGTAAGAAACTTCTAGCACGCTTCTAAGTATTTAAATAAATGTCCTCCCTGGCTGTCCACCGGGCTATCCATTAGCGTCACCCGGTGCTCAGTCCCCAATCGCAGATACTGAAATTCAGAAGATCTGAGTGGGGCCCAGACCTTTTACTGATAGTGGAAAGAAAAAAAAAATACTTGTTAGAAACATTTAAGTCTGATGGTAATAATTTTCTTTAGCTCTCTTTCCCCTGGGCACTGCTGCCCACATCCCTGTTGCTGGATTCATGGTCATCAGTATGTTTCAAGTGTTGCTCTGGGACCACATAGAAGAGGACAGCGAGCTAAGATTTTCTATTATACTTGAGGGCTTCTTCCTCCTTGTGGAAAGGCTGATTTTTCCTGTATTTTACAAATAAAGATAAATCCAAAACACTGCTTTTCATGAAACTACAAGTGGGTTTACTATGGAGCTAAACACCATGCATAGCCTTTGAACTTCTATTTATTCATGTGGGAAAACTATTCAAGTGGTTATCAAGGTCTCCTAAGTTCAAATACAGATGCTGAGTCTCCCTCCTTCTCCTTCCAGGAAACAGTAATTGCCTCACTCTTAGTAGACATCACAAAAACCTACACGGTGTTCTATTTATCCACCTGCTCACTGTGTAAGTTGTACAACTGTACCGATACCCTTCCATTACAACGTCGGTCTCAAGTTTTTTCTCACTGAACTTTCATAACTGCACCAATTCCTTCCCTTTCTTAGAGTTGGCTTTTGTTCAGCTAACTGTTCTCGCTCAGGGGCCTCATGAATTGCCTAAGGCCCCAAGCTCAAAGATCTTATCACTTTTCCAGAATCTTCTCTGAGTTTTCTCAAACTTACCAGGAATAAGTACCTTGGAAAGGAGTGGAGCGTAAATCTGCATTTTAACAAGCGTCCCAGATGATTCTGGAAGCACCTCTTTTTGACAGCACTCATCACTGCTCCCATCCATACCTGCCACCTTCTTCCAGGCATTGTGTGGTCTCCTCTCCCGGCCTGTCACCCTCCTTCACCTATCCAATGTAAAGTTGTTTGTTTCCCCCCCCCCCCAATCCAGCCACACTTTCTTCTCAATTCTTGCCGCAATTAGTCATGAGACACAATGTAATACTTGGCCATGTAAGAGTACTGCGTTCAATAAAACGTGGGGATCAACTGATATCAATGTATCTTATTTTCCCTAGGTAAAGTCCAGTGTGAAGAGACAGCAGGCAAGGTTCCAGGATTTGCAAATACTCATGTATGGGTGTGTTGAATGTGACTCTGCAGCCATGGCTATTAACTCAGAAGCCCCAAGAGGTCACTGTATTTAAACTCTTACCATTCAATGCTACAGGAAAACAATGCCTTAGTTCTCCTACAAGGAAAGTAGTTTATTTCTGTAGAAGCTTGATAATTACAAGCCTTCCCATTTTTTTCTCTCTCCTAAGCAGCTTACTGACAGTTAAGGGACATACTAAATAAAGCCATCTCCTCAAATGAACTGGTATTTGCTTTTTAAAATTGTACTAAGAAAAACAGCAACACGCTCCTGCGGTGAACAGTAATTCAGCCAACTCCCCGTTATCTGAGGAGGAATCTGGAGGACGGCACTCACAAACCTAGTGACTCCTGACTGCATTTCATCCAGGAGAGTAGCTGTGGCGACTGCTGCTGCTTCACGCGGGCTGCTGTCCTTTGCGAGAAAAGGTAGTAAAACACTGAGATCATCTCCCAGGTCCCCTTTAAATTCTAATAACCTAGTATTTGACTCCAAAGGGACTTTCCAATACCTCTCATAGCCAAGGGGCGTCAGTTAGGAAGGAACTGACTATGAAATGAGGTCAAGTATTGGGACTTATTTATCCCCCGTTCCCAAAAAAGACTCTCTGGAGGGAAGAGTAGCTCTAAGCTCCTTGAAGGCTTCTCTTGCCAGATGTCTGAACTTTGTGGCATCTAAGGATAACCTGGAGTTTCATTATTATTGTTATTTTGTTAAGCAATGTGGAATCTGGACCCACCAATAACAATTCTGTTTAATAAGTCTGCAGTAGGCTCCACAAACCTGCTTTTAAAAGCACTTACCGTGTTTCCCCGAAAATAAGACCGGGTCTTATATTAATTTTTGCTCCAAAAGACGCATTAGGGCTTATGTTCAGGGGATGTCATCCTGAAAAATCATGCTAGGGCTTATTTTCTGGTTAAGTCTTATTTTCGGGGAAACGTGATACTGTTTTTAAAAGCACCTGATGCTGGTTCTGAGGTTCTTTGGGAACATTTTGCAAGGCGCCTCTTCTCTCACCCGGCTGCTTCCATGTCTCATGCCTTCTTCCCCTCTTTGCTCCTGCCTTTTCCCAAACAAATGTTTTAGTCTCTTTCAATCCTAACCATGCTTCAAGGCCCACCCACTTCTTGAGCCTAAAAAGACCACCTTCTTTAAACGGGCCGGTGTGCCATCTGTAAACCTTTAACTTGTAAGTGATGATGCCATTAAACAGTCTTTTTGTAAATCGCATCTCTTACTGGGCAATGAACTCCTTAAAGGAAGACTAAGGCCCACAGTGTTTTTCCTCCTATAATAAAGCACCTACAGTGTGTGAGACATTTGGTAGACTTTGGGAATGCATGCGTGATCAAGCAGTGAGTGAAGGAATGTTCTAACAAGTAGCTGAAGCTGTAAGTGCACGAAACAGGAAAATTGCCCAGATTTTAGTAACTGTCTACAATAGGTTAAGGACCATAAAGTCCTGTAATTTCTTTATCTGTAGAAGTAGGGGATTTCAGAGGACTTTTTAAAAAGTTCTTGAAACAGCTTTCTGTGCCCAAAGCCTCCCATTCCAATGCTCTATCTGACCTGAGCATCTTTTCCTCAGTTAACAGCACAGCCATGTGTATCTGTATTACACACGTTATCTGTGTCCCCAAGATGGACCTACCGACCAACTCTGCCTCTGAGGGGCTTTGAGGTAATTTAAGATATGAGCTGGTAAAGGAGACAGCTACTGGTTTTCTTTTACTTCTCCCACCCCAAGCATAATGTTCCCCTTGAAAATTTCTAGCAAGAAAAAACACTAAGTTATAAGGCGGTACCCATTCTAACAGTTATTTCACAATGTGCCAAATTCCTATAGAACTGGGAAAAAAATCTGCACGACTGTCAAGTCCAGCCTTTCTAAAGAACAATCTAGAGTTTAGAGTCTCCAGTTAGCAGTTTAACATCCTAATTTTTAAAACTGTGTCTCGGCCTAACATACGCCAATAATCTGAATAAGTTTAAAATCTTGGATTCAGTCTCGTTTTGGATTATCACTTTCATTAATTAAAGAAAGCCACATTGAACATATTCTTTCTACTGCACAGTCTGTCCTTAAATTAGTCCAAAACTTTCGGAGCAAAATGTAGTTATGTATAATCGAGGATGGTCATACAAATGTCTTAAACAGCAATAAGCTAACTTGAGCACAACCAAAACACACGTTTTAGTGTGATGAAGCAATTGCTAGTTTGAAAGAGAAACTTGATTTCTCATCTTTAAAAGTATGATGAATTTGTATGTAATTTGTGGCCAGGGTAATACAGATGTCCTCTAGCAGAAACCGAGGTGGCAAAAAAAGGGAACGTCCAAGGTATGTAATGTATAAAATTGGCTCTTGGCAAAATCTTTACGAAATCTTAACTCAGGTATATAGGACACACAGTGACATCCGTATTAAGAGTTAGAAGGCTCCAAAAAAATCCGAATAAATGTAAAACAAGTCAATGTGTGTTCAAATGCACTGTTCACATGACTGAAAAAATGGAACCTCTAGGCCATGCAAACCACATGGTTAAATACAAGTGTCACTGGTCAAATGATTTTATTTTGCATAAAATTTCCCACAATAAGCGCCATAAGAAGTAAAAACAACACAAATCATTTGCGGGCTCGGAAAGGGGAAATGCAACGTGGGTCCAGAGCGAGAAATACTGAAGGCACGGCATCCGAGGATCTCACGGGAACCCGAACACTGCTCCAGCAGACGTGCTGCAAACCCCAGGCAAAGGGAGCGAAAAGGGGGAAAGAAGGACCCGCTTCCGCCGGCCCCGCAGCCCGCCGCCCGGCTCCCATTCATTCCGCGTGGGCTCCAGGTGGCGGCCGCGTCCGGAGCCGCCGGGCACTAACCTGTCCGCGAGCACAACGGCGCCGCACCCGAGGCTGCTGAGGCCGCTGCCGAGAGCCGGAGGCACGCGGGCCGGGGGGCGGCCGCCGGCTGGGACGACTGGCGGCGCAAGCCCGGGCCGGGGCGGCGGCGCAGGCCGGGCGCGTCCCTCTGCAGCAGGGCGGAGCAGAGCCGCCGCGGGCTCTGATACATGCCGGGCGCCGCTGCCACCACCGCCGCGGCCCCTCGCGCGCGGGAGGAGCGGAGCACGGCCCAGGCCGAGGCCGAGGCGGGCGAGTCGTGCAGACCCTCGGGCCGTCCCAGCGGAGGCTCTCAGGCTCCTTCTCGCCCTGCCCAGGGGCTGCGGAAAGTCCTGGGCAGGCGGGCCCGACTGCGAGGCGGGAGCGGCGGCGGCGGCGACACTGTCTGCCGCGATCTGGCGAGACCCGAGGAGCCGCGGTGAGCGCAGCGCGCTGACAAAGCGGGCGCTACCAAGTGGGACCTGGACGGGGGGATCCGTGCAGCCGGACCCCGGCGCAGCCAGGCTGGGGTTCCTAGAACCGGGGTAATTCCATTTTGAAAGGGAGGAGATCTTAAGGTGATCATGGATTGGAGGCTGTAGGACGTCTAAGGTGACAAGTATCCGTTGGAGCGGTTTTAAAGTAATGAGCCTCCTCTTCAGTTGGCTGGAATGGAAGCGCCTCCAGGCGGGCAGTCCCGAGACAGTTTCAGGGCTGGGGCCCTGGGGACACGTGTGTGTCCGAGTGGAAGACAGCGTCCGTGTGTGTGTGTGTGTGTGTGTGTGTGTGTGTGTGTGTGTGTGTGTGTGTGTGTGTGTGTGTGAATACAGCAAAGGGCGTCCGCCCCTGACCCTTTTGCCGCGATATGTTGTGTTAAACGAAACTGAGCACGATAAAGCGCCTACTGTGGGCGAGGGCGATGGTGAATATGACAGCGTCCGTTTCCTCAAGGATGTGTTACTCAGGCAAAGGGGGCAGAAGGTGGCAAGAGAAATCAGACCATAAAGCTCTACAAGGAAGATTAAGATCAGTGACACAAGATACCACAAGTTTGGCGATAGAGGTTATAACAGCCCCGGGGGTTCTACAAGTTTTATGAGAAGAATTGGCTTTTGAGTTGGGCCATGAGGTGGAAGTCTAGAATTTACACGTGTGGAATTTTGGAGGGGAGTGGTGGTGATTTACATACGAAGAAGGGAAATAAGCAGAAAGCCTTGGGCGTATTTGGGAAAACAACTCTAAGTTATGTAGGATGGAAACTATAAGAGTAAAAAGACGGATGGTTGGATACTTTATATTGGGGAAGGCAGAGATTACACTAGACTTAATTTGGTAGGAAACGGTAAGCTGCTGCCTTTTTGTGAGATGGGCAAGGACCCCCAGTTTAATTGGAGGTCATGTATCTCTGGAACACGAAAAGGAAGGAGAAAGTAGACCAGCTGAGATGAAAGATATTCTAGACCTGCTTCTGGTACTGGAAAAGAATGGATGGAAGAAATATCTCAGATCCAGCAGGAAATGACTAAACGTGAATGGAAGGGGGTGAGGGGGAGGGTACCCAAGACCGGATAACCTCCCTGAATGAAATATGAGCTAGAAATGTTTTCTTGGTGGATTTTCCCGTAGTTTTTGCTGATTCTCCTGTCTTGTGGAATGGGAAGCTTTTCATTACCAAGGATACTCAAAATATTTTTCAGACCTAGGTTATATATATAACACCCAGCAGGTATGGATGAGTCAGCTGGCACAAGTTGATCATAATTCCTGGGACACAAGCTCGTTAGCAAGTCATTAAACCCTCTTAGTCTCAGTTTCCGTATCTATAAAACAGGTAAAATCATACCTTAGTCATTAAGTGAAGTAAAAGCTGCTAATTAAATTAGCCCATAAAAAGTATTTTGCAAACATAGGCATACCTCATTTTACTGCGCTTCCCAGGTGTTGCTTTTTGTTTGTTTGTTTGTTTGTTTGTTTACACAAATTGAAGGTGGGACGCTCCACCAGCAAAAAGATTAGGACTTCCCTTATTGCCGTGGTCTGAAACTGAACCTACAATATCTCCAAGGTATGCCTGTGTGGCAAAAGGTTAGGTTAGAATCTAAGTGGCGGGTATATACATGTTCAGTTACAAATCTTTTTTGTCCGTCCACAAGCGATTCGTGAATCAGGCAGCATCCCATCTAGCAACTAAAAGTGCATTCTGAGGAGTTGTACAAAATTGAAAGTTGTTTTTTTTGTTTGTTTGTTTTTTAAATAGGAGAAAGGGTAGGGCAAGGGAACTACTAGCGAAAGAAAAGAAAGTATTGTTTTGGGTCTGGATTACTTTTTTGGAGGCAAAGAGAAAGGAAAGGGTTTTTATCATGCAGATTGCCTCTTCTTGTATTGGGGGAGGTGGTGGAGAGGGCTCATGTGACTATTACGGCTCATGTGACTATTACCTTACTGGTGCTTGAGTGAAAAATTCCAGACTGGTTGATTACGATTATGTTTCTGGAAGAGCTTGAAACTGCAATTAGATCAGATATTATATCTAAGTTTGGTATCATGGGCTTTTAGCATGAGTGATGCCATTTTGGGCCTGTGTTTTTTCCTTTAACACCTTATAACCTCATTTAGCATTAATTACCTTCTTAAAGATCCCATCTCCAAATATAGTCTTACTGCGGGTTAGGACTTCTGTATATGAATCTTCGGGGCGGGGGGCACATTTCAATCCATTGCACTGTCAAAGACTAGAAATAGATCTGTTGATGAGAAGTCAAACAAAGTTATGAAAACTATCCATCACTTTACTCTTCAGTTTTTAATAACTGAAGTGATATTATCTTTAGCATATTTAAAAATGAGGAAAAATCTCAACTGCTTTGACTAGATTTTATAGTTAATAATGAAACCTATTAAAAAATCGATATTAGACTCCTTTGGAATTTTTCATTCACTGTATTCTTTTTCAGGTGTTTTCAGAGGATCATCAGTTATCCTGAGCCAGGAGAATGTGTCTCTCAGATCAACTACTGCGACTGCAAAGGTATGATTGATTTATGGCCCCAGTGGCTTTGCTCTTGAAACCAGAGGCCAACTGCATCCAGGGCTGGTGCTGCCTGCGCGGCTCAGCCAATAGACCGACACAGGAGTTGGGCTATAGAATAAGCCTATATTGTCGGAACACCGGTGGTCTGAGCAGGTTAATACCTCCAAAAACTACCTTAACCTTCTCAGACTGGCTTGGGGTATTTAAGGGAAAATCTGGGCGTTCCTCCAGAGGCTATGTAATGGTATGTGTGTGGGGCCGTCTGCACGGAGCCTTCCCTCTGGCAGTGTGATTCTCTGGTGGAGTCAGCAACCTGGGAACAATGTTGGGAATAACCTGGAAAGAATGCTAGACGGAGAGATTGCACACCTGAAACTAATAAAAAAAGATGTTAAAAAATAATAAATAAAAATAAAGTTGCCTTTAGCTCAAAACATACCACAGAGGCACATCTTGGGGTGACTCAGCTGAACCCCTATATAACCATCTAAGTAAATGATCACATCAGATTTCGGCTGCTTGGTACTGAAGGGGAAAAGAAAACCAACACTCTTTCCACTGATGGAGTGGAAGCTCTTTTAGTGTCCCAAGGAAGGACCTTTAGAAATCATCTGTGTAATCTTTTTTATTTACAAATGAGACAACTGAGACCCGTAGTGTTTGGCTGTTAATTGCTAGGCAGGGGCTAGGAAGTACATTTTCTGACTTTGTAGGAAACCACGCCCCTAGAATTAAACCAGATCCTCTTGATTCAATTCCTCAGTACTGGCTGTAATTAAAAACAAAAACAAACAAACAAACAAAACCCAACCAAACAAAAAAGCTATCTGAGAACGTCCATGGTAAGGGGAAACAGTGAAAAGTTGTCAACTCCATACTTGGACAACATCTGCTTGAAAATATAAATAAAGAGACTGTCTAGGGTTTTCTTTTTAACCGCTTTATTGAAATGTAATTTACATACCACGCGATTCACACACTTAAAGCATGCAATTCACCCATTTAAAGTGTACAATTCAGTGGTTTTTTTAATACATTTGCAGGAAATGTGCAACTATCATGACAATCAATTTTAAAACATTTTGATAACCTTAAAAAGAAACCCCATAGATATTAGCAGTCACTTTCCATTTCTCCTCAACTCCCTCATCCCTGGGCAACCATGAGTCTACTTTCTGTCTCCATAGATTTACCTACCATGGGCATTTCATGTAAGTGAAGTCATGTGCCACGTGGTCTTTGTGGCTTCGTTCACTTAGCATAACATTTTCAAATTCATCAGTGTTACAGCGTGAATCAGTTCTTCATTCCTTGTCATGACCACATAACATTCTATTGTGTGGCTCTACCACCTGTTATTTATCCACTAATCAGTTGGCATATTTGAGTTGTTTCCACTTTTTGGCTATTATGAATAATGCTACTGTGAACATTTGTGTACAAGTTTTTATGTGCACTTATGTTTTCATTTCTTTTGGCTATATACATATGAGTGGAATTGCTGGGTCATATGGTAACTGTATATTTAGCCTTTTGAGGGACTGTTTTCCAAAGCGACTGCACCATTTTACATTACCTTCAGCAATGTAGGAGGGTTCCCATTTCTCCCCATCTATATTAGCACTTGTTATTACCTAGTTTTTTGTATAGCTATTGATTTATTTTTATTTTTAAAGATTTTATTGGGGAAGGGGAACAGGACTTTATTGGGGAACAGTGTGTACTTCCAGGCCTTTTTTCCAAGTCAAATTGTTGTCCTTTCAATCTTAGTTGTGGAGGGTGCCGTTCAGCTTCAAGTTGTTCTTTCAGTCTTAGTTGTGGAGGGCACAGCTCAGTTCCAGGTCCAGTTGCCGTCTCTAGTTGCAGGGGGGCAGAGCCCACCATCCCTTGTGGGACTTGAGGAGTTGAACCGGCAACCTTGTGGTTGAGAGCCCACTGGCCCATGTGGGAATCGAACCGGCAGCCTTCGGAGTTAGGAGCATGGAGCTCTAACCGTCTGAGCCACCGGGCCACCTGAGCCACCGGTCCGGCCTGTATAGCTGTTGTTTGTTATTTTCTATTTATAGCTATCCTAGCAAGTGGTATCTTATTGTGCTTTTGGTTTGCATTTCCCTAATGTTTAATGACATTTGGAGAACTGTCTGTTCAGATTTTTTTGCCCATTAAAAAAATGGGATTATCTGTCTTTTTATTATTGAGTTGTAAGAATTATTTATATATTCTAGATAGAAAATCCTTACCACATAAATGATTTGCACAGATTTTCTCCTATTCTGTAGATTGTCTGTTCAGATTCTTGATGGTGTTATTTAAGCACAAAAGTTTTAAATTTTGATGAAGTTAAACTGTAAGTTCCTTATCTACCCTTGTCCATTTTCTGCACTGTGGTAGCCAGAACAATTTCCTAAAATATTGTTTCCAACTTATGTTATCTTCTGTCGAATAGCCTGCAGTTTTACCGTTACTTTGTCTATAGAGTCCAAACTACTTCTCTAACTTTCCAGGTGTCACAATAGCCACTCAGCATTCTATTCAGCGTAGTCTCCTCTCTTTAGAAATTGGATCACCGATTCTGTGTTGTGTAGCAAGGCAAAGTAGTTGGGGTGTCATCTTGGGCTTTATGATGTAGGTAACTATTCCTCTGTCCCCATAATGCATGCCCAACAAACCAGGTTTGGACAGTGCAGGCAGCCCTACAATCAAGAACATTCTGTCTTCCAGGCTTCAAGTTGCATGGTTCCATTATTAAGCAAATCTCTTTATTGATAGTGAAGTAGCAAAATATAGACTGTTTTGATTTTACAGACAATTGACAAGATTGGAAATGTAGCATGTTAAAACTGACAGACCAAGGCCATTCAAAATGTAAATAAATAAGCGTAGAAAATATTACACTGTAATTATGAACATAAACATAATAGGGTAGAATCCTTTCTAGAGTTATTAGTCTCTAGCTGACAGACTCCAAAGCCTACCACAGCAACCACAATTTATTTAAATACCCAGTGTCCCTCTGTGAAACCCATAACAATAAAAAAAACTCGACAATATATTAATTGGTTTAATGACCATGTGGGTTCCATACTTCCTTGAAGGTGTTTTTTGGGAAGACGAAACCAGTTGAAAAGTTTCTTCCTGTGTATCTTTCCAAGACCACTGCAATGGACTTAGAGGTCAGAGTGTTTCCGTCCAGACTAATGACATCACAGGGCCTCGACGTTGACTTGGCTCCTCTTCTTAATGGACTCTCGTCTAGTAAGGGTCCTCCCACTCAGTGCTCCTAACTAGCCTGGCCTCCAGTTGGTGCTGAGCACACACTCAGCTCTGCATCTTGTCCCAGCAACATTTTTGCCAACTTAAAACAACCGTCATTATGTTTTTACATACATTTCTCTTCAGCTTCCTTCCCAGTTGAGGAAATGTGTTCCTCGGTCCAGTGCTCGTCTACCGGGCTCTGTGTCATCGTCTCTAAGACATATGTTTGATTTTTTTCCTTCACATTTTAACACTTTGGAAATTGAGATGGTCTCTTAAATTCAATGTTGACATTCTTCAGAGGTATAAATTATAACCAGTCTTTTCTAACCCTTTTACGAGGTCTGCTTTTCTTCACCTAATGCTGACTAGGAAGTTCATCATTTCCCTGCCCTGCGCCAAGTCCTGATTGGGTGAGTCAGGCCCAACCATCCCGACCTGTGTTAGTAACAGGATCTTCATAGAACCTGAGTCCCAGGTCCCAAAGAACACATTTAAGGATGTTCTTAGACATTCCCCCCCGTCCCCCCACAAATTCTAAATATCCTGTCCTGCAGTGTAGCAAATGCAATGGTCCCAATCTTACTGTTTGGTTTGGTTTAAATATCATCTGTTTTTAAGAGACCAAGCTATTAGAAAATAAAAGTCTCCATGTCTAATATTTCAGACCCTCCTGCTCTCCTTTTCCCGCATCCCATCACCTAGCAAAGCTGTGTGTTAGCACTAAGGCAAACTAACTAACCTGATTTCTCTTGACATTAGAGGGTCAGTCTATAACCACTTTATCTCATTATAATTAAACTTTGGTGTACTTTGATAAGGCTTCTGTATCTGTACCTCAAAAAAAAAGGGAAATGTGTTTTTCACATATACCTAAATCTGCTCATTTGCATACCCATCCATCAGATGTCTGGAACAAGTTTGATAGTCCTCCAAATTGTATTCTTAAACTTCTCATTAGCTGGTATAATTGTAGGGAGCAAGCACTAAAATTGGTAGTGATTCTACCAAAGCTTTATTTAAAATTGAACCACAACCTTCAAGCAGACACCATAACAGGATCTCAAATCAGCCACATGAAACTCCACAATTAAAAGTTCTATCCTTGATAGGTCCATCTGCAGAAACCTTTGTCTGGAAACTTAGTGCCATGGTAACTGTGAGGGTGTAGATGTAAATATGAGTTAAGACTGTGTGCCCTCAGGGCCACATACAATTATTTATATCAGAATTGAGAGCCTTCCTTGCAGATCAGTAGATATTCTTAAACCTGTGTGAACTGACTGGAAAATTATCTTTTGTAGCAGCAATGACAATATTGTTACATAGAGAGTCTATCTGAATGTGTTAGCAGCCATTTTCAAGCTTTCAAAAGCATTAGAACATGTCTATGTTAAAAAAATTAACATGTCTATGTTAATTAGAACATGTCTATGTCTAAATTTAAAAAAAAAATTAAAATCCAGTGTCAGCCTGCAAAATCGATGTTATGTAAGAAGTGAGAACTGTTGGGGTCTAGAAGGCTCTAGGTTCCAAGTAGAGTAAACTCTGCAATTCATGAGAAAACCAGAAAACAGAAGTGAACAGAGTCAACATCTGACCATGAGCAGGAGAGGGCAAGGAGGGGCTTCTCAGGCTTGGCTGGTTCACAGGGACTGACTTATTGTACAATTTCTTTCAAGTCTCTTGTTTCATCCCCACAATCAGTGCAAACTTGGCCTTCTATACCATAACATATCTATGTTTGTTTTAAATAAACTTGCTGTATTGCTACGTCCTGGAGTAATGTCTATTATATAGCTGTGCTAGTGCTACATTTGTTGTGTGGCATCAGAGGATCTCTGGGCGTGTTGCTGAGGACCAAATTCTCGTGCTGAGGGTGGGTGAGCCAGGTTAGAACTGCGTCCTGGAAAGGAACACCGGCTTTGGAATGAAAGAGCTGAGGTGAAATTCCCGCTGTGACATGTAGACGAAGCTGCATGAATTTGAGCAAGTTATTGAACCTGTCCAAGCTTCAGATTTCTCAACTATAAAGTGGTTTTAATAATGCCTATCTTAGAATGGCTATATATTTCCCCCCTTTTTTCGAGCAACAGAACCTTGAGTTTTAGCGGGGCACGGTATCCCTGGTTAAAAACTACATTTTCTAGCCTTCTTTGCATGAAGGTGGGACCATATGACTAAATTCACATTAGTAAGGTATAAAAGGAAGTGTTACCTGGTACTTCTGAGAATTCTCCATCATGATTCCTGGCATCCATATAAATGTGATGACTGGAACTCTGGAAGCCGTTTTGAACCATGAAGATGAGGTGGACAGTGAAGCAGACGACTTAGAGGGGCCTAGGTCCCTGACCACTGTGGAGCGGGCATAACCCAGAACGACCCGTCTCAGGTCATCTTTCACAGGAGACAAAATCGCTGCTGTGTTAACAAACAAAACAAAACACAATAGGAGGGAGGAAGAGTTCTTTTATATCCAACTGTACCTAATCTTACCAGAAGATTTATATATATATATATATACATAGAGAGAGATATATAGGTATAGATATATATCCATCCATACATGTCGATATTTATATAGATAGACATATGTATGGATAGCTGTATATCTATATCTATAAATCTCTATATATAGATATCTTCTATGCATATTACTCGTATATGTAATATTCATCTATATATAATGTAGATTATATAATATTAGCATATTAAACATATAATATTAATCAAAAGAGGTTAAATTGTCTAGTCCAGGCGGTACCTGCAACTCAATAAATAGCGTCTGCAAAGTAGCATCCATTAATAATTTTGGCTTAAATCAATTATTACTATGATTATTGTAAAATAATAAATTCTGATTCCATCATCTTGTCTACATTTATTAATCGGCATTCTAATATAAGGAAGAACTTTCCCTTCTCCCTCACTTATGAATATATGTATGCATGTGAATATGTATGTTTGCATATGTGAGTATAGACTTATGTGTTCTTTTTTTGTCTTTATTTATTTTTCATTGGCAGTTGACATACAATATTATATTAGTTTCAGATGTACAATATAATGATTAGACATTTATGTAACTTATGAAGTGAGCACTCCTGTAAGTCTCGTAACTTTTTGTATTCTAAAAAGCTAAAATCTATTACTCTAATTATTTATTTTCATGACTAAATTATAGCATATTTGACCAGTGGTAGCCCCTTCAAGCTAGCTCTTGTGTCTTTTTGACATGTTCCCACCATTTTGGGGGGGGTCTTCTTTATTTTCTGGCAGGTGTTCCAGGTTCATCTTGTACTTTCCCTGCCCCAACCCAAAAAGCTATCATTTTTTAAGGCGACTTGGTTCTTTTTAGTGGGCAATAGTATTATTTTTTTTTAAAGATTTATTTTTTGAATGACTAATACATTGATCTGAGCAAAGAATTAAAAAAGAGCATGAAAAGTTATACAGTGAAAAACTAGTCTCTCTGTCCATTGTCCTTTCACTCATATATATAGTTCCCCTCCCAAGAGACAATCTCTGTTACTGGTTTCTTGTGTGTCCTTCCAGTTACTCCACATGTATACAAACACACACACACACACACACACACACACACTCATTGTACACATTACTTTGTACCTTGCTTATTTTTACTTAATGTATCTTGGAGATCTTTCCGTATTTTGTCCTGATGCTATTGTTTCCATCCTACTTTCTTGACCTGTGAATACTGTTTCTTGACTGGACTGTTCTAACTGTACTCAGAACGACATGTACCAATGGCAAGTATTAGTTAAGACTATCAAGCACATGTCCCATTTCAAATGAATGAACTGGCTTATAAGTGGATTTCTTATGTGTTTGATTACCCTGAACTTATCGTCTTTCCCTTCAGATAATAATATCACCAATTACCATTTCACCCAAGTCTGAAACCTGGTAAATTATCCTTGCCAGATTTAACAAATAAAAATGCAAGTGCTTAGTTAAATCTGAATTTTTGATAAACTAAAAATAATATTACAGTATACATATGTCTCCTACAATATTTGGTAATACTGATACCACAAAATTATTCTTTTTTTTTTTTCTGGCTTAAATTCAAATTTAACAGGGCATCCTGTGTTTTATCTGGCAGTTCCACCTCCTCAGAATCTCAAAAAATAGCACGGACTGCTATCTGGGGTCCAGAATACTTTCTCGGTCTTCCATCTGGCTTCCCAGCTTCACAGCATTTCTCAGTTTCTCTTGGTGACTTAAGTTCTCTAATGAACTATGAGCAGAGGTATGTGCCACTTCCAAGCATGGTCCATAAAATGCCCCATGTGCTTTTCTTTATGTCCTTTCTTCCCTCCTCTTGGGCTGAATTGTCCTTTACAATGATTTCCAGAGTGACTTGGGAAGCAGTGTATTAAAGGTGGCGGAGACTCAGTCAGGCTGGGTCTCTGAATGACCGTACGAACCAGAGCCCTCACCAGCTTGGAATCTTAGCCTCTGATTGTTATTTGAAAAAGAAATAAGCCTCTTTTTAAACCATTAAGTTTTGGAATCCATATGTTAGTGCAGTTGGCTTTACCTTAACTAAGCCACACATTTTAATGTTTTTTTTTCTCAAACCTAAAAATGCCCTCTACCCTGTGGTGTGCTGGGGCCGACTCCTACTGGCTCATGAGAGTCATTTGTGTGCATTTCTTTTCAACCATTCAGTGACATCTCATCGGTAGCTTGAAGATGTTTTTAGAAGAACAAAATTCACCTGAGTAAATCTGATCAGGAAATTTGACTGTTTGGTTTAAAATTCTATTCCTGGACGAAGCTGAAACTGCAATTAGATTAGTTGTTAAGTTTTGGTTTGGTGACATGCCTAACAGAAGTGATTCCATTTTGGCCCGTTATTTCTTTTTTTAACAGTAGTTTTCCATATATACTCTTACTACAATTTGTTTATCTACTCATCTGTTGTTGGACATTTGGATTGTATCTAGCTCATGGGCTTGTTTTTGTGTGGACATATGTTTTCATTTCCCTTGGATAAATGCCTAGGAGTGGAATTGCTGGATTGTATGGTGAATGTACATTTATCAAAAACTGCCAAATGGTTTTTCTAGTGGCTGTTCACGCAGGAAGACAACAAGCCTCACTCTGAGAAGATAAGCTAGGATTTTTTTTTTAAAGTAACATTATTTTCTCTTTTTATTATAAGTAATACAAGAATACAGTCTCACTGTAAGACATCAAATCATTCAAACAAGAGAAAAGCAGCCTCTCCTTCCCCCCAGGAAACTATGACTAACAGTTTCCTTGGAAGGAGATTGCCTCAGGTACCTGGCAGAAGTTTCAGGGCCTGGACCTGCAGAACACAAAGGAGAGGAGGTGCCTGGGTGGGGAACAGCACTGGAGCAGCTGTTTCTCAGCTGCCCCTGTGCTTCCTAACTGAAAGGATTGCTTTTCCACTTCTGAGGAACAAGTATGTTTAAAGAAGTGCTAGTTAGTTATAAACAAATATTCTTTTGCCCTAGAATATACAGTGTTTGAGAAACATAGGCAGATTCTTCCTCCAAGTACTCGTTTTTCCAGGCTTCATTCAAACCAGGCAAAGGTACCCATTTCTTCACTCTTACTCAATTATATTGCTGGAAGATCCAGCCATGACAATAAGGCAAGAAAAATAAATAAAAGGTATACTGAGGTCACAGGATACAAGATAAACATACAAAAATCAATTGAATTTCTGCTCTTTCTGTGCCCAGTGCAGCCATGGCTCGGGGTCCCAAGAAGCATCTGAAGCGGGTAGTGGCTCCAAAGCATTGGATACTGGGTAAACTGACCAGTGTGTTTACTCCTCATCCATCTACTGGTCCCCACAAGCTGAGGGAATGTCTCCCTCTTATCATCTACCTAAGGAACAGATTGAAGTATGCCCTAACAGGAGATGAAAGAAAGGTCTGCACATGGCGGTTTATTAAGATTAATGGCTGGGTCCGAACTGATGTAACCTCCCCTGCTGGTTGGTTTGATGGATGTCATCAGTATCGACAAGACTGGAGAGCATTTCTGTCTGATTTACGACACCACGGTTGCTTTACTGTTCATCGTATTACACCTGAGGAGGCCAAGTACAAGTTGTGCAAAGTGAGAAAGATCTTTGTGGGCACGAAAGAAATCTCTCATCTGGTGACCCATGATGCTCGCAGCATGCGCTACCCCGGTCCGCTCATCAAGGTGAACAACACCATTCAGATTGACTTGGAGACCAGCAAAATAACTGATTTCCTCAAGTTTCACGCTGGTAACCTGTGCATGGTGACTGGAGGTGCCAACCTGGGAAGAATTGGTGTGATCACCAACAGAGAGAGACACCCTGGTTCATGTGAAAGATGCCAATGGCAGCAGCTTTGCCACGTGGCTCGCCAACTTGTTGTGATTGACAAAGGCACCAAACCATGGATTTCTCTTCCCCATGGAAAGGGTATCCACCTCACCATTGTTGAAGAGAGAGAAAAGAGACTGGCAGCCAGAGCAGTGGGTGAAATGATCTCCAGGTGACATGATTGGAAGAGTCCTCATACCCATTTAAAGAGAACATATCATAATCGTTGCAAAAAAAAATCAATGAATTTCTGTATGCCAGCCAGGAACACATAGACACTGAAATTTAAAATACAGTAAAATACAGTTAAAAAAAGGGAAATAGTTAGGTGTAAATCTAACAAAACACGCATAGGATTTATATGCTGAAAACTACACAAAGCTGATGAAAGGAATCAAAGCAGACCTAAATAAACGGAAGGCATCATGGGTCCTGGATTGGAAGACTTAGCATAGCAAAGATGGCAGTTCTCCCCAAATTCATATATAGGTTTAGTGTAACTCCTGTAAAAATAACAGGAGGATTTTTTTTATGGATATAGACAAGATTATTCCAAAATTTATGAGAAAAGGCAAAGGAACTAGAACAGCTAAAGCATTTTTGGAAAAGAATAAAGAGAGAGGAATCAGTCTACCCAATTTCAAGACTTATTATATAGCTATAGTAATCAAGACTACGGTTCTGGTTGAAAGCCAGAAAATTGATTAATGGAACAGGATAGAGAACAGAAACAAGACCCAGGTAAATATGCCTAACTAATTTTTGACAAAGATGTAAACGCATTCAGTGGAGGAAAGGTAGCCTTTTCAACAGATGGTGGCAGAGGAACTGGATATCCATAAGCAAAATAATGAACTTTGACCTAAGACGTTCACCTTATATAAAAATCAAATCAAAATAGATCAGACTTAAGTGTAAAATATAAAATTATAACATTTTAAGGGAAAAGTAGGAGAAAACCTTCAGGATCTAGGGCTAGGTAGTGTTCTTAGACTTGACACTAAAAGCCCATTCCTGGAGAGGGAAAATGGATAGATTGGACTTCATCAAAATTAAAACTTTAAAATTAAAGTCTTTAAAAGACTCTGTTAAGAAGATGAAAAGACAAGCTCAGAGTAGGAGAAAATATTTGCAAACTATATATCCAGCAAAGGACTAGTATCTAGAATACGTAAAGAACTCTCAAAATTCAATGGTAAAAAAGAGCAAAGAATCCAATTAGAACATGTGCAAAAGATATCAAGGGACATTTCACCAAAGAAGATACAAAGATGGCAAATAAGCACATGAAAAGATACCTAACAGCATTAGCTATTAGGGAAATGCCAGTTAAAACTCACAATGCGATATCATTACATGCCTATCAGAATGGCTTAAATAAAATATTGTGGCAACACCAAAGATTGACAAGAGTGGGGGGGAACTGGATCTCTTATATGTCGTTGGTGGGAGTATAAAATATTACAGCCACTCTGGATAATAGTTTGGCATTTTCTTATAAACCTAAACATGCAACTGCCATGCAAACGAGCTATTGCACTTCTGGGCATTTACCTCAGAGAAAATGAAGACTTGTGTGTAAAAACTTGTACGTGAATGTTTGTAGCAGCTTTGTTAGTAGTAGCCAGAACCTGGAAACAACCGAGATGTCCTCTAACAGGTAAATACTTAAATAAACAGTGATACGTCCACATCCACAGTGGAATGCTACTTAGCAATACAAGGAGAGAACTATTGATACCCATGCCACCTGGATGACTCTCCAGAGAATTAAATCCTCAAAGATTATATATTGTATGATTCCATTCATATAACATCTATACTGACAAACTTATAGGAAAGGAGAACAGGGCTTAAGGAGGGAGGGAGGTGGATATAAGCATCGCAGGCCCCATGGGGGATCCTTGTGGTGAGGGAGCTGTTCTGTATGGTGTCTGCCTCGTTGCGGATATCCCGGGTGGGATTTGTCGTATAGTTTTACAAGATGTTACTGCTGGGGAAAACTGGGGAAAGGCCAAAAATGATCTCTCTATTATTTCGTATAACTGCATGCATGTTTGCAATTGTCTCAAAATAAAAAGTCCAATTGAAAAAAAGAGAGAACTGACTCTGGGTGGTGAACACACAGTGCAGTGGAGAGCTGATGTATTATAGGAATGTACACTTGAAACCTATATAATTTCACTAACCAATGTCACCCCAATAAAATTAATAAACAACTTTTTTAAAGAAAGGACAGAATCTGCCTGCTCGGTTCTCTGGCGTGCCCTTTCTTGGCATTTGTCCTGACCTGTTAGGGAGGCCTTGTTCCTGCTTTCTTCCTGTGTCCCCAGGGACTGTGTGAGGTCACCAGAAAGTGTTTCTGATGACTCTTCTAAATGTGTCCAAGGCGCTGCCCTTTGTCAGCCCATATGGGAAGTAGTGCAAACATTTCCTTAGCAGATTTCCGTGACTTGAAGTGGCAACAGGGACATGAGTGAATTACAACATGGGTTCCCATGGGAGAGTCCAAGAGGCAAAAACGAGAAGTTAGAGCGCTCTGTTATTCCCTAGAGCTTGGGAGGAGGGCGTGGGGAAGAAGTCAGTAAACAACTCGAAGGGGATCCGCAATATTCTGCAACTTGACTGTGACGTCCTCATCTCTTCCCTGTCCCTGCCCCTATGGAAGATACCTTTGAATTGAAGTGGATGCCCCAGAGTTACCCATCTTTCATCTCAGTCTTGGATCGTTCCTTTGTAATCCTTTTTTGTTTTCTCTGAGTCTCTGAATTTTTAAACTTAAGGATGATATGTATGTATGCATGCCTATTTTAATTAGCTACAGGGGCAAAGGAATTCCTGTCTTTGAGTGTCAATATGTTGCGCTAAGCATTTTCCATTTGTTATTTAATGCTTTCTGGCAAGGTAGGCCCTATTTCCCTCATGTTCTAGAAGAGGAAATGAAAGCTCAGACCGGTTCTGTGACTTCTCCCAAGGTCAGACAGCCAGTAAGTGTCAAAGGCAGCATAACAACACAGGTAGACACGTAGCTCCAATGCCATAGCTGTCTACCTACCTACCTATCTGTCTATCTGCTATCTATCATCTATCTATCCATCCTTCCCAGACAGTAAAAATCTACGTTATATATACTGAACTTTCATTTTCACATGGATGGAATGTTAATTCTAAATTAAAATATTAACTGCATTCTCTAGGATGGCAAAATATGAGTTTTAAAGCAAGTTCCTAGGTCCGGTAAATGTGAACAAACTACTTTCGAGTCTTAAGTGGCCTCTTTGATGAGGAAGAGTATCTATGGCCAAATGAAATTTTCTCCATTGATTTGCTTATGTCATTCATACTGATATCTGTACATTATAAAATTCTAGCACTGGAATAAACCCAAGTTCCACCTCTCTAGTTTACAGATGAGGAAACTGAGTCCTAGAGCAATTAACTGGCTCAACATGCACAGCTTGAGTCAGGCTTAGCACCCAGGTGAATGGTCTCCCGTCCTGTGCTCCTTCTAGCCTAGCGTGCTGCTAAAGAAGGAATACTGGGTTGACTTTCCACGTTCATAACCTCTTTTTGATGAGGCAAAGACTAACCTAGTGTTTAAGATCATACACTCTGAAATCACCTGGCTACACCTCCAGCGTGTGTGACAGGAGACAGGCCATTAACTCCTCGAGGCCTGCTTCCTCTTTCAAGAACTGGAGTAACAATAGTACCTTCCTCCTAAGACTGTGGGGGGTGAAGGGATTAAATGAAATATTACATGTAAGTGCCTAGAACAGAACCTGGTGCATAGCAAACACCTACGATTTAAGCAAGGCGTCTGAGAGGATGTCGTAAAAAGCTGCCAGGTACTTACAGAGGTGATTTATTTCCAAGGCATTGGAGCTAGGTGTCTGCCTGTGTTGGTATGCTGCCTTTGATACCTACTGGCTGTCTGACCTTTGGAGAAGTCACAGAAACTGTCTGAACTTTCATTTCCTCATAGAAAATGAGGGAAATAGCGCTACCTTGCAGAAAGAATTAAATAACACATGGAAAACGCTTAGCGCAACATGTTGGCAACAATGGACAGGAGTTCCTTTTCTCTTTCCTCCTGTTACTGAAACGACGACGTAGCTTTTGGTGTGAGAGGCTGCCTTTGGCTGCCAGGTGGCCGCAGGGTTCAGTCACCATGGATGTGGCCATCACTGAACCTGGAATAAAAGTAGCTCTAAACTCATTTGTCTAACCTAGAGTTAGACAACCGTGCTTTAGCACACATGCAATAGCCATCCGTAATGAATGTTTTGTTGCTGTTTTACTCCTTCACCAGAACCAGTTGCAGCCTCCTGGAAAGCGTCAGGCTGTAGCGGAAAGGTCAGGGCTTTGGGCTTCTAAAACCTGGGGCAGGAATGCAGGGTGCGGTGCGCTAGCCGTGGGCTCTGGTTTCCCAGTCAGAGTTTCTCATTCACGGGAGAGGAACACACAGCCCTCAAAAGGCTGCTGTGAGATCAAGGTAAGAGTAACACAGGAAAGTAACAATAGCCAATATTTACCGAGTACTTGTTGTGTCCTGCATTGCTCTCATCAGCTCATTGCATTGTCACAGCATTCTGTGAGGTAGGTACAATCACCACCATTTTGTGGATTAAAAACTCAGGCACCAAGAATTTGTGTCACCTGCCCAAGTTTCCACAGCTCGCTAAGGGGTGGGTTCTGGATTTAAAGCTAGGCATCTTGGCTCCAAAGCCCAAGCCCTTAGCTGCCAAGCTTTCGTTACATTGGCACATAGTAGGTCATAAATAAATATTAGTTTCCCATCCTTTCACCCAAGATGGGCTTGTTGAACTGGAAGCCGTTTTCAAAGTGGGGGAAATCAGTGTCCCCCCACATCAGAAGGAATGAATCCAGGAGATAGCTGATTAATAATGAGCGTAATTTCTTGGATTTAATGATGCAATAATAAACTCAAGAGGCACAGTAGAATTTTAACTAGTACTTGATGAAATATACATTTTTAAGGAAACATTTTAAACCAAAGCTAGTGGGAGAAGCAATGATTGTAAAAATCAGAACAGATAAAAAAAGTCACAGGAAAAGGAATGAATATTTAGGGAGCTTCTGTTATGTCCCAAGCGCTGTGCTGGATGATTAACCAACCCGGTTTTGTTTAATTTTCATAAACATTCCTGAGAGAGAGACATTGTCCTGGTGTACGATGAGGACCCCGTGGGTCACAGGGGCTAAGAAACTTGCCTCAGCTCACGCACATGGCAAGTGTCAGAGCCAAGATCCAAACCAGTCATGTCCGAGTCATCAGCGGATCACGCCTGCCTCTGTTCCAGGAATCCTTCCTCTTGACTCTGCCAAGATTGGTAAGTCATGCAGTAGCCTTGGCTGTAATTTTCCGTGCCTGTGCACGGGCTGTTCCGGGAAACCCTTGCTCTTAAGAGCTGTATCGCTGCTGCATGAGTGGACGCAGGATGGTCTCCTCCCCTCTACGCTAGGACAGAGGCTCAGCTTGCTGTTCCTGTCCTGTCACCGGCACGACATTCAGCGACTTGCTTGGAATTGGGCAAGCGTCCAAGCTTGAGACTTAGTCCTGTTCCTCTTACATGCACACAGGCCTGGGGTAACAGAAAGGCCTGTTTCATAAGCCATCCAGGGGTCTGCTGTGAGCCACCAGGGAGGCTTCTGGCAGAGAATTCGTCCCAAAGCGGAGGGGCCTCCAGGTGGGTGCACAGCTTGACCTGAGCCTTTGCTCCCAAACATGGGGGAGAGAGGTTTGTTTTACCAGCCCCGAGGGACACCAGTCGCAAGCCCTAGGCAGCAGGTGCTAGGAGTAAAACGTGCAAGAGCAGTTTGAGTGCAACCTCTGTGATGGGACCCACATCAGGTGTGACAACACTCAGGTGGGCTTGAGGCACCTTTGGGGCCTCAGCACGTTGCCGCAGGGAGCCAGCACCCCACAGGGGGAAAGCATGAGATGTCTGAGCAGGGACCACAGGACTCACGTGTGAACCCTGCAGGAGAAGGGGGTCTTGAACTGAGTTTGAAGGACCCACACCAACAAGTGCAGTAGATTCAAAGAAATAGTTTATGACTATTGTACACTGATCTGTTTCTACTCCCAGGTTGGTATTGTACAGAAAAGATGGGTTAGCATGTGATTTTAGAACATGTCTTATCCCTAGAGACACCATGTGTGACCTCTTAGTCTAACAGAGGAGACAGCTCACAGATGTTAATTACATACTCCGCGAATATGTAACCTCAAATCGTACTAAATTCTATGAAGGAGAAGTATGGGGAGCCCTGCTTGTGTATAAGAGGGAATTCAATCTGGCCTGGGGGTGAGTGAATAATCATGAAAGCTTTCCTGGAGAAATGACGTTTGCTCTGTGAGTGTGTGTGTGTGTGCGTGTGTGTGCGTGCGCACAGGTAAAGGATGAGTGACAGCAGCATAAGACTCTTCTGTAGTTTGCAGCACAGAGTTGCATGTATGAACGCATGTAGCGCTCCAAGGGTCTGTCTTGCACGGGTGGGCAGCTTTGTCTTTCAAGGCGTGTAGACAGGGGCCATCCCGTGACTTATGACTCAGTCACCAACAATTTGCATGATTTTAAGCAGGTTTCATAACCTCCGTTTTGCTACACATAGAGGAGGGCAGAGAAGGGAGTGGGGTCGCCCAGGTGATCTCCCCAGTTCTTTCTGGTTCCTACAGCTCCCTTAAAAAAAAAAAATCATAATAGCAGCTTTTAAAGGGCCCTCGGATACTTCACTTTTAAAGGCAGAGCTTGTTCTTTTCACTTGATAATTCCTCCGAAGTGTCCAGTCTTTCCTGTTGACTCTCAGGGTGGGCCTTAGGAGAATAGTTCCTTTGGCTGTCGTGTGAGGTGTCATTGTTTTCTTGAACCCATGTTGTCATTTATTCCTCAACACCTGGCCCAGATGCTGAGTATTCAGAGAATAGGGTGTGTCATCACCCCAGCCCTCTGTCCACTTAGAGGACAAAGAAATCCTCAGATAATTGCAATATCAGGTACTAGCTGCATTGTGGACAAGAGAAGGCATTACAGGAGAGCAGAGCAAGGCCAGGTACTGTATGTGTAAGAGTGAGATGGTGGGTCACACTTGGAGATATAAAAAAATAAGCGTGTAAAACCCTAGTGGATGCTTGATAGATGGATGTGGATGAACAAATGAGTGAATTGTATTGCTGTTACTCTAACTTCAAATGGTTAGATGGCTGATTCTAAGGCCCCCTTGATTGTTCTATTGTTCATGTCATAAAAGAAAAAAAATGTAATAGCAGTGGCGATTTTGTTATTACAGAGTAAGCAGACGCCCTGCACATTCACGTGGGTGATATTTACCTGCACTGTATTTCCCCCCCCCTCCCCGGACTTATCATTAGGTGATTTTTTTCTACCGGTAATCTTTCTTCCCAGAGAATAGAAAAACTGCCCATGGCCATTTTCATGTATTGTGTTAAATCTTAGAGAGGAATAAGTTCATTGTATAGAACACAAGAGACAGGAAGGAGACTAAAACCTGGGAGAAATTCAATAAAAGTTTCCTCCCTGGGAAGGGGAGCCCCAGAGGGCGTGTTATGAGTCTGTGAAATGATGTTGTCATTACTGAGCTGGGGAGATAGCCAGCTTGAAAGATTGCAGCTTTCCCCTTTCCCTTTTAATTTGCTCTGAACACTTGCTGTCCTAACAAATGCGATTAGAAGCCCTAAGTGCACATCATCAACTTCAGAAGAAAAGCATTACTTTTATGCTGTCCATGAAAACATTTACCTTCCCCACATGCTCCAGCACTTACCAGAGAAAGAGGAATTTGCCCAATGAAAACTGAGAGCACATTTCTGAAAAATTGGTTTCCGTAAATCTTGCAAATTACTGCACTCAAATACTCTTGGTTGTAGCCAGACCGACCTCTGGGGAGCGATTATCAGGGAAATAACCAGGGACAGCCAGAAGATCTTGCCCAGATCTGACTGGCAACACCAGGGCGTGACCTTTTTGTGCAGGAGGCACTCACAGGGGCCGCCTGGGTTGCCAGGAACACAGTGCTGAATGGGGCACCAGAGAGCCGTTTCTTCGCTAATTAGTCCTCCCGGAGACACATATCCCAGACCACAGCCGCAGTGTCACACCCCATCACTGCTTGCTGAGTGGAATGAGATGAGTGCCCGAGGGGTGACGCTAATGAAATCCCAGTGCCACGCTGCTGCAGGCCTGTCTTTTCTCCCTGAGTGGTCCCGCTTGAGGAAAACTGTGGTGGTTGAGTAATACCTACAGTTTCTGTGTTCCTTTTCGGGGGGTGATATGCATGATTTCATTAGTATATCATGAGCATCAAATATACTGAATGGTTCTGAACTCACAGATTGTTTTGTTTCCTCTTGTACGTTTTGGACGTTAGTGTGATGTGAACACTACCACTCATATGTAGTCAGGGGAGGTGGAACCTTACCTGCGGGGTTGCCGTGCAAGGTTGTGTATGTAGGTTGTGCCCTGCAGACAGAAGGATGCTAGCTGAAGGGGACGAGTGGGGCCCGAAATCCAGCCCACTGCCCGCCTAGCCGCATGTGTCTACGTGCACTTGAGAACCCAGCCACACATCATATTGACTTTATAAACTAAGAGTGCACTGGGCTCTCACATCCTGGAAACCAGCGCTATCACTTACCAGCTAGCAGTTGCTGAGGCCTTGGGAGAGAACGAAGGTTGAATCTAACCTTTGAAAACTGAAAATGAAGTTAGATACTGTTACCAGGAAATGACGTTTTACCTCGGTTCTTGTCTTCCTGAAGGAAAGAATTCAGTCAAGAGACAGAATTTTTGCAGAATAAGACAGCCAGACATTTATGAGTAAAAGTGAGTACTCTCTGAGACATGGGCGGGCTGACCCAAGAGAGGGAAACAGCCTTGTCTTACAATGTGTGAGGGTTTTTATCCCTATGGGTAGAATTGTCTCCCGTTCTTCCCTCTCTTATCTCTCTTTCTCTCCCCTAGTCTTCCCTTCTCTGGCATTCAACAACGTATTTCTTTGATTTCGGGGCATGTGTAAACACTTCCCGTAGGGGTATGTGTAGACCTGGAATCCTGTTGGGCTAGTAAGGCATTCGTGGTCCTGACAAACAGGATGTGTCCCCCCTTCTCTGACTTTTAACAACACATCTCTTTGATTGAGAGGTATGTGTCAGCCTGGAATCCTGCTGGGCAGCCACCAGGGGTCTTGACCCAGGTAGGAGCTGCAGCGAGGGGCTTTCTAATGGGGCTAAGTCTCTCCTTCTGTTCCTTTCTATCTACTTACCCATCCTATCAATCCCAGAACATTGTCTGTGATTGGTATTTGCTGGAGAAAGAATCATTCACCCTAGTACGCCATACCCTGCTGAACTTCTCCCAGTCAATGTCAAGGTCTATAGGTACGTCGATGGGATTATTTATTCACAGTCTCAGCATTATAGTTAACGTTTTGGTTAAAAACTTACAGGGTTTAGGTAGTAGCTGGCAAATTATGAAGTTTCAGGGCTATAAGCAATAACATTTGGCAGTTGAGAGATACTGAGGTAACTTCCAGGGAGCCCAGGAAGGTCTGGTTCACCTGGGTAAAGGTTGAGTGGTAACTGATGTTTAACACCAGTGGCTGCAAATTGGCTGAATTGGTCTTCTCAGAACAACGCTGTGCGTGGGGGAGCAGAGACTTAGCCTCAGTCCTCGCCCGCTGAGGGGAGTTTGGCATGTTATTACTTAGCTTCTGAGGTTCAACTCCCTCATCTGTAAAATGCCTCCTTCCCATCATTGTTGGAATGAAATAAAACATGTAAGGCATGTTAGCACGGACCCTGGAACAGCATCACAGGTTAGTTCTCCTGTGAGTCTCCCTCTTTCACCTCTTAAACAAATCTTTAACGATTGCTGTATTAGTTCCCTAGGACTGCCATAACAAAGTGCCAAAAAGTGGGTGGCTTGAAACAACAAAAATGTATCCTTACAGTTCTAGAGGCCGGAAGTCCCGAGTCCCGGCGTCGGCAGGGCTGTGATCCTGAAGCCTCTCGGGGAGGCTCCTTCCAAGTCTCTTCCAGCTTCTGGTCACCGCAGTTGTTCCTTGGCTTGTAGTAGCGTAGCTGCATCCCATCGCTGTCTTCCCTCCATGTCTGTGTCTTCACATGATGTTCTCTTTGTGTGTCTCTGTGTCCAAATCTAAATCTGTATCTTCACCTCCTCTACGAAACCACCACCTGGTTTTAATGGCAATCACCACCTTTGCAAAACAATATAAAGTCCTGTCTCCCTGGGCAGTCATATTGGGTTAGGGCCCATCCTAATGATCTCATCTGAACTTGAAGACATCTGGAAAGACCACATTTCCAAATAAGGTCACAATAGGTACCAGAGGTTAGGGTGTCCACATAGCTTTATGGAGGACACAGTTCAACCCATAACAACTTCCCATCATCTGTAGGAAAATAATAATCAGTAATTGTCTAGTAACTTTAGAGTTTCTAGAAGGCTTTCCTTACCTCTGCCCAGGGAGACAGGACTTCATATTTTTTTTGTAAAGGGGGTAATTGCCATTAAAACCAGGTGAAGATATCAGTTTAGATTTGGTGCAAAACTCCCTTGTTCTGCTAAAAATCACCAGAAGAGACCATTTTTATTTCCATTTAAGATTTGACGACAGTCTCTTCTCCGTGTTGCAATATAGTTTTCATAATTTTTCACAATTGATACACGTGTATGATCTAGTTTGTTGATGTACAAAATTTATTTCCTGGTTGGATATTTGCAAGTCTCTAAGCAACAATGTCTTGATTAAAGCAAAAATTCAAGGTGTCATATAACTGTACAAAACCACCGGACCAGTCTTCCCAAGTTGGTGCCCTGTTCTTGGCGATTGTATGTTGGCAGCAAAGATGTAGTAAAGCCAGAGAGACCAGTAGTCACATCTCAGTCCCAGGCCTTTCCAGCTGTGCGAACTTGGCATATTAAAAAAAAAAAAAAAAAAAGTGGTAGAAGAAGCTTTAAAATAAGCATGCGTTTCTGTTCATATGAAAAACTGTATCTGGCAGAAAAGGATCTGGAAGGATCCACGCAAAAATTAAAGCAGAGTAAGGGCTGAGAAGTGGGCATGAAAATGAATTAGAAGACATTCACATTTTACTACATGTATGTTTATATTAAAATTCTTTTTCAAAAAGAATGTATTTTTTCCTAGTTTTTTAAAGAACCAAGTCAATCAACCAATTCAAAACCAAATCAACTAATTAAAAAAATAGCACCTATTTTAAGAGCAGATAGTTATTTGGAAACTAAGAATATCTGACATTTTGAAAATATCTATTCCAATTCCTCTGTCTCAGTTACCAATTGGAAAAGGTAATTACGGAGAAATGACAATTTGGAAAGAGAAATAGAAAAGAGACATCTTTATTCTTCTTACTGTTGTCTGATTATGTTTTCTTTATAACCCACTAATAGTTCATTCAGATACCTGAGTCTCTTTAATCATCTTCCTTTTTAGAGAAAGAAAACACTAGAAAAAATTAAACAAAACAAAGCAAAACAAAACCCAAATGCATCCTTTTATTAGAACTGCCAAAAAAGTATTTGGAATTTTTGCCTTTGTTGTTACTGACGTTGTTTTTAATAGGCTTCATTTTTTAGCTGAAACTTGATTTTGCATTGTAAGCAAATGTTATTCTTACTTTTTTTATGCAAAATTATCCTTAGTTGAAAAAGTTCTGGAAAGTATATAGTCAGTAAAAATTTCAAAATGATTGCAAGTCTCCTGGATATAATAGTAATGATTTCTCAATTATTTTTTTACAGTTCTGTTCAGCAAATTCTGTTTTTTCAAAAGTTGCAAAGCTCAGCATCACGTGTTACCTTTAACATCCGCTTTTGAAAAAGCAGCGTCTACTAGTTTTAAAAATGAGGATTCTTACATTTTACCCTTCCCACCATTCTAACAGATACTTATTAAAATACTAGGCAGTTAGTGATGTACGTAGGAAATAAAATTACTTTTAAAAAATGTAATTTCTTTATCTCATCTTCTCTAATATCATTCTAATGTTATCATTCATTTAATTTTCAATTAGCTTATAGAAAAGATCTTTATAGGAAATCTTTCCTTTTTGATTTATACTTATTGAAAGGTTACCAAAAGTTTTCACAAATAATGGGCCTGCAAATTATATTTGATTCATAAATTATATATTCATACAAATTAGTAAGATGTGTTTTCAGTAAATATAGGAAATTTAATCATCAATGATTGACAGGTCAGAAAGGAGCAGTTAATGTTATTTGAAAAGTTGACAGAAAAAAAAAAACCCTGATGTGATTCTGATGAATCAAAACAAGAACTAAGTTCAGGTTGAGAGGTCACTGAGGAGATTTCGAAACAATTCATATGTCACTAGTAAGAATATAAAGATGGTCTAAATGACCTTATGTACATATATTGTTGTACATTGATTTGTGTAATGCTTCTTGGGGCTCCTAGTTCTCATTATTCTTTTTATTTATTTTTTATTTTTTATTTTATTTTTTTAAAATTTATTGGGGTAACAATTGTTAGTAAAATTACATAGATTTCAGGTGTACAATTCTGTATTACATCATCTATAAATCCCATTGTGTGTTCACCACCCAGAGTCAGTTCTCCTTCCATCACCATATATTTGATCCCTCTTACCCTCATCTCCCACCCTCCACCCCCCTTACCCTCTGGTAACCACTAAACTATTGTCTGTGTCTATGAGTTTCTGTTTCTCATTTGTTTGTCTTGTTCTTTTGTTGTTTTTGGTTTATATACCACATATCAGTGAAATCACATGGTTCTCTGCTTTTTCTGTCTGACTTATTTCGTTCAGCATTACACTCTCAAGATCCATCCATGTTGTCACAAATGGTCCTATATCATCCTTTCTTACTGCCGAATAGTATTCCATTGTGTATATATACCACAACTTCTTTATCCATTCATCTATCGAAGGACATTTTGGTTGTTTCCATGTCTTGGCCACAGTAAACAAAGCTGCAGTGAACATTGGAGCACATGTGTCTTTATGTATAAATGTTTTCAGATTTCTGGGGTAGATACCCAGGAGAGGGATTGCTGGGTCATATGGTAATTCTATTCATAATTTTTTGAGGAACCTCCACACTGCCTTTCATAACGGCTGCACCAGTCTGCATTCCCACCAACAGTGTATGAGGGTTCCTTTTACTCCACAGCCTCTCCAACACTTATTACTATTTGTCTTGTTGATGATAGCCATTCTGATTGGGGTGAGGTGATATCTCATTGTGGTTTTTATTTGCATTTCTCTGATGATTGGTGATGTTGAGCATTTTTTCATATGTCTATTTACCATTTGTATGTCCTCTTTGGAGAAATGTCTCTTCAGGTCCTCTGCCCATTTTTCAATTGGTTTGTTTGTTTTTTTGTTGTTGAATTACATGAGTTCCTTGTATATTCTGGATATTAGCCCCTTATCGGAGGCACTATTTGCAAAAATCTTCTCCCATTCAGTTGGTTGCCTCTTTATTTTGTCGATGGTTTCTTTTGCTGTGCAGAAGGTTTTAAGTTTCATATAGTCCCATTCGTTTCATTATTCTTTAACACTATCGTAAGTATCAACTTTATTTAAAAAGAATGTATTAGTCACCTAACTATATGTGATAGTATGCACGGATGATTTCCAGAGAAGTCCATGTACATAACCTGTGAAAAGGTTTGACTTTGTGCCTTCTGTGAGTTAGGTAGCATAAACAGGGCTGCTCTTCGAATTTATACATTACAAAAATGAGACTGGGATGATTTGTGTTGCTTCAGTGGATTGAGGACTGACTGGTTCTTGGGCATTTTGAATCTGTTGCAACAACAAACACAGAACCTGGCACATGGGAGCTGCTTAATAATAGGCTGGCTGCATGAAAACATGACCTTCAACTGTATGCAAAGGAAAAAAAATCTCAGGAAAGTAAATTACATGCTGGTGTCACATGCTGTACTACCCACTGGAGTACTTTTTTTTAGAGAGAAACAAAATGAAAACTTATTCTATATAACGAACATAATTAGATTTCATTTTCAGATCTCCTTAAATAGTAGGGGGTAAAAATATCACTTCTTTTTGTATCAGAAATTTGCAACATTGAAAAATTGAGAACTATAACTGCCAGGAAAATAATGAAATTTCAACATTAGGAAATCCAATAATGCAATTCCATATTAATAAATTAAAGGAGAATAATCAAATGATCTCATCAGATGCTGAAAAGAGACTTGGTAAAATTTGCTATGTATTCCTATTTTAAAGGAAATTATGTAAGCTTTGATAAAGGCAGAAACCACTGCAAATATCATAATAATGAGACATTAGGAGACTCCCATTGAAGATGGGAATAGGATAGGAATTCCACCATTACATTATTTTGGATTTTTGTTTCATACCACACCCAGAAGCATATTACAAATGAATTAAAATCCAAATATATAAATTTTTTTTTCCCATAAAAGTACTAGAAGAAAGTATAGGAGTTTATTTATTTTTTAAAAATAATTCTCTTCCTCCCTCCTTCCCCTATTCCTTCCTTTTCCCTTCCTTCCTCTCTTTTTGATACTTTGGTCTTGGGCAGGCCTGGGAAGGAGCGCAGGGAAATGGAAGTGATGCAATGAGAGCCACATGTATGAGATCAGAGGCTGGTCTCAGTGTATTGCACAGCTTTGGATCTCTAGGTACCTGTGGTGCGCTGTAATCACCCCAGTCACCCCCCTGGCAGCCAGCCAGGAGGTCAGGGGAAGAATCTGGGGGTACAGGGAAAGGACCTGGCACAGCAAGAGCCCATGGGGGTGTCCAGCTTTAGAGAAGGGAGGTGAAGTGGAGCTGGCGCATGGTGACAGGAGGCTGAGCACAAACAATATCTGGAATCAAGGGAGTTGCAGAAACCGCATGCTTATATAATTTCCCAGGAAGATTCTTTTCTGAGAATATTTCAAAAGAGACATGTTGAATTATTTCTCCAGAAGTTGTTTTGGTTACTCAGAGTTAGAGAGTTCAGGAACAAGAGCAGTGAGATACCTGTCTCTTCTGATTGAAGAGAACACTTCTGTGATCCTCTGCAAGCCAGCTTACACAATACTTTTCTACAAGAGTGAAATCCTACTTTCTTAAGGCAAGCAGTTCACTGTTTCCAACGTCAACAACGTCGAGTTACTTGTTACCTCTTATGTTTCTTTGTATGTTACAAGCTCCCAATAACAGGGAGACAGGCCATCAACTTGTGTTCGCTGGAATGTTTTGTTCTATAGCTCTGTAACATTAATCTCTTTCCGAACTCAAGCTTTATGACACTTCTGTCTCAGTATGCCTGTTCCCCCGGCACTTTATTTCCTATACCTATAGGATTTGGGGAGTAAGCTTATTACTCTTAGCAGAATCTATTTATAACCCCACAGGGCTGGCAGGGATGTTGAAATATGGTTAGAGCAATATTGAGGAATCAATCTTGCTCGCTCCATTGTCAAGTCTTCAGTGCAGGTCAATCGTTTGCTGTTGCTTCACTCTGCACTGATGCCTTTGGGTATTGATCACAGGCCAATCAGCAGGGTTTGGCCAGACCAGCATTTTCAGCCCTGTATGTGACTTTGCTCACACTGGCTGCTGCGGAGGGAGAAGCTGTTCTGGCATCTGAAGATATTGTTTAACGCTCGTATCACTGGTGGCTGCATTTTATTTTTTTTAATTTGTTTTGTTTCCAATGATATCACCTTGACCTCTGGGCTTCCAAAGTGTTGCTTTTTTCCCCATTTCATTTTGATTGTCAGGTGTTTTTGCTTAAACCCCGTTGTCCTGCCCCCCCCCAAAAAAAAAACCCCAAACCTCTTGACATTTCTAAGTTTACACATTTCTAAAACATTGGGGTCTGCCATTTCCTCCGACTGTTAACAGTTTTGAGAGCTTGAGGTTCTTCCTTAAGGAATTCTTGTCTTGGTCGTGCTAAAGAGCAAAATCCCCCGAGCAAATGTGAAGATCTCATTGGCTTTATTTCATGAACTTGGCAGATTCCCATCTAGCAACTAGAAGTGATTAGATGAGTTGTACAAAATGGAAGGGTTTTAAAGGCAGAAAGAATGTTGAAATAAAATGTTAAAATACTGGATTATTTCAGGCAAGGATACCTTCCCTTAGGGGGAGGCAGGTTTTATCAGGCAGATCACTTTGCTAGTGCTGACTAGGAAATTCCAGACTGATTGGTTTAAAATTCTACTACTAGGAGAGGCTGAAACCCCAATTCGGTTAGTTATTGTTTTGGTGATGCAGCTTAGCAAAGTGACTCCATTTTGGCTGTTTCTTTTAACAGTCAGCTGGGAAGAAAGTTCTAGAAGAAGATTCTTGATTGGACTGAAATCTGGTTCCATAGGATGCTTCTGATTCACCCGGACTTGGGGGGTGAGAAAGAGAGAGAGAGAGAGATTTGGTTTTTGTCACTATGAACAAGTAAGAGGTACAAACAATAACTAAGCACCCATGTCATGTGCTGGACTTGCTCTGTGATCAGATCTGCCTTCTTGAGCAGAGCAAAAGCTCTTACACACCAGCTACTTCCTGCTTGGCTTTGAAAATCACAAGCGAGGCTGAGTAGAGAAGTGAGAGTAGAGATGCCACTGGTTGGGTAGAATTCAGAATTATACTGGGTGTGACATAAGCCAGCTTCAAACACACACACACACACACACACACACACACACACACACACACGAAGATTTACCAGAGAACATGCAAAGGAATAAGCTGGAAACAGGGAGTCTAGTGTCTAGTTACCATACAGTCCAGCAACTCCACTCCTAGGGAGACACCCATGAGAAATGAAAACCTATATTCACACAAACACGTGTATGTAGATGCTCAGAGCAGCATTATTTATAACAGTTTCAAAGTAGAAATAACCCAAATGTCCATCAACTGAAGAATAGATAAGCAAAATGTGATCTATCCATGTAGTGGAATATTATTTGGCAGTAAAAAGAAATGAAGTAAATGCTACAACATGGATGAACCTTGAAAACATTATATTAAGTGAAACAAGCCAGACACAAAAGGTCAGTATTCTCAGAAAATTATAAGACACTGAAGAAAGAAATGAAAGAAGATACAAATAGATGGAAACACAGATCATGTTCATGGATAGGAAGAATTAATATAGTTAAAATGTCCATACTGCCTAAGGCAATATACATATTCAACGCAATTCCTATCAAACTACCAACGACGTTTTTCACAGAAGTAGAACATATAATCCTAAAATTTATATGAGACCATAAAAGACCCCGGATAGCCTCAGCAATCTTGAGAAATAAGAACAGAGTGGGAGATATCATGATACCTGACATCAAATTATACTACAAGGCTACAGTAATCAAAACAGCATGGTACTGGCATAAAAACAGACACATAGATCAATGGAACAGAATAGAGAGTCCAGAAATAAATCCATGCCTATATGGCCATTTAATCTACGACAATGGAAGCAAGAATGTACGGTGGGGTAAAGACAGTCTATTCAATAAATGGTGCTGGGAAACCTGGACAGACACATGCAAAAAAATGAAGCTGGACCACCTCCTTACACCATATACAAAAATAAATTCAAAATGGCTTAAAGACTTAAATGTAAGATCTGAAACCATAAAATTCCTAGAAGAAAATATAGGAAGAAACTTCACAGACATTACCCGGAGTAAGATTTTTACTGATATATCCCCTTGTGTGAGGGAAGTAAGAGAAAAAATAAACATGTGGGATTACATCAAACTAAAAAGCTTTTTCACAGCAAAGGAAACCATCAATAAAACAAAAAGGGATCCTACTGAATGGGAAAAGATATTTGCCAATGATATATCTGATAAGGGGTTAATATCACAAATTTATTAAAAACTCACTCAACTCAACTCCAAAAAAACAAACAACCCAATTAAAAAATGGGCAGAGGACATGAAGAGACATTTTTCTAAAAAGGACATACAGATGGCAAACAGACATATGAAGAAATGCTCAACCTCACTAACCATCAGAGAAATGCAAATAAAAACCACAATGAGATACCACCTCACCCCAGTCAAAATGGCTATCATCAATAAATCAACAAACAACAAGTGCTGGCGCGGATGTGGAGAAAAGGGAACGCTTGTGCACTGTTGGTGGGATTGCAGATTGGTGCAGCCACTATGGAAAACAGTATGGAGGTATCTCAAAAATCTGAAAATGGAACTACCTTATGATCCAGCAATTCCACTCCTAGGTATCTATCTGGAGAAATCCAAAACTCTAATTCAAAAAACTTTATGCACTCCTATGTTTATTGCAGCACTATACACAATAGCCAAGACATGGAAACAACCGAAATGTCCATCGATAGACAACTGGATTAAGAAACTGTGGTACATTTATACAATGGAGTATTATGCAGCCATAAAGAAGAAAGAAATCTTACCATTTGCAACAACATGGATGGACCTAGACAACATTATGTTAAGCAAAGTAATTCAGACAGAGAAAGACAAATACCATATGATCCCACTTATATGTGGAATCTAAAGAAAATAATAAGTGAATGAACTACTCAGAAACAGTTTTGGAGACATAGAGGAAAAACTGAGGGTTGCTAGATGGGGGCGGGATAAGGGGGAAGGTGAGGGGTTTAGAAAACAGTCAGTAACCACAAGATGGCCACGGGGTTTTGAAAATTAATTTGAGGAATGTAATCAATAATGTTGTAAAGATTTTGTAGGGGATCCGATGGACACGTGTCCCACTTGGGAGACCACCTCAGGGATGATGTAGATGCCTGATCACTGCACTGTACTCCTGAAGCTGAAGCTGAACAATAATGAATGTCACCTATAATTATAATTATATATATATATATATATATATATATATATATATATATATGCATATATATGTATGTATATACTTACAAGAAGCAGAGTACAGCATTAGGAACAGAGACAGTGGAAATGTAATGGCTGTGTGCGATGTCAGAGGGATAGTGGATGGGGGAGGGGGATTCACACAGTGTGAGGGATATAAATAAATGATAAACGTCTAAGTATTACTTTGTCTTGTGCACCTGAAACTAATAAAAAAAAGAAAAACAAGAAGGTCAGTATTATATGACTCCAACTGTATGAAATGTCCAGAATAGGCCAATCCGTAGAGAAAGCAAATAGCTGAGTGCTTGCTTAGGGCCAGAGGATTAGGGGAGAGTGGAGAATGACAGCTAATGGATATGAGGTTTCTTTTATGAACATGTTCTAAAGTTAACTTGTGGTGATGTCTGCACAACCATGTGAATGTATTAAAAATCAATTCACTCTGTCCTTTAACTGGGTAAATTGTATGGTGTGTGCATTATACCTCAACAAAGTTGTTTGATTTTTAAAGAAAGAAGCAGCACGTTTAGAAGGAACCAATACAGCATTGGCAGCAGACGTTTACATCTGTGTGGCAATCAGGAAGCCACGCCTCGACCCCATTTCCGCCTTGGCCACGTCTCCTGCTACCTCCCTCAAACCCATCTTCCGAAGGTCCAGTGCTTCTTGCATCAAAACTAGTGCTCAGGACGATCACGGGTTCCCCACTGCCTGAAGGATTCTTCGTCTGAACCCTGCCTTTCCAACTCGAATCCTTTGTTCCAAGTTGCCTGACCTCCTCACCTTCTGCCAAACCCTCCCGTGCGTTTCTGTTCCCTCACACATCGTCCCAGCTTGGACTAGCATCCTCCTAGCCCACACTTTTTCTAGTCTTCAGAGATAAACCAGTACAAATTCCACCATTTTCTCTGAGTGCTCAACTCACGGCGAGGGTTCCTTTCCCCGGCTGTCATCTTCCTCACGGCCTGCCTCACCTTTCACAATACATGCACTGCCTGTGTGAATACAAGCATGTCACACATTTTCTTGTGTGTATATCCCTTCCCCCTCCCTACTACGTACCTGCATCTATTTCTGGGGTGAGGGATGAGTGGAACTGGGTTTAGATGGATCCTTGACACTGTCACTCCCTAACTTGCCACACAATCAAATGATAACTGTCCATACATGGAAGAGCTAGAGATGACAAGAAACGAAATGGTCTTTCAAGAATACTGTTTTCCTGTCGCTCAAAGACATGCATTTGAGGACAGAACATTTGGGAAATAGAGGAGGACATAGGGAAGAAAACAAAAATTACCCTGATTTCCCCACCCAAAGGTAGCTGACACTAATTAGCATTTTCCTGTATGACATTGTACACACACACACACACGCACGCACGCGCACACACACCATGTAGCAGTTTTAAAACTTAATTGAACATAAGTGTAATTTTTTTTTTCCTGATTGAATTCAGCCTGCTCCTCAGCCCTCATTTCTGCTGATGGATGAGAAACATTGTCTTTTGGTTAAATAATCACTCAGATTCAGGAATCTCCTTGATGTAGGAAATGTCTGTGTGTGCCAGAATCGTGTCTCGTGAAACTGAAGAATGGAAGCAGGGACCAAGGGGATGAGAGGAGTTGTAAAAGGATAGTTTATTAAAAAGCAAAGAAATGCAGCTCTCAAAATGAGAGGGGGTCCTGGATGGGGTGCCCAGTGACTGAGGCAAAAGCTCTTACTTTTATACCATCCCCTGCCTGCTTGGGGAAGGGGGCTGGAGCCTTCTAAAGGAATTCTTCTATTTATTAGGTTTGTTCTGTTTGTCCATCCTGAAGGGATTAACAAAATAACCCATCCCTGTCTATCAGATCTGCTCCATTTGTCCAGCCAAAAGGGATTTATGAGATAATTTATTAGCCTCAAGGCACTGTTACATTTTGTCCTGGAGTGAATGAGCTTTCACAGAATCTGGAATTTCAGGTGCTGGCTGCTTTCGTTTATCCCCCCAGGGACCTTCCTGGCTGCCTAACAACATGCTAACTAACCTGTCTCACCTTCATCCTTTCCTCCTGCCCTTGTTTCCGTTTTTCCAGTTTATCTTCATGTTACCCTGTCCTGCTCATGGCTACATTGGTGAAAACATGGTCTTGACAAAACACAGATTTGATCATGCTGCTCCCTCCCCTGGCCAGCTCAGCCGGCTTAAAGACCTCCAGTGGCTCCTTCAGAAACAGTCCTAACTCCTTAGCGAGCCCCATGACACCTTCCCAGGCCAGCCCCAATCTCCCTCGCTACTCTTACTAATGCATTCTGCCCTTTTGACGTAAGAGGATTCGTTTTCTCCTAAACAAAACAACAAATACTTTCCAGCCTTTGGCTCACTGTTTCCTCTGCAGGGAACGCCCTTTGCAAATTTTGTCACCAAGCAAATACCTTTTTCAATGTCTGGTTTAAATGCTACCTTCTCTGCGTAGTCTTGCTTCACTCATTTGTGGTGAACCAGTCTTTCCCTTGATGTACTCCCTGAGCAGTGTGTACATATGTCTATCACTGAACTTATTACACCGTGTTCAAATTTGCGGGTCTGTTGCCTCCTCTGCAATGTGAACTTATTTAGGCTTACTTTTATTCATGTTTTTCTTTTTGCTTTCCAAAGTGGAGTTTCATATCCAGAACATTGAAGGTGCTAAGTAATAGTTGAAATAAAATGAAATAATATCTCTCAATGCATATGTATTGGTTGATTAAGGAATATCAGAATCTAGAAGCCCAGTAGGTGGTAGGTTACAGAAAAAATACCAGAATAGGTAAGAGATACAGAAGGAAGTGTGGGGGTGCCCAGGTGAGGAAATGCAGACTGTGTTATTTGTTAGGGGATTATTTACAAGTTGGCAATGAAAAGATAACTGCCCTTTTATGATTCCTCATTGAACTCAGAAAGGGAAAGTCAGTGAGTCCTCACATAGATGTGACTGACAAAGGGCCACTACTGCACATTCTACAGAACTGACATATTCTAAAGCAAGAATGTGGCTTTCCAATGGTTACCCGCATTTATCTTAAATTAAAAAGCATACAAATAAATGTCCAACGATGGATAAATAGATACGATGCAGTGAAAAGTTATTCAGCCTTAAAGAGGAAGGAGTCCTGTCTTGTGCTGCGATGTGGATGAACCTTGAGGAGGGACAAGCTTGTCACAAAAAAGACCCACCCTGTATGTGATTCCACTTGTGTGCAGTCCTCAGGGTCGTCACATTCAGAGACAGGAAGTAGAGTGGTGGCTGCCAGCGGCCGGGGCCCGGCAGGAATGGGCAGTTAGTAACCGTTTCAGTTTGCAAGATGGAGAAGTTCTGGGGATGGTTGTGCAACAATATGAATGGATGTGATCCCACTGAACTGCTCGCTTAACAGGGGTTAAGATGGTAAATTTTATGTGATGTGTTTTTCTCCCGCAATTAAAAATTAAAAAGATTAAAAAAAGTAAGAGCACAGCCCCCATTGTTTCACCTGCTATAGGGGAGAATGCAGGTTTTGTGCAGCCTGAAGCGTGTGGAATTTAGGGGCCCCTTTTAGAGAAAAAATTTACAGATAGAAAATAAAGTAAGAAAGCAAATATTTATTGGAATGGGAAGGGATTGTGTCAGTGAGGGGTCCTGAAACTTAATCTTCCTCAGTTTCAAGGAGAACCTGCTGCTGCGACCATAAAAGCTTCCAATTTTATCCTGACACTTCGCGTGCCTTGCACGTGTGACGGCTGTGGCTTCACTGGGGAAGGTTTGCCTGTATGTCACAGTACAACGCGGGTTGTACGAGCCACCACCTTTCTTTCCTGTGCTCACCAGTGGCCAGATATGAATTAGATTTAAGTCAATACAATAATCAGTTTCCTCTTTACTTTTCTGAGACAAATACTTGAGCCTTCTGTCAGGTGGAGACCCATTTTATCTCTGTATCCCAACGCGCTGTCTAAGACTTAAGTAAACAGAGTCGGGCTGCTCTTCCTGTGTGGAGTTAATGATACATGTGCCTTTGGGTCTTTTTTCTAGCAAGGTTGGTATGCTTACGTTGGCTCATTGTCAGTCTTTTGGCTCTAGGGTAGGGACAACAGCACACACGTAAAAACCAAGAAGAATTGTCTTTCACTTTTTCTGTTATTGTCTTTTCTGGAGGAAAAGCAGCCCAGGTGGCTGAGGGGTAACGGACAGGCCCCCTCTTCGACCAGGGACTTGTCCGGTGCCTCCTTGGGGCTGCAAACTGCCCAGCATCCTCTCTGGAGCCCCTGTCGTGATGGTCTGCACAGATCGGACCTTGGGAGTCAGCTGTTTCCAAATCTGGTGGATTAACTTTTCGTTGCAAACAATTCTCTGGAAAATGACAAAGCCAGAAATGCAGAAGAGGCATTCCTCCGGGGGAGTTTCTGAGGAAAAAGCATTCTTTTCTCCTTACAAAGTGAACTGTAGGATTTCCTCTTCCTCTGACACATGTTTAATTGTAATCGCAGAGCAGAACTTGATGACTGTGTTAAAAAAGACGTTTGTGACCTATATTTATTTTTAGGTTCTGTTTAAACCACAAGACGTAAATAACGGGAAATTGTTCGCTTGAAATAACAAGAAAAGGTCATGGTGTAATTTTTATATTTAACACAAGAAACATGGCATGAAATGAAGTGAGTGGGTCAGGGGTAAAGCACTATTTCAAGAGTCAGATTTCCTGAATTATCTTTTGGCCTCAGCTGCTGTGGGTTACAGATGAATAAATCCCTCAACTGATGAATGACAGACCAAGAAGGCTGGGCTCTGGGAAACAAATTACTGTTTTATCTAATTATGGAAACAATGTATATATACATTGGAGGAACATTTTTATCTACAGAATGAAAAATAAAACAAAGAAAAATACTCAGTGATTCTATTTCTCAGACATCATCTCTTGATCCTTTAGGTTAACATCTAAGTGTACTTTCCTTCAATGTTTGATATAGGTAGTACTTTTTACATAAAGACATACAGTTTGAAAATTGAGAGACAATGTTAAATAGTAAACTCTTTGCATTCAGGAATGTGACATTCAGCGTGGTGAGTATATTTAGCAATCAGGAAGGTCCATGCCATGTAGGAACGCAAGTTTGCTGACAAGCCGGTGGGTGGCAATGAGTCAGCTGGTGGGTGAGTCACACCCTGGCTGCCAAGTGCCCACCTCTGGCTTTGCTGTTCTGTACACGGGAAGAGCAACAAAAGGACAGCTTGTGGTCAGTACTGCTTAGTACCTCCCAATACAGTTCCCTCTTCTTCATAGTTTAGACATCCTGCCACCCAACTAAGAGAAGCTGTTCCTAATTTCCTTAGTAAATACGTGACTTAGTTTTGGCCAATGAGATGTAAACAGACGTGTACACAGCTGCTGGGAAGTACTGTTTTCCCATTTCTCCTGGGATTGCTGTGGCAGCTCAGCACCGCCTTGGACGTTGAGGATAAGCGCCACAGCTTAGAGAAGGCTGACTGTGAGCTGGAAGGATGCTGGCTCCTGCAAGTTGGTGGAGCCACCATACCAGTGTTTCTTACATTCAGTGAAGCTTGATCCTAATGGATTCAGGCTTGCTCAGTGTTACTGTTTACCTAATGTGGGGATTTGTTGACTCACCTGTGGGGAAACTAGGATGAAGTGATCTCATTGTGGAGGGTAGATCCAGGAGGTATCCTGGTTTTGGCTTAATGTCTGTTCAAGTCTGTTCTTGCCATGTGCTGTCTCCTGGGACTCCTTGGGTCTAAGACCCACCAGCACACACAGCTCTTAAGAGCTGGGTGGTGCTCTGTGTTTCTGTGGTGGGTAGGGCTTGGGTGGAGCAAGATGTCCCTCTAGCTTCAGGGCAAAGCCAGTCCTGGCCAGGGAGTTCAGTCAAGAGCAACCAGAGGATGAAAGCATCTACAGAGGGGTTTCCCAAGGTAGCCTGGGGTTCCCTGAGTCCCTTTCAGAGAGTCCACGGAGTCAAAACTGTTTTCATAATAACGTCTTACTTACCTTTTCCAAACACTTTGAGAACTGCTGCCCTAGGTTTTCCTTAAAGAGAGCTTGTGTCGACCATACTGACACCCACAATCCTTAAGGGCCAAAGCTGGAGATAGTCGTCCCACCAGTGGGTGGAGAGCAGTTCTGCCCAGAGACTCTCTTCTGGGCTCTGTAATCTCGGGACGACAGACCAAGGTCCTGAGGGCAGAGGAAACCATGCGGAGTCCAAGGACGTGGGTGTCAGGAGCTGAACTGTGTCCCTGACAAAGTCATGTGTTGAGTTCTAACCCTGGTACCGCAAAGTGTGACCTTAGGTGGCAGATAGGTGATTTTTGTTTTTTAAGGGTTTGGATTGGCCATATTTTTCTCTCTCTCTCTCTCTCTCTCTCTCTCTCTCTCTTTCTTTCTTTCTTTTTAAATTGAGTTATAATTAACATATAACATTATTAGTTTCAGGTATACCACATATGGTTCCATATTTGTATATATTGCAAAATGATTACCACAATAAGTCTAGTTAACATCTGTTACCATACATAGTTACAAATGTTTTTCCCTTGTGATGACAAATGTTAACACCTACTCTCTTAGCAACTTTCAAATACACAACACAGCATTGTTAACTGTAGTCCTCATGCTGTGACTATACATTTGAAATACTCTTCATCTGAAAAATGTAAGTTGTCAGTTCCCCAGAATTTGAAAAAAGTTCTCAAAAGTTAAATGGACAGAACTCTGGAGTTGTTCTATGTGAAGTAAACAGGGCTTAAAAGGGCATCCCCTCCACTTCCCTGATTTTGTAGATAAGAGGACCAAGCCTGCCGTGCGGCCCCACGCTGGGGCTGGCTATCTGGCTGGTGTATTTATTCCTAATGAGGAAGCAGGTGAGAAGCCCCTGGCATCAAGTGCCTCACACAAACCTGGATGTTTCTATGCCCGTCCGGGCCCCAAGGATGGGTCTGGGGGGTGCCTGGGGTAGGAGAGAAAGCAAGAATCCTGCTGCACTTTCTTCTGTCCATCCCTTCTGTCCCCTTTCCTCTCCGCATGGTTCCTCCAGACTGAAAGAAGTGAGCATCTGTGTTTCACATGGCATCCTTTTCAGTAGGACAGAAAGCCTCATGGCAGACTCGGGTTGGCCAATGCTCCTCGTTTCCCAGGCCTGAGAGCAGTCAGTCTGCTAACACAGTCCCGGGCACGCTGGGATGACGCGGTCACCCAGGCTGGGTCTCTTCAGCCTACAGGGTTTTATTCCACATATATTAAGAGGAACTCTGATATGAGTCAAGTCGGGCTCGGGTTTGTGTTGTGTGAAAGACTCAGAGGAAATCTTCTCTTTAGCTCGGAAGGTAGTTCTCAACTAGGGAAATTCCCGTTTCCCGAGGGGGCATTTGGAAAAGATCGGGAGCATTTTTCATTGCGACCATAACTTCCTGTGCTATTGGCATTTAGTGAAGTGAGGAAATGAGCCTGGCAGTCCCTTGAGGACTAATTGTCCCATTTCACATGCGACCCATTGAGAGCCTGAGCAAGATGGCCAAAGCTTGTATTTTTCAGGCTCCCTCTTCTCCTTTGCTCTGGGTCCCCAAGTCTCAGTGATGTCTCGTCGGAGCGGAAGGTTTTGAGAAGGTATAGTTTACAGGAAGGAAATCACATGCAGATGTGAAATATTTGCAGAATCTTGCCTCCTATAAAACAAAATCTTCACGCGTTCTGTGATCAGTGAAAAGGGCTCTGGAGCAAGAACTGGACATCTCAAGGAGGACAAGAGTATGAGGCAAGAGCAATGCGAAGTACAGAAGAGTAAGCTGCAGGAGGAAGCAGAAATGAAATTCCTAGCCACAGGGCTCACAGATTATAACCTGGAGATTGAGTCACGCAACCAGGTCATTGTGTAACTATATGTGCAGTTCTCTCGCAAAAGTAAACATAGTTGTCGTTACGAAATTCCAACTTACAGAAAATGTTCAGGTCTTGTAGCATAAAGCTGCTTGGACAGGACAAGTTCAGCATCAAGATTCTGACAAAAATGGACGAGAATCCCCTGATGGAGTGCTGTCCCCAGGACGCCTTCCCCCTTCTGTTGCAGAGAACCCATTAACGAAGCCAACTCCACAGGATTTCCAGTTTACACAGAGACTCTTTGCGCGTAACAAAATTATTCTAACACTTACTTGACCATCTTTTTGGATTCTACTTATCTATGAACTCTCTAGTATTTACTCAACACTTATTGCAAACCCCTTCTAGTCTGTCTTCCTTTACTACGGAAGCAGGAAAGCTAACAATATTTCCCAGACTCACTTGCAACTAGGGTTGTAGTTTCCACGGAGCACAGCCAAGCGTCTGGTGTGCCTGGGCCAGTCCCGTTTATGTCTGTTGTCCTGGCATAATGATTCCGAGTGCTTGTCGTGGTCAAGGTCATCACTAGAATTTGAACTTGATCATTGGCTGTCTTGGCAGGTCCCAGGGCACAGGCATTAGCTCTTCTAGGGCAGCTGTGACAGTGTCTGATGAGTTATAGGTGTTGAGTGACAAGCAGTGGTCTCAATGCTATTTCTGCTGGATTGGCCCCATGGTGTGGTTGGGCATTTTCCCTGGGTGCTTTGTTTCTGGCTGTGCAGCATCTAAACTTGTTTCCCTGGTCTTCCTGGGAAGTCTGTAAGCTTCCTAGTATATTTTACCTTGTTTCATCAATTCTAAGATGCACATTTCCCCACATTTTTTTTGCCTTTAAAATCGGGGTACTTCTTACAATCAACGACGTGTTATGGTTTAATTACCAGGGTTCTATCTTTCTTAGTGGTTTATAAAATAGTGCTGTGCCTTATAAATGGTTGCATATTAGCTTTAGTGAAAAACAGTAATAAAGACCTTACCACCTCTGTTCATCGGCTTGGGCTGCCATAACAAAGGACCATACAGAGACTGGGTGGTTGAAACACTACAAGTTTATTTTCTCACAGTTCTGGAGGCTGGAATTCCAAAATCAAGTTTCCGGCCAGTTTGATTTCTTGTGGGAGCTTTCTTCCTGGCTTAGGTGCTGCCTTCTCACTGTGCCTTCATATGACTTTTCTTCCAGAGTATGCCAGGGGTGGTGGGGGTGGGGGTGGGGGATCATGGGGGGAGAGAGAGAGAGAGAGAGAGAGAGAGAGAGAGAGAGAGAATGAAAGAGAGAGATTAAGCCTGAGCACTCTCTGGTGTCTCTTTTTACAAGGACACTAATCCAGTTGGATCAGGCTCCACCCCGATGACCTCATTTAATGTCAATTACTCCCTTAGACGCCCCATCTTCAAACACAGACACACTATGGGGCTGGACTTCAACATATGAATTGTGGGGGGACAGAAACATTCAGTCCATAACACTGCTTAAATCAAGTAAAGTAATTTATATTGTTTGCAGCAAAGCACCCTGAACCATATAGAATGCAAATAAAGAAGGAAATTAAGATAAGATGGTTGGAATTAAAGTAACTGCATCCTCGTAGGTCACTTTTTCCCTTTTTAAAATTCTACCTAGTTTTCTTTAAAAACGTTGTATAAATCAGGGCTTTCTAGCAGAAAATATGGGATATTTTGCAATGCGTGACAGTTTCTTAAAAACCTGTATTACTTGTTCACATCCAGAGTGGCCTAAGTTTTTCTCTGTCACTCAGCTTCCACTCCTTTATTACACATGAATTTCTCATTTTTTAAATCGCAAAAGAAACTTTACAAGGTACCATTGTACAGTTGTTACGCAGCATTCTAAAAACTGTTTTCACACAGTGTGGTCCCGGACCCTGCAGATGTATGTAAATTAAGTGATTCTTAATATTACCATCATCACCACCATTATCATCACCAATATTATCACCAAAAGTATTGAGTGTGGATGCGATTACCATGGTCAGTGTCTGTCATTTAGTCTTACTGTTCTTATTTCTGACATGTCGCTTGAATTTAATTCATTCCATTCCCAGTGGCCCTATTCTGGCTGGGATCTCATGGTCTCGCATCAGGGTAATTGCAACATTCTCCCTGCATCTAGCCTGCTCCTTGCCTTCTCAACCCACTCTCCTTATAATGATCAGTGGTCTCTCAGGCATCTTAGGAGGCTGGGGTCTTGGGAGTTGTGTCTGAGCAGAGCAGGGACATAAGTGCTTCAGGTAGGAGGTATTAGATACTTTCTTTGTCTAGGTATTCATTTATATAATCATCGGTTTGCTTAAGGGCTGGAAAAATCCTCCCCTCCCTCCCCACACAAAACTGAATCCTGTCCAGTCTTGTCAGGAGGTTCTGACATAAACCAGGTTGTAGGAGGGATAATGGTGAGCACATGTGTACACACACACACACACACACACACACACACACACACACACGCTGTGAATTCATGATAGGAAATCAGGCACAATGAGCCAACCTGAGATCAAAGTCTAAGCATTTCATGGGAACTGAGTGTATTATTTTGGGTATAACTGGACCATTGTAATAAAGATATTAAGCAAGTGACTTAAAGAAGATAGAAGTTTGTTTCTATGTTAGCCACAGTCCAAGGTGAGCTCTGCTCCATGCAGTCATTCAGGTACTCAGGTACCCAGCTTTCTCTACCATCTCCTACATCCTGGGCTCCAATTACATGGTTGAACATGAGTCACCATCAGTCAGTATTCAAGTTTGAGGGCAAACGAAAGTTTGTGGAGGAATACGTGAGCAGTATTCTAAGACCTGGAATACTTGTGCCCATGTTCCATTGGTGAGAAGATATATAGCCCCATCTACCTGCAAGGAGGGCTGGAAAATGTAATCCCTAGCTGGGTGGCTACATGCACAGCTATAACTTTATTATTATGGCAGATGGGAAGAAGGGACTTTGGGAGACAACTCTGTGATATGTTGAGTGTATGTGAATATATAGGATTATAGTACTTTGGGATCCAGATGATTTTGACATGGGAAAGCCTTTCACTGAGCTTTCCCTTTCTTCAAAAGGGACCTCCTGGTTGTACCATCCAGGACCGAGGTGACGGTGGTTGCAGCAGATCTCTCTTAAGAGTGGTGGAGTCCTCCTTTGAGGGCTCTGCCTGAGGTCCTGCACCCCTAGTCATGGTGGCAGTAAGTTGCCACCAGGATTGACTTAAAAAGTCATGTAAAAAAACCCTGGAGGATTTTTGGAAATACATGTATATAGGAAGAGAAACCCTGGGAAAATACTGGACTTCCTGTTACTCAAGCAGAGAATACTTAGAGTAGTAAGACCTGGGGTAATTATTCAGATGTTGTCTCATTTATACTCTTGGCTGATGAAGCCTGCACATTCTAGGTATTCATAGACTTGATATCTTATTAGTAGTAATCATTGTTTTTTTTTTTTCATAAGTAAACTTTATTGTCTCATTTTGCTGCCAACTTATAATACAAACTCTTTTACATGATATCAAGTCTCCTCATGGGCTGACTCTAACTAACCCTTCACATCTAATCTTTCCTCACCACCTGCCATGCTCTGGCTACATTGTATTAATTACTGTCCTCCAGATGTGACATATATTTTCATGCCTCTGTGCTTTTGCCCTTACTGTTTCGTATGCCTGCTATGTCCTTCCTATCCTAAATTAATCTTACTCATCCTTCAAGTCTCAGAGCAAGTAATAATGATGACAGCTAATAATTAAGTACTTGTTATATGTCTGTTCTAAGCACTTTACATGGTTTATCTCTTTTAATTTTCACAACAGATATGAGCTAGGTACTATCGTTATCCTTATTTTACCATTGAAGAAATGAGGGCATCAAGAAGTCACCTAGGGAGTGAGTGTCAGAGCAAGAACCTGAACCCAAGAGGCTGGCGACAGAGTTGAGCTCTAGACCAGTATGTTACATGAAGTTTCCCCAACCTTGCAGCAGAATTAATCTCCTCTGCTATGTGCTTCCAGGAACCCAAACTGGGTCAAAGATAGTTGTTTTCTATCTTTGTAGTCTGCTTAGTGCTCTCTGTAACATTTAGTAGATGTCAATACACTACTTTTATGTGTTAACGAGACTAGGCTATAGGACCAGTTATTTAATCAAATACTAATCTAGGTATTACTGTGAAGGCATTTTGTAGATGTGATTCACATCTACAATCAGTTGGCTTGAAGTAAAGGAGATTATTGTTAGTATCTGGATGGGCCTGTCCAATCAAATGGAAGTTCTTACGAGAAAACTGAAGTTTCCGTGAAGAGTGTAGTGAGTCTCTAGCCTGCTGCTCTGCTCTGTGAGTTTCTTACCTGCCTAGCCAGTCTCCACAATTGCCCAAGCCAGATCCTTGCGATAAATCTCCCTCCGATCCCTCTCTATGGTAGAACCCTGGCTGATACAGCTTGTTGCACTTCATGGTACAGCCTGGCTTATAATGAAGGGTGTTGATGTTCTTGTTGTTTCTTGAGTTCTTACTAGTTGAATCTTGACTTGCTCCAGGATACATTTAAGGCTTCTTCAGAATTCCCAAAGTTTTTAGTATGATCACATCAGAACAAGCTCCAAGTTTCCTGCCGGATCACATGTTCTACAAGAATCAGAGGGTTCTCTTGCTTCATCCTCAAAACCCCAAACTAATTGTCATTTTAACAGAAATGGATTTACTCTGAGGCACTTAGGCATAAAGCTTCAGGGCCACTCTCTCCTATGGATCCTTCAGAGCTCCTTTGGGAGAGCCGTAGCAATGCGTTCACAGTGACATCGGTTTTTCATGAAGTTTGTAATAATAAGATATTGTAAGAAATGTATTTGGAAGGAGATTTTGCAACATTTTAATAGTTTTGAGAAATTATAGACTTGATTTGGACCTACATGAAGGGCATCTTCTTTAGTCATCTTTAAAATTTTTATTAAAAGAGAAAATTGTGAAAAAAAAGGTGGAACAAAAGTGCTTGAGAGTGACAAAATCAATAGAAGTCCTTCGGTCATCAAGAAGTAAATTGTAATAAAATTTCCAGATCAAAACTAAAGTGGTAGTCCATTGAGAGGAAGAATTAAATTTTGAACAGAAATACTGCATAAGATCTTAGATTTTTTGATAATACAACTGATGAAGTGGATTGATCACATAAACACATTAGGAAGAGATTTGTATTTCTTGCTTATCTGATAAAATACTGATATTGATGAAGACACTACAAAATTCATAACGATGACAGCTAATAATTAAGCACTTGTTATGTGCCTATTCTAAACACTTGGCATGGTTTATCCCTCTTGAGGATATTGATAGCGAAGTATTTGCTGAAATGTCAATTAGTCATTTAGTAGTTAAGATTAGCTACTGCTCAAAACCTGCAATGCCTGAAATTTTACATCTCATTTCTAAAAGACACTTGTTCGAGGTATTTTCAAATTGACAACACTTCTTGACATTTTACATGGCTTTAATAACGAGTTGTGAAGCTAAAAGAAACCCTTCTAACTATCAATAATAAAAACACATTTTGATCAGTCATAATGGAGGAAGGACTGAATTATCTTTTATTCCTTTTATAGAAGATGATTTTATAAAATCTCATCATAAGATGTGGCAAAGGACGTGCAGCCAAAAAATGTAACAAAAAATGTATTATAGAAATGTGTCAAGTTGTTAATTAGTTAAAAAAAATCAAGTTCTTTTTCTAATTTTGGTGATTATGATATTTGATAGGTTTAAAAAATTTATAATTTGTTGAGGCTCCTTTTTTGGTTCTAAATAGATATTTAGCTAATTTTAAAATTCTTTTTCTTATAGAAGACTACAAACTGTAGGATCATCAGCCTCCCCAAAACCTGGTTTTCAATTTTCACTAATGCTTGTTTTCTGTTATCTGTTGCCTGTTTCCCTCCAAGAACTTGAGATTAGATTTTCAGAGTTCTGGAGATTATGATGACATATAGAGGGCCACAAGGTTGAGCCTTATCCCAGGCTTAATTTAAATTTGTATCTCAGTAAAATAATGTATAATTACATATGCCAAATCTTTGGAGGTGCTTGAGTGTACCCACTACCTCAGAAGTTAAATTAGCAGATCCCAAGGATTTAGCTTAGAGGCTTTGGCCTTGGAGAGAGCTTGTACCTGATCGCCAGTGCTAACTTTAGACTTTAGGATCTCCCAAGTACCCTTATTTTGTGACTGGACAGCGGCTTTCAAAATGTCCTATTCCACTGCGTGGAAGAAAAAAGGGCCTTTTGTCTTTTGAAACTGGAAAATACAAGTGAAGATCAGACAGGGCCCAACTGTTTTCCAGTGGGTCAGTAATTCTTGGCTTCCTCGCTGTATCCAGAGAAGACTTCCTGAGAACAAGGAAATATTTTTTAATGATGTAATCCTAACTTCAGCAAGCAGAATGACCTGGCTATTGATACGCATTTATTTAGAAAGATTTAAGCCTCATCAGCCGAACAGCTAAGGTCAAAGGTGGTAGTGTCCCCTCTGGAGAAATGCTTAAGTTCCTCCTGTGGAGCATCTGGTAACTTTTTCTTTAAATCTAGAGGTGGGGATGGACATGCGGAAGAAAGTCTCCTGCATGTTGCTCATTCTCAGTGACCAATGTTAACAGTGGAGACCTGGGCTCTACAAAGAGCTGGCCTTGCCTCTGTTCAGTGTCGTAGGTGACCGACTACACACAGCCTTTCTGCTTTGCCTCATGCACCCTTTGTGGTCTCCGTGGGCCCAAGATGCAGGCATGCGACCCTCATGCCTGACAGTGACACAGGCACCAAGGACCCAGTGGCCTGTGAGAGTCTGTCCAAGATGCCACTAATCGATGTCATCTTCTGTTTCTCCTCCATTCTTACCTTGCATGTGAGTCTGAATATTATTCCACTTGCGGCTCAGTGGGAGCAGAGTGGCACGCAGAGCTGGTCACGACCCGTAATTTTGCTCATGGGGTTTCCTTGACTTGGAATGCTCTTTCTTTCCATGTGCACATGTCAAAAATGATAGTCCTAATTTGATCTTCTCAACCAAAGAGTGTCTGTTCCTTCTATGGGATTTTCCTCCTTGTTTGGGTCCCTGCATTAGCACTTTATTTATATTTCAGTGAAGGCCCTTCCTTGCACCCCCCCCCCACCTCCCCGTTGGTTCTGCAGCACAGGTACTGCACGTGTAAGGTATCTGCGTACGACTGTGTCAGTGAAGTTGGCAGCGACTCCTTCCTCCTGCATTAGGTTTGAACCCTCTACCTGCACAGACTGGAAAAATTCCCACGATGACAAGCTGCTGGAGTTCAAGGGCAGCTGATCATCACTGATCCCTTTCACTGTAACTTGAAAGTGGAAATTACTTTTCTGACCTCAGGGAAAAGCCGTATTTCCTCTCTAAGGTGTTATGACATTACCTTGTCCCCATACAAATTGCTTTTAGGACCAACATGTTTCTTTAGACAAAATGTGCCTTCAAAGATCCCAAATTTTCCAAATATCTAAAGAGAAAACAATCTGTCTCATAATTTCAAATATTCTTGAAACTTGTGTGAAATAGGTCTTGCATGTTCACCCAGCAATTATTGTATTAGCACAGAAGTATTTAAAAATCATGATTGTAAACCTAGATCTTAGCCCATATTTTTGCATTTCAAATTCTTTTATTACCCACTAGATGTCACCCTCTACCCAGTGAATTTCAGAGCTAAACATTGTGGTGACTTAGAAATGAAAGCCGTTTGGAAAAGAATTTGTAAGTGGCAGCAAAACATATTTTCAATTACTTTCAAATAGGACGTTTCCCCCCACAGTTTGCAAGAGGCATTCATTATTTCTTTAGTGAAAAGAAACCCTTCAAAATTCATTAAAGGAAAAAGGAGGAAAGTCAATGGCGGTCTTTTCTCTTTTCAGCTAGTGGCTCCCGGGTTTAGACAGGTGCGGAGCTGGACTGAAATACAGCCTGTCTCTGAAATCATTTTCTGAGGAAAGGACAGAGCTGTCGAGGGGTGTCGGCATTTGCATCTGTTCCTAGAGATACAGTGCGTTTCTACAGCCCATCCTCTCGACAGGACCTCAGAAAAGACCATTGGGTGTGAAGGAAGCATCATTCATGACTTATACTGGCATTTTCAATCATGAGATGTATGTGTGACATTTGGATTGTTGAGGTGAAAGAAACCTAAAGAATTAACAATGCATAAAGGAAGTTTTTTATTTTCAGGTTGTTTAGGCTGAAATAGTAAGCCATATTTCGTGGATGATGACCATGTCCCCTTTTATTCCAGAAGGTTGACTGAGAGCATTTCTCAGAACCAGAGAACGAGGGGCGTTAGTGTGATATTATTTTGTTTATATTCCCTCGTGATGTTTACACCATAGATACCCCTTAAATTATAGAACTTCTTAACAATTTCAAATTTTGAAGGGAAATAGGGAGCATCTTGGTGGTTTGCTGGCAATATTGCTCTACTTGTATATGGCTTTGGTAAACCCAGGGCGAATGAATTGTCCAGGCGTTCCCGAACCAGTTTTCATTTTAAATGACTTAAACTCTTTAGATAGGAATTTAAAGCATCTCTCACTTCCAGCATTCAAAAATGACAGTTTCCCCAGAATGACACAAATAAAAATGACAATTTAAAGATAGGCCTGAAACTTCAGTTGTGAACTGACTTGCTCTCTACTTCCTAGAAATCTGTGGGCCAACTACACTTGTAACCAGAACTCATCTAACGAGGACTTATGGCATGTTTGAGTGATATGCTATCATTTTGCCAGAACCTTAAGGTCTGCTTTGCACGTACATGTGTGTGCACACGCAAAAAATGTTGAGGTTTTACAAAATCTTGCCTATTCAAGTCTAGATTTTTATGTGTTTTGAATTAATTAGAATACTCAAATAGGTCTCAGTCTTTGGTGGGGCTGTCCCCAAACCATTATTCCTAAACCATAATTTGATGTCATTTGGCTGGTATTAGAATGTGACATACTTCATTTTTATGTATACATGTATGATGACATTTTGACACAATTCTTGGTGTTCTTGTTCAGGTCTCAGTGACACTGGGCTTGATTGTATCGAAAACTTTTCCTTCCCGAAGTACAACTTTCCATATATAGAGAGTCCTCAAAGCAGGAGAAATATATAAGAAAATAAATTGAATTGATTAATCAACAAGTATTTAGAGAGCACTTACTGTCTCTTAATAAGGAACTTTTTCTCATTACAAAAGTAGTACGTGGACATTGTAGGAATTTGGAAAACATGGATAGGCACACAGAAGAATATACACCTCATCCATAATTCTATCATCCAGGTATTTCAACATTCATATTTTGGTGATTTATTAATGTTTGGTTGATATATTTTCAGTTTTGGCACCTATCTATTATCTATCTATCTACCTATCTATCATCTATCTATTCTAATCTACCTACCTATCATCTATCTATTTAATCTATCTTTATATGTTTATCTACCATCTAATTTAATTCTCATCTATACGCATATTGCTCTACCGTCTATCTCTCTCTAACTTGTGATTATGTTGTGCGTACTATTTTATAAACTACTTCTCTCCCATTTTTTCTTGTAATTAAATATTCTTCTACAACAGGATTTTTAATGGTATAAAAGTGTTTTGTTAGTCAGACAGTTTTTAAAACCAATCCCCAATAGTTGGACAGTCTTGTAGCTATCATTTCATGTACATTTATGATTAGTTCTTAGGATAAAGTAAGTGGAAATTTTAAGGTCAAGGGCATGTATATATTTTAAGTCTCCTTCATGTTGCAAATTACCTTCTTATGTTTTAAAGGTTAATTTACATTTATTTCTACCAGCCATCCACAAACATTCCTGGGTCTTGGCACTATTGCTACAGAAATCTTTTTATAGTGACTGCCAATGCTTTCTCCAACTCTTCTTAGTAAAAAGCAAACAGGTTTCTTTAACCTTAGCCTTAAGATAACTGCCTTAGCACATTACAAAGGATATTTTATACCAGATTAAAGCATGAACAAATAAACAATAAAAAGTAATAGTCTTGCATTTCTGACTCTGGACATTTATTTCAACAGGAACAGTTTAGTTTTAATTACTGGTGATAAATACTTCATAGTCTACTACTAAACTTCCTGCAGTATATCTTGAAAAATGCAATAAACTCTTTGTCAGGTGAGAATTCGCTATAGCTCCTAACTCTAAATCTCTGTGGAAAAGAAGGATAGAACTACCATTTTTTTTTTGGCTGGTGAGAATTATTGGAAAGACTGATAAGGAAGTGAGACTTAGCAAGGTTCTAAAATAATTACTAGCATCAGGACAAAATTGGGACATACACCGTCACATTAATGTAGCACTATTATTAGGTTAGGTCAGTGCTTTTAAAAAAACTGAACAGTAAATGTAGTGCTTAAGAGATAAATGAAAAAGTTAACAATACATTTAGAAAAAAATACCATTTTAGTACCTGGTTACATTTGAAAATATATTGCTGAATAGATTAGGGATGAACTTGCGTTTGGGAGGCTTTGCTATACGGTTCTTCATAAGGTTGGTAAAATTGGGGCAAAAATATGCAAGTCAGGAAATATTCAGGTTCCAGTTTATAATCTTTATTTGTGCTGACTTTAGGGATACTATTGGGAACCAGGAAAAAAATTCCTTTTTATTCATTTCATGAAGCTTTCTTACTTTTCTGTTTCTCCTAGCTCATAGTAAAAGAATTCAAAGTGGAAATAACTTTTTGTTTTTTCCTGACTTACAGAAAAGGATACACACTCATTGTTAAAAAAAAAAAAATAAATAAAAATAAATATATATAATATAAAAGCGTAACATAGAAAAGCTCAAGAAAGAAAGGAAAAAAATCAGAACCACTACCCAAGGATAAACTACTGTTACTATTTGGTAAACATCTTTCCAGGCAGCTGACTCTATTCTCTCAACAGATACAAAATTTTATACTAATGTAATTGTGCTACCTACGTTGTTCCATCATCTGCTTTTCGTTTCACAGAAATATGTGTTGTGATCATATTTTGAGGTCAATATGTATAGCTCTAAAGCAGGGGTGTCCAAACTGCGGCCCGCGGGCCAACTGCGGCCTGCAATCCATTGTTAATTGTCCCGCAGCAAATTCCAAAAATATATTTAGTTTACTTAAATAAACCAGGTGAGGCAATACGTGCTTCACCTCGAGTGAGTGGCCCGGCTGTTTGTGTATTTTACCGCATATGGCCCTTGGTAAAAAACGTTGAAAAAAGTTTGGACATCCCTGCTCTAAAGCATCGTTTTAAGTGGCTGCTTAATACTCTGCTGCGGTAATGTGCAGTAAATGATTTTAATTTATTATGTTAACATTTGAATTTTTAAAAATTACAAGAGATTTGCATCTGAAATGCTTTTCTCCCTGAATGTTGCAGAAGTGCATAAAGTAACAAATGAGTCTCATTTATTCCCTTTTTTCTACAATTAATTCTACCTTCCAGAAGTCACCCTAAAATATGATCTCCAGAAAACCTTTTAAGAATATATAAACTTTTATATACAATTTTTTCCCCAAGTGAGATCATTTTATATTCTATAATTTGCGTGAAAAGTTCTTTTTCCATAGGACATTGTGTACATCTTCCAGAGTGGTACATAGAAAGTTATCTAATTTTTTAAAATGTCTGCCTATGTGGTATGGGTTTACCATAATTGATTAGACCTATACCCTGTAGATGGATATTTAGGTTATTTTAATTTTTAGATACTCTAAATGCCGTAGTGAACCATCTTGCATGTTCGTCTTTATAAATGTCCGCTTATGTCTTTAGTGGATTCTTCTCAATGTCACAGTTCAGTCAGAAGGTATTCTTGTTTAATATTTTGATCTATGTAGTCAAACTGTCTTCCAGATATGTTCCTCTTCAGCCCTGTCACAGCCATGGATATTTTCATTTTTATCTTTTCTAACCCTCTGGTTAGATATCATTGTTGTTTTTATTTGAATTTATTTTCTTATTAGGGAATTCAAAGACCTTTTGCAGTGCTTATTGTTCGTTGTGTCAAGTTCTTTTGTGATGTGTTTATTTGTGTCCTAATCCTAGTTTCTATTAGGATGTTTATCTTTTTCTTTTGTAAGAGCGTTTCAAAATCTTAAGGAAATTTGTTATTTTCCCATCATATAGGCTGTAAATATTTTTCCATCAGTTTATTAATTGCCTTTACATTTTTGGGTACTCTTAAGAAAACATGCAAAAGTTTTAAACATATGAGTAGGAACTCAAATCAGCTTTTCCAGTCCATGCAAAAATCTGATTTGATGTGACGTATTCTATCAACACTCTCTCCCTTCTGCCTACTGAATAAGGAAATAAGGAAAAAGAAAAAAGAAAATGGACAATGGTTTGTCCTATCTTTCCCTTTACGTCTGTGTCTCACTTTCAGCGTGACGGCTGACACAGGGCCGTCACACAAGTAGGAAACGATGTGACAAGGCTCCTGGTGGCTCTCGCTGCTTACAACACTGATGACTTCTTTCAGGCCAAGCTGGTTTGAAGGGAACGTGTGGCCTCTTTGTGGGGTGGGGTGGGGGTGCTGTCAGGGCACCCCTTACTCAGTTTCGGGTATGACGCAAGTCACGTGGAACTCCCACACGTGGGAACTCGGGAATTCTATGCATGGAGCATCGCAAATGGCATATGTGAGTGGGTGGCAAGGAACGGTGTACCCCCATTTGCACCCATATATCTCCTCTGCCTGTGCTATGCTCCATTGTCCCTTTGGACTCTACTTATAAACACAAGTTCAAAGAAAGTTATTAGGGATTTTAAGCTGGTAACAATGGAGCATGACATTGAGTGTGAGGCCCTTTTCAGTGAGGGGCCCTGTGGGACAGCACAGGTGGCAGCCATGAAGCTGGCCCTTCAGGGACCCACACTGATTGCAGCTGGTGGCTGGGCCTGGGCCAGGGTTTAGGGGTTCACACAGCTGGGGAGAAGAAAGGGACTCGTACTCTGCCAGCTGCCAGTGAAAAGGATCTGAGACCCCAATAATGAACCCAGGACGCAGTCGCTTTTCTCCAGGGAACACTGTCCACTCCACAACCAGTCCTCCCCCTCCCCCTCCCCCTTCCCTCCACTGGCTGGGACATTTAATTTACTGCATTTTCAGTCGTTTCAGCCATGTCTGAAGGGAGTGTGAAGGCTGTGGGCAGGTCCAGCCATCACTCATCTCCTGTCTCCACTCTCACACAGAGATGCCCTGAAAAAAAGAAAAAACACAGAACTACAAAATTAACTTTCTTCCCGAAAGCACTCTCACTCTCTGGCAGAATGGCTGTCTTTATTCTCTCCTAGACACAACTGCATTCCAACGACTGGTGAGGGACCCTCTATACACGTTTGTAAAATGCTTGAAGAGTCCAGGAAAATGACACTAGGCAAGCTGGAAAGTCTGTGTTTTGTTACCAAACGTTGTCCCCTGGTGACACATAGATCAGCATGGCTTATTATTATTATAAGCAAGGCCATGTGTGGCTTGTCATATTCTCATCACTTGCCTGTAGAAGGTTCTAGTCTTACTGACTTTCAAAATCAACACAAAACTATCTGTAAAAGTGCAGAGACTCTAACACTGACGCGAGGAGGGTCTAAGTCTTCTCTCTCCCCTACCAACAGTGAAGACTCTAATACCACAATCCATCAGCTCCCCCAGACAGAAGCCACAAACCTTTCTCGTTTTGCTCAGCATACTGGCACAGCGACAATTGCACATTACACTATGTCTACAATCCCTCGTCTCCCTCCCCAAGTCTCAACAAGTTCACCAAAAGGGCTGAGGCAAATCACCTTGGAATGCAGGTGATTGTTTATTTATGTACTTACCTTGTTGCACACCAGCCTATACCCCAAGTCTTTCCAGAAGGGCTTCATAAAAGGTAATAGTCACTGACATTCATCACACACTGAGCTTCTCTTTCCATTTCCTGCTTCTTTAATAGATCCCCACAGAGGGTGAGGAAGAAAGCTCGGGCTGTTGCCAGACAATTATGTTCCTTCGCTCTCTCCAAGCTCATCAAAAATTCTTTTGCTGCTGCTTGAGTGAAACATGTTTTTGAAAAGACAGCATGGGTGTCATTTGTAGATATCTTTACCAACCTTTGGCCACCGTTTTCCTTGACTTCCTAGCATTCCCAACATTCACGGCTTCTCCTGAGAGTGCCTTACAGATGAGGAAGGAGGGTAGGAGACATGATAACACCTCCTGGCACTTAGCAACACTGCTCAGGAAATTTCGAAGCACTTACCAGGGTAAGTGTCCTCCGTTTCTCTCATAAAATAATGAAAAGTGCTTGGGTTTATGATGACAGACTCAGTAAATTCTGATCAGGTTGGACAGATACGTTTATGGGAAGAAAGTTTCTCTGTCTAAAGGAATATTTCCATTTCCTTCCTGCGGGGGCACTTGTTCCGTCTCCTTCTTCCTCTCCCTCTTGTTTTCTATTTTTCTTGTTTTGCTTTGAAAATATTTTGAAAATTGATTATGTGATCATTAGGTTTGCTTCAATGTGACAACAGAATGGGTCTTCGAAATGCTTGGAAGGTCTCTATTGCAAAACCCCTTCCTTGGCTTTGGACATACTTAGTACCCAGATTTATTCATTCACTTCAACATGGTTATACATCCTGATACAAATGGAAAAGTAGGTGGAACTGGAGTGGGATGATGGGCAGCTGTAAGGCTCATCTGAGTCTTCCAGGCAGCCTGCCTCTCTTCCCTTCTCTCCTCTCTTCCCCTCACACTGGGTTAGGGACTGTCTCTGCTGCTTCCTCACTACCTTGCACGTGGCTCTATTATTGCATTTGCAACTTTTTAAATTTTTTTCCATTACCAAGGCAATTATGAATCATTGTTAAACACAGTTTAATGCAAAGACCAAAAATAAATATTTCAATTGTAGTGATTTTCTAAAATTACAATAACGCATTCAGAGTTCTAATGATTTCCAAACTTAGTAATAAAGCTTCTTTATATATTACATTTTTCATTCTATTAGCTGGAGCACACAGAAATGCATATTGGCAGGAGATCCCCCTGTGGAAAGCAATTGGATCAAAAATCAGTGAGTGCAGGGCCGGCCCGGTGGCTCAGGCGGTTGGAGCTCCATGCTCCTAACTCCGAAGGCTGCCAGTTCGATTCACACATGGGCTAGTGGGCTCTCAACCACAAGGTTGCCAGTTCAATTCCTTGAGTCCCGCAAGGGATGGTGGGCTCTGCCCCTGCAACTAAGATTGAACATGGCACCTTGAGCTGAGCTGCCACTGAGCTCCCGGATGGCTCAGTTGGCTGGAGCGTGTCCTCTCAACCACAAGGTTGCTGGTTCCACTCCTGCAAGGGATGGTGGGCTGCGCCCCCTTCAACTAGCAATGGCAGCTGGACCTGGAGCTGAGCTGCACCCTCCACAACTAAGACTGAAAGGACAACAACTTGAAGCTGAATGACACCCTCCACAACTAAGATTGAAAGGACAACAACTTGACTTGGAAAAAAGGCCTAGAAGTACACACTGTTCCCCAATAAAGTCCTGTTCCCCTTCCCCAGTAATACTAAAAAAAATCAGTGAGTGCAAATCTGTGTGTCTGCCTCAGTCGTTTAGAGGGACCACACTTGCTCACAGCAGACATTTGGAAGCCAGTGGGTATAATTTGAGGGAATCAGTGGGTCTAGGGACTAATTACCGATTTCTCTTGACTGCGCTTTAAGAAATGTACTCTGGTAGCCTGTGTTGCTATTTTTTAAAAATATTCTGGATTGTGGATGTAAGTTCCGAACTGGCCCTGACTTTGTCATTGGAACAGGCTATCCTTCTGACTTCCTATTTTAGGGCTTGATGATCAAGATGAATTTCAGATCTTAAACAAATATTAAATTCAGAATAATCAATTTGGGGCTCATTTGGAATTCTCTGTGTATTTTCTCCCCGTGGCATGAGTGGCATGTCTTGTCAGGTGCTTCCAGATGTATCTCTTGGGCTCCTGCCGTGGGTGTTCTCCTCGCATGAGTTTCAGTTTCTGGGAGGGTGCCGCCCACTTCTGGGTGCTCAGAAGGGCACCTGGCTCCCTTGCCTCTCCTCAATGGGCTCCCCGTGTGGCCCTGCGTGGATATTGCCCCCAAAGAGCCTGTCTCTCTTCATCAGCCCTCACGTCATCACCTTTCTGTCTAAAAAGACCTATTGAGCAGCCACCTGTCCCAGGCCAGATTTTGGACTTGGAATTGGGCACACAGCAGAGAAAAAGACTTGGCATTTGGACTCTGAACATTCTCAAATTTTCATAGCTGATGAAGATCTAAGTTTTATTTATCTGTAAGAAGATATATTTTCCTCCTAGCATGGTTTCATATGTGCCTGTACAGGGGAAAAAATGAAAATGAACAACTATAAAAAAATTCATGAACATTTTGAGCCTTGTTTACCATACATAAAGTTATGACAATATTCAAAATACATAGATTTGTAAATTTAAACTTGTAGCATACTGTGTTTCTCTGGATGAGATGGTGTGTTGTGTTATTTTGTATGCAAAGGGAAATAATTGCCATGCCTTCGCACGCTAAACACCTCCCTGAAGTGGCTTTCCTGTATGCCACACAGCCAGACATGACACCAACTATTCTGGTGCTAATAACAGAGACAAATAGAGAGACTAAATTTTATTATATGGATGATTCATGTATGTGTTCTCTTACTAGAGGGTGATGACTCTTTTTCGTATTTGAATAGCAAGAGCCTAGCATAGTACCTGTAACATAGTAAGGATCCAATAAATGTGTGCTGGATAAATAAATGAAGGCCGGAAGGATTTAGGAAGCTTAAAAATGGGACAATCCTTGTCTTGACTATGGTGTTTGGGGTAGAAAGAAGGGAATGAAAACAGAAAGTTAAGGGTCCCTACACATACTGCATGTTTTTTGCATCCCTAATTGTGCTAAGTACTTGATGTACGTGACAGGTATGAACTTTCATATTTAAGTTCACGAAGGAGGAAGCATCAGTTTCATTTTAAAAACAAGGAAACCGAAGCTTAGTGTTTATGAGATGTATTGCCTGGCAAAACCACCACTGGAACCCAGTTCAGAAGGTCAGATTCATGTCAAGTTTAATGCTCTTAACCATTAAAATGTACTGTATGTTACAGACAAACTGTTCCAATGCTTTGGTTTATGCACACCTGCTGGTAGGGTCTGTCCCCACCCCGTCTCCTACTGCCCTCTGGCTTTCCCCCCACCCCCTTTTCAGTATGCTGAGCCTGCAAATATTAGCGTTGGGAGTGAAGGTATCAAGGTGTGAGTCTTCCTTGAAAGTCATATTTAGTTTGAGGAAAGGAAAGGTGTAATTTGATGACACTTCTAATTTAATTTACTGTTAGGTTTTCTTTCCTTTTTTTTTTTTGGCAACATATCGTAGTAGATCTTTTAGCATTCAAACCTAAATCCCTAATAGGTTGTTTGAAAATGAAAGTATTGCCTTATTTCAGGAGGATTGAGAGGGGAGGGAGGAAGGGAGGAAGGGAGAGAGGTGAAAGCTTCCTTGTGCTTCTGTATGGAATCACTAGCGATCACATTTTTCTAAATGCTGGGTTTTAGAATAAATTCTCCCATTCATTTTTGGGAGTTTCTGCTTCTTCTTGACCTTTAGCCTTATTTGTTCATTCGTTCATTTATTTAGGGGTGACAGCATCTGTTTCTGAAACTCTGGATGGTGGAGATGCTTTCCGCTAACAAGCAGGCGCCGCTGTGGGTGAAGACGGATGCTTGCTTCCCTTCAAATCTGGAGTCAAAGGATTTTCTTCTTGGGAAAAGGGCCCCTCGTCACCTGGCCCAGTGCTTTTGACTTTGCATCACCTTAAGGGGAAGGACGATGTTAGCATACTTACTTAATGCAGGTCTGGTTTATTACCTTCTGAATAAGGTGGTAATACCTCCCTGGCCTGCTTGGGTTTGGAAAGACACACTAGGATGGATGTCATCTGCTCCTTGACGCAAGGAAGGGAGGCTCGTAAAAGACATTAACAACATCTTTTTCCTTATTTCCTTATTTCACCGACACCCTGCGTCTGTCACAGACTCTGCGGACTGACAGAATCTTACACAAATAACTCTCCTTCTTAAGCAGCGACCAGGCAGCAGTAGGCATTTTTTCATTTAGAGTCTATCAACTGAGAATTGATAAAGTCATCACAGAACAACTGTAGTTTGACCCTGACCTGACAAAAGAGATCGAAAATGTCTGGTGTGGAGAGAAGAGAGGGGGCTGGGGAACATCATTGGCTCCGAAAGAAGCTGCAAGTGGGCCAAGGGCTGACACCCAGGCACTCCACCGACTGTGTTTAATAACTGAAAAGTAAATAATGAAAGAGCAGTCAATAAACAATTGTGGTTAATAAATTATTCATTTGAACAATACTTGCAGTGCTAGTCCAGAAAAGGGAGAATGTCTGTCTGTTTTCTGCGTATGGGCTTCGGCTGGTCTGAACCTGGCTGACTGCGGAGTTGTTCACATGCTGGACAGCAGAGGGCGCTCGTGTCACACCTAAGAGAGGACGCGGCTGAACCCTCCCAGGGCCCGCGTTTATGAAGGAGAAAAAGACAGGGGAGCTAGAAGAATGTTCAGAAGAGGAAGATAGAAAACAAGTGAATAGGCACGGGAATGAAAAAAGATATTTTTCACAGGCGGATCAAATTCAGTCCTGTCCCGAAGCAAGGCATAAGGAGCTAAACAGAACCCAGTTGTTGTGTATTCCTTGGTTAAAATAATTTACTCGTTTGAAAATTATGGAACGGCAGATTTGGAACAGTCAGGGCAAGGGCCAGGAGATCTTTGAAAAACCCAGCAGATTTACCTCTGTCTTGAAAAACCGAATTCTGATGTTTCAGGAAATGGGCTCAGCAGTCAGGTGGTTCTCTTGGGTTTCACTGCCAGTAAAGCATCAGAAAGGGGCTCGCTGCTGAGGGGCCCCAGGCCTTTTGGAACAAAAGCCCACTGCGCTTTAAAGTGTGCCCTGCATGGAGATGAATCCCCAATGTCTGTCAAACGCTGTTCGTCTTCTGTTCTCTTGGCGCTGTGTGGGCGCCTTATTTTGTTTATAAAACGGTGTTGCGTGAGGCAAAACTCCTATTGTAGGTGGAAAAGGGCCGCTGTGCCCCCTGGGGTATTTACTGTGCACCTCAGGCGCGCGCCGAGGTGTCGTCTGTCCTCTGCAGTCATGCAGATGCTGAAGCGAGCGGTATTTATTTATAAAAACACACGAGGCAGCCCGCAGGGAAGTGTCATCTTGTTTGTAATCAATCCCAGCGCGGGGCTGCTGTTGCCGCACAATCAAGCTTTGCTCTAAGTGACAAATTGGCGTCGTCTTCTTATTCTGACTGTCATTTTTCTTCAGTGGGGATCCATCATCCCTATTACAAGGCCTTGGAGCCTAGGACCACACACAGAGACACACACAAATGCATCCCCTGGGAACGTGCTCAGAAGAGCTGTGTGTCCCATGGCCTTGGGCCTGACCCCCATTTCTCCCCCCTCCGTGTGAGTGCCGAGATGTTGACAGAAGCAGGCAAAGTGGCAGAGGGTGCCCTGCTTGTGGTAAGGCAGACACCAATGCATCTGGTGACGCATCTGGTGACAGTGGGTCGTGGCCGGCTAACACTGGTGTTCTTAGATTGATTTCAACTGGCAGGGGTTTGATGGGAAAGTGTGTCTTTCAATCCACCAGACTAAGTGAGCTAGAGTATTTGAAAGGAGATTTTTGTTTGTTTGTTTTAATTTTAGATGAAGTCTTTTCTCAGATTGTGGCAGACAGACTTCTAAGGTGGTCCCCCATAATCTCTGCCTCCTGGTGTCCACACCCTTATGACTGTCTTTCCTTGAGTGTGGGCAGGACCTGTGACTTGCTTCTAACCAATAGAATATGGCAAAGGAAATAGGGTCGATGGGGTTATATGTATGTCATTACATGATCTCGTCACATAGGCTTGTAGCTCCCATCTTGCTGGAGTCTCTTTCTCCCTTGCTGGCTTTGAAGAAGCAAGAAGCTGCATAGGGGAACCCACAGGGCAGGAAAATGCAGGTGGGCTGTAGAAATTGAGGGCTGCCTCCCGCTGATATCCAGCAAAAAACTAAAACCACAGTCCTACAACCACAAGGAGCTGTGTTTTGCCAAACAGCCGAGTGGGAGTGAAAGCAGACCCTTCCCTAGTGAGAGTGTCAGACGAGACCACAGCCCCGATCAGCACCTTGATTGCAGCCAGGTGAGACCCCCAGCCTTCTGCTCTGCAGAGCTGTACTCTGACTCCTGCCCTGCGGAAACTGTGAGCTAACAAAGGCATGTTATTTTTTAAAAGCTACTGAGTTTGTGGTAATATTGGAGGACTAGATAACACTCAGAACTCTATCTCCTTTTTTGTCTAGCTCTGTCCCATCATCTTGTCAAAAACTGAACTACTTCTAAAGTGAGCTGAATGAATTTTCCTGCTTAATCAGGATCAACTTAGATCTTAAATTTGCCAGACCAAGTGAAAATAAATTGCAGTGAAACTAAACTTAGGTAGTTAATTGCAACCAGTTTTAGGTCTGGGTCTACTTATAAATTAAATTATGATTATTTGGTTAGATCAAAGAAGAGGTTCCCAGAGAGCTGGCAAAGCTGGGAATCTGCAGGATGGGTGCACTTGGTCCTTTTATGAGCATCTACTTCCTGTTCACTGATTGATGCATCTCAAAGCGGAGAGTCTTGATTGATGCCCAAAGAAGATGCAGTTGTCCATTATTTGCTGGAGGGAGAATAGCAATGATGAGAACCCATGACAATGAAGGAGAGAAAAGATGGAGATGGTAGGTTCCAATCAGTTAAGTTCCAATATGAAAAAAAGCCGACTAAGTGGCAGCCCAGTCCTCAGATGTGGGGCACAGTGACGGCACACCATGCTTGTCACACCATGACGGCAAATTCTAGGAAATGGGATAAAGCACTGCCCGGCACTCCCACCTTTGCTCCGGTCATTCTTCTTCCTGGAATTTTCTCACTGCCTGCAGTGCCATCCAACTCCCATCTGTCCTTCAGGCCCAATCAAACACTGACACCCTCATGAAGTTGTCGGTATATACGTTCTTGATTTTAAGCCACAAACACTTCCTCAAATTCTCTTAAATAATAACGATTTCTTTCAGTTAGCAAAATAAGGAACTATTCTAGGTCTTTTGTGAAAACAAAGTGATATAACGTGAACTTTCAGAAACTGGGGGATACCTGTGTGAAAGCCCCTTAAATATACGAAAAGAACTTGAGCCTTACTCATAATAAGAGAAGATTAGAGCTACAGAGAGATACCGTATTTCTCATTTATCAGATGGGATGAGCTCAAAGCTTTGACAGTACCCTCTCTTGCAAGGCCGATGGGGAAACAGGCGCTCTCAGGTGTTGGTACACCTCCTATGGAAGGCAACTTGCCAATACCTCTCTAAATTGCAAGTGCCTATATCTTTTCATCCAGCAAACCACTTTTGGGAATTTATCATCCAGATATACTGGCACATGTATAAAATGGTATATATTCAAAGTTATTCTCTGTAGCATTTTTCTTACTGCCAAAAGATTGAAACAATTCAATTGCCCATCAGTATGGAGCTAGTTAAATCAATTATGTTGTGTCAGTACAACAGAATGCTAAGCAATACTATACTGCAGTATAAAAGAAGAAGGAAGTCTCTATGTACTGGTATGGAAAGACTGACAAGTCTTTGGTTAAATGAAATAGTTAAATGGAAAAAACAAACAAACAAAAACACGCCACGGTACAGAACAGGCTGTGGAGTGCATTACCTTTGGTGAAAAACAAGGAGGAAACATATCTCTTCATATGTGCCTAGATTTGCATAAAGGAGCTCTGAAGGATATCTTAAAACTCTGATAAAGTGGTTGCATTTTTAGAGAGGTGATTGGAGATGGGGGTGGGCATAAAGATGCTTCACTCTGTACCTCTCTCTGAAGATGGTTTGATTTGAAACCCGTAAACGGTTTACCTATTCAAAACAATTGAAAAAAATTCTGAGCATTTCCAGTGCTTTTTCCTCCTTGCCTGTCTGGGGAGTGTAGACTCATTTATCATTTATAGAGCATGTGTACTGCTGCTTGCCTTAGGCTAGAAGGGACAGCTTAATCTAATGGTAAAGAACAGGCCTGGAATTTGGGGTCAGTCAAACCTGGATTCCAATTTTGGCTCTATTGTTTACTAGCTGCGTGATCCAGACCAAGCTGCTTCACCTCTCTGAGCTTTTCCTTCACTTGGGAAATGAGGCTGCACCTCATTTTGTGTGTGTGAAGAATAAATCTGATGCTAGCATTATGCCTCGTACAGTTCACGGCAGTTACTAAATGTCCTCTAAGTGATGGCCAATATTAAGCTATAAGCTCCTAGATGTCAGTGGCTCTTTGATTTGTGTTTCTGTGCCTTTTGGTAGTTTCTCCCACCAAATCAGTCTTGAGAGTGCTTTGTGCAAACTGAAGGGCTGTTCATGAACATGACATGATGTGGGTGGTGACATACTTGTTTCTTGAGAGGTTGCAGAGGGGCGAGCATTCTTGTTTTTAATTCATAATTAAAAAGAATAAGTCCTCACCCAGTGCTGGAACACAAAGGCAGAATTGCTGCCTCTTTTCCCACTTGAGGCATGACCTACCTTGGGTTCCAGCATCAGTTGGGAGCAACAGGACAGGGACCTGGGAACTCAGAGACTCTCGTGGGCTGGGCTCTCTATGGGACGCAGGGTCAGCTGGGGGAGGCCCAGCGGGTGAGTCTCAGGTGGGGGTCTCCATCTATAGCCTCTTCTTTTCACACTGATGCTGGAGCTTGGGGGTAGCCTGGGGAATATCGTCAGTTCAGCAAAGGATTCTGAGCACCTGCCATGTGCCTGGCATCTGGCTGTGAATCCGAAGAAACAAAGACAAATGCGGTCTGGTTTTTTGATCCTAGGTCAAACCGATCCTGAGGACGGCTGGCCTTTGTTTCCTGTGCCAGTTTCAATATGTGGATTTTCCCTGACTCCTTCCATCTTGGCTCCACCCTTCCATCCTTCTAACTTCGACATTTTACATGTAGCCCAAACCATACTAATTTTCAGCTCACATAAACGAAAATCATTTAAGACCATTACCCTGAACGCCCATGTGCCCAGATGTCAGGCAGGGTAGCATTTTAGGTTACATGAGGATGCGTTTGACTGAATCCAGATACGAGAGAAGGGGCATTAGAGCAGCCACAACTGAGAGCAGGGAGGAAGCAGGCAGCCCGTTGACTTGCATTCAACCCTCTGTGCACGTGTCAGGCAGGGAAAAGGGGCGTCACCAGACCAGGGAGATGAGTCGTGCCTCGGATCCGGAGCTCGTGACCTCTCACCCTGAATCCAGTATTTATGACCTTTTGCAAACATGAACCTTTACAGGACCTCTGATTTTTCCCATTTGTCAAATTGAGACTATAATGATGATAGGGAGGATGGTATAAAAAAATAATCTTTAAATTAGAGGAATTTATTTGACACTAAAAATACGGTGAGTGCTTTGATGTTATCACACCAGGAAATTGCTGACTTTCCTCAGTGATGGAGATAACTCTGCTTCCTTTCCCGAGATACCTGGTTCTGTCTCTCCCCAGTAGATGAAAACCAAAAGGGAAGTGAATTAGACCTATTACGGACTGCACGATGAATACGATTAATACATAAAGCTGGGACCAGGCCTCTCTTTCCTCCTTCCTTCCTTAGTGGCAAATAGTAGCTGTGTGTCCAGCACGTCATGGATCCAAACAATTGGTTGTGCCTTCCATGCCCGCCCCAGGGCTGTCCAGGGCAAGGGGTGGGGGAAGATCCAAGTTGGTGACAAGGACCTCAGAGAGCCCTCTGCAGCCTCCTCTGTGGCTGTGGGTGGCTGTGTGGTGTCTGAATGGCACTGAGGTGGCAGCGGAGCATAAGCTGTAAGGATTTCTGGGCACAGGGGAACAGCAGTGCCTCGCTCCCATCCCTCACTCTGCCTGCGTATGTTTCACAGCATTCAGAGGACACTGTATACTTTTCCAGCACCCTGGGAAGGGACGTAAACAGGCCCAGAGCTCTGCAGTGGGACGATGGCCATGCTCGGCTGGGCACTGTATTTGAAGGAGCCGGTAGTTTCCAGGCATCTTTGAAAAGCATCCTTCCACACCTCCACCGCTGACCCACAAGGGGCAGAGCCTGCCATGAGATCCCCAGTGCAGTCCTGGGGTTGCTCGTGTCATTTCCTGCAATGTTTATCTGGTCCTCTCTGTGTACTCTGCCAGCTAGAACAAAACAGCGCTGCTATGGAAACTGCAAACACCAGGCAATCTGGGCCCTGCACTTGGCAGCCCAGCCGGAGAGAGATAATGGCTTTTGTTGTTATCTATTGGATGCTGATGCTCAGTCCGTTGTACCCTCAGGCCCTAACGAGGGACACGCTGACACTGCACCATCAGTGTGCTCGTGAGCTTCCCCAGCCCCCGATGCTGCCAGGTGACCAGCGCAGCCGGGCCAGCTCATTATCCTGATGACTACCTGGGGCTCCCTGCTCCCTGACAACTCTGTGGGCTTCTCACTCTCAGGTGACCCAGATCTGTCCAACTCGTCTGCTGACCTCTGGAACTCGCCGAGCCCACCTCGTTGGCAAATCTTCTATCCTGTTTTCCTTTCTCGTTCTCCCAACACTACTAAGTACCTTCCCCTGGAGACACTGTGACTCGGATACCTCATGATGGGTAATGCTCGGGTACCTTATGATGGAGCCCTGCGGTAATGCTCGCTCACCCAGGGGAGTAGCGTGTGACACTCAGAACAGGTGGCTGGTCGTGTTCTTTCCTGGATGAATACAAATCACAGCCCTCTAAACACACGTTTAATATAAAACGGCAAAGAATATGAAAACTTTGGTGTTGGCTGCCGCATTAATAAGCATTGCATTTTACTCCATCTGACTTTAGCCATAATGACGCTGGGAGAATGGGGTGTCAGGGATTGAATAATTGGATGCCCTTGGGTTGCCAGGTTAAGTCAAACATAGCCTGGCAGGGAGTAGGTGTGGACAAACACAGCTGTATTTAGAATGCACCGATGTCTTGGTCTATTTTTCCAATATTTGTGCTTTGAAAAGAGCTTTCTGCTTTGAAAGGCAGGCTCTCTTGTGCTTGGAGCTCATACGTGCAGCAGGAGAAAGCTATTCCATCTCTATTTCTGAGAATACCAGGGACCGGCTTTCTTATATGCTTAAAGCAGTGGGTTTTTTTTTTTTTTTTTTTTCGCCCCGGCAACACCCATTTTCTGTGGTTTCAAACTGCTCTGTTCTGGAAGACGTAATCTGGAAAAATCTTCTGACCCATTTGCTTGCAAATGCTTTCTTTGGTAAGAAATATTTGATATTCTTCAAGCTCTAGCCACATAAAGTAGGGTGATTTTCAAATTCTATTTGATCCTTCTAAAAGCTAGCTAGCCTTGTTCTCAGAAAAATTGTAGCACAGGCATGAAAAAAAAGTCCTAATTCCTGACTGTTTATTTCACTCTTGTAGGCTGTTGTTCACAGGAATCTTTGGAGGAGAGAGGTGGGTCAGTGTGGGTCATAACCGCTAATGCCCCCCCGCCCTCCTTCCCCAGAGAGAGCAGGCAGGGCAGTCCCTGGCTGAGAATTTCACGGAGGTCTTGCTTGTGGTGGCTTTAAAGCTTGAGGCCCCCTTGGCCTGTTCGGGAGCTGGGGTCCACACAGCAGCCCGCTGCAGACCGGGAGCTGCTCTCACTGCTGCTGTCCAGCACCATGAGACAGCATCGTGCCGCTTATCGCGAGCCCGGAAAACGATCGAAGTTCAAAATTCAAAGTACAGTTTCTACTGCATGTGTAACGCTTCCACAGCATCATAAAGCCGAAAAGTAACGTCGAAGCATCTTGTGTCAGGGACGGTGTGTATACATACGTGACTTATCAGTGGTTGGATTCCAGCGGGCCATGGGGCACACTTTGAATTTGGGGGTGGGGGAGCCCTGCTGATGGAGGACAGGTCCTGCCCTGCATGTTCCGTAGGATGGGAACTTCGCGGTGAGAGACGCAGCCCTGCCAACTGTAGGGCAGGACTTCAGGACACGGAATGGGCTTGGAAGATGCACAGCAGACCCGTGAGACAGCACCGCCAGGGGGAGCAGGCAGCCCCGCTCCATTTGGCGTGCAAAGTGTTTGTTTTTCTTTTGAAGCGGTTGCCAAATTACAGAAACTTTGGAGATTTTATATAGAAACCCAGATTTCTGTCTCCTCTTACGCAACTGGCAGATCTGGCAACGCCGGCCCCCAGTCTGCACGCGAACAGCTGGGAGACTGGCAGGAGCGGCTTCCTTCCCATGAAGCCGGCCTCACCGCTTTGCCACGGCTTTGTGCCCAGCCCGCCTCCCTCGGTAGCATTGCCTGTGTGACCGCTCTCAGCACGTGAGCTTGTGACTCGGTCTGAGAATATCTTGCTGGACTCCTCTTCTGTGGAGCGTGGAGTCATCATGGACCGTTCTGCTAAAGTCGCGCTTCTTTCTTTGGGGCATGATTTGAGATGAATCACACCGATTTCATAGACTATGGAGGAGGCAGATTTTGAGGGTAGGGTTTCCTGTGGGGTCGGTGAAGAGCCTTAGTCTGAGGTGTGCTAGTGGGGCTGGTTAACGCGCAGCCCTGCATCCTCCCTGGCTTCACACGGGAAGGGCTCACTCCTGCTCCCAGCACTCGCTCTGTCTCAGGGAGGGTGGGCAGCTCCTCCATCTGCAGTGATGCCATCTGAAACACGCAGCTCCCAAGGTGCTCCAGCCGGAGAAGAGAGGGGTGGAGGCTCGTGCAGGGGGTTCATGAGCAGGCCTGGGAGTGGCAGACATCACTTGCCATCATACCCCGAGGTCCAGAAGCAACCAAATGCCCTCATGGTAACCGCAAGGCCACCTGTGTGCCCAGGAAGAGAAAAATGACGCGAGGTTGGTGAACACATAGCATTGTCTGCAGCAGAGGCTAAAGGAAAGGCATGTTGACAGACCTGAGGCTGGGAGGGCAGGGTCACGAAGCAGACTGTGCCCCTTGAGGAGGAGGAGGTATTATACCTGTCTGGGTCCTTTCCCCCTGGAGGACGAGAAGCTTCATCTGCAGCATAGTGCTGTGCTCTCTGCCAGTGTGTAATTCCCTGCAATCCCCCCAACCTCTTGGGGAAATCTGATCCCCATCCTTAGGTGGCCTTAGGTTGTGAGATGCAGAGCATAAGGAGACAGCACAATAAAAGGCTGGGTCCCTCAGAGAAGCTCCCTCAGGAGGAAGGCGTCCATCTGAGGTCCGAGTCTGGGAGTCCAGTCACACAGGGAGGGGTGCCCTTCCCACAGCGGGAGCGTTCCCAGGAGAGAGCTCAGGAGGAAGGTAGCTGAAGCCTCCTTTAGTTAATACTCACCACGGAAAGCTGACCTCTGCGACGCAGGTGCTCACTGCTCGGGTTGTGCTTTGTACCATAAACACAGCTCAAAGCCCCGGGCTTATCAGCAGCCTTTAACATCGATCAGTGCTATTGATCCAGCAACTCCACAGGCAGGCACTGACTGGCTGAACACTTTGCAACCTCGTCTGGTTAATCTTCACAACAACCTGAGGAGTTGGATGGAATTCTGTCCATTTTACAGGTGAGGAAATGGAGGTGAAGAGGGGTTATTTAATTCAAGGTCACAGAGCTGGTGAGTGGCAGAGCCAAACATTTAACCCAGGGCTGTTTGATTCTAAAGCCTGTTCGGTACTTTGCTCACTAGCCGTGGGTCGGCTTCGCTGCATTCACCAACTGTTTTCTTTAGCAGCTAGACCCCTCGGGGAATCCTCAGTAAACGGGCCTCTGCCTATGAATGGGTTGGATCTCAGATTATATTCCCGGATTTTAGGCAGGATTGAGGGCACTCTTGGGGCTGCAGTTGGAATCAGAAGCCCTGCTTTGTGAAGTGTGTTGGAGCTGGAGGTCCTAACATTCTGGGAGAGCTTAGACAGGAACAGATTCCAAGCCTCTTCAGGAGTTTATATCATTTCTTGATAGTACAGGTAATGTCCTGGAGACTCTGGCCTGAAACAGATGGAAGGAAGGGAGGAAGGGAGGGAAGAAGAGAGGGAGGGAGGGAGGAAGGGAGGAAAGAAGCAAAGAAAGATACAATATACAATACATGCACGCATAAATTACCTAAACAACATGTGTCAGTTACTATTTAAGCTTCTATGCCTATATATCTGGCTCTGAATGTGTGCCTATTTATATATGCACACATTTACATACATACTCATATTTCAATTCTATTTTTTCCCCCAAAATGATTTTCAGCTCTATCTCGGTAGCAGGCTTGTGAATGCTCCTTCTTAGCTGGTCTGTGCTGAGCTGTTAGCACCAGTACTGAGGTGTGAGTGGAGTGGAGGACCAGGCGACCAGTAGACGTCACCTAGGTGAGCAGTGAGGAGAGGGGCTCAGCTCAGGGGCTGGGGACAACTAGATGGTGTCATGGGCCTGTTTGTGTGTGGTGCGGCATGGCCTGACCCTGACAGGTGGAGACCATGGCTCTTTCTCATTTGGATTTACAGATTAAACAGTTTAATACGATGATGCCTTGGAATTACTTGGGATACTATTGGTGATTTTCCCTTCCTGAGACCTGTTGTTCTCTGAGGGAATGTCTCATTAAAAAAACCCCAAAACTTTGCCTGGGCAAGACTCCTAAAGATGGGTGTAGAGCTGGTGGTCTTTCCAGACACGTGGATGGACGCTGACGGAGACACAGAGCTGATTGATGCCTTTTCTTCCTTCCTTCTTTAGTTTTAGATCTTGTGTCTTTGCAGCACCCAGGCTTCTAAATTCAGAAGCTCAGCAGTGAAATTCGGTTTCTTTGGCCTTCTATCAGAGCAGTGCCCTTCAGAGTAACACACTCAATCGTTTGTAAATGGATCAAAATCAATGAGTGGATTAAACTGACACCAGAAGTTGAAGTTCAGAGAAAATACCAAATTTTTCATAGTTTCCTCCAAGTACAACATTGAGATGACCTCATTTCAGGGGTTAGTTTAGTGCTTTTGCTTTTTAAATGAAAGCTTCAAGCCCTTCCATTAGGTAAGTCAGGCCGCATTACCTAAAATTCTCTGTTTTCTGCCTGCTGCAGGGCAGGGAACTGAGGGCCTGTTGGAAGTCAGAGAACATCCCTGACAGTTAAAGTGGAATCAATACCCATTTCTTCTTGGGACCCAAGTGTATCGTTTAATTTCTAGGCGTGGGGAGAGCCCAGGCATTCCAATTAACAACTCATTTTTTTTTTTCTATATAGAGTGTACTAAAACAAGCACTGCAAACTTGAAAAAGAGAGGAAAAAGAAAATCCTTGAAACAAAATGTGAAAGGCAGAAATCCTGTTGCCCTAAGGCTATTTAGGTGTTTTCATTCAAAACAGAGGATAAGGTAACCGTGATATCCAAAGTCTAACATGAGGCTGTTTTTGAGAGCGTGATGGGGAATCGGGGCAGTGAGGGCTGCTGACAGGGAGGGAGTCGGGGAGTCACCAGCTCCCAGGGCGCCTCCTCAGGGGACGACAGCCCTTCACCGAGGAGGCCGAGAGGAGGGACTCATTGCAACCTGGGGCCTGGTATTGGGATATCAGGACTTCTAACTTATAGAAACCCACTAAATGGCAGTGCCTTAAATAACCTCTTACCCTTGCATTTCTATAAGATAGCTATTATTGTCCTGTATTACATAAGGGTAGGAACAGAGGCTCACAGAGGTTCAGAAACCTGCCTACTTAATTGTTAAAACGAATGGAGCACTCAACATCACTAATCATCAGAGAAATGCAAATCAAAACCACAATGAGATATCACCTCACCCCAGTCAGAATGGCTATCATCAACAAGAGAAATAGTAACAAGTGTTAGAGAGGCAGTAGAGAAAAAGGAACCCTCATACACTGTTGGTGAGAATGCAGACTGGTGCAGCCGTTATGGAAGGCAGTGTGGAGGTTCCTCAAAAAATTACGAATAGAATTGCCATATGACCCAACAATCTATCTCCTGGGTATCTACCCAAAAAATCTGAAAACATTTATACATAAAGACACGTGTGCGCCAATGTTCATTGCAGCTTTGTTTACGGTGGCCAAGACATGGAAACAACCAAAATGTCCTCCGATAGATGAATGGATGAAGAAGTTGTGGTGTATATACACAATGGAATACTATTCGGCGGTAAGAAAAGATGATATAGGAACATTTGTGACAACATGGATGGATCTTGAGAGTGTAATGCTGAGCGAAATAAGTCAGACAGAAAAAGCAGAGAATCATGTGATTTCACTGATATGTGGTATATAAACCAAAAACAACAAAAGAACAAGACAAACAAATGAGAAACAGAAACTCATAGACACAGACAATAGCTTAGTGGTTACCAGAGAGTAAGGGGGGTGGGGGGGTGGGAGATGAGGGTAAAGGGGGATCAAATATATGGTGATGGAAGGAGAACTGACTCTGGGTGGTGAACACACAATGGGATTTATAGATGATGTAATACAGAATTGTACACTTGAAACCTATGTAACTTTACTAACAATTGTCACCCCAATAAATTTAATAAAAACAAACAAACAAAAAAACAAATGGAGCACTTATTAGGTACCAGGTCAAGTTCTGGGTATTTTATATATGTAACTTATTTAGTCTTCATGATATCCCTATAACGTAGGCCACTCTTACTCTCCCCATCTTACTGAGGAAGAAACTGAGGCAACAGAGGTGAAGGGCTCATCCAAAGTCACCTAATTAGTAAATGGGAGGGCCAGGATATAAACCGAGGCTGTCTGACTCCCCAACCTCTTATTTTTTCCTACCTCACCACGTGGCAGCTCAAAAAGCTGAAAATACCACAAAATACAGAAAATAACATACCATTTTTATTAATTTATTTTCTAGGATACCTTTATGTTTTTTTCGTACTTTTTTTGGGCAACAGGCTTGGATGGCCTTTTTACATGACAATGATTTTGTAATATCAATTTCTATAGTAAGAATAGAAAGATAATTGAGTCCTTCCTTTTTAGCATGATTGATCAAACTTTTATTATAGTTGAGAATACATAAATCATATGATATCACACATGGACAAACTTGTTTAATACAACTATAGGATTTTGACCTATGATAAAGGAGTTAGGATAAATTCTATTTTGCACAATTCTCATCAACAACAAAAAAATCTAGTGCATTTATAACTGTATATCATATTTTATTGAGTATATTCCTGACTGAAAAGAATTTTTGTTTTGACTAGGCTTCAATGAGAATTGAATTCTCCAGTTACAATTTTGCATGGCTAAAGATTAAAATAATTTTCCACAGGCTAGCTTCTGGTTCCCTATGTTTCAAATCTTGTTTCTCTTGTGCTACCCACAGACTTGTAGTGACGGGTGCTATAGACGGGGTGAAAACACGTTGTGGTTCGCCTGAGTCAGTGCGCTTTACACCTGTTGTCTTGGCATAATTATTCATAGGGTCTTTCCGTCTCAGAAGTGTCCTGCTGGGGAGGAAAGAGTTACAGCTGCTCACCTGTGACCCATTTCTCCTCTGGTTCCTGGGGGGATGCTTTCAGAAAAGAGAGGAGATGGCCTGGATTTATCTCCCTGTGAACATGCCGATAACTGGACCTCCCGGTAGACTGCTGATATCCTATGGGAGAGTCCTTATATATAGAATGTTCTTAGTTGGATATCCTTGCTTTAGGATTCTTATGGGTTTATAATCCCAGTGGTGCTATAGAGTTGTCCCTGGGGGCGATCATGTTACCCATACCACTGTCTGGGTAGAAAATGGGGATGTTTCATAACTTAAAAACTCCCTGCTGAGTGAGCTGACGCATAAACCTCATCTAGAGACCCCATATACTATTACTCTGGGCCAACGGGAGTGTGTCTGGTGTGGGAAGGGAGGAACTGGCCGTCATGTAGGACATCCCAGATGTCACCAGCTTTGCCTGGGCCTCTTGATTGCTTATCTTCTTAAAGTTACTGGTGTAGCTTGATTTTGGGTAATGTCTCCACCTTGTGTGAGTCTGACTTGGCAGCCTGACCTTTAGGCCAGCACAGCTGGCTTGAACAATCGCTTACAGGGCATCCTGGCTTTTGGATACACTCACGTGATTGTGTGACCTCTAGCTCTGTGTCTTTGACATGATGTTGAGCACTTGGCACAGAGGGAGTGTTTCTGGAATCCCGCCAAATACTTCACTAGACCCAGAAGTGACAGACAACGTCACAGGGTTTCTGACGTTGCTGTTCTGGGTTCCACGTTCTGAGAACCACTGGTTTAAGGTCATTGATGGGGCTCTCTGGGTCCCAGTGCATCTTTGGGTCTTGCTCTGCCAATAGGAGTCTGAAAGCCTTTGAAACCTCACTTCCCAAATGCTGCTTATGTTGCTTCCGGGCCTTCCCTTAGGACTCGGGTAGAAGTCTGTGTGGTTTCACAGAACCACTGCATTGCTACATTTTCTAGTGTCAGCATTACTCCATGTCCCTTTAGCAACATTTAAACCAGAGAAATTTACTATCCGGGGGACCCAGTCACAACAGGCATTCGACAGACCCCAAGCAAGTTTCTGCTGTGTAGAGACACTGATTTCACCACAAGGCCGTTCAGAACACAGAGGAGCCAAGAAATAGCACATTTTCCCTCTAGCCCTTGTTCAGCATAGCGTATTGGAGAATCTGTGAGGAGATTAGATGATGCCAAGATCTAATGATAAAATACCAACAATATAAAGATACCTCAAACTTGGGTCTAGCCTCTCCCATTACCAAATTCCCAGGGAGAAGTTAAAGTTCAGTTATTAAATCTCCTTGAAAGTTCAAGTCCAGATATATTAAAGGCCAAAGGATGTAACATTAGCAATAAGTTCTTACGTTGAAGCCCCCAAATCATCCTGTCCAATTTCTTATTCTGCTGAGTCGCTGGAACCTCCACCCGACCCCAGCATCCATGCCACGTACAGCCAAGTTCAAGTTGAAACAACCTCACCACTTCTGCTGAGACCTCCCTCATGGTCCAAGAGCCTCAGCTGAAGGCCAAGTGGCCTGAACCTATCTCTACTGGCTTCTTTGCCTTTGCCTTTGCCAAAATTTGTGTCTTTGTGTAAGGCCAGAGTGAGGGAGCGTTTGCTGAAAGCCACCATGCATGTGGCTTTCCTTCTGTGGCAACAGTTGCTTGCCTGAGGGCAAAGCCACCATAATCTGCAGGAGTGGGAAGAAGCCTTCCCCATTAACACAGACCAGTGGGCTTCAATATGCAGTGGCCTCTGAGGCCCGCAGATATAAGGCTCCACTCCCAGAGTTCCAATAGAGGTTGGGGGCCGGGTCTGGGGATCAGTATTTTCGTAAGCTCCTCAGGTGACTCTGATGATTGTTTGGTCTGCTGCACTTGACTGCAACTTCCTCCAATGTGTTCCCAGTTTCTAGCACAGCATCTGGAACTTATTAGGAGCTCAATGAATATTTGTGTACTTAATAAATCACTTTGAATCTGAAAGGTGGGAAGGGATGGCAGAGAATCTTAGAAAGAATTTCATCCTGTTCTTAACTGTACGGATAGTTCTTTTCAGATTTGTCAAGGATAAGAGATTCTTGTTCTGAAAGTATATTTATTAGCAAGTTCTTGGGTTTTAGGTTCTGACTGAGGTGGGATGGAGAAAGAGAAGAGGAGAGAACATTATATAGTCAATTCTTTTTAGAATTATCATTGGGACTGTACAAGGTCAGACAATTAAGTTCACGAACTCATCCTAGAAAAAGTACTACATACCTCATTGCTGAATATTACTTGTGGTCACCTTCGAAGTACTCCCCGTGGGAAGCTATGCACTGACCCTTCAAAGCAGTTTTGGAACTCTTTTTCTGGAATGTTTATCAGAGCTGTTGTCGTATTACCCTTGATGTCCCGAATGTCATCAAAATGTCTTCCTTTCAGTATTTCCTTTATCTTCAGGGAAAGAAAGAAGTCACTGGGGGCCAGATCAGGTGAGTAGGGAGGGTGTTCCAATACTGTTATTTATTTACTGGCTAAAAGCTCCCTCACAGACGGTGCCGTGTGAGTTGGTGCATTGTCGTGACGCAAGAGCCATGAATTGTTGGTGAAAAGTTCAGGTCATCTAACTTTTTCACGCAGCCTTTTCAGCACTTCCAATTAGTAAACTTGGTGAACTGTTTGTCCAGTTGGTACAAATTCATAATGAATAATCCTTCTGATATCAAAAAAGGTTAGCAACATCGCTGCAACAAGTTCACGAACTTAATTGTCCGACCTTGTATGTGTATATCAAATCATCACGTTGTCCACTTTAAATATATGACAATTTTATGTTAATTATATCTCAATAAAGTTGAAAAGAATGACTGGGACTATGGGACCCAAAGTACTGCCAGGCTGTTTATCAGCGAGTGTCACCTTCTATAGTGACTGGTGCCGTTAAGTAGTCAGAACTGCATTGGATGAAGATGCAATTTATTTTCTCTATAATGCTTTATAATCATCATTTTATGTAGCTCCTTCTGGTTTTATCTTCACGTTGACTTCCCACTGTATCCTGTTAGCCCTTATCACTTACACCCTGATTTTCTAAAAATTTAGGCTTTCTGGGCAATATTCTTGTGTCTGTGGCAGTTCTTGCACCTTGTGAGGCTTTCCTCTTTCTCTACCTCCCCTGCACATCTCTACAACAGAGTTAGAACTCTAATTTGCTCTAATGTGATTCTCTAAGAAATCACTGAAGAGCCTTTGCTTGGGGAACTTAGTCAATAGCACTCTGTATAAAACGAATTTCAAACCTTCACATAACCATACTATATATTTTTCAGAAAGTCACAGATTTTGCATAACTTGACCTAGCAATGAGTCCTCAAACATGGTCTAAGGCATGTTTTTGTACTGGTAGGAAAGCTGTTGTTTGACTTAATGGAGATAAGAAGTATTAGATTGGTGCAAAAGCAATTGCGGTTTTTGCAATTATTTTTAACCCTTTCAACTACAATTACTTTTGCACCAACCTAATAGTTATGCAGCAAAATGTGATCTGAGCTGCTTGGGCCTTCGCTGCACGTGAGAGTGTGTAAGAAAGTATCTGCCACCAGCAGCCATCTCAGGGAGAGAAGGTGAGGCCCGAGCCACCTGGCCACTGCTTTGCATGTTTGGGGACCTGCAGGCAAGCCTGGCTGGCTCCCCTCTACTGTGAACCACGGTGCAATCAGTCACTCTGCTCCTTCCCTGTATTTCTGAATCCTCATTGTGAAAGGAAAACCCAAAGTCTCAGACATTTTATATACTGCATTCTTTGAAGTGTATTCTAAATCTTTTGCACTTTTCTACTTCTGCCTGTGAAGCAAAAATTCAGCCTTAAAAATAACTCTGGGTGCTGACAGTGTCACATTAAGACACAATCTCTATCCCCTTAGTTCCAGAGTAAACAGATGCACATCTTGTACGTTGGCCAATCATAGAAATTGGGTCTCAGCCACCACACTCATCTGCTCTCTCTGCTGGTCTCCTGCAAATTGATGCGAACCATAACCCAGGAATACTTCATTTTCATCCAAAATTTGTTTCCCATCTTCCATCTGCATTACCCGTTTATTTGCCCAGAAACTTCCACTCTGTTGTTTTACCAGGGCTTCTCAAACAAAAATGCATCGGAATCTTCAGAAGTGGGTTGAAATGGAGTCGGCTGGGTCCCTCCTCTGACTTGCTGACCAAGTAAGTTTGGGGTGGGGTCTGAGAGTTTGCATTTCTAATAAGTCCCCACGTGGTCCCGACTGTGATGCTGCTCCAGGGACCACACGTTGGGAACGATCGTCCGAAACCAGTTTTATCGATTTTGGTTAATTTCTGGCCTGCGTTGCGATAAATTTAAAATACCATCCGGTTAATTTAAGTAACGTCAGGTGGAGATCATGTCTAAGTAAATCAGGTGAAATTAAATAAATTAGATCAGTTAAAGGGCCAACTGAGAAATGTAAATACCATGGGGTAAATTTAAAATACCATCAGTCAGAGATGATAGTTCACCCACAGGTCCTATGAAAAGGGGCAAAAAATCAAGACTGAGGGAGAGCTCTGCTCCCATAAATTCTTCAAAAATGTACAGGAAGAGGCAGAGGCACATTTGTGCTGATCCAAGGATTAGAGAACATAGTAATGTTATGGTGCGTTATTATAGCAGCTCAGCTAAATCGTGGGTCGGGATCTAAACCTGACAGCCGGATACAGGTCCAGAGTGTCCATAAGGCAGGAGTTGATCTTATCTCTTAATTCAGAAAATGGTTACTGAGCTTCTGTTCTGTGCCCGATACCAGGTTACACATAGTTGTGGAAGTTAGATGACAAGATACAGTTCTCAGAGCTTGTAATCCAGTATATAAGATTAGTCAGAACTACAATTACAAGGCGTAGTATAGGGGCCACGAGAGAAGCAAATACATTATTTTGGGTGTTCAGAGGAAGAGAGGAGCATGGGAGACTGGGTTTGGAATGGAGAATGAGAAAAGGTGTAACAGAAGAGGGGTCGTCTGAGGGCCGTGTGAGTGCGCGGGGACACTAAAACAGCACCTGGGCAGGTAGTGGTCACTGAGTGCTCGTGGGGACACGTCTTGAGGGATGAGTGTGACTTAGGTGGGAAAGGGAGAGGGTCTTCATCAAAAGAATGGGGACCTGGAGGGGAAGAGTGAGAAGATGGAAAGGCAGAATTTCAGCCGTGAAATGCCAGTTTGAGGAATTTATTTTCAAAGGCTTTGGGGGACTCACTGGTGTTGTCTGAACTGGAGAAATAGTCTGGTAAATAAGAAGGATGGGTTGTGGTAAGGTGAATATAGCAGGTTATGCTCAATAAACATTTGCTAACATGCTAGGCTTTGTGCTAAATACTTCAGGCAGAATATCTCATTTAATCCTTATAACAACTCTAACGGATAAGTCTATGTTTGTCTCCATCTTGCAGATGAGGAAAGGGAAGCATATAAACCTAAGTTCAAAGTCTCGTCCCTGGTAAATGGTGGAGAAGTAATGAGAGCCCGAGGAAGGGTGATGGTGGCGTGAGTCCTCGGGCGGGCCTGTGCCCAGGGGACATAACAGTATTGCAGAGATGGTGTCCATTGGCCTGGGCAGTGACCAGTTGTGAAGGAAAAGGGAGAGGGACAAATCAAAGCTGAGTCAGAAGCTTTGAGGCTGCACAACTTGGGGAAAAATATTACCGTTGCCATGCTTTCCAGTCCTGACAATATTAGCATCATAAAGAGCTCCACTGTTTTTGAAAAGGAGAGTGGAAAACGGGCAAGGAGAGAGTTATGTGGTTGAAAAGGATGTGAAGAGAATGAGAGTTATTGCTGAGTGTGTGAGGGGCACATGTGTTGTACCCACTTTTATCCCATTTTCAGCACCCCCGATGCCCGAGAATCTCCCCACATCTCTGCCTGTATACCCTGTAATGTATAATTATAAATGGTCACAAATTCTCTGCACCTCTCTCCTGAAGGAGGTTGAGCCTGTTTCTCCCTCCTATGAATTCGGCCCGTCCTTAACTGTATTTAATTGAAGTGATGTTGTGCAGGTTCTAAGCCTCTGCGTGAGACGTAGCCCACATTCCACTTGCCGCCTTGGTGTGGCCCCTCTGGAAGGAAGCCCTGGTTAGTCTGCTGAGGGGACCCTGGGGGGCAGAGAGGAGCCAGCACCAGCAGAGTCTCCAGACTCCGCGGAGGGAGGTCATGCTAAACCACCTACCCCGCCTGAGGCAGATCAAAACCAAAAAGACCACCAACCAACCTTCAGACTTGTGAGCAAATAAATGATTGCTATTTCAAGCCACTAGATTTTGGAGTGGTTTGTTGTGTAGCAAATGCTGATTCACTTGGTGGACCCCTGGCCCATAAAATCAACTGTGGCTTTTCCAGCCTAATATGGACCCCCACCCCACTGCAAACACTTGACTTTCCAGTCCTGGAGGGTTTACGTTCATTTCTTCATCTTTTTAAAACAGAACAAAAGAAGAAGTCTGACTTAGTTTGTCAACTCATGATAGACCTGGGGGAAAAAATCCTTTTTCCTGAATCCCATTTTTGAACCACTAGACCGCCTTGACTTACCTGGGTAAGCAAATTCCCCACGAGCGATAATTACTGTTGCCTCCGTTAGTGGTTTCCAGTCCTCAGTGAGCATTGGTGTAACCTGAATAGACTGTGATGTGGATATTCTCGGGCCGCGTTCTCAGCGACGTGACTCAGTCTCTGAGGGGGGAGTCAGGAATCTGTATGATAGTAAAGATCCAGGATGGTGATGAGGTGGGTACTTCACTGATCACACTCGGGAAACATTGGCCTAAATAGCAAAGATTGACTCTGAAATAGTCTCTGTCTCTTCAGGCCTTGCTTTGTGATTTGCCCTTAATTACAGGTAATTGGGAACGTTTCCTGAAACAGGCCAACTGGTAAACAAATATCAATACGTAGTCAGCCCTCTGTGTCTCCAAGTTCCACATCCAAGGATTCAACCAACTGTGGATGGAAAATATTTGAAAAAAAATGTTTACGTTGTTGCTGATGTGTACGATGTATTTAAACCTGCAATGCTTACATGTGTGCTGAACATGTACACACTTTTTTGTCTCATCATTATTCCCTAAATGCAGTATAACAACTATTGACATAGCATTTACACTGTATTAGGTATTATAAGTAACCTAGAGATGATTTAAAGTACATGGGAGGACGTGCACAGGTTATACTGTATGCAAATACTACAGCGTTTTATACAAGGGACGTGAACATCCTGGGGTTTTAGTAACTGAGGAGGCCCTGGAATCATTCCCCTGCAGAAACCGAGGGACGAGGTACTGAGAATGCCTGTCTCTCGTACTTATGCCAGATAGATGCCACATTTATTCATGTAATTCCCTCTGTTCTCTTTGATATTTTCACTCTGCATAAGGTATATTGAGGGAATTAATATAATGAGAGTCCTGTTCTGCAGGCATCTGCTTTAACTTTCATCAATCATTGACATTCTTATTCTCACTTACCAAGGAGGCTTGAAAAGTTACATAGCAAGCAGGGGGCAAAATTAATTGGTGTCTAGATTTCCTTAACAGTTCTGTCTTTCTTTTTCTCAGTGTCATTCCTGAAAAGTGTGGTTTCAATGAGACGGGTTCACAATGTGTATAGGGAAGAGAGAGAAGAGAGAGAGAGGGGGGAATAGAGAAAACTGAGCTTGATAAGAAAAAAGATAGGACAGGATTTGTAAAATTATTAGGGAGTAATGTTTACAACTATTATTTGCATTCCTTTCAAGTTTCAGGACAATTTGTGCAGGGTGAGGAGAGGAGGTTTCAGTCTAGTTTATTACTTCCAGGATCCTTTTGAGTTTGAAGGTGAATTACAACTTGAAGAAATGACCCTTAGCTTTGTCTGACTTTGCAGAGTGTCAGTTTCCATGGTTCATTTCTGACCAATTTCACCACTGGACAACTCAATAGTCCCTGACAGAAATGGATAGTGATAGTTGAAGTGAGAAGAGATTGGGGAATCTTTAGAAGAGTGACTAATTTTCCCCATGCCTAACCAGGACTCGTTAAATCTACCTTTTCACTGATTTCCACACTGGGCTAGAATACAGAACTTTCTTTCCTCCCATCGATGATTTCTTAAGGTTTTTATGATATCTGTTGGTAGTGTTAGTGAAGGTTTGAGTTGAGAAACACAAAAGCAAGGAAACCGTCCTGTAGGGGAAATACCCTGATTTGCCTCTGACTGTGGTCGGGACATCGGAATGTGTGGGTGGAAAGGGGAAGGACCAAGAGTAACTTACCTGTTGGAACCACGGGTTTTTCCACAATGTCAAACTATTCAAACTATTTTTAGGCAATTTCAAAATAACTTATGACCTTAGTCAATTCAAACATCCATTAAATTTAGTGATACAAGAATCAATTCATCTGATTGAGTTGGCCAGTTAATTTGACTAGAACCATGGTTTTGCAATCAAAGGTAGTGTGTTTGGAGAGTAGTAAGGAACTTCAAATCAGTATCTACCAAGAATATATATATATATATATATATAAATTTTTTTTTTTTCTTCAACATACACATGCTCAGGCTGCTTCCCTTCGTTTTGGATATGCCTGTGGGGTTCGGAAAAGGCACCGAGGTCATTCTGACTGGCTTCCCAACCCGCGTTGAGGGCCTTTGAGTTAAATCGCCACATTCAGGCAGTTTGAAAAGCCTGAGAGAGTTTACAGGCCTCAGTAGTTTTAATAAAAAAGGAGTGAGCTGATGGTTGATTTCCTGAAAGAGAAAACACAGACGATATTATGCTTGCCCTAAATAATGGGGAGGAGAATTTCTTTTGGGGACACTCGTGCCTCAGGTTCACACAGTCATAGGAAAACATTGGAAGTCACGACTCAAACCTTGAGGTGAACCTTGGTTCATCGAATTCCTTCGCTTCCACCCTCCACTTCTGTGCTGAAGCCACTTTCAGACTGGCACTGACAGTGAGGGACTTTGTCTTTTGAATGTTGGTTTTGTGATCTCACAACCGGCCTCACCACAGCATAGAAAGGCCCCTGCGTGACAAGGCCGTGTGCCGTCCAGGGACTTACTAATGGCTAAGCCACGTTATGATCAGAGATTTGGGATCACCTTCCCAGTCAATTAAAATTCCAGATATTACTAAGGCAGAATGCAATCAAGGTTAATTGGGGCTTCTGAAAAACTGCTTTTCCACAGGAAAACCATGATGGGATTTGGGACTCCTAGTGGGTTTCGATCATTTTTAAATAACTTTCCGTGCCTTTCTTTTCTTGGCACAAGACACATCGTCTCCCTGCTGCCTGGCTCCTGCTATTATCATTCGATTCAGATGTTGATTTTTCTGTCATAAGTTATCATGGTGACTTATTTGCTTTTTGCTTTGTCTTTTTCTAGAAACAACAACAACAGCAACAACAACCGCAACAAAAAAACCCCCAAAACAAAACTAAACTCCCCAGGCTCTCAGTGGACCAGACGTCAACAAAACCGCAAACTCTGCGGTGCAGAAGTCACAGTGGTCTGACATGAAAGAAATATAGTCATTTGGAAGATTGTGACAACATTTCAGAAGCAATTATCCACGCTGGAAATATAACCCATTTCTTTTCCTTTGTCATTAGGTGGATGAAAAGGTTCACAAACATTGCCAACGAGGGGAGGGGGGAAATAAAGCAAGAGGGGGAAAAACAGGTGCAAACAAGAATTACGATGCAAGTCAGGCTTACTGTTCTACCCTAAATTTTATTTTCTTGTCGTCCAGGGCTACTGTGACAGTTCTTAGCACAGTTGATTGAACCGGGAAAACACACGGGACGGGGCCTTCGTCACCGAATGCTGAACATGTATTCTGCAGCTCACAGAGCGATCTGTAGCACGGAGGGAATCATAATTTCAGCAGTTTATTTTCTCAGAATTTCTGAGCTATTGTTCCTCGCTGGAGACTGATAACGTAGAGCTAAAGAGGAATTTTCTTCTTGAAATGGAGAAATGATAAGCGTGTGAGTCTAGGGGAGACAGGGTGACCGCTCAGCTGTTCTGTTCTTCCAACGAGCCCAGCGACGTGTTTGCCACAGGCAGGTAGGGCCCGTCACATGCCATCTCCCTCTTGAATTCACGGCTCCATCTTTGGTTCACACACCCACACCTCTCATTGTGCAAGGGCTCGCTGGAGCACACATGTGGGGGACATTTGGGTACACCGAGTGGCTTTGGAAATGGCCTTGCTTTGGGAGAGCAGAGGAAGGATGTAGGTGAAGCAAGTAGGAAAGGCTGACGATGTGCGTCATTTCCTTCTTCGTGCTTTTTAGCCGGTTATGGTGAAGCCCGGCCCTGGACAGGTTGGGACGTGAGGTTAGCTATTGACACGGCTGGTAGGTGGGGCAATGGACAGGTCGGGGCAGTGTCTGCCACACGTTGTATACGCACTTCTTCTCAATCCCCCTTCCTCTCTCATGTGAGGGTGGTGTGTGCATTGCTTCTGCTCCTTTGTAGGAGCAGCACACATGGAATTGTTTTCTAGGGACTGATAACCTAAAAATAAAAGGCCACAGTGAGAGTGAATATGCATTTGTTTGAGATCAAAAAAAAAGAAAGAAAGAAAAAAAAGGAAGAACAGCTATTCGGAAGCACCACTGAGTCAGGCAGAAGCCCAGACAATGTTCTGATTAGGAGACAAAGGCCAGGGGTGTTTATGAGAAAGGGAAGAGGAACAATTACTCAACAGAAGGAAGGCATTTCTATTGGCCCCGATAAACTAACATAGTGACACTAATTTCTAACAATGCTTTTAATGTTTAGTCCCATAGTCATCAGTCTGGTAGTTGTAATATCTACTTTGTTGCTGTCCTTGCAAACAGTTCTTGGGGACACAGTGTTGCTTTAGGCCCCATGCAAGGTTATGTTGCCCAAGTTTTGACATTTGAGGAATAAGACGTGCAAGGTGGCTCCTCTGAGATATCAGGTCTGACTCCATTTTAAAGTGGCTCCATTTATGTTATTTGTTTACGTGGTGGTGATGGTCTCGTGAGCACAGCGTTCCCAGCCATTGCTTTTCTCTACAGGTGAAGCGAAGTCTAGGAAGGAAGGTACCCACTCCCATACTTATCTTCGCCAGTCTCCTGTTCCCTCTCATTTTTTCAGGCAGGCAGGAAAAGGAGAGCCTGGAAAGTGAGAGGTTCTAAAATCGTATAGAGGTTCAGGAGGAAAGTTTCTGTAATCAGAAATCCGGGGTGTAATTATGTGATAGCCAGAAGAAAGAAACATGCAGTAGAATAGTCTCGAGAGTCCTATTGCTAATGAATTCTCTCTGTTCCTTATGGAAAAGAGCCACATTTGTAAAATTAAAAGTCAATGCCTCTTTGATGAGAGGATTTGCAGGCTCTGCCGTCCTCTTTTCAAATATTGTGTGCTTGCGAAGGAGAGCGAGGCAGCTAACCCTCTAGTCAAGGGCATTGGAGCAGAGCAGAAAGCCTCTTTCCCCCCTCATTTCAAGGCTGTGAGCCTTTCCCAGAAATAATTTGATAGGTGGTATGTGCGTGGCTGTTGTGAGGAATATGGCCTCCTCTATACAACATCAACATACCCATTCGATTCAGAGACAAAAAACATTTGAGTTACACCAGGCTTTTGGCACTGTGTTGCCGAAGTAAGTGGCTGACGTAGTTTCTCACTTTTACCCCCATGTTCGGGGACCACACTGAGTTTGTGGGTATGTGTTCGGCTGACAGGAAGTGCAGGGGCAGTGGCCACCAAATGGCCCAGCAGAGGATGCCATTAACTCTCTGGTGGTAGAGTTTCTAGGGAAAACACTTCTAATTTGAGAGGAGACCAAGAAACATCTACTTCACAGACTTGCAAAGTGACCTGATAGTCAACCTTGGTAGTGTTCCTTTGGGTCACATGATAAATGCCACCTGTTAGCAGTCACCTTAGCAAACCAGAAGCTCAGGCTGACGGGAGGGGTGTGGCCGGCAGCTGTGTGCTGCAGCCGTCCGTAGTCTGGAGACAGCCGATTGTTAAGTTTTCTGGAAATCTGTGAGCTGGTGGTTAAACATAACCCTCTTTATTAAGAATTAAATTATAAAATCTTATAATTCCATAAATTATACTGGAAACAAAGGTACTCAATGCTCACAGTTCATCATTTCCTAATTATTTCGCAATGACTTGTGCCTTGAGGCTGTGTGTGTCTCTTGCATCTGAGGTGGAAATGCTGTGTAAGAATCTGTTGTCGTGCACCTCTTCCCACCTCCCGTTCAGTGATGTCATGCTGGTCACTTGAAATGAGCCATGGTGGTGGCATTTATACCACTCAAATGGCAGATCCTACAAGTCAGGGCTCTTTCCAGCACAGCACTGTGTGTGTGTGTGTGTGTGTGTACCTGGGGGTGGTTGTGGCATCAGGACTTGTGTGCTGTAAAGGGAAAGAGGTTTGTTTGTAAGTTGGGGGGAGTGTCTTGGTCACCTCAGGCTGCTATGATGAGAACACCGGAGACAGAGTGGCATAAACAACAAACACTTCTTTCTCATGGTTCTGGAAGCTGGGAAGTCCACCGTCACGGTGCCAGCAGGGTCGGGGTCTGGGAGGACCGTTTTCCTGGTTTCCTCACAAGGCAGGGGGCGGGAGGACGTGGGGGAGAGGAAGCGGCTCCCTCAGGCCTCTTCTTACAAGGGCACCGTCCAGCCATGAGTGCTCTATTGCCATGGAATCACCTCCCGAAGGTCCCAAATACCATTATCCCAGGATTAGGGTTTCAGCATATGAATCTTGGGAGGACACAGGCATTCAGTCCTTGGCAGGGAGAAAAAACCCAAGCAGGAGGCAGGCAGGGTGGGCTAGGCCCCTGGGATCCCTGGGCATCCTTGGAGAAGAGGGAATGCTGCCCAAGGCTGGGAGACTTCCCAGAGAGAGGTGGGAGAACCGGGGTAAACTCCCGGCCCTTTGCGGTTCTGCCTGGGGCAGCCTGAGGTAGGAGGGGGCCTCCTGCAGCTCCTCTCCTCTGCTTTCGCTTCCCCCTGTCCCACCCATGTCAGCATTGCCCAGTGGTCCTTACCAATACCTAGCCTTACTGCCTACGAGGGGAAACTTCTGACAGCCCCTGGATGCTGTGGCCTGTGTTATGTGATTGACCGAAAGTGTGCTTCCCTCCCCAAATCATGTCAAAACATGTTGGTGTTTGGAGGTGAGGCCTTTGGAAGGTAATTTGGTTTAAGTGAGCTCAAGAGGGTAGAGACCCGTGATGGGATTAGTGCCCTTATCAGAGAGGAGGAGACCGGAGCTCTCCATGAACACGCACCCAGGAAAGACCTGTGAGCTCACGAGGAGAAGCCAGCTCTCCCCAGACACCAGCTGGCGGCACCTTGATCTTGGACTTCTAGCCTCCAGACTGTGAGAAGCGAATGTCTGTGGTTTAAGCCCCCAGGCTGCGGTATGTTTGCTGCAGCAGCCCAAGCTGATGAAGACAGATGATGAGCATAGTTTAGTACAGATGGGTTGGGGGTGATTTCAAGGTCTTTGCTTACACACAGTGAAAGAAGCAGGTGAGGATTCGGGGTGCATTGTGTGTCCACTTGTGTTTCAGGAGGATAATGGGAACCCAGAGGCTGGGGCTCACGTCAGGCACTGCCCTTTTGCCTGTGGGATACGGGGCAGGAAGCAAACACCTCTGTTCCCTCACGTATCAAACGGCCTGCTCGTCGTCATGGCAGGATCAAAAGGAAGATCGTCTGACGATTGTAAAACATTGTGCAGTGTAAGGTAGTGATAGTTCAGGGGCTACTTTTTAATTCACAGGCCCAGTGATAAAGGAGGTTTTCTAAATTTTTGGAACCCACTCTACGTCCTTCTCCTCATAGTCTTCCTTCTCTTTCCCTAATATTTAATTTTCCTTTTTTGACTCTTGTTTATTTTGATTACTTTCCTCTCTTCTTCCTCTGTATTTTTCTGTTTCAAGCCCTTTTACTCTCTTTTCTTCTAATTATATAATAGAATTAGAATATTGTGAGTTCATTCTCTTGTTAGAAAATATCAGTATCACCTTTTGTTATTTGCTCACTACAAGCATCCTCCCCTTATAATTAGGTGCAGTTTCCTATTGGGGGACCGTCGACCATCTCCTGACTCAGTGTTCCCCACATTCCAGTGTTCCCCTCCCTGGGAGCAGGTTGCAGAAGTTCCAGGGGAAGTCCTCCAGGGCCGGGCAAGTCCACGCTTCCCACAGAGGTGCGGCCGAGGCTTAGAATCCCAGCTTTCCTTGAAAGAAGGATGGCAATTAACCTTGGCAGTGGAGCAGAACTCACTTGAATTTGTACTTGTAAATCTGCTCTTCTCCTTAAGCAAGTATGATTGGAAGAATCCAGATTTTCATCAAAAATAAATTAAAAATGGAGTCCTCACATCATGAAAGAATTTGCAGGGAGATTTCTTTTGTGAGCAACCCTTCCTCAGTGTATTTAAGCCATGTTTTGATTCACATAAATTCATTACTAATAGGGCTCTTCCTAGCAGCACATGGATGGAAACCCAGAGGCGCCACTGGGGTAAGCTCAGAGGCAGCTCACGTTCTCAGTACATTTATTAACCGATTTAAATCTTATTTCTCATGGCATTTTACTGCTTTTTAAGTTTCCTTCTTTTAAGGGGGAATCAAGCCCAGGTGAGCCTGTTGTTTTACTTCCACCCCTGGAGGCTTAAAACACAACTTGTTTCACTTGACTCTTGGTGCCATCCTGTTTCACTTTAGGCAGGGATTTTGGTTTCTGTGATGTGTGGCATGAGAAAGCAGGTCACTAATGAGATGCTTCTTGCAGCGGATAAATGATCTACCACCCAAACAGGGCACAAAGGGTGTTTACCAAAGGGACAGCCCAGACACAGCGACAGGCAAGGCCAACCAGGAAGGTGGTCCCGGAATGACCCAGGGTGTCTTGGAATGTGGATCGCTGAACTGCAGGGTCTCTGGTCTGGTAGCAGTTTCGCATTTAATGTCCCAAAGGCACCAGCAACAGTGGGGGACAGCACCACCTTCGTTGGGGCAGAGTTTGCCAGAGGTTAAATCAGGGAATTGGAGCCATTGAAGCTGTTTGCTTGCCTTTGTGATTGTGAGGCTTCATCTCTAGTGTCTCCTGAGACTCTCATACTCTGGAATGCTGGGCTCCGGGGAGGAGATGCAGGTGGAAGTGAGCCAGGGGACCATGGGAAGTGCTTTCTATAGAGACCGGATTCCCCTTGAGGATGTTCTCTCTTCATTCCAGTTAGCTGCCCCTCATTGCCTGTATTAGTCTCCCATTGCTGCTGTAACAAATTATCACAAACATGTGGCTGAAGACAATAGAAATTTACTCTCTCATCATTCTGGAAGCGAGAAATCTGAAGTCAGTTTCACTTGGGCTGAAACTGCCGTGTCAGCCGGGCTGGGCTCCCTCTGCAGTCTTAGGGGACCACCTGTCACTCGTCTCTTCTAGCTTCTCACGGCTGCTCAAAGCAGGCACATTACCTCCTGTTCTTCCCGTCAAATCTCCCTTGGCCTCTGCCTTACGAGGACTCCTGTGATTGTTTTGAGGGCCCACTGAGATCATCCAGGGTAATCTCACCATCTCAAGATCCTTAATCACGTCTGCAAAGTTTGTGCCAAAGAAGGTAACATTTCCAGCTTCCAGGAATTAGGACCTGATATCTTCGGGGCTATTGTTCAGCTTACTACACTGCTTCTCTTAAATGTTCAGCAATACTGTGTTTCAATGTCAGGACGGCACTAATTGTTTGTAATTATTGAGTGGCAGTGCCAAGATCTTCCATGGACTTCCTGCTAAGTGAGGGCTCTCTGGCTTCAAAGCATATGGAGTGGTGTGTGTGTGTGTGTGTGTGTGTGTGTGTGTGTGTGTGTGATAAAATAGCCTGGGAAGTAGAAGCATTGTGGCACCGACATTATTTCCAATTGCTTTTGCATGATGATACTAAAAAGCAGAACGACCAGGTCAGTTTTATTGTTGTTTTAAAGTTCTCCAATGACAACGCATGCTTCTTTTTCTGTACCCAGGTCTGACCACTGCCCCCCTCCTATTCATCCACACTGCTCTGGATCATTTCTTAGTAAAGGAGCCACCTCCTACTTTCCTGTCACAATAGACTCAGAGAGCTCAGAAGACTCGCCCACAGAGGTGGCTACACAGTCGAGAGCAGCACTCAGAGCTGCTCACTCGCAGCTCAGGGCCGAGTTCTTTTGCTTGGCTCCTTCCTCATGCCCACAACTGCCTTCCTACTTACTGAGCTATGGAGGCTCCAGAGATCCAGCCTGACCCTCACGATCCTCTTCTGAGCTGCCATCATCTGCTTTCTCCTTCTCAGTCTAAGTCTGGATGTAGAGTACGAGGTTCTTTCTCGAATTTTCCTGTTTCCTCCTGTAGGCAGAGCATCTGGTTCAGTAGATCTAGTGCTGCTCACCACGGGGAAGCAGCACAAGAGAAAAGAAACAGCCACAGAGACGTAGCGAAGACTCCAGGCAGCTTTTATCATTCTTATGGCAGTGAGTCGTGATCCCTAGTTCTGGGTTCTCTCTCTAAATTGTGTGGGACATGTCTCTGAGATGCTTTTTGGATGTCTCTCCTATTTTGTCAGGCCAGTGTTAGCTACACGGGTCTGATGAAACTGGATATTGCCTCAGCTGCGTGGGCTGGTGGGTCCTTCTGGCCCTCCTTGCTAATCTTTCCAGGTGTGGAGCTGCTTTCTTGGTCCTCAGTTTCCCTGGGATGGCTTTTGGGAATGGCTTTGCACAATTGCTTTACGCAGGTTGTGTGTTACCCTCTTGTTACGTCCACTCCCCCGTGAACTCTCTGAAAGCAGATGCACAGAGCACAAAGCCACCGTTCCTTGCAATTTGGACTATATATACCCCAAGCCCGTGTAGCCACTGGCAAGCCTGGGTAGAATACTTACTCATGTTTCCTAGGCTAGAGACAGCTCTCTGTGGCCTTTGACACTGAAGGAAGGCCAGGTGATTTGCATGACCTGTTTGCCCTTCTTGCATACTCTCCTCTCCCATACCCGGATCATTCTTAGGGTAGGGCAGCTCTCAGGAGGGAACACCCCCTGATAGTCTTTCCTCTAAGACATAAGCAAATCCCAAAACCAACCAGCCGTAGTTACAGTCCAACCGAAAGCTCCACGCCAAAGCCCCCAAGGTCCAATCATATTTTAACCTGTGATTCATCCCTGTGGACACTTCTCTTTGGCAAGTGCGGAGAGAGGCAGGCACACCTTGCAGGCCATCTTTCCATAGGTTTTCCAGAAAACCTCCCTCCCTCCCTCCCTTCTGTGGTGATCTCACAGGCTCCCGTCCAGCTAACTATCACTTTCCTTTCTCTCTGGAGAAGGTTGACATTTCCTAAATTGGCATCTAAAGCTCCTTTAAAATCTCGTCTTTGAGGCTTCTGGGAAGATTGACCCCTGGAAGTCCTGCTCTCTTCTGTAAGCTGTTTTCTCTGCTGTTTTGTGAGCAGGTGCTCCTCCCAGGCCAGTCCTTAAGGCGGATTCTGTGCTGGCCGATGGCCCTCCCCTCTTGACACAGCCTGGCCCCACCGGAGAGGCCACCTGTCTTACAGGAGAGGCCACATGCATCCTTCTCATCTTCCCTCCTGGAAGCTCCCAGGAGCTTCTCCTCACACCAAGTTCCTGCTCTCTCCAGATGGGCCTGTAGCTCACGGCTCCTTCTGGAGCAGCAGAAGAAGGATGGAGCTCCTTCCAGCCCAAGTTACTGTGGGGGGGGGGGCCCTCTTGTGTTGTTTCCACCTCCGTGTTTTTCTCCCCCTGTTCCCGTTTCCCCATGCCCTCCACGGAGCAGTCTTTTCAAATTGCATCTTTAAAAAAGAAAAGACTTCAAAATACAGAGACGATAAAAGACATAATACCCACCAAGGGACCAGGAGATAATTTCCTCACATGCTTTTCCTGACAGCTTTGGCAAAGCTGCTTCCTAACCGTCTGCGTTAAATACTCCCTCCCACAGGTGTGTGCTCACCTAATGTGGTCGTCGAGTAAGGAAAGGTCAGAACTGTAATCACGTAGGTGGCCTGGGACTAGCCCAACTAGCCCAAGTTAGATTTCCTTCTTGGGGGCTGGGGTGCCAGGGCTGCCCAGGGTAGATTTGCTTCTGCTCAGCACCATGGAGAGGGCAGCCCAGGCAGGGGAGGGGGACACCTCCCAGAGAGATCCACCAGCTCATTAGCAGCACATTAACAGCCGTGGTGTTAATTTAGTCACTGCGCTCCATTCTTCTGCTTCACAGATGAGAAAACGAGGCAGTGAGTAGTCTCATATTAGCTCCTAAGTACCTCAGTCCCCTCATCTTTGAGGTAAAGAGGGAGGACTAATGTTTGTCCTCACTCCAAAATGGCCCGATGCTGGAAGACCACTTCTTACAAACTTACAGGCTATTGCTGATGAGCACGGCTGCCTCGCTCATTTCTGTGGGATGTGAAGGGGTTTCTAGCCATCTGCAGGCCGAGCCGAAGGCCTCTTTATGCTTTCCATCACTATCAAAAAGAAAATCTTTGGAATCGTAGCAGGAAAAAAAAAAAAAAAAAGAATCTGAAAAAGTCTGAGAAAAAGAAAAGTACCTTCACGGTAGCCTTTGTTCCACAAAAGGAAAAAGATCTTGACATTTTCCCTGGAGTGAATGAGCAGATGCAGCAATTGTAAGAGGTAATGGCAAGGCTTCCCGAGGGTTTTGGGATAAGGACAGGTTCATGACCGAACTTCTCAATGAGCTTTTTAAGGGGATGATGTACAGGCTGGGAGCGCGGATGCCACTGTGTGTCTCAGGCTAGGAACAAAAAGGTTGTTTTACTGTGTTTCTTGCTCTCCCTTTCTGCTCAGGAGTCTGCAAGCCTATGTATGTATGTATGTGTGAGACTACGTACATAGGCGTGTGTCTGTCAGTCTGTCCATCTGCTTGCCCATCCGTCCACCTGCCTTTCTGTCTCTTCATCTCACTTGCTCGCGCTGTCTGCCTGTTCTCATTTTTGTCTCATCACGCTGAAATTACTTGTCTTCCCAGGAAGAATGAATAATGAAGCCTTTTCTTCCCCCCACCCGCGCGGTATGTCAGTCTTTCTCCTGAGTGGACTGTTTAGACGGTTTCATTGAATTAAAATTCCAAGGCTGCCCTGAAAGTTGAAGCGTACATCTATAATGCTTCCTAAGGGTTTTTAGAAATTCACTAAGACAGGTGATCACAGCTGCTGACAGTGGGGCCCTCTTCTCTGGAGGGTCCTGGAGGCCTTTTAGTCTGATCATCGAGGAGGCGTCCCCAGGCTCCTGTTGACATAACAGTCCACACCTTTCCATTCAAATTCTCTTTGTCTCCTGAGGTGTGCGTGGAATTGGGGGCTGCAAATCCCATGGAGGGTCTGAGAACCTCCTCCTCCTGAAGGAGCTTGAGGTCTTGGGAAGAAGACGTGCGTGCCGTGCGTTTCCTGAAAACAAACATCGTCATGCAACCTACAAAGAATTTTTGAAAAGCAAAAATCTATTTCAGCTCTCTGGCCCTGCTCATTTGACTCGCTAGAATGTAGTAACTGTACTTGTCATTTATCGAGACCTTAGGTACTATTACAGTGTTCTACAAGTATCGACACACTTAAGTGTCAAAATGACCTAATGGGGTAGATACTAGTCACAGCCCTATTTTATGGGAAATGGGTTAATGAAGTAACCGATACCTTTCTGAAGGTAAGGCACACATTCTGCTTGGGGATTAAATAGACAAGGGAATCCAAAATGTGAATTTTTGTCCTACCCATATTTTACTTTTAAATTCCCTACTGACAGGCAAAAATAATTTTAAAAATAGGGCAATAGAATAAATAGGGCAGTGAAAAAGAAAATAGAGCAATGATGGCTGGATTCATGGCTGGATTGCCAGGGTTGGTGTGCGTGGAGGTGCTTGGCATTATCTCCAGATCATCCTGGCCACTGGTTCACGGATCCGCCCCTGAGAACATCTGTAAGGCAGATGGGTCCCTTTCTCATTGGCCTTTCCGAACCCTTAGGGCTGGTGATGGCTTCTCTGCATCTCCTGTCCCGGCAGGGATACAGACCTGCTGGATGAAATAGAATCTGGGTTTTCACCAGCTCCCAACTTCTGTTAACCTTTATTTTTAAAATTTATTGGCCGAGTTGCGGCTCCTGAGGGGTGGCGTGGGCAGGAGGGAAAGGGATCTCTAACGACCAGTTCCCCAGGCCTCTGACCATTTGCTTCTGCATCTGCTGGCAGGTGCAGGGTTGAAGAGAGGGAGGGGACTGAACCTGAGTCGCTGCTTCTGTGAGGCTGGTGGGGTCCCCGTCGCATTCAGTCAATAGTGTTAGCTGCTACGTGACATCTTTCTGGACAGAACATTAACCGCCGGCGCTTCCAAATGGGCTAAACTTGGCTTCTGTTTTTAAGCCTTTAAACCAGAGCATGGAGAGAGAAAGCCCCTCTAGTGCAGGATATTGACAGCTTATCTAAATTTAGAGGCCATGTGGAGTGTGATTTTGCATATGTCCCTTCCTGCTGCCAGTTGGCACTGCAGAGCTCAGCACAAACCCCGAGCATTTTCCTGTCCCCCGCTTGCATGCACACACCCCCTGTGCGTCCCAGACAGTGTGCTTCGAGCAGGTGACTAAGCAGAGGCAGCACAAGCGCTGTACGGATCGGTTTGAAAATGGCTCCTTTCACAATGCCATGATATCAGGTGGCAGCCCTCTCGCTCTCTGGGAATCTGTGAGGAAATGTCATCTACCCGTCTGTGTTGGCCAACGCCGTCCTCTGCCAAGTCTGTTTAGAGAACGAGCCCCAGAGCTTTCACTGCCACAGCCTTTTACTCGCCTCAAATTCCGAGACAAAAACGTTTGCTGGACCTGACAGGACATGGCCACTAGATGGGGCCAAAGGTCTGCGAAACATTTTTTAGGGGGCGCCTAAATCTGTGATTCTGCCCTTAGCTGAAGAATCCTTGTAGAAGAGAGAGACCTTGATCATAAATCCCACACGCACTAACAGGTTCATAATGCATCCTGGTGACTACATGTTGTATTTTTTTTCTCCCTGAGAAATAAAATTTCTCTTTCAATGGAGAAGGATGTTTCTTAACACCTAACATGTGCTAATGTGAAGTCTCTTTCCTGAGAGGCTGACTAGCTCAGCCTTTAATGTGCACTGACCAAGACATCTGGGCCACGTCTGCAGTGAAATGCGGATTGATAGCTGGAGGGACGGAGAGCACATAAGCCATAGTCTTGGCAGCCTGGAGAGAGAAGGTTATTTTTCCCCTAAAAAATGAACATTTGACTTGTCAAAAACGTTTTCTCATTGATCCACTGAGACAGAATCTGCAGGTTAGAGAGACAAGTTTACAGAAAATCTTTTTCATTTTGGAAGGGCGGTTAAGGGAAAAGCAGAGACTAATTTCTTCTATTTAAAAAGTATTTACCTCTCTGAGAGTGAGGTTAAGAATAAAATATCGGTGGGACCGAAACACAGTTCTTTGTTGCCCAGACGCTTCCCTTTTCACAGCCTTCTGCGTTACCTGGGGTCACCGACATTAAAGAAAAAAAAAAATCTCCCAATGGAGAATCAACAGCAGAATCTATATGAAAACACAGCACAACACATTCACCTACCTCACAATTTATCCTTAATATCAGTCCTTTTCTTAGCAGTGCCTTGCACCAAAGGGGCTGGAGTTCCCTGATTGTCATTCACGTTTTGGTACCTTATTGGTGAACTCTTTACATGTTAATTGTTTATCATGTGCAAAAATGTGAGATTTGGTAAAAGCAAAAACAAAAAAACCCATACTCCTAAAACTTGATTTGATGTTGAGCTAGAATTTCTTCGAAATCTCTGCCTGTCATAGATTTCCAGCTCATTCTCCAATCTGACTTCTTGGAACTGCATCAGGAGGGCAGATGTCCTGTGTGCCCTTTTCACTCTTGTATGCCCAACACCTGGCATTGTGTGTGGCACAAGGTGGGTTCTCAACCCACTTGCTCGATGAAAGAATGGCATAAAGGTCTGGCTGTGGGCCTGGCATGGAGAGAACATTTTGTAGGTGGCACCTTCTGAAACCTGCCTGTTTCAGATGGACCTTTCCAGAGGCGGAGATTTACCTAGAGACCTTGCAAACCTATGATTGGGAAAAGCAGGATAAAAAATCACCCTATTACAAAAATGGGGGGACGAATCTTGCTGCCTTTCAAAGAAATCAAACCAAAAGTCTCAAAATTGAATGTGGCACAGTTATTTTTAAAAGGTATTATTTTTATTCCTGTGTATCAGAAGTACTAACTCTGTCAATATTTTAATTTTCCAGAGTTGGATGGGGTTTGACTGGTTTCCATAGTACTAAACAGTCACCCATATTTAGTTCAGGCCCATGTGGCTATTTGTCAGAGGGGAACCAGTGGTAACATGATAAGGCTCGTGTTCATGTTTAGACCCCATGATAAACAAAGCAGTAACTCTTAATGAGGTGAGAGAAGTGTGTCTTCTCGCATTCACACTTTTGCATGCTTTTGTGTCAAACTTTATATCCAGGAATAGAATAACACGGGGAGCAGATGGATGTAGCTCAGGCTTTGAGTTTCCTTTGATACTTCAAACGGCTTCTTACTTGCAAAGCTTCCCCACCTCCCATCCACCCCCAACCCCCCACCCCAGGGCAGGAGATAGGTCTTTCCCTGCAAGATGAGGTAAATCATGGTCTCTAGTTTTAGGGGTTCTGTTTCCTTGGGCTTCATCCCCACTCAGTGATGTGGAACCACAGGTCAAAACTGAGGGATGTTTTGTCTGCCCCCCAACACCTTGGCCCCTGAAGCTGGCATGTGACCACAGCAGGACCAGGGACTCCTAGGGTTTCGAGTCTAGGGTTATTATGAGCGATCATCTTTGGTGAGTTTCTGAGTTTCTACTTCTGTAGCAGAGGCCGTGGATGCTGGCAGATCTTGTGGTAGGAATGTGTGGTGAAAACCATCCTTGCTGAGGCGACGTCCCCGATTCAAGTGGTCTGAGGACAGGGCTGCTGTTTCCAAAAGCCGAAAAAGAAGTTCAGTCAGCGTTTGGTCAGTAAAGGAGCGAGAGGGATGGAGGCAAGAAGGCATTGCAGGCAGAGGGCCTGGTGTGCTTGTGGAAAGGGGAAGGCACTCAATGAGGCGTGAGTGTGTGTGTGTGTGTGTGTGTGTGTGTGTGCGCACGCGCGTTCGGGCACACACGTGCTTGTGTACCTGTGGATGGGGGAAAGGTGTCTTCAGAGCACTAAGGAGACACTGAGCTGGCCTGAGAGAAAGCCGACGCAGGGAAGGTCTCAAGAGCCAATGCTGAGTTTACATTTGATAAATCATGAATGTTGGGCCATACTGGGCTCTTCCAAAACATGTTTCTCATCACAAAAGTACCTGCGTGTAGCAAAACATGAAAACATTATAAAACGTGCATGTAACGGGGCAGTGTGTTTCAGTTGCTGTCTCAGTGATCTCAAACTTGTTCCAGCTAGTTCCATCCTGGCCCAGAGCAAGGCCTTACTTTCCCTCTGTGGTCACTCTCCAGGGCTCACGTCTCCCCTGATTTGGGGCAAGGCGGCGGCGCGTGGATGTCTAGATACTGGGGGCTTTCCACTGGAGGTAGGTGTGGGCAGAGCTGGTACATGTGGGAGTAGATCAGTGTCACTCCAAGGTGGACATCACAGGGTGACACCCCACCCTGGCCATGGCTGGGCCTCACTGTGGAGCGAAGAGACGGTAACTCAGCTACTCGCAGCTTCCTGCAGCAACCTGGAGTGGCCAGGCTTCTTCTGTGGGACTCAGGGCTCCTGCTGTCACCTTCTCCTGTCCTTGGAGGTGCGTCCTCTATGTCTTCACTCTGTGGGGTGTTTTCTCCTGGTCTTGCTCAGCATTATACCTTTTCTCCGGTTGTGTATGGCAGAATCTTCCTGCCCTGTATTTGGGGCAGAAAACAAAATCATTTTGTTGTGCGTTTTCTTAGAAGTCGAGTATTGCAATATTTTTCTTGTTCTGTTGTGTGTGACTTGTGCCAGGGTATCAGGAAAGGGTTTTGATGAGTCTACCGTGTTTCCCTGAAAATAAGACCTAACTGGATGGTCAGTTCTAATGTGTCTTTTGGAGCAAAAATTAATGTAAGACCTGGTATTAAATTATATTGTGTTGTATTGTATTATATTGTATTGTATTATATTATATTATATTATATTATATTATATTATATTATATTATATTATATTATATCATATTCTACCCAGTCTTATATTATAGTAAAATACGATGGGTATTATATTATATTATATTGTATTATACCTGGTCTTATAGTAAAATAAGACCGGGTCTTATATTAATGTTGGCTCCAAAAAGCGCATTAGAGCTGGTTATCCAGCTAGGTCTTATTTTCGGGGAAACACAGTAGTTAGGGGAAGAAACACATACTGATTAATAATTTGAAATATCCCCACATGTATAATTTAGTAGTGAAAGCCCTTCATAACACCATTCCTTAGAGAAAACCACTGTGTACGTCTGCTGTACATTCTTCCATATCATTCTAGGCATTTAGTGATGTAGGTAAATTATGTCTGTGTCATTTATAGAAAAGGGATCTTATGAAATGGACTCTTCTGCATCTTACGTTTTTCACTTAACACATTTTAGACATCTTTCCAAATAGAGTAGATCAACCTCAGAATCCCTAGGGGGAGGAGGAAGATGGTATTTTGCAGGAGCTGCTCGGGCGACTCTGATAGCTGACCCTTCCCCACCCCCCAGGTGCCGCTGGGTGACCCTCTGCAACCGGTTCCCTCACCCGCCATGTGGTGCTCACGGCGTGGTGCTTGATGACACATCAGCATGCTTAGTGTCCCTTTTTTGATTTTAGAAGTGTTCTCTAACATTTCTTCTTCCCTCCCTCCCTCCCTCCCTCCCTCCCTCCCTCCCTCCCTCCCTCCCTCCCTCCCTCCTTCCCTCTTTTCTTTCTCTTTACAATGTAAAAAAAAACACTGAACGTAAAGAATACCATTAATGAGGAAACATTTTTCTCTACCTTTCCTTTCTGTCGCTAGAACCATAACTGAGCTTTGATCACCCTGAGGGAGGACACCCATTTAAAATGTCCAGAGTCTATCGAGTGTGAGGTACCAATAGGCTTGGTAAGTCTCAAGGAGTAAGTGGAATTTGAAACCTTTGTTTAACTGCTTATTAAGATGGAGTCTCTGTTAATCTCAATTTTCATATTCCCCCTGGGTTTGAGGTTAGAAGATACTATAGATGCCCAGGAGAATTTCAGCACAGAAGCAGGAAACCCACCAAGGTTTGGGAGTACCAGCTCACAGGGGTAGTTTGGCCTCACCTCACGGTTCCAGTGCCAAGAATTCAGATTTGACACCCTCCGTGGCCTGTCCTACTTCCTGATTTCAAGGTGCTTCGGATACAGGACTACAAACCACGGTCAGAAAGGATCTTAACTGCGGGCTCCCAATTCACTGGGGTGGGTATACACAAGGCATTTTTTCACCCCTAGAAGAAACAGAAGGAAGTTTGGGAGGATTCAGTGAGCTTTTCAGAAGTCTATACATGAAGCTGTTTGGAGGAAGAGCCTTCTCTCTGGGGACAGACCCATTCCAACTCTGATGCAGGTACCCATTCAGTCTCTGAAAAAGAAAGCCAGGACTTAACAACAAAGAAACTAACTGAACCTCGTTAGAAGTCAATGCAGTGAGTGGAATTGAGATGGTAGATGAAGCCCCAGCCAATTGGGGGTGGGGATTTGGGCACCTTCGTTCATCAGCTCCAAGTCCAATATTGTTCAGTGATAACCTGAGAGCAGTTCTGCATGCTGATTGGCTGGGGGAGGTTCTCTTCTCCTACAATGAGAAGATAATCAATCATGCTACTGGCTTTTGTCTTGGCGAAGGTATTTAGATTTCAGCCAGCTGGTTAGCTGCCTCAAGGCCACCTGCTTGAGGGGAAAATAAAGAATCAGTCTCTTGCTCTTTGCTAGAAGGGGGAGGTATTGACTTGTGTGATAATTTCAGGTGGATGATTAAATTTGGCCTCTTAGGCTCCAGCTGAAAATTCAATTCAGATGACTGGTGTTTCTTTTCATACATCGTTGAGCAACCCTACGTAGTGCCATGGCTCATGTTGCCGATGCTGATTGTCCCTTCACTGTAACAAAGCACAGAACCCCCAGCCCACTCTCTACTTCCTGTGCCTCCTAGCTACAGGAACCCAAGCAGGATGCACTCTCTGCCGACGCTCACAGGACCACTCGTGTGCTGGCACACTCACAGGCTCGCTTAGGTAACCAAACTGCTCTATCGCAGAGCGTCAGGACAGGGACCATTGCTCTGCTGTGCTTTATAAAATATACCAGTTTCCCTGGTGCAGTCGGTCATGCTTCTGGTGCTGCTCGGCTGAAACATCACACTCTCAGATGCCAAGGGAGTGAACAGGTGCCATGTGAATGAGACAGCCCAAAACGGCAGAATTGTGTTTGACTCCCTCATTCTCCATGTCAAATCCACCAGCATAGCCTGCCATTCTAGCTCCAAAGCATTTCTCCAAACTTCCTGCTTCTCCCCATCTTCACTAATTACTGCCCAGGGAAAGCCTCTGCCATCTCTCACTTGGACCACTGCAGTCACCTCCTAAGTGGCCTTTCTGCTTCCATTTCACCTCCTGAAAACCATTCTCCTCACACCAGTGAGGATACTCTTTTTTTAAAAAAAGCAAAACAAAACAAAACAAAAAAACTCAATTAGGTCACAAAGCTCCCTTTGCTACAAACTCCTCATGGCTGCCCATTAATAATTGGGCCAGAATGAAGCTCTCCAACCGTGTCTGCAGCACTATATGAGATCTGGCCTCTGCCCGACTCTCTGACCCATCTTATCTCCCTCTTCCTCTCCTCCACCCTGCTCTTGGCCACGTCTTGACAACTTCAAGTTCCTTTCCATTTAGAGCCGTTGAAATAGGTATTCCCTGTGCCTGGAATGTTCTTCCCCTCACCAGGGTCTTCACAGGGTGTCGTTTTTATTCTGGTTTGAACTTCTGTGTCAATTCCTCAGAGAATCGCTATGGACTATGCCAACTAAAATGGCCTAGTCCTTCTGTATTATATTGTCCTGTTTTAGCTGTGAATACCACTAACCAGTACCATACATTTCTTTCTTGTTTATTTCCCATCTCCTTTACGGAAACGTAAGATCTATAACAATATGGACTTTGTCTGTTCCGTTCAGAGTATGCCCAGTGCCTAGACTATTGTCAATAGCAGGTGCCCAGGAAGTGGTTCTCTAGTAAATGAATGAGCAAAGCCAAGGAAAGGAACATTCCTGAGGGGTACAGGACCAGGATGCTTTAGGTATGGCACTCTCACAAGTTGGGGATGACGCTGAATGACATTTGCAGGTTTGTTTTTGAACTATAGTCTGAGCTTCCAAGTTATCAGATGTTTTCTGAGGCCTAATGTCTGTGGTGCTGTTAAATGTCCTGAAACAATGACAACCTCTTATCTTGAGGAGGTAGGAGACTGACCTCGTTCTCAGCTGATCTGATCAACTGAAAAGCAAAATGTGCCGTTAATTTTAGGATCCATTATATCTGACATTTTTGTCTTGCTAAAGGTTAGGGTCAGTAAGAGAATTGGAGAAGTTTGCTAACAAATGTATCTTTATTCATGTTTGGAAATTAGTTGGCCCTGGGGACAGTCTGTGTACTCACTCTGATTTGGGGTCTAGGTCTTGTTTTTCCAGGAAGGGCTGATGTCTGTGTCGTGTGCTCAGTGTCTAAAATATCTTCCTCGTGCCTAAACAAAGGGCAGGCATGATTCACACAGGATGAATCCCTGAACCTCACAGACAGGAGAAAAATGTGGAGTCGTGATACTTAAAACATTTCTCAGCCTTAGTTGTCAGTGCGAGGGCCCACTTCAGCACATTTCTGAAATGAACTCTGCGAAGGCTGGGTCAGTGACACCATAAAAAAGAATTTTGTAATTAAAAAGACTTAAAGGGATCACTGGCAAGATGGCCTTCTTATTTTTTTTTAAACCAAGTCACGTAAAGGAGTAAATGTGATAGAAATATTTCCTTACAGCAGTTTTGCCCGTCCGTCAAAGGGAGCCAGGCTGAGGAGAGATGCCATTTGAGAAACTCTAAGGGGAAGGTTTTAGAACTCATCCTTTGCATGAGAAGCTGTTTGTCACCTGGTGAAGGCATCTACATGGTGACTTCAGTGGTCCTTAAAGTCTGATAATCTACGGGAAAGGTAATAGGATTAGGAAATAAGATAACAAATGTATCTTAAAACAGCTCCTTGGGGAAGTCCTACCTTTTATGAACAGCTATAAACCTCACTATTCTAATTTACCAGATGGAGGCTAGCGATTTAAAATATTACAATAAAGGAAAACAATCACCTCCACCAAATCACATAATATCCAATGTACATGTTACTGCATTTGACCCATCTGGGCCTCAGAAATTGGATCTCACTGGCTGTTTAATAAATTAGCCTAAGTACTCCCAAACCAGAGACAGCAAAATGAATGAAGAAGGAGCAAGAGACAGAGCATGTAGATTCCTCTTGGTGGCCTAAGGGGAAGCAGTGATTTCCATGAGCCATCCTGTAAGGACGAGTGGCCAGAGGAGTTGACTTGAATTCAGCCCAGCTCTTGAATGACAGTTAGGGTCCACAATGAGAGATCATCCCGTGGGAGGAGTTTGAAATCAGAAACTTGACTGGTTGTTTCTGATCATTGTTTGGAATTACCAGGACCACACACAGACTCCCAGAGCCAAAATGACCAGGTAACTCTGTGAGGGGACAGAGCGGAAGGTTTAGAGAGTGTGTTAGCTGGAAGGTCGCAGAGAGAGCTTCCAACCTGAACTCCCCCCACCTTTTGTGAACAGGAAACGGAGATCTGAGAGGGTTAAACTGTGTATCAAGTGTCACACAGATAGTCACCACTAAGCGAGGGCTGGTACCGACAGGGATGATTCATAGTCTTTTTAGACAGAATGGAAAATTAGAAAAACAATTTTTTCCCAGTTTTGTTGAGAAATAATTGACATACATCACTGTAAGTTTAAGGAGTATAGCGTGATGTTTTGATTGATCTATGCTGTGAAATAATTATTGCAATAGATTCAGCTAACATCCAGCATCTCATGCAGATACAGTATAAGGAAAAGAAAGAAGAAAAGAAACAAAATTTCTCTCTGTGATGAGAACTCTTAGGGTTTAAAAATGATAGTTAGATGGCACGGATTAGGTGGCAATGCCTTAATCGTACTCGTGCTGTCAGGCTCCAGGGCGTCTTCCATCCTTGTCAAGGGGGTTGCTAACCTTCTCTCCATATAACACACAATTATTGTTTCTCATGCTTAGTAGGTTGTCTCTTAAATGCTGTCTTTCCACTCTGAGGTGGCATAAGTAATGAAGGAGCTACCGTGTCTGAATTTGAACACAGGATCTTCTACTCTTAGCTGTGTGTTCTTGGGTAAATTATTTAACCAATCTGTTCCCTGATATTGGGAAAATATAAATGTGGGCAGTGGTGAGTTTTGGAGCCAATATGTGCAAAGACTGGTCACTTGGCACACGGTAGGTGTTATTCTTATAGTAGAGACATGTTGGTTACTGGTCCAGAGAGTGAGCGCGGGAGTAAGCCTGGCAGGCATGGAATCCAGACCCCCCGCCCCCCGCCCCTTCTTAGTCCTGGTATTTTAGAAGCTCTGTAAGCCTCGAGTCCTTCCCTTTTAAAATGGGGAAAACAAAAATCCCTAAGAGCTATTGTGGAGGTTTAATGATATAATTAATGTGTTGTGTTTGGTAGTGCATTCATTACATGTTAGAAAGTTTGATGAACATTGGCCATTATTATAATTACCTTTAAATTTTGCCATAGAGGAAATAGGGCAGAAGTTAGACTTTTTCTATAAAGGGTCAAATAGTTAATAATTTAGGGTTTGCAGGCCACAGGACCTCTGTTGTAACTACTCAACTCTGCCAGTGCAGCAGGAAAGCAGCCATAGACAATATGTAATTGAATGAGTGTGGGCTGTGTTCCAATAAAACTTTATTTACAAAAACAGGCTGTGGGCCAGACATGCACCTGTGGGTCATAGTTTGTCAATCCCTGATGCAGGGCAACTGAGGACTCCTGCTCTGTGGCTTCTGGAAGAAGGCCTCCTGTTGATAGAGGTAAAGAGGATAGGTATCTTTTCTTCATGGGAAAAAGAACTAAATAAGTCACCTGTAGGCACATGTTTTCTATCTTTAGAATCTGTTCCTGGTGGAATTTACTAATAGTAGGGCAAGAGCGTCTTTTTCATTTTCACCCCTTAACCACAGCTTGCTTTCTCCCACAAGACACGACCAGTCAGGTTTCCAAAGAGACAGAGAGCCTACGAGTCACTAGCAGTCAGATGTACAATACACTCAGTTCTTATGCTGTCCTTGAATTTCATTTCATGATGTTAGCATACAACGTAATGGCTATTTGCAAGTGCTGTGTGGTTCTGATATTGACACAATTTGCTGTTTCCCTTATTACAAATGCTAGGGATTTTCAATTATTCTTTCCCCTGCGTTTGGGATACCAGGTGGTTACGCCTTTGATTCGATTCCTAAGACCCTGCATGAGGAGACGGGCCGAGAGACAACGAATTTGGGGCCTTTGGCACTGCCTGGTGATCTTTTTTCTGTTGTTCAAGAACCTGCCACACAGAAGGCCCACTTCTGGAAATGATTAAAGCTGTCGCTTTGCTCCAGAGTGGAGGCATAATCTTATTAATCGGGTACCAGAGTACATTTTGCAGGCAGAGGAAAGAGAACTATAATCGTAGCCACTTTCACATACAGTATTGAGACAATTTATTTCCTGCTCACTGATCTAGGCTCTGCGACTGCAGAAAAGAAGCACCTTGGGCAGCCATAAAAATGAAGGAGTGAACACTGATAAATAGACACTCAGATGCTTTATAGAAAGCATGGTGATTGACAATAATAGTCTAAACGGTAGTGAGCTAATCGTTAGGGTGAGGCTCTAAGACTTGTCAGCAGCAATGATGCAGGGTTCAGTGTTCCCCTCAGAGCACATGTGCAGAGAAAGCTATTTAGGGGGAAAAGGATCAGGTCTTGTGGCCTCAGCAGAAATCTGTGACCAATTTCCCCTGGTTAGAGTGGGGGAGGACAGTTAAAAAGCACCACAATAGTTAGTAAAAAAGGAAGTTCTCTATCCTATTGCTGGTAGTAAATCTTCATATTACTTTAGGACCTTCATAGCCAGGCACTGATAAATAACTTTCCCAGGATCCTCCTTACTATAAACTTTGGCTCTCTGAGGGGGCAAGGAATTTGTCGTCTTTAATCAGGGTTCTGGAGACTTAGTAGGATATTACCTTGACAGTTGTCAGTTATGGGAAACTTTTTATTTTAATGATGTGAACAGTGTTTCTGTAAACATTAAAGTACACTTACTTTCTCAGACATGATTTTATTTTGTTCTAGCTAGACAATAGAGTCGACCTTCCTTCAAAATGAACTCATTTCATGTTCCATTTCTTTAGTGTGCTACTTTCTGATTTCTGAGCTAACATTTAATTGTGCAGTCATGAATAAAGCTGAGTGCCCCACAGCCGACAGGTGGGACTAGACTGAGGTGAGACAGAGGGGGGCAGACCATGTGGGAGTTCAGTGAAAATGTTGTAAGACCTTCCTCAGTCATGTCAGATGTATCCAAAAAGTCTGAAGGATTAAGAGTCAATATAATCTATGTGACTCGGCAAAAAGGTGGGATTGGATTGAATAGTGATTTCCATGGTGTGGTAGTCAAGGAAGCTGTATTTTAGGTATTTCAGGAGAAAATAGGTGGTGAGGTAATGAAGAGTTGGCTGCTGAAGACAGGATGAAAATAAAGCCCGGTTTGCAGGCAGGAGCAAGGCCGAGTCATGAGGAGAGCATGAGGAGGAATGATGCCCCCAGCTGTCTTGCTGGGGTCTGGCAAGGACCTGGAAGAGGGGCTGGAACCCTTACCTCCTCATAGCCAGCCTGGGCGGGGGGGTTGCCACAAAAAAGCAACATGAGCGTATTTGATGAGAGAAGGAAAGGACCAGTGGAGGCAAGGTGGAGGAAGCTAGAGAGGCCCTTGGTTTTTGAGAAAAAGAGGAGACCTCTCTTCTTTTTAGGCTGTAAGGGAAAACCAAAAGGTAGGTGAGGAGACAAGGGAGGCAGACGAGGACCGCTACCAGGTGTCATGCTGCTCTGCAGGGACCACATTAATAGTAAATGGAAATGCTCTCTGTACACACATGCGTGCATGCACACACACACACACACAGCACACACACACACAGCATGCTAACACACGATAGTGAACAGTAGACAGAAATTTAATAATTCTTTTGGGCTGATTCTTTTCAGGAAGTTAATCTGAGAATGATTGCTAGGACTAGGGAGAGAAAATTGTTTCCATTTTCCTGTGTAAGTCTGTCTTACGTTCAGGACTATGCAATTGTTTGATGCAATTCTTTGCCTACACAATACAGATTATGGCGGAGCTAGCAATATTCACAGGGACATGAGATCACGCTCTTTCCACCCTGTCTCCCTCCCTTTCTTTCTCTTACAAACAGATTTCTAAATGTTCAGTATATCCCAAGACTAGGATCTATAAAGTAGCCTTAACAATTTTACCAGAACTGTTAGGTTGGTGCAAAAGTAATTGTGGTTTTTGCATTTATTTTTAACCTTTTAAACCACAATTACTTTTGCACCAACCTACTACTAACCACTATAAGATATCTCTTGAAAGTGGAACAGTACAAATAATAAAAAATCTGCCAATTCTGTATTCCAGTCATGTTTGGGGGACTCACAGGATGGCATGTACATTTTGTAAATTTTCTTCCAATGTTATTTTGATTTAGCCTGTTATGAAATGCTAGGGGAAGAATAATGGGTGCGTTACAGTCACCATACAAAAGGACCCAGAATCCTTTGGTTTCACATTGATTATGATGACAAGTCTTCATTCCTGCTCCGATGGCTACTCTCATCTGCAGTTCAGGGCTGAGAGCTAATAGCCAAGGTGATGCTCTTCTTGGGTCTGTCATCTCAGGAGAAGCCAGAGGTCCCAGCAAGGGACAGGAAGTGCATGTTTATCCGAAGTCCCGACACCCAGAGAGCTCACATGAGCAGAGTGGCTTTCTAATAGTGCTGGCCAGTGATGAGCAACTTTCATAATTGTCACCCGAGGCTGGGAATTATCCTGAGCTGCTGTCTGGATTATCAAAGAGCGATTCCTTTTGGTTCAGTCTTAGTATTCGATTTCTTTCATTTGATTTTCTAATTTGCTGAAAATGGATAGAGTACGGTTTATGAAACCTTAGCCAGAATATTTGATTAGCGGGGGCACTGAAGTTCTAGGCATCTTGTATGAAGAGGGACAAAGGGAAAGAAAATCCTGCCATAATCTTTTTTCTGGCAGAGGCCACAGGGATGGTGAGAGAGAAAGTCCCTTCTTTAATGTAAAGCAGCTTGTTGTGAAGGGAGAAAGGAAGTGTCTTGTCTACCTGCCTAACTACCTGAGTTGAATCACACACAAAAATAACACCCACCAAAGGGTAGAATTCTAACACCTGACCGCTCCTGGAGACCCCACAGCTGGGAAGCTGCTTCTGCGTCTAATTGCCCACTGAAAGCCGGGTGGGAGCCCAGGCTCCGCAGGAGGCCCTGCCCTACCTGCCTGAATGATTAGGCGGGATGCACCTTCCTTTTAATCATAGGCTCAGCCCTCTCTTCTGTTAGTTATTTTCCTTGCTCACCTCCGGACACTTCAACACATCCACTGGAAACATCATCACAGGAGAACTCGGCTTTGACAGAAACCTCTCTGAAATTATTTTTTTTCCTGTTCTGGCTTGCACTTGAATAATTCTCCATCAACAGCACGTCTGATTGAGTTGGCATCACAAACCCTTCTGTATGCTATTTTTTTTTTCTTCAAGAAATATTAAAGTCTGAATAAAATTGGAATAGCTGCCTGGTAATGATCTCATTATATATAAATACAGAAGAGCTGGCAGGGGAGATAATGACTGTAAGGCTCAGGTATGCAGCGCGGACCTATTATCTTCCAAGGAGCCAGCCCCCTCTCCACCCTCCTCCGCGGCTCCCACACACCGTCCCTTTTGTTTTAAGGTTCAAGCTGCTAAAATGAGTGGCTGATTGAAGTTGGGAATCGGGTTTTTTTCTTCCCCCCCTTCATGACATATGTTAGGAGATCAAAGGAACCTGGGCGGTGTATTTACTCTTCATTTGGGAGTTTCACTTGTTCTGATTGATTGGAAAGACAAAAAGGCAGAAGGAGAGACACTTGGTGCTGGCTGAAAACCATATCCATTCTCAATGTGAGGTTTCCTCGTTTGGGAGGATAATTGTGATGAGGCAGTTCTGGGTATAGACGCTACTAAAAGATTTTTAAAAATAACAGGCAGGCCTGCCACCCAGTTTGAGTTCTCATACAGCAAAAGAACAAACACAGATGGCAGCAGTAGGGGTGGGGGCTGGGATGGGAAAGACCCTCCTAATGTGGGCGTTTACTAGTTATTAGCCCCAGTCGTGTTTTCTGGTTGCCAAGGCGTAAGCAGATGAGTTTAACACATCACGGAAAGGGCCGCCTATAGGGTCAGATTCCCAATATGGGCAAAGCAACACTTCAAAATTGTACTCCCTGTGATGAGCATCACAAAAAGAAATTGAGTAGGAGAGAGGACGGACTGCATTGCTCTACTCGTCCCTGTTAGGTTCTGGGGGCATTTATCTAGAAGGAGATTGCCATCTGCCACCTTAGACCCAAAAGAGAGGTGGCACGGAGGAAGAGTACTTGCTGCTTCCATTGGCGTAGGGTTACAAGGCCGATTTTCCCCTTCTGGTGCTCATAGCGGGCAGTCTCAGGATACAAAATAACATTGTAAGCGTGATTCTTTGGCCAAAGGATGGAATGAGTGTCAAAAATATTTTGCCCAGAGTTAAAAGTCTCTCAGACAGTGTACGTGGTAAGCTGTTGAGCAATGGTAATAAATTCCTATTGGCACAGAGAGAGAGAATTATGGCCATAAAATCTAAAGAAGACAGGGTGAGTCAGACTAGACAGGGGCCTGTGTGGCCTGAGGGGAGCCCCTGGTATCAGGTGGGACCATACCCAACATGGGGATGATCAGGACAAATGTCTTGGAGCCACACTGTACACACACTGCTTGACACACTGCCAAGTTTTTCCTTAGTTTGTTATGTGTTGACATTTGCAATGTCTTAGCTCCAGGGAAAGAATCTTTTTTCTTTCCTTCTGGTGTGGCAGGTACTGTTGGGATCTGGGAGAATGTTTCCCCCACTTGTGCTCTCACTTTCTTGGGTGATGGTAATTGAATGTGAATTTAATTGTTTGCTGAAATTGGGTGCTAGAACCCCACCTTCTTCAGTTTTCCCCCATTGCTTGTGGGAGAATCTAAGAGAAATCTCTAGTAATTGTATGTTCCTGTGATACCCAGTTATATCTCAGGATGCCTCCATTTTTATGATAATGATGATGATTATGCTGATAAACTACTGCTCTCAGGATTTACTGTGAAGCAGGCACTGCATTACATGCCTTACACACTTTATCACATTTGACCCTCACAACTCTGGGAGGTGGATACGATTATGTCATTTTACAGAGGACATCAGAGATCATAGCCTGGTGTCTAATGGGAGAAGGATTAGTTTGTGGCCACAAATATTTGGAGGCTATGGAGGCAGGAGAGATTATTTATATATTCAAGAAGTCTCTGAAGGAATCCCTTATTTCCTCAACCCGTTTGCATTTATTTAATTAGTTTTAATGGTGACTTCAGTATTCAGCCTCCATTGTTCAGGAAACCACAGGAGAATAAGTCACAATTCCTGCCTACAAGCCGCCTCTAATTTAGTAGGCGGATTAAGAGTAGAACATGAAAATAACACCACAAGGAACCAATTTGGGTTTGGCCTCTCATCTACTATTCACCTTTCTGGGCCCAAGCTTCTTTTTAAAAATGAAATGATTAGACTAGATCAGAAGTCTGCAAACTTTTCTATAAAGGGCCAGATGTAAATATTTTAGGCTTTTTGGGCCATATGGTCTCTGTGGTGACTACGCAACGCTGCTGTCGTAAAAGGAGCTGTAGACAGTCTGTAACAAATGGGCAGGACTGGGTTCAGATCAGATTTTATTTACAAGAACACTTGGAAATAAAAATCAAGTGGGCTGGATTTAGCCCATTGCTGACCCCTGGGCTAGCTGATGGCATAGTCCCTTCCTGACCAGAAAGTGCTGTCGATTCTTCACATTCCATGTTGATTTCAGCCTTGGAGTGTGGAGACATTTCCTTAGCTTTTCTCTTCTTGAGGAGGAGTATATTAAAAATGGCAATAGAAGTGGTCCTGGAGAGGCTCCAGGAGGGAGTCCCCACCATGTTCTGATTGAAATCACAATGGGAGGAAGCCATTAAGAAAGGTGGGGGAAAAGGTCCCATTAATCAGAGATGGGTACTGCTGTTTCAGCTGGAGATCTGCCGATTAGCCCAGCAGGAAGAGACAAGATGGGGTAGGCTGGAAACATGGCTTTCACAAAGGCAGGATGCTGAAGAATTCTCTGTAGAACAAAAGTTTTAAGCAATTCCTTAGAATCTAAGGCATAGTCAATAATGATCTTTGTTTTTTTGGGAAACACAATCTAACCTAGCAATCTACCAATCTAACACAGTCCCACAATCATAATAGTCAAACACAATTTAAATATAGATTTGATTTTTTTGTTGAAGAAATATATATATTTTCATTTGAAAACTCTCCCATTTATTATTTCCATATCTTTGAATACCTGGATTTTCCAAGACATTAAAACAAATGTACAATTGCCAGACTCTTCCTGTTGCAACTGACAGAAACAACGTGCTCAAATTGACTTAAAAATGGGAATATATGGGCTTAGAACACAGCACAGTCCAGGGGAATGCCGGCTTCTTTGGCGGGGAGGAATATCAAAGGAGGCCATTCATTTCTTGTCTCTTTCATTTCTGCCTTCATCTATGCATCAGCTTCATCTTTAGGCTAATTCCTTCCTGGGTAGCAGGATGTTATCCCAAGATTCACCTTCTTATAAGATCAAATGCAGCAAAGGAAAGAGAGTTGCTTTTTTTCAAAGGCCATAGTGTAGTCTCCTCATGTCTCCTTGTCCCTGATTGGGTTAATGGCCCATTCCTAAACCAATGTCTGTGGCCTCAGCCAGTTAGGAGTTAGGGCCCACAACATGGCTAAGAATGGCGGAGGGACGTTCCCCCAAGGAGAGTTGAATTGCATTTATCAGGAAGAGGCGGATGGTTGTTGGGTAACAAATAGCAGATGCCCAGTGAAATGATACGTTATAATTTTCAAAACACTTTTATGGAAATGGTCTCATTTGATTTTACAACAATTCTATGCACGATGTTTGTCAGCTCTTATTATTTCCATTTTCAGATGAGAACAGTAGGGCTCAAGTCATATGACTGGTTCAAATTCACATAGTTGGTGAAATAATTGCATTAACTTTTCTGTCCTAGTGACGTGAGGTCTGACTACTACACAACAGAGCTGTGACCTGTCCTGCTTTGGACTGGATGTCTATTAATGACATCTAAAATCGAATGTGCGTTCTGGACAGCTGTATGACACAGGCTTACACTGATTGTATGGCAGAGTAAGAGCCTCACTGATTTTTCACATAGTTGCTGGTAAAATGTAATACACCTAAAATGGCTTTTTGAACTTAAGTGCAGGGCTCCCCTTATTCCCTTGATATTTTGTATTAAATTTCTGCCATCGCTCCAGCCTGGCAAAAACTTGGGAGTTGTGTGGAATTCAAAATATTAGCTATCTCTCCCAGCTTTGTGTCATCTTCAAGTTTAAGAAATATACCTTACTGTTTCACCTATTAAGTAATTGCTAAAAAGGTTGAACAGTAAGATATATGTCATAGTGATTAATTACTGATTTTAATCTGGAATGTGATTACCTTTGGCTCGGTTCAATGTTTTTATGACTGATATGGATGGAGGCTAAACTGATGTATTTAAAATGTGAATCACTTCACAGATGGAAAATGTTTTGTCATTTGACCTCTTGTCTCATATTTCTCATATGAGCAACATTTTGACTGAGAACATCACTTTTTGAAATGAAAGCCAAATGATTGGCCCGGCGTCAATAGTAACTATGATTTTGTGAAACCCCAATATCATTTATTTTGGGTAAGTTTATGGCTACCCAGTTAATGTTAAATTCCTGCAATGAAAATAATGAGATAATCAAAGTGGTCATCTAGCATCACAGTCTCTGAATTTGGTACAAATAGTATGGGTTTCCACAGCGACTTAATTTTCTCTTTCAGGTCAGACAATTGAAATTCTACTACTCAAATGTAAGGGACCCAAGGATTTGGCCTGAAATATCTGGGACTAAAGCTTCTCAGGCAGGAGAGTGGTGGTGGGTTTTAGAGTCCTCTGCTTGTAAGAATGGCCATGAGGCCTTTTACACACACTTTTACTCCCCTTGTATAGCTTGGCTTTGGATGTAGTTAAAAAAAACAACACAAAAAAAAACACCTATAAAGGAGGATGAAAGATTTTATATTAGAATCAAGTATTATTACAGCTTAAACAGATTGAGAAATGTCACTGGATCACTCAGTTTCTCTACGGAGACTCCTTTTAGGGTTGGGTTCAGTCCTGGAGCAGGGAGGCGTGTGTCTTTAGCCCCGTTTTAGGGGAAGGGGTGCGGAGGGGCCCATGCTGCTTTCTCTCTGAGAACCACTCCCACTGGCAAAAGCCTTTGCAGCTTCTCTCTGTCCTGGGTGGTCTTCTCTACAATGACCTGAGCACAGCTGTTCTGGCTCTGCCTGCTTCTACCGTCTCCACTCCCTCTCCCCCACCTTTAGATCTTGTAGAAACACCACCATTACACAGGTATTTCATACAAGAAACTTTGCCTTCAAACTAATGACTAGGTTTCAGAGAAAATGAATGAAAGCTATTCTTTTCTTCCCTTTCCCATTAAGTGATTAGCCATATGATCTGGAAAATACTGTTTCTGTTTAAATGGAGACATATTTAGGGAGCAAACCTTCATCTTTTCTCAAGTGCACTCAGACTACAAGAAAACAGCCCTTGTCCTCTTGTTTGGTGCAAGGACCCCCCCCCCCCCCCAGTGCTGCTCCTGGGCCCCCTTCTTCATGACACTCCTTCCTTAGCTACAAGAACAGGTTATCAAGATGATGATAAGCGAGAAAATGTTCCTGCCTTGTTTTCAACCGCAGCCACGTGTGCTGCTTCAAGGAGGTTAAGTGCTGGTGTGAACCTGTGCCTCCCCCGCCAGCCAAGCCGCCGGAAGCCAGGCTGCTCCGCGGCCCCTCCACAGGAGCTCGGTGGTGCAAGGGATTGAGGCTCCTCAGCCGCCCCAGCAGCTGCTGACCTGCACGTGGAAACTCAATCCTCTTGAAGTAATTCCTCAGCTTATGGCAAGCTTCTTGCAGTGAATTCTGAGTTTGACGCCTCCCATGCCCAGCAGCATAATGGCCGGCTCACTGACTTGCACAGACGCCAGGCCTGGGCTCTGGTGTGGGGAGCATTGTATCGCAGGAAGTATTTCTACGACCAGGACTTCTGTGGGCTCATTAGAAGATTTCTAGCTATTTCCGGGACACCATGATCAATCTTCTTTCTCTTCTAAGGTCTTCTAGATCCCACATGACTTGGGGACTGTCTGGGCCACCCCTCGGCTGCCAGTGGCCTGGATTCATATGAACCTCAGGGGAGCAAAACCGTGCTTCCCTCTTCTCTTGGGTGGAGCAGCTCTTGTTGCTGAGAGAGGCGCTTTGGTGCTAAGGTTGGAGACTGAACTAATTGTGGGGGAGGATGAGGCGTTACCATGTGACAGGGTAACTCTGTCACCTCCGACAAGCTGGTGGACATGCACCTCATCACTGGCCCCAGCAGATGTGGTCCCAGGCTTGGAGAAATTTCTCTCAATGCAGGAAAGTTGCCCAGAGATTCTGAAATCACCATTTGCCTTCATGACCTTTTCAATCATTGTTCTCAAGCAGTTAGAATTTTCCCTTCCTTCCCTTCCTCACCTCCAAAGCTGCTCCTGTCCCCAATGGCCGGAAGTCCGCAGTGTTGGTTGCAGATGCTGCTGTGACAGTCCCCTGCCTCCTCACTGGGATGGCTTTGTGGTGAGAGGATTTCAGAACTTGTTTCCTGAAGCTTCAGCTCCCAGTTCCAGGATGTGTCTTGGCAAGTGCAAAATTCAATAGTCATCGAACACGATAATCTTTGATGCCCTGTAGAAGCACTTTTTTATGCATTCGTTTCTTCAGGAGGTAAGAAATAAAGCTGTTCCATTCTAGGCATAAATTAGCATTTATAACAATGCAGTGCAAAAAATGTAATTTAAATAGAACTGATTAGAATTTTGATAGGGCAGCTAGGATCCTCTAAACAAATGCTGATCAGGTAATGAGTGGAACAAGTCATTTATTTTAGTGGTGCAGCTATCTGTTCAATGATTGGGTCACAGTTTCCCAAACATATACGGTGACTGTTCATTAATTATTCACTTCTGGCTCAGTAATTGTCCAATTTGACTGCAAACCATGGGCTGATAGGCAAAGCCACCGAAGACAGTAGAGGGAAAAAGTAACAACCTAGATAAAAGTATATTTTCTTTTTGTAATAACATTCCCTTATTCAAGGACTCAGAGAAAGGGGAGCTATTGTTAGACTTTGGCCTTGGTCTTGTGTTTGTGCAGTGGACTAAATTGCTTGCCATTTGTTAAGCAGGGACATTTAAGCTCCAGAGTGCCGAGCTTTGCAAATGAGGCTGTGCAGTTGGCACGCAGCCTGCCTTCGTGGGTCTAGCTTCACCTCTGGGTCAGTTTGCAGCGTGTTGTAAGTGGGACAGATGCGCTTCGGAATGCTATCACCTGAATCGCACGTTCTTCTTCAGGTGCATCCGCTTGGAAAATGTTCTGAATCAATCTGAAAAGTTCACTGACAGAATTTTTCTCCTTTGATATTTTGGAGGTTTTGCTTTTATTAAGAAGACGAAAATGTTTCTCTCTTATTTCGTGAGGTAGTGCAACTCCCATCCACGAAATTCCTGATCTGCTCTCCTAGTGTATCGTTAAATTCAGTGTTCTGTTTTGCTTACTGGTTTTCTTTATTGGTAACAAAAATTGGTTTATCAACCCTGTTGTCTTGATAGACTCTTGATACTGGGATGTCACTTTTTAGAATTAGAAGATTAATTCTAGATTAGAAATTAAATCCCTAGAAAGATAATAAGTTAAACATTTCCCCCCCACTGAGGAAAAAGCGTTGTTTTAAAGGAAGACTCATTGGTTTAGTATAGTTTTAATGTTGCCCTCCTTGCCGTCTGCGTGTGTGTGTGTGTGTGTGTGTGTGTGTGTGTGTCTGTGTGCAGAGTTTCCCGGGATATGGCTGTGCAAAGTAAATAAGTAAATCCTGCTTTGAATGAGCACCTAATATCTCAGGCAGGTGAGAGGACAGGGCCGGTGTGGTTCTGTGGCCTGCTGGGTAATGCTTGGCATAGCAACTTGTGTGAATGGCACTTACCTTTATTTATGCTGCTGCCAGGAAAGAGAACACCTTCCGATCTTCGGGTAATGGCTGCGTACAAAGCACGCATCCCAGTGGAGGCATCACATTGCTCGTCATTACTGAATTAATAACGCCGGGGACTAGGTAAGGCCCACACGCAGGCCGTGGAGTGACAAGCGCGTGCAGGGAATTTCCTTCGTGCTGGAAAACAAGGGCAAGTATCTCCGGGGAGAGTCTTTGTTGCCCAAACTTACTGTCCCAATGGGGAAGAAAAAGTGAAAGTTTGGCATTGCTGGAGGAATTTGTAACAGCCTGGCTCTGTGCTTGCAAAATTCGACCATCATTTGAATACCCATTTCTTCTTTTTAAAAACATTTTATTTTATTTATTTATTATTTTATTTTTTTAAATTAAAGTTTTTGGGGTGACAATATTTAGTAAAGTTACGTAGATTTCTGTATTACATCATCTCTATATATCACACTGTGTGTTCACCACCCGGAGTCAGTTCTCTTTCCATCACCATATATTTGATATCCTAAATACCTATTTCTTCTAACAGATGTTAGGCTATTTTGCAGCTGAATAAACTAAGGCAACTCACAAAATAATTCTGAGGCCCAGGAGAAATAAGAACTAATTGTCCACCTCAAAGCAATTTTAAATTGCTTAGGCCTGTCCATATCCCTACGCTTCTTTTAAAAAACAAAGTAAAAAGGAATTAGATACACTATTAGAGATGGCTTATATTCTCTACAGTGATGATTTTGGTTCTAATGAATTATGCTATTCAGAAATATGCTAAGAGAATTCACCACCTTGAAACAAACAAATGGCAAATGGATAAAATATTGTGTTTGGGGTAATTTATTTTTTCCGGCTATGTTAACTTGTGAGCAATTAACTCGATTATTTCCCTAATGTGAACACTGACTCTATTCATACTAAAACAATTAATTGGACAATTGTTCTGGGGTGAGCACTTAATTTATTATTTTTTTCTTCTCATGTCACCTCCCCTTCCGCATATGCCTGCCTCTCTCTGTGAGAGCAATTTCAACAGCGTAATATCTATGCAAAGATCATAAGCTCTCAAAAATTGTCGCAAGGAACTAGACACATTTATTCTCAGCAGATCTCCACCTATCTCTGGATTTTTAGGTTGTGCTTGCTTACGATCACTGAATGCCGTGTTCTAATGTCTCTATTATTTTGTTGGGCACATTACAGCTGATTGTTTCTCGCAGCAGACTTCAGCCACCCCTGTGAGACCTCCACAGCTTACCTTATCATAATATTGGAAAGCAATTTCTCTTGACTGCTGTGAACCAAGGCCAGAAATCCAGAATGCTGCCACAGTCATTAAGTGATTTCCAATTAGTTAATTGGTTTCACAGGCTGCTTCGTTCTAAACTGCACCTTAAATGAAAAGCAGAACCATCCATTTTTGAAAGAGCAAACACCCTGGGCCCTTTGGCTTTTAAAATCTTAAAGCAGAACAGATTTTGGAAGACATTCCTCTCAAAACACCAGTCATGCAGAACCTAAAATGTTGTTATTATTATTACAGAAAAGGATGGAATCTCTCTCCTGGCTCTCCCCAATTGTCTAGAGTTTATTCTGCCCACTTTAACTAAGAATCAAAGGAAGTGAGGTAGATGACCACAGAACGGCATTGAGCGTGGAGGGTTTCTAGATCCACACTGATTGTTCTCGAGGAAGGTCCCTGAGCTTCTGTGTTGGGTTGGGGGCTGTATCTGCTGGCCACTCTGGGATGCTCTATTAACCTTACTGAGCAGGAGGGCGACGTCCTGAGACTGGTTCTTTAAGAAGCTGCTTTTTGGAAAGGGAATTGTATGTGATTGTGTATATGGACTGGCAAAAGGAATGGGGGAAGGACGGCGAGAGGTTGGTCTAGAGCTTCCCTAGTCAGTAGGTGTGTTGTTAAAAGTGGGGTTGGAGCATAAACATGGTTTTTGAGCAATAACTGGTTTACACAATAGGATAAATCTTTACCCAATAGGGTTGGTAAGGTAATAATTACCCAGTAAGGCAAATCAGTCATCTATTTTCCCTGATAGAGAAAACTTAGCTTTAATAGTAAACAGAACATACAAAAAATGAATGCAAATTTTCCTCTCTATTTGACAAAGATGCAATCCATCAAAAAAGAAGCATCAGAGTATAGTGGTTAAAAGCATGGACTCTGGAGACAAACTACCTGGGTGGAAATCCTGACAGTCACTTTCCAGTTGTGTGACTTTGGATAAGTGACTTGATGTCTCTGTGCCTCAGTCTCCTGGGAAATGGGGGACAGAAAGAATCTCATCTTCCCTGGGGTGTTATGAAGAGTAAACAGATTTATTCTTTGTACATTCCTTAGAACCAGACCTGATACATAGTTTGCTAAATAAACCGAATTTTATATTATGCTATATTTTGAAAGATTTGCCTTTTGTTCTCTGTGTTGAAAAAGCCATCTCCTCTTATAGTTAGTTAATTACCTATGAGAACCAATGCTTAGAGGAGGGCAACAGGTGAGATGCTGGCAGTCCACTCAGTCGGTCAGTCCATCCGTCAGTCAACTGTGTTTCCTGCCATCTGCACTTTAGGACCATTTCTTTCCCCCAAGGTCACTCAGCCTGATCTTTTTGTTAAAGAGCACTGTTTATATTGGAGAAGTAGAGAAGTACGTAGATTAAATTGGAAGGGTAGAGGAGGCAGTGGTTGAGTCGGAAAGAGGCAAAGAACTTCATAGTGTGTGTGTAGTGTGTGTGTGTGTGTGTGAGTGTGTGTGTGTGCGCATGTGTGTGTAAGGGAGAGATGCCCAGAAAAAGACAGAGAGTCCAAGAAAGACAGAGACAGAGACAGAGAGAGAGGGCAGTCGGGTAGCAACAGAAAATCTTCGATGTGGGAGAATGTGCATGGGAAAGTCAGCACACTGCTGAGAAGAGAAACAGAGGTGGGAAGAATAAGGGAACGTGAGGACAGAAACCCCAGACTGACGCTGGTGCTTTCCTGTCTGCTTCAGAAGCAGTTGGCTCATCATTTCAGCAGCCTGGGGTCCTTCAGTAATGACTTGATGTATTAAAGTTTAAAACCAAAGTAGATGTGTTTATAGACCAGCACCCGTACTGAACAGTACCAAGCTGCCGAAGTTGGGCTCCCAGTTGTCCTGGAGCTCTGGCTGTGCTGTCGTAGATGGTTCTGGTGTTTGTTCATGTGGGTCACTCTGCAGCCACCCGTCTTCTGTGACATTTCCCTGCCTGAGGGTAGCACTCTTAGGTGCTGTGCTGGTGGGCATGCGGAATGCCATTTACAGGCACATATATCCAGGCCTTGATAGTAACTGTTAGAAATTTGTCTATTTTTTGGGTGAAGTTTTAAAATTTCTATTTATAAGTTTTCTTATGCAGCACATCCATTCCAGTTGAAACCATGGTTTGAGAAATACTAAGTATGAAATCTCATACGGGATTTTCAAGATTGTATGCTTTGGAAATAAAAGGGTTTCAGGGATGACGCGTCCCCTTGCCGCCTTTCCTGGAAGCCCCTCCGTTTCTTACCACCTAGTCATTTCCAAGAGGGAGACTCTTTTATTCCAGCTTTATGGAGTAGAACGCACTATTTTCTACTGATATATTTTAGAACAGGAGCTGCTCTTTCAAGTTTTTAATCAGTATAAAGGAAAGAAGGCATCAAAGGGAATGCTGCGTGGTTCTATCTAAAGAGAGTAATGTATTTTTCTTGTAATGAAGTTTGTTGATAGATGATTTCTATGGTCCATGAAGCTAGTTAGGGCTCAATAAATATTGAATCAATCAGCCAGATGACCTCTCCCTGCCCTTGAGGAACTTAGGATCTACCGAAACAAGATGAGTATCACGTATCTTTTAACATTCGTTTGCCTTCTGTTTATGGGAAATAAAATCCCAAGAATTCCCATCCTGATAGCCTGAAGAGGTTTGGGCTGTTGTACGCTTAAATTCATTTGCAAGCCAATCAGAAGAGTTGGTTGGCGTGATTGCCTCAGCAATAACAATGCTTGTGAAATGGCTCCTTTATAAAAAAGAGTTAAGTGCTAAAATAATGCTGGAGCAGAAGCAGTATGGCTGCTGCTGCGATGGTCCGAAGGTGTGTCCTCTGTCTCCTGAGGGTCAGGAGCAGGGAGCCAGGATGCCAGGACAACACCGCGCCATCTGTTAATCACAGGATGTAAAGCCACAATTCAATTACATGGGATTCCATGCTAATATCTCCCTTGTCCAGTGGCTTTTCCATTTCAGAAGGCAGCAGGATTCCGCCGTATAGTCAGTGCATGTCTAAAAGCCTGATTAAATGTGTTGTGGCACATGTGGAATATTATTTGTATTGAGAGAAGAGCATCTTGGGAGACTGGAGATGCATTAAACCCTCACGCGGACAGGTGATCTTTTACTTCCAGAGACACTGCATAGGGCCGTTTGGGCTCTAGTGGCCCTGGCTAAGCTCTTGGCTTCTTCCCGACCTGCAGTAAACCTGCTCTCTGGCTCAAGACGCATTAGAAATAAACAAAATGCACTTCTTTGAATCGATACCAGGCATTAAGCAGCCCCTGGGCTGTATGTCAGGTCTCTGATAAGAGTGGTTATCCTCTGCTTGCACTGGGGGTTGGGCTACAGGAAATTTAAAACCAAATGGGCTAGAAGTGTAACCCCCGGATGCACTTAGCCTTGAGAATGTTGCTTGGCCCTCCAGCCTTCAGGAAGCGCCTGAGCCAGTGGGAGGGAAGGTAATGCTCTCAGCGTTTTGTCCCTTCTCACTGTTCTGCCTCTTACCTTGTCCCCTCCACCTGAAATGCCCTTCCTTCTACCTCTAGATGCCCAAAATCAACCCCTTCTTTCAGAGCCAGCTAAAATGCAACGTTGACTTTCCATGGTGCCTTCCTTCACGAGGTTTTACCCCTCTCACCAAATAAAACACCCAGGAGACATAGTATCATCGAAAAAGTGTGGATTTTGAACTAAGATAAGTCTGAGTTACATTCTTGGTCTCATAGTTCCTAGGTGTGTTTACCAGGTAAGGCTTCTCTTTTAACCTTACTTTTCCTTAGTGGGGCTAAAACCACTTAACTTAGGGTTTTGAGGAGGATTAAGTAGTATCACCAAGTACCAAGCCTGCCAGAGAATACTCAATAGTTAGTTCCCTCATCCTTCGTAGTTAATTCTCAGCATTTTGGGGGTCATGGATCTGTTTGAAAATCTGCTGAAAGTTATGGTCTCTCCTCCATACATGCAAACATTTTCGCACAATCTGAGGACCTTCAGGGATCCCCTAAAGTGCCAATAAGTGCCAACCCTCTAGTGTTGGTTGTTCCCTAGGTGAGATCTCCCTCCCACCCCCACCATAGCCAACTTTTGTAAGATACATGCAAAGCACCTGAAAAGGGACCTGGCTGAACAAATTCTGATTAGTCTCCCCTCTTCCTCAGTTGCAATCAGAACATACCACATCCCTGGAGGAAAGCTAGCTATAGATTTTCCTTATATTTAGTTCTGAGAAACTGTCCTTTATAAGTGACAGAAATACCTCTGAGCAGAGCCTAGTTCTTGACTGACATGTCTTCCAGCTGGCCTGCCACACCTGGCTTGAACACATTTGGCCTTTTCAAAAATCTTCCCCTTCTTGTTGGACTCCACCCTGCCAGTCTTTTGCGTGCTGCTCGCCAGCCGGGCGACGTGTTTTGCTGACATCTGTCTTTGCTCTCTGTATGGAATTTAGAGCAATTATCCTTTGGTTGGTCCCTGTGTCTGTATTTTGGCAGGCTGCCCTGCCTTCCATGTGACAACTGCTTTGCAGATAGTGCAGCTGGAGATCTGCCAGATCCTAATGTCACCCTTGGGCAGATGCCGGCCGGGTCCAGGGGTGACCTACACCTGCCCCTCCACGTCTCAGGTCTGCTGGTGAAGGTTCCCCTTGCACTGTGTCTTAAAGCACAAAAGGATGTGCAAGTCTGACTGCAGTCCGGCTCCTCTGAACGATGGTAGCAATGAACCTGGAGAATTCAGGCACCTCTGTTTTTCATAGCCCACACTACCGGCATTGGCTTGTCTGGCTGTGAGCAGCAAGGAAATGAACTGAATAATCGCCATATTTCTATTCCACTCCATGCTGTGTAGCCTGTGCCTCTGGAAACAAAAGTTTTTCCTACAACAAAGTCACTTCTCAAGAACAATTATGCCCCCTGGAGGTGAATACCTGTCAGTGTGTGCCAAAGTGTGACTAATCAAATTGGCTGAAAACCCGCTTTTTCCCATTTGACTTTCACTTGATATTTTCACTGAAAAGCAACACGGACAATGACAATAACCTCTAAATACAAACAAATAAACACCAAACCCAAATCTCCTTCCCCCCCGCCCAAAATACAACCTCCCATGGATGTGCCCATTCCAGCTGTGTGGGTCAGGCTTTATTTAGTTATTCTGCGGCTGCCTTTTGAAACCTCTGCACAGGAGTCTAAGGATACCGTGGATCACTGTTTCCCAAACTTTAATGGGCATTCAAATCACCTGGAGATCTTGTTAACATGCAGATTGTGATTGGGTGGGTCAGGGGCGGGGCTTGAGGGTCAGCGTCTGTGCTGCTCTAGGGCCACGCCCACCCTGGCTGCTGGTCCACGGCGCACCTTCCCCTGTAGGTAAGGTACCTGCGCACAGCCATCAGGCCGGCCCCCACACTTGCCAGCCTCTGTGACCCATCAGCCCTCTATGTGGCCTGTTCTTCCTCACAACCAGATTCTGTTGTCCTAAAGCAAAAGCAAGCAGCAGGCTCTGATCTTGAGAGAAGAGCAAACAAATTCTCATGAAATCAAGGCAGAATCCTAAATATATTACCCATAAGAAACTTCCTTGCCTGCAAATCCTTATGGGCTTCTCACTCGTTATTTAAAGTTCTAAGTAGAAAATTGTTCATCACTCAAAATGTAGAACAGCTGAGAAAAGTGCAATGAATGTAAATTTTCAGTCTTGAGTCCTTGAGGCAGCAGAGAACAAATTTTTGGAGCTTGAGTTTCAAGACAAGGCAAACTGTAATCATACCCACTCATTTTTTTTTCCCCACTCCTATTAAGTGCCATTCGTTATCTGTTTTTTTTTTTTTTTTTTTTTGTCTCTGAGAAGATCACATGAACTCGTTTCTGGAATGAACTGGGTATGTATTAACAAATTAATTATGTAAACATTTGTTCTTTCAACACAGAGTGTCTACTATGTGTAAAGAACGTGCGAAGCGACTTTGCTTTCGTACTTAATGAAGCAAGGCATTGACTGCTGTGAGTTTCCATTTTCATATCTGAATAATGCTGGGCTGAGCCGCATGATCCCAAGTTCTCTGGTATTGTCACCAAAGCACTGGGTGACGCCGAAGCAGTAAGCATTCTGCCTGTTTGTGGCTTTTTACTGTCTGACACAAAGGATTTTCTTAGCTGTTTCTCTTTCATTGCAGGGTGGAAAAGGCACGCATCGTCGTGTGTGTGTTTTCATGGTCAGAGGGCCATAGGTGAGGAAAGGAATATGTTTCCTGGTAGTAATGTTTTGTTTTTGTTTTTCTTTCAAGTGGAAGAGTATTCCTAGTAAAGAAAAATCCTACGTAGAATTCTTGTATATAAAAGCGAGAAATGTGAGGGGGTCTGAAGCCCATTCCTGGGCTTTTGTGCCCTGAGGATGTTGCAGCGGTTCCCTGGGTCTCTGGGAAAGACAGGTGGAAAACCATTGCCCCAGAGAAGTGCAGTGCAGCCCAAATGCCCAATCACTCCACACTGCGTTCATGTAAATGAACCTGGTGGTGGGAAATCCAATTTAGGAAACAGGTGTTTAAGGGTGTGTAAGTCTGAGGAGGTCTGGGTAGAGACGTGAGCAGTACAGAGGCTGTTTCCTTCCGAGGATGGTGAGGGAGAGAGGGAGGGCCTGGCCATGGGGCAGAAAGCTGCCCAGGCCGGGTCTTGGCTCCTTATGGTTCTTTCTGTGCAAGGCATGGGCGTAAGTTTTGTAATGAGAGGCTTGTCTTGAAAGAAGATTGAGGGGTGAGGGTACAGGAAGAGAAAGAGAGAGAGAGAGAGAGAGAGAGACTCTCTGAAATGAAGCAGAGCTGCTGAAAGCCTATGATGGATGGTGTGGAGGGGACTTTCCTGTCCTTGCAGTGTGTCCATTCACATTGATTTGGTTTGGAAGTCCCAATCTGCAAACCACACGGGCTGAGTTTAGACTCTAAATCAAGTATTTCTGACTTCACTGCCTTTGGTGTCTGTGAAATGCTGAGACCCTGAGTGAAAAGAGGAATCACAGTTTTCACTTTGGTCAGTAGAGCATAGCACTGCTATGGCCTTTGGACAAATGGCTTTTTACGTTACACACACACACACACACGCACACATACACACATGCACTCACATGCACATATGTGCACACGCACGCACATACGCACAGGTACACACACACTATTTCTTACAGGATGACTAAAAGTGAAGTGTTCCATCCTGCTGTTGTGAAGGCTGCTGTCTAGTTGAGTTGCTTCTCTAGCAAGAAGAGTCAGTGTCATTAATTTTTTTCCCTCTCTACCGTGTGGGCTGTGGAACATGAAACTGACTTGATTGATCACGTTGCCACTTCAAAACAGGAGCCTTCAGAGGCAGGTGGGTGAGGGGGTGGGTGAAGCCTTTGGAGAGTTAATGTATTTGTGTAGTTAGCAGCAGCGTCGCCCTTCAGGAGATGGATGACATTTGGATCAGCTTCTGTGTGAGGGGCTGGGGTAAAAATCAGACTGGAAAGAGAGAGATGGGGGTGAAACTAAAAGGAGAGAATTACTCTGCCTCAGCGACATCACAGCCCTAATGAGGAGATGGGTTAGGGGTGTGCCCTTTGAAGGGGGCGAGGGCAGATTGCTGCATCCCGGGGGGAGGAAGGATGGAAAGTCATGTCAGATAAGGAAGAGATCAAAGACCAGCCTGTTTATTGGCAAAGGAGAAATTCTACTTCTGTCTGTGTCCTGTTTATTGTCTTCAATTCTTGAGAAGCTGCTGAAGGGAGAGGTTTGGGGTTACTCTGTGTGGCTTCCAAGGCAGAGTTGGAGCTTATCTGGTTCCACTGGAGGGTGAAATGTTTAAACGAAACGGGTAGCTTCTTGTGGAAATGAATTTCTCCTCACATCACCATTCAAGCCCATGCTTTCAGGAAAATACATGGTCTGGGATGTATTTGGCTAGGATGACCTCTAGGGGACCTTAGAAGGCTGTCAGAAAAAGATTCCATCACATTTCATGAATTTCCTTCCCATCTCCAATAACAGCACAGGAACAATTTTTGGCCTTGCTGAGACTAGATATCCTGCCTTGGACAGAATCTAGTTTCCTGTGGAAGTGGAGTCATATAGAATTGGCTTTTCCCCCTCCTTTAAGAAATAGAAGATTAAAAATAATAGTTTTTGTATAGCTGTGGTACAGGAGGAAGAGCATAAAACAGAACCTAGAGTGGGTTCCTAGCTCAAACATATTCTTGGTATGATTTTGGGAAAAGCGTCAGTTTTTAAATTAATAAAATGGAGTTAATGATATTACCTTTACAGGGTTGTCACAAGTGTTAAATGAGATGATATAAGCACAGTGCCTGAAACAGGGCCTGGCACATAGCAGTCACTTAATAAGTGGAAGCTATTTCCTTGAGTCTCCCAGACAATTAAACTAGAATAGTCAGACTGTAAAAAAAGAAAATTACAGGCCAATATCCCTCATGAGTATAGATATAAAAATTCTCAACAAAATACTAGCAAACGAAATTCAGCAGCACAGTAAGAGGATCGTACACTGTGACCAAGTGGGATTCACCCTTGGGATGCAAGGATGGTTCAACATCTGCAAATCAATAAATATGATTCATCACATGAATAGAATGAAAGCTAAGAATCATATGATTATCTTTCTAAGATAACGGGCCATGCTTAGTGTCTGCCCTTCACTCAGGGTGAACGCAGGTCATAGATCCAGGACCCATGGAGGGATGGGTGAATGGGTGGGGTGGAGGGATGAACAGCAGAGTACTGATGCCAGGGTGCGCGTAGCTCAGACCAAGACAGGGGTCTTCTTTTGTGGGCCTGTTTGCCTCAGAGTGGCCTGTTTGTGTGTGTGCGCCTATGTTTTCCTTCTGCTTCTCCTAGGCTCATGCTGTCTGTTGCACCATTGTCCCTAGCCAAGGGTTTCTCAAATTCTAGTGCGCATAAAAATCTCCTGGGGATCTTGCTATATTCAGAGTCTGATTAAACATATTCATGGAAGGGCCTAAGATTCTGCATCTCTAACAAACTCCCAGGTGGTGCCAAAGCTGCTGATGTACAGATTACACTTTGAGTGGATCAGTTTTAGCCCACGTGGATGCTTGTAGAAGCCTCTGGAGACATTTTTAGTTTGTCGGTGACTTTGGAGTTCTGTCCCTCTCTCTGTTTCTGCCAGGATTCAGGGAGACTGTTTCCTTATCTTTTTTTTTTTTTTTTTTTGGCTAAGGTCCATTATTTGATAGTTTTGTGTAGCTCTTTTTCTCCAAAGATGACATCTAACTGCATTCTGTAAAGTCCATACTTAGGCTTCTCACAGCAATGCAGCCTTTTCTCGGAGTGGTGCTAACACTGCTGGTGGTGCAGCCCGAAGTACAAACCTGTTTTAGGCAAGAAATTTATCTTGTTAGAGGGAGCTGAGCTACTTATAAGGCAGATAACGTTCTGCTGCTGAATTGATGGAGAGAGGCACCAGGATTCAGACGCCCCTATTTTTCATTCTTTGAATGAAGTCTATCTTCTGAATTAGATGAGCCACGTGAAGCAGGGAAAGAGAGCAATGGTTCTGGAAACAAAAACAGAGTTCTTATCTTCTTATACAGAAGCGAACACCTCGGGATATTATTATTTGTGATTTATGGGGTGCATGGCGATATGACCAGTGTCTCACCATAGCCCTCTGCCTTTGATGAGCTCTTAGACCTTCCCAGGGGCAATTTTCCACTGTAGGATAGCTGCTGCATCACAAGATTCTGGCTCAAAACATTGCACTGAATTGGCTGCTAGGAAACTTGGTTTCTATTTCCAGTTCTACTTATTCTGACTTTCTCCAGATTCCTTAAACCTTCTTTCTGAGCTGTTAGTAAGTCACGCTCATTGCACTGGCTACCAATATATGCTTGTGGAATATCTTGAGATGTTTATTAGCTTAATTAGTCTCAAATATTTGTGAAAAACTCACTTTTCCTTCTGAAGATAGATCAGCTTTCACTGACAAGATCAAACTATGTAAATGAATAAAATCAACTAAACAAACAAAATAGAGAAGACAACCAGAGCATCCTTTGTTAAGAAAATAGTAGAAGAAAAGGCAATTTTCCTCCCTCCCTCCCTCCCTCCCTCTTTTCCTTCCTTTCTTTCTGGATGATTTAAAAGTTTTATTTTGAAGTAATTTCAGATTTATAGAAAAGTTGCAAGAATAGTATAAAGAATTCCTGTATAAACTCCACCCAGATTGCCCAAATGTCAACATTTTACCACATTTGTTTCCTCATTCTCTCTCTCTCTCTGTACCTATATATCTATATAGCTATATGTATTTTTTTCTGATCCAGTTGAAAGTGAGAAGACAAATTAGATGCCCCTTTATGCTTAAACACTTCAGTGGGTATTCTAAGGATGTTTTCTTATATACCTACAATGCAGTTATCAAAATCAAGAAATTAAATTGACAATACTATTAAATCAGTGGACTTAATTCAAATTATATCAGTTTTCTTAACATGTCCTCTATAGCAAGACCAAAAAATAGTTTCTTTGGTCCAAATCCAGACCAGGCTCATGTGTTATGTATAGTCGTTTATTTTGTCTCCTTAATTGAGCATCAGCTCGATCTTTCTGTCTTTCATACAGAAGGTAATTTCTTGACCTTAAGAGATTTCACAGAGGTTGGAGGAACAAATATTACTTTATTTTAATGAGCAACCATAGAAGACAGCTAGGAAGTCTCAAGGATGAATTCTGAGATTAAAGTTGTTTTTTAAAGTTATAAAAATAAGACACAGTTATTACAGAAATTAAAACAATACAGAAATGAATCAAGTTAAAGTAAAAGCCAGCCCTCCAATCTCACTTTCACTTAAGAGTAAACACTGTTAAAAATTTGTATAAATTATTTTGGATCTTTTTCTATGTTCATAAAATGTATACATTTATAACGTATGTTTTAATAAAAATGACATTACACCGTACATATTGTTCTGTATGTTTTTTTTTTTTTAAATTAGTATGTCATTGGCACCTTTCCTTGCCAGTCACTCAGGTCTGTGAGGGAGGGCTTCTGGCATTCCTGCTGAGGAAGTCTGAACCTGAGCTTGGAATCTTCCATCTTACTTTTGGTGGTAGGTTTGATTTACTGATAAGCTCAGAAGTGGCCTTGTGCATCGGGAGAGAACACTGTTCACAGCTAGTTGTTCAAGTACACAAAGAGAGGTTGGGGAACAAACTCCTTGTTTGGATTTGGGACCTTTCTATCCTTCTTTTTCATGGTGCACTCAGATGGATCTCTTAATTTATGAGCTCTTTGTGGTGAATCTCGTTAGGGAGACTGCAGCCTGGAAAGGTTTGATCACAATGTGGGTAATATAGACTTATACAGAGGGTGCCAAAAAACGTACACATATTTTAAGAAAGGAAAACTTAAAATTGCAATACTCGAGATATACCAATAACAAAAGATGAATACAAATCACATTTGACTTCTGCAATTATAAGAGGTGCTCAAAGTGGTTACCATCAGCGTCCAGACACTTCTGATGACGGCGAACGACTGCTTGAGCAATGTTGTCCAAAGTGTCCATTTGTATACATTTTTCATTTTTTTGGCTCCCCTGGTATATTATGTATATAATGTTAACATTTCAGAGGTCAAAATGAAATTTGAAAAAAAATGTTTAAAATGGCACTTTCAGTTTATAAAAATCTGTCTCTTTTGCACTGCAACCAGATGACGTGAAGTGATATATATGTCTCGATATGTATGTATCTCGATACCCATGCATACATTTTGTAAAAGTTTTCGTGATCACATATCTGGGCACCATCTCCATGGGTGTTGATTTCTAAGTGCTTAGATACTCTTATTTGTATCCCAGATTAGAAGTGCAGCTGTTTTCTTGGAATGACATTAGGGGTTTTTTTTTGCGACGTTTTGCTGAGATCTTTAAGAAAATGGGCTTAAAGATTGGTTTAGTCTGGTTTTCCTTTGGTTCTTGAGTGGATTTTCTCTGGACCTTTCTGACCTTTAACTTGATTCGTTCTTTGCTTATCCTGACCTTATGGTGCCTTTGAGCCCAAGAGAGCGACTAGATAGTGATGCTCTGAAGTGATCTATGAGCTTGATGGCTGGAGTCGTGGCTTTCCCATTTTGCCTCCTCTCTGCAGCCTTTAGCCTGAAAGCACTCTGCAACAGGGTGTGTTTTCCTATAACTGCCTTCTTGCACTTGACGGGCAAAATCAGAGCAGTGATTGAGTCCTCAGCACCCTCCTGGCACTCCAGAGGAATCACATTTATCACACTTGTTGTTTAAGCCCTTTAGAGAATGACATTTCACAGTGTCATTTTGCTTCCCAGATTTTTCCCTTGTGAGTTTTCACTTTCAGGGTAGCATTCTCTCTCATGGTTTCACCTTTTTCCTACTTTGTGCATCTGCGAGAAGTTGCACCAATAAGGCTCCTCTCTGCATAGCAAATGGACTCAGGTCATGCTCCCACGTGCCCTTCTCCTCGAGAATCCCGACTGTTTCTTCCTTATGTGTCGTGAGCAGGCCCAAATTGCCTCACCTTTAGCTGCCCTTTCCTCTTTATGAAACAAGCAACTAATAGCCCACAGCTCTTAAAATTCCCGGATGACCTGCATTTTGCTCTTTTTTATTATCCCTTAAGAAATGTCTCAGTAATTGAAATCTGGAGTCGCAGAGTTTTGTGATCTTGTCATTTAGCATTTTACTTCTGGTTGGTTTATTTATACAGTGCCTTTAGAGCCCCGGAGTGGTCAAAGTCTGCCTAAGGGACCTCAAGGACTGAAACCAAGAATATCGTCTTTAATTCTAAGGCGAGAAGTTAAACAGAGGTCTTAGTGCCCACACTTGTTTGGGAGTCAGAAGGAGGAAAAGGAGAAGGATGCTGGAACATTTTTGTAGGTAGCAGCAGCAAGGAGAGACGAGATATCTGTGCCAGGATTTATGCCGCGTGCTGCATTTTATTTATTTGTGGGGACATGACTATCTGTTTTCTTCCCTCTACAGTAATTCATCGGTGAGTTCCTCCTGATTTAGTGGTGCACAGAGGACGCCCACTGCTAATTCCCCTTTATTTCATATACTTCTTTGACCTTAACTCATAAAGCTTCAGCCTTGCTACTTCCTTTCTCATCCATCTGTATTTCACCGCAGGTCCCGCTCTTTTTGATCTATAGCGTAAGGCCTTCTTTCCCCACCTCTGTCCTCTCTTCACAGATTGCATTCCTTAGTATTGACATTTCAGTCACTTGATTTATCCCAACAGGTTTCCTGATGCCAACGAGATCATCCTTTCCTTTCTGGTAGCCTCACTTCAAGACCTTCCTGGTTATTTCCCTTGGCTCCTCGTATGCGTAGATGGGCATCTAAGAGATTTACTGATAACTTGTCTCCTCTTCTAGGCTTCTCTTTGCTGAGATCCAAACCACAGGTGCTAACTTAGGAGGCCTGAGCAGATCTGGAATTTTGTGCTTTGTGAGTTCTGTGGTGCGTGGTAGGGAGTGCTGGAATGTTCCATCACAAACGTCATCACAGAGGGCCATTTCTGGAATTCCTTTAAACAGGAGGATTTGCCCGTAAGAATTCTGCTAGCCTTTTGTAAATCAAATACCATCCACCTAATCTCCCTGAGAGCTTCTAGATGGGGAGAGTTGGATTCCTAGTTTTCAAAGTGGATTATCTTTTAAAAAGAGGAACATACCTGTAAGAAACATACTAATTTTGGTTGGGAGGGAGTAGAATTCTCCTTTTCTTGGGCCATTTATTTTTTGTCAGTACTATATTTGTGTGGTCTGTGCTACACACACATACACAGATAGACACGTATATGTGTATACTAGAGAGACGTAAGGGAGAGAAAGAGAAACGTTCCCTTTCGTGAATGCTCCTGACATTGGCATTAAAACACAGAATGCTACATGATCACAGGACCTCCCTCCACTTGTCCTGATTTGTGTTCACGACATCAAGTTCTCAGGTCAGATAAGAGAAAGTGGCAAACAATTTTTTTTTTTTTTTGGTCCTTTTAGCTTCTTTTAAACAGTTCCTGTGATTCCACTCAGAGTGAGGTTTTGTGGCTTAAGTATGATATATCAGAAATTAGGAAAACTAGCCTTGTCTTTAGATGGAGCATACTCTGGGAATTTACCCATTATTTACAATCATAATGTCATGAAGGGCTCTCACAATTCTTCACTCTGCGGTTTTACTGTGTAAAGCAATGGGGCTGGGCTCTTTCAGGACTGTTCTAGTTGGGGGTCTATGAAGTTGACCCCAGTCATCTCATGATGGTGGATAAAAGTCTTTCTGACTGGATCAGGAAGGCTGGTCACAAATCCCCCGCCCGTATCCATTGCTGGTGCTGCACTGACATAAGGCGCTGTAGTGTCAGCTCTCCTGCCTTTCCCTCATCTGTAAACAAAGGAGTTCAGTGCGTCTCCCAGTCTGTCCTAAAATCAAATTTCAAATGGGCTTCTCTAGCAGCTGGAGGGATTTGAGTAGCTACGAGGAAGAATTTCCTGATTGTGAGGCTGTCAAATTGCTTCAACAGTTGTATAATCACATTCTCAACAGACCTTAAAACATACTTTAATGTCTTTCAATACCTGAAGGCAGAGGAGAGAACCTTTTGACGTCGGGCTCATAACTCAGTTCCATCGTAGGAAAGACCACAGCAGATAATGACCGTTTGTAATTTCTGAGAATTATACATGGAATTCAGCCCAGTATTAATGTTCTATTGATTAAAAAATGTTCCTGGAGTCCTGTGAAATGAGTCCAAGATGACAGATAGGATGATTAAGTAAATGATAGCAAGGCAGTGACTGAAAATAGCAAGAGAAAAAAGCATGGGAAAAAGAAATCCTAACAAAGAATATATGTTTGACATCAGAGGTAAATCCTAAAAAATCAAATTAATATAATTAAAAAAATTTTTTTTGAAAAGGAGCAAAAATTATAAAAAATAGAGAATAAGTAGAATTAAAATAGTATTAACGTTATTTTTTCTAAGACATCAGTAGATGAAATCACAAGGGAAAGTGATCTGTATGTCCAAAGGCCTACATTACTTACCTGGCACCAGGGTTAAAAATAATCCATAGGTACCTGCTGGAATTACCAACAAGGAGAGTGTAGGAGAAGAAACCACATCTGTCACTGCTCTCCAACATGTAGAATCATTTTTATAGATTCAACCAACCCTTACCAATTGGATTTATGGAGTATTGTGAAGAATTTAATTATCCTATTATAATAGTCTGTACACTCTGCAATTAGGAATACGCTGCGAGCGCCAGCTGAAAATGCATGGACTGATGGCTTTTAACAAGAACAGAAGACGAGATTTAAAAACATAACAGACTCCTAAGTGTTAAGCTGTGGTTCTTCCTCAAAACGGCTTCTCACAGATTTTTATTTTTGAAGCTGAGACAGAAGTACTGATTCACCATGTATATAAGAGGCATAATTTATTTGCACTGATTAAAATGATCAAATATGCAGTGACAGCTCTTTATATTCCAGGTAAATGCTTCCTTTGTGCTTTTCAGACATGATGTGGGAAAAGCTGAAGAAGTCAGTCTTTGGGGTGTGTTTTTATCCAGGAGATGGCTTGAGATGGATTAATGGCAAATCACAATAAATTATTTATCAGATAATAAGTGTGATAATTGTTCTTATTTATCATCAGTATAACTTGCCTTGTTCTCCTGTCATGCTTTCAATCAAACCGTCCCCAAAGATTTGCTGGTTAAAATATACAGCCAAAAGGTCATTCCAACAATTTTTACTCATAATGGCACCCTGATTATCTCCTAATTGAAAAATGTAAACGAGGGGCTCTGTAAAGAACGTGAGTGACCCTTGCATTTCCAACACAATGTGGAGTCACTGTACCTCATTCATTTGACTGTGGGGAATAGTACAATTTTCAGTAATTTTGATGGTCTCCTGAATTAATTGGTAATAACTTTGTTTTCCACGGAGAAGGTAAAAACCCCATATGCCCAAATTTGCTGGAAAAGTAGAGATGTAAAATACCACTCACTATCTACTGTCCCACTGGCAGCTAATCCATTGAAGCTTAATTGTAATTATCCACCAGGTCTGGGGCCGGAGAGGAATACTGATTACCACTACGTGCGTTTCCATGGGCAAGACTGTATTGAGCCTATTGCAAAGTTTCAAGTGAATTCATTTCTACCAGTGGCTGTAATGGATCATTGACCGTGGCCTATTTCTGGACTTGGTGCAATGGGACAAAATAATTCACCTCATTTGAGCAGAATTCCTTCCAAGGTTGCCAGTGTTGCACAAGGAGACTGATGACACAGTCAAGTCCCCACACTCTTGTGTCAGAGGCACCTGTGGTGCAATGGCCCTGAGTCCTTTTCCTAAGATTTACCTCTTCACCCAGAAACCTGTACTTAGCTAGACAGCCTGGTAAGCGTTTCCCAAACTTCCCTACTGGGAGCAGTGGCCACCATGACAAAGAAGTCCGCTTACTTCTCGGTGTCTCTCCCGTCCCTCTCCCTCCCTCCACTCTCCTTTCTTTCCCTTGTTTGGCTATGAGCCCAAGGTCATAGCTCAGACGGGACCCTTTCCTACTGCTCCGTTTCCCACTGCTGTTACAGCTCACAGTCTCTTCTGAGCACGCTGCCCCAGGTGGCTCTGTAACCCTTGCCTAACCTGTGTATGTAGCCCTCGCAGGTCAGTCTGCCTCTCCTGTCTGACCTGGGGATTTGTCACATGTGGGTCGGGTCACCCTCCTTCCAAAGTTGCTCAGCATCCTTCACAGCTCCCTTCTTCAGTCTCCTCCTGATGCGCTAGCACCTGGCCTTCCGCACCTGCTGCTCTGCCCGTGGTACTTTGGTCCCAGGCCCCCTCGCCCATGCTTTCACATCTCTGCACAGCTCTCTTTCTCTTATATCTCCCATTCCCACTCTTGCCCTCATCCGTGCATGCTATTCAATTCCTTCTTTTCTAGTGTCTCACAGAGAAGAGCTGAATTCACTTTACCCCCTCAAGTCAGCATAAGAGACTGATCCTTCTGCTTTATCCCATAGAGGAGTTTAGACAATATCATCAGTGCCAACCCCTACCGGGGAGGTCACTTTCTGGCTCTCAATAACCTGATCAGTGGGCCTTATTTCTGAAAGGACTCCATAGTTATCTTTGTGATTTTATCAGTTCACTGTGAAGTTGGCCTGCCCCATCTGGGAAATAGAAATTTTCAGTGAACTAGGTGGTAGTAGTCTATTCTCAAAGAGTGCCAGGCAGATCTTTTTTAGAGAGCTCTTTTGGTCCGGTTACTGATTAAGATTCAGGTACTCGAACCCTGTGTGCAAGGCAAGCACTTCTTCTGGTGATAAAATATTTTGAACCCCCAAATTAGGGTACTTGGATAAACAGCAGGACAGAGTATTTGGAATCTTTGAAAAATCTAGAATGTTGTATTGGTTATCTATTGCTGTATAACAAATTACCCCCAAACTTAGGTGGCTTGAAATAACAAACATTTATTATCTTACACAGTTTTTGTGTGTCACAGGATTTGGTTCCTCATGGGGTTGTACTCAAGATGTTGGCTGAGATTTTGCTTATCTGAAGGCTTGACTTGGTGTCCCTAAGCGGACTCACTGACGTGGCTGTAGGCAGAAGGATTCTGTTCTTCATTACACAGGGCTGCTTGAGTGTTCTCACAACATGGCAGCTGGCTTTCACCAGGGCAGATGACCCAAAACAAGCAAGGTAGACGCTGTACTGCTTTCTATGAACTAGCTTTGGAGGACACACTCCATTATTTTTGCACTATTCTATTGGTTATGGAAGTCAGCCCTATTTATTGTGGGAGGGGCCCACCCAAGGGCAGGATACCAGGAGGCAGCGGTGATTGGGGCCTCAGGTTGGAGGCTGTCTACACAGATGTGTAGACTCATCCTACTGTCGTAATCCCTCCAACTATGCTGGACAGGTGGTGAGGATTGTGCCTTGCTCAGCTCAGCTGGAAGAGACACTGGGGCCCATTATTTCCTTTGAGCACTTGAACCAGAAAACAAGACTCCAATAACCATTATGGTGAAAACAAACTGGAAGTTTAATTCATTCTCTCGTTTGTTCTGTCTTTCACCAACCTTGGTATTTCCAAGGTTGTTTCCCAGAGTACTAGTCCTGTGAAGTGTTCTGCCAAAAATTATTTTGCAGTCAAACTCAGAGATTCACAATTTTCATGGCCTAATGGATAACTCTGAGAATTCTTGCAACAGAGATTTGTTCACTTTGTTTAACCCAGCATTTCTCAAGTTTATTTTTCTACAGGTTTTTTTTTTTTTTTTTTTTTTGTCATACCTAAAAGTAACCTCCAAACCTAGTGTTCTTTAAAATATACATTTTGAAACACTGGTCTAGTTAGAAGTCCATAACCAGTATTACTATTCCGGAACAGAGTTAAGGTGGTTGTAGTATAAAAGTAGCATACTGAACCTACCCGGAATCGGATAGTTGAGTAAGCCCACTAGACTGGAGTCCTTGAAGAGGAATCTTATATCTACAGAACCTACCTCAACACCTAAAACTGTTTGTTTGCCGGGGAGCCCTCAATCGACCATCCCCTTTACTATGCTCTAAGAGCATGTATCTTGATGTTTCTTTACCCCTGTTTGAAATCGCTACTGAAAACTGGCCCTTAAAGTCTTTCAAAGAGCCTTAACCTTCTTCCCCCAGAAGGAGGAAATTTTCTCCACCTACACATAAACTCCAAGAAGCATTGCACTGCTGAGATTAAGCATCTCTTAGCTGGTGTATTTTATGGCTGAATTGTTTGTCTTGGTATGTAAGCCTCTGGGGCATAACCATTTCTTCTTATGAGTGTGGTACAGCACTCAGCACACTGTCAGCATCTACCCCAAATAAATCACCATAATAATAGTCATAAACATAAATCAGGGGAGCACAACTCAACTTATTTATAGCCTTACAGGAGAAGCACAATAGAAAAAGTGCAGTTATTTTCTATCATATTATCCTATATCATTTCCAAGCAAAATGTCATATTGTCCAGTAGTGTGTAACCAGGTAATAAAGGATCCTGGAGTAACCTGCAAATTCCATGGGGCCAGAGTTAAATGATGTGAGGCTAGAAGCTCATGTTTCCTAACTTTCTATAATTAAAATCTGAATTTCTGCGGCTTATTAAGGTAATATTTAACGTATAATTATCTTGACATTTTAAGAAGGAAAAGTGTTTAAAACATTTTATGTGGTGATATTTAATCACAGAAACCTACTGGCTCTGCTGCTCATTTCTTCAAAGGTCTGCTCTCTGATTTCCAAGGTGAAGGCTCAGAGCTCAATAAAGATTGTAATCTAATGTTTAATCGAATGGATAACAGTTAGTGGGTTATCCCTCCCACGTAATAAACAAGGTGTCTTTACCACATTGAAATCTGTGCTACTCTTATAGGTGGGCTCGTCATTCCATGTGAAAGACGATTATAGTACACTTTGGTAAATATCCAAGTACAATAGCCATATTTTCTATGTTGTTGTGTGTTTTTTTTTTTTAACTTGAGGAATTTGGAAAACACACGTACACATGCACCCCCACACACCCATACTGAGCACTCCCCCTCCCATATGTATGAAAATCACAATCCCAAATTTATCCACCGTAAAGCAAAGCACTCAGACATTTCTATAGACTTCCTTTAAGGCTTTTCCCCAAGCATATACTTTAAAAAATATACAAGTAACACGTGACTTTATTTTCCTTTTTTTTGGTGTTTCATTAAAATATTTCAGATAGAGCTGAAGTCCTCTTCAACTACTATGTAAATCTTGCCCTCCTTTCTGTTAGTGGTGCTCCGTTCTTGTTGGTGTTTATAACCATGAGTTTGGTTTATATGCTTCCAGATGATTGTTTTTTGCACTATCTATGAAATGTATAGTATTGTTTTGTAATGTGAAAAGTATTATATTTTATGTAATTTTATGCAAATAACTTTAAAAACAAAACCATCTATGGTGATACACCCACAACACGTACTCATACTCGTTTGCTCATTTTATCTACTATATAGTGTTCCACCTCTTGAATATGCAACATTGTTTTTTAACAATTCCATGATTTTTATTGCAATGAACATCTTTGCATATGCTAGAGTGTTATTATTATTTTTTTAATGAGTAGATCTCTAGAAGTATAAAAGCTGGGTCATGGGGATGAACATTTTTTATTTTAACAGGTGGTGCAAGGTAAATGTTCTAATTTACACAGCCACCACTGGTGAATAGCTCTCTCTCTCTGAAAATTGTGTCAATGCATGGTATTTTAAAATGTTAACACATCTTCCTATATGATCGATCAAAATATAATTAGTGATTTAATTTGCATTTCCTTGGTTATTCATGAGGGTGAACTTATCATATGTTTCTCAGCCATTTGTAGTGCCGCTAATGAATTGCTATTTATATTCTTTGCTTATTTTCCTATTGGATTGTCTTTTTCTTATTAATTTGTAGAAATTCTTGTAGTCTGGATACAAACATTTTGTCTTTTATATTTGCTTCAAATATCTTTCCCAATCTGGTTCCTTGTCTTTTGCACTTTGGTTAGGTGACTTGTTTAAAAGTAGTTTCAAATTTTCAGATAATTAAATTTCTATTTTATTTTATTTTATTTTTTTTATTATTTTTTAATTGTAGAAAGACAGGTTTCATTCCATTTTTCTTCTCCAGTTACAATGAGTTTGCCGTAATTCTGGATCTTACCTTGGTCACATGTGAAACCAATGTAGAATTGAAACTTAGTCAATAACTAACCCTAATGGACTTACTCAATGGAGAATCACAGAAAATATCTAATATGTGTACCCTGTTTTAACAAAGTGAAGGTGCCATTTTCTTTTGTCATCTATTATTTTTATGCCTGAGCTTATTATATTTAGCAGTTGGATTCCCCCCCTCTGATTTTCAACACCATCTAATTAGACATTTGGCAGTTTCCACTGAATGGCTTTCTCATCCTTTCATGAAAATTTTAATAGCAGTTATTAACGAAAAAAAAAAAGAAAGCTGTGTCCACCAAGATGCAAGGGAGAATGGGTTTCAGAATTGGAGTCAACATGGTTATGTCACATGTGAAAACTCTCTGACTTTCCTGCTTTACTTCCCCTGGCTTCTGTTTTTATAGTAGATTTCCTGTGTCCAAAACACCTTCCAGCACGTTCATCCTTGTCTGCTTTATTGGCATGTGTTGAGAGTAACACATCAGGTCGTGAGACAATTAAGTTTGATACAGCTAACGTGACAGGCACCCCTTTTCAGCAATGGCGATGGGACACAGCCTTAGTGAGACAGACAGACCCCTGGCTTTCCACTGCACCGTGGGGCTAGCCTTCAGATTTGTTACACACGCTAATTTAAAAACACGTGGTGGATAGTGATTACTTGGATAGTTTTAGATATCATTGGATTGACAGGGTGGCATTGAAAACATCTTTTTCAAGGTAAATTTAAATGTAATCTATCTGGCTAACATGACATAGGATATTCTTAACCTATGAAGAGCTTTCATATGTGTTATTAATATATTGTTTAATCCTCACAACAAACCAGATAGATACTATTTTTAATAAGTTTTATTGAGATATAATTCAAATAACGTACAATTAAGCTATTTGAAGTGTTCAGCTCAGTGATTTTTAGTATATACATGGAGTTGTGAAAGAGTCACCAAAGTCAATTTTAGAATATTTTCATCAGCCCTCCAAAAATCCCCAAAGCCCTTAGCAGTCACTTCACCGTCCCCCCACTCCCTAGCCCTAGGCAACCGTGGCTCTACTTTCTTCCTATAAAGATTTGGGGTTTTCTTTTTTGATATTTCATATAAATGGAACCATTCAAAATGTGTTTTTTCTGTGTGTGTGACTGGCTTCTTTCATTAATATATTGTTTTCAAGGTTCTTCTGTATTGTAGCATGTGTTAGGACTTTATAATTTTTTAATGTCAAGTAATATTCCATTGTATGGATATACATTTTGTTTATCTGTTCATCAGTTGATGGAAATGTGGATTGTCTTCACTCTGATAGGTATTATTACCTTCATTTGATAAGTGAGGAAACAGTTTCAAAAGTTAAACAATCTCTCCACAGTCACAGAACTAGTCAGGGCCAGAACTACAGGCGTTAAAGCCAGTGTACATTTCATATGTTAAGAATGTCTCTTTTCGTGTTCTTTCACTTTTTCCTTGCTTCCTCTTGAAACTAAGGACACCCCAATATTTATGCTTAGAAATATTGCTGCTAACTTAATTCCTTTGATGCTAAGTCATCTTCTTCAATTCCCCTGGGTAGGAACTAAGTTCTTTGGCACCGTAAGTGTAACGAGATTTATGCACATGGAAAGCCCCCCACACCTTCTCCAAGCACATCTCCTTTGGAATCCCACTCATTAGTGTCACACTGACCTGTTAACTTTCAATAGTTTGGGAGTTGATGACAGTGAACAAATTCCTGGCTGACGTGTTAGTTATGATTGGAAAGCACGCAGGAGTAAAACGTCTTGAAATTTTCCTTGTTCCAAATTTAACAGAGAGCTCAGCTTCCTTGTTCAATGTGTTAAATGTGAAAGAATGTCTCAAATGAAAACCAAACCTGATGCTAATAGTGAACAATAAATTTTTTAATTCCATCACTTATTTTAAGATGATTTCATACCTGGTGTTAGCATAGTTATAATGGAATTATTGAAATTGAATCTGGACAGCGCAATAAAAATGTCTCATATATGGAAGAAAACATCCAAATTCCAATTAATTTAAATGACTCTCCTTGGGACTTACTGATATTCATGCTGTGCCAAATACATTATTAATGTTCAGACAAAATGGCCCAAACATTCCATGTTCAGCAATGTTACTTGAAAACGAATGGTTTCTGTTATCTGGTTGTAGGGTGAATAGGAAAACCTGGATACATAGATTTACATTTGAGAGGGACTTTACATATTGGCTAACTTTCAAGCCCTTTATTTATAGTTGGGGAAACTGAGTCTTAAAGAGGTTAAGGTCTTATGTAAAGTCACAAAGTGAAGGTCAGTCTTCCCCTGCCTAACAGCCGTCCTTAAGGCTCTGCCTCTCCCGGGACACATCTCTGACATCCTTCCTCAACACTCCTTTGATTTCCCCAAATTTCCGAGGACACTATAATCATTTGTTACGTGAACTTGGTTGAATGTGAGCTTGCCTATGTTTTGCTTGTCTGTGTATTCCCAGTGCCCTGCACAAACCTGGGCACATAGTGGATGCTCTATAAATATTCATTGAACGAGTTAAGCTTACATTTCCATGATACTATCCCGTGTTCTTTCGTTGCTTTCCTGTCTTATGGTCCAGGCTAGAGATTTTCTAACTATGTTTTTAACAGTGGGACAGTTCCCTGCCCAGTAACAGCTTACAGAAAACCCCGGTGTGTAAGACAGATGATGCAAGAGCTGGCTTGCTTGAAGAAGGAGTCAGGAAGTGAGAAGCCCGACTTTTGGTCTTCCCTCTCATGGCTCCCTGGCAGAGTTTGCAGGGAAGAAGCAGACACATTTCAGAAGAGGGCCAGAGCTCTGGGGATCACAGTTGACCCCCCGCCCTTCCCCCCATTCCAGACTCTTAAAGGAGAACTAGAGTTAAGCTCCTAACTAGGAATATCTATTGCATATTCATTAGTCCATGTCCTTTTTGAGAAAAGTAACCATCTTTTAGCTTATGTAAGACCCTAAGTCTTGTGGGAAGCTGTGTGTTTATTCAGTTCTCTTACCAATCATGTAACGAGTACCTACTGTGTACTAGGCTCTGTTTTAACGACTAAAGATACAAAACAGTGAATAAAACAGACCAAAATATGTTTTCCCTTATGGAGCTTATATTCCGATAAGGGAAGATAGACAATTAAAAAAGAAATAAATTATATGGTAAGTTTTTATGGTGATAAATGCTGTAGAGAAAAAGTGTGAAAGGGCACGTGTGTGTGTGTGTGTATGTGTGTGTGTGTATAGTTGGTTTTTGCAGTTTTAAATGGGACAGTAGTGAAAGGTTTCAGTGGGAAAGGGACATTGACATTTGCAAATAGACCTGAAGGAGGTGAGGGAATGAGCCATAGGCTATTTGGGAACAATACGTGTGAAGCCCTAAATGGAAACATGCCTGGCATGTGAAAAGAGGGCGTCTCTCCTCAATCTACTTCATGTGAGATTTCTTAGGTTACAGAAAGCCATAGAAGACATTTGATCAAAGAAATGATTTGGTTCGATTTTCTTAGTTCAGATCCCATTATTAGGCAACAGATACAAAATACTTTCTTTATGAATGATCTGCCTGGTATCATAGAATTCAATTTTATTTGGCCAATTATGTTGACTCACATATATGCTGACTTGAGATGTAAATGAATTGCTTTTCCGTTTCCCTGGGTATTTCTGTACAGCAAGGCAGAGTTAAGAACTTCCTTTCTTAAGATGTCTTTAACATAGGCTAGCATCTCTTCTGGGGTAGTTTAGGAGAGGCTTTTCCTGAAGGCAGATCAATCTCTCCCGTCTAATTACTGCCCAGAGTCTTTGCAATAGATGGAGCCTCTCCCGGTGATCTCAAATTGTCTCTATTAAGCAGAAGAAAGTTCTGTGGCACTGTCATCCTTTTGGGTTTGCCTGCATTCGGTGCAGAGAAAACATTGGGTGTCACAGACCTCAGGGGGTGTGGGAGAGCTGTTCTCCATCATTTAGACTGTAAGCAGCATCATTAGGGCACTGCTGAAGGAAACAAGTACTGAGAGGTTGCTGTGGGAGTCCTGTGGCCACATTCGCTGCAGACCCTATTTTCTAAAATGCCTCACTAATTTCTTTCAAGGGAGGTTGTTATCTGCTATTCCAAACAACTTGCTTGAGCCAAGTCGCTTGCGGAGAGGACAAGTTATGGGGCTTCTGAACCGGGCTGGTGATGACAGTAACAGCATGGCAACCACGGTCCTTTAAGAGCTCTTCACACATTAGGTTTTGTTTGGAGTGCAATCCTGGACCCGTGGAGTACAGTGTTTCTGCTTTATTTAATAAGTGCCCCATGCTGAAAAATGGCTGCTGTATAGTTTTCCAGTGGGAGGATGGCAAAGGTGATTTAGCACAATAGTGCAGAGGGGAGCTTGCAGTAGAGGAGATATACCCCGTCCTATCATTACCAAGTTCATACTCTGCAGTGGTTTTCCCCCGTTTCAATGCCTTGTGCTCTGGCTCCCCTGAGGACCAGAAGCTCATTACTATTGGGAGGTTGTTGGTAGTGGTATTGGTAGGGGCCAGAATGGGGAGCTAGGGCAGTCAGCCTGTGATGCGGCATTAGAAAATGACCCCATGCTTAAACAAATACACCATACTTTCTGCAAGAGATGAATTCTTTTCATTTATTAAGATATCCTATGTGAGCTCCTTATTAAAGGAACTCAGTGACAAATTATTTGTAAAATTGTGTCTTTCTAATTATTGTCATGCTAAACTGCTAACTTTATTTTGTAAAATTGGACTTTCATAGTAAAGATTGCTTGAAAGCAGAAAACAACAGTGAGCCACCTTGTTAGATGTCACTTGAGCTCAGCTTGGGGATGTGAAAAGGACCTAGCTTTAGATACCGGAGAGATCGGGTTTGAATCTTGCATCCACTATTTGCAAGCTCGAGACTGTGGGTAAATCACTTCACTTCTGAGTCATCAGTTAATTCACGTGCAGAAATGGAGGTAATGGTTCCTCTCACCCTGGATTGTTGTGATATAAAGTCTCTGGGACGAATTAGAGATTCAACAAAAGTTATCTCATCTCGTTCTTTTGGTGTGCTGATGCTAAACTGAAAGCACCATCTTGGTTTACAGGAGCAATTAGCCAGTTATGCTAAAGAAACCATCCTTCCATAAATTATTTTTCAGCACTTTCCTTGGACTTTGATGACTCATCCTCAAGTCTAAAGTGACCTGTGATAATTTTCTGACTCTGGCCCCTGCAGTGGCCTCAAGGACTTCCCTTCCTTGGGTCCTGCTCATCGCTCAGTGCCTTAGAAGTGATGACACATTAGAGCTCATCACATTTACTAATATGTCGACCTGACGGATTGGATTCTGGCTTCCTTCTGAATGTCCACATTCAACATTTTATACCAAGTCCCTCATAGTTTGGAAAAAGCCTCAGACACTTAACAGATTTTACAGAAGCTGGCAAACAAGAGAAAAGAAAACCTTTATGTGTCCACTCTATTTATTTTCTCACAGACCAAATAAGAATGCTGTAATTCCAAGGCATTGGAGTTGACTACCCCTAAGGAACTCCAACAAGGGTGGACACTGTAATAAAACACAGGAAACTGGTCCAGATGTTACAAAACCACGTGGTGTTTGTCATTGTGCCACTCTTTGAGTTGGGTGGGATGGTGCTGCTAAGCCCCTCCTCGGAGCGGAGGTGTTCCATGGACGATTATGCATCTGGACCATCTTCTTATATAAAGGATGAGTTGCTTATAGAAAGGTAGATATTTATTTAAGACATTGAAGTTTCTGTGTTTTCTCTTAAAGTGCTCTTCCTCCCTTGTGGAAAACGTAAGAGGAGACAGTGGGTTTCAGCATTTGCCAAATGGTGGTATTTCTCTGGGAGCCACCTTGGCTGTTAGTGCTGGGTTTGTGGCTCTCTGTGGAACATGTCTGTGTGCTAAACAGTTGGGAATACACTATATTTGTGTTTCTTTATCAGGGCAAATGGCAGCGTAGTGATTTCACTGCGTTTCGGGAGATGCAATGACCTAGTAGGTGGATCCCCACTGCACTCTCTTTCCTATGTTCTGCTGTGGCTTCTTCACTGGTCAGTGTAACCAGAGTGCTGTACTGCTCAGGCTCGGCGGAAAGGGTTGTAGAGGAGGACCGATGCCTCCTGCTCTAGTAATCCTGTACGTGCATTTTGTGCCCAGGCACCGGTTTCTCTGCTACCGTTCTTGAGCTTCTAGCCCCAAATTAGTGTTGTCCTCCCCACGAGTTCCCTGGGAAGGTTACACACTCGCTCCAGTGATACCACGGACACACCTATGTGATGGTTCACGTCGTTTCTGGGACTTCCCTTTGGAAACTGCCTTCAGGGCAAATGCTAGTCACAAAGAAAATAGGTTGCTGATATCAGGGAGTTTAAAATCCTGAAGAGCAGTATTAATCTCTTTGAAAATCAACACTGTTTAGTATATAAGCTGCAGTTTGTTTGTTAAAAAATATTGGCCTCCAAGGGGGTGGTCCACGATGGTGGTGCAGCAAGATCCTGAACTCACTTCCTCTCACAGACACACCAAGTCTAAGGCTTCATATGGAACACCTCCCACTGAAAAAGAACCGGACACTAGCTGAACAGCTTGTCCACAGCAAAGGATTAAAGGGCCACAGAGATAGGAGAGGCAGAGACGTAGTCTTGCCAAAAACCCTGCCCCTGGCTCAGTGACCTATAATCCAGAGGCATCTCCCAAGTCCTGAGCTTCTCCCTGAGGGCTGAGGGGTTTGTGCCCCACATCGGGCACCCCAACCCTTGGGATTTGCACCAGAGAGATGAGGCCCCCAAATTGCCTGGCTTTGAAAACCAACAGGGCCTAAGTCCAGTGTCCTCAAAAGGCTGTAGGGGTCTGAGATACTCCTTTTAAAGGGCTTGAACGGGGACCCACTCATTCTGGGACTGAGACAAAAGCTGCAATTTGAAAAGTGCCCAGAGTACATGTGAAGGAGTTTGTTTGCTAATCTGAAAGCATCAGGTGGAGGGCAGGGAACAACTGGGACTTTCTCTAGGGGCAGTGGCGCTGGCAAGTGACATTTTATGCTCTCCTTCGACTTTGCTGGCGCAGGTGGGCATATGGGGACACAGCATTCTCCTGTGGCCTTGCTAAAGTCGCTGGGTGGATCCCACCCTCAGCACTCTCCCACTGCCTCACTAATGCTGGTGGGAGAGCAGTGTACGCAGTGGATACCCCTTGATCTCCTGGCCCTGGTGGCTAGGGGATGCTTGCACGCCTGGCCCCACAGGACTGTAACAATCAGAAAGACAGTTCTTGGCTGGCTACCACACCCAGGGAACTGCTCGGAGGGGAGACTGAAACACACCCCCAGTCTGCCTGTGAAAAAGGCCTATTGTTTTTTGTCCTGGAGTTTCAACTTGAGGGAGTGGCTTCAGGTTTGCCACACATCCAGAGGCAACAGAGCTGCTCTCAGGGAACATAGGCAGGGGACACAGTCTTTGCCCCCTCCCTTGGCCTTGCTACAGCTCACCAGAACCTCCCAGAAAGAAGCTTATATGCTTGTCTGAAGCCCCAAATTTTGTAACTGTTATCTAGTCGACAGTTCCAGATCTAGTCTGGAGGTCAGCAGGGTTTATGGTTGTGGTTCCACTGTGTATTTGTATATTTTAAAAGTTGCTGCTGCCTGAGGATCTGGTTTCAATCACCCTGAAACTAGGTGTTGACTGAAATCCCTCCCTTTGGAACACTGACAGGTTTTGGCACAACCTCAATAACTGGGACCTTTCAGGAATATATCAGGCTGCTTAGACAATCACAAAGTTTGGAGAGACAACCAGGATCTACGGCAAGGTCAAGCAACAGTGTTTATGTCCTACACATGGCCACTCATTCAAGACTGGGAGAGGAAGTGATTTCACCTAATACAGGCATATGGATAAACACAGAGAGTTAAGCAACATGAGGAAACCGAAGAGTATGTTCCAAATAAACAAGCAAAAAATACAAAACCTCAGAAAAAGGCTTTAGTGAAATGGAGGTAAATAATCCAACTGATAAAGAGATTAAAGTAATGGTCATGAAGCTGCTCACTGAACTTGATAGAAGAATGGATGAACACAGTGAGAATGTCAACAGAGAGACAGAAAGTACCAAAGAAAAGTCACAGAGCTGAAGAATACAACAACAGAACTGAAAATTACACTAGAGGGTTTCAACAGACTAGAGGAAGGAAGCAAAGAGTGGATTGGCAACTTGGAAGACAGGGCAGTGGAACTCACCCAAACAGAGCAGTAAATTAAAAAAAAAAGAAAAAATTGTTTTTAAAGTGAAGATAGTTTATAAACGGAAAGATATTCCATGCTCCTGGATTGGAAGAATTAATATTGTTAAAGTATCCAGATATTGGTATAAAAACAGAAGCATAGATCAATGGAACAGAATAGAGAGCCTGGAAATAAATCCACACATATATGGTCAATTAATTTATGAGAAAGGAGCTAAGAATATACAATGGGGAAAGGACAGTCTCTCCAATAAATGGTGTTGGGGAAACTGGACAGCCACATGCAAAAGAATGGAACTAGAACATTGCTTTACACCATACACAAAAATTAACTAAAAACGGATTACAGACTTGAGTGTAAAACCTGAAACCACAAAACTCCTAGAAGAAAACATCGGTGGTAAGCTCCTTGACATAGTTTTCGGCAATCAATTTTTGGATCTGACTCCAAAAATAAAGTCAATCAAACCAAAAGTAAACTGCACATCTTTTCTTACTATGAGTTTGGATTTCAAATATGACACTGCAGGAGAGTTGGGACAAACCCAATGAATATCATGGGGAGACAAAAATGGTTAGCAGTCCCTACTAATGGGGCAGTCATGGCTGGATACATATGGCTTCGGGAGCGAGAAGTAAAGATGGTCTTGGCTAGAAAGGAGAGAAAAAAACACACACAGAGGCGTTTGAATCATCAAACAATTTGCCTGGAACTAGGACTATAGAAACTTCCCTTTTATATTCAACCATCAAACTAAAAAGCTCCCACAACAAAAGAAACCATCAACAAAATGAAAAGGCAACCTATTGAATGGGAGAAAATATTTGCAAATCATATATTCAATGAGGGGTTAAGATCTAAAATATATAAAGAACTCAACTTAATAGCAATAAAAAAATAAAAATAAAAACAAAAGCAAACAATCTAATTAAAAATGGGCAGAGGATCTAAGTAGACATTTTTTCCCAAAGTACATACAGATGGCCAATAAAACGTTGAATAGCACTAATTATCAGGGTAAAGCAAATCCAAAACAAAATGAGATACCCCTCACACCTGTTCGAATGGCTATTTTTAAAAGGACAAGAAATAACAAGTGTTGGAAAGGCTGAAGAGAAAGGGAACCCTTGCACTGTGTTTCCCTGAAAATAAGACCATACTGGAAAATAAGCCCTAGCATGATTTTTCAGGATGACATCCCCTGAACATAAGCTCTGATGTGTCTTTTGGAGCAAACCTTAATATGAGACCCGGTCTTATTTTCCGGGAAACATGGTACACTCTCGGTTGGAATGTAAATTGGTGCAGCCACTATGGAAAAGAGTATGGAAGTTCCTCAAAAAATTAAAAATAGAACTACTGTATGATCCAACCATTCCACTTCTGGGTATTAATCCCAAGAGAACAAAAACATTAATTCAAAACGATATATGCACTCCTATGTTCATTGCAGCAATATTTATAGTAGCCAAGATATGGAAACAACCTAAGTGTGCACTGATGGCTGAAAGGATAAAGAAGATGTGGTATATAAACAATGAAATATTATTCAGCCATAATAAAGAATAAAATCTTGTCATTTGTGACAATATGAATGGATCTTGAGGGTATGACGCTAAGTGAAATAAGTCAGAAATAGAAAGACAAATATTGTATATTCACTTATATGTGGAATCTAAAAAGTGAAATAAATGAACTAACAAAACAAACTTATAGATACAGAGAACAGACTGATGGTTACCAGAGGGAAAGGGGACTGGGGGTGGGTGGGTACAGGAGGTGAAAAGGATCAGTTGTATGGTGACAGATGGTTACTAGACTTATTGTGGTGATCACTTTGTAGTGTATAGAAATAATGAAATTATGTTGTACGTGTGAAACTGTACATGTACATTACATGTAATATAATGTTATATGCCAATTTTACCTTTAAAAAAGCTTTAGGCAATCTGAAAAGAAAATCAGCCTCATTACTTTATGGTGACAGCAGACAAGGATAGAAAAGAATAATTATAATAACATCTTAAACACAGCTTTAGTTGACAGCCTGTGTTAGAAAGAACAACCCAGAGTTACAGCCTTTCCTCAATCATCAGCAGTGCGTCGTTTTCCAGTCATTAGGTCACTCTCTGGCACTTGTTTCTTTTCCGCCTTGATTTCCCCCCCCCAAAAAAAAATCTTTCTCTGTTAAGGCTTTCTTCTGTGGTCCCTGAACTGGTAGTTTCACTTGTTTAAGGGAAGCTTTTGTATTCCCAGGTCCAGGCAAATTGTTTGATGGTTCACACCTATTTGTTCTTTCCTTTCTGGCCAAGAACATCTTTCCTTCTCACTCCTGAAGCCATATGTATGCAGCCATGCTTCTCCCATCAACAGAAACTGCTAACCACTTTTGTCCCCCCCCCCCCCATATTCACTGGGTTTGTCCCAGCTCTCCTGCAGTATTTGAAATCTGAACTCATAGTAAGAAAAGGTGTATCTAATGTTTATTTTTTACATGTTATATTGGAGTGTGTATGTGTGTATTCTCTTTTCTGGGTTTTTGTCTTTTTACCATATGCCCCCACTAATCACATTTCTCCTAATTACTGAGGCTAAGTAAAAACCTCCTCTTCAGAAGGAGAGGATTTTTGTAGAGCAGCAAATGGGAGCTTGGTAGTAGAATTTGCAAGAAAAAAGAAATTCCAAGTCAGGAAGGCTGATAAGTGACCCAGTCAACCCAAATCCCTGGGCACCACGCTTACTTTTTGCTTCAATAAGGTCTCCTTCAAAGCAATCGCAATCCTTCATCAAAGAGATTTCCAGAGCACTCCCAATGGGTTAGCATAAATCTTACTGTTCTCATTCTTTTTGTTTTTTTTCTTTCTGAGTTGTCTTAAAAAAAAAAAAATCAGTCCTCTTGTCTCCATTTCTTTAAATCTTTTATCCTCGGGCTGCTACTACCACTGGCCGTATGGATTACACATCAGCAGTTAAGAATATTCCACAAAGTCCTGCTTGTTCTCACCCTGCAGTGCTTGCAGCCACTGATTGCAATGAAAGGAATTTGAAAGGCACAGCCAGGCGATCCTGAACCGGCTCAGCACGTTCCCTCTCTGCGGCTTATCACGCTGTGGATGTTCTTTTGACCAGCCATCAATCACTTTCGAAACTTTCCCGTGATTCCTGAGATATGAACCCCTCTGATAGAAGTTAACAATACAGCACATGCCGCACGGGCTCAGGAAAATACTTTTGACTTCGAGTTAGAGATGCTTTGTTCCAACTCAGATTTGTACACTTTCTTAGGGTCGCCTTTCTCCTAGGCAGCCTCTGTGGTCCCTTGCCAGGTATACCGACCTTGAGTACTCAGGGACGCTTCAGTGGCCGCCATAACCAGAGAAGAAAGGCAGCTGGAGGGAGACTGACAGCAGTCAAGGGGACCGAAAAAGAGATGGAGAGAAAAGTGAGGGGGTGAGAAAACAAGAAGAGCATATGTAGTTGAAACAGAAGTGACTGGGAAGGAGCCAGGCCCCGAGGGAGCTGTAGGTGCAGACAGAGCGCTCCATGCTGAAGAGAGGGGCCTGTAGGAGGAAGTCCTGATGTCAGGAGATCTGTGTGCTTTACGATTAGCAACGGTAAAGGAGCCATTTTGGGAAATGTTCTCAGGAGCTGGAAGCTGACCCCTTACCTGGGCCCCACATATGTGAATCCTTTGTTATTTTTTAAATTTAGGCTTTGCTTTAAAAAAAAAAAATGAATTTTTATGCTTAATTTGGGGTAACAGGGCAGATCACTCTGTTTCACTGAGGGGAGTTTAGCTCTGAACTCCTGGTACTAATATTTAAACATCAAAGAAGCCCACGGAGGCCTCACAGCAATCAGGCAAACCTCATTTTCAGTGATTTCCGGTTGAAAAAGAAGAGGTGAGTCATCGGCAAAATTATGGGTCTCTGGACCCTCATCTCATCATGCATTATTGTGAGTGGACAGGGCATTGATTGCTCCATGCTATGGGAAATATTTCATCAACTGGACAACATAAATAAGTGTCACCTACATCCCTGTGTTCAGGGGTGGAGATTGGTTTTAAATGTCACCCTTTCTTTTATCTTCAGCTGCAATGTGGAGGCACTTCTCAGGGCGGTTGATTTGTTCCTTCTTTCTCTGGGTTGGAATAATTCCATTAAAAGCCTTTTGCTTAATCAAGTAGAACATCCTACCAAGTGAGTGGCATTTGGTGAACTCCCTTTTCTTGATTATTCTGGTCTATTGATCTGCGTCCCTGGAGAAATTCTGGAAACTTCCAAGAAGTCTTATGGACTTTAAAATATCATCTCCCAGGTGATGAACGTGAATCAAAGACTGGTAAGATGAATTCCTTCCTTGCATTGTCGATCTCAGTCCTTCCTTTATTCCCATCAATCCTCCAGCTCTCAGAGAACTTAGAAAGGAAGAAGTATATTTGTCACCAGTCGGTGGTAAGGCAACAGAACAATTCAGTTTGGCCAGGCAGAAATAAATGCCTTTGCAGGAAAAGTGGACGGTACACAGCTGGTTGTAGGAAATTGGAAAGAAAGAATTTTACATGGATATGGTGGAAGGATACACCTCATTCTGTTAAAAACCACAGAATCATATTTGTCCTACCTCTGGTAAATTCCATGAGGTCAGAATCCAGATAATTTGCCACTGGGAACAAGGAAAAACAAATTGCAAGTGTCTTTGTATTTTATTTAGGAAACATCATGATTGGCTTTGGAATTCCTGGAAATTCAAAATTCCTGGAATTCCTGCACATGAGGAAAGAATGCAGTAAGCTTTTTCAGTCTACTTTCTCCTGGAGAGAAGGTGGCAGAAAAATGAATGTGGGCTATTTCTAATTTATAATGATGGTTTCATCTCTCTCTGATATTACTTTAGTTCTTGGATGATCGGTTCTCTCCACCTGAATTCTGATTGCTTTTTAAAGAAGAAAAAGATCATAGAGGCTGTCTAGTCCATTTATAGTCATTATAAGTTTGCAATTTGTACACTGCTTTTGATTACTAGTTTAAAATTCTTTGAATAATGAAAATTCAAGTTTGTTTTCTTTTTTTTCTTTTCTCCGTGGCTTAATTAACAAACAAACATTCATAAACAAAGTTGATTAGTTCATTTCTCTTTCTAAGTTTGGTTTGTGCTGAAGCCCAGACTTCAGGTCACCTCAGCTAAGTTATTTTGAACATAACTAGTGGCTTTACTTTGTTAGAAGAAACTTAATAGCCAACATGAGGAATGCTGCTAATGTATATATATATCTTACCTAACATCAAACAGATAAGAGGTCTTATAATATCGAAGTGCATGTATCCTTTTGTGCTTGCTCTCAGATTTGGCACTTTTTTGTTTTTTTAATTTATGCTGTAGTTTTTACGTATTCTGAAGCTCTGACAACTTTTATTCATACTTATATTAAAAAATGCTCTCCAGGGGCCAGCCCGGTGGCTCAGGCGGTTAGAGCTCCGTGCTCCTACCTCCGAAGGCTGCCGGTTCGATTCCCACATGGGCCAGTGGGCTCTCAACCAGGTTGCCAGTTCAATTCCTCGAGTCCCTCAAGGGATGGTGGGCTCTGCCCCCTGCAACTAAGATTGAACACGGCACCTTGAGCTGAGCTGCTGCTGAGCTCCCGGATGGCTCAGTTGGTTGGAGCCTGTCCTCTCAACCACAAGGTTGCCGGTTCAAAAAAAAAAAAAAAAAAAAAAAGCTCTCCAAAACAAATGGTAATGCCTTATGCTCCTTGTTCTTTTAGAAAGAAAATGTGATCTTTAGCACAGAGCAAGGATAAAAACCCACATATTTAATTGCCTCCCATTGCCTTTGTTCCAAATTTAAGATTATTGCCTTTCTCTGCTTCTGCATCTTCTTCAATCCGTCCTCCTCCTCCTCCTCCTCCTCCTTCTTCTCCTCTTTCTCCTTCGTCGTCTCCGTCTTCTTTCTCTTCCCCTTCCCCATCCTCTTCTCCTCCCTCTCATCCTTTTCCTCCTTCTCCTTCTTCTCTTTAGACAAGGAAATAGGGATAAAAGGCAGAATGTACAAGGGCAGCATATGGGCAAGATAAATGCACTCTTTGGGGGCATGAACCGCATCATCTCTAATGTTTACTCGACCCTCAGACTGTGTCACTCTGCCAGCTTCTTAGAATAAAGCTCGACAATCATCTGATTTTGTTAATGGGATAAATGAGTAAGAAGATGGGATTTATGGGCAAGTCTAGACCAACCGTTCCCAAAGTGTGGTTCTGTGTAACACTAGTCTAGATCTATATCCCATAAAAATATTCTGAATAGAATATTTTGATTGAGAAACACTATAGGTTATATTTTCTTCAGGGGACTCAAAATGTACGTTAGTATATTAAGACTCTGACAAAGTCCTGTAGTAAAAGCCGTCTGTAGGAAAGGAATATTCTGGGGGTTTCTCAAATCTATTGACCATGGAACTTTTTCTCTCTTTTTTCTAAAACTTCCTTCCTCACAATGTCCCACAGAGTCCTGCTCTGATTAACACCCTGGACTCAGATGGGAAATCTTGTCTTCTTTGGGCATTAAATTCAAACTGTAGTCATTGAACATGCAGAGTGTCTTCAGGTATCACAGGAAGTCCCATGAATAAGAAAATGGTGATCGTGAAGCAAAAGCTTTCATTTCCCATGAGGGCAGAGAAAAACTAGTTGAAACAAAAATCTTCATGAAATATTGCTTAGGGAGGAACCAGATACCACTTAAAGATATAAATATCTATCATGGGAAGCAATGGTTAGACCTGCCTAAAATGTTTACTACTGCAGTCACAGGCTTAATATAATCTTGCAGAGAGAAACTGTGCACTCTCCTGGAATGAATAACAATTTAGCATGGGCAAGCAGTATTGATGATTTTATGTATCTTGATTTTTTTTTTTTAATGTTTTTGTAGAGTAAGAGTGGAATGAAAAAAAAAAATCTGGTCCTGGAAATATTTTTTCTCATGTTTGTCAGGCTAGTGAAGAGCTTTATCACCAAAAGGCCCGCATACAGGTTTGCAGGCAAGCTCTGTGTGACTTGTTCTGTTCTGAGTATCACGAGAGCCCTTGTTTGAGACAAATGGGCTGCATCATTTCTTCACCGTTCAGACCTGTAGGAGGAAGATGGCACTGACGTGAGTGAAGCTTCCACATGGCAGCCACCTTCCCTTTATTTCTGCTCTCCCTTCTTTTTGGTAATGAATTGGGGTGTCGTTAGCTGCCTGCCAGTGTTCATCACTGTCAGCACTGGCAGGGTAACAGATAACAGCAGAGATTCCAGGCCACCCAGGGAATGAAGCCTGACAGGACCTCATTTATCACTCCCCTTTTAGGGGGTCTCTGTGGTAGAGCTAGCATCAAAGCTGTAATCGAAGCTCACCAGGTCGCACAGGGGCCGGGCAAGAGCGCGCTGCCAAAAAGCAACTTGAGCTGTCAAATCAGCTTCGTAAATGAAGTGCTTTTCTAGAGACAGTGTGTTTATAATTGTCACCCTCTGTGTAGTCCCTCAATATCCAAGAATCGCTCTCCGCACACTCCCTCTCATTTCTTTCAGACAAATGAAACTTACATCATGGAGAGAAAAGATATGCCGGAAGATGAATTTCTTTGACCTTGGGCATACCTGAGCAGACTCTACTTCCGAGGTTTGTCTTTTTTCCCTAAAGGGTTCGAGTGTCATCTACATGAGCAGCTCAATTGTTAAGGCGAGGCAGGAATGGCCTGGCTGAGAGCTGCCTCTTCTCTTGTCTTGAGTCTAGTCTCCTGGTTAAACTCCATCCGTACAGCTCAGTGACTTTCCGGTTTCCACCAGCAGCCAGCTCAGTTCACCACTCTCCATTCCACAACAATAAGTCCAAATCTCCACTTGGATATTCCACAGTCACCCAAATTCCTCATGTCCCGAACAGGACATATTATCTTTAGTCTAAGCCTACTTCCCATCTGTATTGTCAGTGTCAAGAAATGCATCAGCTTCCAGCAAGGACAGGAGAGGCAGCCTACCTTCTTTGCTCATCTTTACCCACCTCTCAATGCAATCCCAACCAGATTCTGTTAGAAGCAACTGCTAAACGTCTTCAATAATTATCCCATCTTCTCCATCTCCTTTTTTCTCCTGGATTTTTCCAGCAGCATCCTTAGTGCTCTTCCTGCCCCTCCCCCTTCACACTACAGGGAACTGTCCTGTCACTTTACTATTCAGCATTTAACAGTGATTCCCTCCCTCCCCATTGCCAATTGAATGGCCTCTACCCCTTCCCGGGACACTCCAGGCTTTTCAGAACTTGGTTCCTGTCTATCTGAGCGCTTTCATCTCCTGGACTGTCTGCCTTGAACTTGTGATGGAGCAATACTGAATGACCTGCATGTCCTAGGAGATGCCAGCCCCTTTAATGTCCCTGTACCTTCTTACGTGCTACTTCCTTCCCCTTCCAGGAATGTCCTCCCAGCACATGCCCACTCAGGAAATCCTATTCATTATTTGATTCTCAGTGCAGGGACTTTGTCATCTGTGAAAACGTCTCTAGCTCACTTCTAGTCATTTAATTCTTGTTATAAGATTGTTTTTCATGACTGACTTTCTACTATAAAACAAATGTCATTTACTGAGTGCCTCCAATTGTCAGGCACTGTATTAGTTTCTTTACATATTTGTATTTCATTCTCAAATCAGCCTGTAAGGTAGATAGTATCAGACTAATTATACAGATGATGAAACTGATGCTCAGACTAAGTAAATAGTTTCCCCAAATTCGTACACCTAGTAAATGGTGGGAATTGGTTTAAATTACAAAGTATACGTGGTCTGACAATTAAGTTCGTGAACTCATCCTAAAATATGTGCTACATACCTCATTGCTGAATATCACTATGGTCACCTTCGAAGGGGAAGGTCACCTTCCCCTTGGGAAGCTATGCACTGATGCCAGTACCTAATCCTCCCTTCAAAGCAATTTTGGAACTCTTTTTCTGGAACGGCCATCAGAGCTGTCGTTGTATTATCTTTGATGTCCTGAATGTCATCAAAATGTCTTCCGTTCAATATTTCATTTATCTTCGGGTAAAGAAAGAAGACATTGGGGGCCAGATCAGGTGAAGAGGGAGGGTGTTCCAATACAGTTGTTTGTTTACTGGCTAAAAACTCCCCCATAGACAGTGCCGTGTATCGTCGTGAAGCAAGAGCCATGAATTGTTGGTGAAAAGTTCAGGTCGTCTTAACTTTTTCACGCAGCCTTTTCAACACTTCCAAATAGTAAACTTGGTTAACTGTTTGTCCAGTTGTAGAAATTCATAATGAATAATCCTTCTGATATCAAAAAAGGTGAGCAACATCCCTGCAACAAGTTCGCAAACTTAATTGTCAGACCTCGTATAGAGCAAGTAAGAGCATGTGGTTCAAGTCTAAATTCGTTAGTGTGCCCTGGCAGGATTTCTGTGGTGTTATTATATTCTTTTCACCCAGCTTTTTGTAACACAGATACCTCCATTCCCCTTTTCTCTAGTGAGGCTGGTCCCTTCACATCCCCTCCTCCACATCATGCCTGCTGTTCCTCCATCTGATTTCACTCACAGTCTCTCCACTGCCTGAAGTGCCCTTCTCTGCTCCTGCACTGGCCGAATCCATACATCTCTCAGGGACAAGCTCAAGTTCCAGATCTTCTACGAACTACTCCCCATAGCTCCGTTCTGCCTGCCCTGACCAAACAATATTGTCTGAACTCTATATTTTGATCTTGGTTACATAATTTTATTGTATCATTCTATTCTATCTTGCATCCTGTAATTACTTCAGCATTCAAGGTTTATTCCCAGGAAAGTTGCAAACTCCTCTACAGGAGGGACTGTGCTACCGTGTTTCCCCGAAAATAAGACCTAGCTGGACAATCAGCTCTAATGCGTCTTTTGGAGTAAAAAGTAACGTAAGACCCAGCCTTATATTGTATATTATATCATATTATATTATATTACATTACATTATATTATATCGGGTCTTATAGTAAAATAAGACCGGGTCTTATATTAATTTTTGCTCCAAAAGACGCATTAGAGCTGATTGCCCGGCTAGGTCTTATTTTCGGGGAAACATGGTATATATTTCTTTTACGTTCCATACAGTGCATAGCACAATTCTAGGCGACCACTCAATAAATATTTATTGAATTCAATGGAATATGGCACAGACTATGTTTAAACCCTCACAAAGTTCCTTTTCATAAATTATATGGACCCAGACAACAGGGTTATGGGAGGGAACCACTTGAATATAGTCAGTCTGGGCAAGTACACATGAGATTGCAGGATTATAATGCAGGTTCTGGGACAAAGAAAAGTGGGGAGACTGGGATCAAGGAGGAATGGGAATAGCAGCTGCAGGAAGAGCAGTGAATGAGAGGTCAAAAACAAGAGATAGGCCTCGACAGCCAAGAGGCTGCCAAGACCTCTGTTTCTTTAAGCTATTAACAAGTTAAATAATTTGACAGTACGTTCTTGTGTAGTCAGGAGATTTGCTAACCAAATATTTTGCTGGGTCAGCAAAATAACACTGCTCTCAATAATTTCTGCACAGGTGGAATGCAATGTTTTCAGAGTTTTATTAATTTAAAAAAAACCACTTCTGTTTCTTTTTATTGCTCCCCTATCCCAATGTTTCCTCCCCTCCCCCACACTCACACACTTACATTTTCTCTTTCAATTGGATAGTCTTCCCTGAATATTTAAGATGCTAATATCCTCTCTTAAGTAACTAGATTCTTGAAAGATTTTTTGTGATTTATTTTTTTTTTTTTAACTTCCGTCTTGGACTTATGTGTTCCTTGGAGGAAGCCCAAGTGTGGAATTTGACTCATTATACACAATATTGACCCTAAGCTATCGTTCAAACACGAAATGACATTATACCAAGCCATTCACAATGCTGATGAAATATTCTCTAGCAATATTTCAATATCTTTTTTTTATTTATTTAAAATATTTGGCATTTTTTTACTCTGGGCCTCATTACTGTACTTGGAGCCTCCGGGTTATGGCCAGAATCACTTTCCTAAACAGTTCTGAGGAGATAGAAACCTCATATTCCAGAAGCACAGATTGGGATTAAATGGCAACTCAGGGGACTTTCTCATTCATTTCCTTGCTTTCTAGTAGGAAATATATTATAAAATATTTCCATCCACTTGATTGCAATTGAAAATCCTTAAATGTCTCTGGGGGGAAAACATGCCACTGCCTCACTAGGAAATAGTTTCTGATGCCCCATAAATGATATCAAATATCAAGAAATTGCTTTCTAGGAGGAAATGTTTTTCTACCTCCTCCTCTCTTTCCTCTCCTTTTTTTTCCTCATTTTTGGTGCTTGATTGTGAAGTGGTGATTTGTTTCCATTTGAAAGCTTTCTATTTCCACAAAGGAATTAGTTTCATGGGATGTGACAGACACCATTGGCTGGATGGGCCATCTCAGATCCACAAACCTTTATCTCCCAGCTAAGTGTGACCATATGGCAAGGTTCTGGCCAATGAGTAAACAGAAGATGCTGTTTATGTACTTTGTGATAATTTGTTATAGCAGTAAGAGGAAACGAGTACACTAATTTGCTTGTTTCCTAGTTAAGCTCTTTATTCCACGGAACTCCCACCATCTCCCTCTTCTCCCCACTCTGTCTTGTGCTATGAGGCCTCTTGGTCTTATCAATGCTTTGGAATTTTGGACAATAAAATAGAAGTAGGCACTTAAATTCCTGTTCCTTTGTGTGATTGCTCTCAGGCACCTAGTAAATATATCCGTTTTCACACAAGAAGATGACACTGCTGAACCCATTTAGTCATATCCCTAAGCACTTTGAACTTGGATTACTGTAGCAACCTTCTCCATACTATATTTTATCTCTTTATCTAGATAAAACTGATCTTCCTAATGTGGCAGGCCTTTGTCACGACAGACCCTGATCAAGCATCTACACCAGCTCTCCATTTTCTGATAAATAGAGACTCGGGCTTCTTTTTAGCTTTCATAATCTGATTCTTCTCTGGATTTCCAACCTGAGCTTGAACTTCCTATTTGATTGGGTTACTCTTCTCTATCTCTCATCTCCCACACCATAGCAACCCTAGTCCCATCTGGAATGATATTTCCTCATCTTTGTTTCTTTTTTCTTTCTTTTGATATATTGATACTCTGCATTATTTCTTTCTTTCTTTTTTTTTTAAAGGTTTTATTGGGGAAGGGGAACAGGACTTTATGGGGAACAGTGTGTACTTCCAGGACTTTTTCCAAGTCAAGTTGTTGTCCTTTCAATTTTTCGATCTTAGTTGTGGAGGGCACAGCTCAGCTCCAGGTCCAATTGCCGTTGTTAGTTGCAGGGGCAGAGCCCACCATCCCTTGTGGGACTCGAGGAGTCAAACTAACAACCTTGTGGTTGAGAGCCCACTGGCCCATGTGGGAATCGAACCAGCAGCCTTCGTCATTAGGAGTGTGGAGCTCAACCACCTGAGCCACCGGGCTGGCTCTCTGTGCATTCTTTAAAATCTAGCTTATGTTCTCAAACATCCTTGACTCTTTTGACTTCTGGTGACTTTCCCTTACCTGCTCACTGAACTGTAGTTGGTACCATCTCTGTGGTTTTATCTGTGAACTGAAGGTTATCTTCCTACAGTCCCTTTTGCCTGGGCTCAAGGCAGCGCACCTGGTAATAATGCAGATGGATTCATAGCAGTCAGTCCCATTCTCTGCCGCCTTCCTTCCATATTCCTCCCTCATTACCATGTAATGAATGCCACATATTCTGCAAAGAGCTAGCTGGGGTAGGGAGAATGCATTCAGAAGCTGTTAACAGGACCAGGTCTGAAAACTGAGTGCAATCAGGATTGTGTTCTGTCCATCTGAGTGAACTGTCTCTGCAAGTGTTTGGCAACTCCTGGAATTTTATTTGGCTACTTGATTGCTGAACAGTCTTTTTTGACGCCCCCATAGTCTTCTTCACGATATCCATCTTAAAGTATGGAAGCTGCATCATCGTCCTCCTTCTCCTCCTCCTCCTCTGCCTCATCTAAAGCTTCCAGTATTTTCTTAAAAGTGAAACTCAGATATTGGGTTTAAAACTTCCAGCTTGCTGGGAGTCATCTGTCTTTGCTATTTAAATAAAATTTGTTTTATGTACCTATTTCAGTGGGAAATTGAATGTTTCTTCCATTATCTCTAGGATTCTAGGGAAGTGTCCTTTTTTGGTCATCACTTCTGGCTGTGAGTTCCTACTTCGGTTCCATATTTAATTTTGAGACTGCATTTTGCTCTCTTAGGTGCTGTTTCATTTCCTGCATGATACTATCCTGCTGTATATTACCTTTACACAATGTCTTTCTTCCCCAAATCCCACCAGTTTAAGATGCTGTGTATTGCAGACTTTACTGAGGATTTGGGGGTTGATGGCTATTGACCTGGAGGGTCAGTGTTCATTGTCTCTATTAAAAACACATTAGACATTCTTGTTCTACCCTTCAGATAAACCTGCCTTAAAAACTACTAGTCATTTCTTCTACCAGGCCAGGGGTGCCCCTCTCTCCTTTAATTCCACCTTTCTCCTCCGAGGATATGATTCTTATCCATTTCTGGAGGAAAAGCATTAGGTAGTCTCTTGTCTTGTCTTAGAGATTCAAGGTAAGCCCTGTGGACTTTAAGTTTACAATCAAACATGTCTATTTAGATATGTCCCTACATATCTAAATTCTGCTACTAATACACGATTTTTCCCCCTCAATTAATTGTGAAAACTGTAAAATGTTACCACTCCATATCTTTGAGGATTAGGATTGTAGGTGATTGTTGCTTTCTTTTTTTAGCGCTTTCTATTTTCAAAAATTCCTATAATGAATATGTATTTATTTGTAACTACAAAAAGTAAACAACTTGAATCCAAAACAAACAAAAAAAATTATTAAATTGATCAATATATAGGTACTTATTACTTATAGTTTGAAATATTCATGCCCTTTAATTTTAGAATCTAAACTTCTAAAAGAGACTAATTTTTAAGTAAGTTCTTTATAAGGAACGAATGCACTGTGGGTCTCTGATAAATGTGAAATGCTGCGTACTGGATTCACTCCCTCAGCTGACATAGTGCCACTGCTTCAAGACATGAAGCCATTTTATGGGGAAACTTGATGGGTACAAGTTATTGCCCCATTATCAGTGGAAGACACAGAAGAAAGTGTTCTTCAGTTGGACCCATGGGAATAAGGCCTGTGAAGCAAGAATAAGTTGGACAAGAAGAAACTAAAGAGATCAAAATGGACACCAAAAGTATTGAAAGCACACAAATATTAGAGAAAGATACAATGAGACACAGCAGGATGATGACATGGAACATGGGCCTTTTGGGCCAAAAATTTTTTTTCTATTTCATTTCTGCTGCTATCACTTTGCTAAATCAACAATTCAGTTTGGACCAGCTGCTCTAGTGATGAAGCTTTAAATAAGGATATTGAAATAACTGAGACAAATGATGGAGTCATCTCTTACCATAATATGTTTTCATAATGCCTAAAAGTCCTCCTTTAATCAAAAGATTGGCAGGACAGAGAACAAGCTGGTAATTTGCAGTTGGGAGGTAATAAAAATGTTATAATTCATGGATGAGACACCAGACTACATTATGTATTGTGAGTTTAATTTGACTTGTAACTCTGGAATTTAAACTGTCATATCCAACCATATGCGTTGACTTTTATAGTGATTTAATGAGTTGTTTGGTGAAAATAAATGTTGACACAGTTACAAAATTTTCCGACTCTATTCCTTTTTTTTTTTTTTTTTTTAAAAGGGTGTTGTACCTCCTTCGGATATTGGAGCTGGCTGCCTCATAATAACCCAAGGGTTTCTCTTTCCCCATAATGCAGGGGTAGAATCTTGATCTTGGATGGGTTTTGCTTGGTGAATTCATGACAAAAAGAGCCTAACAAAACGTAGTGATGAACCTCCAGTGGCTGCAAGATGGTAGTGTAGGTTTGAAAGTGTGGGACCCAAAGCCCTTCTATCAGAAGTGTCAGCTGGTTCCCCAGGGAGGTGCCTCATCTTCAGGATGTGGTTTGGCTTCAGTTTAGTGTTGCTGAGGGGCCATGTTGTAGCAATTCAGACTGCTGGTCCTGATGCTGAACTTGAAGGGTGAATTAATATCTTGTAAGGACAAGCTTAATTCCTATGGAACTCAAAGGAGAATCTCAGGTACTGGATTGATGCCACTGGTCCTGAGAGAAGTGAAATAATGTCAAATTGTTGTGGTAGCATGGCGAAGAATCTTATCAAGCGAGGTGTAATTGAGCAGGCACGCATTATGCACTCATTAAGAAAAATAAGGAATAAGTAATTGGCTTATTATGTATTCCTTAATTGGTTCAACTCACTTTCAGTTACGGCATAAGGGAATAAATGGGGAATCCTGTTTTGGGATTTGGCTACGCCGGAGAGACCTCATGAAGTTTCCCTACATGATAAAAATGATTAGATGCATCACCATTTAGCAAACATAATAAGGAAATAACCCATAATCCGTTAAGAGCTGCCTAACGTCCTGACTGTGTGGTCAATGAGCCAGCATGAACGGAAAACTCTGTGGGAATAAAGTGATCTGATGCGTGGGAGGCAGTGATATCTTTTAGGGCATCTACTACCCTGAAGAGTGATTTACTTTCTTATCTTACAAGAAGCCATCTACCTCACAGGGGTGACATTTTTCTTACCCATGAGTTGCATCCCAGCTGCTACTGTTATCTGCATATCTAAAGGGAAGTGGAAATTTGAGGTAATTACCTAGATCACATGGACCCCTAAAACACTTTTCTTCAATTGCCTCGCTAGATATTTCAGTCAAATGTTTTTTTGTTCTAACTGATGATTGCCTTCCTTTTGCATTTCACTTTGGATGTGTAGACTAGACTATGTCAAAGGAGGCAAAAATAATAAAGTTGTAGAAGGAAAAGTTTTCCAATGTGTTTGAGATAACCCAAATGCTATGTTAAAACAAAGTTTGTTTGTGATATGCAGCCCCATGATAATTAATGCATTTTTAGCCTCCCACATTTATTATTTAAGCCCAGGTTTCAATATTTACATCAATAACTATGACCTTATCTGAATGCTCAACAAAGAGGTGTTAGATATTTTTAGCGTCAGAACAAGTCCAGTTCTCAGCACCTCCATAATAATACCTCGTTCAAGGTACCATCACCTCACACCTGGATGATTGCAAGTCTTTAAACTGGTCACCCACTGTCAACCTAGATTGGGATGCTGTGTTTCTATTTGTCACCCAGGAACCAGCCTTATCCTATTAAAATGTAAGTTAGTTATGCTGTTTCCCTAACAATAACCCCTCATGGCTTCCCATTTCACCCCGAGTTCTCCATAGTCCATGGTCCTCACCATGGGGGAAGGCCCTGTGAGATTGTTCTTTGGCAAAATCTCTGCCCTCTTCCTGAGTCCTTGCTCCAACCACACTGGCTTCTCGGTCATTCCCAGAGAGAAGTACTCGCTCCCCTTCGTGTCTTTGTAGTTGCTGTTTCTTCCACCCAGGATGTTCTTGCCCCCCTGCCGGCCTCGCTCAATTGCTCACTTGCTCCAGAATCTCTGCTCATCTGGTCCCTTCTCAGAGAAGCTTTTCAGGACCACTCTCCATAGGAAGAGAATACCCTCAGTATCCTTCCTTTCTCTTCTTCTTTTTCACAGAAATTATCATCACCTGATATTTGCTGTATTTGTCTCTTGATTTTATTGCCCGGTTCTCCTACCCCTAAACGTGTGTGTGAGAGCAGACACTTGGTATTTTCGTTTACTTCTCAGTGGCAGATTGAAATTCCCAAGGATGGCCACAAGGAGAGCTCTTGTCTTAGAATGTGACAGTGACACTTCTACGTTGAGCGATATGGGGAGGGGGGGTGGGGAGGGATCTATGCTTCTTCCCTTTGAATCTTGACAAGCCTGTGACTATTGACAGAAGCGATGCTATGTGATTTCCTAACAGGTGATACAGCTTCCTCCTGCTCCTCTGAGGATCCTTAGTCTTGGAACTCAGCTGTCATGCTACTGTGTTTTCCCGAAAATAAGACTGGGTCTTATATTAAGTTTTGCTCCAAAAGATGCATTAGGGCATATTTTCAGGGAATATATTATTTTTTCATGTACAACAATCCACATTTATTCAAATACAGTCATATCATCTTCTTCTAAAACATCATCATAATGTACTAAATGCGTCCGTCTGGCTGATGATCTTAACTGGGGCTTATTTTCGGGGAAACATGGTATGAGGACACCCAGGCTACAAGAGGCCACATTTAATTGTTACAATGACAGCCCCAGCTGAGGTCCCGCACTGATTAGCAGCCGTGTGACTGAGGAAGGCCGTGTGATGACTCCAGGCCCCAGTCACCCTCTGACCGCAGACCTACCAAAGACCTCAGGAGACAGCTGCCTAAGTTACTCTGGTCAATGTCCAGGACTACGGGGCATAATAATAAAGCAATTGTTATTTTTTAAGCCACTAAATTTGGGGATATCTCATTTAGCAGCAATGTCCCCCTGAGGCTAGAATTGAGGAAACATACTTCCTCAATAAATATTTTCTGATTAGACAAATGATGCAGATACCCTGGAGGTAAAAAGTACACTTGTTTCTTGGTGGAAACTTCTTTTTGTCTTCTGTAATCTAATGGCAATCTTGATGAATTAATTTACATTATGTACATCCCCTTGTGTTTTTAGAAATTTCAGGTTAGCAATTCCCTTTAAACTTTTATTTTTCCCGTTAAATTTTAAAATACACATATAAAAGAGTAGACAACTCATGGGATCTGAATAAAAGAAGGTACTGATGGGGCTTACTTAAACAAATGGTCTTTTTTTTGGTCATTTTATTATATACAAACATCTTTGACAGAGAGAATCTTAGTTAAGTCAAGAAAAAGGCTTCCATGATGAAGAGGCTAAGGTCTTGGTATCACCTGTTGGTATTACCTGTATGTTTCTTCTCAGTTGTAACTGTTCATGACTTACATAGGGAATGGAAAAATACTAGCCTCGTTTACATTTTATACTATATTACTACAGTAGAATTTCAGCAAAAGCAAAACACAAAGCAAAGCAAAAAACAAACAAAAACAGAAAAAAAAACAACCCCGCCAAAACCAGTTTTGAAGTCACCATAACTCACAAGAAGTAAAATTGTTTTCAAATGGGCTCTTTGCTCAACAAGAAAGACTCATTATTTGTGGGCTGTATTGTTTCCTCTTCACTACGCAGTATCCAAACAATGGGGTGTTCTCAGTTGCAACCCTTAAAAATGTCACCTGTGTCCAACCTAAGGAGTCACCCAACGCGATTCAGTCTCTTGACTTTAGACCTGAAGGAGTCAAGCTTCTTTCTGCCTTGGAACAGCATCAAAGATTTAGACTTAGATTTGATTTAGAATTGCTTGTCCCCCAGCAGACCTCTGTATCCTGACCCACAGCTTCTCTGTCACCCATCCGGCTGTCCAAGCATGTGACTTAGGTCTGTGGAGATGTGAAGCGGACCATCGTTCTTTTTCTTCGGAAACATGCAGGATTAACCCAGGAAATTATCTGCCTTACTGACAGCGCCACCTCGCAGTGTGGAGATACTCTTCTCCCATCTCTGCTGACTCCACAAGGAAACCCGAGCACCGAGGGCTACCTCATGGTAGGGACCATCTCATAACCAACGTTTTTCCAACCTCCTGCAGCTTCTAGACTTCAGCTCTGGGCAGAGTAGAGCCCTTCAGGATGTTTCTGGGGCCATTAGCCTCTCTTTAATCTTGATGATTTTCTTTCTTATTCCTAGGGGCTGACAGCCAGTTTGCAAAATAGCATGAATGAATCCTCAGATTAGAAATTTAATGTGGGCTTGAGGTAGCGCATGGGGGTCAGAATTTAAGACCTGGCACTCAGAGACTGCGTAGCTGTGACCCAAGGCCTGGGAGGAGTGTCACTTCCACCCCAGCTGAGCTATCCCAGCTGCCTCTGCGTGGAACAGAGACAAGCATTTCCTTCCAAGCCCTGCATTAAGTGTCGATTCTGTTTGTTTTAAACTGCTAAGCTTTGGGGTAGTTTGTAACACATTAATAAGTATTGGAACGCCATTCCCAGTCCTGCCTCCCCAGAGGAAACGCATGTACGATGTTTCTATTTTTGGTATCTTCTGGTGGCTATTGACAAATACCTAAAGAAATGTTCTATTTTGTGATTTATTAATTGTATACCTTGTCTATTGATTTTTGTCCTGTGATCGGCAAATACTATCAAATTAAAATTTTATTTTGATCAAAGCATTTTGTTTGTTGGTTTTTCAGACAAAGAGAATGATAAGGCTTATGCTAGAAGAGGGCGATTTCTCCGCACCCTCAATTCTGCGGCTCAGAGTCAACTACTTTTAAGTCTTTATCCTGGTATTAACCTTTGATTTCTCAGTAACACACTGATACTGCAATGTTTTGATCTTTACATTTTATACATTATCTATTGGTTCCTATTATAGAAGCTGAGTTTCAGCTCTCCTGAACTGCACGCCTGATCACCTCTCCCTCCCTGCTACATACACTTTGATTTCTCTGTACTCTCTGTAGACTTATTACAATTTTGGGGTAAATCAGTGTCCAGCATCTACATTACTATGGTTTTATACCTACTTGTGTTGTTCACAGTTGGGCTACATAGATACTTTACTTACATTTCCTTTTTTGAACAGTCTTTTTCTAGAGTTAATAAAGATTCCATTTTGAATTCTGCTTAGCTTTCTGTGTGTGTACCTGTTGACACTTCAGTCTGAAATGGAAGGATTTGTGCATGTAACGAAATGTATATTCACACTGAAGTAAGTGAACGCAACTTTTCTCTACCGTAAAATTCCTAAGATAATTGATCAGTTCTACTGTTTTTTTGGAGACATTTTTCCTAGAGCCTGGCTTTCTGCTCAAATCTGGACTGCATGCTCTCTAAGGTCGCGATAGGGTTGTTGCCCTGGGGCTTCCTTATCTTGGGAATTTCTTTCACTTCTCACTTGGGTTGGATCCCCTGTGTAGTAGTTGTGTATTGCTGAGTAACAAATCACCTCCAAGCTTAGCCGCTTAAAACAACAAACATTTATTTTCTCACATCTTTTTGTGGGTCATGAACCAGGAACAGCTTAGCTGGATAGTTCTGGTTCAGAGTTGCTCACGAGGCTGCAAGCATCTGAAGCTTGACTGGGGCTGGAGAATCTGCTTCTAAGCTTAGTCATGTGGCTTTTGGCTGGAGGACCCAGTCCCTCACTCAGTGGACCTCTCTAGGGCTGCTTACATCATGGCAGCTGGCTTCCCCCAAAGTGACTGACTCAAGAAAGAGCACAGACTGCAACCATGATGGAAAGCTCAGTGTCTCTCATAACCTGATCTCAGAAGTGACAGATTGTTACTTCTGCCATCTTCTGTTGGCCACACAGGCCAATTTTTGTTGAACATGGGAGGGAACTGAACAAAGGTATGAACGTCAGGGGCAAGGGCTCCATTGGGTCCACCTTGAAGGCTGTCTTCGAGTCTGGATTCCATGTTTTCTTCTCCTTGGTTGATGACTTCTTTTTGGTGGGTTACATTCTCTAGTATCATCCTGAAAAAGGTTGCTTGGGAAATAATCTTTTTTCAGACTTTGCATTTGTGAATCTATCCTCTTCTCTGAATGATGGTTTAGGTTTTTGATTCTAGGTGGGTATCCTTTTTTTTCTTCAGAATTTTAAAGACACTGCCCCATCATTAGGTAGTTTCCAGAGTTATTATTGTCAAACCTGATGTCATTCTGAATCTCCAGCGCCATGTGTTCCCTATTCTTGTGAGAAAGTTCTTGAAACACTCAGGCTCTTGTCTTTATTCCTTCTGTTCTGGAGTTTCATATCTATGTGTGAGGTTTATTTCCCCCTTCATATATTTGTGCATTTTCTTGTATATGTGATGGGCTCTTTCAACCTGAAAACTCAAGCTCTTCAATTCTTTGAAGGTTTTATTTTTATTTATTTGATAATTTTCTCTATTATCTTTCTGGAGTCATATATGTTATATATGTAACCTGAATTGATTCTTTGACTTTCTTAGTATTATGTTTTCTATTCTCTTATCAGTTTTTCTTTGATTGGCTTTCTGAGAGATTTCCTCAACTTTATTTTCCAAAACTTTTATTGATTTTTAATTTTCTGCTTTTATGTTTTTAACTTCCAAGAAGTCCTTTGTTGTTTGATGAATATTCCCCCCCCCCCTTTTAACTCTTTATCCTCTCATTCCATTTTTATCAGTTTGTCTGTGTTTTTCCCCTTTGGATGCTTTCTGAGACTGTGTGGCTTAGTAATCTCGGACTGGCTGTTGGCCCTGAAGAGCGAGGCATCAAGAGGTGACTGGAACTGTGTGTGCAGTGGCAGGGTGTGTCAAGACGTGGGCTTTAATTTAGGGTAATTGGTTGGTGCTTTTTCACTGATTGATAGCCTACCTCTCAGTATTTATAGGTCTTTTTTCTTGGGTTGTTCCATTTCCTTGGAGAAAAATTACCCAATCTCTTGCTTAGGGTGTATGTGTTGGGGGTGGATAACAAACCAGGCTGCCAGCATTCTAAGAGCTGAGTGGGGCAGGGGACATGGGGGATCTCATCACACCATATGCATGATTTCACCCAATTTTCCTGGTTTTAGAAGGGCATTTCTCAGCTCTGGCTGGCAAACCTGGAGCTTGTCTGGGGTTTAGCCTCTCAGTAAATTACCAGTATGGAGAGAGAGATGGTCACCTTATTGTACAAGCTAAGATGGGGATCCAGGGATAGGGGTTTAACCGCTTCCTAGACAGACTTTTAACCACTGCTGCCCTTGTTCATACTCGCCCTTCCCCCAACCTTCACAGGTGCTGGCCATGTCCTGTTTGGGGGACATTCGCCTTGTCAGCACTGCGTACAGAGGGGCACTTATTAGAACAGCGGTTCTCAGAGTGTGGCCTGGGGGTCTGAAAGGTCCAAAGAATTGTTATAAAAACACTAATTTATTATTTGTCCTTATCACTGACATTGTCCTTTAAGCCTACAGGGGCATTTTCCAGAGAAACCATGATGGGTGATATCACCGCAGACGAAAGGCAGTAGCAGATATGAGAATCTAGCTGTCTTCTGTTAAGCCAAACGTTGCAAAGACTTGCATTAGATTGGTGCAAAAGTAATTCCGTGTTTCTCCAAAAATAAGACCTAGCCAGACAATCAACTCTAATGTGTCTTTTGGAGCAAAAATTAATATAAGACCCGGTCTATATTATATTATATTATATTATATTATATTATATTATATTATATTATATTATATTATATTATATTATGTTATACCCGGTCTTATATTATAGTAAGACCGGGTATTATATTAATTTTTGCTCCAAAGGACGCATTACAGCTGATTGTCTAGCTAAGTCTTATTTCAGGGAAACACTGTTCTGGTTTAAAAGGTTAAAAATTGCAAAAACCGCAATTACTATTGTACCAACCTAACAAAAATGTACAACAAAGCCACTCTTCTCACTATATGTTTTTGTTTTGGTGTATATAATTATGTTTCATAAAATATGTTACATATTCATATTAACCTGTATGGAATCTATTACCATTATTTAAATGAACTAATAAATCTAAAAAGTACCAGCTTTGTGGCAAATATTGATATATATAACCAACATGAACAACAGCTATTTTGGGTTTTCAGTAATTTTTAATAGCGTGAAAGGATCTTGAGACCAAAAAGTCTGAGATCTCTGCATTAATAGGCCGCTCAGGGGTTCTTTCTTCTTGCTCCCACACTCCTCCCTCGGCAACAAGGAGTGACTTAATTGGATAGTATGGGAGGAGAATTGGGCAGGAACAGCTCACCCCTTTCTTCTCATCTCTCAGGTGATCCTAAGATTTGCCTGTCTATAGAGAGCCTGTGTTCTCATCAGCTTTTGTCCATGGGTCTGCCTCGGGCCTGCCAGCTCCGCCTTGTGGGGGGACCTGCTTTGGCCCAGCATTGCCTGTGATTATGATTGGGTAAATCTGTCTAGCTCAGGAGAGGAGTCGGCACATTTATCTGATTCGGGCAGAATAAGCTATGTTTTCTTATAAGAGGTTTATTCGCATTCAAGGAGACTTTAAACAATTTTTGAAATGAGTTTAGACTTATGGGTAAGTTGCAGAAATAATACAGAGTGTTAGTTCCTCTAGACCCTCCCCCCAGCTTGCTCTAGTGTCAGTGTCTTTGGAACCACAGAGAACAAGACATGAAGCAGGAGAGTCACAATCCATTGTACACTAACTCACTGGCCTTATTTGGGTTTCATGAGTTTTTCCGCAGATCTTTTTCTGGTCCAGGATCCAATCCAAGATTCCACATTAAAGGTGATATTTTGATCTCCTGCTCTCTGGCTCCTGCATCTACATCTTAACTGGTGGTGTACTCAGTTCAGAAAAAAGAGGGGTGTTATTTATCAGTCACTTCCAAATCTTGACTCTTTCTGGAATTCTGTGCTGTGACGAGGTTAGTTCTTCTCGTCTGTGTTCCCACACGCTCCACTGCAGTACTTTGCAGCGTTCTCCCTTTGACTAACTCAGTTTCCACAAGTCCACCTCTTTTCTAGCTTCCAGAATGTTGTAGCTATGTCTTTTCTGCTCGTCTGCCCTCTTATTTCCTGTGGTTTGCTTCCTGGGAGACTTTCACGCTCTCCCCAATCTAGGGTCAGTTGCCAAACCCCACCTGTGCTCTGAGGACTTGGGAGTTAATGTATTTTTATTCCTTTAATATTAATATTGGTTGGATTTCGGGAAGGAGCAGAGATAAATAATAGGTTTAATCTCCTTGTTTAATTAGAAATCTGACCCTGATATATAATCCCCAACTTGTACATTATTTTTGCTTTTCAATCGTAGGTCTTACTGAAATGGTTTTAATGACTTATTGTACTGAAACAAAACTTTATAGTCACTCTTAAAGCAAATAAAGACTATGGAAAAACTGGGTAGCTTTTAAACTAAGTTTACAAGTATATCTATTTATGGTAATCACACACAAGCAGGCCCTAATTAGAATGCTTTTTGTAGCTTACCTTGAATTTCCTCTCTTGGAATCAAAAGCCATGCCCAAGAATTTGCTTCTTCCTTTAGGCTCGGCTCCAGCTACTCACTGCTCAGAGATGTCTGTGGCTCTCTCCTAGTCTCTTTCTCTTTCAGTTTCTGAAAAGGAAGAATTGCTGGAAGAAATGCTATCTTATCTCTGGTTCCCAGCTCCCAACTCTCTTCTATCATTTTCTCACATTCAACTGAAAAGGATGAGTGGGATTGTGGCTATGTAATACTATTCTCCAAAGTATTTCACCGGGCTTGATGTCTTTTCCTTGAATTTAAAAGAAATCAGGTTCTTTACAGTTGACAGGATTTATAAGAAGAGTAAAACATTCTCTTCCCATCTCTTATTTTAAAATCTTATCTTCGTATGTATCTATTTCTTGTCTTGATACTTTTGATTCATATTTATGTGTTTATAAATAATGTGTTATTTGTTGTGTATTTAAAAATTGCATCCATGATTTCCTCTCGGGATGAGTGGTAAGGGATGAAGAGAATGTATCAGAGAAGAGAATGTTAATTTTGAGTGGTGGAAATGAGTGTTTATGATGTCATTTGTACCTTTTGCATTTTTTAAATATATTTTTTTCAAATTTAAATATAACCACTTTAAAGCTAGAGATAGCTTGATTTTAATAAGAATAATGGTAATTACTTGGTCTTCTGTCAGTGGGTTACAGCTGAGGTCCCCTTGACAGTTAAATTTCTTGTTTTGAAGACATAATTTGCATTTGGGTATATATATATATATATATAAATATTATTCTTTTATAGGCAAGGTTAATGTGAGTATATCCATAGAAGAATGAGCTACTCGCAGGTTGTGAAGAATATTAACTATTTGAGCTTGTAAAGTTGAGGCAAAGATTGTAGAGCACTGTGATTTCACTGAAGTGCAAACATGAGAGCTCTTTGTAGCAAACTACCCACCTGCTAAATACACAGCTCACCAACAGAAGTAATGCAATTACATTAAAACATTCAGAATATAGAAGAAAAATGAGCCACAATTCCACCAATGTGACAATTTTTGATGTTACTATTAACTTTTGGTGTATTTACATGTAATTTGTGTGTGTGTATTTTATATATAATTTAGTTCTTGATTCTTTAATTTGCCTTATATGTATAGTCATTTAATACATTTTTATTGAATTATTACTATATTCTAGGCACTACTTTAGACACTGGGTGAATAAAAGCTTTTGCCTTCCAGGAATATACAAGGAGAGAGAGTAATGGGTGTACTCCTGCAAGGGATGGATCAGGGAAGGTTCTTGGAAGAAGTGACATTGAATAAAGGTCTAACTCAGCTTCAACAGGATGTGGTATTAAATGAAAAGAGGAAAGATCTAGGTTGAATAAGACTTGTGATTTACTAATAAATATTACTAAATATCAATGTATTTCTTTAAGACTTAAGAGTAGGTTAGATATATAATAAAGCCATATGTGACAAACCCACAGCTAACAGCATACTCAATGGGGAAAAGTTAAAAGCATTTTCCTTAAGATCAGGAGCAAGACAAGGATGTCCCCTTTCACCACTTTTATTCAACATAGTAGTGGAAGTCCTAGCCACAGCAATCAGACAAGAAAAAGAAATAAAAGGCATCCAAATTGGAAAGGACAAAGTAAAACTGTCATTATTTGCAGATGACATGATATATAGAGAACCCCAAGGAGTCCACCAAAAACTGTTAGAACTGATAAATAAATTCAGTAAAGTAGCAGGATACAAAATTAATATTCACAAATTAGTTGCTTTTTTATATGCCAATAACAAACTTATCAGAATGAGAAATTAAGAAAATCGCATTTGTAATACAATTGCATCAAAAATACTCCCAAAACCTAGGAATAAATTTATCCAAGGAGATAACTATAAGACAAGGAAAACTATAAGACATTAAAGAAAGAAACTGAAGAAGATACAAATAAATGGAAGCAATTACCATGCTCATGGATAGGAAGAATTAACATTGTTAAAATGTTCATACACCCAAAGTAATGTATATATTAAATGCAATCCCTATTAAAATACCAATGACATTTTTCACAGAACTAGAATGAATAATCCTAAAATTTATATGGAACCATAAAAGACCCTGAATAGCCATGGCAATCTTGAGAAGAACAAAGTTGGAGGTATCATAATATCAAATGATGCTACAAAGCCATAGTAATCAAAACAGCATGGTATTGGCATATAGACATGTAGATCAATGGAATAGGATAGAAAGCCCAGAAATAAACCCATGCCTATGTGGTCAGTTAATCTATGACAAAGGAGGCAAGAATATGCAATAGGGTAAAGACAGTCTATTCAGTAAATGGTGCTGGGAAAAGTGGACAGATACATGCAAAAAAATGAAACTGGACCACCTCCTTATTCCATATACAAGAAGAAACTCAAAATGGATTAAAGATGTAAATGTAAAACCCAAGACCATGAAACTCCCAGAAGAAAACATAGGCAGTAAACTCTCCAACATTGCTCTTAGTAATATTTTTTCTGCTCTATCTCCTTGGGCAAGGGAAATAAAAGAAAAATAAACAAATGGGACTACATTAAAATGTTTTTGCACAGCAAAGGTAACCTCAACAAATGAAAAGACATCCTACTGAATGGGAGAAAATATTTGCCAATCATTCATCTGATAGGGGTTAATATCCAAAATTTAGGTGTTGGAACTCACACAACTCAACACCAAAAAAACGCCCAAACAATCCAATTAAAAAATGGGCAGAGGACCGAAATAGACATATCTCCAAAAAGGACATACAGATGGCCAATAGACATATGAAAAGATGCTCAATGTAACTAATCATCAGAGAAATGCAGATTTAAATCACAGTGAGATATCACCTCACACCTGTCAGAATGTCTATCATCAATAAATCAAAAAACAAGTGTTGGCGAGGATGTGGAGAAAAGGGATCCCTCAGGCACTATTGGTGGGACTGCAAATTGGTTCAGCCACTATGGGAAACAGTATGGAGATTCCTCAAAAAATTAAAAATAGCACTACCTTATGACCCAGCAATTCCACTTCTGGGAATTTATCCGAAGAAATCTAAAACATTAATTCAAAAAGATATATGCACCCCTATGTTCACTGCAGCGCTATTTACAATAGCCAAGATATGAAAGCAACCTAAGTGCCAAACAACAGATGACTGGATAAAGAAGATATGGTGCAGATATACAGTGGAATATTACTTTGCCATAAAAAATGAAATCTTACCATTTGCAACAACATGGATGGACTTAGAGGATATTATGCTAAGTGAAATAAGTCAGAAAGAGAGAGACAAATACCATATGATCTCACTTATTTGTGGAATCTAAAGAGCAAAACAAACAAACAAACAAACACAAAATCCCAAACAGAAACAAACTCATAGGTACAGAGAACAAACTGATAGTTACCAGATGGGAGGGGGGTTGGGAGGCTGGGTGAAAAAGGGGAAGGGATTAGGAAGTACAAATTGGTAGTTACAAAATAATCACAGGGATGTAAAGTACAGCAGAGGGAATATAGTCAATAATATTGTAATAACTATGTATAGTGTCAGATGGGTACTAGACTTATTGGGGGATCACTTCATAAACTATATAAATGTCTAAGCACTGTGCTGTACACCTGAAACTAATATAAAATATTTTCCACTATAATTGAAAAAGACTGGGTTAGATATATTATGGCTATTAAATCTTTACTAGCTCTGGCATTTTAGGATATTAGATATTTATTATCTTAGAAGATAGGTGTGTATATTTGTATGCATATTAATTGCAATGGAAAGGAAAGAGTAAGGAGAATGTATGAATGCTTCTGTGTGAGAAAGATTCACCTGTCCCTCCTGAAAGATTCCAGGCCTTTTAAGAACCTTACTCTCTCTGTATATGAAATACTAAAACAAAGCAGCCCACTTTAGGGCCCCCAGATGCTAGATAGAGTCACACTCCTCCTAAGACTTGCCTATTATTACTAGGACTTTCATTTTGCATTCCCCAAATTAGCGTCTAGGTGCATGTCCTTGATAAGATTTTCACTGTCAGCTGATAAACATCTGAATCATATTTACTGTGAAGTGATTCCTGACTGTCCCATTTCCGCTAATCTATCTTTTCCTCAATCAGCACTTACCACACTTATATTATGTGCCAGCCGTCGAGGAACTGAGGCCAGAGATAGAAGACAAAACCTCTATCCTGACAGATCCCTGGTAGGGGAAACAATCAAGGGACCTCCAACATGGTGAGACAGGTGCTGTGATGGAGGCAGGTACAGGGTGTGGAGAACTAGGGCCTAGGAAGGTGGCTTATGAGGTCTCTAGGGTCCTCATTTTAAGAGAAGACACAATATCAAGGGTAAGTACCATATGATTGCTTCTAATTTGTCATTGACGGAAAATAAACCGAAGCAATTACATTTGTATTTAAATTCCCCAGAGAATTGAAAGCAGGGACTTGAATGGATATGAGTATTTGTACTCCAGCATTCATGGCAGCATTATTCACAAGAGCCAAAAGATGGAAACAACCAAAATGCCCACTGATGAAAAATGAATAAGCAAACTGTGGTATATAAACACAGTACAGAGTTATTTAGCCTTAAAAAAAGGAATGAAATTCTGATGTGTTGCAATATGGATGAATTTTGAAACATTATTATAAGTGAAATAAGCCAGACAACAAAGGACAAATATTGTATGATTCCACTTATATGAAGTACCTGGAATAGTTATATTTATAGAGACAGATGGTTACCAGGGGCTGGGGCAGGGGGTGGTGGGGGGGGGCGGTGAGGGAGGAATGGGGACTTATTGTTTAAAGGGTACAGAATTTATGTTAAGAATGATGAAAAAGTTCTGGAGATGGATGATAGTTGCTGGTAATGGTTGCCTAACAATGTGAATGTACTTAATGCCACTGAACTGCACACTTAAAAAATGGGTAACATGATAAATTTTATGTATGTATATTTTACCCAGTTTTTAAAAAATGATAAGCTGAGATGACGTCCTCATGCATATAGAAAATGTATATGTTCTAGTATGGATTTCCCAGAATTTGGATTATTTCTTTATTCTAGAACCTAGAAGCGGTTTTACTAGAAAGTTTATAGCACTTAATAAATATCACCAAACTATCTTATGAAAACAAGTGTCCAAGTTTACCTTTCTCCCAGGTACACTTAGAAGTACTGCTCCTATTGTCCACACCCAACCCCTGTCCCTGACTAAGGAAGGAAAGTCATTTTAATAATTTGCAGCAATAGTAACGGACTAAGCACTGAGCTTTATAAGTAAAAAATGGTGCCTTGTTTTAATATGCACTTCTTTGTATACTAGGGAGGTTCTAGATATATTTTTCCCATTAGATATATTTCCGGTGGGAATACTGTGCTGCTTCTCTGGTTTCTTATTTTAAAATCTGCATCTCACTTTGTTTAGGCAGCTTAGCAAAATACATGCACAACAACAGGGTGTTTTAAAAGTGAGGGAAGCTGGAGCAAAAAGAAAATGGTAGGAAAACAAAATAAAGACACGGTAAGTTAATACATATGAAGTTTGCAGGGGTCTGGCTGGAGGAAGGCAACACACTCCTCCCTGAGTTTTCTGGAAGCCAACGGAAAAAAGGGCAACAAGATCCCCAGCTTTATGCTCTCAGCCGGCATAACTATTCCTGGTAGTAGGACACTAATTCCTACAGGATCTGAAACGACCCCTTCCTGTGGGTTCATAGGGTAGACTGAACCAAAAATGGCAGGAGAAACGTTTCCATCCGCTAAGATTTTCTGAAACCTTGCCACTCCCCCACAGGAGGTGGAGTCTGGCCTTGGTTAATAAAACACGGCGGAAGTAAGGCTGCATGACGCCTGCGGTGAGGCTATGAAAGTCAATGCAGGCCCCGCCTGGCTCTCATTTTGGGATACAGACCTTGGGAGTTCTGCGCCACCATGTGAAACGTCTGGCCACCCGGCAGCTGCCACACTGGAGAGGCCACGTGGTGGGCAGGAGGCGATGCGCCCGCCAGGTGGCGCCCGGCGCAGTGGGGTGACCGGTCCCTGCTGAGCATGGCCCCGAGTGCGGATTGATACGCAAAAATAAGTTTTGTTTGTTGCTCTAAGCTCCTGTATTTTAGGGTGGTTTCTTATGTAGCAATAAATACTTGGGGCAGTTTATTGCAAGTTGACTTAAAAACTGCAGCAAACACTCCTTTACAACATCTGGGTGCCAAACACACATGCAATTCGGGGCCGTTCCTTCAGGGGCTTCCTGCGCAGGCCAAAGCTGGAAGCCACGGGGCCTCTCCTTGAAACATCACGTGGGGCTCAGAAACAAATCGGTTTGAACGTCTCTGAACTTTCCTGCACATTTTGGGGAATGCATGTGTCACTCTTACCACGCGTTCAACTCATAGTCTTTCACACAGACAGGTTTTCAGAGATTCTTCTTAAAGGCCGTCTAACTTTCACAGAGAACAACTCAAACACAGTTTCCTGGTAGAGGCTTACATGTGTTTAAGGCGAGCTATGGGACGACCTAGACTTTTTTTTTAAACAAGCATTTCAAGGTAATCAGAAATAAATTCCAGATACCTGCTAAGTGCTCAAACCGTAGGTGTATAATTCAAATGTGATATTAGAAGGGTAGAGGGGTGTTTGGGAGGTCTCCTCACCCCCCTCCCATTAATGTCACTGTTAAGCTTCCATAATTGGTAAGCTCTCCATGGATGGGACCCAACTGAGGGCAAGAAATCTGGGTCTACCCAGGAAGACTGTGATGGAAGCTTGACGTGGTATGCTTTCCCCCATGTTCCTATTTACTGCTCCTTCAGAACTTGCATTGGGTGGCAAATTCCTTTAGGGAAAGAAGGAAGGCTCTTCAACACATACTCAGGGCCACCCTCCCAACTTCCAATCCTATGGAAGCTGGCAGAGAGCAGGTTATTATCATAGTTAAAAATGTGAGCGTGGACTCGGGTCCAGAGAGCCTGGGTGTAAATCCCGCTCTTGCCTCTCTCTAGCTGGATGACTTCAGGCAAACTAAACTTCTGTGCTTCAGTTCCCTTCTCTATAATAATAAAAGCACTTACCTCATAAAGGAGCGAGAGTTAAATGATTTTAAAAGTCTTTAGAACAATGTGTGGCATAGAAGTGCTTTTTAAGTATTAGCTGCTGCTACAACTACATATTATTAATGGGCACTCAGTGAAGTTTGTTGAATGAATAAATGAATGAATGAACACCACTCTGCTGTGTGCTAGATTTCCCCTGTTGTATACGTTCCTATAATTTTTCTACTTCCCAGCTTCATTTATTTTAGTTTTTGAAGACTCCATCCTCCCCAGGGTTACTGGGCTCTTTCATAACATCAAACATCAGAAGATTCATCTATACAAATATTTTGTTTGTTCACTGTTTGGCCTTCCAGTACTCCAGGTTCAGGTTCTTTTGTTTCTTCTGATCTTGATCCCTTAAATGAAACTAGTTTATCCACAGTAAGAATATACTGAAGAGTGCATAGAACCTGCCTTTTTCTGCTACTTGTTCAGACTTCCCTCCAACTCACATGTCGTTCCTTGTTCTCCTCTTTCCTGGATCTCTGATCATGCCTCCATTAATGAGCCTCTCTGATTTACAGGCTTTGATCTGCTTTCAGCTTGCATCCCTTGGGTCTTTTCTGCTCACATCCACCTGTAGAATGCAGATATGGTAGCTGCTGTCCCACCCCTGGGAACCCTTGTCAGCCATTGTGCTCTCACAGATTCACCACAGAGTTCTCAGACACATGCGTCAGGGCCACCCTCCCAGCTTCCAATGTCAGGCCCCACATCACCTCATCTTGAGAGCATTTATCTGACTCATCCATCAGTTTAGAGACACAAATCAGAAAACACCCTGTATTGTGTATCTATCATGGTTCCTATTAATGCTTCATTGTATTTATTTAACTCGGTGTCTGTTTCCTCTACTTACATTAAAATGATTTTGATGGAAAGAATTGTATGTTATTGTGAGCATGAGGTGGAGAAGGTGTCTATCGGTCCTAGATTTGTATTCTAGGTTCTTGACATGACCTCTTTCTTGTGTGGATTCAGGATCTGTTATTGATGGAAACATGTGGAGTGTGAAATTTGACCTCTGTGGTTGAGTCTTTGCCATGTCTTGTTCAGCTGTATATCAGTCTGATTAACACTTACTTGGGAGTCCTTTGTTCACAGCTGTCTGCTGTGTCCTACACATTGTATTGGCCTAGGTGTTGGAAGACCTTAGTTCATGTTTCAATCCTTTGGATTGTTCATTTTGGTTTTCTGAGTCTTAGTTTTCTGATTTGTAAGAACGGGGCAATAATATCTCTCACAGGGGTCTAAGGACTTAGTGCAGTAGTTCTGGGAAGGCTCGCTGCTCGTCCAAAGGAGGGCTTTGTGAAAATTAGAAAGAGGTGTCCCTATCTCCACACGGACACAGTCCTGAGCCAGGATGTGCCCCTTGTGAGTGGACTGTGGGCTGTATTCTCCCTCTCATCCCCTCATCTCCTGCCCTGGAGGGATGCATTGGTGCCAGCCACACATCGCAAGAAACTCCATGACTTCCAATGTTTAGTTAGTAATGATAAAATATCCTACGTGTACTAGGAATTATTATTAATAACAAGTTCTATCTATACCTCTGCCTATTCTGTCTATCTGTCATATCTATCTATCATCTGTCTATCATGAGTCTATCTATTATTGTCTCCATCTGTTTAATCATTCCACCTCTTTACACAACGGATTTGAGGTAGCATTGGTTAAATTATAGAATCACAGCTAATATTTGCATAGTGCTCTTTCATTGATCTAAATTACTTTATTTAATCCTCATAATGGTCCTGTGAGGGGGCTATTCTGTCTCATTTTACAGATGAGCCAACTGTTCAACTTTCAACTTGCAGCCCTCAGGCACATATAATAAGTGGTGGAGCCAGGATGGAAACCCAGATTTTCTGACTTAAACCCATGTTCTTTTACCAATAGCATGCCATCCAATCAGCTTGTCACTACGATACAACTATTTTTTATTTTCTGTATGCTATCTCAAACGTTGGAACTGCTCTTCAGTCACTGAAATGGAATGAAAATCAACACCTATTACTATAAGCACAATGGAGACATGCAGAGTTGGTTTTCTCTTGGTTTGTGTACTGTCTTTAACTGATAGGGGATTTTAATTTAATTTATATGTGAGAGAAACAGCACATTCAACCAAAGGGATGTGGATTACATAGAAATGAGCTATGTTCAAAAGGGACTCAAATAGCCAGAGGAAATGGAGCTGACAACAACACCACGACCTGCAGCTTCAGGCGTCACTCACACGGTTCATTGCGGCTCCTGGACGTTGCTCTGTAAAGGTTTCACATATGCTCTTACACAAGGGGGATTTCTCTAAGAGTATTATTGTTAAACACAATTGGATTTCAGATAAATCTCATACAACCATTTCATATCGCCCTTTGTTACGGGATTTCAAAATGCTTGTGAAACACTAAGGAAATGAAACGATATCTAGCTCTTATCAAAACAGCGAGAGTATTGCATTGATGATTACGGGAAATATGAGCAAAGAGGTATTTTGAAATTGTGTGTATGCCACTCAGAACCAAAACCCTGGGCTTCAGAAATCACTCGTTGTTAGATCTTTTCCTAGAAAAAGATACGTTTCTATGATTCCATTTATAGTAATTATTCATGCAGTTCCAATCTCATTTTTATTGTTCAGAGTAAGCATTGCATTTTCCATTTCAGTGGCATCAGATTTGGGAGAACTTCACAAGGTAAATTAGATATATTTCCATAATGCCAGGCCTTGGGGCGTTGTTCTAGAGGTAGAAGGTAATGGTTGCCACCTTATCCCTGGAGAAGGGCCAGAGTCAGGTGTCTTTCAGAACAAAGAGAGCCTGGGCTTCTTGGGACTGATGTTGAGGTGTAAGAAGGTTCACCCCTTCTCATGGCTCAGGACAAACAGCCATGCTCTAGTCTAAATTTGTCAGCTGTGTCTCAGGAGACACGATCTCATTTGTGGCAACACTGAATCTTGGTTACAGAGAGCAAGAGAGCCCATGTGGTGCTTGGCATTTTGGCAAGAAGTGGGAGTTAGAAACTTACTGGTTTTAATCTCAAAATCATAGAATTATTTTAAGGCTACAAGGGAGCTTTTGTCTTGTGTGAAGAAACTGGCTCTAGAGTGGTTAGTTGGCTTGTCTAGTGCTGACCTCCAAATCAAGTCCTTTTAGACACCGGTCAGTATTTCCTTCGCCATACCATTCAACCATTTCCTTTTTACTTCAAAATGAGAACAAATATATTTAAAAAAGAGTATAGATAAGATTCATGTAGAGTATTTGCCCTGAAACCCTGCAAGTCTAAGTATTAAGGAGACAGGTTCACAGTGGTGATTAAGGACCTTGATCCAAAGCGCACACCTGTGAGAGCCAGGGCTCTAACCCACCTTATCTCAGAGACCATGCTCTCAGCCACCACCTGAAACCAATCCCCTTTGCTGCAGTCTCTTTGCTTTGGGTCTCCTGGTGAAGGAGTTTCTGCCCAAGTGACGGAGCCCCGGGGAAGTGACAGTACTTCACTTTCCAACTGGTCCCTCTCTCCTCTCTTCTTTATACTTGTCCTTGTTCTGCTTTCTGTACCAGTCAGTCCTCGTACATTCTTGAAACCAGAGGCAGCCCCCATACTGACGGACGCATCCCACCTCTAATTCCCATTTCCAGCTGGAGGCGTCATCTGCAATTTTCCTTCCCGTTTTATTTATGCGTTTGATTGTAGAGGTCCTCAGGGCAGAAACTGTACTGTGTGCATGGAACAATCTTATTTATTGTATAAGGCTGTGTATCCTTTGGCTCACATATAAATATTAAAATAACAGTATTCCTCATTTTGATTGAAGGAGATTTATATGTAGTCATGCTTTACGGAGTGCAGGTAGTTTGTTTGAATGCTATTGTGAGAGGTTGTAAGTGGGTCCCCTCCGCTTTTCTCAAACTTCTGCACATGCTCTATTGAGGGCTACGGAAGTCTATTTCATTCTGCCTTGATTGAAGTTTGGCAGCATAGAGAATACTTGTTGCATTAAAAGCATTTCCCTATTTAGCTGAATAGTTTGCTGCCTTTGGCTTTGCATTTAAGAAAATATACCGTTTGTGGGTAAAAAACATAATAATGAGGTAATGAGGTACTTCATATCTGAAAGCTCTAGATTGATTTATGGTGTAAATATTGTTTGGGGGATGGTCAGTATGCAGTGTGGATTCAGTTTTGGTCTCAGTAATTCAAACTGCACCGTTTCTGTGCATCCAGGGTCACTCGGTAGGTGATATCTGTGTGCCCGTAGCTGGGGTCCTGTTTGCTTCTGCGTGCCGTTCAGGCTTGTCCAACATAGCTACTGAACTAGGGGCTGGACAGATCAAAGTTTTCAGTTTATTTTCTCGAAGACTGTATAGCTGTGTGCCTGCACAGGAACATGCAGGGATCGCATTTATTGCCAGGAGAGTGAGGTCAGGAGTGGCTTAAAGACGTACCCAGTATCTTGCTATTTTTCCCATAACCTCTCTGGCTCGGCCATGATTCTCGGCCTGTCCACATACATGTCCCCTTTTCCATCTGGCAAATTCCTACGCATTGTTTAAGACTTAGCTCCTTAGTGAAGCTTCCACAAGTTCCCAGAGTTAGGTACCCCCCACCCCATTCCCAACTACGGTTTCTATGGCCTCCTCCAGTGCTCATATGTATTGTAATATTTACGGAGACATTGAACAAGGGTGCACAAGTTTTTCTGGAAAGGGCCAATTTTGGTTTTGCCAGCCATATTGTCTCTGTTGCAACTATTCAACTTGGCTCTGCTGAGGTGTAAGCAGTCATAGACAATACCTAAATGAAACAGTGTGGCTGTACACCAATAAAATCTAATTATGGACACTAGGATTTGGATTTCATATACTCTTCGTATGTCATGAAATATTCTTCTTTTGATTTCCCCCCAAACATTTACAAATGTACAAACCATTCTTAGCTCATGGACCCTACAAAAGGAGGCAGAGATGGGGCCTGTGGACTTGGTTTTCCCACCCCTGACTTAGAGCATTCATTTGACCACATGTCTGTCTCTTCCACTTGGCTGTAAGCAAGTTGAGCTTGCTGGAGTGCAATCCCCAGGACGTAGCATGGTTCCCTGGCACCGAGGAGGGACGCAACAACTATTTGTTAAATGAATGCTTGTGTTGGAGTATGAAGTAGTAATACTTCCCAGTATTTCTTGAGCAATTATTATGGTATCAGGCAGCGTGCTGAGCACTTTATATGCATTTTCTCATCTAATCCTCATTTAATTTTACTATCTGGAGACATTAAGAGCAACAATTATCATTAGACCCTGTGCTAAACACTGTCTATGGAGTTTCATTTAATTCTCTCAACAATTCTGTGGTGGGTATCTACTGATAATATCCACATTTGCAGCTGAGGGAAATTAAACTTGGAGAGATGGAAATTAAACAAGGTTACCCAGCCAGGGAGTAGAGTGGGGTTAGGAAGGAGCCCAGCTCACCAGACTCGAGGGTCCTGACTCCTAACCCTTATGCTGTAGAGTCTCGGGCTCGGATGCCTTCTTCGTGAACTTGAGTTTGAGGGAGGTTATGGAACCATGCGTGGTGATGCCGAGACAAGCAGGGAGACTTCCTCTTCTCCTTCTAGCCATTTGGTTGTGTTTAAGAATGACCACAGCTCTGTTCCTAAATGACCATGTAATGTTTAGAATGTTGCTTCATCTTTCTGGGTCTGTCTTCCCCTGGCATCACCAAGAGGCTGATTTACATGCTGTCAAAAGTCTCCTCTTAGGACAAGTTTCTGTAATTTTATTTTCTGCTTATATACTGCTATTGTCTGTCTGTTCTTTTCCCAACCTTGACTACAGAAATCTCAGATCCCATGGGGTTGCTTGGACTTGGAGGAGAGGAAGGGAGAAGGAAAATGTCCATCTAGCTACAAATTACATTTTTAAATCCATAAAATGGCTGATTTAAGTATATTTGCTTTTTGGCTTTTTTTGATGGAAAGTAGTTTTTCTAAGAAAAACAACTAACATTATTGTCTATAACAAATGACAGCAGTGATAGCACCTTCTATTTCCATAGCACCATGTAAAAGTACCTTTTTGAAGGCATTATCTAATTCATCCTTCCACTATTCCTCTGAGACAGGTAAGAAGTGTTTCTATTAGCAGATCCTTTTATGTAGCTGCAGAATGAGACCTCCTTTGTTGTAAACCAGAGACGCTGAGCGTCCCAGAGAGATTTTAATAGTAGGCCACTGGGAGAGTGGTCCCTTCCCAGACTAATGGTCACAGTTCTTTAAAAAAAAAAAAAAAAAGAAGAAGAAAGTCAGACATTTTACTAGGGCTTTTAGAAATTAAAATTATATATATATATATACAACTTTCCTTTGAATATAAATGTGGCCTTTGATATTTAAAATCTGACATCCTTGCATGCTTGTTTGGCTGGTGAATATGAGTCAGTAGAATTAGATGGTGTGGAAAGATCTAACTCACTCCAAATAAATGCTTGTTGAAGGAGTGAAGGGATGGTTGAGAAAAGTCTTCAAAACAGCAGCAATAGCATCCATGGGAAATGACTTTGCAACATGGCCATGTTGCTGGCTCAAGTGAATCCTGTTGACGAGATCTTTGGTTTCTATTAGATTTGACTGTGTTTAAGCAAAACGTCTCCGTTTCTCTACATGCATTAAAATGTCACCAGAGGGATAGACCTAAAGTAAAATAAAACAAAACTCTTCCAGAAGTCTTTATAAATAAGCCCATCAAATGACCTTTTCGAATGCAACTTTTAGATTTATGTAAAATGTAACACCTCCAAGTTGCCTTTGCAGTGGGCGCATGGCTTTTAGCTTTGCTAGGTAGTGATTACCACAAATAGATCCTGTCACCCAGGGAAAGCCATTGGCAACGTGACAAGAGAGATAGAATTTGTTTTGGGTGCCTTCCCTCACCCCTTTTGGCACCCAGGTCCCCTCATCCCTCATACTGCCCTTGACCTGTCCAACCCCCACCCCCATAAGAGTGTTTGTTGTACCCATGATGCCAACCCTTCCTCAGGGTCTAAAACGTCAGCACATCTTTTCTCTTCATCCTTTCTCCCATCATTGCCTCCACCCTTTCTTTCTTAGCACATGCAGCCCTCTCTAAGTAGGAAGTTGAGTTGATGAGTAAATTCACATTATGGCCAGGCTTTTGGATTTTATAAATAAGGGAAATTTAGAAAATTTTGAATCACCATCCTTTCTAGTCAACTTCTATCACCATAACTTTATAAAATAAAGGGCAGCTTAATACCTTCCAATTAGATACAGTCTTACAATAAAAGATAGTTCAGTCTAAAAGAGGATGGTTGACAACTTTATCCCGACATATTTTTTTTTTTTTTTAACATGGGATATATTTTTAAAAGGCAGAATTCAGTAAAATAGCACCATTCATTTTTGTTTTACAATTTTACAAGGAAAACTGTCAACAGAGCAATCTACATCAAGCGATCAAGATTGTCTAACATGATCTGGAACTGTGTTTTAAATAGAGTCATTGTCAAATATCAAATTTCCCATAGAGGAACTTGACAAAAGTGTAAGCTGTGTTCTTTTAACTCGTTCATTCAGTTTGAAATGTTCTAGGTGAACTAAGAGAAGCTCAGGAACAATAGCCTCCAGGTTGCCCATTGCTTTTCCAGAGGCTTGGTCTGCCGAGCCCGTGAGAAACCTGAGAAATTAAGCTGTAAGCAGGGTGTCTGGCTAGCAAATTTTCTGAAAAGAGACTACAGAGCCAACACCATAGAGCGTCTGCTGTCACATAGGTCTGTGCATTCACGCAACCTGGAGCCATCAGCAGTGTGCCTGAGAGGGAGGCTTCAGGTTGGTAACAGTTTCTGCATGTGAGGGCCAAATACTGACCGACCTTTGGGAGCTCTCTGTGTAAAAGGCATCGCTAATCTTTCAAGGGTAATTTGCATTTGAAGGGCTTCATAACCAAAGAAGTGTCCAATGCCTTAGTTTTAGTGCCCTGAGAGGTGCTTTTGGGACTCTGATGAGAGCCCTAGACTCCCCTGGAAAATGCCACAAGCCCAGACAAAAATCGGACTTTTTTTGGTACAATTTCAGGAGATTTATGGGTTTTGCAAAGCCCTACTCTCATGAATGGAATTTGGGAAGCATAAGGATGAAGTGAAGCTTCATGGGAGAACTGTTAAGGGCATGGAAACTTCCCTGTGATTTTTAAATCATACCCAGGGTAGGTACAAGTAGCCCTGTGTTTAATGTCTCAAGGTCTTAAGTCTTTCTAATCATGTACCTTCCTTTATATGCAACTAGGTGTAAGTAGGATGTGTATAATTACAATCTGATCCAAACAGAAGGATACTGTTTTTTGTTCTTCTAGCAAATTAAAAGATTGCCAAATTATAGCAAAATACTCCCAGTTTATGCTTTGCCCAAGAAAATATCGAAGCAATGGTTGCCTTTTGATCTCTGGAACCCTCTTGGTGTTCAACTGCATAAACCAAGGCATCCTACCCAGGTGGTCATGACGAATTCGGGCTCCAAGGTAATGCAGTGACACTGCTGGCATGGGGTTGTCCTTCTGCTAAACTCGTCTGTCTTGTAACTGATGTGGAGAAGGTACAAGCATGGTTGGTACTTTCATAGTCTGCTTGGCCTGAATCCTCCATATGTGTAACAAAACATGGACTTGTTACGTCCTTGAGTTTTGTCTCTGATATTTTGTTGGGGGAAGAGATACTGACAATTAGAGCGAGAGATTGCATTGCTCAGTGTGCTGCAGCATTTTTTATTCATGGTTCAGGAGCAGACGTCCCTTCCCTGCAGTACTAATGCTGACCATCCATGAGGTAGACGGTTACCTACAGGCCTTTCTTATACAATTTGCTCACTGCTGTCAGGGAGGGTTTCTTCTGTTGGACACTACACACACACACACACACACACACACACACACACACACACACACACTTTTTTGCTTTGACTCTTTATTTTGTAAGCATATAAAGAGATGATACTTTCACACTTTTTTCTCCCCACTCACATGAGAATTCTAAAGTTTCTGGATCTCTTAAAAGCACCTGGACTGAAATGACAACCCATCAGCTAACAGACCAGCATAAATTTGGATGGGTCTTCTAATCTTCTACGCACTGCCTTCCGCACTCCCCCTCCCCATCCCTCTCCTAGAGTCTCTGGTACAAATAAGAGCAAGTTTGGACCCAGAATGCATATAGTGGTTACTTCTCATAAATTGAGATTGAATTCTATTTTGGCTTTGCTAAATATTTTTAGCCAATATAAGCATAAAAGATTTGCTTCAAAGCTAGGTTCTTATGGCCCTTCATCTCATCTGGCCTGTATGAAGAAATGTTGAATCGGACCTCTTCAAACTCCTACGATGGTGACATACCTGACTTTATCTAAAGGCAGCAATGCTCTATAGATCTAATTGTAACTAGTTGAATGTAGTGCATTGAGAACTTGATACAACTTAATTCAAGTTCTAACTTGATCCTTAAGAAAACGGGGAGTGGGAAATCATTGTCAAAGTACTGATTTGAGAGCGGGTATACCTGTATTTTAGTGACTATCAGGGACTTGTTGGTAGTGTGATCTTTATTTAAAGAGGCTTAGTCCTTCATCTGTAAGGATGACAACCTGAATGACAGCACTTTTCTGTCAGTGATTGGCTGGATACATTTGGGTTGGGGCCATTGCAGTGGTTTCTGGTCAGTGGGTTAAGAGAGGAAGGGATGGACACCATTTTTATTTCTGGTCACAAAATTCTTCGTCATCCACATACCTTCTTCTCCTGGGGTGTGCTGGAGAGGACAGTGTCACACAGTGTGGATGAGAATCATTTAGGAGAGCTGCCATACACTATGACAAGAGTGAGAAATAAACCTTTATCATGTGAAGCTATGGAGTCATTGGGTTTGCTAGTTACAGCAGCTAGTATTACTAAAAATTACACATTCACATTACCTTGGAGATACGACTGTTAGCTTATGAGGGGGCTGTAGAGAGCAGTTCTGTAAAATCTTCCCTCCAGTTTTTAGTTTGAAATATGTTAACACTGCAGAGAAGTTGAAAGAATTAAACAGTGATCATCCATACATATATCCTTCATCTAGATGAACAGTTGTTAATATTTTGTCCCATTTTCAGTATCTTTCCTATTCATCTATTTTTTTTTCTTCTTCTGAACTTTTGGAAAGTATGTCATAGACACCAAGATCTGTAAAGTTTTGATCCAAATTTTATGTTAAGATTATTTGGGTAGAATGGACAAGACTTTCCCCTCCCCCCCCAAAAAAAAATCAGTTCTTTGCATGCAAGTTCTTATTTTCAAAATGGGTTTCTGAACATTGGCTTTGTATAATTTCTATTGTTATATAACCTTAAAGTTTATGGAGTTGATCAGACAACAAAAGCTATTTGGAGGAAATGTCAAATTTCTTTAATGCTTGGGTAAATAGCTCCTTACCGAACGCTGACTATGGAAGGCGTCTCTGGGCAGCAGCTTCTGACACAGCTCTGTGCTCCCAGCTCCTCGTATTCATGGTCTTGTGTCACACCCTCCCTGAGTGTGGGCTGGACTCAGTGACTCACTTCTAATAGACAGAATATGGCACAAGGGAAGCGATGTCACTACCATGACAAAAGACTGTAATTCTGTCTTGCTGGCACGCTCTTGCCTTCTCACTTGCTCACCTGAGGAAACCAGCTGCCGTGTTGTAAGCTGCCCTGTGGAGAAGCCCAGGTGGCTTGGATCTGAGGCAGGTCTGCAGTCCACAGCTGAGGTGGAGCAGAGTCCTGCCAGCGCCCCTGGAGGAAGCTTGGAAAGCAGGTCCACTCCCAGCTGAGCCGCAGAGGAGACTGGCCCTGCCAGCACCTTCATGACAGCCTCTGACAGAGCAGAGCGCCATGGCCCCGCTAAGCCTTGCCCGGATTCCTACTCACGGAAACTGAAATAGTAAAGGATGCTCTAAGCCGCTGAGTTTGGGGGTCAGTTTTTTGTAGCAGTGGGTAGCTAATATAGTACCGTGTTAGATCAGGATGCGATGATGATGGCTGAGTGATGATTTCTGTCTTCAAGAGCTCGTGGCTCTGTAGTGATCACCAGAGTCGCTGTGTGCACAGAGTCTATCAGGCTGCCAGGCATTGTGCGAGGAAGTTGTGTTGAGGACCTGGTCCTGTATCTGATCAGGATTTGACTACACTAAGGAGTGGGAAGAGGATATTCCGTGTGGCGAGATCACAGGGAGGTGTGAAAGTATCTGGCGTGTCTGGGAAGCATCCGGTGGCCTAGTGCCAACATTGCGGCTAAACGGGGAGGGATCTGTATGGGTGCAGGTGGGGCATGAGGCTGCAGAGATGGGTTTAGCTAGTAGGATGTGTTCCTTTTAGTGACCAAGCGGTGGACCCTGGGTTGAAAATTTGTTGAAATTGGTATCAACCAAAGTGTGAATGGCACAGAGCCCAAATTTGGGGCAAGGAAATAAAATCCTTTTCGTAGTTTATCATCTGCATTGTCTGTGCCTAGATAATACCAAGCTAAGTAATTAAAAGGTCATCACATTATTTGGTTGGCTATGTAAAATGGTTGTTGTCTGATTTTTTCATTGAGGTCCTTTTGGGTGGGATCAATATAGTTAAAAATCTTTTCAAGGTAACGGTTGTGTTAACTCCCCTTATTGTGGTAATCATTTCATAGCACAAACAAGTGTTGAATCATTACATTCTACAACTTAAACTTACACAATGTTATATGTCAATTATATCTCAGTAAAGCTGGAAGGCAAAAAAATGTGCATAAACACAAAAGCCAAAAAACAGAAACCTGTTTTACGGCGCCTTATCCCTTTTTTATGGGCTTCAGGGGCTGGCCTTTTGACAGAAACTGAATTCCTTCCCAAGGAATAGTGATGAGGAAATGGAAATCCTCTTTTCCACGAAGCCTCCAAGTCCACTGGCCCTGGTACTGCTGTATTCTTGAACACGGAGGTAGGTAGTGGCAGATACTGGGCTGTGTAATTATATTTAAGCTCACCTATGGAAAGAATCCAGGTGCCAGAAAATCATTGCAGCATTCAATTTCTAAAGGCTGTGGTGAGTAACAGAATCAGATATTTCACAAGTTGATAAGTACATAGCATCAAGAAACCCCACATGTCTCAACTACAGGCATTATTAAAGAGAGGACAGCAATTCAGCCTAAAGCAAACACTTTAAAAGGGTAGTTTCTCGTCTCATCTGTATGAAACGGAAAAGAGGATTCTGCACTGGTGCCCATTTTGGTGGGAAAAAAAATGTATCTTGCAATCATAAATATACCACTTTTCAAATCTCACTAATCTTGCATTCAGCTCTTTCCCAGTTAAATGATCAAATAATTTAGCATTACCTATTCTGCTTATATTTTTTCCAAAGTGTTACATTTTTCCTCCCTTGGATTTATTTGCTTTGTTCTTGGCTCTTTCCCATGCTTGTAGCCATCACTAGTAGCCTTTCTTGGATAACTGATGTTTGCTTTATCAGCTGCCCAGCTGATATTAATATTGGGATGCCCCATTTCCATGAAAACCAGCAGAGCTTTTTTTTTTTTTGGGGGGGCACTCCCACGTTTTTTGCTGCATGAAGTGGGACTGCTGAGGTCCTAGGCTGCCAAAGGCCAGCCTGGCTTGTTTCAGGCAATGGAGCTCAGGGATGTTGATTCTGGTGATGAGTCCAGCTTCTTTGAGTAAATTTTTGCACTTCTTTCTCAGCTGGGCACATTTATTCAAGAATCATTGCTATAGCAGGCTGAGTGAGTGGGGTCACCTTGGTGTATATGAAACAGTGGCTGACATCTATCAATCCCGGATCTGGGCATGTGTAAGCCTGCGGCTTGAGAACGGACAGCCTCATTCCCTTGGTTGAGATTTATCTGCTGCCTGATATCACCTGCACTTAAATCTCACTTCTTCACCTGGAGTTCCTGCTGATAGCTGAGTCCTCTTTTGCACACTTCAAGTGTGGTGGTTGCTGTTCCAGAAGGAAGAAAGGTTGAGTGGAGGAGGTCAGGTCTATAAAAATATCAGAGGAAAGCGTGGGTAGGTCTAAAATCACTGTAAATTGTCACCAGCTCCTCTGTGTCCTGCAGTTTGGCAAAAATCACATTTCTCAAGACTAACTCTAACTCCAAATAAAAAAACAAAACCACCTCTTTTGTTCTGAGTCTACATAATACCAAATGTTTTTGTACCAGTTGTACACATTGTTAAAAAGAGTTACAGAATTACTCCTTTTTTTTTTTTTTTTGAAGTTATGTGTTCTCCAGTGTTGTGACTTATAACAAAGAACTCCTAAGGGTAATGACATAACAACAGTACAAGGGGAGAAAAATCTCAAACAAACCCTCTTCTACCCTTTCAGTGGGCTCCTCTGTATTTGTAGGTCGGTATTCCTCCATAAGCTACCTCATGCTCAGCTTGTTTGGAAGGTTTGGCCGCTGTTCCCGTGTCCCAGGATTCCAAAGCCAAATGCTTTATGTGCCAGTTCACTATTTCTCACGTCTCAGTTCTCTCATGTTAGTGAACTTTTCTCTGTAGGCCGGTGAAGCAGTGACTTGGTGTTTTCCCCCTTTCAGTGCTGACAGACACTACTTTCGTGTGAAGAATGGCTCAGAGGTGTATTGGGACGTGCAGTGATAACCGTCAACCACAGACATTTCAGTGTCTGGAAAACAGGAGGTCTGTTTCTTATTCCTGCTAAGTGTCCACCGTAGGGGACTGTGGGGCTTCGTTCATGTCCTCTTCACTCTTGCTTAGAGCTAATTATTCATTTGGTACGTTGTGCCTTCTGAGTTTTCACAGGTGAGCATGTTACTAAACATTATGTCACTCTGTGATAGGTAGGGATTGCCATCCTGGTAAGCTTGTGATATCAGTTTCCTCTCTGTCCATTTCCTGATCTTCCATTTTAGTTTTCTTCTAAATCCCACTTGTTAGGACCAATTACTGAATCAGTCAGGACTGGCTAGGTTATGCTGTAGCAACTCCAAAATTGCAGTGGCTTCAATGACAAAGGGTTATCTCTTACTCCTATACAGTACACACTTTGAGGAGCTTACTCCAAAAGTACACTTACTCCAGAGTACACACTTTGAGGAACGCTGCTCTTCTCCTCGTCCAGAGATCCAGGCTGAAGAACACTCCCTATCTGCTTCTACAGTGGCTCAAGGTGGTGTCTTAGTTACCTATTGCTGTGTAACAAACAACTCTAAAATTTAGGGGCTTAAAGCAACAACTGTGTACTTGCTCACTATTTTGCAACTTGGGTGGGCTTAGCTGGGCAGTTCTGATGTTCTTGCTTGGGGTTGCTACTGCAGCCATGGTCAGCTGGTGGCTTGGCTGGGGACTGGTTTTTGCTGGCTGGCCTCACGTGCATGTCTGGGGCCCATCTGAGATTGCTGGTGCAGCTGGGATGGCTGGATCTCTGTAAACTCCTGGTCTCTCATCTTTAAGGAGTCCAGCCTGGGCTTCATTGTTCCTAGAAAGAATGAGAGGCGACGTTTCAAGGCTTCTTGAGGACAATGCTTACATACATTGTCACTTTTACCACGTTTTATTGGTCAAAGCAAGTCATAGCGCCAGCTCAGATTCAAAAGGAGGGGAAAGAACCCACCTCTTGATGGAAGAAGCCACATTTTTAATCCACCACAGCAGGAAAATGGGATTGTGGTAAATCATGTACTTGATCTTAAATCTTTTGCCAGGACATGACAATTGTCACTTCTCCTCACATTTCCTAAACCAAAGCAAGTCACATGGCTTGTTCCAAAGAAGGTGAGGAAATGGATTCCTACCCTGTGTTAAGAAGACAGAAGGCTAAAAGTATTTGGTAAAAGGAAATAATGATCCTAATAAAAATTTTCCAATTGTTGAACATCAAGGCTTCTACTGTTAGGGATTGTAGGTTTCTTGAATTGATTTTTCAATAGCGAGCTGCTCAAGTAGCGGAAATAACCAGATTCAAGACTCTTATATTTAGGCTGTTTGTAGGACTTCTATGTTGCTATTATGTACATGGCTTAAGCCTTTCCTAGCATTTAATTGTTTTGTAGCCCTGCATTGACTGTAATAATCTTTGCTATGTCTGTCATCATTTTTTTTTTTTTGAGTGTAGCATCAATACATCAGATTTTGGATATTGTCCTTAAAGGCTTCTTGTAATGTTTATCACTTATTGATAAGATGGGTGATCAATGTGTCTTTCTAGTTCCTTAGTTCAAGGGCAAAAATCCAATGAATTTGTGCATGAAAATGATTAAACAGAAGTCATACACGTAGTTGGAATCTCATGCGTCACACATTAAATTTAGTAGTAGTACTATTTTGATACAGACTTTGAAGAGACAGCAGTAATTTGAAATCCCTGTGGAGCTTGTAGTGTTTCAGTCAGAGATGGTCCCTGTTTAAGGAATCTAAGGCTGGTGAGAGATTGAGGCAGGTCAGTAAAAGTCATACCGTGTTCTTCTCTAGTTTCATGATTAGATTAAGTAAATCATGTAAATAAGTAGTTACATACGACTAGGTATATATGAAAGTTAAAAAATTCACCCGTGTGGCTTTAGATTGAGTTGGCCTTACAGCCTGTTAAGGGCAGCTGTGAGAGTGAGGCGAGGATCGAGAGGCTGGAGGGGGTGTGAATGGTACAGTGGGGTAAGAGTAAGGGACAGGAGCCCAGGGGATCTGGTTCAGGGCCTGGCTCTGCTCTTCACTGGCAGCACGTGTCCGAGTGTGAGTACAAGCGCATGGCTCGGCCACATTTCCAAATCTCCCTGCAGCTCATGTGCGACCAGGACCGAGTTCTGGCCACTGGGATGAGAGCAGCAGGAGCAGAGGGGCCGCTCTCAGGCGTGTGCTGGAAATACACCCTTCCATATGTGATCCTCTCTCCCTTTCCCCTCAACCACCTGAATGGAGGAGATTTGGGGGGCAAGGGACCTGGAAGAGGACCAAGAAAGTGGAAGTTGCCTGGGTCCTTGAATGACTTGGTGACACACAGCTGCTGGCTGCCTTGGGCTGAGACGGGAGTAAGGCCACTGAGACTGGGAGGTTGTTATAGCTGCTAGTGTTACTGTGTTGCACATATGATATTAGGCAAGACATGCTGTTCTCATCAGCCTTACTTTCCTCATCTATAAACTGGAGACACTCAAGACCTGCTTCGTGGGAGTTTTTGTAAGGATTAAAAGAGCTAAAATGTATAAAGTGCTTAGTTTGATGCCTAGTATATAGGAAATACTCAATAAATGGTAGGTATTATTATTAATAAGAATAAATTGGAATGTTTCTTTTTTAAAAAAGTTGGAATGCACTACTTTCCCCCCCAGTTAGTCCTAAGGGACTATGGTAAATAGCTTTGGAAAGACTGAAGCAGAATTAACAGTTTATTAAACACTTAGTTGGATACCTTAGGCTAAGTGGACAAAGAATTTAGAAAAATGCCTTACTTGACTCTTTTCTCTGGTGATGAGCAGTAGATCAAATAGACCATACCAGATAAGGCATCTGAAACGGGGCACTCCTAGTTCACCATGTTACTGGACACCAGCCTGTGTTTGTTAAGACATGAGAGCTGAGCTACTTTACATGTATTAACTCATTAATCCACACAGGATCCATAGGAAGTAGGTACTACTATAACCCCCATTTTACAGAGGAGGAGATTGAAGCCCAGAGTGGTTAAGTATCAGCTTGTCCAAGGCCACTCCAGCTGGCAAACGGCAGAGCCAGAATTTGACTCAGGCAGTCTGGCTCCAGGGTCCACACTTTTGACCGCTATGCCACACACTCTCACAGACATCTGCAGAGCAGGTGCTCGTAAGTATTTGTTCAATAAATGAATGATGCCACTTGACACATTTTCAGAGGCCCGTATCACTCATGTGAGAATCGGAACCTCCTGAATAGCAACCAGACCCCTGATCCTTTTAAATATCACAATAGGTGAAAGGTGCTGGGAGGAGGTGTCAGAGCCATATTAGATCTGTCAGAGCCTAAAATCAACCGAGCATTCAAGTGGAGTTCCCGAGATGGGCACAGCCTCTGCTGCTGTGGTGCTGGCTTTGCTTTTGTCCCCAGTCAGACTGCAGGCAAGCCTAACAAGGTTTGAATTGGGCAATCAGCATAAATGCCCACTTTCTGCCCTTTGAGAAACTTCTGACTTGGGCTGTGTGTGCTCTTCACAGAGGTGTCGGACGCTGCTTTTCTCCAGCCCTGTTCTGGGGTTTTGAAGAAAAAGAAATGTCACCTGAAAACGGAAGTGCAATTTGCACTGAATATTCCCCAAATCATTCTTCGACACTTATCTGCTTTCCCAGCAATTTTGTGATAGATATCATTGCGTATTTTGTATTACAAGCTACCCACAATTGGTGATTTTCTTTTTTTTTTTTTACAAGAGATGAAAAGGTGAGTGGCAGTATAGCTGCTGCGATCTGTCTCCAAAGGTGTTGGCATACATATATCTATATACAGATCTGTACGAGGCGAGGAAATAGAGCAAGTTGACCTATGACTCCTTTCTTCCTAAAATTTCCCTGTGTCTGTGTCATAGCTCTGATCTTAAATCTTATTTGGCAAGTCACAGAATATGCTAGTTTATCAAAGAGATAAAAAAATGGCCTTTTTTTTTTTTAATCTTTTGAATTTCCATGAAAGAAGAGTATTTGTCTTTGCTATTGATCTATTCCATTGAGTCATTTTTGTGGTGATTAGCACTTTTCTATATTTATAGAGAATCAGCACTTCATAAATGTCAACAGGCACTTTGCTTTACGTAAGTGTCAGTGTTCTAACATTTCACAAAGTTAGTAATTATTACGAGAACTACGTGTGGAAACTGGAAAATAAATAATTCCTAAGAGAAGTAAATTTTTTCTTGGTAGACCTGGAAAATGAGGAAAAGTCCTTCATAATCTTATTTTGCTCACCTGCTCTTGCCAGTGGAGTCACCGTGGAGTGGGACCTTTCTCATCTGCCCTTTCACTTGGTTCTCTGTATGAGAGGTCCTGGGTGAGCTGCAAAGTCTCCTGCAGTGTGGGATGCTTGTACTCGGATGGAGGCAAATTACCTTTTGATCATAGGAATCAGAAAGGGCAATGTTTGGGGTCCTGTGTAATTATCATATTAAGGTTTTATAAAGGAATTTCTATATACCTTCATGACAATGTATAACAGTGAAGATTGCGCACAGTTCTTTAAATTTGGGGTGGAGGGTTTCTAAATCATGCTTAAAAGCTCTCCTGTTTACCCAAACCTGAACTGACCCGCTCTTTCATGTCCTGCAGACATAATTTGTGCTTGGAAGTTTTTGTTTTCTTTCTTTCTCTCTCTTTCTTTCTTTCTTTCTTTCTTTCTTTCTTTCTTTCTTTCTTTCTTTCTTTCTTTTTCTTTTCTTTTTTTTCTTTTTTTTTGATCCCCAATAAGGCTACTTTGAAAAGTTGTCATAGCAACACTGGCCACCGGTCACAGATAATATAACGGTGAGGAGGTAGCCCCTATTGGACACCAGCCTTTGTTAGTTCACGCTTTTGTGTGCTGGAATGGCTTGTTCAGAGGTAACATTTTATTGTAGCAAAAATGCTTTATGCCAGAGACCCCTAGAAAAGCCATATGTTGTTCTCAGAGTGGATTGGTCACTCAAACCGCCCCCATTGACCTCTGTATGCAACACCTCACCTGGTTAGTGGAGCCTGGCACAGGGATTGTCCTTCTCTACTGAGTCATTCCTGATCACGTGCTTATTGAGTGATGCTAAGTTGGGGCTTAGAGTCTCTTCTCAATAGCTTTGGATGGAACAGGCAGGCAGCTTTTCAGCACTGTGTGGGAACCCTGTACAATTTTTTTTTCGTTCAGCCTGCCAGCAGAGTTTGAGATATCCTAGGTATTTTTCATCAGACTTATGTCGCCTCCATATTGTTATACATGTTATGGCTCTTGCATTTAATGATCGTGTTAAATGATGTTACTTTCATGGTTCAGAGGGATAGTTTGTGAAGCACTGCGTATTCAGGAAACTGCTGAGGAATGATGAATTCCATCTGTCTTCCTGGCACAGATTTTTGCTTTAAGTTTTCGGCGTTAAGGGTCCTGGGCTATCACATTTATGTCGATTAACTTTTCATGTCTTTTCAGTGGATGAAAAAATTTCTGCTTTCATATTTTTGCTTTTGCTTGATTTCCACGGTCTGATTTCTGGTATTTTGAGAAATCTTCAGGATTTCTTTCAGACTTGTATTTCTCCTTGTCCATTTGCCTCTGTCTCGTCCATTCTTATTTTTCTGCCTTCTCACCTTGACCCTATAAGAACATCATAGGCACCTAATAAATTTTGATTGTGTCGAATTCTAGTAGGGACAAAGAGAAAACACAAGTTGGATGAATGCTATTTTAGTATCACATTTTATGCTGAAGTCTTTCAAGGGGTTATGCCTTATGTCAGGAAGTAGAAATAGAGTTGAGCTTCTCCTGCTGATAACTGGCCATTCCCTGTCTGCAATGAAGCACACATGCATTGGCCATAAGGCAGAGTGTGTGGACTGACACAGTGTTACAAGCAGATCTGATAATTGAGAATATTCATATATTGGAAAGATGTCTGTAACTGCTGCAGAAAGTTAGCAATTCCTGTTTTGAATAAGCCATTTCTATCTTTGGGTATTTCCGTCAGATTTATTGCCATGAGTATTTTAAATACTCTTAACGTAGATTGAACAAAGAATGGATTTTGCCTTTCATTCCAATGCCTCTGGTGATATGTGGTCCCTGATTTTGATTAGCTGCGGTAGTGCCATGTGAGAGAGCAATGAGATAATAAATGAGAAGGCAGCAAAGATAAACTGCCCTGTCCTGCCCACTCACCTCCATCCTTTAAACACAGATTGACTCCGGACATGAAAGGACTGCCAAGCAGTTAACCTGCACAAGCGGTAGCAGATGAACTGGCCTTTGATGAAAGCATCTCAGCGCCTCTTTAATTACATCCCCAAGGACTCGCATATCTTAACCAGAATGACCTCATTGCAGTGGCCACACGCGGGAAAAAAAGTGAGAAGGATCAGAAACTAGCAGATTAAATTACCCAGGGACTGTGGTTCTCAGAACTCTAACAAAAAGTAGAGAGGAAATTTGAGCACGATAGGGAATAAATCACAAAGCATCTTGATATTGTTTCAGATTCCTCACTTTCTTCCAAACCTGCAATGCCCCACATAACTCAAGAATTGAATTTTCGTAATGGAAAAGATTCTAGGATAAAATGTTCACATTTCCACTTTCCCCATGGGGAAAAATCACACAGAAAACTTCATGGGCTCGTCTACAGTCCTGACTGATAGCTCTAAATGGCAATATTTATACATAGCAAATACCTTTCTGTCTCCAGTTATAGGTGTCCATGCTGGTATTACAAACAATAGGGTCTCACTATTTAAGAAATGTAGAAAAACTAAATGCCAGGGATGGTACTAAGAAATATAATGTCATCTAGCACACCATTGGTGCTCAATAATTATTTGAATCACAGATGATATGGACTATGCTGCCTTATCCTATAATTCAGGACAATCCTCTTCAGTTCAATATATTTGAGTTCAATTCACCAACCATTTACTTAGTTTGCAAGGCCTGGGGCTGTAGAAGATACGATCTGGTGGTGGTGGAGGAGGAAGAAACTGCCTATGTAAGATAAGTAAACAAATATAATACCTATGAAACAGGCAATATTAGCTTCACAAGAGAGCTACCTGAAAAGCATCCCCAAATGGCCTGATGGAGATGTATGACGATTACTTCCAGTGTTCGGGTTACAGAAGAAGCCAAGCGGGTCCCTGGTAGCCCTCATTCAGCTAAGCACAGCGAAGGTCATAGAAGGTTGGATGCGTGTTTGCAGCCCAGAATAAGTATGTGGTGGTTTCATTGAAACTTTTTCTTGTAAAAGATGCTGCATAGTCAGTCTAGTGGGGTGAGCACAGATTTTTATTTTTAGCCCAACTGACCTGTGTTCAGACCCCACTTCCACTAATGGTTAGCATTGTGAAAACTGGTAAATCTCTCTGATTCTCAATTCTTTTAGCTCCAAAATAGAAATTAGATTCCTATTAATGCTAATTTGCATGGTTGTTGTAAGGAATATTCATATAATATAGTTGGTGTAGCGTCTGGTGCATGGACAGCCATCAGCAAAGACCCTTCTCCATCTTTCTCCCTTCTATCACAGAGTGAGCTTACGTAAGTCAATCTATTTGTCAGATGCTTTTGCCATTAACTCTCCCATGGAAAGGGGTAGTGATCCTTTTCTGGGCTGTTACTTTTCAGTAGCACTAAGGAAACTTAAGAAAAGAAAATGAAGAATCTGCAACAATGGATATTTCCCAAGATGGAGGGGACTGATATACTAAAGATTGTATTGTCTGTGTTTACAAAACCTAGTGTTGATATTCAGAGAGTTATTTCAAGCCTCTTTTACCACATGATCTAAAATTCACCTCATTCACTGTTGAATTATATGTGAAAAGTAGGCAGCTTCTGCTTATAAATTTGTTTGACTGATAAATATTTCATTCAAAATACTGCTTAGATCTATTTTCATTTCATTCAATATTTGGATTATTTTTCTTTTGCTAAAATTGAATAACAGTGTATCTGTGACTGAAGGTGGTGCTAGATTACATTTCTGAGCATTTTCCCCCCTTGGAGTTTGAGGCTTTTTCAGTGTTAAATGCATTATGTTGTATAGTTTTCTGTCATATTTTCTCCTGGAAGTTTCTAGCTTCTTTCTTTCCTGAAGGTTTTCTTGAAACACAGATTCCTCTTGATCTCCCTGTTTTTCTTTTCCCCTTTTCCTCCTAAGATTCTTATTGAATACCACCAGATTGAAGTTCCCTGTAGGAAGTATTTATGTCTTAAATCTCTTTGTTCGATAAATACTTACTCATATGTCCAAAGCCCTGGAAAGTCTCTAGTAAACCAAACTCTCCTTCTGCAGCATTCGAGTCTTTGCTGTATTCGCCAAAGCTTTATTGACCATGGGCATTGTGTCTAATTCTCCTGATGAGTCAGAAAACCACAGAATGCTATACTTAGAAGTCACAGCAAATGGACATTTTTTGTTCATTTTATACATCGTATATATTAATTTGTAGAAGATCTTGAAAATCCAATAGATTACTTAAGCAATGATATTTATTTAAGTACAATGCTTTCCTATGTTAAGTAAGAACAGATTTCTTTCTTTCCTCCCTCCCTTCTGCCTCTTCGTTCCTTCATTTCTTTCTTCCTCACCTAGATCATTTCATGTAAGGGGGAAAATAAACTGTCACCGTGGCTGATTTTCCAAGACTTAACTGCATTGCTTGCTCCAAATATTTTTCCTCCATTGTATTCACTTCCTATAGCTGTATCTCATATGTACATGGAATCACAAACAAGTAAAAAATATAGCAATTCTCCGTATTTTAAGCCATCCTCCCTTTTAAGAGGTGTGCTATAAATTTATATTCTTCACTTCATTGCATCACACCTACTCATTGAGGACTTATTGTATCCCAGGCACTGGGCTGGTTGCTGGAAATTCAGTAGTGAAAGGAGACCCATGAATGAGAATTAGGTTCTAAAGCAGATTTTCCAGGCCCAGTGAAGTTCATATTCAGTCCTGGTGTTTGAGGTCATTCAGCTTCACAGTTAGAAGAGGAGAAAACTGTTTCCTGAGGTTTCAGCATGAGTTAGCAGAATTCTTTCAGTCACTTAAACTTCAATTTAAAAAAATCATTTACACTTCCTCTCATGCAGATAAGCTTTCCTCATTGGTTAGAAAAACCGACCAGGCCGACTGCCAGTGACTCAGCCAAACCTGGAGAGGTACATTAAGCACGACTCTGGACCCTACAGAGTTTCCCCTGTTGAGAAGTTGGTGGTAATAGTTCTCTAGTAGGCATTCTTAATAAATGATAAAAATAACCTTTCAGATTCTTAAATCATTTTGCTTCCAAGGGCATTTAATCAGGCCCACTGCCAAATGCTAATTAATGATACAAGTGGAGGATTTTATTTAAATTTGTTATACGAAGATGTTGAAATATAAATAGAAACTGCCAATTGAGAGACACACGTCCATGGGTGGAATGTGTCAGGAGAAGAAACAAACACCAAACTGTAAACTAATAGACCTGCTGTGTTACAGGAGGTAATTGAAATACAGACCTTGCAAAGAAGATAATTGATTTGTAAAAAGCTTTTTGTAATTGAAAGTTCTCAAACTACTGAAAAAGATATAAAATAATGGGGATTATTTTAGGCTAACACTTATTAAGGGGAATGAATTCAACTGAGTTGTGCGAGAGGTGTTGGCTGCATGTGTGGTCTAGAGTCTGTCTTTTTCGTTGGACATATTTGTTTATCCCAACGTTTATGGTTCCAGTTGGTGTTCATTCTGAGTTTTTTTCCCCCGCTACCAACGGCTGCAGATGTCATGTTGTAGGTCTTTCTGGTTTGCAAAGAAAATTCATGGTAGGGAGATGGTGTCACCAAGAGCTAATGGCTAATAAGACCTTTCGTGCTCGGTGGAGCAATGATGCACTGCTCACGCCGGATATGTCTGCCGTGTTTATCAACTGTTTCCCACTGGAAAGCCCCATGGTTCGGCTTGTTCCACTCATGCTCCTGACATGTCCCAATGGATCAGAACTACCTTGTGGATGAGAACTATTGCGTTAGCCAACGGCAGAAGCTCCACCTCAAGTCAGGGCAGTGGAGGCCACACGGTGTTCTGTTCTTCCTAGATGTGAGCAAAAGTGGGAAGGCCTGTTTTTCCTTCTTGTGTTAGTGAAAATGTTGGATCTATAGATCTCTGAACTGTAGTCTGGCAACTAACCACTTAATGAAATTCTTTATTGTGGTTAAAGAGACAAGTACTTTGAGTCAAGGAGCTGTTTGTAATGATCAGTTTGATGGGGCGCACTTTGTGAGGAGAAAACGTCAGCAGGAAGCTGGGGTGGTTGCCACTCTGAGCAACAGTGTAAGATTTAACCTGCTGTGTTCTGGGTGCTTTGAGATTCCCCAGTGTAGTGCCATTGTTTGTGCTCATTTCCTTGCCTGGAGTGAGCCTCGTCCAGTCTGTCCCTCCCTTTACATTCACCCGTTACTTTCCAGCTCAGATCCCAGCTTCACTGGGAAAATCTTGGAGCACGCCATCTAGAATTAATGTTTCACTCAGCTGAGGAAAGACATTGAATAAATTTAAAATCCACTGGGTAAACGGCATTTATTGCCTAAAATCAAGTGACATATGATGTACTATCTTGTTTTATAATTGCTTGGATACCTATCTCTGCCAATTAGATTTCCCATTCAGGGACGGCAGGGGTAGGCCTGCATTTTCCGCATCTCTGCACGGTTCCTGGCTTAGGAAAGTCACACAGGAAGTTTTTGTTGATGAACCAATAAATGAACATAGAGGGTTGAGCTCGAATGGCTGGAGTGGTCACTAAGCTGGTGACTACAGGGTGTCATTCTGTCTGTGGGACAAGCTGCCCTGTTCCCTCACTCTTCACCATGGCCTCAATGCCAGGAAGGGGCCTGGAGGCATGTCGTTAAGTGAAACATTAACTTTTTAACCACACAGTCAAATGGTATAAACATCTGGGTGTGCTCAAGATAGACACATTCCAAGCTGCACTGCCGCGCACATGACTACAGAATGCCTGACGAGGCTTTTCAGTGTTTCTTTTTGCTTACAGACAATTGCAGTCAACATTTGGAGTCTTGTAAGTACAGGGTGATGTAACTCCCGTGGCCTCACAATCACAAGGAGATCGGAATTGTAGTTGCTCTTCTCAAAACCTGACCTCTTCTACCTGGAATTCTAGGGACAAAGAGACCTTAGAGACCTCTTCCCTTTACAGAGGAGGGAAGCGAGGCTTCCAGAGTTTAAAGGACTTGTTCAAGGTCACTCGCCTTGTGATTGGCGGAGCAAACCCACCGAGAGTTTCTGTACGCTTCCTACCACCTGTCTGAATATGATATAATTCATAGATGGCTGCACTAGTTGACCATCAGATACAAACCAAACCCTTAATGTTTGGACTCCATTTATATTCTCTTTATATATCATCTTGAACTGTTTTGATCTTCACATATCGGGCTTTGGGATCCTGTCATGTAGGCTCACGGATGAGGAGACCGTCTCACAGAGAAGTTAAAATAGTTTGTCTGAGGTCAGTGACAACTAAGCCCATGGGGAAATGATAGTTACCACTATTGCGGCTTTTTTTTTGACATTTAGTTCTGGCAAATTAAAAAAAAAAAAAAAGTATTTCTCTCTGCTCTTGCTTGGCTGGTCCCCCTTGGGACCAATGGCAGGCATGTATTGAAGATTGTGCCTGTGACTGCTTACCCTTTTGTGGGTGTGAAGCAAAGGCAGCGCCATGGAGAACCCAGAGTTCCTGCTCCTGTCCCTTCTCCCTCCTGCAGGGCAGGGAGCTTTCCTGCAAAGACCTCTCCAGATGTGTGTGGGGTTCCCCAGTGAAGTCTGGCATGGCCTAACTACGGAATCTCCAGCTTTGGAAATTAAGCAGCGTTAGACTGTTTTCCTTCCTTGCTGTGGTGACCTCTGTGATCCCATCCCCCAAAGCCATCTGAGGAGGCCTTTCCATTGCTATTTCTGATGGTGGCAGCTGTGAGGCCACTGATACATAAGCCAAGTGCTGTCTTTTAATTCTTCTAGTGATGCTCTCTTTAGGTTTCCGAGTGGCAATGGATCACACACCGAAATGGAAAATGGCTCTCTCCCCATTTCTTTGCCTCACTAAGTAACTTGGGCCCTAAACCATCACGACTTGGGTATTCAGTCCCCAAAAGTCTCTGTAGAAAGCAGCTCCTTTGCCTGGGGTCCAACATGGAGTCAAGTGACAGGACAGGAACAGGTCCCGTGTTGGCTTCTCTGCGTTCTTCATTGTCCCCTCCCCTTTCTCAACCCCTCCCAAACTCTCCTAAAACAAAAAATAACATTCCTTACTTTTCTTCAGCAAAACACCCAAAGAATCTTGTGTATCAGTGCGTGCAAGTAGCTATTGGAAAGGGTCACAGGCCCTCTTGCTCAGACTCGTGGGCAACACACAAATGGACACCCCCTGTTCCCACTGTTTTCAAATTCCTACTCTGGCCCATACATTTGGACATGCGTATTTAATTCTCACAGCAGTTTGACAGATAATATTATCACTATGAGTTTAGCAATGGGGGGACTAAAGCTCAGAGAGATTAAGTCAAGGTTAAGGAACTTGTTCACGTTGTCAATAAAACATCTTGGATTCCAACCCAGGGGTGGCTGACTCCTTAGCTGATGCTCTTTACCTGGGCATACCTGCTTTGGTGTGATGTAGCAGCTCCCCAAATGTCAGGGTGCCTAATATTCACTAGGGGTGCTTGTTTAAAAACAAGTCCCTGGACCCCATCCCTGTCCCAGCGATTGTCATCCCCCCAGATGGTTCAAACCTCTGGAGACTATGGGAAGCCGTGGCATGAAGGGTAACTGTGGGGCCAGGGGCGGAGCGGGGTCCTGTGACGTAAATGGAATGGGATCTTCACACCAGAGCAGACCCACAGCACCGTGTCTGCTTGAGCTCTCACCTGGGCAAAGGTGACACAGATGGGAAATAATCCGTGTTCAGTAGCACAGCACTTCCTGAGATGCGCGGACCACCTGCCTCAGACTAGGGCTTTTGTTTAAAGACTGCAGATACGCTGGTACCTTCACACATCCACGGATCTGGGGGCTTTGAAGCCCAGAAACGTGCATTTTTACTATGCCCATAGCTGGATAGCACATATCAATACTAGACATAAAAACAAACAAACAAAACCAAACAAGAAACCAGGAACAGACGTGGAAATAGCTCTTTCTATTCTGCTTCCAAAATGAGTCTGTTTGAATTACCAATAAATGGAAAAAAAAATATGACATAGGCGTCTCTAGGCATTGTTTCAATTACATTTGTCATCTGGGCTGTGCCTACCTGTTCAGATCAATACAACAGAGAGAATGGTGATGAGGACGCATTAGACTGTCGGTCTCTTCCCTGTCGGTCAGTAAAGTGTACATTTCCTAGTTGCTTTTCCCTATAGGCTTTCAAGAGATACTGGGGACTGGAATCCTGTGAGAATGTAATTGATTGAAACGGCAAGAATATTGGAGCATAAGGGCTAGAATTAATTAGCATCCTTAAAACAGCAGCACCAGGCCCTTGAATTTTTGGAACATATGAATGGTAACTGTTGATTTCTCAGCGCAGGGCAGAACATCTGTTCTTTTGCAGAGAGTCTAGCAAAGACTGCAGTGCAGAGTCAGGTGGCGGTGGCGTTGGTAGGAAATACAGCTCGTACCATAGCTGTCCATTCAGATTTATTATTAGACAGCATTCAGTGTAATTGCTTGCTCAAGAATTTTTAGATGTCTGACACATACACTGTACATCTTGTGGGGTTTTATTGAACCTTAAACCTCTGTAAAGTTATTCCAATCAGAAATGCACATGAGAAGCATCCATAAAATGTAACAAACAATCTGTATTTAGAATAAATTTTACATTCAATACAATTCATGAATTCCCATCAGGCCATGCTCTCTGTCATCCTGCCCGCCTGGATCATTGGGGGACGTAAAGAAGTCAGTGGATAAAGGAAAGGACGCTGCTGAAGCCAGGAAAAGGAATGGATACAGAACAGAATTATTAAAAGTATCAAGTATGGACCCTCATCTAGTGTATAATTATACATAAAGTGTCATCTTCTTATCATTCATTCGTTTTCATTTTAACTCAAAGAGCCAGAGAGACCTTGGATACTGTCCCAGTGTTGCCACACACTTGTTCTGTGATCTTTGGGAAGTCATTTAAGTTTTCTGTGTAAGGAGAATTTATGTAAAATAGAGGTAATAATACCTTCCTTTCAGGGTTCTTGTAAGGACGAAAGTGAAGTAATACGTGCAAGGGTCTAGCAGACTGCCTGACATTGAATGTATCTAAAAATGCTAGTTACGTCTCTTCCTCCTCTTACTTCTATGAAGTGCTATGCAGCTGATATTATGTTCAGACTTGATAGAATTGGATTATGTAGTTGCTGCTCCACTAAATTAATTGAAAAGTGAATGGCTGACTACATTAATTTTCTGTCTGGTGCTCTACAAATTACTGTTTCTTGTTATGAGCTGAAGAGGGTGGGGATCAGTTGCGTTAGGAGCGAGGAGAAAGGTGATGCTTGAACAGCAGATTCATTTTAATTTTTATGCAATAGGTTAGCTGTGTTTGTTTATTCCATTGTGATCAAAATGAAAAATCACAATATCATGGCACTTGCTTTTGTTTTATTTTCTGCCACATGTTTGGACACCGGAAGCACCATCCAAGTCTGCGTGGGAGGAGAAGGTTTAGGAATGGGGCGGGTGTGAGCTGGGGAGATGCACTCAAACAGTCTCGGGGTTCTCCTCCTTTCATCTTTCCTTTTGAGGGCTGAAATGTCAGTTGCTTTAAAAACATTAAAAGTGCTTCCCATTAGTATTTTCAAATATAAACTATAGACTTTGCTTCAAGATATAAAGGGGCTCTCAAAGTGTGCATTGAGAGCGGGGAGATGAACAATCAAATTCAGATCATTCAAGTCATTAGGAACTTGGCTTTTTACAATTTATACTTCAGGGGGTGGGTTGCTACAGTTGCATTGAGCTGGCTTGATGGTGAGTGATGACCCTCTTGTGGGTATAGCTAGATCTGGCATCTCTGACTTCTCTAGCAGGCTTCCAAATTAGGCCATTCATTAATTAAATTAACTCACCCTGATGATTTTATTTCTATAGGCTCCTTTCACGGTGAGTACCATCTCTGTGATAGGGAACACATATAAGATTTCAGATTTTACCTGGCATTCGTGGGCGGCATTTCTCTCAGCTGCTTTGTCGTTAGAGCTGGGAATCAGAATTCCTAGTACATGCCAGGAAGAAAGATTACATTTAAATGTAAAAGGTAAACAACATTTGATATTTTCAGCTTTCCCAGAAGATTCTCAAAATACTTTTCAAAGATTCCTCATGCCTTCGTCTCAACCCTATAGGTTAGCTGTAGACTTGTTGCAGTCACTTTCTGCCTTAGTTCCCTTCTGTAAGTGTGACATGGAGGTACAAGGGCATTGTAAACTATGGTGCTTCAGGATTAAGTGATAGAAGTGAAATTAGCACCAGGGTTAGGAATTGACTCTGGCTTGCCACTGAAAATAGACCAAATCTACTTCCATAGTGATATGGAAATGATCAAATATGGGCTTTTCTGCAGTAGTTTGTCTGTGTATCTATCTATCTATCTATCTATCTATCTATCTGTCTGTCTGTCTGTCTGTCTGTCTGTCTATCTATCTATCATCTATCTATCTATCTATCTATATCATCTATCTATCTATCATCTATCATCTATCTATCTATCTATCTATCTATCTATCTATCTATCTATCTATCTATCATCTATCTATCTATCTTTGCTAAAATTTGGGTTAAGCCTATGCTGATTGCTAGGGAAGCTGTAATGAATATAGCATTAATGCTGGACTTAGAAGATACTGAAAAAAAACCAAACTAAATTAGGAAAAATAGAGAGTGGCTGTGCTGGCCCAGATAACCCGGCGATAAAAACAAATCCATTCTCTGGATACCTTTTCCTGTGCCTCCTTGCACAAGGTACATCTTTCTTTCTTGGCAGATTTTTTTTTTTTTTTTTTTTGAGTCAATGCCAGAAGGAAGATGCACAGGTGTCACAAGTGTATTTTTTTCTGGAGCCTCAAAAGGAAATTTCAAGCAGATTTCGTTAGGAAATGGTATTCATTGCTGAACTGCAAATTAGATTGCAAGTGCTTTGGGCATTCGAGGTAAATTATATAGCTAAAACCTGGAGCTATACTAAACCCTTTGAATTTAATTTGACTGCTGGCAGCCATCAATAGTTAAAAGATTTTAGAAATCCTGAACGCTAATGCTTGAATGTGCTGGTAGAAGATGTTGTAGAAAAGACAGGTGACTCAGGGAGCCAAATAAAACACCAACCTTTTACAGACTATTCAAAAACTAATACAATAAAAATGAATATGCTGCATAATATCATAAGTAGCGTTAATGTAATCAAGGCACACACACACACACACACACACACACACACACACACACACACAGCCTTACGAGGTGCGAGCTCATCTCCCAACTTCTGAGTTATTACTGGTATAGTGTAGGTCCCTGCTCTGCATTCTGGGAAGGTTCGTCTTTCCCTGGACTGCTGGCCTGTGTCCTTTTGCAGGCTAATGCAATATTCTCTTCTAACCTGACAATAACAGATTAGCAAATTTCTTGCCTAATGTAATTCCAGCTGAGCAGGGAACCTGACGTTTGCCTTAAACAGTCCTAAGCATTTTTCATATGAAATTCAATTAAACTATTTCCTCGTCTGAGTGTCTGTTCAGTTTGTTACCTTTCAGCAGAGTGAAGTCTTCCTTCCCGTGAAAATACTTAATGGCAAGCAAATGAAGGAAGTGGGAAGAGAGGGAGAGGGTGAGGGCAGGAGGGGGTGAACCATGCTGTTTGGCACAGTCAGCTAATTGCTCCAGCCTTTGTTTTTCTGTTCCCCCTGAAGATGAGCTGTATTTTAATTACCGTATGAAAGATTTGTCTTGATTAGATGGCTAGGAGGTGTCAGTGCTTCTGAAAGAGATGAAAATGCATAGGGGAAGGAGGCAGGAAAAACGAAAAGTGGATGTATTTTGGAGACTTTCTAGGCTTCCGCTGTCCCTGTCCCCTTGCCACCATGCACCTCACTTCCGTTCAGGCTCCATATCGGGTACAACAGGAGGCTGAGGTGTTTGTAGACACAGTGGTCTGAAATAGGGTCCTCTGGGCTTGCGATGAGGAATGTATGGGTGAGAGCCGGGCTCGAGTGTGCCTCAAAGTTGTGAGGCGAAACCTCTCTTAGTGCCATGGGAGAGAACTACCATGCAGGGTGGCCAGGCTTTCTGCTCTACTTCCTGAGATTGAAAAGCAGCATAGTTTGCCAGCCACATCTAGACACTGGGTAGGTGATGTAGGTAGAGAGATACATGAGGCTGAAACCCTCGGCCCTGGCATTGCTCATAGTTGGTGGGGGAGACAAACAAATGGCTGCCTTGCTGTGTGGAAATTCTCTTAGAATATGCAAAGCTGCTCCAGGAGCACAGAGCATGGGTGCCCAAGGTCACTACTGGGGCATGGATTGGTTAAGGCTTCCTGGAAGGGGTCATACTTGTGCAGTCTCAAGGGACCAGTGATAGGGGTAAGGGTCAGTATTAAAAAAATACCAAAAGTATTATAAAATGTAACAATTAGATGGTCACTGGTAACATGAGTGAGAGCAGTTGAAGGGAGCCGTGTGGACAGAAGCAGGTTGTCAGCCTGTAGGAAAGAAAGGGCACCAAAGGAAATCGTTCGGATTTTTCTTTTAAGAAGTTGACTTGTGGAGGAAACGAGCAAGATAGGTTCCTAATTAGAGTGTTTTCAGTCTAGGCTTTCATGTAAAGCAAAGCAAAAAAACTGATATCTAGATATCTCAGGCCCAAAGTATTGTTATTAAAGAAAAACCAGACTCCATTCAGTGTGCATTTTCAAATAGTTAACACGATTAATGAAATCAGAAGACCGTTGCTCATTTCCCAATTTCTCTTCTCTGTAACACAGTCTTTAAAAGGGAATATTCCTCACAGAGAATCTGTAAAATTATCTTCTCTTTACTCTGGGCATTTTTTTTTTAAATTTTTTAAAATAGCAGAGAGAGAGGACCTAGTTTACTTTAATGCATCTTTTTAAAATAACTGTATGTTACTTAAATGAGTTTAGGTCACATAATAGCTAGAGAAGCAGTAGACGTTTAACCTAAGGTAACATTTAGTTGTAGAAATAGCTTTTTTTAAACACACAAAATACATTTTATTCATTCATTTTTTTAAAAAATAATAGTTTCTAACTTCTTTATAAAAGTCAATGTGAGACCCACAAATACCATATTATTAGTTTTTCTTTTAATTGTTAAACTGCATAACATTTTCAGTTCTCTCAAGGAGAGAACTTTTCAAATACTGGTTGTGTTAGGGGAATAAACATAGCTCTCCAGCCTCCCAACATAACTGAGGAAAAACAACCAGAAGTTAAGTTTTAGAAGATAAGGTAGCAAGGAGAGACCGTTTGGGGACTTGAGCGTCTATGTGTGAGAGAATCAACTCTTGGTCTGACGCTGAGTTCAGGTTGATTCTGGGATCAATATGTCTTCCCTCTGGATTTAAACTTTCTGTATCCAGGACCACTGCCTCCAAGCTGAAATGGGGTAAAAGAGTAAGGGAAGTGTTAAAAATGAAAAAAGAGCATTGCCAATTCTGGAAAAATTTGCATCATAAAATGATATATTTTTTATCATAGAAAACGTAATTTCCCCTGTCATTACCACCAGAATTTGTTTTACTTAAAGTAAGCAATTATTGAATGCCTGATGAATGTGTAGTCTATATATGGCACCTTCACATTTAGGTGGATGCTGTTTTTTTTTTTTTTTTCTATCCTATTTGTTGAAATTTTTATTTGGGGAAAATAACAGGGACATTTTGAGGTCCTGAAAGATCAGTAAATGTTGAAGCTGAATTTTATGGGATATGGATATACTATGATAAGTCTGATTGGCTTATTTCTAGGCAGAAAGTATACATTTGTCTTTTGAAAAATTTAATAAAAATTGGGAAAAAATTACCCTCAAATCAGGAAGTGATTTGAATGTGAGAAATTATAGTGCAGTGTTTGAGTGTATTGGTTCTCCTACCTTGTACCTCCTTTGGGAGACACTGAGATAGTAACTATGAGATTTGATTTGAAATATCCACATATATAGAAGAAAGCCACTCTACCTCCAGACTCCAGGGGGAGACGCCCAATTATTTAAAGAAAGTCTGAGTCAGAAAGCAAAGATATGGGCCAAGAAAGATTTATATTGATAATTTTTTTCTGAAAATAGTTTTAATAAAAGCTAATTTTTATGTTAATTTATGAAGCTGAGAAGCTTCTTGAACTTAAAACAAATAGGGATCACTGAAGATGATTGCCCAGATTTGTCTTTTACTGTCATTTATTTCTTTTTATTTATGTATTTCATAATAGTTCATATTCATAAAATACATTCCTTTCATTTTCATTGTATTTGTATATTTAATGTTTATGAAATATATATGAATATTCATAAATATTGATGTATTTATTTCATTGATGCTAATGATTTGCAATGTTCATAATAAAGGGAGCGTTATATTGTTGAGAATCAGCAAACCATAAATAATTTTCCCTTTAGAATACCTAGTATTTTCTTAGGTTGTGGTGAAAAAGGAATGTTTTCCTGGGATGGGGACACAGATAAACAAAGTCTTTCTAGGTGAAGAAAGTCTTATTACTTTGCAAAAGGAAAGACCAAAAAAGTTCTTGTTGAAAAGTCTAGAAGAAGCAATTAGAATTTCCCAACAAAGGGATAGATTTTAACCTGTTATCCAATGCAGTAGAAGACATTTGAAGCAGTGCCATGCATGGGATATTAGATTCTGGTCTCTGAGCCTGCCTTATTACTTACTGGCTGTTATTCAATAAAACATAAAAGAGTTTCAGTTCAATTTATCTTACTCGTATTTGTCATAGGGGAAAAAAGCCATATGAGCCACTAATCTAAATTTATAGTTATTTCGCAAAAGACAGAAGCTTGAAAGAATCTTTCAAAAGTTAATGCAGTTAACCTCCTAGTCAGTCAATTTATGATACTCCCTTAAAGAAAAGCTGTTTTAGAGAAATGATTATTTTTCATAAGGTCTGAAAAGGCCTGCCTTAAGTTTCTTAATTTCAAATTTAAAATGAGATATGTGGACAGATGGAATGTCAGAGGCATCTGTTGAATCAAATCATGGCCATTTCAAGGGTTTATGTATGTGTGTAAATATGTGGGAGTATAGCATTTCTGTAGATTATAACAACTAAAGAAAGGTCACAGAAGGACACAATTTTTTTCCAAGCCTTAGAAACCTAGTAATTTTAGGCTAGGGAATTTTTGGTTAATTACATATTGCATACATAGATTGATCTGGTGTGTGGAATTGTAATTGCTATAAATAACACATTTAGATGTTTGAATTTGATAGTTTAGTAGGAGAGTATGACAAAGAGAAATGAGTTCATTGTTTATTCTGTGTATGGAGGGTGCAGGTAGAGCAGAAGTGGGATATTACATGGACTGAGTTTGAAATAAACTGCAGTAAACATGTTGTCAAATAAAACAGAATATTTTAGAGGACGAATATTTAAAGACTATTTAGGATCTTTATTATGTCTGTGCTCCAATTCAGCCAAATCTTGATGCATCAGAAACCAATCCCACTGTCTCAGAATCACCCACGGCTGCCTCTGCTGCCAGTCGTTTCACTTCTTATTAGCATAATCCTCGAGCACATGGGCGGGAGTTGGGAGATAAAACTGAAATCAGCTGTGTTTCTTGCTAACAATTCCGGCAAACTGTTGACACTTCTGGCTAAAATGAAGTTTGGGTATTCTCTGTGGATTCTTATTATTTGGACTGTCCTTGTCTCCACAGATAATAAACAGTTCACTGCATAATATATAGCAGATGCAAATGGCTCCTTCTCTTGAATGAGTAATCAGAGGTAATGCAAATTAACACCTTCACCTGGGGAAAAAATAACTTTAGAATTCACCCAGTTCAGTAAATGGAAGCATTCTTAATCATAGGGTTTCAATGATAAAGCATTCGGAGAAAAAGCAAGAATGTAGAAAAGATACATTCTAATTATCTTCAATAGCTCCCAAAAGTTGGGTTGGGTTGACCATACATTTAAATGAAATTGAGTAAGAAATAACATGCAAAAACAATGCATGTTAATTCTCTCCTCCTTTCTTATTTCCCAACAGCTGTGATAATAATTGATATTGAATTGTTTGAAATGTAACAGTTGTAATTTAAAAACTTTTATTTTTATTTTAAATAGCCCATATTCATTGTACAATGTCCCCAAATATTAATAAGTCAATGAAGAATTTGATTTTTGTAATTCTGCTTATGTGTGCTTTTTAGGATGGCTTCCCCAAATGGAATCATACTGTTCATATTGTTTTATAATCTTTTTTTAGTTAACATATCATGTTATTAAATATTCTTCTATAATACTACTTTTAAATGGTACATTGCATTTTATACCAACAGACTAGAATTTATTCAGTCCCCTACTGCTGGACACTTGGTTGTTTCCAGTTTCTTTATTATTATTATTATTATTATTATTATTATTACAAACAAATACAGGTTGAATATGCTTACAGCCAAATCTTTGCATAAATCCATGATTTTGTTTTTCAGGAAAAATTCTTATATGGGAGATTAGTATACACACATTTGGGTCCAATAGTATACACACATTTTAAAGGCTTTCAAAAGGTACTGCCAAATTGTCTTCCAGAAAGGTTATACGTATTGATATTTATATTTGTGATAACTCAAAGTTGTACCAAAGTCATGGGACAAGGTTTCTAGAATATGCTGTATGGGTTTTTATGAACTCAACAAGTAAAGCAAACCTGCCTGTGTGTAGACACACTCTGAGGGCTGTGATACTGAGTGACACTAGCTCTTTCCTTTAGATGTTGCCTAGCTAGCATTTTGACACCTTGAGAATAGGCCTGCTTTTCTTCTGGGGCATGGCTGAATCTGTTTGGTCTTCAGGAGGTGTGGGAGTTCCCTTTGGAAATGGGTTATGCTAGGTCTGCAATGTGTTCTCTACCTCCTTAGTTCCCCAAGCTGGGAGTGTCTTTAAATTTTCGTTTTCTTGAAATCATATGATCATTGTGTGTGAGTATGGAGTTCCAGAGATCTATTAGGGCTGGGATATGGGAACCCTGGTTCAGGGCTTACCTTCCTCAGGGGAAGCTCATCACCCCAGAGGGGGCCCCCTGGAGAGAGACGTGTGTTAGAGGTCAAGCAGATGTGGTTATAACTACCGCAAAAACCTGTCCTAGTGGCTCAGGAATCCCCGCCTTTGGCACCCAGTGGTGGAAGCCTACATCATGGTTGCCCCTCGAGCATAGAAAAATTTCTACTACATATGTGGGACCTGAAAGTCTTTATTTAAAAGAGAAATTAAAAAAAAAAGACAACTTTTAAACATAGACTACATTCTGGATGTATAAAAGCCTGTGGTTTAATCAATAACATTAATAGATACCAGAAACTTCATCTCATATTCACAGAGTACGAGCTGAAAAGTCCTGTTTAGAGATCTGTTTTCCTGTGTCTCCACAACCCCCATTAACTGTAATGGCTCTTAGGCATCCATTCTAATAGTGAAACAGCTGCCATCAAGGCCACAAGATTGTAACACTGGTAATTTAGGGTGCTTTGTTCTTAGGGTCTCTCTACACTTATCTAACCATATCCCTCCCTGTCACAAGGTAAGAAAAAATGTGTACTTTATACTCTTCCCACAACTCCCAACGGGGGTTGTATTCAATACTCATTTTAGGCTGTAGGTTAGAAGTATGTTGGAGAGCTGTGTTATAGACAAAACATTTCTCTTGATTCCTTGACTTCTAGTGATGCTTACACTTCTCTTTATTCCATGAAAAAATATGCATACCATATTCACAAATACAGTTGTGATTTGCTAATTTAATTAGTAAGATAAATATATATTTTGACGTTCACCTCCATCCCCTCATTCCTTGCAAATTTAACCATTTAGGATTAAAAAATTCTTTTATCAATGGTTAAAAAAAGAGTGTGTTCTCTGTGTGATTCTATAGCTGTAGTGACCAATGTCTTGGAATTTTCAGTTTTAATTTAAAAAATGCTTTTCTCTTGGCCTCCATTGTATTGAGCATAAAATTGGTTTTCTGACCATAAATCATATTTTTTGTTTCAGAAAAATGTAGTCACCATATTCATGGTTAAAATACTACTTAAGTGCTTTTCCCACAAACCTCTGTCTTCACCTTGAGAGTATCCTCACTATTCCCTATCTGTTTGGAATAGACAGGGCCAGCAAGCACCCCCAAAACAACAACACTTGGACTCATAGGGACGAGCACTTTCATATCGAGCTTGTTCTCAGGTGTCAAGTTTTGTTTTCTCGTGGTACATTATAAACACAAGTGAACCATGAGAAGACAGCACACGTGGGCCCTAAATGGGAGATGCCATTAAGAATGGGGTGCGTTGGTTTTCTACCTGGGTCCCTCGGCCTCTGGACTCAGTGGGAAGTTGAGTGTGAAGAATACTCTGCAGCCCCCTAGCTGCCCGTGGGAATCACTGTAAAGCAGTCTGCCAGCAGGAATGCGTGAGCAAATGACAAACGGTACCTGACTCCAGGGGAAAATAGACTTTGGGAAGCTTTTAATGCCAAGCTTTATAATGTTTAGGATGAAATACTGCATCAGATTTCTCATGAGGATGGAAACGACCTCAGATCAGTTTAACAAAGCATTTTCCAGCAGAAAACATGCTTGAATAGAAAAAGAAAATAACCTAGTACTTAAAGCCGAGAGAAGACTTCCTCTGCTACCTATTACTGGCTCCCCTCACTCTTTCATCTCGACTCCCATTCTATAACTCCCAGCCATGTTCACTTTTAAAAAACTCCCTCTGTATGGATTTTCTGAGTTGGTCTTGAGAGCAAATATTCTGCCCCATTGAACTCAAAAGTACCCTCATGATTGTCGGGTCATGTACACCATTCCCCCCCCTTTTTTTGGTTCAGAAAACATTGGCACCATAGTTCGATCTAATCAGTCATCAGTCCCCTCCTGGACTTGCTTTTAAAGTACATCTCATCTCCACCCTACCCTCTTTGTTTTCTCTGTCACCATCTTAGCCCAGATGTTCATTTCCTACCTGGATTAATGCCATTCTTTTCTTTCTATTTTCATGCAGTTTGATGAGACTAGAAAGGGCAGGATGGATGCAGGGGATATTTTCTAAGTAAAATTCACACGACCTGGAATTTGATATGGGGATAAAGGCACCAGTGATAGTTTTTAAAGAATTTCAACCTCACCTAGGTGACCGTCTGTCAGCAATGTAGAGGTTAATCCTGCTTTTGATGGCTAATACACTACACTACCATTTTAATTGCTTACCTTAATAACAATTTAATCTAAGTCTCCGATTCTAAGGATCTGCCCACCACTGTGAGAGCTTTGATGTCTGTCTACAATGACTTCTTTTGGCATTCTTCATTTTGATACAAAAGCATATGCAACATGAAGAAATATGAGTAGGACTAGTATTTAAAATGCATTCCAGTTCCTAAATTCTATGAATTTCTGACTTACATTGTTAGGAAATAAATGATTATCTATCTATCTATCTATCTATCTATCTATCTATCTATCTATCTATCTATCTTTAATCTACCTCCCAGTTATATCACTATCCACTTCAGAATGGAGAGCTTTTCATGTCTTTTGCTTTCTCTTATGTCTCATGAATCTGATATGATAAAGGGAACTGAGCAATAATCAATAAATATTATCAATTACTCTTCAATAATGAAGAAGGGGATACACAATTCATTATGTATGTATGTATGTATGTATGTATGTATTTAATCTTTTAGTTATCTTGGTGAATGAATTGACTTGATGTTACTTTGTCCTGTTTGGTATTTTCCATTGCTGAGTGGAGAAGATCCTGTCTGATGTATGAGCATATTCAGTGAAAAAATGTCAGTAGGGAAGGGAGAAAAATCATGCCTTACGACTTCTTGAAGGGTATTCCAGAACCCATCTTCCTCTGGCTGTTTATGTGGTTGAGGTTGGTGACCCTGAAATTAGAGCAGATTAGGTTTCCTTGGCTTTAATCAACTTTCATATGATGAGAATGTTTTCAAAATAGTTCAATCTGAAGAAAACATGACTGACAAGCCAATTTATTTTAATGCCTAAACTATATTGAGCTGTACTTTTAGAAAAGTTAATCATTTTTTATGGAGTTTACTTTTTCCATTGTAGAAGTAATACAAGCTCATTACAAAAAAATTTAGAAACATAAAATAGACCGAGTGAAAAATTTCACCTTGATTCTAGCTACCAAAAGGTAAATAGGATCAGCCTTTCAGTTAGTATTTATCCAGCCCCCTTGAAAAAATATGTATAGTTATCATATTTTCAGTATGATTTTTGTACCTGTTTTTTCTTAGGCAACTTTTTAATGGCTTCATAATAGTACTATATTCAATCACTACAAGTTACCTCTGTAACATACTTACTTGTTGGGCATTTAGGTGACACGCAATTTTTCATTATCTTAGATAATAATGCTACAATGAGCATCTTTGAGCTTTTCCAGTAATTAGGATTAATTTCTTAGGATAGATTATGCAAAGTGCATGTTTTTAAAGCTCATAATAAATGTTGCCAAATTAGTTTTTTAAGTTCTTCCATCAGTATGTGAGTCTTTTTCATTTCACCCTTATCAGTGCAGAATCTTCTCAGTTAAAAAGATGCTAATAGGCAAATATTGTGTTCAGTTTTCCTTGATTTCTAGTGATACTTACAATTTTCCAGTGTTTATTGTTATTCACCTGTTGAGTGTCCTCTTTTGTGAACTACTTGCGTGTATCTTTTGGTTGCTTATCTATCACAATCTCAGTGGTTTTTACTTCTTACGGAATTGATTTAGCAGACTCTTCATATGTTGAACCTTAACTCCACGGTAACCCTTCTTAATCTTTGTTACATGTATTTGGACCTTTGGTGTTTCCCTTTTTATTTGGGTTATTTTTCTCTTGACATGAAATATTTTCAACTTTTATATAGTAAAATCAAGATTCTTCAACTTTCTTGGTAATTAAAAAAAACTCTAGGTTCAGTTTAAAATTTTACCATCTCCCCATATGCTGCCCCCTACCAATCAACTGAAGATTTAAAAGAGTATAATTAACATTTTTGTGTAGGAAACAAAAATCTTGGGACATTTTTTGGAAAAATATTTATCCATGTTTTGCTATATAATTACAGTGAAATAATGCAGAAAAACGATCTGTGATTTAACTTTTTATTTCCTCCACTGAGGCTACACTTCATAATGGTCTACGTATAGGAATTGTGCCTTAGAGCAGTAGTTCTTAACCTGAGGCAGTTTTGTCCCCAAGGGACATTTGGCAATGACTGGAGACATTTTTGGTCGTCACAACGTGGGGCCCATGTTATTGGCATCCAGCAGGTAGAGCGCAGGGACGCTGCTGAGCCTCCCAGAGCGCACACAACAAATAATTATCCAAAATGTCAGTCGTGCTGCTGTGGAGAGATCCTGCCATAGAGTTAGTGTTAGTCAGAATGACTCTTTCTGCTGTATTAGTGGGAGAGAAGTTCAATGTCAAATAGTTTAAAATTCACTGTTCCTATTTCTCTTTGACTCTCTTTTGTTCTGAGTAGAGAGTCCATTGCTGTCTACTTTGTTTTCCTCAACTATTTTAATGACTTACCTTTGCTCCCCTTCAGGAAGTTGGCCAGCCTAGGGAAATGTGTGTGGGTGTGGGGATTGTGGTTGACTCTCCTTCCTGTGTTAATTTTCCTGCAATGGGGACCCTATCATGGACTAGCTGTAGGGCATGCGTGATCTCTGCTTTCCCATTTTCCATCCCTTTCTTGTTTGGAGTGGATAACCTGGAAATCATGATATTAGAAACTGGTTTTGCTAGGTTTGCATGAAATGTAGAGACATGTCCTTACATTTGGGCAAGGCTAGTTCTTCTGGGCTGACCCCCAGCCAGGCTGCATGAAGGCAAAGGGGTAAGAAAGGTTTGTCTCAGCTAAATTCCTTCAGGGAGAACCTAAAGTCAAGTCTGGGAGAGTCAGTGCCAGTACAGAATCCAGAGATAGGAATGAAATAGTAAATAGTACATACAAAGGAGGAGTCACATGGAAGCAGAATTGGAGTACAGGAGTTGTCACAAACTGCATTGGAAGAGCTAGGCTATTTCTTCACTCAGAAAGTAGGGCAACGGTCTTTATTTAAATATATTCCTACTACACAGAATGCTCATCCTTATTCGGTGAAAACCAACCATCTAGACACCAGACAATCAAACAAACAAAACAGGTTCTTTTTGCAATTTAAAATTTAAGAGCAATTTAAATAAATTTAAACACATTTAAATAAAATTAAATTGGCTTCTTTGTTGTAGGACTTCCAGAGGCTTCGATATGACAGTTTGCACTGGGAATCTAGAACAGGAGCATAGAGATTACCGCCACCCACACTTACTCAAGCTGCGAACCCTGGTGTGTCAAGGCAGATCTGGCAGAGCTGGGGTCCAGAGCTGGAAGCCACTTGCAGAGTGGTTTCATCCATGGCTGCAAATCTGAATAAAACTGGCTGTGTGGGTGGGACTTAAAATCCCCAGTCTCCATACCCCCCAGGTTTTGACGGATTGCTGTGTGCAGGGGCACTGGCTTGTGTGAGAAGCTCTCTAGGTGACTCCACTGTGCAGCTGGAGATAGGACCCCTTCATTAATGGAACACGCTTTGGGAAGAGCCAACTGGGATCATGTAGAACAGTGTCTCCAAACTTGTCAGTTCATAAAGCTCATCTGAGTGCTCATTAAAACTATTCCCAGGTATCCCTCTGAGGTTCAGGTTCAGTCAGTGCGGTAGGTTCCAGGACTATGGGTGTTGAGCACGCCCTTTGGGTGACGCTTATGCTCCGGCAAGTCTGAGGACCAGTCTGCGCTTCCATGGTTTTCAATGCTGATGCCCCAGAGGCAGAGGGAGTGTGGCTGGTGTCCAGCTTCACACGGTAGTCTCACCGTTGCTGCCTTGCAGTCTATTTTGGGTCCCTTGCAGTTCCCTGGACCTCTAAGTGTTATTATTATTTTTTAAACAAATGGATGGATTCATCCATAAACTCTTCCTGAGTGTTCAGCACTCAGGAAGACCCCCTTCCTTGCTTTCAGTCTCCTGGAGACTGCTGGTTTTTAAGAAGTTTTGGAAATAAAATAGATGGCTGGTCTTGAGTATTGAAAAGCAAAAGCGTGAATGGGTGGGAAGTGGAGAGAGACAGACAGACAGACAGACAGACACACAGAGAGAGAGAGAGAGAGAGAGAAAATATCAAAGTGTAATAAGGAGGAAAAACCTGGATTGTACAAAAAAGGCCTGACTTAAGATACAGCCGTTCATATCTGCCCTAAGTCAGAAGCCACACTCAGCTCTCGGTGGCTTGTCAGTCTGCAGAGTCTAGAGGTGAGCTTCCAATTGGGCCGATCTTGAGGCAATTGTTATAGCAATGCTACAATATTGCGTTAATCCTGTTTATACTTTTTATCTGATTTCCTTTAGACTTCTAAAACCTAAGTCGGCAATTATTTTAAGAAGAGGTCAAACTAGCAGTGTGAAGTTACAAAAGATTATTTCTGTTTTGGTTAAAGCTACTAGGAGTTGTTATCAGCTAAGTAGATTGGACTCTAAGTGAAGTTAAGAATCAGAAAACATTTATCTGGGCAACTCTCTTTAAGGAACAAAAGCTGTCCTCTTGTTATATGGGAATCAAAAACTTGCTTTCCCTGCCCGGTCGACTGAAAAAGGATTTCCGAATGGGTCTTCTAGATAGGGAGTTCTGACAAATACTAGCCCATTACTCAGTAAGGTCCCCTGTGCCGGACTCTCTACTGGGCAGTGAGTATGTAACAACGAAGGTTTGGTTACCCCCTAGGAGATACAGTATAACAGGGCTGTCCAGCGGTGTCTTTTATTTAAAACTGTACTCTGCAGCATGACACCCCACTCTTCTTGTGTAAAGCTGATTAAACTGGAATCAAGAGCACTCATGCACCAAGATGCATGGAGCGCAGAACCCCAAGACCGGAGGGAACGATCATATTTTTCCTTTAGGAACTTGGAATTGTGAAGCTGAGAGATGACCCCTGTAGGCACCGGAAGCAGGAGTGCAAGGTGGCATTGGAAGTTAGGTAATGTAGCACAGGCTGGGGCCGGCTTGTGGGCCGAGCTGCCTGGGGACAGACAAGACTGTGGAGCGGCCTGCAGAGCGGAGCGACGCTGTTGTCACTGTAGGGTCTTTAAAGTGGAGATGGGAAGAAAGGCTTCAGTTTCTGACGGCTCTTATGTTCCGGTTCCTGTGCAGCTCATGTCCTCAGTGCCTGCGAAGCCCCCTGCATCCTTATGCTAAATCCCACTCAGCTTGCTTTGGCTTGGGGCATCTCTGCTCTTTGCAGAGGAAGTGGAATAGGAAGCAGTAGATGGGCAGTTGCTAAGTTCTGTCAAGAACCGTGATGGGGGAAGTACTGGTGCTACAGCAGGATCTGGGGACACCTTAGGACGAGGAGGCAGAGAAGGATTCTTGTCGGTGACAAGTAACATGGGAACTGAATGACAAGGAAGAGTTAGCTGGACAGAGAGGATTGGCAAAGAATTGGGGGACAGCATAGGCAATAGCTGGGTGGTGAGAGGAAGCATGACACTCTCAAGGAACCTTGAGAAATTTAGAATGATGGCAGAGATGCTGAGAGTTAAAGATGATGCAGTTTGAGAGAGAGACAAGGACAGCCCTAGTAAATCACGTGAGGAGTTGGAGATTTATCCTGACGCAAACAGGGAAATATGCAAGGATGTTAAGTAGAGGTCTTCAATGCTATGATTTGCTTTTAGGAAGGATGACTCTGCAGCAGGGGGAGAGTAGGCTGGAAGCAGGAAGACCAGTGGCAGGGTGTTGCAGCCATCCACATGAGAGGTGAGATGGTCTGAATGAGGGCAGTAGCCGTGGGGTGGACAGAAGGGGGGCAGGCTCAAGGCTAAGAGGACACTAGAGCTGCCAGAGCCTGGCCATTACTTAGAGTCAGGGAGAAGAGTGACAATGGAGTTAAGAACGAGCCCCAGGTTTCCAACTTGGGGTATTTTCACTGAGCTAGGTCTATAGTTTGCCTTGGGATTTCTCAATGCGATATTAGAGAGAGCAGTCTTATTGGAGAGATGGGCTCCAGACGCCAGCATCCAGAGGGCTGAGGTGTGGAGGGAGATGAGGCCAAGCACAGCTATGAAGGCAAAGGGGGAAGGCTGGGTGGGTCAGGGGGCGGCATGACCTGCAGAGAGGAGCAGCAATGTGTCAGTGAACGTTACACGAGTCCAGCCCTCACGCTGCTCCCAGCGTTGGGTCTGTGAAACTGGGGACAAAGATGTAAGTCTAGGAAGAGCTAGGGGAACACAAACAGTTTCCTGGAGGAGGTGACATTGAGTTAGGGCTAAGAATTACGGAAACTTTGTTGGGTGGAGAAGGGGCAGAAAAGGGGAAGATGTATCATAGAGAGAGAAAACAGAAGGTGAAAGGATTTTGAAGAAGGGAAAGAAGTGTGGGCCTCGGAATGGGAACTTCCAAGTGGGGTTGCAAGGAAGCCAGGGCGGACACGTGGTTCCGGACGTCTGTAGTTGCCAGGTCCGTCAGCAGGGATTTTGGCAAGTGTAAAAACAACGGATGTACTGAAAACGGACGTTAGACGACTTGCAATGATGCAGGCTTTCGTGAATACAGGAGTAGATTTCCTTAATATTTGAAGTGGATCTTGAGAAAAGTTATGTGTATGTGTATGTACAATGGGTTTATGGGTTTTTCCCCCTCTCACCACTACCCCTGCCCCTTGCTTGCAGGCTGTGAGTGGAAACCCCTACCCAAGCTGGTATATATCTTCTCGGGCTTGACGCTACGCTGATTTATTATTTAGGTTCAGTACCGAATGCTTTGCAGAGAACCTTTCCCTCTCACCAGCGTTGTCATTGAGTGCTTTTCTTTTTTTTTTTTTTTTTTTTTTGAGGCTGTAGCCAATTTATAGTAATTAATGTGCTAAGGACAGCAGCTGTAGCAGTCATTAATTCCTTAATCTTGGAGTAGAGAGGAATGGATTAGTTAGAGATAAATATAGCTTATGGCATTTTCTCCTGAGAACCCCTTTAGAAACAGTGCATTTCTGCTCTGCTGTGGGTGTGGGATAGGAAGATGAAAGCTCTCTCCCTTTTCCTTGGGGAATTATTCTTGCAAGAAGGAAAGAGTGGGAGTGAGGTGAAATGGAGGGTCATTTAAAATGAGACAGAAAGGCTGACCCTGGACACCATGGAAGCTTTTGCTTCCACTTCCAGGACCCCCGAGACCTCTGGGTGAAGGTTTGCCAGGTGTGCTCATACCAGTGTTTCATGCGCATGTCACATCTCTGCTTAGGAAGCCAAGCTGAGGGAAGAGGGAGGAAGAACACTGAGTTGTGTTTAGAGATGAGATGAGATGAGATGAGATGAGATGAGAGGTTAGGTAAAACTTAGATGAGATGAAAGATTGCTCAAAGATGTTAATGGAAATCTTTGCAAACAAAAGCTTAAAGTTTCTTCAATCCCAAGAGTCACTCAGCCATAAATATGTGTGGGTTATTTAGATGCTTCCAAAGGTTACTTGAAAATTGCCTATTTTTGTGCAAAGACGTGAGCTGTTTATTGCTTCAAAATCATGCCTCAGAGTGAATGCTTTTCTCATCTGAGAAGGGAAAATACATGTAATGCTTGGAAAATGTTCATTGGAGAGCAGAGAAGTGTCTGGGGTTACAGGTGTCGGATGGCGGCAGGAAGTACAAGGTGTGATCAAAGAATATGGTGAATGTTTAAATAAAAAATTTATTACAATAAAAGACACTTTGCTGTTAATCACCCTCAAAATAATCCCTCTCGCTTTGAACACACTTATTCCATTGCTCTCGCCACTTTCTGAAGCAGTTCTGGATGTCCTTTTCCATGAGTGTCTTTACTTCATCCTCCATCATGACAACACTCCGTGTCACACATCACTTCTGGTATATGGCAATTTCTGTCAAATAAAAACATTACCGTTATGTCCTCATCCACCTTATTCACCGGGTCTGGCACTGTGTGACTTCTGGCTCTTCCCCCAAGTCACAACGATTCAGGACATCGAGGCAGCCATGACAGCGCAACTAAAGACAGTCACAAAAGAGGACTTCCAGACGTGCTTCAGAAAGTGGCAAGAGCAATGGAATACGTGAGTTTAAAGTGAGGGGGGAGTATTTTGAGGGGGACTAATGACAACGTGTCTTTTAATGTAATAAACTCTTTTTTATTTAAACATTCACTGTATAGTTTGATCATACTTCATATGCTCTGCCCAAGCTCTCGAATTGAGGAAAAAACAGGCGATATTGTCCTCATGTGTCATTAGCAAGTGTTGGTCTCTTAGTGGCTCAGATAAAAGACCTCTGTGAGGCAGACTGGGGGGCAGGGGCCCTTGTTGGGGAGCGGGTTTCTGTAACGGAGACACCTGGGGGCTCACGTGCTGTGAGTATTTCATGACAGCTACCCGATGGCAAAGCAGAGCTTGGCAAAGCTGTTGGTGGAATCTCATTAATTCACGCTGGCCCTATTTCATGGACACAAAATAATAGGGCCCAGTTTTCAGTCTTTGGGAGACCTTACAATAGAGAATATTTTTCTGGCCACTTAGGTAGGTTTACACTGGATCCCAATAAAGCATGTTTTGTAGTTCAGATACATCTTTTTATGGACTGCTGGGATAGGCTTAACTGGGAGTGAACTGATGTTGAAATGGAGTTTGAGACCAGGGCCTCAGAAGTGTGACTGTAATTTCTGTACTAGTAGCAACGGGGGTGTGGAGGCTCCCCTTTCCGTTAGGTCCTTTTCATGGGAAAGGAGGTTGTGAGGTGACATTTGGTTGAGGAGCTTCTATACTATATGCAGTGCTGCGCTAGGCACTTTTCATGTCGTATTTTAACTCAAGCTCAAAATAATCCTCGAGAGGTGTTTCTTCATTTCCCCATATGAGTGAAGTAATGTGCTCAAGGTTGAAAGAGATTCACACACACACACTATACACACACACACTCACAAATGTTGAACCTCACACTGGTGGTTTCATTCGGCCTCTCTGAGGCCCGTGGGTGAACGTGAGTAGGCTTCCTGTTTCCCTGCAGTAGCTGTGACTTGGGGAAAGTCAATGCGAGTCATCGGTTACGTGCCCCCTGCAGCTTTGGCCATGCATCTGAGGACTCACAACTGTGCACCTGGCCCTTCCTCTGCCCTCTTCCAGGACTTCTGGGCAGGCTGCTAAAAGCACGGTCCACACTGTCCATCAAGAGGCTGGGTTTTCCCTCTCCTCTCCCAAAGCTCGGAGGACTGAGACCATGTGGAATCACATAGTGTTATTATTTGTACACTAACCGAAACATGTTATGACTCTTTGTTAAAATATAGACGAATATGTTGTCTGCTGAGAACTGAAGATAAGAAATAAACCAAGTAATTGGCAACATTTCCCATGGTTTCCACTTGAGCGAGAATGAATCATTCCTTGGATGTTTGTGGTGACAGCCACCACCAACCTGGCTGCTTTTGGAAAGTGAAAAAGAAAAAATCAGTTGTTGGTTATGCTGCAGCAGCATGAAAGAATAAAGCAGACTAATTTTGAATTTCCTCAAAGCCCACGCCCTCCTTTAATGTGGATGAGATTGGTGCATCTGAGGCAAAGCCACGCTAAGTGGCTCACTCTGATGTTTTGAACCTCTTGGAGATACCCCTGCTTAAGCAGGCTGATTTCAGGTCCTGGATTCTCTTGTGGTGTCACCCCCAAAGCCTGACTCAACTTGTAGGTCTTTATGCTGGGTAATTTGTTTACAACCCCATTTAATAAAGGTGGCTGTAAATTTGGTCCATTTTCACCTTGTCGCCAGGCAGTACAGAATCCTACAATACGAACCGCAGAAGGGTTTCATTGGAATTCAGTTTTGATTGTTAAAATGGATGGAAGATAAACTGCTTAGGAGCTCCTCACTACCACATAAATTGGATGTCCAACAGTGCAAGCCTCCAAAATGCATCTTTTAAACCTGTGAAAAGAAGCATTAAAGGCAGAACTTGGAATTTGTTTCAATTGAGTTGACAGTAATCCCAGACACCAGGGAGTGTCCTGGGTTCTCTTTCATTTCTTTGAAAATTGATATGTTATGGCTAAAACTAGTCAATAGCTCTGCAAAGAAAAGCTAACGCATGCTTGAGTTATCCTTGAATTTTTGTGCTTGAATTTAAAATTGTTGAAGTCATGCTTGACTCCACCATGTGCATCTTGACTACCTTGTAAAATCTCAATACAGTTAAATGTAAGTTCCAAGCACTTTTATATAATATTGCTAATTAGTGATATTGATGTGTGTGGATTTTAAAAAAGAAACAATCGATTTCTTCCTTGATGTGTAAATATATCTTATAAGTTTGTTATTGCTGCTTCTTTGCTGGAGGTAGAATTTTCCTTTGTGGTAAGAAAAAACTATCAAGCTATTTCATGCTCAAAAATCTACAGTAGTGAACTATATTCAAACTATAGGTAAATATCCAAATCCTTGAGCTGGCATTCAAGGAACTGCCTTGCCTACTTCATCAGCAGGAATCCTTGGAGGCAATACTTCCCATTACTTGTGTGGACCCACAGTCTCTCAGTCTAGGATGTTATTGCCTTCCATCTCCAGTTTTATACCATCCTTCACATTCCAAGCTCAATTTGATCGCTTATGATTTTATTTTTCCTACCTAATCTAGATGAATTCCAAATGTTTATATCACTTCTATATCATAGAGAACATACCTCTATAGGCTGAGATTGAGGTAGTAAATTAAGCAGGACTCCCAAACTGCCCTTCTGGCAAATTCCAAATTAAACATAAGTACCCACTTGGTAGTAGGTCTTTTGATAGAGCAGTTGAGTAGGCGATACTCTGTTCTGAAAGCTTCCCTGACCCTGTTGTGGGAAAAGTGGTGTTCATTCCCTCGCATTCCCCTTTCCTGGCTGATAAGTAGGATTGTTTTGGGAAAGAAAGGCAGGTATTCTGGTTCTGAAAATCCCCCTGAATGTCCTCTCTCAGAGATTTGGTCTTAAAGGAAAAAGATGAGAAGGATTTCTGAAGGTATTCTGGGTTCCTCCCACTGCAGTCTAAGTACTTTGGGGTTCCTCTAACCCTCCTCTGTCTGCCTCTCAAAATATGCATCTGGAAGAAGTTGGGTCATCTCTGCTGAAGTCTTGGCTGGCTGCAATCCCTTGATCAGGTTACCTCAGAGCTGCTTCTGTCTTCTTCCACCTCCCATGCTGAGTTCAACCAAGTTTCCAGAGACTCTTTGGTATCTCTTGCTGCTGCCTTATTTTGTTCTCACTCTGGTCTATGTGGAAGACTTAACCTTCCCAGTTAAGAGCGTTACCTAATAACCCGATAAGACTTCTGACTCTTCTTTATCTTGGCTGCAGAGGTGAGGGTAGGGAGCAGAGGTACTAAACCCCAGCACTGTGGTCTTATTGAGCAGATGAGATCTAGCAGCGTCTCTGCGCTTTACCAGGTTCTTTTCTGCTCTCAGGAGGAGGCCAGCAGGGACCTGTGTCCTACCTTAGCTGCTCCTTTCCCTTTTCCTGCGGTTTATTGTTCACCCTCTGAAGCATTCATGAAGGTTCTGGCCAGACTTCTGCGTGCCCACAGCTTTCAAAGTCCTTACCTTCCCAGGGTCATTACACGTGTGGTGGGGGTCAGGAGGTTTCATGCCAAGCATATTCATGCTACTTTATTTGACATGCTTCTGTCAGTGTGTGGGCTTCTGTGAATGTCCTCTACGTTGCCCAAATTGTTGACAGAGGAGTTGGGAGGTGTGTATTTTGTGTATTTGCATTGTGGACCCATGGAAGTGTGCATTGGTGTAGTCTCCTCACCCACGTGCTTGAACTGGGTTTGTTCCAGTCACTCGGATGCTCATATGAAAATAATCCCAGGGTATCAGTGTGGTCTCTGGAAGCAACTCCATTTGGGATGGAACCCTGGTTCAATGACCTATTAGCTCTGTCTTCTTGGGCAGATTTTTAAGGTCTCTTGTTTTCAGCTCCTAATCTATAAAATGAAGGTTATGATTGTAACCACCTCAGAAGTTTATTAGGGAATTAGATGCGATGAGGCAGATTATAGTTTATTGTAAATTCTAGTAAATATTAGTTATTTTTTTGACCCAGGTATGTATGGGCTGGGTTGTAGGAAATGTCAATTTCTGCAGATACCCACGATGGCAGGGCGTCATGGCCTACTGGCCTGATTTAGTTGTTCAACTAATATTCATCAAATGCTTTTCATGTGCTCTCTGTTCTAGACCCTAGGACAATATTAAGCAAAACAACACATGCCTCTCTTCTCATAGAGCTTATATTCTGGTGAAGGAAGTAGACATTAATCAAGTAATCCCAAAAATACATATATAACTGAAAACCATATGTGCTAAAAAAGGGAAGTATGTGATCCTATGAGGACATAAGGACTTGTATGTGCCAAGGTCATGTGGCAGAGGTAATAACCATGGTTTATTTGAGAAATTATAAGAACAGTGGGGCTTGAACCCACAGAAAGATGGGGGGTAACTTGATGAAATAAGACTGGTGAGGTAGGTGTAGTAGGTATAATAGTGGCCTCCAAGGGAAATCCAAGTCCTAATCCCTGGAATTTGTGACTATGTTACTTACATGGCAGTGGGACTTTGCAGAAGTGAGGTAAAGGATCTTGGGTGGGGAGATGATCTTGGATTATCTGCATGGGGCCGTTGTCATCACCAGAGTCCTTATAAGTGAAAGAGGGAGGCAGGAGTGTCAGAATGAGAAAGAGAAGAGAGAGAGAGAGAGAGAGAGAGAGAGAGAGAGAGAGAGAGAGAGAGAGAGAGATGCTCCCCTGCTGATTTTGAAGATGGAGGAAAGAGGCCGCAACCCAAGGAATGCATGTGACTTCTGGGAGCCGGAAAAGGCAAAGAAGCAGATTATCTTCTAGAGCGTCTAGAAGAAATGCAGATCTGCTGACAACTTAATTGTAGCCCTGAGACCCATTTAAACTTCTGACCTCCAGAACTATGGGATAATAAGTTTGTGTTGCTTTAGGCTACTAAGTTTGTGTAATTTGTTCTACAGGCCAGGAAACTAATATATTAATAGCAGGCGAGGCCCAGTCTTGTAGGTCAAAAGTGCTCCCAATCAGAGTGCCCTTGGGACTAACTACAGGAAAAGGAGCTGGGCTGAGTGCGGCAATCCTGAGATTAAGGTAAGGGCTGCGTCACTGGGAACTGAGAAGTAGAGATGAATTTGCAAGGTTGTGAGACATGGCAGGATCTGGTGACCGACGGTTGCGAACAACAAAGCAGCAGTTCCGTCAATGATGATCTGAGGGTTCAGAGACTGAAAGAGAAAAAGGATCATGTTCCAATTCAATATGAAAGGAAGATGGAAGGGGGCGCTGGAGTGGACGGCAGGCTGCAGGACAGCAGGACAGAGTGGTTGGGTGGAATTAACAGTGAGCCTGGTTTTGCTGATGTTGAACTTGGAGCGTTGATAGAAGAGTTCAGCCCTGGGCCTTGGGGAAACATGAGATGGTAATATATGAAAAGATGATAATAATTGGGTTAATAGAATGAATAATAGGTGAGGAGTTGAGGTTGAAGATGTGTCTCCAGAAGATGAATGGGGAGATGGGACTGAAGCAATGAACAGAAGAGATTTCTTTGAGATCGTCTGAAGATAGCAGTGAAGAATTCAGAAACTGGCATTCACTGAGCACCTACTTTGACCAGGCATTAGAGAACACTTTATTTTTTAAATATATGTAACTAATTTAATCATTATAACTTCACTCCATTTTTCTCCCGCTATGATGCCATAGTGTTAGCACCATTTTTAAAGATGGCAGATACAGAATCAGAGAAGTTAAGTAATTTGCCCATATAATCAAACAGCGCCATGTGCATGGTTAGAGGAAAGACAGTTGCTCCTGGAGGCCAACAGAGAGGAACAGGGTTTGCCTGGTGTGTCACTGAAGCCAAGAAGCAGGAGGGTTCAACAGAGTCATATATTACTTGTCAATGATTGGCGAATCGGAATTCAGAATCCTGAATGACACTTCATTAGAACCCACCTTCTGGATCACTGGGTACTAGGTGATAGATATCCTTTTGAGGTATGTTTCATTGTCAGCTGTCACTTTAGTTACATAATGGTTTCTGCAATGATGATGATAGTGGGGTGTGTGTGCATATGTGGTGTGTGTGTGTGTGTGTGTGTGTGTGTGTATAAGACAGAGAAGAGAGACAGACAGACAGAGAGACAAAGAGAGAGACACAGTCTGAGAAATCATAGATCATGATTCTCACAAGCACAATTAGTCCTTCCAACCAGAAAGTAAGGTTATAGAAGATGTTTTTGATTTTTAAGATGCCAAGCCTTCCCAGAAGTATTGGTTGTAATTTTAGTGACAACCATTGTGGGAAGTATTTGACTTTTGGCTCGGAAGTTTCATGGTCCAGATGAATCAATAATATACGACACATCTTTTACATTCCCCCCACCGTGTCTATAAAAGGCGCTCTTTAAAATGGCCCACCCACATTCATGCAGAATCAGATGGTCTATTAATTCACATTGGAATTAAACTCTCCCCTCTCATGCTTTAGCTGTGCAGGATGTGGTCTGCATTCAGCTATGAAAATGAACACTTATAGTGACCACAGCCCTGAATCTGATACCCCAGATGGCAGCCGAGTGAAGACCCCCGCCATGTGCACTTTTGTCTTTGGTCATTTCAGACTGAAAATACAATTAGACTTGGCTGTCAGACAGATGAAATCTGTCATATTTCCCCTATAGGACCTGCACTCAGTTCAGATCAATAAATACAAAACCACTTGCACATAAATTGCAAACTTAGCTTGCGCCTTCGATACATTGTGGACTTAAACTCACTTGTATCTGGCACACACTGCTTCCTGGCCAAACAGCCTGTTTCTGTGATTAGTGCAATGTCATAGCTGGCCCAGAAAAACAAGGCTGAAAACCATCGTTATAAAGCAGCAGATGGCTTTGCCACTCCTTCCTGTAAGGGCAGTTCCCCCAGAAAATGGGGTTTTAGCTGCTTGCTGTATAGAATGAAACTTTAAAATTGGGATGAGTTCAAGTCATTTCCTGAGTATAGCTCCATAAAGCTGTTGTTATTTTTTCCCTATTCCTTCTTGAGATTTCAAACTGCATTTGTAATAAGCTTTGCCTGGACACGACTTGTCACAAGGAAGAGACGTGATTTATACAGAGCTACAAGATTCTCTGTGTATGCTTCACAGAGCCAGCTTTTACTTCATGAGACATACATGTTGAATTGGTTCCATGAAGAGTGAGATGTGCTTTCTTTTTCTTCAGAGGCCGTTAGCCAAAGTAACATTTAATTAGGGCAAAGGTAAACTCTAGCACCTATACCCCCACCCCGCCCCCCCTGCAGTTTAGCTTAGAGACCCAGTTTCACAAAGGGAATTTTTTCTAGTGTAACAACGAATTAGGCTGTAAAATTTGCTGCCGTAGGATATTAAGTGAGGCAATTAACCTGGACTATTTAGAGGCAAGAATTAGACATTTGCTGTATCTGAGTAAGAAGAACATCTCTATTTTCAGGAGCTCCTGTGGAATAGAAACCTCCAGACTTCCAAATATGGTGCTTGCTAAGCAAAGTGATTATAAAATCAGGTCATGAAAAAAAAAATCCCTTGTGGCACGATATAATATAAAAAGACATGTCAAGCGAGGTGACATCACTTCCTCGAAGGCCACTGCTGTTGGAGTTAGCAGGTATTCTCCAGATGTCTCTATCCACCTGGCTAAGTGCCCTTTCCTTGCTCAGTCTGGCCATTTTTCTCCTGGGAATTCATGGAGGTCCAGTAACATTGTCTGCTGCTGCCCATTTTGTCGTGCTCACATGATGACAGAAGCTTCTCATGAGCTGTTAACAGGTATCTACCCTTGAGGGCTATTTAAAATCAATCATTCAAGATAGATGGAGCAAATAGTATCAGGACATGTATTTTGGGGGAATCATATGATTTGGATAAATTATTCCTGAAGTCATGTTAGACTTTAGATGTCTTTTTAATTCTAGTGAGTAAAATCTGATCGAGATTTGGGTTGGTATAGATCAAGGATCACCATATTTCAGAAGCTGGAGGAGGGTGAAGGGTACTGTGCTGGCCCATGAATAGCCAGAGAGTAAATCTCAACCTTAAAAAAACAAAACACAACTTTAGACCACATTTTACTAACTGTAGAGGTTAATTGACATGAATGAGCTGGTTTTAAAACATTCCAACCTCACTGCACCCTCAAAACCCAGGTATGCTTATCTATATGTATCAGAGTCCTACCAGGAAAAAAATGAAACACTCAAAGTAGGATAATTCAAGGAGAACCTAAGGAGTTTTATTTATAAAGGGGTGGGTTCATGGAAACCAGAAGGGATAGTTCAGGAAACTGGAGTTCCAACAATTGAGCTGTTATCACCTGTGGGACTGAAAGGGTGTGAGGAAGGAGAAGTCATCAAACCAGCACCAGTTATCAAACCCATAAGAGTTTCCTAGAGTATGCTTTCTTGGGAGAGGAGTAGTGACCTTCAATTAAGGTATCAGTCATCTCCGGGAAACCTCACAGAGAAGCAAGCAGCCAGGGAGAACCATAACCTGAACTCTCCCCCTTTCTTGATTCTTCTGATTTCCTGTTAGGACTTCCCATTGGTTGGAGGGCACAGGAGCTCTGCTGATGTGACCCATAAAGGTAAAAGTAAAGGATGGAGAGCACATCTCCACCAAATGGAAGAAAAACCACACACTAACCTTGTTTACTGCGTGAGAATACAGTCAATCAAGTAGACTTTTGCTCTCCTTGTAATAGTCAGCTAAAAGCAGCTGCATTGCAAGAATGGTAGTTTGGAGCAAGTGGGCATTTCTAGAAGAATATGCTTATGTGTGAGGGTTAGGTGCAGCCAAAGGACAGTGCAAGGGGTCCAGGTGAACTTGGTGGCCAGGGAAAAAACATCTTTGCCTGAATGGGTAAAGGATAAGGTTTGAGGTGCGCGAGCAAAAAGGATGCTGTCCATGACGTTTGGTAGTTGGTAAAAGCACCAGAGTTTACTCCCCTAATATTACTATGGTGGAGACTGAGGTACAGAGAGGTTATAAGTCAGCTCAGCCTCATTATATATTCTATCTATCTATCTATCTATCTATCTATCTATCTATCTATCTATCTATCTATCTATCTATCTATCTATCTATCTATCCATCTATACATCCATGTATACATCTAGCTGGCATTGTAATAAGTGTTAGGATACTTATAAGGGAAACTATAGTCATGGTGTCTGAGCTGAAGTGGTTACCAGCTAAACTATCTGGTGCATGGCCTTGGTCATCATCCTCGCTGTTTTCTGTGTTTCCCTTGGATTTGGTGACAATTTACTCCTTATTTTTCTCCTGTTCCTCTGGCATGCCTTCTTCATGGAACCTTGTCCTGCTTGATTTTTTTTTTGGCTTCTGTGATGCCATTTGCTTTTTTCTCCTGTTTTGCTTTTACTGTTGCTCATTGCTCCTTCTCATTCTCTTTGAAGGTTTGAATGTTGATGTTTCCTGAGTTTTGTTCTCAGACCTTTTCTTTATGGGCTCATTGCCTGAGAGGAGGTGATTTTTCAGAAAGAAATAGGGCATGAAAACTCTAGTTTGCTGAACTTAATGTCAACTGATCTGGAAGAATCATGAACGTGGAAGAGTGAGACGTCTGTAAGTGAAATGTGCTTCTGAGATAAAAACAGAAACCACAGTAACATCAGAAAGAAAGGATTCAGTTGGAAGTTCTTCTACCTATCTGATAATTACTAGTGGAACACATTGGTATCTCCCTTTGCAGCTGAAATGTCCTCTAACAAAATCATTATGGCCGTAAAACCTTGGAACTCATGAAAATTTATAAATAGAAAATAGAGATGTTGAAGAAATGACTCGAGGTGGAGAAAACAGAACCTTAGACAAAACTATAAATGGTGCATTAAACTCAGTTAAATACAAAATACAAGTTCTGAGTTGTGGGCATATACCAATAAGGTCAGTAATAAATGAGGATGTGTGTCTGGCATGGAGGTACCTAGGCACTCCTTGTGAGTTAGTTACTGAATATATTAAGACAGAAATTAGGTCATAGTCAGTTGAATTGTTCTACCAGTTTGCTTTTTATTTACATTGAAAAATTTCATCATTTTCCTTTTTGATAGTTCAGAGTACAAAAAGTGATTTGGATTCTAAGATATCGGATACCAGGAAAACTGGTGGTGAGATTTACACAAAGGATCGAGCTTTGTGAAAATTAACTCTCACAATAAATCTATATCATCATTATGACAACATTACCAGATCTTTCATAAGCACTCCTAACGGAAACATACAATTGTAGGTACAGGATGGGGACAGCAAAGCACACAATACCCCTTGGAGCCGACTTCTTATACTTGGCTAGTTGAAACCTTAACTCGGGTATCAGCCTCTTTGGGGCCACAGTTTTCCTGGATTTCACTTCCAAGAAAGGAGGCTATCTTTGCCAAGCCATGAGACTTTAAAGAAGATCACTCAGCTTAGCTGCCATTTTAGGATGCAGACATTCATTCCATGCTCTATTACCCAGAGAGAGGGAAAAAATGAGACAGACTTTTCCTATCCATAAAGTACAGCAGGCATTACAGCTAATGGACAGAAGGAGAGATTTGAGCCATGTACTCGCCTTGTGTGGGACTGACACCCCACCCTGCGGTTGTGCCTTTGCTAATGGAGAGGCAGTGACCAACTAAATGCTCCCATGGGGGAGGCGCATGATTACCACCCACCAGCCTCATCTGGGGATCAAGATATAAAAGTGGGTGCTTAGAAGTGTCAGCAGGTCTGATTAATATCCTCTAGGCAGTACTTAGGAGACATTTTTGGCCCATCAAATGGCTAATAATAAAGTACAGTGGTGCAATTTGTATTTTTACTGCAAGCTAATTAAGAAGCGGGAGAGAGAGTGGTAAGTAAAATGACCTGTCCTTGCAAAGCAGAAACAACAGTCGTAGCAGCAGGAGGGGGGAAAAAAGATGCACAGAAAGGAAAGAGCCAGCCACTTAAAGCAGCTAAAAGGGTCAGGCATCTCATGTCTTGTTGCCCACCCCCTGCTAGAAAATTCCCCTTTCCTGCTGGTTGGTAGGGCAGTGGATATTTTCAAAGGAGAATAATTATGTGGTAACATATGTTCATCTAGACAAGGATTGGTGAGTTTAAAATCAAATAGTATTAAAAAAAAGCCATTTGAAGAGGAAATGGTGTTTCTGGACATTCTTATCAGAGTTCCATAAGGCTTGCATTCTTAGGTTTTGTGATTTAGGTTTCCTTCTTATGTCTGTTTCTATTCTGCCTGTTGAAAGCCAGAGGAAAAAAGCTTTCAAAAAAACTTTCATCATTTGATTACTATTTTTTAGAGTCTTCATTGAGGGCAAGTATTTGAGTGTGGTTTTATAAAAACTCGCCCTTTCTGTCATATTGGGGTATATTAATCACTCCATGAAATTCTCCCAGCATCTCCTCCCCAAGCTGCTTCTTAACTTACTCTTATTTTTCTTTGGGTGCCTGGGATTGCTGCAGAAAAGAAATAAGAAGAGAGACATGGAGGAGGGGAGTAGAAAGAGAGGAAAGGCTAACAGGGGGCCTAAGGAAATAAATCAGGGATTACTTTATGAAGTGAAAGGAAGAGAGAGGAAGGAGGAAAGGAGAAGCAGGAATCAATGGAAAATGTTAATAATTTGAACAACCAAGGATAATATGTTGCTACTTAAGACAAATGAGAGGAAATAATAAATACTGCCAACCGCTTGTAGGAGGAGGAAAAGAGAAATGTGTAGGGTAAATATGTCAAGATTTATGTATATCCAAATGTATTTGGTCACTTAGAACATGATGGTGGAAACTGAGAGAGTGAAAAAAAAAGTAGAAGACATTTTCTAGGTAAAGTAGGCTCTAAATACTAAAAAAAAAAACGTAGTGGAGGCAGGAGCAGGGTGAAGTATCAATTCCCAGCTGGCTGTTTATGTTGAAGGAATGAATTTTTTGGATACTTTTTCACCCATCTCTTTGCACATTGTATTTTGCTTCACTTTTTAAAAAGTTTTTTTCTTTTTTCTTTTTTCTTGGGGAATATTGGGGAACAGTGTGTTTTTCCAGGACCCATCAGCTCCAAGTCAAATCATTGTCCTTCACTCTAGTTGTGGAGGGCACAGCTCAGCTTCAAGTCCAGTCGCTGTTTTCAATCTTTAGTTGCAGGGGGCGCAGCCCACCATCCCATGTGGGAATTGAACCAGCAACCCTGTTGTTAAGAGATCGCGCTCTAACCAACTGAGCCATCCTGCTGCCCCTGCTTCACTTTTTAAAAGATAGTTTTGAGTATTATCTTTTTTCCTGATTATGAAAATGCAACCCAAGTATTAGTCCTTTGCTTTCCTGCCTCAAGGTTCCCACCTGTAGTCCTTGGGGAAGGTGGTGTTTGTCTCACGTCCCTTTCTGAGATCCTCCCCCCACCCCATCCCCCTGTGGCTGTTTGCCTGAGTCATGCACAACCTTGGGTTCTCCTGGGTGAAAAAGAGCAGCCATGTGAAAAGCGAGAGGGGGTGTATTAGCACCTCCCCAAGCCCTTGCTTTCAGGTTTTCTAGATAGAGAGCTAATTCTGCCACATAAGCAGATGTTCAGCAAACAGTCATTAGCAAGTAGGCGCAAAACAACACAAGCGAACCTATTCTATAAATTCACTGAAGTCCTGTAATGTCTCCTCTCAGGGGCTCCAACCTTAACGTCAGTGAAAGGGTCACTTGAGGCAACTCCCACTGAATTCTCTAGACAACCGTCTCCTACCCTTAGTGTCAGCAAGAGGCAACTGGAAGTCTTTAAACAAGAGTCTGGATACTGGACTGTGAGGGATCAACATTCAGGGAACATCCCTAAAAAGACAGGCCTCAGGCTTGGATGATGTTTTACTCTGTTCATGCACAGGGAGGAGGTGTCTCTAAAACATTTTAGCCAGTTTATGTCTCTTGAATTCCACAACTCTCACCAATGATTGCCCATTTCTAATATCCATTATGCTCATTTACAACCCGTTAATTTCCCCTATGAAAACCCATTTCTGAAATTCAGTATGATAATTAGCAAAATGTTTCTTGTTGATTAGAGATGTGGATTACAGAAGGCTTTTAGTAATCGCCTCTGGAGTGTAGCATTTCTGATAAAATGCTAGCTGACCGCCCCAGGGTGTGGACTCCTGATTAGAACAATTGTCTCCCTCGCTATTGTAGCCTAAGCTATAAAGAAAAACAAACAAACCCATGTACATCTGTATTATCCTACATTTGCTAAACTAGTATATTATGGATATTATAGCATATGATACTGTAAGTTTAAATGGCTATATAGCATTAATTATGTGTGTGCTATAATAACAAACTCCCTTTTATTGGACATTTAGGTTGTTTCTAGCTTTCTGTTGTAATTAATGACTTGAGCGTCGTTATTTTTACTCACTTGTTTGGTTCCTTCCTTCAAATGAATTACTGGGAATGGAAGTTTTGGGTCAAAGATTTGCATGTTTAAATGTTGATACATATCGCTAACTGCTTTCCAGAAGAGCTTATCCTGATTTAGGTGGATGGCATATGAGAATGTGCATTTTCTTTGCACTGTCAATATTTGGTATTGTCAATCTTGTTCATCTTTGCCAATCTCTTGGTAATTGCCCTCAGTCTCGTGGCCTTAAACTCCGCTCTGCTGATGATTCCCAAACGTACATCTCCCATCGAGAGATGGAAGAGAGCTTTGGAATTTGCCTTGTAGATTGAGCTGACTTTTGGTCGTCTCCTCTTAGATTCCTAGGGGGCATGTTAAAGCCACCACGCCCAAAACTCAAGCCGTTAGTCTTCCTGCCACCCTCACATCTGCTTCTTGTGCTGCTTTCCCGTCACCGTTAATGGCTATTCTGCCCTTTCAGTCTCTCCGGCCCAAAGTCTTGCTGCCATCTTTGACTCATCTTTCAGACGTTATATCTAATCCTCTGCTAGCACGTGGCCCAAGTCACTGTCATCTCTCACCTGATTAGAACAGTCCCCTAACAGGTCGTCATGCTTCTAGGAGAGTCTAGTCTCCACCTGGAAGTCAGAGTGATTCTGATGATTTGTAAGATAACATCGCCCCACTCAGCACCCTCCCATGCCTCCCCATCTTGTTCAGAGTAAAAACCTGGATCCTTGCAATGGCCCACAGGCCTAGGTGGTATTGCCCCCCCCCCTTCTCTTATCCTGCTTTCTCCTCCTCTGCTCACGTTGGTCTTCTTGCTGTTCCTGGAGCATGTCAAGCAGCTCCCACCTTAAGACTTCATGCTGGCTCAAAGCTCTGCCCTGGACACTAGCATAGGGACCACTAGGGGGACAGTCCCTGATGATCCTATTGGAAAGGTCACTTGTCCTACCCTCCAGCATCTCCTATCCCCCTTTCCAGCTTTATTTTATTTCACAGCACTTATTCTCTAGTATATTATAGGGTTTACTTATTCCTCTTGTTTATTGCTTATCTGGACTCAATAGAATGTAAATGTCACCAAGGTAGAACGTTTTTGTCTGTTTTCTTTATTCCCGGGTCCCCAGCTCTTTAGTATAATGTTTGTCACATAATAGACACTTGACAAATGTTTGTTGAAGAAATGAATGAATGAATATGATAGGTAAAAAAATTAAATCTCATTTTTATTTGCATTTTTTAGATTACTAGTGGGTGGAATTTTAATAATCTTGGTGCACAGAAGGCCTTCCTGAGCTTAATAATAAATTCACGAAGCATGAAGGAAAAAATTGATAGATTTGACTGATTGCAAATTAAAAACTCCTGCAGAGAAGAAAAATCTCTACCACAGACAAGACTGACAAATTGGAGATCTACTTGCAATACCTATTTCAGAGAAACAAGGTTAATAGCCCTAATACACAACGAGTGCTTACAAATCAATAAAAAAGATGAACACTATAATAAAAAAATGAATAAAGAAGAACTGGCCGTTCACAAAACAAGAAATACATAGAGGTGTCTGAGAAATTTTTACCATCACTTTTCTTTTTCTTAAATGTGCCTTCTTTAAATCAGAGGGAATTTTTATTTCTCCTTGCTTTCAATTTCATCTTCCCTGAATTTAATTTCCAAGATTCTTATTTTCTCTAACAACCACAGTGTATTTCTAACTGCTTTTCCCTTAGCAAATAGAGCCCTATATCCTGCCTATCTCAGCCTTCCAATTGCTTCCTCCTCCTTCTCCCTCCTTACCCTCCAAAATACTTCATTATCATGGGCAAAACTCCCCAGAGCTGTACTGCTGGGTATGATGCTTTCCTCCTTCACCAACAAGGAAGAATTGGAATGTGAAGACCAATGCCATGCCTATGTATTTAGTAGCAGTTCTATTGCAAATATTTTTGAATCACACAAAATGTGCAGATTTGCTATTTCAACAACGATAAAGACCTGCTTGACTTGCATAGCACTGAGTGAGCAAATGTGCCAGGAATGCTGATTGGCAATGTTTGGCTGTAGAGTGTCCTAAGCCTATTTTGCACAAAGTTTGTAAACTATGCTCTGAAATTATTATTATTATTATTATTATTATTATTATTATTACTTTGCATGCCAAATGCAGTGCCCTTGTCTCATTTTGGAATGAGCATTTTTGTTGCATTCGGAACTGTGTATCACTAAAGACAAGGAGAGATGAAATAGGAGAGAATCATTAACCAGGAAACACAGGAGTGGAAATGAGCAAGCAGAACGAGCATAGACTACTAAGGCCCAAGCTGTTTTTGAGACTTTGATAATGAGAATCCTCAGGCAGGCAGCTACTCTCCACTCTAACTGGAACACCCCAACCTTTCCAGAAGAAGAGTATGGTAAACAGAAGACTCTCCCCACCCCCATGTCCATGTCTAATTCCCAGAAGCGGTGAAGATGTTATAATTTTACATGGCAAACGGGCACTTTGCAGACATGATTAAATTAAGGCTCTTCAGATGGGGGACATGATCCCAGACAATCCTGGTGGACCCACCATAACCACGAGGGGCCTTTTAAGTCAAAGAGGGGGACAAAAGAGTCAGAAGCAGAAGCAGAGATTGGAGCGGTGCAATTGCTGGCTGGGGGCCGTGGACTAAGGCCTCAAGACGCTGGAAAATGGAAGGAAACAGTCTCCCCTTGAACTTCTAGAAAGAGCAGAGCTCTGCCAACACTCTGGCGTTGGCCCCTCATTTTGTATTTCTGACTTGCTGAACTACAGACATACTTCGTTTTACTGTGTTTCACAGATATTGCATTTTTTTTTCAAATTGAAAGCAAGGCCCTCCAATGGCAAGAAGATTAGGACTTGCTTTACTGAGATACTCGCTTTGTTACGCTTGTCTGGAACCCAGGTGGTAATATCGCCGAGATATGCCTGTGTAAGATTATACATTCGTGTTGTTTTAAGCTATGAAATTTGTAGTGATTTGTCACAGCAGGAAGAGGGAATTACTAATACAAAGAGGATAAGTCCTCTTTCGCTATTTCACTGCTACTGCTCATCTCTAATGTCGACTTACAGTATCTGGAAGGTGTGATGGGAAGCAGGGCCCCTCTCAGGTGTGTCTTCCTTTTGAGGTCACCAGAGAGCCCCAGGTCTCAAATCACAGATTGGCCAGATAAGCATTTTAAATGCACACCTTCAGTGTGAATAGTTTGCCCTCAGCTCCACATAAGCTGTTCAGAGCACAGCACATTGCCTACAGGACTTGGTCTACTAGACATGGGACGAGAAGGCATTTGGGATGGAATCGGTGACAGGCCACATTCAAGATTTCCAAGTGGATGCTTCATCCAGTCCTCGCGATGTTGTAATTAATGCTGCACTTCCTGTCTTGTGGGTGTGATACAGTGGAAACTGGGATGATGGTAAGATACTACAAAGTTTCATTAGAATAACTCCAGTGTTATTTTTCTGCTCATACTGCAACATTGCACTTAATTCACTTGTTTGGAGAGACTGTATCATGGATCAGAGGGAGCTTACCAAGGCGCTTAGGAGGAGCACAGCCTTTGGAAGCAAGCATGCCTGTTTTCATTTGTGTTCTGCCTCTGACGTGATGGGTAACCTGGGGCAGGCGACGGTCTCTTCAAGCCTTGATTTCATCATCTGAAAAATAGGGATAATGATTCCTGCATCACGGTGCTTTTATGGACGTTTAATGAAATAATACTGTCTATCTACCCGTCTATATAACATCTTGCTGGGCTTTCAGTGTGGCTATGATTGTAAACATTATTGACGGATATCAGATGTGTCAGTCACTTCCTGATGCTTCCAGTGGAAGGGAGGACACTTCTGTTGCTGCCCCAGAGTTCACAGGGCTCCCATATTCCTCAAAGAAGGCCCCCAAATCTTTGCTTTTGTGGGAAGCTAGTTAAACAGCACCACATTTCACTTTAATGCCAGTGTAAATTTGAAAATATTCCACTGAGTTATAAATAAATGCACTACTCTCTTTGCTATTTATTCAAGAAATATTTTTTGTGTACCTAGTTTATGGCAGGTCCTCTGCTAGGTGCCAACGCACGGGTGGGGAAACGATGAGTAACACAGAAATGGCTTCTCACCGTGTAGTGGGGACAAAGAAAGACAAGTGACGAGGCAATTACAAGGCAGTGTACTCAGTGCTGTGGCAGGAGCATGACGCTCCCGGAGTATTTTGCTGGGGTACCTAAGCCAGGTTTGGGAGGGGCCTCTTTGGAGGTGAGCTCATTTTCAGAGCCATCTCGGAGCTGGAGGTCTGTTCTGCTAGAGCTGCCCTGAATTGCTAGAATTCATTCATTTGTGCCTTCCTTCCTTCATTCATTCATTCCTTCACTCACTAGTGTTTCTTGAGTGCCTATTGGTTCCCAGGCTCTGTGCCAAGCACTGGGCTGACTCTGGTGAGTACTGCAGACATGGCCCCTTCACTTATAGCGCTTACAGGTCAGTGGGAAGTGGGGTATATAGAAATAAATGTAAGAATTGCCCAGGATGGAGAAGTGGCAGGAGCTGAGATCATCAGGAGGGAGGGGTTTGGAGCCTGAGCTGAGACCTGAGGGAGAATCAGAATCAGGTGAGGGAAGAGGGCTGCAGACCATTCCAGGTGAGGGAGCAGCACAGCGCATGGGGAGGTTCAAGGTAAGGAAGAGCCTGGCCCTTGGAGGGCTCGAGAGAAGGTCAAAGTGGCTGGAGGGTAGAGTGGGGGAGCGGAGGGGACTGGCTGGAAGCTTGAGGCAGCCCTGGCCGGAGGGGGCATTCCTGTTCTTCTGAGCTTTTTAGGCTGGGTGGACTTGAAGCCGGACTAGCCCTCCCCGCCCCCATCACCTCTTTATTTCTTCTCCGGTTTTCAGTACGGTGGGGGCTAAGGGAGGCTTTCTCTGGGAATTGAGGATTAGCCTTTGTGGGGAAAGCTATGCTGTGTTGCCCTTAGCCCTCTTCAGGAGAGAAGGATTTATTTCCCCACCTGCCGGAGAGCTCTCAGCTTTCAGCTCTCTTTGGGGGTTGCCTCAGCTGAAGAGCCCCATCGCCCACTCTTCAGGGTGGTCCACAGCCAGTGACTGATGGGTATAGGAGTATAAAGGTTGACCACCTCACCCTAACTTGGGACAATTCTGAAGGGTCACCCCAGCTCCAGAGCTCCGTGAGGGGCTGCTGAGGTCTTCATTGGGACTACATTGCTACTCAACGTCTCCCTCTGCCCACCCATGTTTCCTTTCCGTCCCTGTTCAGGTGGTGATTCCAAGAACACCCCTGAACATACATGCTGTCTCAACATTGGCTCCCTGAGAAACCTAATCTGGGAGAGCCTTCACATTCAACCCCTGTAAGCACAGAGTACAGGTCAGTGAACATCACTTAATAAAGAGACTGACTTTCAGGAAAGAACGGAATTGCTTATCACCTGACAGGATTTGTCAATGAGAAGGAGAGCTGTTCAGTCATAGGTAGAGAAAGCAAAGAGCCCTCAGAAATTCCCTCACCTCAGAGTCTTGTCTGAGAAAGAGGAAGCCTCAGTCACTTCAGATCTGCTTCACAAGGCTGTCTGAATGGTGGAACTAGATTTGTTGATATGGTGTCATCATGAGATGCCATCACACCTGCATCTAAGGACATATATTCTGATTCCGTGTTCGCCAACCCGCTTTTGATTATGGGCTGACTTCCCCGTAGGTCAGCCTGAGGGAAGACTGAGGTGGCTGGTGTTCCATTGTGGTTCATGTAGCAGATCTAATTTTTGTTGGAAATTAATGCTTTGGGATAATGGTTTTATACATGATTGTTATTCCTCACCTACCTCTGAGGTAGACCGTTAGGCCTCTGGCTGGACGGACCTGACCTGTTTAGAGAGAGCCAGCTGACCTTTCCCTAGAAGCAACACATGAAATTCCTGTGCTCTGAATAAGCTGGTTTAATTTATTTATCTTTGAAAAATCCACACCCATATTTCTTGAATCTGTTTGGACTGATCCATCCTTTACATTATAGGCTTGAAATTCACCTGGCTGGCTTTTATTAAACTCATAAATTAAAGGTATTTTAAGTATTGCTTATGTTCAGGTGATGTGGCCATCATAATCTAATGAATCTTTTCTAAAAGTGTGTGTGTGTGTGTGTGTGTGTGTGTGTGTGTGTGTGTAAGAAGCAGTTTAGAGCAAGCAGTATATCCGAGTGATAGATTGAGGGCCAGTTAAGCTGGGATTGAATTCTGAATCTTTCAGTGGGTAGCTGTGTGGCTTGGGAGGGTTACGTTCGTGTTCTGTGCTTCAATCTGCTCATCAGGTTGTTGGTGGGGGGAGTGTAAGTAAAGTGCTTAGAATAGTGCCTGGCACATGGAAAGCACTCAGTAAGTGAAAGCTGCAATTATTGTAGAAAAAAGGCTCCATGATAATCACTGAGATTTCCGCTGTGCTCCGTAGCTTTGCATCAGGGGTCTTGTATGCGTTTTAAGTGTGAAAATAAATAAAACCTCAATGCTCCCACCCCGAATAGATTTTCAATTTCACTTATAACAAAAAGCAGTAAACCAGATTTCTTCATACGTCCCCAGGTTGGAGAGTGAGGTGTGACCAAGAGGCTGGGGCACTCGTGTCTGTGATAGTTAATCACCAGCAGCTGTGAGATTTCTCCGACAAACGTGCAAACGTGGTAAGTTCGTGGCATGTAATGTCATTTTCCCTCTCCATCTTTTCCCACTTGCATTTTTAAAAATAATGCAGTTAATTTTAATGAGTATTTTAAGCCCAACTTAAATCTCATATTGTAAACACCACGGAAGCTGAGAAAGATCTTGTTAACAAAAGCAAATGATCAAACTCCCAGAAATCTGCATCGGAGCCACGGAATTCAAACTTCGCGGAAGTACATGCCCACAGAATCCATCCCGGTTCATTTCTGCAGGATTAAAGCAAAGGCAGCACCTTGAGCTGCCGGCAGACCTGTGACCACGGCATCTAATTGTAGCCGCCTTTCAACCTTGAGCAGGTCAATGGAGCCGCCATGATCTCAGGGATAATTTGTCTTTTATGTATTTCTGTGGTGTGATATATAATCCCTCGCTGAAAAGGGTCCTTGTGGGTGTCAGCTCCTGTTCCCACCCGTAATGGGATAAAGAACTGGTAAATAGGTGATTCTTTATATCTCTCTCTTCTGTCTTGCATAATGTGAGCCGAAGGCTGGGCCCACTTCTGTAAAGACAGCAGTGGGGGCGTTCAACCCATAAGTGATTCTGGCTTTGCTTTATGTCCTGACTGGACTCAAGCGCATGTGAAGATGCTTCTGAAATCTTGCCACCTTATAATGATGGGGTTGAATAGCCAGAGAACTGCTTTTCTCTTTGTGTCTGAAGTCCGGCTTTCTCTGCTCCCTCTTGAGACAGTCAAGCGCCTCCAATGGGATGGAGTAAAGAGACCTGAAGAAGTAATCGTGCTATCCTGAGGCGCAGGAGCCAGGGAGGGTGAAGAACCCATTTTGTCTGTGTCTGAACATATTCAAATTCCTCTGCTAATGTGCGGATGGTCAGGCAGCCCGCAGGGGGTTACAGGATAACACACAGCTTAGCAGGTCTAGAGCAACACCCTGCTCTAAACATTTCAGCTGTGCGTTAAGAATAGACAGGGTTTCTGCCCTCTGGACGTGACAGTCTGTTGCCTTTGCCCGCCCCCCCCCCCCCACCTCTGCCCCAGGCTCTTTGGAGACTGGAAGTATTGAGTGAATGAGATACTCCCAATAACAAAAGTATGGGGACCTGTAGCTACGGGGTATGGTTTGATGTAGCTTAGGGAACAGACTTCTTAAGCCAGGAATGTCTCCCCACCCCCTGCCCAGTTTCCAGGGCTGCATCACAGTAGGTCCACTCATGGCATCTTCGTGCTGGAACATTCAGCAGAGCTGGGCAGGATGGGACCCCTATATGCGATGTGACTCTCCACACTTCCCAGCTTCTTCCTCACGACGGCCCTGGGCTGCTTTCTCTCCTCAGCATTCTTTCTCCCTCCCAAGGCTGCATTGCACATATACTTCCTCCTGTTCTGAAATCCATTTTCCTCCACTTTCTCTTCATGAACCTCCTCCCTCCCTCCAGTTCCCTTTCTTTTCCAATCACTATATAACCCACACAGACAAATAGCCCACATGTAAGCTATTACGTATGTAAATATTCGAGTCCCATGAAAAGGCCAGCAATCGTGGAGGAAATCATGGGCTTCAAGGGGGCGGTGAACCTTGAGCTTCTTTTCATCAAGTGGGAGGGATGGGGTTGGCTGGTGGGAAGAAGGAAATACTGTGTTGATGAAGATGGTCCAGGGATGAGAGTTAGTCCAAGAGGTCTGGGGTTGTATCCTGACCTCCATTGAGCTCTGTGACCTTGGGGAAATCACTACAGCTCTGAGACTCAGGCTTCTAGCCTGTAAGATGGGACTAATCATACCTGGCTTCCACTGTGGTTATAAGGACGATAGTTAATTAGTTCAGTAGATACTGATTGTTATGTGCCAAGCACTGGGCGAGGTGCTGGAATGAAGCAGGCCTAGCCTCCACCCTCCAGGAGCTTCCAGGAGAGGTGGACACATAAGTAAACAAGCGTATAATTAAAACTGTATTACATTTGAGTCGTGAAGGATGCAAACAGACTAATGGCATTGGTGGTTTTCACAGAGCAGTCAGTGAAGTTTCCTGAGATTGTGAAAATGTCTGTGTGGCACTTGTCATAGCTCCTGGCACAGGACAAAATGGCTCTTAGTTTATTTTATCCAAGAGCTTCTTGCATGAGGATAGGAGAATTTGGGAAGGGCTGTGTGAGAAAAGCAAGTGTGGTGGCAACAGGGTTTGTCATGTCACTGGACATCCCTGCTTTGTCACTGTGCCCTTTTCTTCTTTCTCAAGTGGTTGTTTCACATACACGCTTCAGGAGGAGGAGGAATTTGCTGGTTTATCACGTGTCCTTGGCCAAACACCCTCTCTATAACTTTAGCCTACTGTTGTCCACCATTGTGATGAGGTGGAGAGCGTGCCAGTAAAAATCTCAAGCCTTGGAAATAAGACAGCTATTGTGGTGGAAATATTAATAACATGGTTACTGGGCTTTGAATTCACGCGGTGTTATCTCTCAAGAGCTCAGAGGAGAGGCAGTGAAAGAGTTGGTATTATTTTCTCCCCGGAGAGAGAGGGGAGCACAAAGACACTGAAGGAAGGCACTAGCTAGAAATCCCAGGGATGGAGTCAGCCAGGCCTTTCACGTAGGTCCTGTGGCCAGTTCAGTGCACTCACCACCAGGCCCTTTGCGTCAGGGGGATATTTGGATGCCATGCACTCTCCTCCTCTCCCATGTCACCCTCTTCTCTTCCAGGCACACCCAGCCCATGCCCCTCGGGGTGCTGTCTGGGCTTGCTGTCACTTCCCCACCAGGGTTATGTAGGAGGGCTGCACTCTTTTCTTATAGTCAAGAGGACTGGGAAGCCAAATGGAGATATTTTGTTGGCAGCCACAGCTTCTTAATCATGAAATTAATTTAATATTAGGAGGTCAGAGGTCAAATATTTTAAAATGCCAATATCTGATTTAGCCCAGGCTATAACCAAGGATGATGTATCATTCAAAAGGTAGGGAAAATGTATATATATCTAAGCCCTACGTGTGCTCTCGCGCGCGCGCGCGCGCACACACACACACACACATATATTTTTTTTTGTGGTGGGGGGCAGGTTTAGGGGGATCAGGATAGGAAAGGGTGAATGGCCAGGATTTTGCACTGGATTTTCCTAAGAGACCTTGTAGGAGGTGGATTAATTCCTTGGTCAAAAATGGGTGTGGAAAATGCCAAAAGGCCCGTGGAGGGCTCCTGGGCCTCGAGTCACAGGTGAAAGGTGGTAGGGCAGATCAAAGGCTCGCTCGGGGGATGATGATTATTTTTGCATTTGGTTAAAAATTGACAAATTAATTGCTGAGCCCATTGTCAGAAAATGGGCAACCCATTAGAGATGATTGTAAGCAATTTCTCTCTATTATTCCTAATGAGACTGACACAGCCTCATCTTCTGTATTTATTGCTCAGGGAGAAATGAGGGTTTTGCCTGTTCTGCTTCTCTCACTCGGAGCCCGAGACTGTCTGCGGCTCCAGACCTGCTCTTGGCTGCTGTGCAGGACCCAGGGCTCTCGGGCCTCCCCAGCCTGAGTTGGGAGACAGATGATTTGTTTGTCTGATTGCCTGAGTGAGTCCCTTGCTGCCTCTTCATTTTCCACCTTCTCTCCTTTCCAAACACCCTGCTTACTCCTGGCCAGCTCTCAAGATACCATAAATCTAAAAAACAAGGAAACAAAAGTTGAATAGGAAAACAAAACCAAAACTCTTTAGGAAGTAGAACTTTAAATACTGAAAGCTGAAGTTTCTAGGAGTTGGGTATTTCAAAGACGCAAATATTCTTTTAAAAAAAATAAAAAAGCAAAACACATTTAGAGTATTTCCCACTTTCAAATATTGCGGGTGTAAGTACTTGTCCATCGATGGGGTAGCCAGGGTCTTGATTATAAAAGAGAAAGGTATCCTATAGCCCTTCACACTGGGGTAGTACTTCCCGGCCTGTTCTTCCTGAGTTGGCCCAGAAAGGGTGTATATTTATGAAATGTATTTCAAAGGCGGGGTTTCCTACAGCGAGTCAGACCCTACTTTGCCCTCCTGGGGAGGACCTGGACATCGGCTCCCCTCCGTGAGGGAAGTGTGTGCTCTGCTGTGGCTTCCCTCACGCTCAGCCCTTCCGTTGCCCCTCATTTCTATGACTGGGATGCACATATCGCTTCCATTTTTAGGAGCAAAATGAGTTCTGGTTGAGCTGGTAGGTGTGCAGACCGGGAAGTCCATTTTAGTGGGGCTTCCTCCCTTATCTTATACCTGTTTCTGGGGCACTTGCCTGCTATTTGTTAAATCATGAAGATCCAAGGAAATGATAAAAACCATTAGAATGGCTGCCAGGTCAGTTTGCCTGGGCATGTTTCATCATTCCATTGTATTCTGCAATGAGTCCTTAATAATTTTTACTTAAAAAAAAAATGTTCAATTTTTTTCTTTTTTGCTGGGAGTTGGCACCCATATCTATAAAGTGTGTGTCAGATTCTGATTATGCCCGGGAATATCCCCAATTTTGAGTGTTTGGCCACTGCTATGTTGTCAAATTTTGAAACATGGAAAACGGTAGTCATAATTCCATTCAGAAAGGACTTGGAGACTGTATTGGTTTCTCATTGCTGCTGTAACAAATGACCACAATCCTAATGGCTTACGAAACCACACATTTATTATCTTATGGCTTGGGAGGTCTGAAGTCCAAAATGGTTTTCACAGGGCTCAAATCCGGTTGTCAGCAGAGCTGCGTTCTTCCTGGAGGTTCTCAAGGAGAGTCTGTTTCCTGGCCTTTCCAACTTCTGGGCGTCCCCACATTCCTTGGGTGGAGGCTGCCTTTCATCTTCAAAGCCAGCAATGGCATTACTCCTGCCTCTGCTCCTCTCCCAGTATCTTCTCTGAATAAGCGCCTTCGTAGGGCCCTGGGATGACATTGAATCCACCAGATAGTCCAGAAGAATCTCAAGCCCTTGCCTGAATCACACCTGCAAAGTCCCTTTTGCCAGGTAAGGTAATGTATTCATAGGTTCCAGGCATTAGTATGTGGACCCTATGGGGGCAGGGGAGGGGGGGCATTTTTCTGTCTACCACAGGAATAATAGGCAAAAACAGACTATAGAATCAGATTTTATAAATAAGCAACCCTAATCCATTTGGGATCCCCTTCCTCTCCCCCCCGCCCGCCGCTTTTTTTTAAACATTTGTTTTTAGTCCCACCTAGGCTCAAAAATGGCAAAAACATTAATGAATTCCTATTCAACTGTACTCTTTGTGATTTATTTCATGTGTATGGAAGTATGGCGGTTTTATAGGATGAAATATTTACTTTCAAATCTTCTTTTAGAGGTCAAGGGGCCAAGAGAACTAGTTTTAAATGCGAGTTACCTACATGGAGCAATTGAGAGAGATAAACTACTATGGATTTTAAGATGTGACGTGGGCCAGAGGCAAATGGAAGAGCATTGACTAAGATATTAGCTGATTTAGGAAAATTCAAATCCTACCTCTGGGGTAATACCTGGATTCGTATGTATTTATTGTAATTCATTAAAAAAAACCCTCTCTTCTAAACTGTTTTATCATTAAATTTGCAATTGGCTTCTCTTTGCAGCTAGACATAAACACCAAGAGCCAACCTCTGAGATAAATTTCTCCACCTAGGCCTCTCTTCGTTGTCAGTGGGCGATAGTGACTGAGAACCCCCTTTCACAGATGTATTGAAATTCTATATTAAGTTAAAGGATAATCTATAAAATTCGATCTCTCTCCCAGAACAAACAGACCTGACATGGTCCCAGTATCCCTCCTCAGAATAAACCGAAAAGCTCCTTTCTTTATGTCATTTGCATGGTTAGACCTCCGTCTTTAGCCCTTGCTCTTGGTCATCAGCTTGTAGTTGGAGCATTTCTTGGTTTTCACGTCATCTGCCTGCTCTTCCTGTGGTGTGGGCATGAGGGAGATCTGTTTGCACCATTGGTTTCTCTGGAGAGGCCAGGCTCCTGAAGCTGAGGTGCTGCCCTCCCCACACCAGGGCTGTGAAGCTTCCAGGATCTGCGTCTTTGGCCTTTTCTGCTGGTGACTGAGTGACAGCTGAGCAGATGGTCAGCGGAGCCCGTAGACCCTCTTTAAGCCTCATGCTGCTTCCTGCAGGCAGAAACACCATTCTTTCCCATTCCTTGCTGTCTCCTCTGTGGCTGAATCAGGCAATAAAGGGGAACATTGAAATACAACCTGTTGGTACTGGCACCTGTCCGATGGCTTCAGCCTGTGTGGAGACAGTCTGACTGCTGGCACCTCAGCCCGGGCTTGGCAAGACCAGAGCATACTCCATTCCCACCATGGCCTGGAACAGGGCCTGATGACAAGTGGCCACAAAATGATGATACAGAGAGGCAGAGAGCAGTGGCTCAGGGGGAAAGGAGGAAGCAGTAGGCAGGACCAGGAACAACCATGCTGTCCAGAAGGGGTGAAAAGTGGGGAGAGCTAGTTGCTTGGGGTTTCTTTTTTTTTCTCTTTCCTTTCTTTGGCTTATTTTTGTAGGTCCTTATCTATGAAAGCAGGGAGCTGCGTGGTACTCTCAAGGCTGTCTTATCTTCTGATTTAGTGAATGTTTCTGCTTAATGAATCATTTCGTGCTACTTACTAATGGGGCTTTTCAAAAGAATGGCTTTGGAGTAAGAAACACAATTAGAAATTATCACCCGCAACGACCAAGAGGTAGTTATGATTTTGGTTGTCTGGTACCATAGTTTACTGGTTGGAGCGTGCCCTGCACTGCAAAATGTTATCCTTTAATTTTGTAGTATACTGAGGAAATGTATTAATCGATAAGTGTAAAATTATTTTGTTATTCTATAGCTTTATAATATCTGAGAACTCCCGAACAGGAAAATCTTCTAAATAGAAATGTAAAATTTTATTAAATTTTACTCAGTGGTTTTTGAGGTTAATTGTGCGAGCTACTCAAGGAACGGGTAAACACAGACTTTTAGGTACTACACCCAGAATTGCAGATTTAATAGACTCAACTTTGCATTTTTAAACAAATTCCTAGGTTATCCTGATGCAAGTGGTTGGGGTCATAGTTTGAGGGAAATGGGATTATATACTCGGCCCTAGCTAATCAAGGCATGATAACTGTCCACTAACCCCTCTGGACGCGGTTTCATACGATATAATTTCACTAAGACAGCAGTTGTGTTTTCATGCAGTTCAGGAAGGAGGTTTCTGGTAGTGCAGTGTATCACCTGCATTGTTATTCAGAGCTTTCAGTCTAAGGTTTATTCCCCGTACAAAGATTGAAAGATAATGTGAAATCAAATACATTTGTCTGGGAGTCGAATGTCCGTCAGACCCAAGCATTGATTTCCTGGAGCTTGAGTTCTCAGTAAATGTCTTTCCAGTGAGAATTCCAAATAGGATTCTAAAGGTTATATGAAATAGGCCTGACTTCTGAGCTTTCTCTGGGGAGAATGCTTAATTTATAAGCAAAGGAGGGAAAAATCCACTCACCCCCGCTGTTTGTTTCTAATCAGCTACGTTGATTAGTGTTGTGAACGAGGCTGAGCCCGAAAACATCTCTGGGCAGAGCGTCCTTAAGGATGAAATATTTGCTCCTCGGAGGATGAAAAGGTAGCAAAATGAAATCTAGGCGGAACTGTGGGGGAGTTTGCGTGAAGGAGATGCTGGATTTCTACAGGTGCTCTTCCTTATTCTATCACCAGGGGGCAGCATTGCACTTTGGTTGGAAACTGGTCTCTGTGGCAAGCAGCCCTTTAAATGAAAGGAGAATGTCTCCAAAGGAGCAAAGCTGAAAACCAGAACATTAGCAAGAACCAGAAAACCAACAACACAGAACCCAAACTCTCTTTGTTATAATGTGCCATCTTTGCTTTTCTTGGTGTGCAGAGTTTAATATTGTGGTATTAAGACTCTCCAGGGCATACTTTATCAGTCCATTACTACATACTTAGGGGTGGTAGATAATGCCGGGAGATTAATTTTCATTTTTCTTACTTTTTGTTTGGCATTTCCATCTCATCTCACTGTTCTTGTCTTGCTGCCGAGCCGCTGCTCTCCTGCCTGTTTCCCTCCCAAAAGAGGCAGACTCAGCCCCTGGCCCCACCGTGGTAATGCTGGTCATTTTGTGGAGCCTAGTAGATGTGCATAGAGCTGGCTGGAAAGCTCCCTCTACTCTCCTTGGTGTGAAAACACGCTCACAATTGGCAGGACTGTGGGAAGCTCCTGGGGATTACAGTTACTTTTATGCACCTCACAAACACACTTTTGCAGAAGTCAAGCCATCATTTTATAAGGAGTGATACAAAATAAATAGAAACTAAAGTTTTGCATCTTTAAAGTTGACTCATATTATTTATAGATAAAGTGTGGGTGGATTAAAAACAAAGACAACCACCAGCTTTCGGAGGGTTAAGTCCCACCAGGACAGAGATTGTGTCTGTTCATGGACATATTGCAAGTTCCTAGAGCAATGCCTGGCATTGAGAATGCTGCGGTTTGTTGTGTGAATGAATGAATGTAAACGCCTGGGCTTTGCTCTGAGAGGACCGGGGCAAGGCTGGGTCTCTGACTTAGCTTTATCCTTGGCTCAGTCTTTGTGTTATTTCTGGGCTTGTGGAATTACAACAGCTGAGAGTTTCTTGAAGGAATTCAGCCTACAGGAACAATTATAAACCCCAAATCTTTTTGTTTCTTTGCATTTGAAGTTGTATACAATTACAGTGTTATTTCCACCATTGGGGTTGGGGAGGATCATACAGACTGTAGATTTGAAGGTCACTTTCTATTAATGCCCTTCTACAAGGAAGTCTTTCTGTTTTGCTTCCTCCTGCCTTTTCTTCTTTTGCAAGAAACAGGCAGGTTGGGAAACTTGACTTTGAGCAGGAGCAGAAGTATGCACAGGGCAGGGAGTAACAGGCACTATGGAGATTAATCACTCCCGTTGGAATCCAGCTTGACTGGGCAAGGTGAGACAGTTCAATTATTTAATCGCGTTGGCGCTCCTGGCTTCCGGGGACTTGAGGGCTGGGACCGCCCTCCCTTCTCACTCGATTTATGTGAGAAGTCACTCCTCACCTCCCCGCTCCCAGTTGAACCCTTGGGCAGAGGGAGAGGACCGATGGATTTGGGAAGCAGGTGTTCCCATCTCTGCCTCCTCCCGGCTGCATGTGCAGCGAGTTCTCAGTATCATGTCCTCTGTGCCTTGCTAGCAGCGGCCCGGGTTTCTCCTGTCCCTGTCCGGGTGCTTCTCTCAAGGTGCAGCGGATGCTTTCCCCTCACACACAGCTTCGTAAGGCTTTCCTTTGGTTGGGGAACGACTGTCCATCAAGTTACACATCAGAGATGCCTTCACACCGAGTGCACGAGTCCCCCGGGGTCTCGTAGAGCTTGCTGTGGTGATGGAGGGGCTCTCTCTGCCGTCCTGTCTGGTAGGCAGTGGCCCAATGTGGCGATTAGCACTTAAAGTATGGCTGGTGCGATTAAAGAATTAACATTTTCAATTAAATAATTACCTATGGCCAGTGGATACTGTGTTGGGCTGTGAAAGACTAGACTGCACCCACAATGCCCAGAAAATCATTATTTTGGTGGCTCTTGACTGATGCACTATTATACAAAGGGCTCGTTTGCACCTCAGCCCCTCTATTATTATTATTATTATTATTATTATTATTATTTTTAATAACATCTCTCCATGCCTTCTTGGTGTTCACCGTGCCCCTCTGCTGCTTTGGCCTTGGCCTTGGCAGTCCTCATTGTCATTGGAGGAGGGACAGGGTGATGGAAGTTTACTTATTTTGCTGCGGTTCTTTGTTTCCTCCTGTGGAGAAAGATCTTAGTCACAATGAAAACTGCATTCTCTCAAAACAACATGAGTTCGGTGGGAATGTCTTCTCCAGACATTTGAGTATTATATTTCCAGGGACTTCTGCCATGGTGGTGCCACCTACTGAGTGTCACAGCCTGGCAGTCAAACGCTCTGTTTAGTATAGATTTTCAAAGTTGTTCAGAGACCAGTCAACAGTTTGTCTATCAAAATGAGCCCTCTAAAAAATGGCCTTATGAACCAAATGTCTTTGGTCCCAACCAGACACAATAAGAAAGGGATGGGCCATAAAATATCACAGTACATAAGATTCAAAGACAGCGACTGAGCTATTCTCCCTGTCATCCAGGCTGAGTGATGGAGGCCTAAGTAATGACTTCCGGTCTGCCCCTTCCTCCAGCATCCAGCCTGCCTCCATCACTCGGTATTCTCCTGCTGCCTCCATCACACCGACACTCGGACCTGTACATCTCATGCCCTCGTGGCTGGAATTCTACAAAAAGAAGGACGAGAGGAGTCTGTGAAATCATTCTCCTGGCCCCTATGGTTTACATGTGCTAGTTAATTTGAGACTTAATGTTGGTCTCTCGGAGTGACAGAAACAGCAACCAATCTGCTGTTGTACAAGCAAGTGCATATAGCCTAGTTGCTAACACCCTTGAAAAATGTCCCTCAGAAATGCAGCTCGCGGAGAGAGTTCTTTAAATTAAGCGAGATTTGTAAAGAGCCCATTTACTGCCTGACTTAGAGCTAAATCCTGTGGCAGAATGGAATTTGAGGCTAGCTGCCAGGGAGCAGAAAACAGCTTGGGTACCAAACCGTGAGCCTGTGAGTGGCAGGGCAAGGAGAGATGTTAGAACAGAAGGCATCCTTAAGTCTGAAAGGAAAGAAAAAATGAAAACAGAAGGAAGGGTCTAGAGGCCAAGTATAGAGGGGTTAGCCAAGAAAGTTGGGATGCAGAGAATGAAGAAGGAGAGAGAGAATAAGAAAGGAGACTTGACAGGACAGAGAAGGAGGTAGGGGAAGGAAAAGAGAAACCATTTATGCAGTTTTTCTGCCTTATATCATTCAGGGGACATGACTGAAAATCAAGTCATTTCAACAGACAACCAGATAGTAGTGAATCACCAGGGAAAATTACTTCCCTACCTCAGTGTTAAGTCCTGATTTCATGAGTGCAAATAAACAAGCAAGCAAGCAACCAAACAATCCGACACAACCTGTCCTTACACTTGCTCTTTCTAGGTTACATTTTATTTGAGTAGGAGGGATTTTTTTTCAAGTATTCCACTATAGCTAATGTAAAATCTCTTGGAGAAGAATTTGAATAGTGATGAGGAGGTGGGTTTCCTACATCCAGCCCACTTCTCGTAGCCTTCTGTCCAAATGCAGCCCCTTCCCATTTTCTCCACAATGGAGACACCGTGACTGATTGATAGCCAACTGCAAAACGTTAACTTTCTTTTTATTTTGGGGACTCTCACTTCGGCAGGCTCTAGAACGTCCTGGGGGAGCTTATTAAGAATACAGTTGTCTGGACCCCAGCCCCAGAGGTTCTGATTCTCAAGGGAAGGCAGCGGCTGTAAGAGAAACCAGGCTGGGGAATGTTGGGAAACGGGGTGGAGCTGTGAAATGTGAACATTTCAGTGCACAGAGAATGAAGCAATCGAATTTGATGCTAGTCAAAAATTCCTGAACAAGTCTCATGGAATGACTTCCATATATTTGATTGGAAATTAAGCCTAAAGGAAATAGAGGATGGTTTATTTTTCTCCCACCATTGTTCTTGGCTAGTCAAGTCCTCTTTTGCTTCCCCATTAATTACTGAAGAAAGACCAAACTCCAAACTAGGAACACATTTTGGGGATGGTCCAGATGGATTGTGCAGTTGTGCTCATAGATCTCTTTACTTTGAAATCTGGCTGTGGTTCCACCTATCCTCTTAGGCAGTGCCCCTTCTGAGTCCTCAAGACCCCCTTGTCAGCTTCTGTCACATTCCTCGTCTCTGGAGGGCTGGCCTCTGCCCTGGGCCACTGTAGGAGAGGGAACTGTAATTCTAGAGTCAGACAGATGTGGTCTCAGTCCTGCTCAGCCACTTGCTCTGTGACTGTGGGAACATGACTCTCTGAGCTGCAGTTTCCCTCGTGGATAAGATGGGTGTAATTGTCACTCCCCACTGAGCTGTAATTCTTACAGGAGATAAGGTATAAAAAGTGCTTGGCAGAATGAGTGTTCAGTAAACGTGGCCACCCCTTGGGGGCTTCTCTTACCTAGCAGAGTCTCTGTCCTCCACAATGCCCCAGGTTTCACTGGAGCTTCTACTGTGTTCTTAGAAGTGAGTCTTACTACAGACCTACCCCAGGTGAAGTGGCCGTACCTTTCATAACCTTGGGAGCCTTCACATGCTCTCATTTGTTGTCACTGTTTTCCAAGAAGAGCTGAGAGACCAGCAGTGCTATAGCTACAAGCTGAGTTTGGGTGAAGCGGGAGGGCAGCAGGAAAGCCTGGTGATGTCAGGACCTGACTAGTTGCGTGTGCCAGCCAGACAGGAGAAGCCCAAGAGTTCTCTGGGTTGCCTTGTTGTGAAGCATAATTACTTGTTTACTGAGAGGTACTGATATCATGATTTCAAGGACTGACATGTAAAATTTTCAGCTGTGTCTTGTCCTTGATCCCTCCGGGGCAGTATGCAAGATGGAGAGTCCAACGCCCTTGTGGGAATTCAAACATGTCACCCTTGCTGACAGGCAATCATGATTCTAATGAGGGCAGAAGAATTTAATTCAATAAAAAACCCATTAGAACTGACAGTACACATGTAAACAGGCCCCTGATGAATAATTTTGCTGGGCCTTCTCCACTGCCGCGTTTTCTGACGCAGGCCGTAGCCGCATGAGGAGGGAGACGCTGCAGTCTGTTCCTGCGGATGGGATTGATGCAGCCTTTCACTTGTGACACACCGTTTGCATGGAAACCCTGGGCCTGGTCCTTGGGGTGGTCTCATAAAAATGGCATTTTTGTCCCATTTTTATGGGAGGAGGGATCTTGCGATGACTGGAGGTAGATATTTTTGGGGGATTACTTTTTGTCATTTTCAAGATATTTAGGCGTAAAAATTAGTCAGCTGCTTTGGTGTTTCCCTGAGACTCTTAGCCTATTGTACCAAGAAATTGTATGAATGTCTGGATTTTTTTTTTCTTCTTCTTTCTTAGCAACTGGATGTTAAAGACTTTTATTGGGCTAGTTTAGGAGTTGTTGCCTCTTCCCGAAAATTTGAATTTCATCCTACAACATAGAGCTCCATTTTTAACAGTTATAATTAATAATAAGAATTACTCAGCATTATTTCTCCCAAGACTCTGAGCCATAGCTATGTCATTGTACCAACAATTCCTTGGTAAAATGGTGTTTTTTTTTTTCCCTTCGTTGTTTTCTTCTAGTGCTTCAGAGGAAAGGTATGAGAATGTTTGATTTCTCCTTTAAAAAAGACAGAGGAAAAGGTTAAATGAATAAAAGAGGCCTGATAGAGGGATCCCTTCCCGTCCCCCAAGTGAGGATGGGGTACAGGTGCCAGCCATGGAGCAGGACCAGGGCGCCCTTCAGGCTGTGACTCTGCTGGGGCCTGAGCGTAGTCGTCTCAGGCCCCAGACTGTGCAAAATAAATTTCTGTTGTTTAGAAGTAAAAGAAAAAAAAAATACCACACAAAACAAACAATCAAAAAAACCCAGAGACTAATCCTAAGCATTGGTCTTCCAAAAAAATCTTTGATTTATTAATAACATTAGTAAATAACAGTTTACTCTCAGTATTTGAACATTCTCTCCATTTTTCTATTTTTAAACCTTTGCTTCAAAATTGACCCAATCATTATTCATTTTTATCTTTTTTGATGAAGATTCCTATAAAAGAAGCAAGAGGCTCCAGGGGCCCGCCTTGTAGTCCCTCACTGGTGCGCTTTGCACTTCCAGAACGAGGCGGGGAGTGGGGGGATGGTCCACAGCACTGTTGCAAACGTGTCCAGAAAGCTGCGTTTGCACTAAGTGTCTCTCCTCTGTCGGTGGGTAAATATTCTGCACACACACGTCACGGCTATTTTTCAATATATGTAGATGCCATGAGGTTAAATATAATGAAAATTGAGAGTAGTTTTTTGAGATGATAAGCTTTCTTAATTGATGGATCAAAGGGCAGCACGTATCCTGGAGGGAATTCTGCGGCATTGCAGACACTGCATTCAAGAGACTGATCTCATGTTTTTAAATATTAGGAACCCCTGCCCTAAACTAAAGGTGGATTCCCAAGTACGTGCTCTCTGGTATCACGAGTGGGTTTGTGATGAGGATGATGTGGTCTCTGCTTCAGTTTCTACCCTGAAAGGCAGATGGCTTTTGTCAGCTGCTCCCCAGTGGAGGTGAGTGGTGATACCTCCTCTCATGCTTCAGTGGCACGGCCAGGGCCTTCTTAGGAAGCTCTCAATGCTTGTGAGGGCATTTGCTCTGTCTGCTGTGAGAGAACAGAAGTAAGTATTGATTGCCCTTTTGTAGTGACCGAGAACAATATTCCACTTCTTGGGATTGCTTTCTCGTTGCCTCATTTTTACTCATTAGCTGACTTCTGTTTTCTTGCTTATAACTGCTCTGCTGCCATAAATTGAAGTTCAGGATTGTATAAAAAGAATTCAGGGTTGCTCACCTAAAGCCATTCTGAAGGAAGGAAGGAGGAATGTCGTATTTCCTGAGTGCCGGCTGCATGCTAGGTTTAAACCTTTACCTCTGAGATATCCTGATCTCCATCATCACAGAGGAATTTGGGGCTGGGAATCAATTCCCTCCTTCCTCCTTTCCTCTTTCCCTCCCTCTCTCCCCACTCTCTTTCTTCCCTCCCTCCTATCTCTATAATACTTCATTACTTATTAACCACTTTGAATTTTTAGATGAATTTACATTTGCTATGGATGCATGAGCTTTATTTTCTGCTCAGGATTTCATTTATATTCTCAAATACATTTTTTTTCATAGCTAGGAAAATCCAAACATAAGATCTATATTCTGGGGTTTATAGCTTAGAAATCTACTGATAAACAGTTCTAAATATATTAGAAAGTAATGTTCTTTGCTTTGCGTTCCTAGAAAAGAGACTACTCCTATAGTAACTGTGACACTATATGTATCTTCTATTTTGAGATTTAAACCTCTGTGTAATTCGATTTAACAGTGTAGTTTAGCTTGGGACTTTTTGAAAGTTTTCTTTTCTTCCCTCCCCTTAATGACTCTGTTACTACATGTTTACTATGCATACTAGTTACAAAGGTTCTGTTTCCTCTGGGCTGTGTGCCAGTCTGGCCCAGTGACTTGGGAGAGGTTTTTGCATCTATATGGGATCCACTCCTGTCCCCTAGGCCGGCCAGCCTCTGGGAAGTGCCTTGTTTCAGGAATCGCCTTACCAACTTCTCCTTCCTTTGTTCTGCTCCCACCCGTGTGTCTCTAAAACCGTTTGGCGGTATTAAGAGTGGGAAGGCAGTCTTTGTGACAAGGAGCCCACTGTCTGCCCTTCCTGGCATTGTGGAACAAACCTGCCTCTCTTTTCCCCAACCTCACCTCTTGAATTTTGGCTTTCATGTGGTGAGCAGACGGACCTTTTGCTTGGTAACACTGTGAGCAATAGGAACAAATTCCAAGGAAGGACTTGTAACCAACGACTAGGCTTTTGTTGATAATGCTCACCTGTTTTAATGCTGTTGTCCCAAGTGACTGAAGTATTTGGGTACGTTGACCTAAGCGCCTTTTCTGCGATCTACTCTGTTTTCCCTAAAATAAGACCTACCCAGACAATCAGCTCTAATGAGTCCTTTGGAGCAAAAATGAATGTAAGACCCAGTCTTATTTTACTATATGACCGGGTATAATATAATATAATATAATATAATATAATATAATATAATATAATATAATATAATATAGTAATATAATACCGGGTCTTATATTAATTTTTGCTCCAAAAGACACATTAGAACTGATTGTCCAGCTAGGTCCTATTTTCTGGGAAACACGGTACTTACTGCTCCCTCCCTCTTTGCAGCCTTCTGTACTGAGAGCAATGAGCAGTGTATGGAAACACACCACCAGCCTTGTTGGTTTGTCATTTCCCCTTTGTTCTGTCTCCTGTTTCATCATTAATTCAGTCATTTTCCTATTTCTTGTCAGGGCCTTGAGCTGTAATAGACAGCTCACAATTCTGACCTTTTCTGCCTCTCACATTCTTTCGCAGAAGCACTTAAAATAGTAAACAGCCGAGCTGAGAATTCCCGATGGTGGGAGACTCTGTGACTAGCGTCCCCTCACGTGCCTGCAGGCCTGTCCCCTGGCAATGCAGGCCTGTGAAGGTGCACGTGCCCCTGGCCGAGGCCCTGGGCATTTGACATTGCACAGAGCACCTGCCTTCCTGTGTGTGTGGTGACTGCCTGCGCCCTGGCCTTCTCAGCCACTTCGGAGAGAGTGAAACTTCTGTGCCTCGTAGGACAAAATCCAACGACTTGCAAAGAAAAGAAGTGCAGCTAAGAGGAAGGAAATGATGGGGAAGTCAAAGTCAGGGCCGTGAATATCTTTTGGATCTCCTCGTGAGAGTCTTCAGAGCTTCTGAGGGCTGAGGGTCTTGCTCTGAATAAACTCTCAGAAGTGCAGAGGTACTGCCCCAGGCTCCTGAGAACGCCTGGCCTGGGAGCTTGTGCAGCTCAGCCCTCCTTCTCTGGAGCCTCTCAGAACACACAGGGTTTCCCTGCCAGGTGATGGGCCCGTTGACCCACTCCTCAGTATGGCTTTCTGTTTCTTTGTCCCAGTGGCTTGAAGAAATTAGACCTTCGGCCTCCCAGCATCACGCTCGTGGTCCAGGAAACTGAAAACCAGGAACAAATTGGATGCTGCTCTCATGAAATCATAACCTCCTCCATCTTCTGCAGCCTCAGCAATGAGGCTGGCTGACGGCTCAGGCGAGAGCGACGAGTGAGCGTGTTGGAACCCAGACAGGCTCTTAGAGCCAATCATTGCCCCCATTTTTACCAAGGTTATTACCCTGGACTTGTCACTAGAAGGTTCTGTTCTCTGCTTTTGGCCTCTTCTCCAGCTCCTTTAGACCTTACAAGAGTAAAGTAGCAAGAGGAAAGAGAAACATGATAGGACTGTCAGGAAAACAAACGAATGAGAGCGCATTATACCAAAACTTCCATTCGTTTATCATTCATTCATTCATTCATTCATTCATTCATTCATTCACCCATCCATTCACGCATCAAGTATTTTGTGAGCGTGTTCCATGTGCCCAGAACCGTGCTAATTTGTCAAACGATACATTTAACCCAAGTACATAAACAGTGTTTGGCCTCCCAGGGTAACTCTGTTAGCCCAGTAAAGTGACCCCTGCCTCTATTCTGTGAACTGCAGGAACCCCAGTCGCGCTTTCTAAGGGCTGCGTGAGGGCGGCTGCAGTGGCCTGGGCTCTGGTCCTCTTCTCCCTCCTCCACCTACTCCCGCTGCTCCCACTGTCTGTGCTCTGCTTTGCATCAAAGCGTGAACACATTTTCTCCCTTCGTTGCCCAAGGCTACTATTGGGGAGTAGAAGGGAACAGATCACAGGGATATTTCATAAGTCGCTGTGAGAGAATTATAACAGAAAAGGAAAGCGTAAGTGAGACGTTGTCTATCACTGTTCCAAAAGCATCTCCCTGAGCCCCGGCCAGGAGCCCCAGTGCTGGTGGGGCCCACTCACACCCATCCAGGCTTCTGTTCCCCTAGCCTCAGGCTCCTCCCCGGAGAAGAACAGGGAGGACTTTCTTAGCAGCCAGATAATGTCTCCTTAGGGGCGCCCTAATCCCCCCCAAGTACTTGATTTTAACACTGGTGTCTCATTGTCTCAGTCTCTTTTCATATCATTAGGCTTTGGGCATTTTCTTTCCAAATTAAAAAGCACTCCACAGTGTTTTCTTCAATAAAAAACAAACAATTTTTCCCCAAAGAGAAATCTGTTGCACCACCTAGAATGCAGAAAATAGCTATAGGCAGCTTTTAGAGTTGCATTTTGCTTCATAATTAAAATGACAGGGCCCCTGCCTGCACCCTGAGCATAGTAGGAGAGGCAGGGAGCGAGCCAGCTTTGCAGCAGCATATTCCGAGTGACGTGACCGAGGTGTGTGTGGGCTGCTAGAGGACCACACATGAGGGAGCATTTAGTTCCATCCGCTGGGCCCTGGGAGGCTTTGTAGACTGACTTGAGTTAGGAATTCTCTGGGAAGATAACGGGGAGACAGCATTCCAAGCAGCTAGAACAGTATGTGAAAATCACAGAGGCATGTGAATGCCTGCAGGTGGGATGCATGACAGTGTTGAGACATGGGAGCACAGGATGGAGAGGTTGGGCAAGCACCACAGGGCATGCCCAGGATTGATGAGTAACCTTCTATTGGCTGTGCCACCATCAGATCTGTGCTTTAAAGATGGCACGTGGTAGGACAAGGGACAAGCTGGAGAGAAGCGAGGTGGGGACACAGGGGTGGCAGCTGCTGTGCAGCCAGCTCCAGTGACCAAGGCCTGAGCTCCAGTGGGGCACGGAGAGCAGACAAACGGCAAGCCAAGTGGCTTCATCCCCAGCATGCAGAGCTGGGGCTGCCCAGCTGACTCCTGACCCACCAGTCTGCCCAGAACAGTATCTGCATTCAGCACGTAGACATCACCTAGTAAATACTGGTTGGAAGAAAGAACAGTGGACTTGGACGCTGGTGTCCAAAGATGTCCATGGTGACCATTATTTCATACATGTAAATGTGGTCAAGGAGTCTTTTTGTACCTACTGGCTTGTACAATATGAGTGTTTGAATAAATGTAGTGCCTCTTTTCTGCCATTTTAAAAGGATAATTTGAGGATGGTTTAATAAAGAAGCACATTCCAAAGGTGTGGGTAGGGTATAGGAAAACTTCAGTGGTTAGTGAAGTGCCTGGGGCAGTTACCACTGCACAGCCAAGAAGACCCGGGAAGGCGGAGTTATTGGAGCCCGGACGTAGAGAAGGTTAGGTGGGGTGAGCTGACTTGACAGGACCTGTAACCTTCAGTGGAGGTTTGCAGGCAGCTGGAAGAAGCTGAGGGCATGAAAACCTTTTCATTACTCTCCTGTCTTATAGCAGGTGGAATTCCACCAGAAGCTGAAGGCCAAGGGGGTCTGTGGCCCCTCCCGGGCAGAGGACAGGGTGTGCCTGCCACTTTCTGTAGCTCTACCTTTTTCACTCAAGGTCCGAATGCACATGGAGGCAAACAGAAGCCTTCCTCCTAAGACTCCTGTCTGCCCTAAAGCTCTGCTTCAGCTGTTGCCTTGAAGCTACCCGGGCTTCAAATTAGACCTGGGGCAATGAGGTGTCCCTTCTCTCAAGAAAGTACAGCCCGCTTTCTGACCTTGGCATAACTGACTGGCCACCACCTGACTGACAAGCCCAGCAGAAGAGCCAAGAAAGTGAATTCCGTGGGGCGCTTTATTCATTCGGTAGCAAAGTGGAAGGATCTCCTTATAGATTTGAAACTTGGTCAGAAAACATAAAATCTCAGCCAAAATTAAGGGGTTTATTTAAAAATTTGTGCCATGATTGAACAGAAGCCATACTGTGGTCATCTTGAACAGGAAAGGCATGTTTGTTGGGTGCTGTCACGTTCAGGTTCTAGGCCCGCTGTTGAAGAGTGAAGCTCTCAGGTCGCTGAACTTGGGGGTAGGAGGTGTGGGGGGTTCACCTCAGTCATAGCTGTGTTTAAAACAGCCTTGATAACACTTCCCATCTCCGTGTATCACTTCTGTCAAACCGAAGCATTTTGCAAAGCTTTGAAAAATTAAACTAATGTAAAACCTCTGTGGGGAATTGTTGCCACAGCCGGGTAGAATGCATCAACTATTATATAACAACACTTCACGAAGCAGCCAAGCACAGCACGTGGTGTCCCACTGAAGCTGCAGAGAAATCTAAACAGACAGGATGCAGAAGCACAGTAGGACGTTGACTAGGCTAATAATATTTCATGGGTCTGCAAACCTGTAATTTCGTCTCGGGATGTCTGCCCTTTGTTACCCCTTTCTACTTGGTTTTCTCCTGTACTTTCCGGCAAGGAAAACAAGGTTGTCATAAACCTTCCACCTTGGATGGTGGAGTCATTGCAAGCAGCACAGGCTTTTACTACAAACCACAATTAGGAGACAACGGGGATTGATGCTACTATAAGATGTTACACAGTTGAACTTGGCATCCATTGTTTTATCGGAAGTCTCTTGATGCTCCTGTGCTCCAACTTCTGGGAATTTGGTGTTTCCAAATGAAGCCAACCAAAGAGGTTCTAACGGTGATCCCTCTTCTTCAATGAAGTCACAGTAATGGAAGTGGATGAAATAATGTATCTTTTTTCTAGATGTTTCTAATACCCAATTCCATTGCCTGAATGAAGATGAAGACAGCCAAGTATTCAAAGAGACAGAGTGTGCATCTCTTTAACCAAGTGTTATGGAAGAAATGTACAGACCGGATGCTGACATTAAATCATTACCTTTCTGATATAGCTAAAGCTAAATTGAAATTGCGTTGCAATCCATCAGGAGCTCCTATTTGTAGAAATCTCAGTTTTCTGGAAATCCTTTCTTTAATTGTGACTTTAGCCCTAGGTCACCACACACACACGCGCGCAAATCACTGTTTTTAAAGACAGTTTGCATTTTGTTAACTCTTGTTCTTACCTGCTATGATATATACTCTAGCTCCTTGCAGAATCGCCCCCACCTCCTCCAATAGTTTCTGAAAGTTTCCATGGTGTGACCTGTGTGCTCCTGAACAGGGCGATCACCTACCACTTGGCATCTGCCAGGCACACGCCTGCCCTACCTGCTCCTGCTTCTTTTGGGCCATCCTGTACCCACCAGATGCTGCTGCTAATGTCACATCTAGTTGATGTAATGGAGCACTTTGTCATCAAAGCTTTATTGTGTTCTTAGAGCCATCAGTGTACCCAGCTGTGCTGTTCTGGGCGGGGAAATAAGGACAGTGTTATTCTCTACTAACCAGGTTCGTAAGGCAGCATTGCTTATGGTCCAAAAACCAAAAACATTTAAAAAATAAAAATGGCTTCTTCAGTTGTTTCAATTTGTAGTCTATTTTGTTCTCCCAAAGAATATGAATTTTATAGAGGTTGGAAGAAATATCTGTATGGAAGATACCATGCTCTTTCCCACTGGCCACCCATCTACCAATCCTTTTTGGGGTCATTTCACTCCAGGAGGTTATGCAGTCTCCCAGGTAAAAGCAGGCTCTTTGCAATCCTGCCTCACCAGCCTGCAAGACACACCAATATCTGAGGCCTAGCAGTGGACGTGGTTTAGCTTGAAGCTGGGCCCTCCTCATTACAGGAGTGAGGTTGACTTTAAAATCATTGCTTTTAGACTGTCTCAAGCTCAGACCTAAGTAGACTGTGGGATGGACCAAACTGGAGGGGTGGCATCTGTGATGCCTGAATTGTGCTCCCCATTTATATGTTGAGGTCCCAACCCCCAGTATCTCAGAATGTGATCATATTTGGAGATAGGGTCTTGCAGAGGTCATTAAAATGAGGGCACTCCGGTGGGCCTAATCCACTACGACTGGTGTCCTTATAAAAACATGAAATTTTGGCACAGGGATGCACACAGAGGGGAGGTGATGTGAAGACACAGGGAGAAGACAGCCATCTATAAGCCAAGGAGAGAGGCCTGAAACAGATCCTTCCCTCACAGCCCTGAGAACAAAGTAATCCTGCTGACACCTGACCTCAGACCTCTAGCCTCCAGAGCTGGGAGATGTTTTTTTCTTTAAGCCACATGGTCCATGGGACTGTGTGATGGGAGCCCTAGCAGGTGAACACAACACCCCAGGAACAGCTCACGCCTTGTGGTGGGGCAGGCCCCGAAAGGCTGACTCTGCCTCAGGGACAGAGGCAACCCACCCTGCGTGTGGTGTGTGCTATCTGAAACGTGTTGGGGTAGCATCAAGGCTGACCTGCAAGGGGTGGCAGGTGGTGTCCTTGTAGGGAGGTGTGGGAGGTGAGCACTCTGGGAGAGGCAAGATGCTCAGACTCAAGAAGGCAAACGTCACTGTCGGGGAGTCTGTCGGCGCCCAGATGGAATGATGAAAAGGAGGACAGGGCTCTGGTTTTGAGGAAACTGAGGATGATGTGGGGAGCACGGCTGGGCTCAGGGGCTAGAATTCGGGGAGGAACGTGGGCACCGGGTTTGAGTAGCATTGTGTCCAGTTACTAGAATCTGATGATAAACTCAGCCTGGGACTCCCAAGGTTGTTTTCCATCCCAAACACTTCCATGTCTGACCTGTATGTCCCTCACTTAGCCTTGCCTAGGGATTGTGTGGTCCGAGAGTCTAAGGAAGCCCAAACCTAGAAGAAGCAATGTCAGATGGATTCACAGTGAGTTGTAGTGGCCCAGGGAGGTGATGACACTGACAATGCAATTCTGCTGAATGAACAAGAGGGTACATCTTCACAGGAGCCATTTGCTTGGTACGCTTATTAATTCCCAACATGCCGTTCTGGTATCTTTCCCAGCAAAGTCATCCAGGACCCCTGGGAGGAATTTTTCCAAGCCGGGGTCACTGTTTGCTGCATATAGAGGGAATTTCTGAAAGCAACAGGAGTTGCCTCTTAGGTACCGGGTTCCCCAGGCAGAAGCAAAAATGCCCAGCACAGGAGAGATTACGGAAAATATAACTAGGGCTTCAGTTTCGTTTTGCCTGTAAATGGAAAGCAATTTAAGCAGTTGCTCCACTGGTTCATGAAAGTAATCGGAGCTACTAGCAGAGAATATGGCCTCACGTTTGCTGGGCCTAATGCTCTAGAACAGCACTTTTCAAACATTTGGCAGCTATAGAATCCTTTGTTCAAATGGATTCTTGAGGGGAACTTACAATGTGACAGCAGAAGGAAGGGGAGCAGCTTTAGGTGAATCTGGGGTGTGAGGCCCACATCCCCCTCATGCTCCTCCCCCACCCAGAGCGAGTTTTTGGTGGAGTGCAGGTTGAACACCACATGTAGCTCAGAGACTAGTCCATTCATTATCTGGGCAAGCCAAAATGTTACGATTATTGAAAAATCTAGGAAATTTTTAAAAACATGAGACTTACAACCTTAAAAGACAAACAGAAGGTAGCTTAGTTGTCCCAAGTCTTTACTGTCCTTTAACAAGCCACCCAATACTTAATGGCGTGAGATAAAACATCCATTTAATTTGCTCACGGACTGCAGTTTGCGGGGGCGAGGGCGGGGGGTGGGGGTGTTGCTGAGGATTGCTCTGCTGCAGTGACCTCCCAGCTCTGGTATCTCAATAGGGGCTGGGGCTTTCACTTCCAACACGGTTTCCTCAGATGACAGGCAAGTTGGTGTGGCTGCCAGCGGGGGGCATAGTTGGGGCTTTTGGATTAGAGCCTGGATTCATTTTCACAGGGGACTCACCTTTGGTTACATACAGTGTAGCACCTGGGTTCCAAGAGTGAGTGGTTCAAGACAGGCAGTGGAGGCTGCTAGTCGTGTAAGAACTTGGCTTGGAAACTGGCACAGGGTCACTTCCACTTTATTTCATTGGTCAAGGCACGCACAGAGCCCACCCACACCAAGAGGCGCAGACATAGAGCCCACCTCTTTGTGGGAGGCGTGCCAAAGAATCTGTGGCTGTGTTCAAACCAGCATAGCGGTCGTTTCTTTCTCTTTCCCTTTCTCTTTTTCCCATCACCATCCTCTTCTTACTTCTCAACAATGACAAGAATGTATGGAATTATTACTCTGGACCGGACGTTCTGCTCAGTGTTTCAGCAACACGTGAGGGAGAAGGGACCGTCACATATTCACAAGAGAAGCTTTATTTCCTCTACAGTCTACCACTGGAGAGAAAGAGTCACTCCCTATGTGTGATGACTTACATTTAACAGGTACTGAAATATGGCCGACCACCTGGGCTGGATGCTGGAGGGAACACCCAGATCATTACTACCGACTTACCTTCAGTGAGTTTATAGTCAGCAGCTATTATACAAGACAGAGTGTGGCCAGTTTTATTGTAGATCCGTAAGCAGTGTATTGGGAACAGGAAGGGCAGATCGATTCTGGTGGAGGGTGAGGAAGGAGTCACGGGCGTGGTGGCAGCGGTGGGTCATAGGTGCCTCAGAGGAGGACTGAGCATGAGCGGTCCACGAACAGATGCTCGGAGGGTGGGAAGTGCTGGTTTGGTTGAGGGAACAAGGCTGCAGGAGTCTGATGTTTGTGAGGGGGAGCTAAAGAAGACGATGTTGGAAACAAGGGTTGTATTTTCCAAGCTCTGGTTTGGACTACTTAAAACTTCTCATACTTTATTTGAAAATAAACATTTGTTCTGAACTTACAAAGATGGGTAGTGCCAAAATGCCACCCACAGCTGCTGGGAGAGGAAATGCAGCCTTGCCGCCGAGAGTGGCTGGCGATCCGGGCCAGCCCTTCCCGCCGTCTTTGTCCGGTGCCAGCGTGGCCCTTCGCTTTTGGAAGCGTTCCGTTTCCTGCTGGAAATTCTGATAGAGGATTATTGCCTTTTCCTCTGCTTTCCTTTTAGTCTCAAAGGCCTGCTGCTGGTGTGGAAAAGGCTTCCAGAATAGCTATTGCTTGCGTTGGGTAAGATGCCTGCAGACGGCTGGAGAAAAGCGAGCAGGATACGGAACGGGGAGTCTGTAGAAGTGGCGGCCGTGCCCCGTCTGGTGCCAGTTGACAGCAGGATCTTTGCGAAGAACAAAGCGGCAGATACAATCTGTGATGGGTGTGACACAGGAAAGTGTATTTCAAATGAGAGGTCAGGATAGCTGGGGGTCCTTTGTGGTTCAGGGGCCGGAGATAGAGGAAGAGTGTCTGTGATTATTTCAAGTTAGCAGATAATGCCATAACCAGAGGAACTGCAATAAAGAATACAGGAAATGTGAACTTCAAAGAGAAATAAGCGCGTTAGAATTAGATTGTTTGTGGGTGATAGCAAGGCCTGCAAACATTTTGAAGGAAAAAACAAAATGCTCTGAGGCAAGGCATAGTCACTACAGGGTGACCAGGGAATGGATTAGGTGTGTGGCGCTGCTGGCCCCTCCCCCAAATTGTGACCTATTTGGGGTTTGTGTCAGAACTCTATATGAGGTCCCATCACAGTGTGTAGTCATCTGCTTTATTTTTATTTCCTTTTCTATTTCTCTATCATCCTCCCCTCCAGTGAGGATGTCAGTTGCACGAGAGCGCGGACCTCACCTGCGTTGTCCGCGGCTGAATCTCTGTGCACAGCACGGTCACCTGCTCATGGTCCAGCTCCACGGAGCGTCGCGATGCATGAATCAACGACACTGCCTTCGCTCAGACCAAATCTTTCCACAACTTTTGGAGGAAACACGTTTCCCCTTGCTAGCCATGCGACATAACTCTGCAGGAATTTTGTCTCCATTTAGAAGTGCACCCTAGGCCAGAGAACGAAGAGGAATGAAGAGGAATGGGTGTGTGGCTGTGGGTGGCGGTAGAACCGCAAACAGCCGGAGGAAATGGCAGTTGGACATCAGGGTGAGAGCTATCATTGTTGTAAGAGGATGAGTCCCAGGAGACAAAAGGATTGGAAACACATTCGCAGGAGTTTGCCAGCTCTCGGAGTCCCCAAAAGGGAAGCAGGAGGACAGGGTAGGCACCGGTCCCTTTTAAGCAAGAGAATGGGTCTCTGAGAGTCAGGAGAGGCTGTAGGTGGAACTGGAGTCAGGGCTTTCCCCACCAGGTGTGGGGAGGGCAGGAGGCACGCCTGCTTCCCTTAAACGTGACAACGCGTGTCCACAACACGAACAGTGAGAACTTAAAAGAATAGCTTCGTGGGAGATGGAAGGGTAGTCCCGCTGCCTATATGATGGGACAGTTAGTGGTCAGCCAGTCAGGGAGTGCCGGAGAGGTGAATAACTAAAGGTTCGAGGCCCTTCCTGGCTTTTAGGCTGTGTGAGCTTCATACAGACGGGTGAGGAGAGGCCCTAAACATATACACCAGTTTCTTGTTTGCTTTTTTCTCTTCAACTTTAAAAAATGTGTCCAAGGAGCTGAGCCCTTGGGAGGCATGCGGCCCTTTGGTTTTTTGTTGTTTAAGGCTGTTTTCTTTACAAACATGAAATACCCAGGCAAGTTACATGTCCATCATATCTCTCTTCTGAGAGCTGTCACCGCTGCTCTGGGCTGGGGACCAGGGCTGCCCAGCATCGCTGGTACCTAGTAGCAGAGTCCTCTCTCCAGGTGCCACAGCGTGAGCATGCCGGGTTCGAGACGCAGACAGCGGCTCGTGTCTTTGCTGGCTGTGCAAACGCCACAGCTCTGGCAAGAGCCCATCGCAGAAGGCATTGCAAATATAAATAGATACACAGCGATGCCACAGTGATTCTGTAAACTCAAGGTCATGATGTCTGGAGACGTGAAAGAAGAGTTTCTCTCGGGTCAGCCAGATCCACACCCAGAAAATATGTGTGAGGATGCTTTCTCTCCCCTGCTAAGAGCCTGGACAAATCCTGAGCAGGAACAGGGGGATATCTAATTTGCATGAGGACATTTCACCCACTAGCAAGTTGGACTTTGATTTTTAAAGTTATGTGGTATTTTAACTTATTAACAAAATGATTTCACTGACGATGAGGTCTTCTGAATTACTGTTGACTTGCACCGTTCCTTTTTGCTCATATGAAATATGGCAGGGCATTCTCTGGTCCACACTTTAATTAATCTTAAGACTTTATTTATCTGCTAGAGAACAGAGATTCTCAATTACTTTAAATAGAAGGCAACATTAAAACCAGACAGGTCAGAAAATTCAGGCTAAGTGACTGTTTCACTTTATTTAAGATTTTAAACTCTTCTAACTTCTCATCTTCAAATGTCTTTTGAAGATGAAATACTCACATGACAGTGTAATCGGGTCACTCCTCACCTGCCTGTGGGTAACTCAGGTCCAGACACAGGAAAACCCTCCTCTCCATCCAGCAGTTGTGATCCCTCCATCCACCCAACCTTACTCTTAACAGGAAGCAAAATGACATTGCGCAGGTCTCCTGATTAGGTTGCTTTAATTTTTTCAGGCTGCTATAACAACACCGTAGACTGGGTGGCTTGTAATCGACAAACTTATTTCTCGCAATTCTGGAGGCTCAGAAGTTCAAGATCAAGGTGTCAGCAGATTTGGTGTTTGGTGAGGGCCTGCTTCCTGGTTCATAGACTGCCTCTTCTGTGTCCTCCCATGAGAGGTGTGAGGGAGCCCTCTGGAGTCTCTTGTTTTATAAGGGTGTGGATTCCATTGGTGAGGGTTCCACCCTCATGACCGTATCACCTCCCGAAGGCCCCACCTCCTACTATTACCCTCACCTTGGGGGTTAGCTTTCAGTTTGGTCTATAGCGGCATTTGTTCCCTGGTGTGCAGTGGAATGGAGGAAAGGGTAAGCAACAGGTGGGAGGAGAGGGAAGGGGGACGATGAGACATGAAGTAGATGGTTGAATGGTCTCCACTGCCCCAGTCCACTGCAGTGTTCAGTCCTGATGGGAGCTACCCAGACTCGGGCTTTTCCTGCCTGGCCCACAGCTCTCACCAGCTGAGAGGAGCTTGTACTTATCCTGTAGGAGCAACACTCCTGTGCCCCGACTGGGCTGCTCCATTGTCAAATGGACTCAAACGCAAATGTTGCTTGCTCTTGGGTGTTCTGGAGAAGCTCAGGTAGAGGCCTCCGAGGGCTGGACCTTTTGTGAAACCTGATGAGTCAATCTACCTTCTCCTTGGTGTCTGCTGAGTCAACCTCTCCACTGCTCCTTTCTCTGGTGGGGAAGATAAATGAAAATCCCATTATTCAGTCCATGATATTGTGATGGCTGTTTCCTTTGAGGCTCTTGGCAAAACCCTGCTTGCTTTAGAACTGTACATCATATTGGATCCATTGAGAGCCATTATTTATCTGACAGGATATTTATAAAAGCCAGCATTAGCTGCAGCTCCAAGTCAATATGTTTCTCTCTTGCTGACACACATCACACCAACAGGCTTGAAATATTTAAATACAATAGTCCCTTCAAGAAATCATTAATTTTTCTATCACCACTAGAAGTGATAATTTGATGGAAATGGATTTAGCTGAAATAGCCGAGCCGACTGGAGTGGATACTTTCAAGTGTATGGACTTCGGAGACTCCAGCGTAAGACCCAGTGAGGGGCCAGCGAGGACCAGGACCCCAAGGGCCAGGATCACCTCCTGGCACCATCCCACCCACTTCAGTCAGGACGGCTGCCAGCTCTGTAGGAAGACGTTTAAATATCAAGGAAAGGAAATGAAACAGGACGCACCACCTCATTACCACTCCATCTCTTTCTGTCCTGGCATATCTCCCTCCTGCTTCTCTTCTCCCTCACTTCCCCCCTGCCCTCCTCTCTCTTTCATCCTCCTCTCCGTTTTTCTCTGCCTCTTCCCCTGGTTCATCTTTTGCTCTTTGATCTTCCTCTTCCCTTATTCACATTCCCTGCTGTGTGTTGCTGTGTTGAAATTGAGGACAGTCTTAAGTGTCTCTCCCAGGGTCACTGTTCTGGAGAGGGAAGGGGTCAGGGAACAGTGCCTGTGTGTGTGTGTGTGTGGGGGGGGCGCTCAGGCCCTCCCCAGGATTCCTCATACGTAATTAATGCAGAGAGTTTCCCTGACTCTTCACAATACAGGACAGGGAGTCAAGCTGGGGAGACTCTTTGGACAGAGGAAGGACTTGAAGTTTGTCTCGCTGTCCTGGGCTTTGTGTTCCTGGGTGTTTCCTAACCAGAGAAGAGAGGTTTGTAACTCTCTGACCAACAAGCTAGCACTGTGTTCTTGATAAAAGTGGCTTTGCAGCCTTTCTGTATCAGGAATGGTTCATCTCCTTTGAAGGTGAGGCAAGTGGTAAGACAGGAGACACATTGCCCTGTGTAGTTCTTGATGACAAATCTTGATTGAGCCAGGAGGGCAGAAGAAACAAACAATTCAGTGTTGAATTCCATTGTCATGTTGGGTCAGCCTTGACATTTTCCTTTCAGGTTTTTCCCTCAGCCAAATTTGCAGTGAAGTAGGAATCCAGCAGCCCAGGGGAGCTGTGGGCAGAAGGTTGAGAAGGGTCCTGGCTGCCTCCTACACTGCTAGCCACTCTGGTAGCAATGTCACCAGGGCTTCCCAGCCCTGTCCTTCCCCTTTGCTCCTTTATCAAAACAGTTGTCCCCTGTATCCCATTCCTGCTCTTCTCTCTTCTGACCTAGTGTCAACTATATTTGTGATTAACTCTTAGCTCTCGGCCATTCCAAAAAAGAAAGACAGAATAATAACTTAAATTCTGAGTTCAAAGATTTTACAACATAACTGGGGTGTATCTGGAGAGAGAAAAAGTTAACAGTTACAAGCAACATATGATTAAAAACGTATGAGGAATAAGAAACGAGGGAAGCTCATTGTAAGCTGCAGTAGCAGAAGGTTCCCGTAGGAGGCGGGCATTTGAGCAGAACCTGGGAAAGAGTACTGGACCCTCAGCCGTGGAGTGGGGAGCAGTGTGTTTGGGGCAAGATGTGGAGAAACCACAGATCAAGGACAAGGGCTTGACGTTGGGAAATGGTTAATATTTTGTGAAAGTGTATACTTTCTGGAAAATGCTTCCCAGAGTATTTGCTCACAAGCAAGGATGGGAACTAGAAAAATTAAATTATTAAAAGTCTGAATTTCAGGCTCAAGGACAGGTGGGGTGGGAACTGTGGGCAACCAGTCTTTTCAGTGTGGGGACCGTGATTCTCCCCTAGTGCCTGCAGTGAATTCTGACCATGAACCCTTATGGATGAAGTCTTGTACACATCATTGCTAAACTCCACAGGGCTTACTTAGTGTCAGTTGTGAGATGCATCTCCTGTTATTCCTGCTGAGAAAGCCATGTATTCTCCGGATTGAACCTCAGCGTCCATGAAGAAAGAATCTATTTAAGGGTTAAGAATGTCAAGCCATCTTTTGGGGTTGACTTGCCTCGGTTCACTTCACTCAGGGGAACAGAATGTCTGTGCTGACAAAGACCTTGGATCATCGAACTCACAGTTTCTCAAAGTGGTCACACAGTTTTGGGGATTTGTGAGTTGTGGGTCCACAAGAATTTTTAAATTTTGAGTTTTTACTTAATCACTTAGAAAACAAGAATCAGGCCATATTCTGAATGACCATCTTATTACCAAGTCCTGTTCTTTTAGTGCCTGGGGGTGTTGATGACCAAATGGCCAGGAAGTATTATGACTTTAGTTTTGCTGTCTAGTGAACAAAGAAGAGAGGTAGGTGGCCTTCTGTGTAAAGATGTATTTGCATCAGTTGAAGGCCAGATGGTATCATGAAGCTACATGTGATCAAAGACTTATTGAAGTGCCAGTGTTAGTGGCCCTCCCCGCCCAGTATCCTCAGTGAACTTTGGAGATACCTGCCTGGTATTGCTCACACCCTGCCTTCCATTACAGACACTGGGTTAGTCAGTGCGCCCTCTGGAAGAAGATTCTGAATTGGATGGTTTGCACTGGAGAGGGCTCCGTAGGAAACCAAAGGGGAGAGAGCAGAAGGCGCGAGGAGAAAAATGAACGAGTTAAGTCTTTGTTGCTTCTGGAAGAGTTTGGCTAGGAAATTGAGGATGAGGAAGGGAGAAAGAGTATTTAGGCCAGCTTTGGTATGAAAAGTTGAGAAAATAAAAGGAATAAAGGAAACGGGATTTTCAAAAGAGCTGTTCACGATTGTAAATGGACCCTCTTGTATCTTCTGGGACCCCAGAAGAATGAACACTCTCAGCTGGAAGGTCAGCTCTGCCCGGTATTACATAGTGATTGTGTTGGTTAACATCGTTCACTCATACTATTCATGTGAAATTTTAATGAAGGTGGAGTGTTCCAAGCTTCTAAGGGGCTTCGAGTAGTTTCCTTTCACGGCAGGTGGGGAGAGAAGCGGTGGCTGGGAGGTAGCTGGCTTGAAGCAGGCTGAACACCAGCGAGTGTGAGGCAGGGCACGACTCGTGAACATTTATCCAAGGAAAAGGCTAAGATACAACTCCGATAGAAAGGAAAGTCTGATTGGCTTGGGGGGATTCTGAGTATGGATGGGGCTCGTTAAATAGATGACCCTACGATGGAAACACCTGCCATTTCAAGTTCATTTTGAAGCCTGTACTTGTCATGTTCCCGCTGCTGGTGGCTAGTTCTTCATATAATGGCAGTTTTAGGGCCTTTAAATAGAAGAGCGGAGTGTTCAAACCCCCTGAAACTGGTCCAGATGGCTGTAGAGCTTTCAAAGAAAGGCTTTCTCCAAAGGGAGGGAAAAAAAGAAAGCTTTCTTCTAAGTTTTAAAATCGGAGCCACTAAGCTTTGTACTTTTGGATTCTCCATCCCTGTCCGTTGTTATATGATTATTTGGCAATCCAGGCAAGTTGACAGAGTTAGTTTGATTCCACAAGCTGTCTTGGTCATAGTGACAAAATGCTTGGCACAGATGGCTGTACCAGTTCTGTTTACCATGGAGTGGAAAGAAGCTATGAAACTGGGCAAGAACTCAGAAACAACACAATGCCATCCTTCTTGGACTGCAAGATGGAAGCTCATCAAATTTCTCCGCCAGTTCTGAAGTGACTTTAAAGTCAGTGATTTTTCTTTTAAACTATGGTTAATAGTTCCAGTGACTGCGTTTTACTGAAAAGCAACCAACGGACTATATTAAAAAGCTACAGAAGAAACTAGCATTTGCTAGACACGATGACGTGCATGTGCCCAGTTTTTCATTTCTTTCTTTTTTAAAGCTTCTGGGTTTTTATGTTTTTGGAACAGTAACACTCACATTTGTTAATGAAATGCTGGAGTTAGAGGGCTGGTGCTGCTCTAAATGCATGGCGCTTCCGACTACTTACATTCTAAACGCTGGAAGCAATAAAGAAACGGTTCCAAATTCCACTTTGTCATTGCCTGAAACTACGTTTTCAAGAGATTGGCCGAAGGCAAAATCTTGTCTAATGATGATGTAGACTATTTTATCTACTTTCCCTAACAGTACAGTGTGCCATGATATCATTTGGTCTTTACTTCATGCAAACATATGTAATGATGAGTGGGGGGGAAAAAGGGGGGGGAGCACACGCTAGAGTGGGGCTAGTTAATTTATTTATTTACTATCTAATCAATTTATTGAGCAATATGCAATAGCAAAAGACAAAGGCAATTAATAGAATGTGCTAATGACAGAAAGTAAAGATGGTTAAGACTAAACTATATACATTGATAACAATGTCATGTCTTAAACTTATAAGTTTAAGAGATCCCAACGTATGTTTACTATTGATCAAAAATCACTTGACTAAATACACAAATAACATCAGTAAGGAGTATTCAAAAGCAGTAAAAAGCTCTATAGGATAGTAACTATTACAGTAAATGTCAAAAGCTCACCAAACTGGGGGAGAACAGCACTGGAAAAGTCATAAATCAAAACCTTGCCAGGTCTGTATCTGAGAGAAACTCAGGTGTCTCCCACACCGCTGCTTGCTGGTTCCCAAGAATGCTGCTGTTGGCGTTGTCGTTGTTGTTGGGAGTTAGGACGTCTTCTGATACTGCAAGCTGCAAGTTACATACAAGTTCCCAAAGATGCTAGAATGATGACAATTCACCAACAAAAGAAGTCCCTTCTGTCCATTGAGGCAAGTTCTGATCGCTTACTCTGAAACAATCCAATCCTAAAAAGCAGTCCTGAAACAGCAAATCGTTTGAATAACAATCTCTTGAAACAGCAATCAATCAATCAATCCACCTGAGGTCTGTCTTATATATCTCTTTAGATGTACCCCAGAGCCAAGTTTTTGTGTTCCTGCCTCTCCCTCTCAAGGAATAGCCAGTTCCGGGAGGGTCCCGCAGTCAATAATAAAAAAGAGAAAATCTATTACTTATCCGGCTGAAGGGCTAGTTCATCCGGACAAGTAATATCTACTGTTCTAGCTTGGGACCATCAGCCCAAGGTCTTCCAAAGCCTGGCAATGTGCCTGTCACGTCATCCTGATATAACTTATCTACTACTTCACTTCATCTGTTGATGTGGGTGAAACAGACAGAACAAGAGGGAATTCTCTCAATCCCTGATCAAGAATTTCTTCAACCCTAACCTAACCATCTCCTCATGACATGGACAGAACAACAAACATCATCTCATATCTTCCCTGCTCGGGAGAATGAGACCAAAGAGGGAATTTACTCAACCTCTCATCACAGCACAGAAATCACCTCACATACAGGAACAGACAAAAGCTAATAGAGAAAAGCTCACATCAACCAATGAAGGCAAATTTTCCTCAACATCTGCATATCATTTATGTAGTATCTGCCTCCGGTTTCTTTACTTTTCTCATTAGACTGTGACAATTAAAGTAATGGTGTTTGGCATCAGTTCCATCATAAATGCGTATAGATTTGAACATGGACAATGAAATGACAAAGCATTTCTGGCTCAAATAACTGTAAGATAGCCATCTACTGGTAGCTCAATATTTAAATTATATTAAGTTACGATCAAATAAAAACAAACAAATTTTTGTAAGTTTTTATAGAGAACTTGTAAACCTCTGAGAATATATCTGTAAAACCCTGTGCTAGTTGCCTACCCAATATCCATTCCACCCTTCTTGCTCGAGGACCTCGATTTATTTATTTATTTACCCTTCCAGATTATGTTACATCAAAAGGTACCTATTGGCATGGTTTTAACTAATGAGACATAAGCAGAAAACTGTTAGAGATTTCAGGAAAAGTTTTGCATTTCTTTCCTCCTTTATTCCTTCTGTCCTTTTTGGGAACTGGATGTGATGTCTGGAGGTGCAGTAGCCATATTGCAACCATGAGGCAACAAGCATGAGCACAAAGCCTCCATAGGAGGATGTCAGAATGGAAAGATAGATGAGCTTGGTCCCTGATGCCATCATTGAGCCATGTTATCAGCCCTGGATTGTCGACTCCTGGACTCTAGTGGCAGAGACCTCTATCTGTTTAAGTTACTGTAGCTGGGTTTTCTGTTATTTGCAGAAGAATATAATCCTAAATTATATTCCCAGGCTGTTCAAATCCATTTCCAGTTATTCTTTCTTCAGTAAAGCAAGGAAATAATTGACGGGCAGTGTCTGTGTTTGACCTTTCCATAAAGTTATGTACCATTGTTAGCTACGCTCAGCTAATTTCTCTGAGTTAACTGATTGCAGTGTCCTTCTGACTTCCTGTACCATCTAAAGTTTTCAAACCACATGGAACAAGAATCAGGGTTTAGTTTAGGGGCTATCTTAGTGAAGCATAGTGCATGGTTGTAGTTTCAACATGTTAATCTAATTGGACACCTGAAGTCATTATTATTTCATGGAAAGAAGGGTTTTGTGGCTGATTGTACATAGTTGGCTAAAGTATTTTGTGACATATCCAAATGTCATGCTCCATTTGATTTACATATCACTTTTTTCTCCCTCAGTATAGTCGTTATTTAAACATTTAATATCTTGCTAATATGTCCTCAAATAACCTGAATAGGCATAAATACTGATAGGATTTAAATAATTGAGATTTAATCATAGTGATTTAAGATTACAGTTGTTTCATTTAAAGTGAACTATTACTGTGTTCCTTATGTTATATTTATTATTAGATATATTAAGCACCCTTGTAGCTATTACATGATAATTTTCTTACCTTTTCTGTTTTGAATTTTTTTTTTTTTTTAACAATTTGTGATAACCTTATTGGAAGTGTATGCCTTGAAAATACAACAGACACATTTTGTTTGAATTTAATGAAATTTTGTTGTTGAGCTAAAGAAAGCACAAAACTTAGAAGTCAGATCTTTTTGACTAGTCTTGTCCATCATTTTAGAAGGGGTCATATCAGTGACTGGTGGAGGTATAAAGAAAGGTGAGTTTCCAGCAGAATGCTCCGTTTGTTGTCAGAGTACTTTGATGAAGAGAACTCGGGACTGAGCAGAGGGCAGGAACTGGAGGAGGTGGATTTGGTCTCTAATGAAGTGAGGGCAATTATTCTTCTGTTGCTGTGGGGAAAGAAGAGATGGGAAGAATGAAGATTGAGTAAATTGGTGCATGTCTGGAGCCTAACCCATGGAAACATTTGAAAACAATTTTTTTATATGTAACACATTTATTGAGTTCATATACAATAAAATTCATTCTTTTAAAGCATGCAACACAGTGTTTTTAGTATATTTGTAGTGTGATGCAACCACCACCACTGGGTGATTTTAGAACTTTTCATTATCCTCAAAGGATAATGCTACATTACCAGTCAGTCCCCACTGTCCCTTCCTCCTGCTCCCGCAACCACTAATTTAGTCTTTGTTTTTATGGATTTGCCTTTTTTGCACATCTCATATCAATTAATCATTCAATACATGGTCTTTTGTGACTAGCTTCTTTCACTTACCATAGTGATTTGAGGTTCACCTATGTTGTAGCATGTATCAATTCTTAATTCTTTTTGGTGGAATAGTATTTAATTGTATGCATAAATCATATTTTATTCATCCATTCATTAGCTGATGGACATTTGGGTTGTTTCTACTTTTTGGCTATTATGAACGATGCTACAGGTTGTTGTGTGGACTGACAAAGACTCACTTCTTGACCAAACTTTAGTCAGGCTCCTCTGAGCCCTCTTCTCAACTAGGCCTCGACCTTGGCTTGTCCTTGCCAGACCTGCATAGCTCAGTTTCAGCAAGTATCCAGCTAAGTCAGTTTAGTGAGACTCCCCCACCCTTGACATTTAGTCACCTCTGATATCTGATCAAATTCCTTAGCGCCCCCTTTGAGGTATAAGTCCTTGATCAGCCTTCAGCAAGAGTCTTATTTAGTTCAGCCAAAATCCCTCTACCTTTGATGTCTCCTCTTAGTAATTTTTCATCCACTGACCCCGTCACTCTGCTCATTGGTTATAAATCCCCACTTATTTTTGCTGAATTTGGAGTTCAGCGCCTGCTCCCTCCCCTACAGCGATAGTCTTGACACATATTGCAGTAGACCCGAATAAAGTCTTCTGTACCATTTTCACAAATGTCGGAATGATGTTTTCTTTATTTTCATATATATCCTATATGTTTTCATTTCTCTTGGGGATATAATTAGGAGTGAAATTGCTGAGTGACATAGTAACTTTACATTTAACATTTTTGAGGAGCTGCCAAACTGTTTTCCAAAATGGCTGAACCATTTTGCATTCCTACCAGCCACGTATGAAAATTCCAACTTCTTCGCATCTCTGTCAACACTTGTTATTGTCTGCAGAGAAATGTTTTAAGAACATAAATGCCAAACATTAATTTTTGTTTGCTGAGTTTCGTTGCTGTTCTGTGATATGATTTCCTCGGATCTCTCCAACCTCCAGTAGTCTCCTATGTCATAATGGTGTATGCAGTGGGCTTAGAGAAAGGGATGGGCGCCAGGCCCCATTTCCACAGATGGCTAGTCCTGGGAGAAGAAAATGGGGTCACAAGTGAGACTTGGGTGAGGCTCATGCCAGGAGGAGGCACTGTGAGAACAGAACTCCTGGGGAACAGTGGTCAGAAACCAGTGGAGAATTGGGACGGGCTGTTTCAATTGGTATCGGGATGGCATCTTTAAGACGTGTGTAATACACTCAGAAGGGTCCCTGGTGCATCCTAGCTGCCCAGGAAGTGCTGATTTCTTCTCCTTGACTCCCTTTTACAAAAAAAATAAAAAAAAATAAAATAAAATAAATCTTATAATATCCTACTTGGAAAAAATAACTACGTCTGCAATTATCTTCAAAACAAAGACCTTCCTGGCAAAGTTAAATAACATGTGTAGTTTAAATAAAATGACTTTAATTTTGCTTTGATTAATTTTTGCAGATTTTATTACATTGTTGCTATAATTACATTTATTCCAGAAGGTAGCAACACCAAAATTCAGCGTAGCTGTTTTGCACAATATTCAGGCACTAACTGCCTTCAATCCAGTTCACCTCATAATCTGGTTGCCTGTTCTGTTCTCAAAGGACAAGGAAGGAAATAAGAGAACAAAGCCCCGTAAGAATAGCAGTTAGTGTAGGCGCTTCCATGCCCCTAATGCTTTACCAAGCGTGCTTACATGTGTGTGCACATATGTGCAGACCCTGGAACGCGTTCTCTAAGAAGTGTGTGTGCAAAATTCCGAAAACCCTTCACAACCCTCCCACCCCTGTGGGGTTGGACACACAACAAACACAGTTGATCAGTTTTCCCAGCTCCTGCTCGCTCTGTTGTTGGAAGCTTCAATAACTGTTCAGCTTTTTTTTCCGATAATATGTATTTTTTCATAAGTGAGACATGGAACATTTATTTTCTTTTGAAATAAGCTCTCATACAGACGGAATGTAGTAGGTCAGTTACTTCATTTAAAAAGATTTGTCTTTCCAAAAGTGGAAGAACAACAGCAACAACAAAAGAACCTATAATCTTATTGATTAAAAATTTTAACTGAAGTAAATTTTTTATAGCACTGAAGCTCAGTGCCTTTGAAGTAGGAAGTAGATGGTTTTCCATGAAGACACAAAGCTTTTAATTAATATTCATGACAATTGGTATGTATAATTTTGGTCACTGGAGGACAACTGCAGGTTCCCATTGATGCAACAGAAATATATTGAGGACAACGGAAAAAGTAATTAACAACTGAATATGAGGGTCATAAAGTTAAATTATTCCCTAGTTTATAGTAAGCACTACATGCATACAAAATTGTTTTCTGAAACGAAGACAATACTGAATGTCATATATTTCGTCTTCTCTAAATTGTGTATTTAATGTTTTTCTTGAACATAGATGACTTTGGGTGCAACAAGGGTAATTAAATGCTGAACAGATCAAGCTTGAGTGTTGCGAGGAGTTTAGGAATAAAGGTAACAGATATAATAATAGATAAAAGAAAAAGTCTGCTCTGTTTCAATTTCCTACTTCTGAAATGGAGATAGTGTTATTTAAACTTAGAAATTTGGAGCATGTTAGTGTTTGAATAGTCACAGGGAAATCTGTGTTCTGATCCTCTTTCTATCACTGACTTAACTGGTGAAAATCCATAAGCTACTTATGTGTTTATAGACCAGCAAATAAATACTCATTTAATTCAATTTAGTTCAGGTCAGCATAGCTATAGAGCGCCTTGTTTTGTTTAAGGTTTCTGGTGGGACTGAAGGACTCAGTTCTTTTCCTCAAGAAGCTTGGGAAGAAAGCTGTGTATGTGGTTGTGGGAAGCGATGGTTCACAGTGCCAACAGCAGTCGACATCTTTTCTTCCTTTGTGTTTGGTTATTGTAATATGCTTTTCAGAGTAGTTTTTTGGATAATAACAAGGCTGATCGATAAAATAGAACTTGTGGCACACGATACTACCCATTTGGGAATATATTCTTTTTTCAGGTGCAGTGCTAACTTTTCTGTTCCTACGATTTGCTCGTTCTATAATAAAAAAAAGCGAAAAAGCATGAGTTTACCAGGCACTAGGGGCTGGCTGTTCAGAGATGTTATTACACAGATCCCAATACGCTTAGGGTCTAACTGCAGCTTTGAAGCGTAGTGTCAAAGATAATTTACAAGCATGGTAACTTGTGTTTTGCAATGTGACTTTTTTTTAATGATCCTGATCTTTCCAAGAGATGACATTCTGTGTTTTGCCGAACTCCATGCTCACTGCCTAGGTGAGTGGTGACGTAGGGTTTGGGTGGGAAGGGGAAGAGGAAATGTGGTATGGAGAGAAGCCTGTGTATTTTAATCCTGAAATCCTCTGTGTGCTTGTTGGGGATGAGACGGGCAGCAAGGAGATGGTGGTGAAATGAAGTAGAAAGGACAAAAAGCACCCCAAAGACCGACTTCTCTCACCTCCCCCCGACTGTGAGTTGCTGTGCTTCTTATGGTCACTGTGCGCCCGCAATTGTAAACAATGCCGGTGGTAAAATATTTCCCTCCAAAATACAGTGGTTTGTTGGTCTAAGTGCTAAACAATTGCTGTGGGTACTGTTGAGTTTTATGAATATACATAAGTATCTAAGCGTCCATCTGAGCATGTTTTTATTACCTCTCCTTTAATAGAATCTGAATTCTCCATAGAAGTTAATTTGGAGAAGCCCCATTTGTACAGTCGGCCCTGACACAGGCCGACTCAGCCACAGGCGATGGTCTGGAGGGTAAGTTCATGAAGGGTGGGAATTGTTCGAGCTTCCTTAGAGTGTCGTTTCTGTGTCCAAGCTCAGTGGTGCTTCATATTCCTGCTTTTAAATGGTAGGTTAGAAATGAACAATGATAGCAGAAGACTGTAAATGTGAAGAAAGGGAACTTGAGTTACTTCAATTCCGTTATCCTTTTTGACCATTTGGAGTTTTTGTTTGTGTTTACTGTTTTAAAAAATGAAACCAAGAGTGAACGGTGAGATGTAGTACTTTTGTTTTATAGCCACACCTTTTAGTTCATGCATGAAATATTTTACTGAATTAGAATATTGTTATGAAAATTAAAGTTTATTCCTTGTTTTAAATTTGTAATTTTTTAGAACTACAGAACACCTCAAGAAAATGGTGATTATCACGGAATACAATTTTCGTGTATGGAGGAGAGGGATATTAAAAAACGATCTGCTCCAAGCGTTAAATACACCAGCTTCACCACTGGGTCCCTCCTTGCAACTATTCTTCTCTATTTTCTCTGAGGGCAATGGAGCCTTGATATGGTTCCTGTGTTTGAGGGGATATTTAGACCCCGCGCCCTAAGGAGCTTAGAGGTTGGCCAACTAGGAATGTAAATCATACTTATTCACATTAGCATTATAGAGACATTCAAACTTAAGGTGTGCCAAGGCCCAAATTAATGTGAGATTCATTCACTTCTTACTGGTTCATTCAACCAACTCTCCTTGAGGGCTGACTGTGTGTCTGGCTCAGTACTGAGCCTACAAAGGTGATTAAACCTAATCCCTGCTCTTGGGAACTCCGAGTTTGGTGGGGAAGACAGATGTTCAAGCAGATAATTACAACACACAGTATGAACATAGGGAGTGTGGAGCAACGAGCAAGTAATTAGCCCTGTTGGGATGAGACTGGATGATGATTTCTCAGTCTTTTCTTTTTAAGGAGTGGGTCTTTGCCAGGAAGGACAGAACAGAAGGCTGCAGGGACGGGGAAGAGCATATGTGAGGTAGCCTGGGCTTGGAGAGTTTAGGGGGGTAAGGTATTCTCTGTCGGGTGGGCGTTGTGGGTGGGGAGGTTCAGGAGATGAGGCTGATGGGAGGTATTCTGAAGTCCATATGGAACATTGAAGGATTTATGGAAGAAGGATGACTTGATCAGAGCCACCCACATTTTGGGACTAGCACTCAGGTGGCAATGAATCAGAAGGAGAGTCCAGAGGAAGGGAGGAAAGCTGGCAGCGAGTTCTTTGCAGTTAAGGCTTCGGCAGCCGGCATCAGGGTCGCGTGCAGGAGTGTCAGTGGCTGGGCCCCAGAGTACTCACGTCCTTCCTGCAGTGAGAAGCTGTCCAGTAAACACTGTCAAGCACGTGGGATTCTGGCCTGACTGCCTGACTCCACCTAAAATATTCTGTGTTGCATGTGCCATTTTGTGTAAATTTTGTGGTATTCTCCATCTGTTAAATTTAATCTGGTTTAGTTAATACAATCAAAAGTGAGGATGGTATCAGCTCCTATTAGCCTGTACTCTGGTTTCCTTGAAAGGTAAATCTTTAAAAAATTATTTAATTTTTCTCAAAGTAATGCGTATCAGCGGTTTATCAGTATTTCAAGGGTTTTACCGTGAACATGGAGTTCCCACACCTGTTGGACAACCACTTTCAGTGTTTTTAGCTGCTCTGCTGGTATTTATTACCATACCTCTAAATCACCAATGAATGCATAGGCAGGGCTTGTCTTCGTGGCTTATGCCAGGTGGTCAGGAAGTTTTGGGGTGGAGCAGAAGGGGGCACCTCACCATTCAGTGTTTAGACCTACACTTAACTCGCTTGATTTCTGCCCAGTGTCTCTTCCGTTCTCTGTACTGTGCCTGTTAGCATGACACGGGAGCTTTTCTGTACGGAGAGGAAAGGACTGTGGGTGGTCCAACTGCCCCTGCCCTTCAGACTTCCAACTCCTGCCGCTGGTCGAGATGACTGATGCCTGCACTTCTTGAGCCTTTCCTGTTCGGGCCATGAGCAGATTGTGTCTCTAGGCAGTTGGCACTCGGCGTTCTCCTTACTCTGGTTCCTTGATCAGCTTTACGTCTTCCAAACATTTGCGGGTATTTTTTGTCCCCTGCTTCTTCTTTGTCTCTGTACTCTGTGTTTTTGTGTTTGTTAAACATTTATTATTCTTAGTTTAGTGTGATTTGGGGGGAGAAAAAGGAAATGTGTGTGTTGTTTCACCATGGTGAACCAGAAATCACCGAAAAGCAGGTGATATAACAGTAACAGCCACGACAGTCAGTTATTGTTTTAAACCATCAGATGCCTTTTTAGGTAGTCCATTTCCCTTGCTACTTAGAAATCCCCTGTGAATAGTAGGAAGGGGTATTTTAAGGACTCCCACAAATGGGCAACGTCACTGGTCCAATTTGAGTTGGTAGAAGAGTTATGACTAGAACCTGGTTTTCTGACTCCCGACCAAGGCTTCTTCCACTAGCCTGGGAGGTTTTTCTGGAGGTTGATATTTTGAATAAAACACTTATCTCTTTTAGACGTAAAACTGCAGCTGATTTTAACAAGAAATAGGTCAGTTCTTTTCCTCAGTGACTACTATAACTTTACATCATCGCATACTTCTAAAAATGAGCATCTATGCAGCATTTGTAAGGTACTGCTTGCTAATAGATCCTAAAAGCACAAATTCTCCTCTTGGGCTCAGGATCTAAAGAGACATGTAAGACCATAAAGGCAGAAAATGAGTAGGGGGAAGTTGGGTAATTCTCCTCCAGTAGATATATTTGGCATCTGGCTTTTTCTTCGTTGAGTCTTCCGGCCTCCCCCACAGCCACTTCGTTATGGGAGAGACACTTAAGGAGAAGGAGGAAAGGAATTTTGAAGAGAAATTTAAATGAGAGGGACAAAAAAGGAATCGCTGTATATTTGGATATAGAGCAAGAGCTTAGGCTTAGGCTATGCGAAAACAAACATAAACCCTTCTTGGTTTACACACGACAAAATAACCCACCTAGAAATGAAAGCTCAATTAACACAGGGCAAGTGTTCCCCAATGCTTTATAAATGCTTGCTCCCAAACATTTCCTCCCTCTCTATTTATCTCAAGAGTGTTATTAAGGCATCTCATATATAGCACAGAAACATTTTCAAATGAAATGGAAGAACAAACGGTATGAAGCTTGTTGCCACTTTGAGAGACTCACGAAATAATCACACTCATTTCACACCTAGGTTTTCCCAGTCCCTAATTTGATGTGCATTTTAATATAAGGATAAAAATAACCAAAATGAATATAGGCTCCAATGCTATTTTCAGGGCAGTTTTTGAGGTTTATCAAGGTAAGGTTCAGGGGGGTGGGGATTGGGCTTAAACAGAGGAACACGGGAGGGATAGATTTCATCACACCAAGTATTCCAAACCACGAATTTGCAAATTACAAGGGTTTTCTTGTGCTACCAAATGCCTGGTTACACCATGGCCATCCTCCTAATTTCCCCCTGCCTTTACTTCTTGTTTCTAATCAATATGCTGTATTTTTCTTGAGGCCTTCTGGGGCACAGCCTATAACGCCTGCCCACTCCAGTCTAGTTTCGTTTTCAGAGCCCCTGCCTAATCATCCTCATAACTCTTCCCCAAAAGCAGTTAATGAGGACACAGTAGGACCGAGGTGAGAGAGTATGGGTTCTGGATTCAGACAAATTAGGCTTTGGTGCCCTGCAGTGCCACCTAACTCTATGATCTGGGGCTCATTACTTCCCTGAGACTCAGTTTCTTTCTATACAAAACGGATATAGAATAGTATTTGCTGCAGTGCCCTGGTTTCTTTAGAAGATGAAATGATACAACACAGGCATAATGCTAAGTCAGCACCCGGCGTATAGTAGATACCCAGTAAAAGGCCACTATTATTATTAATATTGAACATGCTTCAAAGAGCCGAACTTCTGAACAAAACTCTATTCTCAAGTTAAAACTCAGAAACATGCTTAAGCCTTTTGTTTGTAATACGTTTGTGTAAAGCCTGAAAATTAAAGCAATTGAAATAGAAAATAATACTAATTAATAACAGATACTAACTTAATGCGGATATGAGTTATTCTATCAAACCCATCAGTATAAACATTTACTCAACAACTAGGATATGCCACATATTATATATGTAGAAAAGTGCAAACATGAAAAAAATTAGTGTCTAGCTTCAAAAAACTCATGATCTTGAGGGCTGTGAAGCTTTATACATAACTGTGCTACACAGTATGGTAAGTCCAATGTTGGAGGCCAGAGACCATTGGAATACAAAGCAGGAACAGCTAATTCTAATGAGTGGCAGGCAGGAAACATCACAAGGGGTGGGTGTGGCTTGGATGAGTAGCATTTGGATTTAGTCAGACGTAGGAAGAAGCACAGCCAAGGCTGAGGGTGCAGAAGCTCATGTTCAAAGGTGAGGTCTGGTCAGGCTACAAGGAAGTCGTATGGAGAGAGATGAGTAGAGATGGGGAGGTTGGAAGGAGATATTGGGTCATCGTTTTAAGGCTTTATATACCTTGTGAGAAGTTCCTACTTTAGTTAGAAGGTAATGGGAAGCCAGTGAAGGTGCTTGAGCTGACAATGACATGATCCAAGTAGAGCTTTAGAAGAGAGAGCTTTGTGGAAGATTTGCAAAGTGCTGAAATAGAGTCAAGAAGTTCAATCAATCATCAAACTCCCAGGGCTAATCTGTTAACATCTGAGAAGTGCTGCGTGGGCTGGGGCGAGGGCAGCAGGAGGGGAAGGTTAGACCTGAACATCACTTCAGAAGTAGAATCCATAGCGTTGGATGGGTAATTGGATACCAGCGAAGGGTTGTTGGCATTCAAAAAAATCCTTATTATTTTTCTTAAACAAGTAATGCATTCTGGATATAAAAATTCAAATACCATCAACTATAAAATGAGGGAGATTGAAGTCCCTGAGAGACCCGCTCTGTATGTTTGGGAATATTTGGGGGGAGAAATTCTAGAAAAGGTATCTGGGTTATGGGCCTGTCTATTGTGTGAGCGTTGCTCTGAGACATGTTTCCAGAAAGAGAACTGTTGGGCTAAGGAGTTGCTTCCATTTCGTAAAGAAGCAGGATACGAACAAGGAAAGGAGGAGAGGCTGCTACAGAGACAGTATGGGGGGAAATGGGTGAACTGATGGCCCCTTATCGTGAGTGAGCCAGGAAGGGCTAGGACTGCCATACGGAGGACAGGGTTAGCAAGGCAAGGAGCAGGGCCACTGTTTCCTCCAAGGCCAACGAGAAGGAGTGACTGATGGACGAAGGAATGGGAACATTTTGAAGAGGAGGGGCTGGAAGGTGAGAGGCTGATGGTATCAATTATTTCGCTGAATTAATAGTCAAAGTACTTGGCTAAGAATCAGTTGGGTTAGAAATGTGAAAAAAAAAGGGAAAAGGCTTTAAAGACTCACTTGGAGGCTAGAAAAGAGAATCATTTGGGAGTGAAGTATTTTCAAGCAACAGCTAGTTGGGGCCCAATTAAGGTTGTAATGCATGAATTTGTAGAACATCCAATATGCACGTAAAATTGAATGGAAATGGACTATTATTCTCAATCCTATTCCACAAAACATTGAAAAGTAACTCAGGCTTATACTTAAGGTCTCTTGAGAAGGCAGAGAGGAAGAAATTATCTCATCTCGCACGCAGTAAAACTTCTTAAAATAATTTGTTTTTTCCCTCCTTGATGTCACTTACTATGGCAGCTGCTACCCCACATATCTCTTTTCTCTTCTGTAAAACTCCATCCAGCTTTGCTCTTGTCTTTATTTGCTGTCTCTTCTTTCCCACAGCCTCCTTGAGCCTCTTAGATGGTTTTTACTTTACTTCTGAGGATAATTCCATGCCTATGTTATATAAATCAGTTTTATCTTTCTGGACTTTCTCCAGTTCCCTTCTCTACTCATTACCTTGGTCATTTCATCAGATGCCAGGACTTGTGTGTCATAAGCAGATTAACTCTCTTGAGAAGGGAGGGCAGAGGGAACGATGGTGGACGCTTGGTCTTTAATATTTTTGCCCGTCACACAGCAATTCTTAGCAACCCTGGAGAAGCAGCAGAGACAACTGGTGTTTGATATGGCCCAATGGGACATGATCAAGCAATCAAAGTATTAAACATGTAATTATTAAAGATATATGAGTTCATTAATATGCTAGTAATTATAGTTGATGTACAAGAATAAGCCAAGGGTATAGCAGATAGAATGAATTACTTGATGTGACGTTGTTCTCAAGTATTTATTTACTATGCTTTTGTTTTATAGCACCTTCTGTGGCACTGCTCTAGGCATATTACAGGTGTTTCTAATATTTTGGATTCTTGAACTTTCATTTTATTCTCAAAACAGGTTTGGTTTGACTGACGCCCCTTATTCCTTTTGGTCTTAGGGATGTTGATTGTCCCTGTCCCTGAATTGCTCTTTCTCTAGTTCTTTGCATAACTGGATAATTCTCATCCTTTAGATTCTGATTCAAGTATCACTTTCTCAGAGGGGCTTCTCTGATTTGCTTATTTGAAAGAGCGCAATCTTCCTCCCAATCTGTTTAGTTGGGTGGTTTCTTTATGACTTATTAGGGCATATCTTTTCACTAGAATATCAAGCCCATGAGGAAAGGGACCTTTTCTGTCTCGTTTACCACTATAATCCCTACACGGTCTAGCCCTGTGCGAAGAACAAATATAGGACTGTTTCACTTTGGAAGTGATTTCAATTAGATGGATTCTTTATGGATGCTTAAGGTTGTTTATTTGGCAATTATGATTTTTCTAAGATGCGTTTTGATACTTTCTACATTAATGTGTGCACATACTTATGCTCCTTTTATTCACCTTCTTAATTAAAAGCCAGTGGATAGATTTATAGTTAATGAGAACATACAATAATACTCGAAATTACTTTTATGTTACTGCTATTAATTCTTTTCCTAATTTTATGATCCAATGGCAGTATTCTCAAATAAGGCAAAACGCCCGGATACGATATCAACCAGGTAATTGTTTTTCAAGAGAAAGGACTCCAAAGGGAAGACAGTTCAAGAGGGAGGGGGCTCTAGCGATGAAATTTGGAATGTGCAATTATGGAAATCCTGGGCAGGCACACAGCAGTTCTGTGAGTACAGATTTTAAAGGAGCACATATAGATGGAGAAGAGGAAAACATAACAAACAAGCACAAATTACAGAAAAAACCCCCAGGGTTTGTGAAAAAGTCTGAAAGACAGTAAAAAGATGCTTTTATTTATTATTATTATTTTTTAATTTAATATTTTATTTATTTTTTATTTTTCAATTACAGTTGACATACAGTATTATATTAGTTTCAGGTGAACAGCATAATGGTTAGACATTTATATAACTTATGAAGCTTTCACCCTGATAAGTATAGTACCCACCTGGCCCCATACATAGTTATTACAATATTATTGATTATATTCATTATGCTGTACTTTACATCCCCACGACTATTTTTATAACTTTTAGAGTTATGATAGTAACAAAATAAATAATCAAGACTTCTCTGCTTATGGATGGTATGATGCAAAACAATGAAAGGGAGACGGCAGAGACCATTGGAATTATATTCGATTTGGTGTTCTCTCTCAAGGAGAATGGTGTTTAGACTGAGGAAACTAGACCAAAAATATTTAGTAGGTAGTTGAAACTTGAGGTAGATTAAAAGTAATTTGATAGTCTCTGACTATTAAAACATAAAACCTGAAGTTTTTGATGAATGCTGTTATCCCAGGCCACTGGAAGAACTCACATATATAATAGGGGATTTTTGGTTTTTAAAATTATGGAGAAATTAAGAGGCTCCAAAAGAGCTAATGTGGGAAAATGGTGTCTGTATTATCAAATTGGGAAAACTTGTCAGATGTATGGATGGCCAACAGTTCTAGAAATCCACCATGGATTTATGTAGTGGGATTCGGGGCAAGTTGTTATCCCTAATTTTGTCTAGTGAGTGACTTATTCACCTGGAAAGTAGTATTTAGAAACCTTCCAACAGAGCTTTGTTCAATGTGTCTTAAACATTTTTAAAAATCCATGACTTGTATAAAGACATAGAAGTTTTCTTTATCAAATTTGTGGATGACAGAACCTGGGAGAGAGGGATAATATAATGGACGAGAATCATCACTCAAAGTGATTTCATCAGATTGGAAAGATAGGTACAACTTAGCAAAGTAATATTTCAGGAGGATAAAAGTAATGTCCTGCTCTTAGGGTTTGAAAAACAAAAACAGTTTTGCAAGTATTGTTAGGCAAACACACATGATGAAAAAACCTGGCGCATTCAGTCCACCCCAACAAAATGCAATGGAAGATTGCATTTTATGGAAGTATGTAAGCTAGATCTAAGTTGGCAGGAATAGCTATGCTAATCGGACCGTATCTGGAATACCGTATTCACTTTAAGTCTTATGAATCACGTCCCTTGTAGAATACTTGGGGGAACTCTGGGCATTTAACCGAGAGAACAGAAGACTTGAGAGAACTCGAAGGCTCTTTCTACATGTGTGAAAGGCTGTCACATGAGAGACATGTAGGTATGATTCCACAGGATAATAGCTGATGCCTATTATTAATATATTTGGTTTCCTAGGAGAGACTCACAATTACTTATGACTCTCGGTACATTTTCACCTCACTTTTGCTTCGTTCGCATTTTTTAGGGTATCATCATAACACTACCTCCATTGTATAGGGTTTTACTGGTGTGGGTCATATTTACATTGATTTGATCCTGACCTTGAAAGTGGGAAATAGTGAGGGTGTTATTATCATCCCATTATGCAGAGGAGGAAACTGAGTCTAAAGAAGGTGGTGATGTCTTTTCCCCAAGGTGAGATGGCTTTTGAGTGATGGGACTCTCTCCAGAATTTTGGATTGATTTCTGATTCCTAGGTTTCGTGCTATTTCCATGACCATATGCTTTTTCTAGAAATAAAACCATTTCAGTTAATTAGGACTCAAAACAGTATTATTTTTTTTGTTTGTTTTTGACAAGAAAAATAATCAGTTCATGCTCTTTGCAGCGAGTCTTCCAATTTATTACCTTGGGCATGTGGCCTGGCACACACCTTTAATAGTTACTCACTGAAGTGACACAATGCCTGGGGTGAAATGTAGAAGGAAAAAACAATGAGATAACACAGGTCTTAAAGGACTGGAGACGATTCCCTCTTTAGAAAAAATCGGGTCACTTTTGGGGGCAGAAAGAGCTTGCGGATGATTAGTTAGCATGTTTTTCCCATTACGCATTTTTGTTGTTGTTTTAGCACCTTTTCCCTTCTTTCAGCAAATTGTCTTCTTCTTAAAGGGATTAATCTATGGATGACTGCACCGTAGAGCATGCAGGCACTCTAGCAAAGACAGAGATAAATGTTTAAATTGTTACTAGTTGCCTGTGTTTATAAATTATAACACAGGCTGTTGCCCCAAAGTGTTCACATTCACTAATAGCACAGTGGTTAAGAGGGTAATTGGTCTCTGGTAGTTCGTTGTTCGATTACCCCATTTTCTACCCATGTAGCCCTAAGCAAGCTGCTTAATCCCTTCACGTCTATGTTTTCTCATCTGTAAAATGGGTTTGATACTACCTACAGAATAGAGATGTGAGAATAAATGAGTTAATCTTCATCAAATGCCTAGAACAGAATAAGTGGGCTCTGTGTATTAGCTATTTTTATCACTCACTAATTAGGATTGGGACAATAGTAAGGAAAAATAACGATGAGAGAGTTTGCTCATTGTTTCCTTGCGTCTGGGATAGAAAGGGATAGTAATACTGGAAATGTATTGTGGGTCTCTCTGTCGGTGTGTATTGAATTCTCAGGCATAGGCGGAATCGGCGGAAAGTTCACTTGGCACATCCTGGGGTTGTGCAGTCTTTGGTAGACGCCAGACCACCAAGCCAAGTGCATATTCTCAGTCCATTCTATAGCATGGAGGCATGGATTTCCTACTGGAAATCCACAGCAACTTCTATGGATTCCATAATTGGATTCCATAGCGACTTCCCCTTCCAGAATGACTGGTATTATGTACGACTCTATTTGTTCCTTATGACAGGAGGGTACAATGAGTAAATGGACATAAAGGGAAAGAGCTGCAGACAGACCTCTGTTAACTGACTCCCTAAATGTTACCTGGAAAAATCAAATTCTAGGGCTTCACCCAGGAACTTTTTCAGTGAAGCTCAGCATTCTAATCATAACTGGGACCGTGAAAAACAGAGCTACCCAGAGTGTGATGTGTAAAAACAGAGCAAGAACCATCCTAAAATGTCAGACAGCAGTCATGACCTGAAATAGTTTTTTTAAGTAGAGTTACATTTTCAACGTGGCATTTGCAAATGAGCTTCCAACTCAGGATGATTGCTTAAAGCTTTTTCTCTGAACCGTGATTTTCCTAACAGTAGACTCTGATATCCTGTTGCTTAGCTTGTGACACAGTGACATATTTAGAATGGTTTAGTGTTGGAATGAATCTTCTTTTCCCATTTGCAGGGACCCACTGCCTGTGCCCCTGAGCTGTTTGTGCCCCATGGGCACTCAGTGCATGGAAGAGTGAAACGTTTTCCTCTAGCAGCACCCAAATTTAAAACATTTTAATAATTTCTGATGAAGTTTCTGTAACAGTGGTTGCATCCTTCCTGACTGCCCTAAATAGAATATGCAGAACATAATGTGACGGTTTGTTGGATTCGGGATTGTTAGGAAGCCAGACGCTGTGGTCCACAGGACTTTCCCGACGGTGCAGGCTGCATGCCTATGATGTAATTGGCCCCACTTGGCTTAAGTCTGCTTTTGCCTTTCTGTTCCTTCCTTTGCTGCCACACTGTCATACTGCTTACTTTTGCTATTGGTGTGCCTATCATTCTTTAGTGGCCTTTTTGTCTTCTAATTTACTGTTTCTAATCACCTGTGGACCAGAACAAAAGATAAATAACACTTTAGTGTGGTGCAGAAATATGGTAAAATGGGCACTGAATGAAGATGTCAGAGGCTCTTCTACATGCAAAATACTTGAGCGTCAGTGTTCAGAATTTGTTATATATCTTTTGACCATGAGACTTTCTTTTCTTTTTCTGTCTTCCTTTCTGCTTCTGGACTGTGTTTTGAATACCAGGTAGCTGGGTTTGTGAGAGGTGGTATGCCCTTCCTTGCATCGCTGTTGCTCAGTGAACTCACCTTTTCTCACCATCGCTTTTGTTCATAGCTCTATTAGAGAGCTCACGTTCGTCTTTCATTAGAGTCAAGTGTATGTCTGGTGGAAGCTAGTTCAGTAAGTATTTGTGGAATGAATGAATACTTCTCCCATTCTATGCCATATTAAATTGTCAACTCCTTCAAGAGGGAGACTGCTTTATTCATCCCTATGTACACTCAACACAGCATGCAGTCAAGGTTTGCTGAGTGACTGACTGAAGAAAATGTTAGACTACACAGTACTTTTGATAATAAATAACTCGCAGAGATTCCAAAACATATTTTTATTATAGAACTTTATTACTAGGGGTGGAAAAATATGGGAGATGGGAATATATGAGGCAATATCATAAATGGGAGAGAGTTGACAGGGAAAAAAGTTAAATGCCACTTAAATACTGTTGAATATTCTAGAAATGTGTTTCTCTTTTTCTTGGGTCAGAAGGGTTGAAATGGTTGAGACTGGCAGTATTGGGGGACAGAGGGAGCCTAGACTTAAGCGAAAGGGGAGCATGAAGAGGACGTGGATTTGCCAGGTGGAACCATCCTAGGACAGATTCCAGGTCCTGGAAGAGTTGATACTGATATGATTCTTTTTATCCTGTCCTAACATCTGTAGCTGTTAGGGAATCAGAGAGCTTTCACAAACCGTTCTTTATGGTGTATGTCATTACCTACTCTTTTGGGGAGTAACATCACTCTATTAGTTTCCTGTGGCTGCTGTAACAAATTACCACAGACTTAATGGATTAAGACAATATAAATTTGTCATCTTACAGTCCTGGATGTTAGAAGAACACAGGTCTCACTGGGCTACGATCAAGGTGTTGACAGGGCTTATTTTTTTCTGGAAGCTCTAGGGACACATCTACGTCCTTTCCTTTTCCAGCTTTTAAGGCTGCCCACATTCCTTCACTGCGGCCTCTTCATTTTCTTTTTTTTTTTAAATTTTATTTTATTAAATTTATTGGGGTGACAATTGTTAGTAAAATTACATAGATTTCAGGTGTACAATTCTGTATTACATCATCTATAAATCCCATTGTGTATTCATCACCCAGAGTCAGTTCTCCTTCCATCACCATATATTCGATCCCCCTTACCCTCATCTCCCACCCCCCCACACCCCTTACCCTCTGGCAACCACTAAACTATTGTCTGTGTTTATGAGTTTCTGTTTCTCATTTGTTTGTCTTGTTCTTTTGTTGTTTTTGGTTTATATACCACATATCAGTGAAATCACATGGTTCTCTGCTTTTTCTGTCTGACTTGTTTCGCTCAGCATTACTCTCTCAAGATCCATCCATGTTGTCACAAATGTTCCTATATCATCTTTTCTTACTGCCGAATAGTATTCCATTGTGTATATATACCACAACTTCTTTATCCATTCATCTATCGAAGGACATTTTGGTTGTTTCCATGTCTTGGCCACCGTAAACAAAGCTGCAATGAACATTGGAGCACACGTGTCTTTATCTCTAAATGTTTTCAGATTTTTTGGGTAGATACCCAGAAGAGGGATTGCTGGGTCATATGGCAATTCTATTCGTAATTCTTTGAGAAACCTCCACACTGCCTTCCATAACGGCTGTACCAGTCTGCATTCCCACCTCATTTTCAAAGCCAGCAATGGCTCGTCAATGCTTTCTCACATTGTATCTTTCAGACACTAAGTCTTCTGCCCTTGTCATCCACATTTAAAGGATTCTTGTGATTACATTGGTCCCGCCTCGATAATCTAGGAGAAGCCCTTATTTTGAGGTCAGCTGATTAGCAACCTTGATTCCATTTCCCATGTCACATACATGTCGTAGGTTGTAGGGATTAGGGTGTGGACATCTTTGGGGATCCATTTTTCTACCTACCATAATCAGCGAACAAAATATAAAGAGCTAAAGTTAAGGAGAATGTAAATAATTATAGATTTTGATGGTGGGGAAATCTAGAGAACTTCCCAGGCCCCTGAGCTGTCTGTGCCCCATGGGCACTCAGTGGTGCACGGAGGAGTGAAACGTTTTCCTCCAGAAATTTTCAAAATTTAAAAGATTTTAGCAATTTCTGATGAAGTTTCTGTAAAAGTGGTTGCATCCTTCCTGGCTGCCCTAAGTAGAATGTGCAGAACATAATGTGACCGGAGACTTGAGCATCTGGGGTTCAAACAGGGCTCAGCGGTGATGTAGCCCAGTCCTGGGGAAGCCTGAGGTGATTGGCAGGCATGTGAGTAGCATAGCAGGGGCTTGTTCTTTGCTCTCAGACCCTGTACAACCAGCCTTTTCTGAGGACCTGTGTGGTAAGAGTTCCAAATGAGATGTGGCAGGATCTTCATATAAGAAGATGGCTTTTTTTCTGAACAGGAATTTGAAATGGGAAAAAAACAAAAAAAACAAAAACCCAAAACAACAAGAGTTTCTTATCCACAGATGACACCGGTTTCTTTTTTAATACTAAGGAGAAACTGAGAGTTTGAGAATTGAAATAATCAAAGAAAATTAGTGATGAAGAGATACAGGACCTACGAAGCTTGTTTTCCAGCCACTATCCAGGTCTCTTTTCCTCGGTAAGTGGAACCGAGTGAGTCCCTTGTCCATAGGCTTGATTCAAAGAGAAGGATGAATTCTGGTACAGATAATAGCTAATGTGATGCCAGACCTCTTTCAGGAACTGTAGAGATTTTAGATCAATATGTAGTCAAAGAGTACATGGTGATGACATTCTGAAAACTTGATCAATAAGTATATATCACCAAGATCAGAATTTATTTCAAATTATGAACAGCCTGGAAGACTGCCAGTGCCTGAGTAATAACTCCAGGCAGTCCAAATTCACGCCAGCTTCCTCCGTTTATATAAATTGCTGAAATCTCTCATGCCCGACCCTTCTGATGTATCAGCTTTGTTATGTCAGTTTAGATATAGGGAAATTTCCTATGGGTATTTATTAACTTTATTAAAAAAGAGGCAATTGTCCAAAGGCCGCTGGGCATATGCACCCAAAACATGAAATAAAAGAATGAAATTAAATACTCAGGCTGCCAAACACTTCATAAAAAAGCGAGGCCAGTTCAGCCTACTGAGGCATGCCAGATTGGCAGGCCCAAGCTTGCGTTTTGCTCCCTGAAGGTTCACCAACCCTTCTACTGTCTGGTGGGGTGGAGGAATGAATTGCAAAGGCAAAGAGCGTCAGCACCCTCATTTTGGAGTTTCACATCTGGGGGCCTTTACTAGAAGCAGGATGGCTGATCTTAATATATTTGAATGAACCAGCGGATAGGGGAAACCCTCAACGGGAGTCTCTGTCTTTATTAAAGTGTATCCATCCAACATTCTCTGACTTCATATTACCACTTTGATTGATGGATGTCACTCTTGGAAATCTTCACACTGTCACCTCCACAAAGCCTGACACGATTCCCTATCTGCCTTCTGACTAAAACAATTACTCAGAGACCATATTGCTCTAAATCAAGTTTTTCATGTCAGGGTGATCCTATATCTCAAGAGACATTTGGAAATGTCTGGAGACATTTTTGGCTGTGGCAACGGGGTGGGGAAGGGGAACTATTGGCATCTAGTGGGTAGAGGCCAGCAGGCATTATACTGTTTACCAAACTTTGGTTGTTTATCTACCACACTTTCATTATTTTTGCCAAATCCACGTACCACCTGAATTATTTTTCACTTAACAGATTTTTTTTTTTTTTCCAAATGAAACTCACTTCGAAAAAAATTAAATATATTTATTTTAAGGAGAAAGTTTATATTACTATCATAAAAAAACAAGAGCTATAACCTCCATAAAGTCATTGTAAAAGTAAATATAGTATTATTAAAACACAAGCTGATACCTGGTGGCTGCTATCTTTTGGATAAAATGAGAGATTAGCAAGTTTTAGAGAAGTATTAAAGAAAGAGAAACACCAAATGAGACTCTGTCCTTTGTGAAATAAAATGGGCTGATGAATTGAAAAGAGAATAGCTTTCTCATCCTGTGATTCACTGGTTTTTAAGTCCATGTCTTACATCCACTTAATATTGAAAACCATCTTCTGCATTGCTTAAGGTTACTGTGAAAACATGTCCCACATTTTAGGAAACACTGAACTATTGTTTGCCTCCTGTATACACTCTTCTGCTTGGATACCTGCTTTTCGGTGAGGTTGGCACAGATTTGGATGACTACTTCAGAGCCATTTTTTAGGGTGTGGATTTCACAATGGTACATCCAGATAATGGCCGCCTATAATCGGGCCTGTTCCTCTGAATCCAAGAAAATCAGAGACATCTTAGGTTGCAAAATAAAAACTTAGAGTCTGTTACTGCCAACCAATGACAAATGCCTTCATGGAGTTTTATTACACACTCCCACCCAGTTAAAAAGGCCATCTAAAATGTACTTGTAATCCTTTTGGTAGAATTAAAAGACTCTGCTTCAGAATGCTTATTAGAGTAATTACTCTGGGTCATGGTATTCCAAAGAGAAGGACTAAAGTCTTTGATATTAACTGATTGCACATTAAATGTTCCAGTGCCTGACGATGAGTCAGTATCATTATTCACAATATCCGCTTTGGGTTCCATATTGCTACATTGTGAAATAATTTACAGCTAACATCATCTTTGTAAAATGCAGTATACACTGCAGGGGGCTAATATTTTGACTGTCAATTTGCTTGCTGGAGAACCTACAGCAAAATAAGCATCCTGGCTACCCTGGCAAAAGGGTGGAAAATTGCAACAGGCACTTGAGGCTTCTCAGTTCCCACTTGCTGCCTGGTGCCCTACACCTGAGTTTTTCAGTCGGGGAGACTGACTTTGGGAGAATGGCTTCCCCTCAGGGTAAATCAGTTAATGTTTCGCGTTAAAAGGGAGCTATGCTGCATTATGGAAACAGCCTGGGCTTGGCTGAGTCTTCTCTCCCTCTGGAATCACTTTCTATACCTATAATTATCTTCAAGCACCACCATAAAAACCCTCCAATCTTACCTCATGTTGTTCTTCCTTTGGGGCACTGGTTCTGGTCCCATCCAACTTTTCTACCAAGCCATAATTAGTAGAGTTATATTTAATAATCCCCCCTCCTTCTGAAGGGAGCAGAGGAGGGATCAAGTGAGCACAGAAGCAGATAATGAGGGCGACAGAGGTCCCCCTGAATTGTACCATCACTCCAGCAAGCAATATGCTGCCACTGTCAGCCGGCATCAGCCTCAACGACTCAGCAGCCTCTGCTTCGATGACAGCTAGACACAAGGGAGAGACACACACCACCCACGTTTCTTCTCCTTCCTTTGACTAAAAAAGCCACATACTGAAAAGGACACACATAGCGCTGCTCTATTCTGCAGCTGCAAGGTTTTTCTTGGTGTGGAACAAGGTATTTCCAAATTTCCTTCAACGCAGGATCAGGTGTTGCGTTATTGATTTATTTTACCTGTGGGATTCAGGCCCAATAAAACAGATGAGGTTTTAGAGTAAGATGGACTAAACAAGATCTCACTCACTCACCTGAGAGTTTATTATTTCAGTCAGTATTAACCATCCCGTGTATTACTTTCAATGCTTATTGGAATTTATTTTCGTAGGAAATCAACAGCATGAAATTATTTCCCCAACAGTAAAAATTATATATTTAAGGGCACAAATACTCCATTTCTATGTTCTTACAGCAAATGAAAATTTATATTCTAGCTACTTTATTTTTCTTTCTTTCTTTCTATTTGTTCTAAAAGGATCCTAAATAAATGGTCTTGCTTTTAGGTTTAAAGAATGTCCCACCTGACGTAAGCTCAGATAAAAGACCAGCATTTATGTGTAATCTCCGGCTGATAGTAAAACAGGTTCTTGTATAAAGTCATAAATTTTACTGTTGGACCTTAAAGACATTTAGTTCAACCCCTTGTGGGTGGTAAATGGAGGTAATCGCATGACACCTTCAAGATTGAAGTTAAAGGTACTTTCTGAGAAAGAAGTTGGGAAAAGCAAAACAAAACAAGCAAAACATGTAATGAATATAATCAATCATTTCTAGAAGCAGTTGACCAAAAGAGGTAATCGATAAATGGCAGGTGAAGACCAGTCCCAAATTCTAATTCTAGAGACTTGGTATTATATGAGGTGTGTGTGGCTTGGAGTGTTAAAACCTAACAAATTGTATGATACCTCTGTTACAGGCCGAGGTAACACAGGGTATGTGGGTAGCTTGCAACAGAGATAAAGAGAATTTGAAATATGTGTCCGTTACAGTTCTTGCCAGTCAATTGTCCTATGTAACAAGAAGACGTAGTAATCACCTAGTGAGGGGTCTGGGGGCAGAGCAGATCTCAGACACAGTACCTCACGCTCCAGACCTCCTTCCTTCGTTCTCTTCCCCTCTCTTTTCTGGGGGGCTTCATCCTGGGGCTAGAAGTAAGGACGTTGCAGCTGTCTCACATAAATATCTTAGGGGAATATTTTTTGGTTTCAGTAAAAATCCAGAAAAGTCTACCATGGTATGGACTCGTGAGGTCACGCACAAATTGAATGCAGTGGAAGTAAAAGCTTGGAGCCAGGGGCTGCTATGAAGTGGTCCCCCCCTGAGAATTTGCAGCTATCATGCTGAAGGCACTAGAGTTTCCTCTGGAGAAGTAATGCGGGCTTGAGCCTAGTGTATCCAATTTCATCCTGTGTATGGGGCTGGGGGCCCCAAATGACATTTGGGATACAAGGGAAAATATATACATTAGCTTTCTTTGGGGGATTAAGAAAACTCCTTTTGCTATGCTGTAAACATTAGTCTTGTACTCTTTCGTCTCAAGATCAGATCTACAGAATGTTTTGTAATGTTAAGATGCAGACAGCTTATAGGACACGGAGTACAACTTGGGGCCAAGGAGGGGCTCTAAGTTTCGATGAACATAATACCCTAGAACAAGTTGTTTAGAACATGATTTTTCTCCAGATTCCCAGGTCAGAGACCTGCCTGAGCAGGGTGAGGCATTCTGCAGAGCTTGTGTAAGAGCAGGTTTTCAGAATGTGCTAATAGTTGCAGGAAGTGAAATGTGTAGCAGTTGGGAAGATGGGTGGAGGAAGGAGGCCGACAGGTGTTTGATGAATTGCCATTTTAAGCTTAGCCGGAAGTGTGAATAAAACATGTTGGGTTCATAAAAAGAGAATGACAGAACTGGAAGGGGGCAAAGGATGGATCCTTCCTTTAAAAGCACAGGACAAGAGATGGAAGGAGGGATAATTAACCAACTACTGAAAGAAAAGAATTCCATAAAAGTGCAAATATGGTTGTTATGAAAGCTGAACTTCAGAGACATAGAACCATTCTATGTGAAATCTACGAAACAGGCCGAAGTGAGGAAACTGCTCCAGTGTAGCTGGATCCAAAATGCTTAGTGAATCTTGACACACACTGCTGGCCCTTGCCTGGAGCGGTGGGGGGCAGTCCAAGTGCCTGGGACGAATGGTGCCATGTTGATCCGACAACCGGAAGGAATGCACAGCTATACAACTCCTCATTTTCTCCTCTCCTTTCTATGAAGGCAGTTGGTTCTGAAACTGAGAAGATTAGGAAGATGCTGAGAAAGCGAGAACTGAGGAGATAGTGAAAGAATCTCTATTTGTGTTAAGTGCGTATAAGACTTTTGGCCCAGAAGAACCACATCCCACGATGAGGAGAGTTCTTGAAGGAGCGATGGTGAAACACACTGTTGGTAACCTTGGAGGAGGGGTGCCAAAAAATGGACAGTATGTGAACTGTTAGGTAGTGGATCAGTATGGCACTTCATTTTAATTGCCAAATGCTTTTAGAGATGAACATATGAATGGGTACGTGAGCCCATGAACAATAAGTCATGTTGAACTTACCCGTGAATATCTTTTGATAGAATGGATAGACTTTGATAAGTTAAACTGCAGGCAAATCATGTCATAGGGTTTTTCAGGATACCTCAGGAAGACTACTGATTTGAGGAACATGTCTAGTGTGTGCTCCCTTGGGAAGACCTCTACTGATGTCCATTTGGCAGTTGGCTACGTGTGTCTGGAGCCAGAAGAGGCCTGTGATGCAGCTGAAAATGTGGAGGCCATCGGGATGACACCTGGAAGTGGGGAAAAAGGAGGGTCAGACAGAAATACTGGGAACAGCAGCATTCACGTATTACACGTAGAGTAACAAATGAAGTCTCTACCAAAGAGAAGGAAACGTTTCAAGAAAGTCTACATTAGAAATAAATACAAGGACAGAGACTTGCCATAGACTGATACCCTGGAGGTCATGATGGCGGGGTGGGGGGCTCATTGAGAACAGACTGACTGCGTGTTGGGCCGTAGGTGTCCCCGGAGGGTTGAGAAGTGAATGACTGCTGATGAAGTGGTGGTGCCTGAGGCCGACTGCTCAGAAGTTAAACATGAACCCAGTGCAGGGTGGCTGACTTGTTCAGGCTTTGCTGCCGCTGTTCTCTTTCACTAGGAAACCTTCCTGCTCCTTTGCCGGCCACTTCTGCCTGCTCAATTCCTGTTAAATCTTCAAAGCTCAGATGACAGAGAAAAGTAAATTTAGGCCGGTGTTGTGTCCCTTTCAAGGTGCCCTTGAATGTTTCATTTGCTTTTGCCTCTCACATTCTGAGAGGGTCACAGACACACTCACGGTGTGGAACGTGATCCTGAACTTGGCTCCTTGCTCTGACCTAGTTTACCGCCAGCCTTACTATTTGCCAAATGCGTGTTACATATAGAATTGTTGAAGGAACTGGGGACGTTTGTCCTGGAAAATCCAAACACACGCTGTTTCACGTATGAACATGTTCTCCTGAGGGAGTGCTTTTTCAGACCTTGAGATGAAATAGGAGGTGACGTGGGTACAGAAAATCATCTGAAGGTGGCACCTTTTCCTGAACTGGTAGATCCCGGCTTGGTTTGTGGCCTTGGTCTTATGAGCTGGATGTTATTATCGGAGCGCTGCTTAGACATCCTGTATTGAAGGCAGGGCCACCTCTCACAACTTCGCAAATCTCTTTACAGGCTTCACAGTGCTTAGCAAGTTGCGCATACAACATATAGCCGACAGCTCATGAACATTGGTTAGGGTAAGTCTGAACGGGCTGCAGGGGATTCTGCTTCGTTGTAATTAGCACCAAAACCATGCTCTGTGCTGAAAAAATAAAATACTGCACATATCTTAAATTTCGTCCTTCTTCTCAACAGCCTATGTCTTACTCTTGGCATTTCTCTTATTAGAGGACGCAGGTGTTGTAGTCATCGTGCCCCAACAAGAGTACATGGGACATGGAGAGGAAACGTCCGTGGAAAGAGTGCAGCTCAGGTGGCCCAGGGCCTGGGCTTTGGCCCCAGCACTGTTGCACTGCATAGAAATGTAGAAATTAGGTTGACGTCTCCTTTTCAATCTTCTTCCCTCTCCCCTTCTCTCCTTCTCCTCCTCTTCCTCTTCCTCTTTAATTGGTTTACAGGGAAAAGCATTTCCATCAGTTTTTTAACTTGGCTCTCTTCAATGAATTTTGATTATGCACTGAAGGAATTTGAAGGACGTGGATAAATTTCAGGAGAGGTGGCCCCGCTCTACTGTTCACAGACAGGCTTTGATCCAGAACCGAGCTGGAGTATCGTGGACAATTTAACAAAGAGCCTCGCTTCCTTATCTGTGAATGGATTAAGTATCCCTCCTTCCAACGATGAGGACTGTTAACTGAAAAGATACCTTGACTGTGCTTATCAGAGATAACATATAGTAATCACTTAATAAATATCACCTGTTTCTGTTGTTATGAGACGATGTGCAGGCATAGGCCTCCTTTGTAGATTTGCACGAGGCCGACAGAGGGATCTGACATCCCTCGGCGCAGGCTGTGGGAGCCAGGTCTGCAAAGACAATTTCTGACTAATGAGTTTTGAAGTTTTGTGGCCTGTGTCTCTGCCTGCCTCACACCCCACCTGCCCTGGCCGTTCCCTGTGTGCTCTCGTGACCAAACCAAGGCCCTTATAACCCTTGCTCTTGGAGAGATTTGTAACTGCTTCCCTTCGGCCACTTCTTGCTGTCAGAGGAATCTCCCACCAGCATAGATCCCACGTTAACATTCCGTTGTTTAAAACCTCCAGTGGCATTTCCATGATCTCTTTTGCGTTTTCATTATCTATTTGATCTCCATGAATTGTCATTTGAGGTTTTCAGGGCTCCTCTCTCTGTGGCTTTCTGCAACAAACGGGCTTGGGTTTTAGATAGGCTCTTGTTTAAATATGACTCCAGCACAAGTATTTGACCTTAGTCCTTATTTAAATTACCTGAGCCTCTGTTTTCTCATTGGTAAAAGGTGGATTATGATATTTGTCTTGCAGGTTGATGTAAGGCTTAGTGATGATGGAAATCAAGTTAGTGCATGCCCCAAAAATGGTAGCAATTATCCTGCTAAACTGCTTTTGCTCTTCCCTGCCCTCTCACCCTGGCATCTCTCCTCATCTCTGAAAACTAGATCATTTTACTTGACCTTGATTCCACACCTTTCCCACCTCTGCTTTTTAAGCATTCCGAATTCTAAGAATTGAATATCGTTAACCTTGAAGATTTCTTCCTAGACCAATATCAAATGTAAACATGACATAATAATAAAGTTATATTCTTAGGTTGTAGGGTAAGCAACAATGTGATAACAGTGTGTTTTCTTTTGACTTGATTTTAACGGATGTACTTCCTTATGTCAGACACCCATAACAGATATGAAAATGGAGAGTGTAAAATACTGAATTTAGAAAAAGCAAACATGGACAGGGCTCTTACTTGTAGCGATTACCAAGACAACAACAGAGGTTCAATTATTCCATATCTCTTTGGCTGGACTTTTCAGCCTAGTAGGTGTTTGTTCCTTCAACTTAGTGAGTATTAATACTTAGTGATCCCGCCGCACATTTGATCTCCCTCAGAATCATGTCCAGAATATAGTTTCAGTGAATCCGTTATTGGCAAGACTGATGGCTTCTACAGAATAGCTGAGCTGTATCAAGTGTGTCTTAATTTTAAATTTTCACTTGATCTTAGCCAAAAGGCCGAGAAGCGATAATTGTAAAATTTCAAATGATTTGTTTGGTAACTAGAGAAGGCATGGATTCAATATGGAATCGGATGTCTGAACCCTCTTACACATTCTCTACAATTCTTGAGGGACTGAACTGTGTTTATGAAAGAAAGTAGGAGAGCAGTAGGTGTAAGCTGTTTCTTTCTGAGCGGTCCTGCCAGGAATCTCATGCGACCCCTCCAGCTTTGTCTCTAACCTCGACCACATCTTGCTGCTGCTACGGTTCATGTCATGCTCTTGCCTTCACTCTCCACTTATCCAATTTTAGAAGGAGTTATGAACATTGGATCACAAAATGGGAAGAAATAAACAGTATCTACAGGAACCGTAGGTGCTGCTTTGGAAGATTTGTGCGTTTAGCTTTTTTGGTGGCACTTCACCTATGCATAGAACCGAATTTCCTCAAAAGATAACTTGGCAAAAATCTTTGAATAAACTAAGTGATCTTCAATAATCTAGCATGATAAAAACAAGGTAATGTGGTTAGATAAGAGTTCTTTATGAGAGCAAGGGAATGGGAAGGAAAAACAGCATGTGCTTTAAAACATTACTTTCTCTTAAATTTACCTTTGTAGAAATCTGTCTTCATACTTACAGGCTTTTATTCGGCATACAGCTCGGAGTCATTGAAGCAAACATTGCTTTATATACACTATGATACCAGATCAATAATGCACTGGTGCACTGAGCTCAAGATTAGGTTGCTGTTTTCTTTCACTGTTCAGTCAAGAGAAAAAAAGAACCAAACTAAAAGAAAGAGAATACAAAGAGAGACATTTTTGTCTCCAGTTTTCAGAGCTACCATTCTCCTCCACTCCCAGGGAACTAGTGTGTAAAATTGTATAATTACCATTTTAAAAGGCAGTTATAGAACTTGTTTTTTCTTTCTTTTCTTTTTTTAAAAGCATCTAGGATGCATGCTTTCACATATACAAATAAGGACTTCTTTAATGAAGTTTCAGTTAGGCTGTTAATGTTTGACGAGCATTAGCCTGGTATAACTATTTCCATTCTTTTAGCTTATTTGAATTATTTTAAAGTGGGTTTCTTATAGCAGTTACATAGTTGGGTCTTGCTTTTTTGTCCCATCTCAACCTTTCTGCTTTTTAATTGGGGTGTTTAAACCATTTACATTTAATGTGGTTGTTGACATAGTTGGCTTAAAATCTACTGTCTTGCTGTTTGTTTTCTCTTTGTCCCACTTTTTTCTTTGTTCTTTTCTACTTTCTTTTGGATCGCTTGTTTTTAATTATTCCATTTTCTTTCCTTTGTTGCCTTACTATATCTATGTTTTGTAGTTTAGTGGTCATTATAGTTTCTAGCGTACATTTTTAAGTTATATTAGTCTACCTTCAAGTGATATCATGCCACCTCATGTGTGTATAAGACCTTACAACGATATAATTCCATTTCTCACATCCTGGCCTTTACGTTAGTATTGTTATACATTTTACTTCTCCATATATTAGGAACTCCACAAGACATTGTTGTTATTTCTGTGTTAATTGGTCAATCTTGTAAAGGTATTTAAAAACTGAGAACAAAGATTCATTATATTTACTCAAATACTCCCCATTTCTCGCAGTCCTTATTCCTTTGTGTAGATCCAGATTTCCATCTGGTTTTCCTTCTACCTGAATGACTTTTTAAAATATTTCATGTAGAGCAGGTCTGCTGGTGATGAATTCTTTCAGGTCTTGTAAGTCCGAAAAACCTTTATTTTGGGGTACGGAATTTAAGCTTTTTGAATTTTTTTCTTTCAGTACTTTAAAAACTGTGTTCCATTGTCTTCTGGTTTGCAATGTTTCCAGAGAGAAGTCCACTCTAATTCTTATTTTATTCCTCTGTCTGTGATATGTCTTTTCACTCTGGCTGCTTTAAAATTTTTTATCACTGGTTTTAAGTAATCAATTATGATGTGCCTTAGTTTAATTTTCTCCATGTTTCTGGTTTGGGGTTCTTGGAACTTCTTGGACCTGTAGGTTTATAATTTTACTCAAATTTGTAAAACATTCAGCTATTACTTTTTCAAATATTTTTCCTATACCCCTTTTCCTCTCCTTTGGAGATTCTCATAGAATGCAGTTCTCGCACAGATCTTTGTTGCTTTGTTCATTTTTTAGAAGTTTCTTTACAGTCTTTGTTTTATTTCTGACAGTCTCTATTGCTATGTCTCCAAGTCCACTCATTTTTTTCTTCTGCAGTGTGTAATCTGCTGTTAATTCCATCCAAGGTATTGTTCATTTTAGTGAAATTTTTCTAATCTCTAGAAGTTTGATTTGGTCTTCTAAAAATTTCTTACCTGTCTTTACCTAACATGGTCAATTTTTCATCAGGCTTTTTGAAAATTTGGAATAGAGTTATAATAACCCTTTTAATGTCCCTATCTCCTGATTCTACCCATTGTGTCATTTCTGGGTCAGTTTTGCTTGATTCTTTTCATCATGGGTCATATTTTTCTGCCTCTTTGTATGCCTGGGAATATTTAACTAGCTGCCAGACATTGTGATTTTTACCTTGTTGAGTGCTGGATATTTTTGAAATCTTTATAAATATTCTTGAGCTTTGTTTTGAGATGCAGTTAAATAACTTAAAAACAGTTTGGTATTTCTAGAATTGTTTTTAAGCCTTGTTAGACAGAACCCGAGTAGTATTTAGCTTGCATCTAAACTTACCCCAATAATGAGGCAATACCTTCTAGATACTCTACCTGATAGCTCATGAATTCAGTGATCTGTCACCCTGGGGAGCAGGCATTATTTCTGATCTGTATGAGCTACAAAGATTGTTCCCTCTGCTTCTTTTGGGTTCTGCTTCTTTCCTCAGCCCCAGGTTTCCTTACATACCTTGTGTTGACCAATAGTACCCTGAAATTTCAAGTAGGAGCTTCTGCAACTTTCTGTAGTTGTTTGTTTGTGCAGTTGTCTCCTCTCTGGTACTCTCTCCCCTAAACTCAAGCTTTCGTGTCCTCCCTGGAATCTCAGTTCTATTGGCTCAATTCAGGAATACTTCTGTGTTCCTTCTGGATTCTTCCTCCATGTGCTGCAAGCGGAAACTCTCTCCAGTCAGTTAGCTGGGGGTTCATGGGGCTTCCCTGATTTCTTTTTTCTTCTCTCCAGAATCACTGTCCTGTGTTGCTTGATGATCAGTGTCTGATAACTATTTTTCATATATTTTTGTTTATTTATTTGTTTGTTTATTTATTATTGGTTGTTTTAGATGGGAGGATAAATCAGTTCCCTTAATCTCCACTGGGATTGAGAACAGAAATCTGTTCGTCGTATTTGGCTTAAAGCTTGTCAACCTACCAAAATACATTTTTAAACCTGGAAAAGTTTCACCTGTTCTTTGGTGAATATTTTGAAAGTATTTTTAATCTGATCAAATATTTTTGTTACCTGGGTTCCCATCTGTTAGTCTGTCATCTGTTAACAAGAATATAGCAACAAGACAGCAAGTTTTGTGATAGTTCCTTTCACAGCAAGAGGCAGCTGGATGCCCTATAGATACATAGTTTCTCCACTTCCACCTTCTTTCCTTCTTCCTTTTAATCATCCCTCTAACAACTTCAGTTTCTCTTATCTGGGCTCTTTAAAAAAGTCTTTAATTTGTTATAACACTCTATGCAATGATACTCTATGCAATCCATTTGCTATTAACTGTATATATTATATAATATGAACAAAATGTTCTTAAAATCTCAGTTTATTTCATTCTCCCAGAACTTTTATGAATTAACTAGATGGCAATGATATTCCATTGTAAAATGATGAAGCAATGCTTTGCATTAATGTGATACGCCCCCCCCCCCCTTTTTTTGGAGAGGCTCACTTTGCTTTGTAGACATGATCTCACCACTCCTTTAATTGTGCAATGAGATAGATAAAATGTGATGAGCAAACTTAATATCTTCATGGAATTTCTGGCACTGCTTAGACCTTGCTAGTGTCCCTCTGTTTTGCTGAAATTTATACATGATATAATAGATGGTCCATGTGGGACATAGTCACAAAGACACAACAAAATGCTTTACTTTGTTTACATAAAACCAAAGGATAGGCAAAATTAGACATTTCCAAGTTTGAGGATGATTAAAAAAAAGAAAAAATTAATGCCATGTACTCCATTCATAACATTTCCTTCTTAAATTCTTGTACTTTAGGACTAAAATTATCTGCTTTGGCTATTTTTAAGAATTGTGTGAACTGGTCGGTTGCTAAGCTTTATTTTACCTTAGAAAGTTTGGAAGTGGCCTGTTGGTTAACAAGTGTCTTTTGTTTCTTGGAATTGGGAGACGTGCCTCACATTTCAACAAGACATTTAGTTGTAGCCCCCACTTCATCACAGGATATGTTGTCTTCACATTCCTAACTCATAAAGATTTGCCCATGAATTTGTGACCTAGGAGCATATTAGTTTAGAATGGAAATCTATATCCTGAGGTCTGTGAAACTACGAAAATGATGTAAAATTTATATGGATGTGCTTCCTTTTTCAGAAAACAGTGTAGAGCTTTCATCAGTTTTTCAACAAACCTGTTGCTCCCTCCCCCATTTTTTAAACCAATATTTTAGGAGCTTGTATTCTATTCCTGCTGCAGTTCCACCAAGAATTATGGCTCCATAGCATCATTTGGATAATCTAAACATGTAATTTCTTTCCAAAGAGCAGTCCATTCAACGGTACATAAAGACCAACAGTCTTAGACAATGACCCATGAAATCACATCTGGGAAGCTATCCTGTGTGTGCTGTTGTCTTGGTCGGTTGTGCTGTTATAACAAAACACCACAGACTGGGTGGCTGAAACAACAAGATTTATTTCTCACAGTTCTGGAGGCTGGAAGTCCAAGATGATGGTGTAGCATGGTGGGGTTCTCGATGAAGGCCGTCTTCCTGGTTTGTATCTTAGCATGGAAGAGAGAGAGCGAGCTAGCTGTCCTCTTCTTATAAGGCCACTAATCCCACTATGGGGGCTCCACCCTCATGCTTGAGTTACCTCCCAAAGGCCCCACCTCCAAAACTATCACATTCAGGTGTCAACCTACACATTTTAAGGGACGCAAGCATCCAGTCCCTTGCAGATATTAAGCCACATTCTATTTCGTTAGAATTATAGTGACGTGTTTCTCAAACCCGGTATAGGAAAATCAGAAACACCAGAGCCTTGCACCAAAGTGAATAGGACTTTGAGGGCAATGCTTAGGAATCTGTATTTAGTCAAATGTCTTTAGTGATTCTAATTACATGAAGTTTGAGAACCACACTGATAGATAGGCTATTGGGAAGCTATAATCTGTTTTCTTCTTTTAATGACAAATGAACTCAAGTACACAAAGAATATAGAACTTTTTCAAAACACAGCAGGAGTTATAACCAGGTAGTCATGTCATCAATTAAATGTAGTTAATTTCATGCTGGATTTGGTTATGGTCATTCTTTTCTTCTCTTTTTTGAAAAGTGATGTGCATGCAAAATAAAGGGAAAACTGACATCCCTTTGTCGCAACTGTTTATGAGATGCTATCTTTTGAGAGAACATTTAGATGGCACTGTGTCTGTCTAATGGGAAAAGGTTTTCGGCTCTTGTCTGTTGATCTTGAAATTTTGTTGCACTAGGGAATGAAACACTCAGTGTGTTTTATCCACAGAAGCAGAAAGTGCTTTCTTTCCCCCAGCTCCTTCTTCCCAAGATGTCATATCTTGAAGAAAAACAAAATAGGAAAGAAACAAATTTATTCTCAGGGAGCTTGGAGGAGCATGAATTATTTATTCTCAGAAATCCTCTACTATCTTTGCATGAAAGTGAGTCCTATTATTAAAAGTGAACGTTTCTTTTTCTGCATGTCAATTACTGGGAGATCAGAACGGACTGGCTGTAAGATAGCTTCCTCCTTGGAGACAGAGCTCCCCAAGGCAGCCCACTGCGGCAGCTAAGCTATTTTTAAGACAATAAAATCATTAGAACTGATATATTAACACCCCAAATTGATGTGACAAGGGTCTGCCAATAAGGTAGTCTAAAAGGAAGAAAAGGCCATTAAAATGATCTCAATTACCTTTCAATTAGGAATGCACACATTTGCATAAGTCACAGCACAGAGGATTTCTGGGTGCCTGTGGGTGTGTGTGTTTCAATCGCATGGGTTTACGAGGCTCCTTACTTTTCTTTCAGCTAGGTGGAGCAGTAAATTCTCTGCTACCTTCATAGTGGAGCTCAGGAAGTCAATTCTTCTTGCCTGGGGAAAAATTTAAATTTTCCCTGATGCCAGTAATCTCATTTTCTTTTCAAGCAGTTGTGCAAATGAGAACCATCGTTTTGTTTTTCCCAGTTTACACTGGGGTTCTCCAGAGCTGAAAGACCGTGGTGCTTCCTTGATAAAATAAATTTTGGTTTGGAAGAGGCAGCTGGGCATTTCAGTCCTGGGGGGATGGAAAATGAAGGAGAATTACAAATTGGACTTGTCATTCTGTTGGGCAGTGGCTTTGGGGATCACAGTCTCTGGTGGCCCACCTAGCTAACTGGTTCTCTTGGCTCTAGGGTAAGTGGTAAGCTGGAGACTGTCAGCATGTTACTCCTGGAAATAAAACACTAGGTGTTTGGAATCAGCTCTGCTTGTCTTTTTCAGAGATGAGGGAGACCCCAGTATTTGAATCATTGTTATATAGACCCTGGTATGTCCAATGTATGAATACTATTCCGTTTCATTAGAAAAAAGGCAATGTTTGTTGACATCCCTTTGTAAAAATAGGTAATCTTTCAAAGAAAAATGTCAAGGCTGGTGGAAGGCAAAATTTTAAAGGTAAATAGTTGATGTACAATGTCACAAATGCCAGCCCCCTCCCTCCATCTTAGACATTCCCACCCCCACCAGTGCTCAGGGCCTTTCTACACTGACAACCCTTTGCCACTCCAATTTCCATGCCTCTTCCTTTCTTCCTTCCTGTCTTCTTATTATCTAGGAGCTTGATACATTTCTATGAAGCAAAAGATTAGAAACAACCCCAATTCCCATCAATAGAGAGGGCTGGCTAAATGAAGTGTGGCACATCCATTTAATAAATACAATGGAGCTGTAAGACAGAATGGAGGCGCTCCATGTACTGATAAGAACTGATCTCCAAGGTTCATTGTTAGGTGAAAAATAAAAGGCTCAGGACAGTGTGTGTGTTGTATCTCTTATGCCATCTTTTTTGCAAAAAGATGGTGGTAGGGGAATACGAATCTGTATCTTTATTTACTTACATATGCTTAAAAACACCATCTAGAATGATACATTAAAAAAAGAAAAAGACAGCCTAGTAACAGGGACTAATGCTGAGGCAGGCAGTGGCTTTAGCTATTTCATTGTATACCTTTCAGTTAGTTATATATTTTTTTAATTAAAAAGGGGCTTTTCATGTAAGTATGACACATATTCACAAAATTGCAGAGCCCTAATCTACAGTTCAAAGTGCTCACCTGTGTAGTCAGGACCCATATCTAGAAAAAAAACATCCCCCCCCCCCCAGCCCCAGCAGCCCCCTTTGTACCAGGAATCTTACCTGTTTCAGGTGTCCTGCTTGCCTTCACTACCTGCCCTCCATAGTACCCACTCTCATGACTTCTCACTCCGGTTAAAAATTTGCCTTTGAAAAGAGGCAAAATCATGACTCATACAAATATAAAATGCGTGTGAGTCAAAGACCTTGTTTGGTTACCTTATTAATTAATGAGGAAACTGGTAAAATATAAAGCAGAAAACAAAACCCAAACCCAAACCAGTTCAAGGAGAATCCAAAAAAACAGACCCACACGTAGGTGATTGGGAATGCAGAAATGCATTAGCTAATAGATGCAAAGTTAGCCAAAATTCACAGGCAATGATCAATAACATCTTCACCTGACAAAACTCATTTGTGTGTCTACATACAAAAATAATTTGCATTACTATCCATTGCCCACAACTGACAGAGCTATAACGTAGGTCAAAGACAATGCAAAGCACAGGCCCCTATGGACTCAGGTAACTCAGAAGGTTGTGTTAACAGTGCCCCTTATTTTGTTGAAAAGACATCCAGTGATGCTTTTTGCCCTTTTCCAAGTCTTTCACTGTTTTTTTCTTTTTCTTTTTCTGATACATCATGCATTGATTTTATCTGTTTTTGAACACTATGTAAATAGGTTCACACATAAAAATTCTTCTTTCCCTCTATATTGTTTGTTAGATTTATTTATTTCATTGTGTGTGGTTTTTGTAAATCCAGTTTTCGTTGTGGGAATATACCACAATTTATTTATTAATTCTTTTATTCGTGGGCATTTAGATGGTTTTCTGTTTTGAGCTGAGAGATGAAGCCAGGGATTGGCAAAGTTTTTCTCTAAAGGGACAGAAAATATGTTCGGCTTTGCAGGTCTTTCAATTTTGGTTGCAACTACTCAAATCTGCTGTTGTTGCAGGAAAGCAGCCCGAATCAATACATAATGAGTGCATGTGACTGTGCTCCAATAAATCTTTGTTTGCAAAAACAAGCAGAGGGCCGGATTTGGCCAATAGACTGTAGTTCGATGACCTCTCACCTAAATCTTTTACGCGCATACAACTTACTGTTTATTTTAATATAACTTTACTATTTCAGAACATGTTTGACCAGGTAGATACAAGTTGCAAATAACTTTATTGTTTAAGAAACTTAGCAAATATCTCATTTAAACAAAAATCAGACCATTTGCCCTCAATAAATAGCACCAAAGGATGGTTCATTTTCCAAGGTTCTTTGAAAACCTTACTTGAAAATACTCTTGTGTCCATCAGTTGTAAATGATTATATCGGGGTTTTTTGTTGTTGTTGTTTTTCTCATTAAACTTTGTTTTAATGGGTCTCAAAATTCTGTGACAGATTTTTGGTCAAGTTGTTTCCATTAAAACGTACTGATTTTTAAAAACTAAAAGTGACTATATCTTGATACTTAAAAATCCCTATCAGGCTTCTCCCCCATTGAAAGACCCACCTTAAAGAGAACCCAAAACATAAATACCTCACCCCTACTGAGCTGCTACTAAGACTGACAAAACAATGCTCTCTTTATTGTGGTAACCAATAAACTCAACTTTATCTTACCGGTGGATTATGTGGAGGTATTAATATTTGGGGGGAGCCAGCATTTGACAGCTCTCATAAATAGTGTGTGATGAATATTCTCATGTGTGTCTTTTAGTAACAAGTGTGTACATTCCTACTGGGAATGTATCTATGGGAAGAATTGCTGGGTCCCGGGATATGTGGATGTTCGGTTTTCCAAAACAGCTTCTTTTGGACTTTTTGATTTTTGAATGCATTGTCTACTATGAAAATTAAATAAAAATGCAGAAAAAACAAGAATATAAAATAAAACAAACAGTGTAGTCAAAATGTGTGATCATCTAGCAATCAATACAGGAAAAACTACGTTATGGATAGAAATATCCTAGTTTTAAGAAAGATGTGTGTTAAGCTGAAGCAGGTATAATTCTTCAAGGCATGTTGCGTCCAAGACGAAATACACTTCAAGAATTTTTGAGTCTTTTTGCTCTAATTCCACATTCATAAACTATACTTCCAATTATGAATTGGGTTCCCTGAGACACCTTATGTGCCAGGCACCCTTGTACTTTGCCTCACATCCTTTTGGACTCCTGATTTCAGCTAGAGCTGGAGGAACTGGTGGGATCTGTGCAAGCTATGACTTCCATTGTGCTGACAGTGTCATGCTCATGGTCATGTGTGACTTACTTTTGGTCCTAAGGCGTCTCCCGTGGCACAGCATGGGACACAGAAGGGAGCCCTAACGTGGGAATGTTGGAGAGTTAGCATTTCCTGGGGGACAGTCCTCAAACAATGATGGATAAATGCTGCTGCCAAGTGATGGACCAGTTCCTGAGTCAATCCTAGCCTCTGGACCAATTCCAGGAGGGTCTGTCTCAAACAGTATTAAAGTTGGGTTCTCATCATTTACCCACAGCACAGATGTGATGTTGTAATCCCTACTACACTGCATACATTGAAATTCTGTGAAAATGTTGTAAATTCTGTGTGAAGTTTGGAGCCAGAGGGCTGAGCCAACGAGCATAACTGACCATCATTCCTCTGATGACATCGTCTATGCATAGTGACTGCGAGTCCTGTCTAAATTTGGAAGGTCCTGTGGGAGACGCTGCAGCTCCAAGCCCACATATTATGTGGCCAGTCGCCAGGAAGAGTGCCCAAACTCTATGCTAGTGCAATCCCTCAGATGCTCTACTTTTCATTTCCAGGGCAACAGGCTGTTAACTTCCATGTGATTCCATCTTCTGACAGTAGCTGTTGTCCTTCATTGGATAGCCCGCCTGTTTCTCACAAAGCAAGTCCATCGCCTGTCATACCATGACAGTTTTCTCTTCCACAGAGCCCCATACTATTTCAGAATGTCCCACCATAATAGCTGACCTGACCTCCAAGATTTCCACAGACACAGAGGGGTCCGCTGCCCTCTGCGTGACAGATGAGGACAGCTATAGGGCCACTGCCTAGAAGCACCACACTGGCGGAAAAGGCATCCAGATGGAGATGGGGTTTGGCTATTCCTATGCCATAGCCATACTTTTTGAGCATAAAGCTAGAAACGTTCCTGGACCCTTCTCTGGTATTTCAGGTCATCAATGGGGAGAGATGCCTGTCTTGCTTCCCTCTGCCAGCTGTGTGTTGGAAGACCCAGTCTGGACCCTGCCTTGTAGCCCATATTCAGCAGGACCTGCTCAAGGGTTGCAAAGGAACCGGGTGAGATGGGAGGTCTCTGCACGGCTGACAGTGTCTCAACGCCTGCGTTTCACCGCCTACAACTGCTGTGTAGATGCCGCTCACCAGTCACGCCCAGAGACTCCCTGGCCCCGTCCTGTCAGAAGGCCCAGATTCTATCTGTCATATTGTTTGCATTTCTGTTTTCTTGGGAATTCTGTGTGTCTCTTTCTTTCTCTATAAAATATCACTGTTATGTTTTCCTTTCTTATTTTTTCCCCTGAGTTGGCAATTGCTATTTGAGGTTTTTATTGAATAGAGTTCTATGTTTCAAACGCTTAATTTAAATATAATGGGGGCAGCTTTCATCTAATATAACTCATGGAATATTTTTTCCACTGTAAGCAAGTGTGTGCTTCTGGTGGTGAAGCTATTTTTGTCCTTGATGTGGGAGCAGTGTCCCGTTCGTTGTTGTGTTCTGATCCCAGTCCTGCTACTCGTGTTATTGTTACGCTGCCTTTCTTAGCGGGACAGCCATGAACTGTTCCATTACAGTGGGGTTGTATCAGTCAGGGTCCCAGCAGGAAACAGATAATAGACTTGAAACAGGTGAATTCAATGAGAGAGGAGCTTTAACCTCTTGTGGAAAAGCAGTAACCACTGGGGGTGGGGGGCAGATGCATGTTCAGCTCCAGACGACCTTGCAGGCAGGGAGCCCCTACTTTTCTTCACAGAACCACCTGGGCTCCCCATTAATTGAACTCACCTGGAAGCCGGAGGACTTTGATGTCGTCCACAAGTCAGCTGCCTGGGAGCAGAAACCAAGATGGAGGTGCTAGGGGAGTGGCCTTGAAGGGGCAAACAGGAGCTATCTGGCATAAGGACACAGGGTATGGGTGTCTATGTGTCTATGTTCATCTCAGTCACGATGACATATCATTAAGCCTCCCCTTTCTGGAGGGAGAACCCAACATTGGTCAGTCAGTTTTTAGGGTCCCCGATTTTGGGTTACATCTAGAGCAACTTCTGCAGTCCTGATAGGATGTCCTCTGGCCCTCTCTCCTGGAGGCACATGATGCCCTGAGGAAGACTGGTTCTGCCCCACCTCTCTGGCATTGCTGCTCAGGGCAACTCAGCTGCAGCGTCTGCTGAGAGTTCCTGCCCACATTTCACAGGTCTTCCTCTTGGAAACCATGAACCTTCTCCTATTTCCATTCCTCACGGTGGTCCCTTCACCTGCACTGGGAACATAAGGTCTCCTTCCCTCCCCCCTCTTGACAGTCTGGCTAAATCTCTTAGTGGCCTTAGATCAGCATCATCATACTTCCTCAGTCCCTACAGGGACAAGGCCGGTATCAAATGAGTATATGGGGGTAAGTATAGGGCAGAGCTATGAGTCCAAGGAATGTTTCCTTTCCCTCTTACTCTGCAGTCAGGTAAATAAATCACAGAGCAAGCATGATGCTAACTGACAGCTGAAGCTTGAATTCAAGAAATAGTGGGGCACTGGCTTCTATGCTTTAGCTGTTTGCTGCCATTTGGGGATATAGGCTATTTTAAGACATGCTGGCAATCCAGGTTTTCATGTGAAAGCTCTCAATTTTTTAATGCTGACAATGGGGAGGTATGGCAAGACCAATAGTGCAGTGTCTCATGGAGAGAATTAAGAAATAAGCTTTTTGGGGTATTTATGAAACTGAGGGTCAAAAAGAGTAAGCATGCACTTCCCTGCCCACAGGAGCAGACTGGGGCCAGGTCAAGTTTCTGTACAGGCGACTTCCTGGGGAGAACTTGCACACCTGCTACTTTACCTTATAATAATGCAAGTGTGAGAAACCGTCTGGGTTTCCTGAACAGGGTTTTGAGCTTCGGCACCAAGCAGTCTGGAGTAAACATCAGCTATGCAGGGAGTTGTTTGGGAATGCCAGCTGTTACCAGGTAAAGTCATGAGAAGTTGGATTTGCCCTCTTGAGAGAAGGAACCCCTGGTCTCATGGGAAGTTGGGCTCACCAGGCGCTCATTGCTTAGACCTTGAGTTCCGTTGTCCTTCGTTGGGTGTCCTCTGTTTCTCTCCACTGCAGCTAATTCATAAATTTTAGAACTGAATACATGTCAAACAAACAGAACAAAACATGGCTTTGGGCCAGTGGTTTGAGAATTCTTGAGCAGATAGTGGAAACCAAAATGCCTACGCAGGGATTATCTACAAAGGTAAAGATTTGCTTGGTGTCTGGGTTTCAACCGTCACCCTGAAAAGGGACCCTCCTGTCCCCTGAGGTCAAGGAAAACCCAAATATTAGGAGGGAAAAAATAAATGAATGACTAGTCTCCTGGAGAAGGGAAAGGTTTGTTTCATTTAGTTCTGGTGACTCTGCAGCAGACGAAAGCAAAACACAGGTAATTTTTCAGTACACTGCTGTAGTCAATTCTTAATGAAAAGTAGAAAAATGAGAACCTTTAAAATTGACCAGAGGAGAATGTCCTGATGGGAGGAAATGATTGGATTATGGATCCTCTCCTTTCCTCCATGAGCTCCTCTGTCTGGAGGTCTTGCTCCTAACCGCTGTGCTGCCCACCCTGCCTGGCTCCGGGCTGGGGTGCGGGCAGCTGATGTTGCTCCCCCGTAATGCTCTAGACCAAAGGTGGGTTTGAACCCCTTTCCTTTTCTTCACAGCACAGCTAGACAAGGCTGTCCTGTTTAAATAAGATTTCCATGATGTCATGAGAAAATGGCACCCACTTATGTGGGCGCTTTACAAATGGTTTACAAATGGGTGCTTTACACAGTTATTGGGGCTTCCTAGATGCCAGGCATTGTGCTAGGATTAGGGACTTATTGTGAGCTAAATAGAGGCAGTGCCTGCCTTCCCAGAACTACTCCAGGGCTCATCAAGGCAGGGTGATATAATTGTGTAATCTTAATTACCTACATGGCTTGCTCACTGTCCTGCGTTGTATTATACAGCTCTTTCTTAGCTCCTGGCCTTCTTCAGGTGGTGGAAGCTGCCTTCCTTATCCTTACTACATGGATATCCACTCCTCAAAATGCAGGCCTAAGAGAGAAAGCGCCAGGCGTTTTCTTCCTCTATCCTCCATGAGCCAGCCTCATTACGCTTGGTTTCCTCTTTGAAGATAATTTTTCTTCCCCAGGCAGATGAGACTTACCCTATCCACAGGTGTATGTGTGACATTGTCCTAGCCTGTTTCCAAAGGAGAAACATATTGGAACAGAACCTCGCAACCCCAGATCCATAACATGGAAATCGGGTGTGGTGGGGTGTCACTTCACAATTATACACTTGAAATTCCCTGCTTTTAAGAACATAATAAGCGGTGACATGATATTGCAGAAAAACAGTACAGTTGATCAGGTCTAGACTATATCCTCACTGAATACGACCTCAGTAAGCACGTTATGTTTAGCTGTATATTTAGAAATTAAACTTACGAGCCCATTGCTGTTGGGTGTAATTTTCAAGAATTACTGAGCATTGACTTCCATTGGGTAGAAGAATATTTTTAAGTGATCTAAAAATTAACTTGCCATTCGTTCCGCATTCGACAAATATTGAGTATTTATTTTGTATCAGATACTGTGCTAGGCATTGAGAATACAGCAAATGACTCAGGAACTTATATATTAGAACTGTATTATATATAAGGAATTTAATGGATAGCTATATAATAGTATATAATACATATGTGTGTGTATATGTGTTTGCATGTAATATGTGCAACTGTATCCATCAGAATTCCTGTGGAAAAGCAGAGTTACTGTGTGTATTTGGGACCCTGTGTATCTTGCCTCAGGCCGTGACCATATCTGACTGTGTTTACTGTTTCACTTCTGCGTCCCAAATTTCCACTCAAGTTCCTTTATTTTGGCCAACTCTAACCTGGAACCATACAGAGAAGGATATGGTGAGAAACATACTTTGCATCTTTAATCAACTTGTCATATTACAATCCAGCAAAATAATTATAAGTGAAGGGTGGCAGGATACTCCACCCTAAACTCTGGCATGAGGACCATTTTGAGCTGAAGGCACGGGACAAACAGCAAGTGCAGGGAGAGGCTTCCTCCCAGCGCCCCTTATCTGCCTGCCTACAGACAGGGCCTCCAAAAGGAACTTAATTGTCAAAAATCTGTTCCCGGGGAGTTTCCTCAACCAGGGAAGATTGACTCCTATTCCAGGAGAGGACACTAGAAATCGACCATTTGACTCCTTCGTCACAAACCTTCACGTACCTCCCATATACAAGAATTCTTCGAAGGCCTATTCGTCTTTTCGTAAAAATTCTTCCCTCTCCCCTATGTGGCTTACATCTTCACCCCCCTTCCCCTATTAGGACAGCCTATACGCCCTGAAATCTTACTGCTTTTTGGTATTCACTTTTTTTTCCTGTGATGTTCCCATACGCATCATACTAAAAATTAATGAATTTGTGTACCTTTTCTCCTGTTAATGTGCCCTTTGCCACTTTATTTCATAGTCCCAGCCATTGAACATAGGAGGGGAGAGGGAAGTCTTTCCTCCCGCACATGAGGAAACACACACACACAATATGGGCCAGTTGTGACCCATCACAAAACTTTCTGGATGGATCCATGACTGTATTTACGTGTGCACTATGATTTCTAAGTATTGGTTGGTGCAAAAGTTATTGCAGTTTAAAGTTTAAAAATAATTGCAAAAACCACAATTACTTTTGCACCAACCTAATAGTTGTTACTCTTTAAAAACTTGCCTTGAAGTAACACTAAATTGGAGTTTTTAAAGCCAGCAGAGAGTCTAATAGACTTTTGCCTCTCTTAGGTGCATCATATTAGGCAGAAAATCTTCCTTGTCACACGTGCTTAAAATAGCACGTGTAACCCGGTGACAGATCCTGTACAATTTCCTCCATTTCAGAGTCTGTGTGGGTATCAGCAGACTTCCCATCAGTTAGAAACTCTCATAAATCACAAGTTCTTCTTGTCTTGTTAGGTGTTTGGTTATTGTTGAGTAAAATCCACTTAGAGAACATACTCACACATATCTGTTTACCTCTTAAGCCCTCTGGAGAACTGGCAACAAATGTTGGGGTTCTCAAATGACAAACATAATGTTTTACTTGGCAAGGGCTACAGAATCTGAGGCAAAAGCAATCCTCAGGGATTTTCTTTAATGATTGCTGAAGATTCATGACCACAGGATCCTCGAAATTCTTGAGTACATAGCGCTAAAACAAACACATCATTGCAACAAAAGGATTTTCAGATATTTTTCATCCACAGTTTCTTTTCTTATACTGAAAATAGGCGATCACCTCATATTTTCGAAAGTTTATTCCACTACCCCTTTCACATCATTTGATGAGAAAAATCTCCAGGTGACACAGAGGCACAAACATGAGGGAAGGAAGAACTGGGTTTCTATCCATCACTTTTACCATCTGTGGCCTTGGGCCATTAACCATAATGGGCTTATTTCCTTTTTTTGCCAAGTGGGTACCTTCAAAGGTTTTGTGAGGACTAAATGACCTGAGGGGTGAGGGGCTACAGCTCCTATGCTGTCGAAAATCCAAGTATAACTTTTGACTCTACTTGGCCCTTTGCATCTGAGGATTCAACCAACTGCAGATCAAAAGCAGTACTTTCTAGCTGCAGTTGGGAAACCATAGTGGGAAATACGAAAATACTGTTTTCCGTTCTGCAGTTGGTTGAATCCGTGGATGCAAAACCCAAGGATACAAAGGGCCAACTGTATTGGACAATTTATTGGAAAAAATCTGCATGTAAGTTGACCCATGATGTTCAAACTCATGTTGTTCAAGGCTGAGCTGTAATTCAAGTATTCAGCCAATTGTAAGTTCTCCATAAATGTTCATTTCTTTACTATTCCACTCAATACAAAGTTACTTTGTCATGGTGGTAATGTTCCTTTCTTTCTAAAGCAATCACTGAGAGGCTTTTGTAGGTGTTGATTCTCCGCATAAAGAAAGACTGATTATCTATTACACAGGTAATAGCAATGGATTTGCCATAAGGTTGATCACTGCTCTTGTCTTCTGCTTTCCGCATGGTCTGAAAAGAAGGGAATTGAGGAGGGACCATAGCTAATAAAGGATTTCAAAATAAGAGGTGTTGAAATAGTTTCCGGGCCCAAGAGATGGCCGTTCCTGCCCTGGGTGCCATGGTGGCAAACTGAACTTTCCTGTTTCTGTAAATGTTCCACTTGACCAGAAATGCAGTGTCACCAGTCAGCCAGTCCCTAAATGGCCAGCCAACTCGGGCTCTGTACTGTGTCTGCGATCTTTCTTTTTTATTTTTATTAGTTCATTCATCAATTCTTTTCTTTAGATTCCACATATAAGTGAGATCATATGGTATTTGTCTTTCTCTGTCTGACTTACTTCACTTAGCATAAGATCTTTCTAAATAAGTCAGAGGGGCAACCCCAGTGAGTCACGCCCAGTTTCACGCTGCCTCTTCTGAGGCTCAAAATTTCACTCTTGCCCAAACTCCCCCGGGAGGAATGCCCCACTGCTGGCGAGGCACTGTTCTCCCCCTCCATGGATTGCTTTCCCTGGAATAAGGTACATCAGACTCGTTACTAAATTGTTTTAGTTTCGTCATTTGACAGAGGCTACTGGAGAGGTGGAAAAAAAATCTCTCTAATCGCATTCTGGAAGGTTGACATTCTTGACATTTTTTTATGGAATGGTTGGAATATTGTTTGCTTGACAGCAGGAAGAAAGTCTAAAGTTAATCTATTCAAATCTCAAACAGCCAGCTGTTGGATTGACTCAGTAATGTGTAAGTGGAGATAATTGTTTACTGTCCTGGAAAACAACCAGCCATTGACTGACTGACTAGATTTCTCACCAGGCATGTTTATGCTTTTTTCACTCTCCATGTAGGTCAGACAATGTCTTGATGTTTTCCTCCTAGTCTCGAAACCCACAAAAATATTTTGTGACTGAACCTCTCATATTCCTATTCAAAACAAAGGAGCCTAGAAAAAAATACAAATTGAATCCTGTCGTGCCTCAAATAAAAATCTTTCCTGATGTTTATGCAGATGAATATAAGTTTCTAGCTAGGATATTACATTGCCGGATTATTCTTCACAACCCCAGGGGGAAGTCGGATAGGAGCCAAACCCCAGAATTAAGTTAGATCTCCTTGGAAATTATTTAAGTAAGATATAACATAATGTACCACTGAGGTTATAATTCACTTTTGTGTTATGTTCTTATTGTAAAAGAGTTAAATAGCTTCTTTGTATAGCTTAGGAGTTAGGAGAACTTGTCTCTATAGATAATCATTATATTTGTATGAATTTATGTATAAAATTGTAATCATAAATCATGTATGTTAGTATGGCAAAAGTGTTAAATATATCTATTTAAACTTTTACTGGGACCAGAATTTAGAAGCACCTTAATTGAGTTGTGATCTGTAGTAAAATGATTTGAACTGTGGTCTGACTAAAGACCTTTGGACAAGAGGTCAGAAGACTTGGAAATGCCATGTTGCCTCCTCAGGCCTTGTCTACAAAATGAGGGGGCACCTTTGATGGCCTCTCAGGCCCTGTATGGTATTTTGGTTCTAGGAAATCACCTCAAGCACCAACACTGAAAGATATCCTAGCTGCTTAGGTTTCCTCAAGTTAGAAATGTAACCCCCCCATTCATATTATTTAATTGATTTTATGTTATAAAGTTCATTCAAAATTTTTTGTCTAGCCTCTTTTCTCCCACTTAATAATGTTTCACTTGTTAACCCTTGTGATAGGTACTAGGGCAAAATTTAAAAATCACAAAATAAAGGGAGCGTGACAGATCACCCGGCCCAGCCACCTGCAATGGCAGCACGTGCTTTATAAATAACTGGGAGTCTTCAGCCAAGTTCATATCCCTTTAACATGGTCCAAAGTGTTGGTCAAACTTAGGCACATTTTCCTTTACTTATCCGTGGAACGCTTTCGCTTTACTTGGCTGAGGTTTCTGGAAACCCATCTGATTCGAGAGTGTAGTCTGAAGAGAGTAAGTGTAGAAAATCGGGTTCTGTAGGCAAGGCGGAATCCAATAAACCTTCTCCATTTCGACCTCTGTCTCGGTCTTGAGGGCAGCCTCATCGCTAGCTCCAACCTCTTGTTTCATCCCTTTCCTTTGGAGCCAAGGAAGGTAACACACAAAGAGCTCAGTACGTGCCAAGTGTGCAGCAGGAGCCCGAGAATGGCTTTGCACAGCTTCTGCAGTGTGAGTTCCTTGTGCCTTGTTTACTGCTAGTCTCTGCACACCCAGAATAGTGTCTGGGCGTAGTAGACGCTTGGGAAATTAGCCACCTTACTAACTTGCTCATGGAGTCTCCCCTTTCTCTTTTTGTCTCGGTTTCTCTCTGTCCCTCCACTCTCCTTCTGAACACTCACTTCTCTTCTTTCTCATCTGAAGAAACCCAAGTTATTAAGGATAAAGAGGAGATAAATAAGGGGCCCTCTTTCAGTCACTGATCCTTGACCAGAAAAAGGGAAAATTTGGGTGAACGTGTGTGTGCTAGACAGAATGAAGGCGCTCCTGGGAGAGGTATTTCTCCAGCAGTCGTTATGCTTCTTTGTAAACAAGGAATCCCAGAGGAAAAAGCTCACATAAGCTGATTTATCCCGACTGCAAATTCCAACGTGAGACATTTCAGAGGCATGGCTGAGGGGCTCTGAGAAGAAGCAGCTGGAGTTTTAACATTTAATGGCCATCTCTAAGCCCCCCCAAAGGACCCCGTTAGCTGGTGGGCACATGGTTCCCCGCAGAAGAGATCTGTCTGTTTTTTTGGGTGCTCAGTCCTCACAAGGTCCCTTTTCCAGCTTTGAGGTCCCGGAGCAGTTTCTAATACTCGGTGATACCCAGGGATCTTCTCAGGAGCACACAGGCTCTCTTATGAAGTTCTTTAAACCGCAAGAGAATAAGCCACAAAGCCCTACATTGTGGACATTCCTACTCCTTCCAGCTTTCTCTCTCCTCCCAACTTGCACCAACACCTGCATCTGAGCCATACTAAATTCCTGCTCTCCCGACTGCACCTCTCACATCGCTGAGCTCTTGCAGGTGTCTCGGATTCTGCCTACAATGCTCTTCCCCACCCCTCTGTGGGGGGTTGAAAAGTGAGCCCCCCCCAAAGACATGCATGTTCTGATCCCCGAATCTGGGAATGTTACCTCCTATGGCACAACAGAAGTAAAGGATCTTTGGATTTGTGATGAAATTAAGGATCTTGAAGTGGGAAGATTTTCCTGAATTATCTGGGTGGATCCTAAATACAGTCCGATGTGTCCGTTTCTGAGGGAGGCAGAGGGATGTTTGACCGACTGAGGAGAAGGTGGTGGAGGCAGAGGAAGAGTTCAGAGTGGTGTGGCAGGAAGCTAAGGCAAGCTGGCAGCACTCAGGAGCTGAAAGAGGCAAGGAACGGCTTCCCCTCACAGCCTCCAGAGGAATTTCTCCTTGTTTCAGCCTCTGCCAACTTCCACCCAGTGATACTGATTTTGACTTCCAGGCTTCAGGAGTAATACGTTTCTATATTTGTTCATTTAAGCTACCATACTTGTGGTAAATTGCCACAGTAGCCATATGAAGCTAATGCCCCTTTTTCACTAGGCTAGCAACTACTTAATCTTGGTATCTCAGCTTGGGTGTTACCTCCTCCAGGAAGTTCTCCTGAATCCCCCTTGGGTTCGAGTTAAATGGACCCCTTATATGGTCTGTTTTCAGGATTCCTAGGCTCTGTTTCTGCTGCATCCTATATTGGGGGTGTAGGGCGCTGTGGCCTCCAGTTCTCAGCTGAGGCAGCTCTCATCTCCTGGGCTCACCTGGCGGGCTTTAGTACTGCCTCCATAGGCGTCCCAGCCCTCACCAATGGGAACTCTGGTGTCACTGGACCGACATGTGTGAAATCTATTCCTCGTCCCTCGACTCATGTGAGGGTCTCAGCCCCGATTTGTGGTTAATTCCTTCATGTTCTTTAAGGTCTGTGTTTTCCTGCCTCTTGTCCCTTGTCATTAGTGCTGATCCAGGATGTGGAGTTTTGTGCCATTGCATATGATGTGTGTGGGTGGAACAGCCGTCTGATGAAGTCAGTGTTTTGTGAAGATTGAACTTCACGGCCGTGCTCCGGCTCTACGACAGGGACAGTGACTGGGGCTCTGAATTCCCGTTAGGAGGTTGTTGCAGGAATCGGCCGTGAGGACCTGGACAGAGGGACGAGTGTGCTGGGACTAGAGTGGACAGGGACGAAGTCAAAAGACATTCTCTGGGTATTTACATTTCCAGGTCGTAGCGTCTGAATTTTCTATTTAAGCATAAATACTAATTGATGTTGATTCACAATTGTTTTGATTTGTAGGACGTTAGGCCTCTCACTTCCCTCCTTGTTTTTTCTTCTGGGAGTCCTGTCTTCTGTCTGCTTGGTGGTGCATCTCCCCAGCTCTTCTGCTCCAGGCTCCTTGTCAAACAGCCCTGCCAAGACCTCTGTCTGTTACCTCTGGAAGCTCCAAATGACTCTTACAGCCTGGACAACGGCTTCACTCTTCTGGCCCTGCTTTGCCTTTTATCTCATCATTCCTAATTAGGTTAGGACTTTAATTCCCTACACAGAGTTGACACCAAACCATATATTCTATTAAGACTTTCCTGACACTTCAGGGATAATGGAGGGAGACACCATGGGAAGTACTTTATATCCAGTTGTGAGACTTGCCAGATCTTTCACATCTCATAGCCCCAGTTTGGCCTCTGGCCTGAACTCCACACCTGACACCACCCCTGCTTCCTTCCAGGCGACTTGAGAAAGCCACTCTGGAGCCTAAGCCCAATTACCAGGCAGCTCAGAGAGAGGACGACCACCACCAATCCAACATCCTTGGATTTGGGAATGTCCTCTCTCTTCAGGGCAAACCACGCAGGCTCCTGTAGGACAGTGCCCAGCAGGCCAGCATCTGTGCCTTCTGGCTTCATTCATTGTCTTTTGAAAAACTTCAGTGCAAGAGCCAATCACAGTCCAGTCCAGCCCTTGTTTACAATCTCTCCTCCTATGTGAATTGAAGACAAAGTCTGCAAGTTTTTCTGGCAATTTTTTCAATGTTGGATCTCTACTTACCGTAAAAGGCAGTGAAACCACAACACCACAAAACAGACATAACCCCCTCCACAGTAACAAGGAATAATAAGAAACAGTGTACTGCATCCGTCACACGGAGCCAGAACAAATACATTCTCTGGCCCCATACCTTCCTCTCTTCTCCCTAAACAAGGGCAGCGCTTAGGCATTCCTAACCAGCAGACTCAACTTGTCTAAAACATCTTTTCTAAACATGAAGCAGGCCGATGATGACTTCAGAGTTTCCCTCAGGATCAGTGGATCAGTCCTGTACATTTGTGTAATTAAACGACCCATTCATGGACTTCCCCCCAAGAAATTGTGTTCCGCAGGGGCATTTCTGCTGCCACCCCTCACGTGGCTTAAAAAGACCTGGAGGCTTTGAAGTAACAGTTTTTCTAGCTTCTGCTTATTAAGGCTTTAAAAATCCTGGTATCCAGGCCTAGGTAGTAAAGCAAACCCTTTCCCGTATGTACGTTCTGATGGGAACACATGGCTGCCTGACATAATAAAGTGGGAGAAAGATTAAGGTTTTCAAACCTAGGTGAGTGACAGAATAGTATGTCTTATTGGTAGACATGTGCTGCTAAGAAGGGAGAATGGTTCTGAGCAATAAGATAAAAATTTGGGGTTAAGGTATTGATACTTTCTCTTTCTCTTTCTTTCTTTCTTTCTTTCTTTCTTTCTTTCTTTCTTTCTTTCTTTCTTTCTTTTCTTTCTTTCTCTTTCTTTTTTTCTTTCCTTTTTTTTTTCCAACTTCAATTCTCAAATGAGGGATTTTGATGAAGTTCTAGCATTGTTTCCGAATCCAGCGGCAGACCTGAAGAGTCCTGCAGCGTTTCCTTGTTGTTAGACTGTAACAGCATAGCCTTTTTATTTTAAGAGGTAAGAAATTAGTTCAATTTTTGCAGTTCAGGGTTTCCCTAAACATAGGAGTCATTCTGTAAGACTGTTTTTTTACAGAGGAATTCTCATCTGAAAGGGGATTTTTCAGAATTTGTACTTTTCAGAGGAGTCCAGTTTAGACAAGTTACCAGATGGTTTTAATACAATTTAAAAAACTATATTAATACTCTCATTAATACAAGGTGAGGGCATTTGTTAAAAATCATTATCTTTATTGCCTAGTGTTTCTCTAGAATTTGATAATGTGAAACAAGGTCTTACCAATAACACTCTATCCCTTTTTCATCGTTATGCTTAATTATGTTACTATTTTATCTGCATATATACAGAACTGAATCCATTAATTATAATTTTAATTTTATTTTAATTACTAAAGTGTTTTATTTTTGTCACTACCCTAGAGGGTTATTTTGGTTTCTCAGGTAGTAAGCAAATATCCATTTCTCACCCCAATTAAGATGACTTGCTTTTTCTCATCAGTTTTATAAAAATTTAATAATATAATTGCTTTTGATATTTAGTTAATATACTTCATGCTTAATTTTCTGTTTGTTAATAAAATGCTTTTCTTTTTCCTAGATTTTTTTAGGCCTTTCTCTTATTTAGAGGCAAACAAATACTTAGTTCATTAACAGTACCCTTTAATCTTTCTGAAATGTATTCCTTCATGTCTTTTTTAATCTTTAAATAAGCTTCTCCTCCAATTTCAATACACTGAAAATAAGTCCCTTTAGCTTATTAATGACTTCTTTATTGACACCTATTTTCTTGTTGGATTAAAAAAATAATTATATTGGCATATGCTTTATAAACTTCTTAGTAAATCACTGCCGTCTTCTTATCCTTCTGTCTTCAGTTTAATTTAAGGCAATGAAAATTAATCAATCTGCTGGAAGTACACTAAAGTGTAACTTTTCCCTGCTGGCTCTCAACAACCTTCGTACATCTGCTACCTAAAATGTAGTAATTTCTCCTTGTTTCAGAAAAAGTTGGGCAATGACTCTTATTAATAGTCTCTTAAAATGTCTCCAAATTTCAGCATTTTTGTTTAAACTAATTTGAATTTGTGAGCACTTAGCTATTCTTTGAAACACTTATTTTAGGGATTAATAATAAGAGTAGTGGGAGAAAATATTTGCAAACCATATTTCAGACAAAGAGCTTGTATCTGAAATATATAAAGAACTCTAGAAACTCAACAGTAAAGAAACAAACCATCCAATTAGAAAATGGGCAATAGACACGAACAGACCTTTCACCAAAGAGAAACTATGGAAGGCAAATAAACAGACATATGAAAAGTTGTTCAACATCATTACCTGTTAAGGAAATGCTAATTAAAACCATAATAACATCTCAGCACATACCTATTAAAACAGCTACAATTCAGAACAGTGACAATATCAAATGCTGGCTAGGATATGGAGACACTGGATCAGCCAGACATTACTGGTGGGAATATAATTTGATGCAGCCGCTCTGTAAAATAATCTTGTGACTTCTTAGCATAAACCCCACGAATTGTACATTTTTGGCATTTATTCCAGAGAAATAAAAATCTATTTCATTCAAAAACCTGTACATGCACATTTCCAATAGCATTATTTGTAACTGGAAGCAACCCAAATGTCCCTCAGTGGGTGAATAAACAGACACTGGTACATCCATACAACATAATACTGCTCAGCAATGAAAGGGAACAAACTATTAATACATAGAGCAGCTTAGGTGGGTCTGAAGGTCATTATGCTTAGAGAAAAAAAGGTCAATCCCAAAGGGATACATATCATATGATTGCATTTATATAACATTCTTGAGATGACAAAACGAGAGAGATAGAGAACCATGGTTCCCAGGAGAAATGGGGTTGAGAGGGAGTAGGTGGAAATATATAAAGGAGTAGAATGAATGAGTTCTGTGGTGATGGAACAGATGTGTACGCTGATGGTGGTTGTGGTTACACAAGTCGTACATGGGATCAAATGGCATAGAAACACACACACACAAACACACACACGAAAGTATTTAAACACTAATGAAAATTGCATAAGTTCTGCAGTCTAGTTAACAGTGTTGTTCCAATGTAAATGTCCTGGTTTTGAGAATGTATCGCAGTTGTGTAAGATGTCACCATTAAGGATCCTGGGGAAAGGCTTTCACTTCCTATAGATTTTTGCTCTATTTACTTAATGAAGATTTCTTTGAAATCTTTTCGTTGAAATGAAGATTTCTTTGTAAAATTGCAGTCTACGCATTACCCTGAATTGCTTAATCCACTTCCCTACTTTATTTCCTCAGGGTCATATATCACTCCGACACATGATGTATTTCATTTATCTATTTTGTTTCTCCACGAGGGCTGGGCCCTTTCTTGTTTCTGTTCATGTGCGCTCTCGGTATCTCTTTTCTTAGAAGGACACTAGTTCTGTTGGATTAGGGTCCCAGTCTTACTGCCTCATTTAACCTTAATAACCTTCTTAAAGGCCTTATCTCCAAATACAGTCAACTTGGGGCTGAGGGCTGTAAACTATGTATTTTAGGGGGACAAAAATTCAACCCATAACACTCTCACACTTTAAATCTCCATATGGAATATCTACATTTTTATCTTCATGGAATATTTGTAAAAATTGTTGTGTACTTGACCACAAAGAAAACTCAGAGAAATCCAAAGGCAAGAAAATGGAGAGCCAATGTTTTGATGATAATTTTGAAAGTAAGATGACCAAAAAGTATCAACTACTTGAAAATTGATAAATATTCCCATAATGCATCTGAATCTAAAATATTAAGCTTGATATGATAAAGTATCGTGAAATAAACAAAAATATCATTTCATATAAAAATCTGTGTTTGCAGTTAAAGCTATGTTAAGAGGAAAACATATAACACTGATGCCATTATTATTAAAGAACACTAAAAAAAATAAAGGAACTTGATACATAGCTTTAGAAATTAGGAAAAGGAGCAATGAAATTAACCAAAAGGTATTAGGAAGAAACATAATGATAGAAGCTGAAATTGATGTGTAAACAGCAACAAAAAGAGCTGAATAAATCCAAAGACTCATTCTTTGTAAAGACTAACAAAATAGATAAAATCTTCCACAAGCCTGATGAAAGAGAAAATACTGAGTGGTAAAGCACAGATGTGGAAGGGCTTTAAAAATTATAAAATAATACTTAGTGAAGCTCTTTGGTAATACCTTTGAAAATCTAGACAAAAATAATATTTTCAATCAAAAGGTATGTTATGCCAAGGAATAAGAAATTTGAATAGATGCATTGCTATAGAAGGGATTGGAAGGGCAATTAAAAATGTACTATTAAAACAGGCACCCAGGCCAGATGGTTTCACAGCTGAGTTTCTAGTCAACCTTTAAAGAACAGATGATTCCAATGTTATTTAAACTATTCCAGAGCTCAGAATTAGACTGAAAGTTCCTCAATTAATTTTATGTAGACAGATGAACATTAATAGCACAACCTGATCAAGATGATACAAATATAATCCCCCAACTAAGGACTATTATCACTAATATAGATGCAAACATTCTAAATAAGCAAATTCAATTCAGTATATCAAAATAATACACCCTATGATCAATTATAGTTTATTCCATAATGAAAACAGATAGATCACCTGATATTCAATCAACATGATCACATCACAGAATATAAACTCTACGAGATGTTGAGCTGAACGAGGGAAAGAATTTTGCATGTTTTCTTCACCGCTGTATCCCGACCACCTAGAATAAGACCTGTCATAGGTATCTGCTCAATATCTGTTGAATGAATGGATTATGCTAGTTAAATGAAAAAAGAAAGACTATCTGATTACATCCAGTGGTGTGTGGTGAATGTTTAACAACCAAATTTCAAAAGAAAAGAAAAGAACCCACTGATTTGTTGTGTTTTCTGATTTCCATGGTGCAAATACTTCCACCATGGCCATTTTAAACCAGTTCAACCATTAGCTGACATTATACAAATGAATGGAGCTGGGAAGGGATTTGTACAGTTGGGTCTCCACAGCCCAGGCTCAGGCACCCCACTCACATTTGGATAGATGCTGAAAGGGCATTTGGAAAGTCAGTAGCCATTTCTGAACAAGTAATGAAGGGTTATTACTTACATAGGATTAAGTTATATTAGCTAAAACCCCCAAGTAAACATAATTTTAAATATGGAACCACTAAAATAATTTCAGTCGAATGAAGAAGTAACAGTGGTTGCTGCCATCGTCATCTTATTTAACAGCATTTTGGAGAGGCTTGCAAATGTAGAAAAAAATAACAATGTTAAAAAAATGGTGTAAATTGGAAAAGAAATCTTTTTGGATAAGTAATATAATAGATCTAGACAGATCGAGGAACTCTGTGGAAACACAAATAAACAGAAACCAAAAACAAAGTATAAATAGTATAGCAATAAGAAAATGAAATAAAGGAAAGCCAAAGTAAAAACTGCTAGAAAATTTAGTGAAGCAGTTGGTTCCAAAATGAAAAATCAGTACTCTTTCTATATTAGCAGTGAACAACTAGAAATGGAAATGGTTAACCTCCTCCATTCACAAAGGCCTTATTTTCTACTATTGACCATGTACGTCCACAGTTGGACAAGTTGCTGCTCTTAAAAGGTGGTGTCGTGATTGGGGCTCATTGAAAGGGAAAATAAGAAGAATGAAGTGGCGGTAGGGGTGGGGGGGGGAAGTGTGGAGTGAGAGTGTAACACTCATTACTTGGAAATATAAAAAAAATCAAAATTTGATGTGTTTTTATGGTCACGAAAGCAGGAGCAATTTGTTTTTGTCTTTTCTGCTGTTGCCAAATATCATACCTATTTTTCATACTTGGACCCTCTTATAGCAGTAGCTGTGGGCCTATAAGGTTCTGTGTAGCACAGAGAAGACACAGGCTGGGCTGGCTCACAGACTCTTCAGAGATTCATTGCCCTCTTGATAGCTGGTGTACCGAGTGAACATAATCTGTCATGTGCCAGGCCTGTCTCAGAGGAGGAAACATTCACCAAAACGCCACGCATCCTAATATTTCGACATCTCTGACGTTCTCCTGTGCTACTTCCTCTCACATCATAACCTGCCATATGCCAAACGTTCGGGGCATGGAGAGACACTTTTATACTTACATGCTGAACCTACACATTTTTTCTGATGATCATGGTGTATAATAGCTTCAATGAGTAAGTCATACCTTTCCAGTGATTCCAGATTTCCTCACAATCTCATAATATCTTGTCTTTGATTTGTGTATAAAAAGTCCTATGTTTCATAGATTTCATGCAACAAAGTAGAAAACAAAATCTTTATCCAGGGAGCCATAAAAATGGAGAGGTGGGGGTTGGTGGGCTGTGCAGGAAGGTTCTCGACAGCACCTGTGTCTGTTCTTCCTGTGCTTTGAATCACACGTGGAAGGACGGTTAGAATTAAGGTGACACCTGGGCACTTGAAGGAAGAAGCTTCAGCAGTTTGGAAGATTTCCTTACGTAAGATGGCTTATGCATGGTCTATTTATATACTGAATAAATTGCGATGGTTCTCAGAACTAGACTTCTAACACAGTGTTGGGGGACGTTCCGTGGGAGATAAAGAGGTGATTTTACAGCTTGTGGGCACATGTCATGAATCCTAGACAAATAATCTTAGTAATCCCAAATGTGAATGTAATCAAGTGTATCTTTGTGGAAGAGAAGATTTGGAAATGATGATATATGAGATTTTACCAATACGCCTGTGTACAGAGAATATCATTTGTGCAGAGGAAGGGATATGTGGCTCTGAGAATGCTTTTGACTCCTGGCTGTATACGGCTCCTGTCTGAGGACGGCTCCATTCTTTATGACTTTGAAATTGTTTGGGTAACTGGCTTAGTTTTGCTTGACCTGGCTTTAAAAGAGCTTTTTATAAATTGATAGACATCGTAACATATATGAAGGCAGATAGTATGATGAAAATAATATAAAAATGGAAACCGTGTCTGGGCTGATGGGAACATAGGCTAGTATTATATTTTGGTGAGCGATCTGGTAGTAGTTAGGTCAGAACATTTGAACACGGGTCCTTGGCTTACAACCCAAAGGGTCCCAGATAGGCCCATAGATAGTAGGGTGACCACAGAACCCGTTTTCCTGAGCAGGTCCAGTAACAGCCCTATTCACCTGGACAATGGCCACCTACCCCGGAGTGCACACGTCTGAGGATGTTCGTAGCTGTGGCAGGGAGGGTCCTTCATGGGGAGAACGAGTGGGGAAGATGGGGTGGAAATATACACAGAGCACGTTCTAAGAGGAAGTCAGAATCAAAGAATTAGATGTTCTTAACTTAGGTTAATCTTAGAAACATATGGCTTGGTCAAAAAGGAAATCGCCAGACTGAAATATACACTGTTTTACAGAATAAAATACATGCAGAAAAACCACAATGTGCATGTTGCAAAAGTAGATGCAAAGAGAAAGACATCAAACACATTACAATTGTCGGCTAAGGGGAGAGGGAGGAACGTGAGTGGGTGTTAGGATTAAGGGGGTGAAATGAAACAAGGGGCTGTGGCAGACAGACCCATGGTGATGTTGTGCTGCGACGGAACAGCAGGATTAAGGCAACGTTCCCTCCCTGATGTCCCCAGGAGTTTCCCTGTAGTCTATAATTACATTACACATGATACAAATATGAAGAGTGTGTCTTGTAAAATATTTTTACAAGTCAGAATTAAAACATTATGTATAACTAACTCAGGTATGAGAAATTGGACATAACATGAATAGGAATTTTTGCTGAGAATAGAAGCTTCTGTTTTCAGACTCTCTAATTTGAGAATTTATAAAGCTGGGAGCGGAGGGGAGTCGTTCAAGGAATTAAATAACCTCTGGATAGAAAAACTCATCTTAGTTTTTCATCCACACTCATGGCCATCCTCTGAATAACACTCATGTTCCACAAGTCACAAAATTATAAATGTAGCCCTTCATGCTTGGTACTCAGGCATATCCCACCGAAACTCCTTAAAGAAAATAAATACCTTTAGTTTGAATCTCTCCTCTGGAGTCTTAATGATATGCTTGGAGGATTTCACAAAGAGAAACTGTATTGATCCTCCCTATGGGCTTTCTGGGATTCCCTGGCAGGAGGCCTTGGTGACAATTCTGGCTAGACGTGGGGATAATGCAGGATTGCCAACTGTCATCCGCAATGGTTGCTCAAGCTCTGTAGGTGGACGTCCCCTCCTTCTTTTGCTGTGACCCTCTCTCCGGTTCTGAACACTTGGCAGAATGTAGCTTTCCTGAAGAAGGACCAGTCTTCACTCCAGAGACTGTGTCCCCAAACCTCCTGCTGAGAACGAGGGATCAGTTCTCAATTCTACTTGACTCAAGAACACATGGTTCTGAGAACAATGGTGCCCTTTGTGCTATTGGTGATTGTGCATCGTGAGGAAATCGGAGACATCCTTGGGGTGCTGCAGGAGACTTTTCAGGAAGGCTGTTCTCTCAGCCACTAGTGTTTTTAAACCTCTGGCAAATAACCTAATTATTTAGTAACCTTTTAGAATACTACAGTTCCATTATCCTATTGGCCCTACAAAGAATCATAATAGCGGTAATGAAAACAACACAATATTAATGTAATAAATAGTTCATGAGTGCTTATGGTAATGCTAGGCACTGTTTTAAGCTTTGTGCTGTATATGCCTCACTTTATTTAATCCTGTCCACAATTCTATGAGATACTGTGTGAGCTCTGATTGACAGATGAAGAAACAGAGACACAGTGACATAAAATGATGCTTCTGTGGTCACACAGCCAATGTCTGGCAGAGGGAGCATGGGGACTTGGATCCTCTGCCACCTTGCTGAAGCAATCAGGGCTCATTCTAGGGCGTGTTGTTCCTCTGATGTCTAGAAACTTCAAGGGAGGATGGGAAGACCTTGTACTTTGGAATTAGGCTGATTTAGGGTTTTATTAAAATTTTGCTACTTTCTATTTGTGTGATTCTCGGCCAAGGATTTCAGTATTCTCATTAACAAAATGTGGATATTTATACTGGTTCTAATCTTACAAATGAGTTTTATTTTTTTAACCAATACTAGGTCTCAATGTGCTAATAATTATTGACCCTCAATTGTTACTTTTAAAGATTGCAATGTGGAAAATTTTACTTGATTTTTAAGCAAAAGTTTGAGATGCAGAAATTAATTGTTAAAAATTAGTGTTAATATTAGCCAGATATTTTTGATATTAAGTAAAAATTCAGACTAAATAATACACATATACACAGGAGACATGATATGGTAGCCATTTTAGAGTGAGGAAAACCATGTGGCTTTAGACTTTTCATCAAATGGTGAGGTAGAGGTTAATATAGTGGAGGCGTCATTTAAACTAAATTTGAATAATTATACAGTGAGTGGTCTCATTTACTGAGCATTGTGTGCCAGTAATGAAGTGATTTATATTGTATTAACTCATTTAATTCTTATAAGAACCCTCACATAGTGTGATTAAATATCATGATGCTCTTTTTATAAAGGAGGAACTGAGGCACAGAGAAGTTAGTAACTAGTTCAAGGTGACACAGCTGAGTCAGAATTTGAACTTCAACTCCAAGCCTTGTGTTCTTAACTCTTATAACTGCCTCTAAACTGAATCTAATTATAAGAATAATTCTTAACGGTGCAAATTGGCCAGCAGTAAAACCAAAACATTAAAAAGATTTCTATTAATTAAACATTTTTGTTAATTAAGATAAATAATTCATTTGGTATGTGTTACCTGACATCTAACTTGTAAGTTTAACATTAGTTAGCCCATTTAGAACTGAGTTATGTGTTCGTATGTGGACTTTTTTGAAAAACATATCTAAAAAGGTATTGGAAATTCATCGTAAGGAGACGAAATGAACTGTGAAGTAAATCAAATAGCTTATACCTTTCAATGGCATGAAGAATATGAAACAATGCAATGAATATATATTTTTCATCTCAAATTATCTCTGATATTTAAATGATGAGTGAATCTGAAATAAATTTATATCCTAATTAATGGCGAATCACCTCTTTCCCTCCAGGATTCTGATAAATTTTGTTTGAGTTTTGATTGTGACTGTAGTGAAATCAATTACATTTCCAGTATTCTAAAATGTACTGTAAATAATTGGTTATTAATTATGGTTTAAATATTTAACTTAGCAAATACCTTACTTTGTAAATGAGTTTAATTATATTCTCGGTTCTCTCTATGAATTCATGTGACTGCATTCTAATATACTTTTCTGAATGAAAGAGAAATGCGTGGCATTATAAATAGGCACCCAGAATTGAGCAAACCCTAGAATATTCCTTTAAACGTCGTGCTTATGTGTGAAGGAGTAAAAAATGCTGACTATTGTTCTTCTAAAAGTCTAATGTTTATCAAACTGGGGTGTGTGTCTGAGTGGATTCTTAGGGATCTGAGTTATGTAGGAGATATTTTAAATGTAGTGTTTTATTTGGATTATAACCTAAAAATTGGTATAAACATTTTTGATGAACTGCATTTTATATGCTTTTTGTACTCCTATATAGATTCATGATTGTTTCATACCATGTAAAGTCTAAATAGCATCTTAGCACACCGTATAAATGGTTTTCACAGTTGTACGACTACAGAAAAGCTGTGAACAAATAGTTACACTGTGCCATGTTTTGGTATAGGTATACAAAATTCAAAACCATCTGTACCATAGAAATTAGTGGTGTGATTTGGAGGTGAATGTACTCTATGTGTCATACTTTTGTTCACACCAGTCTGCAACAATTAATTAGAAGTTAAGTACAATAGTATATATAGGGGACTTCTTTTCCTGGTTCCTGCCATAATTGGTCCAGATACCAATTTCAATTCAGATTTTAATAATGCCAAAAGTCTAATCTTACGTTCAAGGAAGCAGGATAGCTTTATAGAATCATAAAGAAATCCCTTTTCTTATTTGCTGATTTGTGTACATGGGCAATCTGTTTATCCTAAAATAGGATACAAAGATGTGTGGTCATTAATAACTTTTTGGGAAAACATATATATGTGAAAGTCATTCTTCACATATTGTCATTGAAGTTAAATGATAGATGCAGTAAATGGGAACTAGACCTAAAATAGACCTTTTTCATTAAACCTGCTATTTAGTTTCAACAAAACAATGTCATTTGAAATTCATGTCGTTTTTATATTGTGTAAGAACAGTATGTATATATTTGTACATTTTATTTATATTTAACTGTCATGTGTACATATTAAATTGACATTGGAATACAATAAATTTAAGTCCATATTGTGTATCTGTGAGAATCTCTGCCTTTGAAAGAAGTATATATATTGCTCATTGAAACATTTTACTAATCAAAAAATATGCCCGTTAAAATATTATTTGGAGGATAAGTATATAAACGTTTTTAGTTGAAGAATTTAGTTGTCTAATCATATAAGTCGTTCAGACTCAGGTGTATGAATTATTCCTGAGGGAGAATATTTACAGAAATATATTTTGAGTCTTTTTACAAAATATCTGCATGCTGTATTCATGCCTGTATGAGTTCTTATGTGCATGTGTGGAGAATGGAGAAATTTACATATTTCTGAAAATTTCATCTAGCAAAAATCTGAAAAGCAATCAGTGTAAAACCTGTAGATAATACCTTTTAGTTCCCATAGCATTTCAGTTGGTTTTTACCTCAATTTTATTTTATCCAAGGAGGGCTGCTTCATGGTCTGCTGTTTCATTCAAAGGGGCTCCTAGAACCCAGCTCCAGGCATGCTGTGATTTTTTCCATTTTGAATCTAGGCTACCTTTTGACACAAAGGCATGAGAGGAGGAGGACGAGCACACGGATTCTGTGATGATTATACATAGTTCTTCGCTTAATCTGCTTTGCAACTGTAAACCACTCTAGCTTGGGGGGTTGTCTTCCTTTCTGTAGGTATATGTCTAATCGGGGGCTAAAAATGGACAAATAAATGAGGTAAAAGTAAAGCATTGTTCAAAGTAGCCTTTTTACTGCCTTGGAGTTTGGGAACGATTGCTCTCTACTTTGGCATTTGAAAGAAAAATTTGGCTATTATGGTTTTTCTTGTTATTTTTATTAAGCGAATGAAAAAGGATGGTAGCAGTTCAGTCACTGGGGTGTTGAAACAGCAGATTGAGGGGCCCCCAAGGACCTCAATACCCATTTTTGAAGTTCAATTCCAGTCACTAAGATTAGAGCAGCCCTTCCAAAATGAGGGTCACAAATGCATTTCTGATTTAGACTATTTGTCTGGATGCTGTCAGGGAAACAATTGGCTATTATTGAACAGAACTGCTGATTTTCTCTTTGTACCATTTTTTCCTTTTGTTTTGGTCGTCTCTGAATGGTAAAGTCTGACAGTGAGTAAAAAAGGAAATTCTAGTTATATGGTGGAAAGAAGAACAGGGAGATGGAAAGAGAAGAAACAAGAAATGAGGGAGGAAAAAAGCAGCTGTTCAGTTTCATATGTTGTTGGTTTTAGTCCTGAGTAATTTAGTTTAATTGAACTTACTGCCTCATCCACAGCCTCTGCATTGGTTCACTGCACTTTTGTCCTGGCGCCCATCCCTGATCGTAGCAGGCTGGTTGGGAACAGACTCAGAGCCCAGAGGGGGCCAATCCATCGACTAAGCAGTGGTTCCAGATGTATAATGCCTAATCTTGAATGGGCGAGCCTGTTAGAATCTCTCCAATCCATCGGCAATGTCAGTCATTCTCTCTGAAACTAATACAAAAAAAAAAGAAAGAAAAAAAAATACACCTCAGATCTGGTCCCTGCTCTGCTACCGGCCTGTCCCTGCCAACATAGCATCATGGCCTCCTCCTTGGTATTTTCATTTGCAGCTTCTGTCTAAGTCCGTTCTCCAGTTAGACTTAGATGTTTTAAAAGTATTATCAGATCACGTAATTCTTCTACTTAAAAACACTTCAGTGGTTTCCCATTGCATTTGAAAACAGCCCCACAACATGACTGACCCCCCCACCATGATCAGCTCCCAGAATCCGACCCCCTCCTCATCACTCCTCTCCTCGACTTGCTCTCCATCTTCCAGCCGCAGTGACCTTGTTTCAATTCCGCCAGTAGCCAAGGTCAGTTATGATGCCCTTCTTCATGCATCACTCTTGCGTTCACTCCTCACGTGCTGGCTCCTTTGGATGCTTTTAGTCTCAGCTTAAATGTTATCTTCTAGCAGATGCCTTTCCACAAAACCCTAGCTAACAAAAGCTCCACTTGTTACTCTCACCGCACCTGTGGTTTTCTTCACAATACTTTTTTTTTAATAGTTTCAGTCATCCCCCTTTCCCGCCTCCCCCCACCCCCCGCCATACACCCGTTCTTACTTAGGTACCATCTGATGATCTCACCAGATTGCAAGTAACATTATTCTCTACTGTAGATCCTGTACCTTCACAGTGATTAGACCCATATAAGAAGCACAATAAGTATGTTCAATAAATAAATGAACATACATTAAGACATCGAGAAATTGTGCATCAGTGGGGAATCCTGAAGTTAGCAGATAATATATACTTGACCATTTAGGGGTCCCGAGTCAGATTAGCTGATTCATGTAGAGGTTGACCATGTACTAGATTTTGGAATCAAAGACACCTGGATTCATACTCTTAGCTCTGCTACCTACTAGCAGTGTTATGTCAGGCAAATGACTTAACCTTTGAGATCTCTCTCTCTTAGTATGCAACATGGAGGCAATAACATCTTCCTACGTGGTTGTTGTAAGGATAGGTAATGCTGTGTGATAGGTAGTTAGCGTGCATAGTAATGAGTAGCCCTGAGCTGGTACCGCCCTCTGCCCGGCCCTAGGCTGAGAGCTTTATGGTGCTTTCACTGAATCTCTCCATCCATCCTGCTGGACACAAACTGTCACCCTACTTTTGCAAATGAGGATAAGTTTAAGGTCATCTAGCCAGTAAAATGGCAGAGTCAGGATGAACTCAGGACTTTTAATTACAGAATTCAATCTTACAAATACTAAATTATACTGGCTTTCATATTGCATACGAGGGAAGAATATTTCCAACTGGAAGTAAGGAGTTAATCCAAGGTAGCATATGACTTCTCAGAGAGACAACTTTGCCTTCATTTTGATGGTTTTTAGTTTCTAAGTCTCGTCCCATGAGGTCTGATTGAACTCTGTATCTCCTCCTTCCAATATTTATCAGATTGTTCTATCTCTAGTTTTTGGCAGACTACTCTTGTTTGCTGCATTTTCTCTGAGTCATGGTGGATTGCTCTTTCATGGGTTTGTAATTTTTTATTGTAAAATCTTCTGTGGGTGTTGTTTTGCTCTGGGAACTGTCCATGGGCACTGGACCGTGGAAGTGTCCTCACAGAACAGATTTCCATTTGCTTCTGCCTGGGCTCTGGGTTTAAAAGCGTAGACCAATTTTTATTTGGGAGTTTCTTTACAACACAGGTAATGCAAATTTAAACCCAAACCCATTTTGGCATGAGCCGCGGGTTTGACTTCTGATTGGCACTCCCCTGCCCCTGACAGGCCCAGTGACACGGGCCTCCATGCAGCTTTCTTTAGGCTAATGGTAGTGTCATTGTCATAGTTGGGCCAGATCTTTGGGACAGTTAGGTTTATTCAGGGTTTTAGATCTGGTTTTCTTTTCAAAGGCCAGAGGTATGCAGATGTTAAGCCTTAGTCTCTACCCTCTTGAGCTTTTATCTGGGGCTGAATCCCTCAGGGACACCGTCCTCTGCTTATTGTATTGGCTTTACCATCACTCAGTGTTTGGACAACCTAAATATTACTCTTCTTCTTCTTCTTTTTCCTCCTCCTCTTCCTCTTGCTCCTTCTCTTCCTTCTTATTTGAGTTTTTGTGTTTTATTTTATTGAGAACTTCCATGTGTTCATTATAAGAGGTGAGCCCATTTACGTGATGTCAGTCCATCATGTTACCAGAAATCCCAAAGCATAGAAGGACAACCTGAGGGACTTCTTGTGTGGGTGTGGAACCCTTTCAGTAACGCGGTGGAGAGGATTATGTGGCTGGACAGGTGGGGTGGAGCTGGAGAAGCCATGCACAGAGGGGGGTTGTCTGCATTCTGGAGGCCACAGGAGGCACAGACACCTTTGGGGTAGTGGACAACGTAATGAGTTTTATATGTTTGAGAAACTAGCTTGGTAGCACCATGAAGGATGAATGGAACACTGAGCGATCAGTGACCTGGGGATGAATGAGAATGCAATTGAAAATGTGTGAGAGAAAGATCGTTGAGAGACGGACCGAAGCAATGGAGACAGAAAGGAGAGGAGAGACCCCAGAGAAAAGGAAAAGCCAGACTTGACAATATTTTGAGGCTGGTGGCATAGGAGAGGGTATCAAAGATGGCACCAGGCTTCTGACCTGGATGAGTAGTAGGGGTTTTGATGGGATTTATACTACTTTCTGGGAAATATAGATTATCACTGACTACGGTCATGGCATTGCCCCATTCCCATGCTGTAAATATCCCAATTTCATGGTGGCATCTAGCAGAACCTTAGATGGTGTTGTGCTGGGTAAGTAGGCAATGGGATGGTCTGGTGGACTTGCTTCTCGCTCACAGGTAATGTTTAAGAATCCTATGTAGCAGGTTACGTTAAGTGCAAATGACATTAGCTAGGTAGAAATCTTCTAATATTTTGAATTCCATACTTCTTAGACTGTCAGGAAGTGGGGTTTGCTTCTTTCCGTTATGTTAAGGTTAACTGCGTTCTCTGGTCTCCCAATTTTTTATGTGATGGGAAGACAGTGGGGTTCCAAGGTGAGTAGCTTTTTCTTTTCTCTGTCTGGGAATGAAATATTTGGTCGAGAGGTGGAGAAAAGTGAAATTAAATGAAACCATACAAATTGACTGAAAAAAAGAAACACTGTATGTTAGCAGTTTATAAACATTTTATGCTGACAAAGCTCAGCAAGCCTGGACAGAAATACTTGCACAAATCTGATTATAAGCCTTCCCTCACTGCAGTAGGAACTGGCTCAGCAAAGGGACTCAAAAGAATAAGCTGATATCATTTATCCTTTTCTTTTTTTCTTTTAAGGAGAGATGCTTGGTAGGGAAGACATAAAGCTCTCACTCTATCGTACCCGTGCAAACCCGGAAGAGTTCTTTGTTTTATGGAACTGCTTCTGCATTTTAGAGATGAGGGAAGAGGTGATACTTAAGTACAGCTGGTTGAGACTTCATCAGAAGTTATCCCCATCACCAAAGGCTCTTTACCTGCTTCCCCCAAGTCTTTCTTCCAACTGCTTTTATTTGCTGTAGGGTTGAAACCCATAAACTCCAGCAAACATGAAAAGACTTGACTTTTTGACTTGAAAAGGATGATTACAAGCCAGAGTCTGTGTTTTCAAAGACCAGGTCTCCAATTTAGCCCCGAGCTCTGAGAACGGTCACAGCTGCATGGCAGGGCTCCACGAGAAGCTTTGGGGGAGAGCACAGTGGCATTTTAAGTTGAAAAACCTTTGAAGATCAAAATTTAAAAGGAAAAGTCAATCCTACCAAGAGTCAACCATTTATAAATTGCGATCAAAGAGCACTGAACTGGGAGTCAGGACGGCTGGATTCTGGTCTTCTGTCTGCCACCACCTATCAATGTGACTTTCAGCACGTCCCTTAACCTCTGGGGCCTCAGTTTCTTCATTTGTAAAATGAGGGAGACAGAACAGGTCAGTGGGTCCCAGACACTGGTCAGTGGATGAAATGCGTTCAACCCTCTGTGAAACTTGGACAACTTTATCCAGGAAGAACTCAGTGATTTTGATTTGTACGAATGGAGTGTGTCAGGAATCTTTAGTTTGTAAAGCTCCTCTGGGGATTCAGACATGCAACTAAGGTTGGGAACCATGGGCTAGGTGATTTTTGTTTTATTTTACTTTAAAAGTTCTTTTGAAAATATCTCAAACATAAAAAATTTTCAAAAGAGTATAATAAATCCCTATATATTTTCATCTAGACTCACCAATTGTTAACATTCTCTCTTTCTCTGTGTGTGTATGTATATATATATATACACACACACATAAATATACATATATCTAATATGTGTATATATATATACATATATATGTATATATGTGTGTGTATATATATATATATATATATATATATTTTCCCCCACCCTGAACTATTGAAGAGTAAATTGCAGACATTATGGTACTTTTCCTCAAAATACTTCAGCGTGCATCTCCTTAGCAAGGACTTTCTCTTTTTAATCATGGTACAAAGATAGAATTTGGGAATTTTAACATCAATTCAATATTATTATCTAGTGTACAATTTGTTTTCAAAACGTGCCAGTTTTCCCTATACTGTTCTTTATATCTAGTTGATTTTTAAACACTTTAAAATTTTTTTGAAATAATCACAAACTTATCGAAAAGCTTAAAGTCCAACACTATTTTATTCCTGAATCATTTGAGAGTAAGTTGCCAATCTGGTGCTCTCGTGCCCCACTCCTCCAGTATCCCAGTGTGCATTTCAATGAAGACTTTCTTTGCATAACCACAGAACAATCACCAAATGGAGGAGACTGGTACTGATAAATTACTATCCTATTCCCTAGTCCTCAGTTTTGCCAATTGTCTCAATAATAGTCCCAATAGAAAAATATCCAGTTCAGAATCATGTGTTACATTTAGTTGTCATATCTCCTTAGTCTCTCTCTGCCTGAAAAAGTTTCTCAGACTTTCCTTGACTTCCATGACCTTGGTATTTTTGAAGATTGCAGGCCATTCATTTTGCAGAATGCCCTTCCAGATGGATTTGCTTGATATTGCTTCATGTTTGTCAGGGTCGTTGCTGATGTGGTGCCATGTTCTTCTCATCGCTTCTCGTCAGGTGGGACACAGTTTTGATATGTTTTATTGCTGATAATCTTCACTTGGATCACTTGCTGCACGTGGTGCCTTCCAGGCTGCTCCACTGAAAAATTACTCTTTCCTCCTTCATAATTAATGAGTATTTTGAGGGGAGCTACTTTGAAACTATGTACATGTCCCATTCATCATGAGACATTCAATTTATTCATTCATGGACTTATGGTTTCCTGTTTTATTCAATAGGTTATCATCCATCACCATCATTATTTATTTTAATTCTCAGAGTTTTCTGATTTGGCCTTACAAGCTGCTTCAAGCTTTGACATCTGTCCCCATCATTCTTGGAGTCCTTTCTTGTTCTCTGGTATAAAAAGATGTTCTAGGATCATCTTGTACTTTTTTCCCTGGCCCTGGGTTCAGACAGCCCTTTTAGCCGCCCTGGTTCCTTTTAATGGAGAATGATTTTCAGGAGCCCAGATGTAGGCATAGGTGTGCTCGTTGCTATGGCATGTTGCTGCTGCCAGTCTTAGGAAATGTGTGTGTGTGTGTGTGTGTGTGTGTGTATACATGTATTTGTATTTGATGTGTATTTGATATATATATACACACACAAATACCAGTTCATTAACATCCCCACACGTATTCAAATATTAAAATACCTATTTACATCTCTATCTGTCAACCTACCTACTACCTACCTACCATCTATTGAAAAACACGAGTTCACAGCAATACCTCCAATTCTCACTCAACACAGCACCACCACAGGGTCATTCCAGTCTTCTTTCCGTATTTGTAACCACTTCTCCAGCGGTGAAACGTGAGAACCTGCACCCACGATCCTCATCTGTTTATTCTCTGATCACCCCCTGTATTAGCCAATTTGCCACCTCCGCTGCCATTTTCTCTCCCACACCGAGACCCCCTCCCCCTGCTGGGGCTTCGCACCTCACACCATGCCCTCCTCTTCCCACCCCGTGGAAGCCCTTATTACTCTGCTCATGGACTGATGCCTGCACCGGGCTCTGCCCCAGGTGGATCCCCCCTCCTTGCTGGGACCCAGACACTCCACGTGGGATCATCTCCCAGGAGGACCCCATCTTCATACTTCTCAAGGTCTGACGCCCCCCCATCTTGAAATGAGCCTCCCCTGTGGCGGGGCTCACACTGCTTGAGCTCAGACACTCCTTACAGGCCACCCCCCGGGATACTCTCCTATCCCTGCTCAGGCTCTGACACCCCTCTCTGGGCCGTGGGGGCTGCTCCTACCCTGACACGGGTGCCTACTTGTTCTGCCAAAAAGGAAAGTGAGCCCTTTCTACTCCTTGTAATTTAAAATTAAAGAAGAAAAATTAGGTGGAAAAGACTTCATTCACCCAGAATCCAGGATTTGGTGGTTGGGAGAGGGTATTCGATAAGGGCTGTTAAATAAATGAATCATAGACTATTAAATAACCTGGGGAAATAATTACTTAAAGTTATGTACAAGTTTGCGTCACTGACACTTGACAGAAAATTTCTTTATATTCGAGCAATGTTTCTAAGTTTATTATAACTCTGAAAAGGCTTCATCTCATTTATGAGTATGGAGAAAACACTGCACAGAGGGGTTTTGGAAACTCTTATTTGGGGCAGAAGGTATTTCATAATATCAGATTTCTTTAAGGAGAAATGTCAAGTACTTAAAATTGGAAGTGTGAACTACTACTTATGCTAACAAGAAGAACCTTAAAAATTTACCTTCAGACAATGCCTGTAGTGATAAAAGAATGGATTTTGTTATAGAACAGGTAAAGATTGTGATCTGAAGAAATGTGACATATTGAAATGGGTAACCATGGGATGTGAAGATCTTCTATGGAGATTTTTGGAAAGAGATACGTAGGAGTCAGGGATCCAATGGAGGCCTAAGAAACCCTCCAGTATTTTGTACCACTTAAGCTGACACCAGATCAGTGTTTATAAATGAAAAAGCTGGTTAAATACTGGAAGCCTCATATATCTATTATCTATTAGATTCTTTGCTGTACAGATAATGGATTTTGATAAAGACAATAATTATAAAACCAGAATTACAGGACTTCCAAATTATTTGTTTTTAAGTTATGAAATATTATTAGTTGTGACATTATCAAATAATCACAGCGAATGTTTTGATTATAAAGAATTCATGAGACCTTGCTTTGATTCCAGTTACTGGGACCAGGGCTGCCGTGTATTACGCAGGACCAGGTTGTGTAATTCCAGGAACACCTTTCCCACAAACAGTGATGTGGAAGGTGCCCCGATGTGAGGCAATGGGGCGTCTCTGAAAGGGATTCATTTCAGTTCTGCCATCACTTGTCTGCTTCGCGCCTACTCGCACAGCGGTGGGCCAGGGCTGGGGCCCCTGAAAGGGAGAGCAATGATTGCCGTTGGCTGTAGACCGTGTATATTAACAAGTACCTTCTCCATCCAGTCTACAGTCCAAGCCCAGAGACTTTGAATAAATGTGGGCACAGCACTGCTGAATCTGTGTGTGAATACCCTGGCATTTCAAGCAATTTAAATTGCAGGAACTTTGTATATCAGTGAGAGGAATTAAAAAGGAAGCAGCTTTTTGCAGTGTCATGATGTTTTACTGAATTAGCAAAGTAGCATGACCTTCCCGCGAGTCTTTGGGATGCCAGGAGAATTCCATCTTCGCCAGCCAGCCCTCCGCCCTGCTGAGGCAGCACCTGCAGAACTACAGGGAGTACATTTTGAGCATGTTAAGAAGGAACTCGGTGAGATTAAATCCTTTTTTTCCATGAACAAAGGAAGGGGATACTTTCTATAAAGCCAGTCTTAACCAGCAGAGGGATTTGAAACATTTGGCAAGATCGTGGCTTCAAGAGGTCGTGTTGAGTCTTGCTCCGTGGAGGCCAGAGCCAGCCACAGGCCATGGCCACCCTAGCAGTGCAAACGGGCAGCGCCTTTGGTGAGCGCTTTCTTCATTTAGATGATTGCACTTTCGACTCTGATTAGCAGAATTAAGTAACTAACATGTTGATCTGTTTAGTGACGCCTAGATGTTGATAGTAGGACAGAAATAATAGTTAGCGGTTGCTGCATGTTCATTACGAGCCATGCACTGCTTGGCGTGTGCTTTTCCCATGCGCATCTGCTCTCTGGGATAGCCCATCGCATCTGAGATGTCTTCAGTTGTAAAATCACAAGATAGGAGGTCATCGTATAGATCTGGGACCTATCTGGGACCTCCACCCTCAGGATAAGGGTAAATGAACATAAATTCATCACCCAGAAATGGGGAGAAAGAAGACGTGCATGGCTCAGTCTTGGCACTGGGTATAGGGAGGGTGCAAAATGATCCTGCCAGCGGCACATGAAAATCCTCTGTGGCCGAACTTCACCTCCTTTTAGCCTGATAACAATCGTAAGACACCTCCTGATTTTAGAAATGTTAACATGGTGAAAGCTCTTGTCTTCCAATTAATGAAATAGGGTATTTCTATCAGTTCCATTTTACAGATGGGGAAAATGAGGTGGAGAGGTGAAGATACCATATTTTGCTGTGAACAATGTGCACTTTTTTGCCCAAATTTGTGGGGGAAAAATAAGGATGCGCATTATTCGTGGGTAGTGCTAATTCTGTTTCTATATAAATGTTTTTAATTCTTTTATTTATTCTTATGAGTTAAAAGTGTAACTCTAGAAATCAATAATGATATCCGTTGTTACAATAGATGAACTGGGATACAATAATCGGTTTTATTGAATTTATGACAAACTTGCAACGACAAGCAATTCCTGGCCTTCTGTGAAGCATAAGTCTTGTAAATTTGTTACTGGTGCATAACATTTCTTGTACCTTGTGTTTTGTAATTGTTACATAAAATTTCTTGTACCATATCTTAAAAAATAAATGCTAAAATTCCTTTATAATACAACAAACAAGTACCTAAATGTAAACAAATAAAAATTTGAGTTAAAAAATTAAAACGAAGGATTTTTTTCCTCCTGAAAGTTTGGGCCAAAAATGTGGGTGCGCATTATACTCAGGAGCGCATTACACATGGCAAAATACGGTACTTGTCTAAGATGATTAAGTAGGAGGGCTGGGATACAGAACCTGTGCTTTCAGCCCCTGAACCTGACCCCGTACGGAACATTAGATAGTCTGGTGTGTGAGGAATGTGTCTGAGGAAATGGTTATGTATATTAGCTGTGTCAGGAAGGAGATTTTGTATATAAGGACGGAATCTGAACGGGTTTCTTATGTATAAAAAAAACTGAGTGTTCAGAAACTCAGTATCTTATGTTTGGCCCTTCGCATCATGCTTTTGCCAGCAACATTTCCAAATAGTCTGGAGTCATATGTTTCCCTGAAAGGGGGCTTTTTCTTTGATGCGCTTCTGGCTGTTCAATTAGAAGTTAAAGCACACAGGGAGTGACATTTCCCTCCACCTTTCTTTGTCCCTCTTTAGCAGAGGACACGCTACACATTTCTTAGACTGAAAATGTCCCTTCATGTGCACTGTGATTATGTGGACAATGTCCTTAGTACTCAAAGCCCATGGCTGCGTCATACAGCTCAGGCTCTTCTCACAGAAGATGCTCAAAATTAAAATAACAGAATGGTCATTTTGGGAGATAAACTTTTATCTCCACACGTTGTTTTTTAGACCCTAATTTTATTTCATTTCTCCTTTTATTTTCTTGCTGTGTTGTTAAATTGAAGGATAGTAAAAGTATGTAACTTTGGGCTTGCTTTTGGTTGCTCTCATATTAATATTTAACTAACATTTTTTCAACAAAATAATATGGTTATGGGACCATGTGATGAAATTGGCCTATGTAAAGATTGGGATGCTTTTCAGTCATTCAGATTAATGGGATTATTACTTCTAGTTTCGATAAACAGAATTAATTAACTCCTGCTGAGTAGGAGCTATTTCTGTAGTTTTCTTTTATACTTCTCAAAGGACAGTGTCCCACTGGTTTCACACATTGGTGTTATTCATGATATATTTCGACATTTACTTTATCAATAGAATTTTTTCAAAATATGGAGACCTATTAGTGGCTCTTTAATGTTTCCTAACATGTCTCTAATTTGGGGCATAAACTATCAATGGCTTTTAGTTTTCTTTGCTTGCAGAGAGTCAAGTACCACTTAGCTGGGCACTTGGATATATACTGCCGACTAAGGCCCATCTCTGCTCTAAGATGTCTTATGTTCTAGGATGGAGACAGATGTAAACAACTACCATTAATGTGATATACGCTACAGTAGGGTTTACATAAAGTGATAGGTTGCTTGCAGGATAGAAAATGACCTTCAGTTCAAGTAGGGTTGATGGAGAAATTTTCTGAACACGGACATCACCGATGAGTAGACATTTACCAAGTAGAGTGGAACCCAAATGTGCAAAACTGGGGAGAGTCTTTGTACGGATGTGTAGCCAGCTGGGGACACAATACATAGCTTGGAGGTGGCTGGTGGGTGCTGTGGATGGTGAAGGGAGATGGTGAATCTGTAAAGCAGCTGGGATCAGATTAGCAGGAGCTCCATATCTGATACCAAATATGATAACAATTGTAATTTTTGGATACCTTTCCAGCCTTTTTTGAACCCTTTTCACTTTTATATGCCTTATCTCTGTTTTGTGAGCTTTTGAGTTTTCATTGGTGCTCCTGCTTTGTGGTAAGAAACCCACACAGAGAGGAATTTTCTGGTGGCAGCTGTGTCCTGGGGCCAGCTGGGGTGGGCAAAGCTCATTAAGCTCCTGTTTGAATGCATACACATGATTTAGTAACTAGGAAATGTGCCCAGGGACTTGAAGAGCTAAGAAACTGAGGGATGGTTGCTGAAGTTTTCTGGCCGGGCTCCTGGGACATTTGCTGTGCTAGGAAATGGTAAAGAAAGTGCTAATGAAGGATGCCAGTGGAACCTTCCATTTCAGGCTGTCATCCCAGAGAAGGTCTGGAGAGTGTAATGAGGCGAACCATCAAGTTGTTACAGTCAGAAAAGGTTAAAGCAGCTTCAGGGATCACTATTTGTGCTTCTTGGGTCCTGGAATGTCATGCCAGTAATAAGCAATCCGCAATCCAGAGAAAAGAAGCAATTAGGTCCCTGCGTTGGTGAAAGGCTGCCCAGCTTCAGAACGGATGTGAAGATGGTGAATTCTTTTCTTTTGAGGTTGAACTGAGCCACAGAGACTCAAGCCAGTGGTGAGTGATGGTCAGTCTGTCAGCAGCATTCACTGAGTTCCCACCATGTGCATACATGTAATTAGATTTAAACAAGCCCTCAAACGTTTAAAGCACATACTGTGTGGCGTCAGTGAGTAGCTTTCAGTCACTAGCCTAACCAAACTCTTCGACACTTTGGTTGAGATTTAGGTTTGGCACAGACCATAAATTCCACAGAACAATCGGTTTGACTTGGTCAGTGGCCATGCAGCTATGAGGGGGAGGTAATGCCATGTCCACCATACCAGGAATCTCGTTCAGGTTGTTGAAATGTTTCTATGCCTCATCAGTGCTTTTGGTGCTCTTTGGATACCACTTGCAATTTATTAGCGAACACCTCTTTTACACTAGGCCTGGCCTTCCACACTGGAGAGATAAGGGTTGAGAGCAGCTAGGTGTTCCTCTAGCGTATTCCCATCTATTTTGCCTGCCATAGAGTGCTGAATCATACCCTAATAATCTTCTCACTAGGGAGAAACGCAGGAGAAATGTGTCCCAGGGCAGTAGTACTGTAAGGCAGGGCACAATCAGAATCCTTCTTGGGGGTGGAGTGTGAGCTACATGTGCACATAAAACACCCTCCCTGGTGATTCTGGTTCCCTCCTGCTCCTTCCCACACTCATTGCTTGTGTAGACTTTAAAGTATATACCATTGACCCTTGAATAACACAGGTTTGAACTGAGCAGGTCCACTTATATGCGGATTCTTTCCAAGACATAGGTACAGTACTGTAAATGTATTTTCTTTATGACTTCCTTAAAACATTTTCTTTTCTCTAGCTTACTTTCTTATAAAAATACAGTATGTAATACATAAAACATATAAAATATGTGTTAATTGACTATGTTATTGGTAAGGCCTCTGGTCCATAATTAGGCTATTACTACTGTTTCCCTGAAAATAAGACCTAGCTGGACAATCAGTTCTAATTCGTCTTTTGGAGCAAAATTTAATGTAAGACCTGGTATAAAAATATTAATATTTATTATATTATATCATATTATTATATTAAAGACCTGGTCTTATATTATAGTAAAATAACACCGGGTCTTATATTAATTTTTGCTCTAAAAGATGCGTTAGAGCTGATTGTCTGACTAGGTCTTATTTTCGGAGAAACATGGCAGTTAAGTTTTTGGGGATTCAGGAGTTTTACCTGAATTTTCAGCTGTGTGTGTGTGTGTTTGTGGGGGGGGGGGTCAGTGCTCTACCCCTCACATTGTTTAAGAGTCAACTGTACTGTTAAAAATGATGAAAGAAGACAATTCAGGTGATACAAAACAAACTTTATTTAGCACTTCCATGTAGCGGACAGTCTCCATCCGGAATATTGCAAAATGGGGCAGAAAGCAGGAGGCTTTTATAGGATAAAGCATAAAGAAGAAGGAAAAGAAAACAGAAAATATCTGATTGGCTGGAGCCACCTAGCCAACTCTGTTTGGGATGAAAAAAAACAAGGAAGTAAGTACAGAGCCCAGAACAGGTTTGGCGTTTGGGGCCTGGCTGCCTGGATAGACTGCGTTTCTGGTCAAGCAGAGCATTTACAGGGACACAAAAGTTACCTAAGTTTTGGTTTGCTGATGCTGTACCCTGGGTGGGTACGGCTCCATCTTGGGCCTAGGAAGTTCTGTCAACAATGTAAGTCGCCTTAGATTCTGTAGGTCAGGGATGGGTCCTGAGATTCCACATCGCCGCCTTTCCTCTGGGAGATGCTGTTGGTTCTGAACTGCAGACCACACTCCAAGGGCACCCACTATGTAGAAATATCCTAAGACAAGCACTTGATTACTCTACACACTTCAACCCAGTTCTTTTCCAGGGCTGTCAACTTTTATTGGTAAGATATAATGTGTTAAAATAACAAGGAAAAAACACCATGGCAAGTTAGAAAGACGTAGCCTCACATAGGTATGTATGGTTCAGAACTGACCTTTCTGAGGAAATAAATCTTGGGAAGGAAACCACAATGAAAGAGACAAGTGGTATTTTGAATCAGTGTTGATACGTGAGTGCAGAATTTGTAAGCTTTTAAATGGTAGCAGAAATTGTGAGAATTGTAAACTATTTACTAATATTTGTGCTACTCAGCAAGTTTATTATTTGATTCACCCATCCCAAGTTGACACCCGTTGGGGAGGGGAGAGTAAAGTTTTTGCAGAAGTTAGTTTCCTAAAGATTTTTAAAAATGGATTTACCTTTGGGAATGTGAGGCCTAATTGTAAATAAACTTGCTACATTCACATCAGCAGTCCTGGATTAGTGAAGAGTTTTACCTGTGTGTGCCAAAAAACATCTTTGAAAAATGGCTGAAACTATGTAATCAGCAACTTTGAGTTTGACAGAGAAGTACACAGAAATCAGGACCTGTTTCTCTTTGTCCTTACACCATATACTCAACTAAATGGTTCTCCCTCCAAAGGAAGTATTTATTGTGTCTTCTAAATGTTTACAGATTGTTACCATGCTTTCACTTGGCATATTACCCATATTTTGTTCCTTTTCCCCTGTATTCCTTTTATTATTATTATTTTTAATCATTGATCAATACTTCTAGTCATGGTGATTCCTTTTTTTTCCCTTAGAAGTTACAGTAGCTAGCTGTCCTGAAAATGAAGTACAAAAAAGTTTTAACATTGTTTGAATGAAATCTGGCCCTAGCTAAAAAATACGTCCTTGTACAATGATTTCAACTTGGCTGACTTCAACCCTAGCGTCTACTGAGGGCTGGTACTTTTAGAACAGAATATAAACTCAACTCCCCAAAGACATCTGAGAAAGGTCTCAAACCGAGTGCTGCATTAAAATATAGATCAGTCTGTGTGTAGTTGTATTCCTGTACCTTTGACAAACATTTCCTTTAGGAGTAGACATCACTGAACACCAGGGAATGCAGCAACAAAGCAGCAAAAATATTCTTCAGACTTCCAGGGCAAACACATGTCATTGAACAAATATCACAGTAAAGAGAACACTTATCTAAAAAATATACTATTATTTGATTCTCCTACCTTCTAGAAGGGTAAGAGCCTATTGCCGTAAAGCAGTGAAGTTTGTGTCATTATTTCACTCTACAGTGGTGTTTCTCAAAGTGTGGTCCCCTAAGTGGAGTACTTGTTAAAAGTACAGGTCCCTGGGCCTAACCTCAGATCTGCTCAGTGAGAATCAGTGGATTCTGCATTTTCAGTGAGCATCCCTATTTAAACATTGTGCAACTGAAGTTTGAAAACTAGTCAATTAGGTTGAAGGGAAAAGTCTGCTTGACGCTTTCCCTTGGGATGAGATAGGAAGCTCTTTTAAGAATAAAAGGTAAAAATTAGTGTCCTTCCCACCCTTAGTGGTATAGGGATAATAAAATCATGTATAACTATTATCGATGCTCTGAAATTACATTGTAGCAGAAGAGAGGTGATCTCCAGCTGACATTACGTTAAGCTTAATCAAAATCTTTGTGGTATAGGCTGAAGGAAACACTCTGGAATCTCTGTATAATACCTTTCACGAAACCCAGTCCAGCCCAAATTTCGGTCCTGCGTACTACTACTGGCGTGCTGACTGTCACAAGTTGTTGCTGTTTGTAACTGCTTTTGATGGAGCTCAAGACAGCACTGTCTCTTCCTCCCTGGGCCTTATCACCACAGTTTAACTCCTGGGTCCCATCCTGGACTCACAATTAGGCCTGTTTGAGCAGAAAAACAGTTGGTTGTTATGCGCCCACCATCAGGAGAGAAAATGGACTTAGTTATTCCTTTTGTACATAGACTTTTAAAGCAGAGGCCCATGGAGAGGGGCGGAGGGAGGGCATGTGGTGGACCAAGATTAAAGCAGAGCTACCAACTACTTGTCCCCGGAACACTCACCTGTAGGCCCAAGACAAGTTCACTGTCCAGGTGTTCTCTGGGCTGAGGCTCGCGGGCTCCACGCACCTTATCAGTCATGCCTCTTGGGCTACAGCTTGTCTACTCCTGGGCTCCGATCCAAAAGCCAAGTCTGAATTGACTTTCAGAGCATCCTCCACACAATCCGAGTGTGTGTTCCAGCCAAGGACCAGTTTCCGGTCCTCTTATGTGATTTCCAAGGCCCCCTGGTGTCGGGGCAGGAGCTTCATCCGCACTCATCCACGTCTCTGGAGGCGGCCGCATCAAGAAGGGCTCACTCCTAACGGGCTTACTCTTTCCATCTGAGAAAGGGCTAGAAGCAGAGGCACCTTTTGTTGCAGCTTTGTCTTTCCTAGCAAAGTAAAATGTAGTGACTCTCAAATTAAAAAAAAAAAAAAGAGCAATGATTTATTACTATTCATTTCCTTCTCTCGAATAAATACATAACCTAAATATTTTCAAAAATTTCAAGGTACTTATTTTCTTAGGTCAGATAATCAAATAGCATTCTTAAAGAAACCCCCTGTCCCATAGTTGCTTATGGTCTGTCAAGGGATATAGCACTGTGATGATTTGTGCTTGATGAATGGTACTGTCAGGAAACGATAAGTGTCCCAGGTGGGCAACTCCTCTGACAGAAGGATCAGGACGGCTTCTCTTCCTCAGAGAGGCGCTTTGGGGTCCCCTCAGTGGCCACAAGGTAGGGCTAAAAGCATACCAAGTAGTTATTAATTCCCACATTTCATTAACATGGAATTTCAGTGGGAAATAAAGGGGAATTAAAAATAGAATTTTAGCAGATCTTCCTCAAAAAAAACTTATTTCGATCAGAAGCCTTCTAGGTCTCTTTCTACTTTTCCAACATACCTGCTCTCTTCACTGTCAAGTTTACTTGCCTCAGTCTCTGTGTTACTTGTGTAGCAGTTGATGAAAGAATTTGGTCACGAAAGAGGCTTTTTCTTTCTATAAAATTATCATACAGCATCGAAGTAAGTGCATCTTTTCCTTCTATCCCTTCAAACCTTTTTCCATTCTTGATGGCAATTGCCTAATGGCACCCATTCTTTATAAATTCTTCTGTGCCTTCTTAGTGGTTTCCCAGGTGGTTAGAAATGTTATTTGAAAGACAGAGATACAGACGCGTGTTATGCAATTAATAGGCCTTCACTAAGTGGGACCAATAGACCATTAAAATGAGTCCGTGCTGCCTTACCTCTCCTCTCCATCTTTCTCTCTCCACCAATGACCTGGTCCGATGGCTTCAGAGACATGAAAATCCGTCTCTTCAGTCCCACTCTGTTTTAAGTGCCAAAGAATAACAGGGCCAGATAGTGATTTCCTGCTCTCAGCAACAAATGTGCAAATGCTTCCATCCCAAGTATGCCTCCTGTCGAGGCTGCTGAATCAGGAGTTGCACCAATTACAACAGAAAATGGAATAATTTGCCTATTCCAACCCAGAGAGAGGGGTTGCAACAAATGGCTTGGCTGTATAAATAATAACGTAAAAACGGGTCTCAAAGCTGCTGGGATTTTGTTTGCAGGAAATAGGATAACTCTAAGCAGTTTATGGTGCTGTTTCCCAGCCAGAGTCCATGGTCTGTTTAGTTAGTAATGGCAATAACAGGACCGGGTTCATATCAAGATGGAGTCATAAGTGCTAGCAGAAAGAGAGCAACAAATATTAAAAGATGTCAACTGCCAGCACGAGTTGATGGCAAACTGGTGGCACTGGGAAAACGAGCATGCCAGGAGCGTTAGCAGTGAGAGACCCAGCCGTCCGAAAACCTCTGAGGCCAATAACAGCTCACATTCCCTGGATGTCTGAGATCCCTGCTGAGGAAGGAGAAGAAGAATAATTTATGAGCACTGGAGGCCTGATCTGTTGACACGTTATTATCTTTGTCAGTTGGAGTAATTACTGACCTGACAGTATTATGGATATGCGTTCAGAGTAACACGCATTCCTGGGATGATTGCAGGAAGTACAGTTTTCGGGTTGCCAAAGTGACCAGTCTACTCTTGCACATGTGCTGGAGCAGAAAGGGAAAAATGCTGAACTTTCTGGCCGAGGCATTAAAATTCAAGGGAGATACGCTGCCCTGGAGGTTTCTCCAAAAAGGAATGCACTAGAAACTCTTCAACCTTCCCCAAGGTCAGATTGTGTTCTCAGAATAATATTATTGGTAACTTCCACTGATTGAGCACTTAGTGTGTTCAGGTGTGGAAGAAGATTCACATGCTTTATCTCATTTAGTGCTCACGGTGACCTGCTAAAGTAGACACTATTATTATCTGCATTTTATAGAAGGGTGAGGTCGGGCACAGGAAACTAAGTAACTAGCAAACAGTTGTAAAAGTGGAGTCAGGAATCAGACTCAATTTTACCTGATTCCAGAGCTTGAGCTTGAACTTCTATGCTATATTGTCTCATGTAATAACAATAATAATTATTATAAAAATAATAAACAAATAACAGTTGTAGCATCCTCAGCTAACGTTTATTGAATACTCACTATGTGCTAAACATTGGGCTAAATATTTGAATAAATCAGGATAGGGGAACTACTGTAACAAACAATCTCAAGTCTTTAGTATCTTAACACAGTTAACCCTTGCACAACACGGGGTGCTGACCACCCCCCTTCCATAGTAAAAAAATCCATGTGTACATTTGGCTCCCCCAAAACTTACCTACTAATAACTTAGTGTTGACTGGATGCCTTGCTGATAATATAAACAGTGTATACATATTTTGTACATTATATGTATTATATACCCTCATCTTACTATCAAGATAGAGAAAAGAAAATGTTAAGAAAAATCTTAAGGAAGAGAAAATACATTTACAGTACTGTACATATTAAAAAAACTCCATGTGGAAGTGGACCCATGCAGTTCAACCTGTGTTGTTCCTGGGTCAATTGTACAAGTGTTTGGTTGCTTGTTACCACATATTACAGCCAATAGGGTAAGCAGAGTGGTGTGTGATGGTGCAGAGGGGCTCTGCTCCATGCAGTCATTCAGAGAACCAGGCTTCTTCCCAGTGAATGTTCAACATGTGGATTCCAAAGTTACCATAAAAGGAAAGAGAGATCATGAGACAGGCACACTTGTTCCTAAGTGCCTTAACCCAGAACTGACGCAATCCTTGGGCTCACATTCTATTGCTGATAGCTAGTTACATGGCTCACCTAGATATAAGGTGGTTTCTAAGTGTGTTGTAACTGTGCCCAGGGGGAGTAAATCATTTGGTGAGCCCCTACTTTACCTCTGATATGGCATTTTACATGCATTAGCTCATACTTCACACCAAATTGATAAAGCTTTGTTTCCATGATACAGATGAGGAAACTGAGATTCAGAGAGGTTATACTGTAAGACCACAAAGCCAGTAAATGTTAGAGGTGGGATTATGGGGGAAAATGATTGGTCCTCTCACATGACAAAAATAAAATTTTGTAAAAAAACCAAACAAACCCTTTATTCTATATCTGTGATTATTTAATGGAATTTTATCACCAGCATTTTCCTCTACAGTCATTTCCTATATCCAATAGTTCTCCAGCTCTACCTATTTCTTGCAGTGCCCTGAATGAACTTTGTTCTTTCTTTATCTCTGGGTCTTTGCGTGAGCTGTTCCTCTGTCTCCTGATTTGGGCTACTCTGACGTATCTTTCACATTTCAGCTTCAATATCACTTCTCCAGAAACTCTCCTCTGATTTTCAAGTCTGACTTAGGGATTCTGCACTGAGCTCCCTTAGCTTCCTGGGTTTCCCTTGTCAGAGCATCGTTACACAGTTTTTAACGTTCAGTTAGTGGCTCGGTCTCCCTTGCCATAGACTGAGTTTCACCAGGGCAGACATTTTGTTTATCTCATTTATCTCTGCATTCTAGCATCTAGGTGCCTGATATATAGTATGAGCTCAGAAATATTTGTTAAATGAAAGAATAAATAATTGACTCTTCCTGTATTCTGAACCTATTCTTACCCTTCCGTGGCTGTAGGCTTATTAGGGCACTGTTCCTTCTTCTATGTATCTAAGATCATATTTAAGTAAACCTGAGGACTTAAATCTGGCAGGCACTATATTTAGCCTGGGCAGATTTAAAGAAGAAAAATACCCTGTACCCTCAAGGAACTCCCAGTGTAGGGATGAATAGAGATATGCAACTCGGAATTATGATGTGGTATGGTAAGTGGCACTGGAGAGATCCTGTGAGAACACAAAGGAAAGATTTGGAAGGTGGGGGAAAGCTGCACAGAGAAGAGGACCTCTGAGGTAGACTTTAAAAAATCTATCAGATGGAGACAGAGAGGAAGGTCATCCAATGAATAGTGCATCACATAGGACAAGCCAGGAAGGTACAGAGATTTTCTTTTTGAAGAATATAAAAAGACAACTCAATAGGCAAATGAGTTGAAGAGATTATTTCATGAAAGCAGATTGAAGAGTGCCCAATAATACATGAAAAGATGCTCGGCATCACTAGATATGAGGAAAATTAAAATTATAGTGGGATACCTCTAGGTACCCACTTGAATGGCTAAGATTAAAGAGACTTAAATTCCAAGTGCTGGCTGGCAAGGAAGTGGAGTGACCGGAACCCTCACAACGCTGCTGGTGGGAATATAAAATGGTATAATCATTTTAAAACACAGCGTGGGAGTTTCTTATAGGATTAAACATATCCTTTCCCTAAGACTCAGCCATTCCACTCCTACATATCCACCTTGGAGAAATGAAAAAAATCTATCACAGAGATTTGTATACATATTTTCCTAGCAGATTTATTCATAATGGCCAAAGCCCTCAAATACCCCAAATGTCTCTCAATACGAAAAAGAATAAACATCTATATAATTAAATAGTCCTACAGAATAAAAAGAAATGACTTATATACCCAACAGCATGAATGACTTTCAAAAATATTCTGAGTGAAAGGAGCTGGACACAGAGATTACATCCTACAACATTTTAGAACGGGCAGAACCAACGTACAGTGATAGAAAGCAGATCCATGCTGCCTGGAGCAGAGGTTGGGAATGAACTACCTGATGGGCATGAGTGAGAATTTGGGAGTGATGGGAATATTCTATATCTTGACTGTGGTAATAGTTACATGGCTACAGGTATTTTCTAAAATATCAAATCATATCCCAGGTAGCAGAAACAACAGAAGTCCATTACAGAGGTTATTCTTGACTCGAGTAAACAGGATCTCTTATTGATTTCAAAACACCCTGTGCTTTCCTGCATTAGGGTTTTTGATAACGCTGTTCCTCGTGCCAGGAAAGCCCAGCCCCATCTCTGTTGAATGAGTTCTACCAACCTCACATTGCGTCCCTTCAGTGATGTCAATCTATCTAATTAGATGGCCTTGAGCTGTCTTGCTCTGAGCCTCATAATTTTTGAAATCTTTCTCTCAAACCTTTTTCTTCTTCTGCCTCATATAATAGCTGTTCATGCCCCTTACTGGTCCTGTTCTCCAGTGATCCGTAAGCTGCCTGCGGGCAACGGTTCTGTACCCCCGTGAACATATTGCCTAGCAGTGCATGTGAGAGTGGGTATTTGTTATAGGTTTTCTGGCATAAATTAATTACAGTGAATTGGTGTATAGGTTTGATGGGAGAGATGTGTGAAATCGCTTGCTTCGAAAGAGACCTACTATTTTTCACTGTTGTCCATACCAGATGTTTGCAATGGAATCAGGAGGCTCTGCCCTTGGATTAGATTTTAAAATTGAAACAGCTACATGTGAGGTGAGCCCAGAAGGATATGTGACAGCTTTATAGAGACATACGGCAGTTGGGTCATGAAACGAAAGCGTTGTCAATGTAAAACTATTATTTGTTCTGGGGAACTCCTAAAACAAAGGAAAAGTAATTTCACTTTTGTAAAACACAAAAGCTGATAGATGGTAATTATTTTCTGCTTGGCTGCAATCATGACTTTGTGACATAATATAGTATATTAATGACTGTGCTGTGTTAATTGGAGAAGCAGGTTTGTTAAGAATATCTTTGAGATTTTAACCCTGGTAAGGTATTTTAATTTATAACTTTAGGGAAAATGTCATGAAACATTATTTTTCAATGCCATGGCTTTTCTCCTCAAATCTGAGTAGTGAGTTTAAAGCCTTATCAACACAGAGAATCAACTAATTGACAGATTTTTTACACAATTTGTTCCAAGAAATGCTACAGCTGAGATTGGAAAGATGCAAATGCTGTAACCCCTGGTTACCAAGGAGGGAAAACTAACCTTATTGTTCTCCTCAAAGGCCCTCTGGCCATTAGTCTCTTGGTTATAAAGTGGCGGAAAAGTGTTTCTGTGTACTAATTAGCTGTAGACACTGATGTAAATTTTGGAGCTTATGATTCTAGAACACAGACCTTTTTCTGGGTTTATTAGGCCTTTGCGTGGTTCTCAGCATCTGTGTCTATTTCTCAGCTGTGTTTGGGGACATTATTACCCTTATCTGCTCCCGGGGAGCAGATAAGGGTAACAGGAGAGCACAGTTAATCGCAGCTTCCCTACCTTTTTTCATTTTTTTCTTCACTTATTATGCTCAGTCCTTCCCACTGGATACTGCTGAGAGTCCTGAGATAATCATCATGATGAAAATAGTCAACATTTATTGAGTGCTAAGCACAGTACAAGTGATCCTATAAGATAGGGATTATTATTATTTCCATTTTACAGGTGAGCAAACTGAGATGTGGGTTAAGTAAACTTGCCCAAGGTTACACATTAGTAAATGTTGGGATTTGAACCATAAATATTTCCTTATTTTGGGGTCACTTTTAAAAATGTACTCTTTCACTGCTGTAATCTTTGGCCACAAAATAATATGAGAAAGGACTGAATGTACTGTCATAAATTAATCAAACAGTACTTATAGACACACACTCTGATCTGAATAGCTTTTTGCTCAGAATGGGAAAAGTGAATTCATATATGGCCAGAGTGGGAAACATTGTTCTTTTCTGTCTTTGAAATAAAATTACAGCCTTTTGAGGCTGCATATATTTATACAAATATAATCCCTACATTTGCCCTCCTAGTCTTTGGACTTGAAAATCTAGTTTTAACAAAAATCTGTTAATGCATGGTTAATGGATTCAATAGATGTGCACCCCATCTCCAGAATATATAAGGTTATGATTTTACATATTTGTCATAAATGGCTGCAGCACTCATATATTATTGAAGTGAGCTTTTCTAATGGGGATAAATGTACCTCACTGTGGACTCTCAAGATGGCAAGATACACAACTCATGCTCAGCGAAGCAGGGTAAAATACATTATCCCTCTGCCATGCTGTGACACGCATATATTCCATTTGAGCTTCATGAGGGCCTTAAATCCAGAGAGAGATCAAAAGAAAATACAGACTTCCAGTGATGGCTTTTACAGCAGTTTCTGTTGGCTCAGTGCTATTTGCATGGAGTGCAAAAGGCTCAACTGCTTTAAAAGAGGAATGTTGTTAAAACATTATATTTCATAAGTTTTTTTTTTTCCTCCTGCAAGTTACATTTCCCTAAATTGCCTGAAAATCCAGGGAGATTTTTAATAAATTATAACTCAAGGGAAAGAGTTCTACTCCAGTTTAATAATATGGGATACGGAAAAAAAAATTTTAAGTTACTTACAAATTATCAAAATACCTTAAGTTCAAAATTTTATTTCCTAAAGACATAATTTTAACAAAACTTGTTTCGAATTAGTTGTGTGTGTGTGTGTGTGTGTGTGTGTGTGTGTGTGTGTGTTACTGGCATATTTCCTTCCATCCTTTTTTGTGGTACACTTTACAAATGAAAATAAAGGTGCCCCAGGTTATGGTTAGCTACTGTTCATTTTATTCAGAATAGAAAAAAAAAAGCATAACTTGGGGGGCAACTTTGCACAGGAGTTCTCATTTTCAATTCGTGTTTTCTACATGCTGCATAGACCTTTGAAGCTAGTGGAATTGTCATGGGGCAGGGTGAGGGTTCCCGTGGCTCACGGGAAATATTCAGCAATCCCTGTTTACTCCACATACCAAACTAAGCCTGGTGTCAGAACTGTGTTGTTGAACCGGAGAGACCAAACATTATGATAGCCCACCTCTGTGGAAATATAAGTGTGAAAAGAGGTGTTAAAACTCTGGGTATCAACTCCCTTTGCGATACTAAACATATTTCAGGATGACATTAAACCAAGGGGTTTGGAGCCAGAATTCTAGCTCTTATAGATTCTACTACTTTGACCTCTGAAACGAGCGATGGCCTTGTAAATGAATATTTTACATTTGCTCAGGACACTTGACAGTAGCGTTAGTTTAAAGAAAAGAAAACTGAGACTGAAAGAGTCTGTCAGTCATGATTAAGTTCACTTGACATGATAGAGATACAGTTCTTTCTCACATTGTTGAGGGCTGCAAGTTTGTATTCCGGGGCTGTGGGGGGTGCTACAAAATCGTTAGGGACTCAGTCTCCCTCTAGGTCACTGCTTTGCCTTTCTTAGAATGGTTCAAGATGATGCGTGGAACTCTACCTAACATGGAGGAAGTGATTAAAAAGCAGATGAGTTATCTGACATGTTTTTAAAGTAAGTGTTCAAGAACCTGCCTCATACAACTTTTCTTTACATCTCATTGGCCCAAACTTAATTGCACAGCCACACCTAGCTGCAAAGGAAGTTGGAACATGTAGTCTTCATTCTGGGAGTTGTCTACTCAACCAACAATCAAGAGTTCTGTTACTAACCAAGAGGGAAGAAACAATATTGAGGTGGTAATTATTTATTCTCAAGGTAACCTCTTTTACAGTGAGATTAAATAATTGCTTAGGATCACACCATTTTCTAATGGCAGGGATTAGAAGTAGGTCTTCTGATGGTTCAGTGCTCTTTGAATAAAAAACGATTCAAGTTTAAATGGGGACAATTTATATAAAGAGGGAAATGAGAATAAAGGCCATTATGATTGGAAAGTTTGGTTTTAAGCGTTTTTCCATTTGTGCATTTTTGTCTATTATAACATGATTCCTATTCTATTTAGTTTTATTCTCTCTGGTTTAAAATAGAAAAAATAAATCTCTGAGACACTATTTCACACTTTCTCTTGCTCCCCTAGCTTTTGATACCTGTTCCTTTCACTTTGACCTGATGACCCTGTCTGTTATTTCACTGAGAGGATACAAACACATGAGAATTTCCGCCAGTTCCCACCATCACAAATCCACTGGATTCGTACAGGCGGCCTTCCCTTTTGTTACAATGGATGAACAGTCCTGTTTCTTTTGAAGCCCAACTACACTAGATCTGAGCCATTCTTACCTACTCAAGGACTTTGCTACTGCTGTTATGTATTCTTTCTCCGGAATCATTTTCTCCTTATCTATATAATCATTTCTGCCAGCATGCAAAGATATTCTAAAATCTCCCTGGACAAAATCACCCACTCCAGACCAGATTTCACGTCCCCTTTCGGGTACTTTTTGCTCTCCCTGAAAGAGGGGCCTTATGTTTTATATGCATTCCTTGGCTCCTTCCACTCACACTTGCATCCCCAACATTCCACTGAGATCCTTCTTGTTGAGGCTCCCATTGATTTCCATCTTGCCAAATCCTGTGAGCATTTTGATTTTGGTCATACTTGATCTGTCAGTAGCACTTGACCCAGTTGTTCACTTCCGCCTTCTGGAAACAGTTTTAACTCTATTCTTCCTTTGTTTTCTTCCTATACATTTGCTGTGCCTTCGCATTCTTCTTTGATGACTCTTTCTCTCCCTGGTGTAAAGATTTTGGGGCTCTCTAGGGCTCGCCCCAATGGCCATTTTCTGTACTTTTTTAAACGCTCCCTCCCTAGGTGATCTCATTCACTATCATGGCTGTAAATATCTTCTGCATCGAGGTGGTTCTGAACTTGTCTTCAGCCCTTTCCCTTTCCTCAGGCGCCAGACTTATATGTCTAACTCCATCCTCAACATCTCCTCTTGGATGTCTAAAAAGCGTTTTCAAATTAAAATCTTCAAAAGAGAACTCTTGATTCTCTTTTCCTCAACCATTCCTCCCTCGCGTTTTAATAAACAGCACCATTCACTAAGTAATTCAGGGGGGGAAAAAAGGAATTATCCTTGGTGCTTCTTTGTCCTATAAACTTCACATTTAATATATTATAAAATCATCATCTCCAACCTAAAAATAGATCTAGAACTTAAACTTAATCAGTTTCTCCATTGTCATTATTACTTTCCTAGTCCAAGACCCCCATTTAGATTCCTGATTGATTTCTCTACTTCTAATTTGCCCACTCTCATGTCAAGAGCTCCAAAAGTATCTGATTCAAATATACAGAGGTCATGGAAGTCACCTTCCTGTTCCAAATCCTCCAGTGGGTTTATTCATTCAGAATAAAAGCCTAGCTCCTGACCATGGTCTTCAGGGCTCCATTTCATCTACCCTCTTCCTGTCCACACAATCTCATTTCCTGCCACTCTCAGCTCTGCCATCTGGCTCTTCACATTCCTCAAAAATACCAAGCTTGCCGCCTACCACGGGGCCTTTGGACATGTTATTCCCCCCGCCTGGAAAGCTCTGCCCCCAGATGTCTGTAAGGACTGCTCCCCCTTTTACGCCTGTTTTCATCCTGATGTCACCTTCTCAGATACCAGACCTCCTGTGGGTAGGCACTTCACCTTCAGCTTGACCTCCTTACCCAGGTTCATTGTAACTCACATCACTACCCCACACTGCATTATACATACTCAGGACTTCTTTGGTTTCCTTATTGTCTCTCTCCCTGATGGTGTTTAAGATCCATGAGGGCAGAGGCTTTGTCTTGCTTACTCTTTTATCCCCCGTGTTTAGAAAAGCTCATGGTGATGTGTGTGTGTGTGTAAAATATGTGAATGAATGATTCCAAAGCTTTGGAGAGACTTCAGGCAACCAATTAACTAAAGAAAAGTAAAAATTTATTTCTCTTTTCATTTAATCTGTTCTGAGCTGCCTAAGCCTTACGCCTCTTTTCTTTCTGGAAGACCGAATCCATATGCAGTAAAATCAACAGCAGTTGGGAAGCAAAGATCAGTTTGATTCCCACTCTACAAGGTTTGCATCCCGAAGATGGCACTGTGGCCAGAAACAGATCTCTTAGCTGCTTAGCCCACAGTACATTTCAAACACTGAAAAACAGGGAGAATTATCTTCAGAATCAAGCAACTCACTAGAAAGTCCTGGTTGCAAAGGAACATCTTTCAAGCTCATCTCTCTAGTTCACAGAGGCATCCATTCCACACTTGTTGAAATGTATTTGGTTTGGAGCTCATGCTCAGGATGCTGAGAATTGCTTCCAGAACACCTGAGGGGGGAACAAAGTGGTTAAGCAGAAAAAGCCTCGGAGGACCAGGAGAATTTGTTTCTGGCATCCATTTAATGTCCGGGACAGCATTACCTGTGGCATCCATTCCCCCACATCTTTACTTTCCATTTACATGAAAAGCAACATGCATACTTTTCAGCCTCCAGCAACTCTTGACATGTTTTGACTAGATAACTTGAATGCCAGTGAATCACAGCCATTTTTAAGGGGGAGGTGAAAACAGCTGTTTAATACCTGCAATGCTATCCTGCCAGAGGGGAACACATATTTCCTAAGTGTTACAAGTGTAATCCTGAGTGTTAGGGACTGTATTTCCTGTCTATTGTGAATACCTTGACTGCAGATAAGGTGGACAGTAAGCGATTAGATTTTAGCCAAATTTTGTCAAACAATGTCAGTCATTTTGTGTTTCTAATTGGAAAGAACCACTCATTGGGTTTCTGCATGGTAAGCTTAAGGTGTGCAGCACTAGTGTTGGGATGTGATTGCTCTCATCCCATTACAGGCAAAAATGTAAAGATTATTAAGTTTGCTTTTGACAGAGGCCCAATTCAGTATTCAGACACCAGATATCTGAATATCCTTATCACCTATGTATGGCTTGCTAATCAGTCCTGAGTTGGCTCTGGACCTATCCTTTCCCCTTCCTCTTCCTCTCTCCATGAAAACAAAAACCTATTTGTGGCTGGATAATGACAAGAGGCTCTGATTGAGGGGGAGCAGAGTTTGCTTCCCCAAATATGTCTTTTATGGGGTATTGATTATTTTAAAATGGTTATTTTTAAGAAAACAGAAGACTCACAAAGAACCTTTGATCTTTCCCCTCATCTGCCTAAAAGCATTCAGGAAAATCTCCATGAAGGAAGATCACCTTAGCATAGTCAGGACTGAGTGTGGCCGATGAGGGAGGAATCTAGCAAAGTCGATGGACTCCCCTCTGTGTCACATTGTTTCTGGTGGGGGCGGTGGTGGTGGTGGTAAGAATTTGTTTACCACGTGTTTGTTTTTCCTCATCTACATGTAGATTGCCTGCTTTTGTTTGAAGTCCCAGACCCGTGCCTGCCTCTTCTCAGTCCAGAAAAGCACATGCGCCTCAAACTGGCCAGTTGTCTTTGGGTCCTATATTCCCATGGAACCCTCATATGTACATATGTAATAAAATGATTATTTTCTCTTGTTAATCTGTCTCATGTCAATTTGATTATTAGACCAGCCAGAGGAACTTAAGAGGGTAGAAAGAAAATTACTTTTCTCCCCCAGAAAACCAAATCAATGCAAATATCAAGGAATCAAAAACAATTTAATGTGTTGCTTGCATGGATATATTAATAGGAATAGGATGTCTAACGTAGAACTTTAGGCAGAAGATATTTTGGGATTGGGATAGAGAAAAAGTCCCTCGAACCGTTTTATTTCATAGAGATAGTTTGCTCCTCAGCTCACCAATTAGGTTGTCCCTGCCTTGGGAGTAATTTTATAAATCAGGCCAGGTTCTGTTTGGCCCTTACCCGTCTAACTGGGCTCCAGCGCAGACCTCTACTACTGTTGTAGATTGGGTGCAGATGCACTTGACTCCTAAACCTTTGCGTTTATTTCTTTCAAATTTTACTTATAATATGGATACATGTCTTTGGAAAGTCAGTGAAAAATGTTTCTTTGTAAATTTGGCCAAAGTCTCTGACTCAACCAGAGATAAATATTAGCTTAGAAACACCTTATTGCTTTTTAGATGGAAACTGATCTTGGACAGAGCAGGTAACTCACCTGGAAGAACTTCAGTAAGATGTATGGAGCATTCTCTAAAGAAACAAACCCATCTAAGCATAAATCTACTATTTTTAGTCTTGGATCTGAATTCCCTCTTTTTCTAACTCTTTGGCCACACTCTGTGTTAAAACAGCCAGCTCTTCAAATCATAGATCCTTAAGCGCATAGGGTCATTGATTATATTGGCTTTTATCCCAATACCGAAGGCTAGAAGGCTAGAAAGCTGGGTGTTTTATTTTGAGTTTCTCTACATGGCCAATAGCAGGCTGATTTCTAACTGAACTAAAGCCCCTTTGTCATTTGTTTTTATGACAGTAGTAAGATCTGTGAACCCTCTGGAGGTTTTGGGATAAAAGAAAATATCATTTTTAACTTTCACTACATTTGCCACTTGGGAACGTGTATTGTTCATTTTCTCTTAAGAAACCACCCAAATAGATTAACTGCTCCATTTGGCTTTGGAGAAATGGAAAATACTGATGGGAAAGGTGCCAGTGACCACAACAATACACTTATAATTGCCAGTTAGCGGATCCCTTTGTAACCCTCTGTTCCACCTCACTGAGGCTGGTATGTGAAAACCCAACTGATGCCCCCCACACTCAGCGGAGGGATTGCTGAGCTAGTGGCGCCCTCCCCATTGCCTCACTCAGGTCCTTTTTCATGGGGATGTAACTTTTTAAGGGTGGAGAGTGCCACTGGGGGCTCCTCACGCTTCTTCATTCTCTGAGGCAGGCAATCAGAGGCCACGGCAGCGCCTGCTTCTGCCGCTTTTGCTGGAAGGAAATCAGACATTTGCTGTTACAGTACACCATGGACAGTTGCTACTACCGACTGGCCCAAACCATTGATACTCAAAGCATCCTCGATACTCAAAGGTCTCTGGGTCAGCAGAACCGGCATCAGTCAGAGGCCCATCAGAAATGCAGAATCGCACGTTCCAACTCAGACCTAACGAATCAGAATCTGCATTTTAACAAGATCCCTTGGTGATTCTGTACACATAAGATTTAAGTTTGAGACTCACAGCCCTAAATTGCTTCATTTAGTTACCTTCCGCTTCCAGAGAAGACTCTCACAGGAAAAGCCACAGGCACTGCATTTGATGTATTCCTTAGCCGTTGTGTTCTGTGGCAGGATAGTACACTTCCTTCTCTGCCTTTTGTCCTGGTTTGACGATGTAAAACTTTCAATTTCATGGTTAGGTGTCCTTTCATACTTAATAGTTGATCTTTGGGGAAAGAAATCAATATTTGCCCACATTTCATTCTCTTTTGGGCCTGTTTCAAAAGAAGAAAAGGATTGACGAATATTCTTAGGATATTCGTCGCAGCCTTTATAAAGCTGCAAATCTCGCAGGTCATCTGTGATGACTACTAAAGTGTACAAACACTGTTTGAAAAGGCATTGCAAAAATTCTTACCTAAGGCATGCCTCTTTATTCCTTCACTGAAGCAGCAACACAAAGACTGCCAGGGTGAGTCTTCAAAAGGGGCAGTTCTCTGTAGAAAGAGGTTCAGAGGGATTTGTAACAAAGGACTTCTCAAGATCAACAGCAGCTGCTGACGCGAGAGTGGGTCGGAGGATTGAGGAAAATGATTAAAACAAAATTAAGACACATGGCAGTAGTGCAGAGGTCCTGTGGGGCCTGCAGTGGGGCCCTATGGGAAGAGAGGCATAAGCCAGCAGCTTTCTGGAGACTGGGAGAGGAAGCTGTTGAAGCTGAAATGAAGTGGTGCTTCTTTCTTGTGTTCTTAAAAGTAATTACGATTTTTCCCTGTGGATATCGGTAAACACGGACAGTCTGTAATGCAGCCTCGTATGTCGCTACAAAGTTTTAAAATAGTTGTTATAGCTGTTATGTTATACTCAAGTAAATATAGTTCCTTGTATTCAACTGTGTTTTACGGGTCCCCAGTTCAATTCATATAATTTACATATACAGGCCCAGACACTGATTGTTCTAGCAAACAAAGTGACAATACAAGATGTGCTTATATAAGACTGGGTTTTGTAATGCTCATATCAGTGTGACAGCATTCTCTACTATCAATTTGGAAAATAATTTGTTATTGAATTCTTCAAGGATATTTGGAAAACCAAAACCAACATAGGTCTCCCTGTCAAGATATGGCATCTTGGAATAGGAATGTAGGTGAAAGCGGATTTCCCATAGAAAACATTAGGGCCTCAGCATATGGCCACACACATTGTGCACTGTACAACTCCAGGGGGCGACATTGCACGGCCTCCATAAATGTCATTCCACAGTTACAAAATGCGGCAGCTGTGACTATTGTCATGTGCCCAATATACTCCTCATAAACTTTAGTTTTATGCATTTTGGGTAATATTTTTAAAACGTCTCTAATTAGCCTAGAGCCATGTAAAGTTTATAGAGTAGCTCCGAAAATGCTTTTTATATATCCGGCCATTTGACGTATCAAAGGAATCCGACAAAGATAAAAGCTAGAGCTGCTTTTTTTTTTTTTTTATGGGGAAATGTGCTGGAATGCTGTTTTGGAACCCCTTTCTCAGAATTATGATTGTAAGCTGGCATTCATATGAATACATGAGTTCAAATGGCGTTTATAATAAAATGTTTTACCAGTGTTACTCACTGTCCTATGACGGTTGGGAGTGCAGGCTCTGGAGTGCACAGCTGAGCCAGAACCCCCTCTTCTACTAACTGGCTCCAGCATCTCCTTCACCTTCCTCATTTGAAGCATGGGCATGATCATAATACCCACATCCTTCATACAGTTGCTATGAAGATTATATAGGATGGCACACAAAACCATTAAGAAAACACCTGGCAGCAAGTAAATAGTTAGGAACCTGTGTTTTAAGCGAATCTTCTTGCTTCTTTACATTAGTTAGTACCTCTGTCTAAATTCTCTGGGAAGTTTTGAAGCTAGCCAATTTAGCAACACTGTAGAAATACCACGAGGAGAAAAGGAGCACTTGCAGCTGCATGTTTGCTTTTATAGGTAGGGGATGCAATGCGGGAAAATTGTACTTCTCGCTCCATTCACCCCGGTGTGTCAAGAGTCTGAATTAGAAAGGAATGGGATGAATGTCACTGAACGGAATCTGGGCATTTGTTGGGTCAGTTGTTAAAACTCCTGCCTTCTCACTTCTTTCCTCAATGACAAGGTGAGCGGGGCTGTGATAGTGCTGTCACCGAATATGTCTAGTCCTTTGCACGTGGAAGAATCGCACTTTCCTGCCCACATACACTGGGGTGATCCGTGGGCTTGCTTAGCTAATGAAGTGGGAGAGGAAGTGATGTTTGTGACTTTTAGGAAGAATCTTTAATGTTGAATGCTTGATTAATAAAGGCTTTGCTCCCTCCTGCTTTCGTGATTGTTTAAGAATGAGATCCGTGTATATTTTAGGACTTTATCTTCTATTTCTGTGAAAAATGTCCTTGGTAGTTTGATAGGAATTGCGTTGAATCTGTATATTGCCTTAGGCAGTATGGACATTTTAAGTATATTAATTCTTAACCATGAGCATGGTGTGTGTTCCCATTTATTTGTATCTTCTTTAATTTCTCTCTTCAGTGTCTTATAATTTTCTGAGTACAGGTCTTTTACTTCTTTGGTAAATGGGACTGTTGAAAGACAAATACCATATGATCTCGCCTATATGTGGAATCTAAAAAATAGCATAAATGAACAGGTTAATCAGAAACAGTCTCAGAGATACAGAGAAAAAACTGAGGGTTGCTAGATGGGAGGGGGTTGGAGATGGGGGAGAGGGGGAGGGGATTAGAAAGCACAATTGGTAACCACAATATTGCCACGGGGATACGAAGGACAGTTTGGGGAGTATAATCAGTAATGTTGTAAAGCTTTTGTAGGGTATCTGATGGACACTTGTCTTATTAGGGAGACCACTTCATGGAAGCTGTAGGTGCCTGATCACTGCAATGTACACCTGAAGCTGAAGCTGAATAGTGATGGGTGTCGACTGTGGATGAAGGTGTGTGTGTGTGTGTGTGTGTGTGTGTGTGTGTGTCTGTGTGTGTGTGTGTGTAGTCATGGGATGTAGAGTGCAGACCAGGGAATGGGGTCAGTGGAATTGTGGCGGCTGTGTATGATGTCAGGGGTGGTAGATTTGGGGAGGACAGTTGTCACTTTGTGAGGGGTGTAAATATTTAACTTTTACATTGTTTTGTACACCTGAAACTAATAATAATAATAATAATAATAATTTAAAAAAAGAACACCTCTGATGGAGCAGCCAGCACCATCGTGGATGCCTGAGAGTCTGTGAGGGGCAGAGGCCCCCGCTGGCCTGTGGTGGACGCACAGCATGAGCCAGACAGAAAGTTTTGTGGTCTCAAGCCACTGAGAATTTGGGGGTTGCTTGTTGTTGCAGCATAACTGCCCACCCTGGTTTCTTCAAGGAACTGTGTGAGGGCATTATGTAGTGCTAGCTCTGAGAGACACTGAGAGCTAAATATTGTGCTCTAGATATGGTCAACGTGTGGCATTCCTTGTAGATATTAATTTTCTGATTCTTTTAACATTATAAATATAGATATCATATAATAAATTAACTAGTTTACCTATTTTGAGAATTTAGTAATCAATAAACGACTTACTAAAATACCACTCATTCATTGTGTTAAAAATAAACATATGACCTTTAAACAAGTTAATCTTGTCCAGTTAAGTCTAATATTGTTGAAGAGGAACTGAGCTAAAATTTATCTGAGGATAAAAGACTGCAAAGTTACTGGCTAAATTTCTCAAGAGAAAATGGAAGGATATTAGAATTCATACCAGAGATTCTTTACTACAAAATGACATTGAATCAGAAATCAGATATAAAATTATTATTGATTTTTACATATTATTTATGGCATTGTAAAACAGTGACATACAGACATACATGGAATGAAGCAATGATTGCTGCATTTTGAACTCTATTCAACCCACTTCAAAGAAAACAGGAAAGTATCTCACCAAGAAACTTCGAAAACTAAGAAGTAGAAAACATGATACTAAGAGGCTAATGGGTTTAGAAAAATATTAATGAGTTTAGAAAACACTGTGGTTAATTATTTCTTAGATAGAAAATTTGTATGTATATACTCTAAAATTATTCCATAGCTGATTGAAAGATATAAATTGACAAAATCATAGATTTTTAACCAACAATTTCTCTGTTAAAACAAATTTGATTAGGAAAATAAACAAATAATATGAGAAATTAATGTTTTCAAAAACCAAAATTATGAAAAAGAAGACAGGAATTTGATATATCAGAAGTTAAATTCTGTATTCTATAGGACATTTAAAATCTCTACATTCACTGATCATAGCAACTTTGATGCATTTTATAGGAATTTGTTCTTAAATTCCAATGTTGGTTTAAAAATTATTTTTAATTAATCTATTACCTTAATCTGAAGGGTTAGATGAATTTTTACTCTCACCAAATTACAGTTTTGGTCACCTGTTAGAAATGACACTAGCTTCTTTATTCAGGAACCCACATAGAGTGTTTTCTATGTCCCTGCATCATAATATGCTTTTTAAATGAATCATTTCATTTAATCATATGTTTTAATTTTAGAGATGAAGAAACTGAGTCTCAGAGATGTTAAGGGAATCACCAAAGAGCACTATTGAGGAATGGGTTGTGTGGGCTACCTGAAAAAAGGTACAGTCTGTTTCAGGTCTCCCTAGCCTACCTGTGTGATTAAGTGGGTAGGAAGGAAAGGAGAAAAATGACACCAACATCAAGTCCCCATTCTCTCATCCCTTGACTCTGGGTAGAATATTAATGCATCTGGTCTTCCTTACCCTTTGGATGGAACTGTATTATGGCCGCTATTATGATCGCTCCTTGGACCTTATTCAGAGGCTCAGACCCCTGACTTGCCCACTCCAGAGAGGGCAGGACCTGAAATGTTGGGTCCCAGGACATCCATCTAATGGAAGGCTCTTTTGCTAATTATGGCAGCACAGCATGTGTGGCTAACTTGGTCTAGAGACTTCCTTAAATTCAACTTACATATAAACCAGCCTTTTTATTACATTATACTTTCACACTTCTAAATACATTTAATTAAAGTTGGACTTTCTTGTATCAGGTGACAAAAATTCAAGGTGTTGCATAGTGAAACTATGGGCCAGATAATAATTCCCTTTCAGCAGTATTACCTTTTTGTATGGTTGTTTGTCCAGTTATTTTTTTTTTTAATTTATTTTTTAAATTTATTGGGGTGACAATTGTTAGTAAAATCACATAGATTTCAGGTGTACAATTCTGTATTACATCATCTATAAATCCCATTGTGTGTTCACCACCCAGAGTCAGTTCTCCTTCCATCACCATAAATTTGATCCCCTTTACCCTCATCTCCCACCCCCCACCCCCCTTACCCTCTGGTAACCACTAAACTATTGTCTGTGTCTATGAGTTTTTGTTTCTCATTTGTTTGTCTTGTTGTTTTGCTGTTTTTGGTTTATATACCACATATCAGTGAAATCACATGGTTCTCTGCTTTTTCTGTCTGACTTATTTTGCTCAGCATTACACTCATTTGTCCAGTTATTTGAATATTTGATTGCATTGTATTTGATGGTTTAAGAAAACATTTGAAAATGGAAACCTTAACATGTTAAACATAATAGCAAAGCAGCGATGGAAATTCTTTGGTTTGCTTGAAAGTGACAGATTTTTATTTCAGAGATTTGGTGGCCTCAAGATGATTTCTCTGTATCAACTTAGAAAGATAAGAAAAAATAAAGAATATGTATTTCATAAATATAACGATACTCTTAAAGAAGTCATGTTTTTGGTATCTATGAAAATGTGCCATGATCCAGGAGTAGGGGCTCAGTAAACATGTGGAGAACACACGAATGAGGAATTACTGTGTTGACATGAAAAAAATAACTCTCCAGAAAATCTACTGAAAGAACGGTTTATTTGGAAAAGAAAAAGAAACAAAGCCACCACGAAGTGTGTATACGCACTTGTTGGCCGGTCCCAACAGGCCGCCCAGGTGGAAAAAAACAAAAAAGGGGCCAAGAGCAACATGGCTTCCCCCTTTATTTGCTTCCCTCCCCCGGAAGTTATCACAAAGTTCAGCAGGAAATCAAGACTAAAGAGTTAGCAAGGGGCCCAGCTCCACTGATAGTCCTCCCAGCTCTATGGTTAAGCATCTTAAGATGCCAGTTCACTTTCATCAACTGTTTTACATAATGGCATTCGTTTTATGTGCCTTTATATACACCCACGCCTCCTTATGTTTGTTTAGAAAAATATCCCTCAGCCTTAAAATTATTCTTTGCTTATTTTGTTCATTTTTCTACTCTGTGCTTTCAGGCCCAATTATGGTTATTACGAATTTATTGAACTTAAAAATGCATTCCGTGTTTGATGGCTGTGTTATACCATCTTTAAATCCACTTTTTCCTGCAGCCTTTTGGGTCCGTGTATAAAATTCACCCTCATGTGTGGGCGTGTGTGTATTTTTTAAACAGTTCCCTGAGGTTTAGGTTCTAAATCTTTCTCAGAATATTGTTATATCTGTTGACTCCTACTGAGAGTTTCCTGGGTGAGTTCAGAGAGCATCCTGTCAGCTGGCTTTTGATTTTCGATAAAATCCAAGTTCTCACAGTTAGTTTTCTTCCTGTCCCAGGGCTAGTGGGTTGTTATAATTTCAGTGGCCATTACTGCCAGGCAGCTTCTGCAATGCAATGTTATTGAGCAACCTTGCAAAAACGAGGTCTTGTCACTTGCTCTAAGTTCTTTATCACTCTGGTTTCTCAGGAACATTGCATTTCGTAGAAGAGCAGAAAATTTGAAAAGCACACCAAAACTAGCTTCTCTGTATCTGTACAGATGGGGAAAGGTTACACAGGCCACATTCGAAAAGAACAATACAGCCCACACATTGAAATCTCATTGGCTTTCTATTAATTTTCTTGGAACTGTGGAGCAGCTGAAGAAAAATATGAAAATAAGATTCTTGGGTTTGAACCAGGGAGTTTAGACACTCCAGAGCTTCATGAATCATTTTTGAGATTGTATAGTATTGAACAGGCTACCTGAGATTGCTGGAATTGGATGAGAAAATATTCTATGTTAGGGAACCATAGATTCTGAAGTTCAGCCTGATTTCCCTCATTTTCACTCCCTTTATGGGACATAATTCTTTTTCATGTAGAACTACAGGAATCTTAAGGACACACTTTGTGGACAATCCATCTTTCTCTTTTCCCCCATGCCTCTTTTTATCTCTGTTTCCCCTTTTTTGCTTCCCTTTTGCATTCAAGGCAGAACGTGTATGGCACCTATTTTGCGGGAAAGATCATTGCACTGTCTATTTTGTTTTAACATTCAAAGGCTCAACTTGAATTCCTGTCTCTTTAGACATCATACAAGAATGGTATGCATTGGACTTTTAAGATATAATTTCTTTTCTCCTCTCTCCACTCCCTGTCTCCAGCAGCCGTGTAAAATAGCTCATTGCCTTGCATTTCTCAAGCATTCAAGTGTTTATAGAGTCTAACGATCCTGATCTCTCACTTCTTTTTTGTAAGAAGAAAATGATAGCTGTAGATGGCACCGTTCCCAGGGAAGCCGCATGAAAAGTGGCAGACAGGCTGATGCCAGGGTGTGGGAACAGCCATAGGTATGTGCGTTTCAAGTTGTGCCATTTACTCAACTGCCACGTTGGACAGTATACGTACTGTTCAGCTTCATTTTCTAGGAAAAAAGATATTTGAAAGATGTATTCAAATATTTCCTCCATCAGTCTCCTTTTGAAATTTAGCATAACAGCACACAGTGGTCCCTTAGCAAAGGGAAAAAAAAAGTAATATCAAATGAATGGAACAGCTGGGGTCAAACAGGAAGGGAGGGCTGCTATAGCAGGGTCTCTGTCCCTGAAGAAACAAAGCCAGAGATGAATGGTAATTAGTAACTTCTTTTTAAATACATATTAATCCACAAAATTAAGCCCTTACGAAGTAGTGCTGTGGCAAGAAAAACTGGTTAAAATCTTACAAGACCCTTCTAGCACTAGACTTGTATTTCTTTAGTTACATGCTTGTATTAGCTATATCCACACTGGGATTCCTGGATGGGAAAATCCCAATGACTATAGCTGGATGTGAAAAGGGTCAGTCCAAGCTCAGAATGAGTGGGGTGCAGTGGCTAGATAGACCCATGGATTTGTTCAGGATTAGAGATTGTAAGTGGGGATCCAAATAGATATGGGGAATGTGAAATTGGGGTCCTGCTCTTAGGGAGAGGGAAGTCAGGCCATGGGAACTGACAAAATTTATGTGATAATGAGGGTAATTATATGCCAGGCCCAGTTCTAAGCACTTTACATGATTTAGCTCATAAATCCTCATACAGCTCTGGGATGTGACTATTGTTCCCACTTTACAGATGAAGAAACGGAGGTGTGGAGGGTTTAAGTATCTTGCCTGAGGTCACACAGGAAATGAGGGCTAGGGCTAAGGTTTGAACCTGTTCTCTTAAGTCCTACACTGTCCTTCAAGTAGGCAAATAGCTTCAAGGAGCCCTAGTCTCCAGTCCAGAGAGTGATGGCCTCAGAGGCTTGTGGTAGAGGTGTATGTGTGAGGCTGCTGGGAAGCATTTGGAGACGAGGAACAGCTTACAGTTTAAACACACTTATTGACTCAGTCACTACAAGTTCTAAGTTACGGTGGTCATCAGGGCCGAGTCCTGGTCCATTGCCCTGTGATTCTTTGCGCTCTGCCCTCCTCTGATTGATGGCTGGTAGAGATGTGGCTGCAGCAGTTCTGGATCCCACATCAGCACAGAACACTGGCCAGAGGAAGAGAGCTGTTCTCTGGTGCTGCCCAGGGGAACAAGGAAGAACTTTCTCTGATGCTTAGAGCAAACCTCTGCCTGCACCCCAGGACTCTGGACCCGGTCCCGTGCCCATTGTTGATCTAGTCACCTCCAAGGGGCATGGATTGCATGGGGACTGTCAGGAGCTGGGGTGGCGCCAACCTTTCCTGAGCCGCAGGAAGTTGGGGGATGACTGGATACCTAGATCAAATTGCAGATCTCTGAGGGAAAGGAAAAGGAGGAGAAGAAGGGTGCCCGCCCACAATGGCTGCTCCAGAGACGCTGCATGTTGGTCTGGGAGCTACTGATTGTCACATCAACCCAGGGGCTCACTTCTGAGAACTGGTAAGTATGGGGAGGACTGGATTCAAAACTCAGTTACTTGGTTTGATGTATAGTTCTAGAATGGAGTGATGCGTATAAAGGTGAATTAGATGCTGCGCGTACCATCCTAGGATTTTTAATGTCTCTTCTGCTGGGGAAAACTGATTTGAGGCCGTGATCTTGGTGCTTCATTGGTGGGCCTTTCTGTGACTGGTAGAGCAAAGCTGATCATTAAAAATGAGGCTGAACATTTAGTGCGGCAAGCTGACAGGCCTGCTTTACCTTGGATTCTATATGTAATGCTCTCTTCTATTTATTGTATTTCTCAAAATTTAGCATTGATTCCTTAGGCTTTATGTAGGGAAATTTTACTGACTGACTGATTTTTAGGGCTTTTCCTAAACACAGCTGAGAAGTTGGTAAAATGTTTCCTTGGTCCCCCATGTCGTGCTTCAGGCAGTAGTGGCAAATACAGTGTCCCCCACTGCCACTCCTGCCTCCAACTGCCATGGCAGACATCGGTCATTTATCACGGCCCTCTTTCCTGCTGAGCATGGTTGCAGCTAGAAATTATTCTCCATTCAGTGCTCAAGGCAGTCACTGCAGAGCTGGCACAAGAAGTCAAAATGATTTTGCATTCTTGCTCTGGGAACTCTGTCTCTGAGAGGCAGCATGAGAGAGCAGAGGAACATTTTAGTTCCTCAAGTAACTAGGCTTTGAATCAGACAGTCTTGGGTTTGAATTCAGGCTTTGTCACCAACTAACTTGGCAAGTTAACTTACTTCTCTGAGCCTAGTTCCTGTTTGTAAAGTAAGACAGATGATACTATTAATAATTTCCTAGGCTATTGGGTGATATTAAATGAGATGGAATATGTACCATTCTTATCAGATTGCATGGTTTTCTAAACTTTGCCTTTCTATCAAAACGTAAACCAAGGTGACAGTATGATAAACTTATTCTCAGTAACATGCAAAAATATCTTTGCACTTTAACAGGAAAGTCCCTTTAATGAAAGGAAATAATTGTTGTAGTGTTTCATGTTATGTTTAGGGGTCGACTGTTTTGAGTTGAGGCTTTATTTGCTCAAACCTCTCAGACCATCATTGGTTCTACCTAAAGACACAGCTCGATTTCAGTTTCTGAAATGTCAAACTTGGCAGAGACTAGTGTTTTAGGGAATTACAGAGGGAGGAGAATCCATAATCTTTGCCCTTGAGGAAGTCAAACCAGAGGAACACAGTGACAAATAAACATACCATAGAATACAAATAACTAAAGCCTGGAAATATACCCACATATGCTAAATTATAGCTCCACAAATGTATTCACTTCTAAAATATCTGCCTAGGCAGGCAGATCAATGGAATAGAATAGAATCTTAAGTAGGTCCAAATACTTCAGGGAATCTAGTGTATGATAAGGGTGGCAATTAAAATCAGTGAAGAAAGATAGATTAGTTAATAAATGGCATTGAAACAACATTTTAGCAATTTAGGAAAAAGTTGGAACTCTATGCTTGAAAGAGAATATGCAAAACTATAAAAGTTTTATAAAGTGTTGTGGAAAAAAATTTTAAAGTAATCTTGGAGTTAATAAGACCTTCTCAAGTAAGAAACAACCTAAGTAGACATTTTAAAACAAGAGTGATAGGCATACATTTTGCTGTAAATTTTTTTTGAAAGAAATCTGTACATGTCCAATTATATACCAAAGGTTGTACTAATCTTTACCACACATGCACTGTATATGCACTTATATCGTCAAAATATATACAGAGGGTGCCAAAAAATGTATACACATTTTAAGAAAGGAAAAAGTCTATTAAAATTGTAATAATACATACCGACAACAAAAGATGAATACAAGTCACGTTTGACTTCTGCAATTACAAGAGGTGCTCAAAGTGGTTACCATCAGCGTCCAGACACTCTGATTATGGCAAACTACTGCTTGAGCAACGTTGACCAAAGTGTCCACTTGTATACATTTTTTGGCACCCCCAGTATATACAGGATTCTTATATGTCAACAAGAAAAATACAAACAGATCTCACAAAATAGACAAAGGATATGAAAAAGGAGTTCAGAGACAAAAATATTGCGAGCACATGAAAAATCTTCAGTCTCATCCACAGTTAAAGAAATGCAAATTCAGACCATGAGACAATTTTCACCTATCAGGTTGGTGATAGTTATACAATTTGGAAATTCACAGTGGATGATGGTATGAGGGTTCAGGCATATACACAGTGCAGGAAGAGTAAAAATTAGTGTAACCTCTTTTGTAATGCTACTGGACAACATTATTAAGATTTAAAATATGCCAATCTTATAAGTCCCACCTCGAGGAATTTGTCCTCTGGTTTTAGTTTCACATCTATGCAGAGAGGTCTGGACAGAAATTGTTCATTGCAGTATTATTTGTCATAGAAAAAAAAGAAACATAAGAAGAGGAAACCTGTATATCCACAACAAGAGACTAAAATATTTTTATGCAGCCAATAATAAATTGTTATATAGCCATTAAAAAGAATGTATTTCCATGTGCTGATCTGGACAGATCTTTAAGACATATTGTTAAGTTAAAAGGAAGGTAATTTAAAGGGTTTATAGACATGTATTTATTTGCATGGAAAAGTTCTGGCATGTCATGCAGGAAACTGTTGACTGTGGTCTCCTGTGGGGCATAAGTCTGAGGGACTAGGCTGGGAAGGAACTCATTTTTCTTTGCACACTTTTATATACTGTTCGAATTTCTGATCTAAAGCATGTGCTGTACTCATAAAAAATGGGTGGGATGATGGACACATAGAATGTTAAGCAAAACAATTTCACAGGAATTTTTCCAGCTAATTTCTTCTGTCCATACAATTCCTATCCCGCTCATATCACCAAATCAAAAATAAGAACAAATCTCATCAGAAGACGAGAAGTGGAAGCATTTCTGGAAGCTGGGAAGCAGATGGATTCAAACAGATACACCAAATAACACCGGAAGGAAGAGACGCCTGTGCCAGTTGAAGCTATATGCCTATGGCAATCCTCTCCACTCACAGCAGCTGAGAGCAGGGGGAAGGGCCTCGGAACCCCAAGCCTGTAGCATCAGTTGGAACAGCTGGGCTGCTTGCCTGTTCCTGTGCCTTGATTTTTCTAGAATGGGTCACAGAGTTCTGTGCCCACAGCAGATGATGTCACTGTGTGGGTTGGGTCTGCAGTGGCAGAGCAGTATCCTCTCTGGTTACCAAGACCAGGAGGGCCTGGGCTTCATCTGCACAGAAAAGAATCTATCACTAGGTTCCCCCCGTCTCCTGAGCCCCATAACTCACCATTCCTCCACAGGAACCTTGAGCAGGCTGGAATGGAAAGGTGTTCATACCGGAAGACTCACCAACCATTTGGAGACAAGCATCCCTATAAAAGTGAGACCTAATCCAGTGAGCAGAAGAGCTAATATCCAAAGAAAAAGAGTTAATATAGCAAACAGGAGATCTTGAAATAGGTGTAATTAGCATCTTCAGGGATATGCGGTGGGATATTAAGGATATTGTAATCATGACCCGTGAAACATATTTAATTAAAGTTTGTGTATTGGAGTAAAGCCATATGGTTTCATTACTTAGTATGACGAGTGGTTAATTTTTCCATGAATTTAACGAGTCTGTTGAATGCACCCCGTGTCAGGCACCGAGTTGCTAAGTCTAACATTGGCCCACTCTGTCTATGCTCTTTGGGAAGTGTTTTCTCATTTGTTGCTCAGCACATTCCTGCAAAGTGAGCTGGGTAAGACGACCTTTATTCTATCTCATTTATTCAACCTTTATTCTGTTTCAGTCAGGCCATTGTTAAATATTTCTCTTACAATGAAACAATCAGTGACAAAGCTGAGAGTCACATGAAGGATTTTAAATTTCAAACACACAGTACTTCTAAACTACCCCGTTTTGTAAGAAACCCAGTGCTTATCCTCCTTTATAAAGTGCAACAGTCACTGTGACTTTTTCTGAAGTCAGAGCATGAAGAGCACCAAGAAGATGCACCTGTGAAAATTATTTTGTTTTTTACTTGTGGTTTTTAATATCACCGAGTACAAGCTTCCTAGAGGCAGCCTCTGTGTACATGTAACAGTTTGGATTTATGGTCTCAGGAAAAACAGTAGAAAACATAGTGACCTGCCTTTTAAAAAAGTATTGTAGGTTGTCTGTTTGAGCCTGAAAGATGTAGGTCATGAGGGTGACCACAAATTTATCAAGAAATTTAAGGTTTTTTGTTTGTTTTAATTTCAGCTGAAACTCTGCTTATCCCTTGATTTTGACAGTGATGGCATGAAGTATGACTAAGGAAAAGTTCCCAACCCAGTCATGTCTTGTTTCAGTACTTATTTTAAGACTGAAGCTCGAATTTGCAAGGACACTGGGGTAGCTCTCTCACCTGATCACAGCTGTCCTTATGCCCATGGACATCTGCCAGAAATAAAAATGTCTCCTCACATTCTGTTTGGATTCTGAGAGCTTGTAAATACACCCAGCCTCCACAGGTGAGGCAGCACCATGGTTGAGCTTGGTGCCATTGAACGGTAAAGTACCGTGAAGAGTGTCTGAAAGTTGAAATTAACTTTTTATTAGCATGACACAGCTGTGGGCTGTTTCATCTTGTCAGCAGCACATTTCTGGTTCTCGCGCTCGCCTTTTCATAGACCTCACATTGGTTCACCTCCAGCTATTCCTGCCGTCCTAGCAGGCACTGTCCTGCTCCTTGTCAGCTTTTTCTAGTCCTACCGTTTCTTTATGTGGCTTTTTGATGTTTCAAAAGAAGCGTGGAATGTGATAGAGCTTTCATTTTCAAATATGCTTTTAGTGGCTTTGATGCATATCAGAGCAATAGACTGGAAAGATTGGGAGAAGGAGAAATGGGGGCCAGCTCTCCCAAGGGCTTACTGAATAACCTCAGTTGTGCCGTTTCCCTATGTGTGTCAAGAATGTGGGTTAAACAATGTCTTCACTTCTCTAGACTTTGCTAGCTATCTGCTAGTTTTGTTGCCTAGACACCTGACAAAATGCAGACCTCCAGCGGTCAGACTCGCACCAGATCTGAAGTGGAATAGTCCTTGATGTAGCAGTGTGCGCGTCCTTTTTTTATTTCTCCTTCCTGAATAATTAGGGTTAGGTATCAGGTGCATGGCGTGTCTTCTATGTACCTTGTCTCTCTCCATTTGGCCACCCAAAGAGGCATCTCGCTTTTGCCTGTGAGTATGTAAAGCCATGACCTCTTGAAAGAAAGAACCTGAAACAGCTGAGAATGTGTAAATATTTGCTCTGTTATGTAGTTTTGATTTCTGGAACATCGTGTTTCAAGTCGCAGTGGAAATAAAAGGCCTTTTTATGGCATTCAGTAATAGTACATTTTGTTCTCAAAAGATTTGATGAGCTTAGATGTGATACAAGGTCTTGTAAGGATTAAGATAGAATGACAACAAAAAAACAATAAAAATTTGACCTAAATTGTAAATATTTCTAATTTTAAAATATTTCAAGTATTTGACTTTTCTCTGATTTTAGCAGGTTGGGAAAGAAAAGTATTGGACTCTGCCACGTCAAAGTTAATGACCAGTGAAAAAGTTCTTCCCTGAAGGATAGAAAGATGTCTGAATTAATACCACTGAACTTCTTTATTTGAATAACTAATCTCACACAATAAATCCACCAAAAAGTCAACTTCTCAATTAAAACTAGAGCCAAAATCAATGGGCCAAAATTACTGCAAGGATACGGAGTTTTGATTGTTTGGTATTTAGATTTGAACCATCCCTTCATTAGGTTTCCCCAAATTTATTGACTATTCTTGTCAACTTGAAACCAGTGGTTTAGTTATCTCTTAGTAATTTTAGAGGAATATGTGTCAGACAATAAAAATGAAAGCACAGTCTAATTACCTAAGAAAAATATACTGTATTTATTCAAATCACTGTTCTGTTCTCCAGGCATTCGGAGGGAGAATATGATAGAGTTGAGATGGGCGCCGTGTGTTTCTTTTAATCCTTGATGAAACTCTTCTATGTTAATTTGGTGAATATGCAGTAGTAAAAATGACATAGATTTAGTAAACATAGCTTGGGAGTGTTCCAGCACCTACTGTGAGTTAGATAGAACAGATTTGAAGGTGAAGAATATAGCTCTTCAGAATATACCAGCACTGGAGACCCTGGTCATTTTGTGGGATTTCACGAGGAAGATATGGTAAGGATTTGTAGTTCTGGGTTTCCCAGGGCAAGGAGCCCTCCCTTACCTAGATGGCTTTTCCCTTCCTGATTAAGGCAACCCAATGAAACATCTCCTGAGTAATTGGTTGTATTCTCGACTACAAGGAATAGATCTGGTTGTATAGAGATTTTTGCTGGATGTTTGTAAGAGTTATCTTTAAATTCTGTTTAATGTTTTCAGAACTGAGTTTCACATTTATGGCATATTGTACAGTAGATATAATCGACTTTAGTTCAGCTTCAACATTTTATAACTGGAAGTCTGGCTGTTCACCTTGTAGAGTTAGTGACATAGAATATGAAATAAAATACCTTAACTGTGGAGAGGAATATCAATTGCAAATGATGTTCTGCTCTAAAAAATATGGAGGCAATTATGCATTTGGGCTTTTGGTTCAGACGAGTCCATGTTTAACAAGTGAGCTAGCCTGTTTTTCCTAAGTGCTTCTAGGCATTCTCCTTTGAGAAAAGCACACAATTAGGAATGTAAGAGAGTATAAGGACAGTGGATAAAACCCAGAGGTCAAATATTTAAAACAGAATTAGCTAATTTAAAAATGGTCCAATAAATTCCATTCAGAATGCTGCCCTTGAGATGTGGCTTATTCTATACGCTTTGAATATTTCACATTATCTGTTGAGAAGTGACATTGCCTTTCTTTGCTAAAGGCAATGTGCATTTCAGTCACACAGCAAGTTTGAAGAATGTACTTAGTATTTTGAGGGATTCCTGTTTATACTTTTGTATCTTCAAAAAATTATAAGTATTCTCATTGTAGATGATTCAAACATTAGAGGACACAAAGTGAAATGCTATCCCGCCTTCTGCCTTCCATCTCTCCTATGTTCTTTCCTAGAGGTAACTCCTATAACTAGTGTTACACATGCTTGCATCCTCTGTACTATGCACTGATATGTATTCATGCACATCATGCTATGTGCATACTTACACATACAAACATACCTATTGTTAAAACACATGAAATTAAAAGTACTCTGTTTTGTAACTTGCAACTTGCTTTTGTCACTTAATATTGTGCCATAGTTTTCTATATTGGTCCCTTTAGGTTCACCTCATTCTTTTTAAAGGCTGTCTGTCTAGTATTTCCATGGCATGAATGTACCATAATTTACTCCGTTTTTGGTGATCATTAGGATTGCTTCCATTTTTTTTTCTTTTTTAACTATTTGAAACAAAATAAATTTGATAAAATAAACATCAACGTGCATACATCTTTGTACATTTAAAAGAGAATTTCTTTGAGATAGATTCCTAGAAATGGAATTGCTGGGTCAAAGGACATGCACACTTTAAGACTAACAAAATTTTCTGGGGTAGAAATTCAACTGGTATGTGTTGGGAAGAGTGTATTGGCAGGCCATTATCAACCGGGTGTAGCTGCATGTGTTGTGGTGAGCTGGGGCCTGTGCCACACTGGATGTTAAATACTTAGAATTTTATCCCTGAAATTGCCTGTCAAGATTTCGTCAGTTTATGCTCTTCCCAAAAGTGTGCAAAAGTGCTCATCTTTTGTCTTCCTCACCCAGTTAATGTATCTTTTTAACTGTGGCCAATCTGAGATATGAAAAATGAAAACTGGGGAGTCACTGCTCAATGAGCACAAAGCTTCAGTTTTGCAAGATGAGTAAGTTCTAGAGATCTGCTGTGCACCACTGCCTATAAGTAACGAAACTACTATATTTGCACTTAAAAAATTAAGGGGGCATATCTCCTGTTAAGGGTTCTTACCACAGTAAAAGCATCATATTGTATTTTAAAACTTTATAGGTCCCTGATTACCACTGAGATAGTGTCCTTTCAGAAGTTTATTGGTCATTTTTGGTTCCTCTGGGAATTGTGTGTTCATTTGCTACGTTTATTTTTTACTGGGTTGTTTGACTTTCCTTAATTGTTGGCCAAGTAATTTTTAAATATTGTAGATATTAAGCCTTTGTAGAATATGCTATGGATATTTTCTGTCAGTCACTTGTCTCCAACTTTTTTTTGGAGTCTTTTATTATAAAAATACTTTCAATTTTTAAAACCACTTTATTGGGATATGATTGACATACAAAAACTGTACATATTTAATGTATTCAAAAAGGGTTGCTTTTTCTCCAAATTCATGTATGTACTTGTTTTCTCCCTTCCCTTCCCTTCCCTTCCCTTCCCTTCCCTTCCCTTCCCTTCCCTTCCCTTCCCTTCCTTTCTTTTCCTTTCCCTTTCCCTTTTCCTTTTTCTTTTTCTTTTTCTTTTTCTTTTACTCTTTCTTTTTTTTTCTTTTCTTTCTTTCTTTGTTTTGATGATACCATTCTAACAGGTGTGAAGTGATCTCATTGTGGTTTTGATTTGCATTTCCATGATGTTACTGATGTGTTGAACACCTTTTCATGTACCTGTTGGCCATTTGTATGTCTTGTTTGGAAACATGTCAATTCAGGCTCTTTGCCCATGTTTTAATTTTTTTTAAAAAAATATTGAGTTGTACCTGCTCCCTACAATATATGAGAGTTCCTGTTGCTCCACATCCTTGCCAGCATTAGGTGTTGTCAGTGTTTTCAATTTTGGCCATTCTAGTAGGTGTGTAGTGGTATCTCATTTTAATTTGTGTTTTCCTAATGACATGTGATGTGTAGCATCTTTTCATGTGTATTTTTTCCATCTGCATATTTTCTTTGGTGAGGTGTCTTTGGCCCATTTTTAATTGGATTGTTCATTTTCTTATTGTTGATTTTTAAGAGTTCTTTGTATATTTTAGCTAACAGTCCTTTGTCAGATATATCTTTTGCAAATATTTTTTCCAGTCTGTGGCTAGTTTTCTAATTCTCTTGACATTGTCTTTTGCTGAGTAGAAATTTTAATTTTAATAAAGTCTAGCTTATTAATTCTTTCATGGACCGTGTCTTTGGTGTTGTATCTAAAAAGGCATCGTCATACCTAACGTCATCTAGATTTCCTCCTATGTTATCTTCTAGAGTTTTATAGTTTAGAATTTTACATTTAGGTCTTTGATCCATTTGAGTTATTTTTGTGAAGGATGTAAGGTCTGTATCTAGATTCCTTTCTCCCCACCACTGCTTGTAGCTGTCCTGTTGTTCTAGCACCATTTCTTGAAGCAACTATCTTTGCTCCATTTTATTGCCTTTGCTTCTTTGTCAGAGATCTGTTGATTATACTTACAGGGATCTGTTAATATTCTTTTCAGATTCTTTGTTTCTCTCTATAATCAGTGTTGAGTCAGAGGTGATGTGCTCCCGGAATCCATATGTCAACTTGTTTTGTAGGGGAAAAGCAAGTAATAAGTAGCTCAGCAATAATTCTCTCTACCTGAATGCAGGCATCCAAAAGACAGTGAGGAAATGCCCAATGTCATTTATCTTATAATCTCACAAGCTAATAAACACTGGGTTGGCCTGTTCCTCTTCTGTTTTCTCCCTGTTTATATTCGCTTGGTGATGTTGACTCTGACGTGGGTCAGCCTTAAATCACATCCAAGAGAAGCTGGGGGGAATTGGCTGCTGTCTTAGGAAAGGTCTGTCAAAGCGGGATTATTTTTTTATTTTATCTGAATATTTAAAAAGTTAGTATAAATACACATACTCAGTTATTAGGTTTGAACATTAAATACCTTTCTTCCATCCTTTTTGTTTCATTATATTTGTTGTTATATAGTAAAAACTAAATTTTGACTTGAGTAGTTCTGAGAAAAGGACTTTTGCCTTAAAATCTGTGCTGGTGATCCACAATTCACAAGTATTTAGATGCAAATAAGACCAGAGTTAATAAATTGTGACTACCCTTTGGGAGCATTTCTCCACTGACTTCACATTCAATTACACGTTCCTTAGAGACTTGTGTCATGTCATGTATCTCTAACACATGGTTCAAATCCTGGTATATATTTGATGCTCAGGAAGTATTTAAATGCCTAAAAGAATAAAAGAAACAATAAATGAAAGAATTTCCTCAGAGACATAAAATATACCAGGATCATCCTCAAGGATTGGTGAAGTCATTACTTTGTGCCAAAGGGAAGGGTTGCCATCTGTGTTATTTTATTGTATTGTGATTTCATGTTATTGATAAAGGAACTGAAATTCAGAGGTTTAAATGATGTATTACAGGGCAGACTGAGATTTAAACCCAATGCATTTATTTTATTTATTAAATTTATTGGGGTGACATTGGTTAGTAAAATTATATAGGCTTCAAGTGTACATTTCTATACTACATCACCATATATTTGACCTCCTTTTTCCTCTTCTACCACCCCCTCTCCTTACCCTCTGGTAACCACTAAACTGTTGTCTGTGTCTATGAGTTTTGTTTGTTTGTCTTGTTCATTTGTTGTTTTCAGTTTTATATCCCACATGTGAGTGAAGTCATATGGTTCTTTATTTTTTCTGTCTGACTTACTTTGTTTAGGATGATATTCTCAAGATCCATCCATGTTGTCACAAATGTCACTCTTTCATCTTTTCTTATGGCAGAACAGTATTCCATTGTGTATATATACCACATCTTCTTTATCCTTTCATCTATTGAAGGACACATTGGTTGTTTCCAAGTCTTGGACACTGTAAATAATGCAGCATTAAACATCGGGGTACATATATCTTTATGGATGAGTGTTTTCAAATTTTGGGGGTAGATACCCAGAAGAGGGATTGCTGGGTCATATGATAATTCTATTCTTAATTTTTTGAGGAACCTCCATACTGTTTTCCATAGTGACTGCATGCAGCAGTCTGTATTCCCACCAACAGTGTATGAGGATTCTGTTTTCTCCACATTCTCTCCAACGCTTGTTATTACCATTCTTTCCCTGAAAATAAGACCAGGTCTTGTATTAATTTTTGCTCCAAAAGATGTATTAGGGCTTATGTTCAGGGAATGTCATCCTGAAAAATCATGCTAGGGCTTATTTTCCGGTTAGGTCTTATTTTCAGGGAAACACGGTATTTGTCTCATTGATGATAGCCATTCTATTATCATATGTGAGGTGGTATCTCATTCAGTTTTGATTTGCATTTGCATTTCCCTAATAGCTAGTGAAGTTGAGTATTTTTTCATACATCTGTTGCCCGTTTGTATGTCTTCTTGGGAGAAGTATGTTGAGGTCCTCTGCCCATTTTTTAATTGGATTGTTTGTTTTTTTGTTGTTGAGTTGACGAGTTCCTTATATATTTTGGATATTATCCCCTTATCGGAGGCGTTGTTTCCAAGTATCTTCTCCCATTCAGTTGGTTGCCTCTTTGTTTGTTGATGGTTTCTTTTGCTGTGTAAAGGCTTTTTAGTTTGATATAGTCCCATTCATTTATTTTTGCTTTTATTTCCCTTTTGAGGTCAAATTCATAGAATCTTCTTTGAATCCAAGGTTCATAAGTTTAGTATCTATGCTTTCTTCTGTGCAGTTTGTTGTTTCAGGTCTTATGTTTAAGTCATTGAACCATTTTGAGTCACTTTTGGTGTATAGTGACGAATAGTAGTTTAGTTTCATTCTTTTGCACGTGGCTTTCCTATTTTCCCAGCACCATTTGTTGAAGAGGCTTTCTTTTCTCCATTGTATGTGTTTGACTCATTTATCAAATATTATCTGTCCATGTATATGTGGGTTTATTTCTCGGTTCTCAATTCTATTCCATTGGACTGTGTTTTTCTGTTTTTCTGCCAGTACCATGCAGTTTTGATTATTGTTGCCCTGTAGTACAAATTGAAGTCAGGGAGTGTGATACCTCCAGCCTTGTTCTTTTTTCTTTGGATTGTTTTGGTTATTTAGGATCTTTTGTGATTCCATACAAATCTGATGATTTTTTGTTCTATTTCTTGAAAAAATGCCATTGGGATTTTGCTGGGGATTGCATTAAATCTGTATATTGCTTTGAGTAATAGGGCCATTTTAACTATATTGATTTTTCCAATCTTCAAACAAGAAATATCTTTTCATTTCTTTGTGTCTTCAATTTCTTTTAAGAATGTCTTATAGTTTTCAGTGTATAGGTTCTTCATATTCTTTGTTAAGCATATTCCTGGGGTTTTAAAATTCTTTTTGTTGAAATTGCAAAAGGAATTAGTTTTTTTAAAATTTCTTTCCCTTGAATTTCATTTTTAGTATATAGGAATACAATGGATTGTTGTACATTGATTTTGTGCCCTGCAACTTCACTGTATTTGTTTATTGTTTCTAATAATTTTTTGGTTGAGTCTTTAGGTTTTCTATATAAAGAATCATGTCATCTGCAGAAAGTGGTAATTTAACTTCTTCATTCGTTTAACTTCTTCAATTTGGTTGCCTTTTATTTCTTTCTCTTGCCTAATTGCTCTGGCTAGAACTTCCAGCACTATGTTGAATAATAGTGGTGACTGGGGCATCCCTGTATTGTTCCTGATTTTAGAAGCTTTCAGTTTCTCACCATTAAATATGATATTAATTGAGGGTTTGTCATATATGGCCTTTATTATGTTGAGGTACTTTCTTTTTATACCCATTTTATTAAGTGTTTTAATCATAAATGGATGTTGTATCTTGTCAAATGCTTTTCCCACATGTATTGATATAATCATAATATTTTTGTCTTTTATGTGCTATATCACATTGATAAATTTGCATATATTGAACCATCGTTGTGCCCCTGAATGAACCCCAATTGATCGTGATGTGTAATCTTTTTAATGTATTGTCGTGTTCGATTTGCTAGAATTTTGTTTAGAATTCTTGCATCGGTATTCATTAGAGATATTGGTCTGTCATTTTTCTTTTGTAATATCCTTACAAGGTTTTGGTATCAGGGTAATATTGCCTTCATAAAATGAGTTAGGAAGTATTGTCTCTTCTTTAATTTTTTGGAAGGGTTTGAGGAGGACAGGTATTAACTCCTCTTTGAATGTTTGGTATAATTTACTAATGAAGACAGCTGGCCCTGGACTTTTGCTTTTGGGGAGGTTTTGGATGATTGTTTTGATTTCCTTACTGTTGATCAGTCTATTTAGATTTTCCAGTTCTTTGTAATTCAATTTAGGAAGGCTAATATTTCTAAAAACTTGTTGAATTTGGTGGCTAGTAGACCTTCATTGTATTTTCATCTGATCCTTTGTATTTTTGTGGTATCTGTGGTAACTTCTCCTTTTTTCATTTCTGATTTTATTTACTTGGGTCTTTTCTATTTTTACCTCAGTGAGTCTACCCAAGGGTTTGTCAATTTTATCAATCTTTTCAAAGAACCAACTCTTTGTTGCATTAATTTTTTTCTATTGTCTTTTTGTTCTCTTTTTCATTTAGTTCTGCTCTAATTTTTATTATTTCCTTCCATCTGCTGACTTTGGTTTTCATTTGTTCTTTTTCTAGTTCTGTAAGGTATAATGTTAGGTTGTTTATTTGGGATTTTTCTTGGTTCTTGAGATAGGACTGTCATGATATAAATTTCACTCTTAATACTGCTTTCGCTGCATTCCAGTAATTTTGATACGATGTATTTTAATTCTCATTTGTTTGTATGTATCTTTTGATCTCTTCTTTTATTTCTTCTTTGATCCAGTCATCCTTTAATAGCATGCTGTTTAATCTCCATGTATTTGTGGGTTTTCCCACTTTCTTTTTGCAGTTGACCTACAAATTTAAGTCTTGTGGTCAGACAAATATGCTAGGTATGATTTCAATCTTCTTAAATTTGCTGAGGCTAGTTTTGTGTTCCAACATATGGTCTATCCTTGAGAATGTGCCATGTGCACTAGAAAAGAATGTATAGCCTGATGTTCTAGGATGAAGGACTCTGTTAATGTCAAATATGTCCATTTGGTCTAATGTGTCATTTAAGGCTGATACATCCTTACTGATATTCTGTTTGGATGATCTATCCGTAGCTGTCAATGGCATATTTAGGTCCCCTACTATAATTGTGTTTTTCTCTTTCTCCCTTTAGTTCTGTTAATAGTTGCTTTGTGTATTATGGTGCTCCTTGATTAGGGGCATATATATTGATAAGTGTTATGTCTTGTATTGTCCCCTTTATCATTATGAAATATCCATCTCTGTCTCTTGTTACCTTTTTTATCCGGAAGTCTGTTCGTCAGATATACTAAGTATGTCTATACCCACTTTTCTCTGGATACCATTTGCTTGGAGTATCATTTTCCACTCTTTTGCTTTCAGTCTATATTTGTCCTTATAGCTGAGATGTGTCTCTTGGAGGCAGCATATGCTTGGATTTGTGTTTTGATGCAGTCTGTTACTCTGTGTCTTTTTTTTGGTGAGTTCAGTCCATTTACATTTAGGGTGATTATTGATATATGAGGATGTCCTATAGCCATTTAATCTTTGGTTTTCTGGTAGCTTGGTGTCTCCATTGTTATTTTGCCTTTTTGTTTCTGTCTGTTATTTTAGTTTGGTGGTATTCTATGAGTTCCCTCTCTGGTTCCTCTTTTTTTATGTTAATGTGTCTCAGTTCTGGACTTTTATTTCTTTTTTTTGAGTGGTTACCATTAAGTTTATATAAAAGAAAGTTTCATATATATAGTAGTCCCTTTTCTTCAGCATACTTCTTAAACCTAATGTATTTCTCACAGCTACTGTAAATCTGTTAATAGAAATTCAGATTTGCCCCTTTAGATGGGAAGGTGGGGAGGAGGCAAATTACAATTGAGCCACCACTAAAATAGAATAATCTTGACATGTTTGAATTAAGTAGGACCTTGACACGAACCTAAGTGTTACTTTTAGCCCAGTAATCTAAGCACCAATGAGAGCTTTTTAATGGTCCTCTCGCCTCTTTTCTTCTGTATCTTTCTTCCCTCCATAGCTGTTTATTACATTCCTGTGTTAATACTCTCAATGATATGTTAACTGAATTTTCCTCAGTACTTAATTCCCTGTGCCTTGACTTACTTTATTACTTATAAGAAAGAGAGAGCACAATTTCTAGTAAGCTAAAAGCTATCAGAATATACCCACGGAGCAATAAGATAGAAAGATAATTGGTAATAGTGGGAGGGAAATATAAATGATCTTTGAAAACAAAACTGAATTATAGCATTCATTCACTCCTGATTACCAAGAAATTAGAAACTGGATATTCCATTTCTAATTCTGTGCATCCTACACAGAATGAGTTTGAAATCCACTATTGCTCTTTAATTTTACAAAACCATTGTTCTTCTCTCATCTGTATTCCCAGAATTGATTTTCTTGGTTATTTTCCTCTCATAGTTAAAGGATTTTTACATTCAACTTCAAAGACTTTTGATTTGGGATTTGTCTCAGAGAAATTTGAGCAGGAGGGATACCCACAACTTAGTCTCTCAAGGCAAAACAGAGGTGAGAGGTTTATGAGAAGAAAAAATGATTATGGAAATTATGTTGATACAAACTTCTATTTTTTTATACAAGTAACCTTTCCCATGGCTCAAGTTTCATGGTTCAGCATTTTTAAATGTAAATATTTTTTCCTGACCATGGCATAAATAAGTTTCGAATAGCACAGAGGAATATTTGGCTTTAAAATAAGTGACCTCTCATTTAAAGGGCTGCCTGAAAAATGCAGTGAAAGGGAGAGTCGGAGTGTGCGAAGCGGTGGTGTTTATTATTTATCAGGCTCTCCTGGGTCCCCATTGGAGCATACAAGCTTGACTGTCTCTGCACTTGCTACATTAATCACTTTCTCTTTTAAATTCAGGAGCCTCAAGCTTGGTGTACAGGGTCAAAGACAAGGTAACATAACGAGAAAGTCAATTATGGTAAATAAGCCTCTGATAGTAAATTAGAGGTAGTTCCATGATGATTTTGGCATCAGCCATTATAAGCAGTCTGCTTTCAATTTTTATCACTATGAATAACTATATTTATAGTCTCTATTGGTGAAAATCCAGGCTTGCTAAGGTAATAAGGTATACAGTTCTTGTTCTACTTGGATTTATTTGAAATGTAAATATGCAGAATCTCTGGAGATAGCAAATACTGTGTTTATATGGGAGGGATTGCTTGCCTAAAGGTGATAATCTGATTTTTCTGCTTGTACCATCAACTACCCTCTGGTCTGTCTATTGTATACCGATTTTGGTTCTCTCCAAAAGGGTAGATAGTAGAGTCTGTACACATTTCCTTCTTTCAAAGTTCTGTTTATCCTTGGAACAGAAGAAAGAATGGAAACTCAATTTTGTACAAATGAGTCTAATTTCAGGAAGTCAGAGCAGGTCATTGTTTCTAAAATTTTTGAGATAAGGACTCTTAACATCAACAAATTCACCATCCTTTTACTCATGATCGAAAGTTGCTAAGCAGTAACATATTCAATGCATGTCAATGTCATTTTCAAGATTTCCATACACTGGTACAACAGCAGCACACATTTGTGTGAAACAGATTTGGTCTATGAGCAGTGCGACTTGACACAGCATAGTCCCACGGTCACTGCGTCCAGCCCCATGGCTGCAATCTCTCTGAGGCACAGGATGCTCACTCCTGCTCAGGGTCCTTGCACTTGCTCTTCCTCTCCTTGGAATTTCCCCCCGAGATCTTCACCAGGCTGGCTCTTCCTTGTTGGTCTAGATTCAGCTTAAATGTTTCCTACACAAAGTACCCTTTCTGTGGCCACTCAATCCGAAACAGCCTTCTTCCCACCCTGCCTTCTTCCAATCACTCTGTTACATTACCTGCCCTGTTGTTGCCGTAGCCCTTATTACAGTTGAGCATTACATTATTTATTGGTTGTATCACCTGTTCTTCGTGAGAGCAGAGACTTTGCCGGGCCTGTTGCCTGCAATAGCCAGAGGGGCTCCTGATAGATAGTCATTAAATGTTTGTTGAATGAATGAAAGAGAATATACAGCAGTTTGCAGAAATTCTCTCTCTCCCCAAGGAGGCCAGGTAGACTTTCTTACGTGGCAGTCTCAGGGCAAGAGAGAAAGCTGCAAGGCATCTTGAAGTTGAGGCTCTGGGTTTATGTATCACTTCCGTGGCATTCTATCGATTACAGCAAGTCACAGGACAGGGTCAGGCACATTAAGGGAAGGGACAATTGTTTTACCTTGAGAAGAAGAGGGGCAGAGTCACTTTATAGAGAAACAAATGCTTCCAGGATTGGGAGGGATTTATGCAGCCAGTTTTGCATACCATCTACCAGAGAGATTGACCCTAATCTATCAATGTGTCTACAGATAACAGTATTTAGAATTCATCTGTGGGTTTAAGACTTAGGTCTACTGAGAATGACCGGTCTAAAAGAACAATGATAACATTTACTACATGTGTATCTACTGGACATATTTTGTGGTATAATGGAATATACAACATAGACAGTAGTTTCTGTTCTTGTCTCCCATTGCTCTTGACTAAGAAACAGAACCAGTACAGTCCTATTTGGAGCCTCTTCTCTGTGTCCTACATGGTTCTTGTGCAAAGGTGAGCTGTCCATAGGACTTCCATTTCAGAACCCTGCTACTGCAAGATGATCTTTACTTACACACTTGTTTAAAATTCCACCTTTGAGTATGCAAAGCAATCTCATACGGCGTGGGTCTGGATTGTTAAAATCTAACCTGAGAGGCCTGCGTCTCTGTTCTCTGCCAGGGTCAGATTTTTGTACTCTGGCACAGCTTGCTTTCTTCATGTCATAAAAATAGAAGTGGTTTAAAATGACTCTGTGGTGTGAAGGATCTTTTTCTGCTTGGAATCGGAACTGCAAATAAATCCTACATTTGCCCAGGGCGATGACAGTTCCAGTGCATCTCTGATATAATGCTTTGGGCTGCAAGTAACAGAGTACCTGATTCAGATTGGCTCAGACAATATAGAAACGCATCATCTCCTATAGCCTCAAGTTTGATTCATTTAAGAGGTCTGTGGTGGGCTCAGGTTCTGTGGCTCACAGTGTTACCTCTAATTTCCTGCTTTTTTCTAGCAGGAGCAAGAGAGAGAAAAAGCTTCTCCCCAATGATAGACATCTTCCATTCAGTCAGTTAAGCCATCTTAGGTCAAGTGTCCATCCCAGGGCTTTAACACCTCCAAGGAATGCCCTAATCTGATTGGCTGAGGCTGATTACAAATTACCCCTGGAGTCAGGAATGTCACCTAGCCAGGCATCATAAGTGGGAAGGGGATTTCTGAATAAAATTTGTGTTCTGATGCGAGGATAGGATGGGGAAAGGATGCTCGGTAGGTAACCAAAAGTGTCTTGCGTAATGGGTGACCCTAGTAAACACCCTCTGAGAAACAGTAGCCCTGGGTAATGCTGTAACTGTGGAAACTAAAACTAAAATGGTTAAAAATAATTATTAATGGGAAAATTCCAAAGTTTCAAAATGTACTTTAAAAAAACCAAAACCTGATATTCCTGGATTTTACATATTTGCTATGAACAATGTTGCAACACATGTCCCCCTCCCCGCCGTTCTGCTCTGTATTACATGTACAGACACAGATGTGCATATGTGACGTGCTATGTGCTTAGATCCCTGAACAGTACAACGTGAGTCAGCTCCATTTCAGAGGAAAGCCCTGATTTGTTCTCAAGTGTTTTTCTTCCCAAAGGAGGCCATCGTTGGCATCTACCTGAGGCCACCGGATAAGAGTGTGTGGGGATGGAGATGCCGTGACAGGGAGAATCTGGAGGTGGGTTATTCTTTCTCATCCTCACCGCTTCCTCTTCGTCCTCCAGGGGAACTTGAGGGTGAGTTTCCTGAGAGCAGCGTCCGTCTGACGAGCACCTGGCTCATGAGCCCGTATGATGAGGACAGTACCTGGCACAAAATAAACGCTCTGTGAACTGTTATTGAATCAATTCCTGCACACCCTCCCCGGGGTAGCACTGAAGTGAGGGCCGCTGTAGGAAGAAGGGAGTCTCTCACCATCTGTGAGCAGGGATGAGAGAGAGAAAGGGAAGTGCCACCTGCTCTGCTGGTTGTTTGCAAGGTCAGGGCTGCTCGGACAGCGTCTCCTCAAGTTGTTGGTTCTTATTTAATAAGCAGAAATAAATCAACCAGTTACTACTTCAGAGAACAAAACATCCCTAGCTAATGTTTAATGATGGGGTTTTAAGGAGAAATTTAATTAGGGTTCATGAATTGTGTTCTGTTTCACGTAGCTTTTAGCTTTTCCTCAGGAAAATGTATTAGACGTGGAGCGACTATAAAGCACCCTGTGTGTTTTGTTTGAAGATGCTAGTGTGCATGGCTGCCCTTTGATGCTAGTGCTGTGGAGTTTAGATATAAACATTTGGATAAGAGCTAAATTCCCAGCATCTCACAACCCTTTGATGCTGCACCACTGAGGGAATGAGAGCCCTTGGTTTGGGGCAGGGTGGTAAGGAGGGCAGCTGCTTCACTTTGCCTGAATTACTCTGTCAGATGCTAGGGTCATTTTTTTTTTTTCTTTTTTAGAAAACATTTTTTCTTTTGGGAGTCCATTGATAACTGTAGCCCATGAAGTCAATACTCCAATACCCAGACCACCATAAAGGAGATATGGCCTTTTGGGATTGTTAACGGTGACCACACAAAGCTTGGAGTGTGTGTCTGCCCCAAGAGCACAACTATGACCTGTGAGAATGACGGCAGCTCTCCTTTTCTGAGTAAAGGTGGTTACTGTCAGGTCTGCCTACACCAGGCTCTGCACATGCATTTCCGAGTAATCTTTACAAAAGGGCTATGAGGTATGTGTTTATTTTATTTCTCCCTTTGCCCTCCTGCAGTCTGTTATTCCCACGACAGCCAGAAGGATCCTGTTCAAATATAAGTCAGACTGTGTCACTCATCTGCCCAGCAGCTTCTGGTCTCTTCCAAAGTACAAGCTGAAGTCCTTGCTGTGACCTACAAGTCCTGTCACTGTCACCTCCCCTTTACCTCTCTGACTCCATCCTCCGTCCATTCTTCTTGCTTCATAAACTACCCTGGGTCCTGTGCCGTTTTTTCGAAACTCTTACCTTAGGGTCTTCGTACTTGTGTCCCTTCTGTGTGGAATGTCGCTTCCAAGACAGCCATGTGGGTAGCAGCCCACTTCCTGCAGGTCTCTACTGGAAAGTCGCCTTCTCACCAAGAACTTCCTGGCACTATTAGCTACAATGTTACCACCTTCCCTAACATCTCATATCGTTTTTCCAGCTTTAGATTTTTGGTTTGTTTTGGTATCTATTTTGCCTACTTGCTTATTAGTTGTCTTCCCCAAGAGATTGTGAGCCCAGCAAAGGTCGGGATTTTTCTGATTTTTTCCCCCCTGCCTCCCCACAACCTTATACCCAGCAACTCGACCAGGGCCTGGACCACGTGAGGCATACAGTAAATACATTTACTGAATGATGAATGACTTCACTCTTTCAGTCATCACATATATATTCTGCATTTGCTAAGAGCCAGGCATTATGCAGGACACTTGTAAAACAAAAATGAATCAGAGAGACAAGGTCCCTAACCTCATAGAATACACAATCAAGAGAGAAAAGAAGCAATAAAGCACGTGCCCTTTTTATGCATGTGGACTCTAAATCTCACGGAAATTAGTGAAATTCCCCAATGTCCACTGTTCTTAAGTGGCACAGCTGGGATGAATACCCAGGAATTTAAAATGACATTGTCAGCTCTCTTTCCTTTAATGTCATGCTGTGAGTGACACAGATACTTAAACACTCACACATTACTAATTGCACATGTTCGTGTGTTTTCACAATGTCCTTCATTGAGTTGCTATTTGCATCTATTGGGATTGTTCTCTAAAGTGTTAAGGATTATCATTAGATGACGCTCATCAATCATTATTATTGTGGATAAGCTTCATTGGATCTGCCCTTCAGGAGCATCAAAATAAGAATAACAACTGTTTCATCTCGCTTGTTCTAAATAAAGAAAAAATCCTGTAGCTTATTATATGGACAGGACAATGTGAAAATAAAATTCTGCTAAACGGGCACCTTATCTCATGATTCACATTAAGAATTCTTGCTGAAAAGATTAGTTTGCCCATTACATTTCAGCTTTATATAGTAATTATCAGTTTTTAAGTTTGAGATTTTTGATCAGAATAGATTTTAAGTGTGGCTTTGCTCTCTTTAATGAGCAATAACAAAAGATGGTGTCGGACAAAGTTCTGCCAGCTTTATGCTGGACCTTGTAGGATGCAAAAAGGCTTGGCTCTGGTAAGGTTCTTGTGCTTTTTATACCTTGTGAGTTTGGGTGAAAATGCATGTGAATAGAACATGGTTCTCTTTCTCTTTCATTTCTTTAATCCTTTCAACTTCACTTTTCGTGAGGAGAGATCTTTCAGTGTATAAATGCCATCAGCGTTAGCAGGAGATAACCTTGTTTTATTTTTTGTAAATGTTAGTGTGAGGGGGAGTCAGTCACTGGACTCCTCTCCGGCTGGAACTGGGAAGAGATCAAAGGACTAGCTGCAGGATAAGGCCAGGACCCCGTGGAAAAGATGAGTGGGAGCATGGGAAGCAAAAGAAAGGGACTTCCCGCTGACCCTCCCAGTCATCCTGAGCCGTATATGCAGCATCCTGTGTCAAAGCCATTACATACGTGATCTGTATGATTACCCTGTTCTTGGGCTCCCATTAAAGACACGGTTATCACAGGATAGGAAATTTATGTGCATTTTGCAAAAACCCGGAAGACAAATGCTTTAGTAGAAAGAGGATAATATTAAATATAAAGTGGTGAAGGCGTGAAGAAATGATCATTTGGTATGATATTCCCTAAATCATGGAAGTTCAATGGAAAGTATAGGAAGGTTGTAAAGGTTTCTAGGTAGACTAAAGTGTTCGTCCCAGACTTCTTCGTTGTCTTTAGTACTAGCGTTAAAATTATAAATGTCTGAATGAACTCAGTGTTGTGTAAGGTGTGCACAGAGTGAAGGGTACCACCCTTGCTTTCATGGTGCTGTACGGTTATGGGACAGCCAAGGTCACCTCTTTCTAGATACAGAAAGCATAGTGGCATATTTTAGTCTTCTAAAACTAGTCTGTTTGAGAGTATATTGCTTTTGGAATGAAAGTCTCTCAAAGTCTGCTGAACAAGAGACCATAATTTCTCATTATGCAATCTTACAAGTTCAAAGAAAACACCACATTTTTAAAGTTATATTTTTCAAAGAAATAAGGCGTTCCAAATCATTGTTTAAATTTTCAATTCTGTCTATAGAGAATAGATAATCAGGCTTATTGCAAATGTTTGAAAATACAAATAAATGGGTTCTGAAAGGAGGGTCATATTTGTTACACCTAGTTCAGTTTCCCTGAAATTAGGTCTTTTCTGCCCATGTGCAGTTTTGTTAGATATTCTGGTTCGATGAGACCATGATAGCTGAATTCTGTATAGGTAAGTTGTTTCTGTACTACTTCATGCTAGTTAGATTAGCCGATATATTTTTCTATTACTTTATTGAGAATAAATTAAACCTAATATGTAACAATAAGATACCTAAATGGTATTTGCAAAATTCTCAACAGAATTGAGTTTATAACCACTTGGAGAATCTGGGGAAATCATTCATGCTAAAAGTTATTCCACACACATGTTTTCTGGAGTAGGCTGAGTATGCCCAACGCTTTCACCACGGTGAACTCGTCTAAGTATTTTCAGTACCTCATCTGAAGTCTGCAGTTGTCCTGCCCGTAAGACAGCTGCTGATGGCCACGGAACAACCTGGACAGTAAAATCACGAGTGGTGCTTGGATTTAACTCTCTTATTGGCCTTGACAGGTACTAGTAACTGTATTACTTTATATACAGATTATTCTATACCTAAACAGGATGGAACAAGGAGACCCATTTCACTTGTTGGAAGCTCCATTTGGCAGACTCTGCTGGTGAGAATGGTTTCAACATTCTTCCCCATAACACCCAGATGGGGCCAAACGTAGGTACCCTCTGACTCTCTGATGAGTAAGATCATGAAACAGATGAAAAATAAGAAAGCATCTGGAAGTGGTATGATCCCTGCCAAATGTTCACACTAGAGAAAAAAAGTAACTCATGTAATGTCTGTGTATTCTTCCCTTGAGATTCAAGAATGAAAGAAAATGCTCTGTGGCTCCTGAGTTTTACATAATGATATATATCCAATGGCAGGATAGACACTCATTCCTGAACCAGCTGCAGAGCATATGTCTAGATAAAAGAGAGTTTTCACAAACGAGTGAGTATCCATGAGAAAGCTCTATTTTGGAAAGACAATATATGTCCTAAGGGTGGAGGTTTTGATATGGAAATGTCACCTCTGTCTGTACAAGGGACTTCTATTTCATCTAGCCTCTAAAGTTTTTCTTATGAAATTTGTATAAATGTCTGTCACTCCACTTCTAGATGTGTTTGTTGAGGAAAGAAGTTCATCAACAGCTTAGTGACTTGAAATGCCAAAGCCTCCTTATTTAATTTCTGAGTGATGAATAGCACTTTCAAAACTGTAGAGCCTGCTTTGTATACTTTCTATTCATTAGAAGATTTGAGAAGAGCCTTGCTTTACTGGAGGCACACAGGATTTGAAACCAGAAAACCTAAACAGAAATCCTGTTTTTGCCATTTTCTGGTAAATTGTTGAGCTTCTGTTTTACGGTCTCCCTACTAGATGTAATAATAACTCTTCCTGAAGAGGGCTTGGCTACTGTAATACACTATCACAGTGATATTCAGTCCCACTAATTCCTCTTGTATCTACTTTTTAAAAAATGTCCTGCTACCTTTTTGATAGCACTGTGAGATTGCAAAGCACATTTTTTTTTTTTTTGCAAAGTGCTTTATAATTATGGTTGTCTTAATATGTGTGTCTGGTGGGTAAGTGTATTAGTCAGATATTGCCATAGTAATGCTACAAATGTAGAAAAAAACCATAAAATCTCAGTGGCATAAAACCGAAATTATGTTTCTTACCCATGTGGTCAGCTGATGTGCGGGTGATCAATGCTAGGTGGAGCTGGATTCAGGCTGAGGGCTGAGTCCTGGTTTGTTGTATGTATTTCTCCTTTTCTGGACCATCAGCTTCCCAAGGCATGTTGTTCTCATGGCCAAGACAGGAACACAAGAGTGCACGATCATGTGCCTCTCCCCCCCATACTTGCATCATATTTTCTAACCTCCTACTGGCTAAAGTAAGTCACATGGCCAAGCCCAAACAAGGTATGCAGACATACATGGTATATTATAGGTGTGATGTGTACTATTAGTTCAGGGATGAAAGAATGGGGACTAATAATTCAATCCTTTGAATAAGGTCCTTAGGTGAATTGCTTCCTCTTTAAAGAGGATGAAAATGCAATCAAGAATGCAAACTTTTTTTAAATTGACAATAGATCTAGGTATAAAAATGGGCTACAAGTATCACTTTTTTTTTTCTTTCTAAAAGTTCTGGACAACTCTTTTCCCCAGACAGGCTGGAATTTATACATGAAACTTTAACATCTTGACTGTTTGTGGATCTATTGATCTTTGTTTTGACACAACTTTCTTTGGTGCTTTATCTTTAAATTTGTAGAGCAAGGGGAATAGAAAATATATGACTATCTGGATTGTGGTAAATATTCAGCTTTATCAATTTTCATTAGTTTTTGGGAGTCTCATCCCCATTTGCTCAGTGGTAACACTAACGACAGGTAAAGTTGCTGTAATCTAGATATCTGAAATGGATCCTTCAATAATTACTCACATTCTTGGGATCAGAGTCACAGAATGACAGCCTGGAAGGAAATTTACAGAGTGCCCAAGTCCAGCAGCACTGATTTTGTTAATGGCATGCTGGGTTCAGAGACATGAATGGCCTGTGTAAAGTAACAGAGTATGGCCAGTGAATTTTTCGGATGAATATCTGTGGCATACATGTTGCTGCAGCGGCAACAGAAATGAGGTAGATAGATATCAAGTTATTTAAGATTAGGTTTATATTAAGGATTTTGTTTCCTTTCAAGTTCCAGATTAGGCTTTGAGGACTTTTAATTCCAGGGGAGAAGGGCCAGGCAGCTGCTGGAATTCTAGTTTGTATGACTGTCACATGTTGACGCCACCATATTCTTTGCCAAGAGTGGGGGGAAAATATATATACAGAGAATGAGAGATAGCCTGAGAGAAGAAAATCAAGTACTTACTAATTTTCCCTTCTCTTCATCTAGGTCAATGATTAATGATTGAATCATTTGTGTCTTAAATTATTCATGACTCTAGCCCCTGGTGGCCTACATAAGCCAATCAAAATCCAAGCCAGCTCCTCCCTTTTCTTTCCTGAAATTTCTCGTGAATTTTTATTCATTTTCTAACATTTCAGAATCATTTTGTTAACTGCAAAATAACTCCTTTGGAATTTTATTCTAATTACACACTGCTTGTTGATGAATCTGGGGAGAGTTCAGGTATTTACATTATGGAATCTTTTAATCCAGGAAGACAGTACTTATTTTCATTTATTTAAAACTTAAAAAAATTGAGCAAAATTTTATAGTTTCTAGTGCAATTTTTATTAACTACATTTTTTTTTCATAATTCATTTGTTTAAATTGTGGGTATTTTGAACGGATGTGAGGCAGTGACTTTTCGTTGATGCCCAGAATGCATTCTCCTCTTTATCCTTACTAGAACTCTTGATTTTTTTCACTTGGAAACATGCTCATCTTGAATAAAGACATTTTTCCGCTTGCCTGGCCATTGGGTGTAGCCATGTAAGGAAGTTGTGGCCAGTGGCATATGAGCAGAAGTATCATCTATGACTTCCGGAAGCCATTTTTTAAGGGAAGGTCTATGTCCTTCTTTGCTTCTTTCTTCTCCTTTCTGGCTGGAATGCAGTGATTGCAGGATCCAGGAGTCACCAGGATAGTCCTTAGGGATGACGGGGTAGAGAGCCAGAAGCAGCTGGCTCCCTAATGATTTTTGTAGAACACCATCCCCCTCCACTGTCTTTATGTGAGGGAATAATCTGTGCATATTTAAGCCACTGTTTATTACAGTTGTGTTATCATTTACCGAAACTTAAAGCTAACTGCTACTGTGTTTTTGCTTTTTTGTTGTTGTCCAGGTTAAATTAATTTTATTGTTTTATATGTTGAGAAATAAAGCCACATGCAAATGAAATAATTCTCTTGTTCTTTGTACCATGTCCACCTCATTAGCTAGAAATTTCAGAATAGTGCTACACAAGAATGACAAAACAGGCATTCTTTTCTTATTCTTAACTGTAATGGGAATGCTGTTACATTTTTACTAGTAAGTATGGTGTTGGCTGTGGAGATTCTTCATATTTAAAATGGGGATAATGATACATGCTTATTTTATAGAGTTGTAGCAATGGTCAAATGCACTTATAAGTAGAAAGGTGCCATGTAACTGTTCAAAGCTATGCCACATTTGCATGGCATATAGTATACAGTCAACAAATGTTTTCAGTGTTACTTTTTAAAATAATTAATCACTTTACTGCCATAAAGGAAAAGAAACTAGGCATTCCATAACACATCTCTTTGGTGCGACTGTGCCGAAATAAGCTAGGTCTAGTGGATCATTCAATAACTTTTTATGTCTTAGCTTTAGGGCCAAAAGTTAGGAAAGAAATAGACATTTTCCATTACAAAGAGAAGTGATAGAGATTGAAATTTTGAAAAGAAATGATAATTTCAAAGTAGGGCTAGATAGAATGGAATGTGACACTTAGAAATGCATGTTTGGAAAATATGCTATGGCATGTTTTACGAAGTTGATTGATGGATGGTCAATTCACTTCAATTGCCAACCACAGTGTGAGATCGCCATACATGTAATTGAGTCAGCAAGAAGTATCTCCTTTGAATTTTCTGCTCTTCTTCCTCCCACCACTGCTTTCAGAATATGTCCTTTGTGGGTTTATATGCCCTTCCATTTTTTTCACAGCCCACTTGTGCCAGAAGCATTGTCTGTTCTTGGTGAAATCAATTCTGTGTATTAGTATTTTCTGTGGAAGCAAAGGTGGGACTTGATGTCAAAAAATTCTTTTACTGTACCTCAAAAAATGTCCTTTTTTAAAAAAGGATTCTATAGAAGAGATTGTCCTTTTAAAATTAGTCCATTTTGCAATTCGTTCCAAAAACGGTCTGTGGGGGAATGAATTAAATCTGTTCACTTAAACACCTTTTATATGTTATCCATTGCTCTCGCCTCTGAAATAGCTGAAACTTATGCTCTGGTAGTTTGATGTATAACATATTGGCTATAATTTACATTTAGTAACTCTATATGTTGTTTTGCTTTACTTAATGAAAAAAATACCTTAATTTAAAAATATTTTATATATAAGCCTTTTATTATATACCTGCAAAAGTGAAATTTGAGATAATTATCTGGAAACTTAAAACAATAAGTTAAACCCCCAAGTGGATTGTTTTATGTTGGCTATGTGGATTTCTCTCTCTTCCTCTATTTTCTGAATAATTACTTTAATACTGTTCCTCAAGTAATTGCCTCAAAATAATTGGTTTATGGTAAGATTTATCTAAGATCAACATTTACTGAACATCCATTAAGCACTGTGCACCCTGATATGTGCTGATAATAATAATATAGTGACATTTGTATAGCCTTTTATAGACTTCCTTCTTTTACATAATTTGATCATCATAAAAACTATTTGATATAAGAAATAAAGTATCACATTTGAGGAAACTGAGGCACGGAGAACCAAAGCATTTCATATGTCACACACCAAATAAGACCTAGGACTCTAATTTGAACCCGGAATTTTTTACTATAAATTTTGGACAGTTTCCTCTAACTTTTACTTCCCTTTATCATCTGATTTCAAGACTGCTCTTTGAAAATAATATGTAATAGCTAACAATGAATGTTAATTGTGTGTTGGATGCTGTTCTAAGTGCACTAGCTATATTAGTTCATTCAATTTTTATTACCTTTCTTGGTGCTAAGTGTTATTGGCCTGGAGTAAGCTAAGGTTGAGTAATTTGCCCAATGCTAACATAGCTAAGTACTTAGTGGGGCTGGGATTTGAATCCCATCTCTTCACCGTTTAGGGGACTGTGCCTCTTCTTTAGTGAGACAGTCATTTCTCTCCTTATTAATGTTAATTTGCCAATTGGCCCACTCCCTGTAGAAGGTTAATTTCCATTAGAAACAAAGTCTGTTTGAGTTTACTTATATCTGGAGAAAACTGGAAGTGGCCCATTTTCTCTAGTTTTTAAGTTCTGAGAAGAGACTATGTACTGATTTTTCAGAGATGTACTAAGTTCACATGCACAAATGTAGATGTTCACAGAATTGTTTGGTTCTTCAAGCCAATCTGTTCTTTTCTGCTGTGTTAATGGAAGTAAATGGTTGGGACTGAATTGTACAGTCCACTTCTGCCAGAAGCATTGTGTAGATTCAGCCCACATCCAACTGTTCTTGGGTTCACTTTTACTGCTTTCCTTGGAAGTGCCTCCAGTGTTTTACAACTATTACACACTGTGACTCCAGAACTGACCGGAGCTTTCCAGGTAAAATTCTGTTCAGTATCATGATTCCTCTGAGCTTATAGCAAAATTACATTAGGCTTTTTGTTTTCCTTTCATCCTTCTGTTTCTCTATCATAACGCAAGGCCATATATCATCTGTTGTCTATTCTTTCCTCCAGGCTTTTTTTTTTTTTTTTTTTTTTTTGTCATTAATACAGCAGGATATTATTTTGCTATTTTCGTCTTTTCAGGACAACTTCCAAATTTAGAACCACTTTTAAATATATGTCCTGATTACCTTTTGTTTACATCATAAAGAAATGTAACTTGAAGCAGTAACTATGATTGGCTTATTAGTATAGCTCCTTTCTTATTTGGTTTGTGCCAGTAAATTATTTTTATTCATTTCTAAACAATTTGAATAACTCACTATTTTTTGTTAACTGACCACGTATCTTGTACATGGCGTGTTGCTATGAGGCCAATAAACGAATAAAGTAACAGAGTCTCTCTGTCACTATCTGTGTGACTTGATCCTCAGTTTAGTCAAATGCTAAATGGCATTAAGCCTATTTCATAACATTGTTAAGGGCATTAAGTGAGATTAACTTGTGAAATCGGCTGGCACATACACATAGGAAACTTGAAAAAATACCTGTTATTTGCAAGTCAACTCTGTGACAGGTACTTTATCTGTACAATTATCCTTTACAATAATAGTTGAAGTTAATTCTCTCCCTGCTTTCACAGATAATACGCCTAAGGTTAACTACCTCGCCCAAGGTCACTTAGCTAGTGAGTAGCTGGGTTAGGATTTGCACCTCTGACTCGCTGATGCTAAAGCATATGTAGGTTCACTGTATTGGTTGACCATACCATTTAATGAGTGGCATAAAAGTCTGTTACATCACATAGGAAAGGATAGGTTCCATAATCTAAATATAAATATAGTACTACTTGGGTAAGAGAAGAATGAGATTGTTCAGTTAGTGGTTCATGGAAGGACTTGTGACATTTTCTCTGGGCCTGAATGAAGGGAAAAAAATGGACTTGAGTTGAGGGAAGATGCATTCCCAGCACAAGAGCCAATGTTAGTAGTTATGAAGTGATAGATTATTTATGGGCAACAGCTTCTGATGTTTTTTGACTAGAGTCTAAGAGAGTACAGTAGTTCTCCCCTTCCCGCCACCTTACCCACAGTTTTGCTTTCCACAGTTTCAGTTACCTGAGATCAACCGTGGTCCCAAAATATTAATTGCAAAATTCCAGAAATAAACAACTTGTAAGTTTTTTTTTAAAATTTATTGGGGTGACAATTGTTAGTGAAATTACATAGATTTCAGGTATACAATTCTGTATTACATCATCTATAAATCCCATTGTGTGTTCACCACCAACTTGTAAATTTTAATTGCACACCGTTCTGAGTGATATGACATCTCGTGTCATCCTGTTCTGTGCTGCCCGGGATGTGAATCCTTCCTTTGTCTAACGTCTCCATGCTGTAGACCTCCATGCCCGCTAGTCATTTGGTAGCTGTCTCGGTTATCAGATCGTGTCTCAGTATTGCAGTGCTTGTGTTCAAGTCACCCTGACTTGACTTCATAACAGCCCCAAAGTGTGAGAGTAGTGATGCTGGCAATCTGGATATGCCAAAGAGAAGCTGTAGATTGTATGTATATATAGGGGAAAACATATAAGGTTTGGTAATACCCATGGTTTCAGGGATCCACTGCAGGTCTTGGAAATATCCCCCTCAGATAAGGGGGGAACTGCTGTAATGGGACATGAAATTGCAAGGGTTGGGTGGGGCTAGACGAAGGAGGATTTGAATGTCAGATGAAGTACTGTGAATTTACTCAACAGGTGATGGGAAATCACAGGACGTTCCTGAGAGCTGAGCAAAATGAATTTGGCAATGCTCTAAGATTAAGTGTGGCAAATGTAAAATGGGTTAAAGCTAGGGAGAGACTGGCGAGGAGGAAATTTGTTGGGGTGCCATTTCAGTACTACAATTTAGAGGCAAGTAATTATCTGAATTTAGGTATTGACATTGGGATGGAGGAGGGAAGGGAAGTAAAATATAGATGTACGTCACATTAGGGAGAGTTCATTGGATTTGACAAGCAAATGTCTGACAAAGAAGGAGTCAAGGAAGTTTAGTAATTACTTGGGTGTGTGATGGTTTCATTAGAAGTGGAATGGGGAACATTTGATTTTAGACAGATGGAGTTTGAAGACATGTTGAGTTTTACCATCAAATATGGATACGAGGTGCAGCATTCTTTTGGAAACAGAACTAGAATTTAGGCAGATGTCAGAGTTAGTGATGAGAACTGAAGCAGAGTCAGTGATGAGATTGGATGAGATTTCAGAAGTAAAATTATGTAAGCAGAAAAGAACAGGAACCAAGTGAGATCTCAGAGTACTATTTATAATTATGAAAAGTAGTTCAAGAAAATACTTGTTGGGTGTGTACTATGTACCTGGATTTTACATATATTGTATCCATTTTCAAAGAAACTGAGAAGTGGTCACCATTTTTCCACATAAAGACAGAACTAGAGGAGGAATGATTAGGATTATCTCCCAGGAAATAATTTATTCGCGATGAAAATACTTATTGAGTACCTAAGGCTCCAGGTGCTACACTAGGTACCAAAAAGACCTCGGTGGGCAAACAGACTGGTTTCTTCTCTCATGGAACTTTGTGTTTTTATTTACTCCATCTATCATTTTTATGTAACTGCTGAAATCAATTCAGCAAACTTTTAAGGAGATGTTAGGGTTAGAAGGAATAATAAGGAACTGGTCTTCAAGGAGCTGAAATTGAGAGAGGAATGGAAATTAGGCTCAGAAAAGTTTCGTAGCCCATGCTTTACATGACCCAGTAACAATCATTTAAATACCTGGTAAAACTATAACAGCATGTTGTTGTCACAGTTTTATCTTAAGACCAAATCACTTCAACCCATCTATATATATCTCATGAAACTCTTTAGGAAAATGTGGTATGATGTGCCATATTTAAAATGAACTGTAATCTAGTTAAATTTTTTAAAAGCTATGTGACAACACCATGTTGCTAAGAACGTGGAAAACTGGAACACTCCTACATTACTGGTGCCCGTGTAAAACAGTACTATCACTTTGGAAAAAGTCCTGAAAGTTTTTTTCTTAAAATTAAACATACATTTATGTATAGACCAGCAATTTCACTCCTAGAAATCTACCCAGAAAAAGAAAAAAAATCAAAGACTTATATAAGAATGTAAAAGAGTAGTTTAGGACTATTTCTAGTAGAAATATTAGAAGATTAGAAATAGAGTATTAGAATAGTATCTGAACTAGCCATCAGGAAAAGATTGGATATTATAAAAATACAATGAATACTACTCAGGAATGTAAAGGAATGCACTTCTAATACATAAAGCAAACATTTTGCTGAGTGAAAGAAGCCTTACACAGGAGTGACTACTCTGTTATTCCATTTATATAAAGTTCTATGTTAAGTAAAACTAATCTATGGTGAAAAATCAGAACAGTGGTTGCCTCTGTGTATATAGGGTCTAGATTGACTGGAAAGAGGAACGAGAGAACTTGGTGGGGTGATATGGGTGGTTTTGGTTGCTTGGGTGTATGCATTTCTCACAACTTGTCAAATGATAAACTTAAGATTTGTGTATTTTACAGAACATAACATTTTAACTTCAAAAAAGAAAAACCAAAATAAAACAATTGTATCGAAAGGTTTTAGAGTGATGAGTAATGGTATCTATTCCTTACTTTGAAACGCATCAGAAAATAAGCTGGATTAATGGATTGATAGGTAGGTAGATAGCTAGGTAGACAAGGCAATTCTAAAAAAAAAAAAGTAAGCAGTTATAGATGGAAAGAACATAGGTGAATACCATACAATTCTTTCAACTTTACTATGGGCTTGAAAATTTTCTTAGTAAAATGTTGGAGGGAAAACAGACTATAGCAGTAGTGTAACTGTGTTGTATAGCTAGACATTCCCTCAGCACATTCAATGCTTACCATGAGCCAGGCCTTGTCTCATGAGTACTTCCTGAAAAACTAGAATGTTCTAATGGGCAGATTGGCAGTTTGTTTTCATCCCATTTGAGCTATGGAAAGAATCATGTTCTACCTCAGTAAATGTCATGGATGGATGGATAAATTGAGCCAGATGGTAGTGGTTATGGAGCTAAAAGATGGAGGATATTTAAACAGGATAGAGGTGCTAGGGATAAAGCCCTGAAACTGGTAATCTTACTGAAATCTTTGTTTCTATGGATGGCTTTGTTTGTATTTGTATTGTATTTGTTTGTGGCCTATGTTTCAGGAATGAAGACAAAGTTGTCCAAATGAACTCCATACTTAATAACTGATTCTTTGACTGGCCAATGTAAAAAAAACAACAAAACATATATATGTATATATATATTTGAATATTTGAACTATGGAGAAATCTTGACCTTTGCTAATACTTAGCTTTCATATTTGCAAATCTCATTTCCATAAAACAAAGAAACATCCATAAAAAATAATTTTGCATTAAAACATCTTCCATTAAGTACAAAATAAAACAAATCAGTGATCTTTGTGTTTAATCTGATTCACTTGAGATCCCACTAAAAGTAAATATAAACAATTGAAAAAAAATGGAATAAGATGACATCTTTCAGAACTGAGGGATATGTCATGTACACTTGGAAATATGCAAAGTTTTGCAAACCAGATAATATTTTTGATTTAAACTTTGTGGTTAATTTTCACAATATTTTATTAATTCAATGGAATAGTACATTTGTCTTTGTATACTACATAAATTATGTTATTCTATATCTGGAAATAGGTAAATTTAGGTTTTGATGATAGAATGTGTTTACATTTTCAATTAATATTAACATTTCACCTACCTTCCCAATCAGCTTTAAATGTATTTCATTATTCTGACCCTTATCTATGGACTCTGATTGATTTAGCATCTTAAATCTTGCTAAAGATGGGGAGGCTTTATTAGAGAACTATCTGAGTACTGACTTGAGGGTCACTGAGCTCTATATTTGTTCCTAATTAGATATGTAATCTTGCACAAAGCACTGAACAACCCCAGGCTACATTTTCTTTATTTGAAATTGAGGAGTTTGGACAAATTGGCTTTAGTGTATGCTATTATATTTTTAACTTTGCTATAGAGTCTAGGCAAGAGTAATTAAGTTTGTTATAGAATACAAGTTTAGAGTAATTGTGCTTATTTACCCTATTGTTTTCTTTCTTTTTTTTTTAAACGTGAATGTTTTAGGTGTATCATTGGAAAAGGGGAGAAAAGGGTAAATTCCACTTAATACACATGAGTTTAGGTAATGGCTATGTAAAAATGTGTGTATATGTAAATAGTCTTATGTAGGAGATACAATAATAACAACTAATATTTATTCACTGCTAACTGTATTCCTCGGGTTTTTATATTAGTTTATTTAATCCTAACAATTTTATGAAGTATATACTATTGTTATTGGCATTTTGTAGATTGGGAATCTAAGGCAAACATATATAAAGTAACGTTCGGAAGATCACACAGCTAAGATTTAATTCAGATGGTCTGTGTTCAGAGCTTGGCTCTTAACTGTTGTGCTAACCTGCCTCTCTACTGTCTAATATGATCTGTGTTTATAACAATGTCTATCAGCCCATCAATGCTTCATGTAATATGATAGTAGAAGTTTAGGTTTTCATGATACAAGAGGTTCAAGTTAAAGCAAATTTTTAAATCATGAGAACTTTTACTTTTAAAATGCTCCACATTTTAAAAACTGTTTTTGTTAAATTTGAATAGATATGAAGAATTTATAATGTATGTGTAGGCCATGCACTAGAATGACTGAAATAAAGACTGATAATGCCAAATATTAGTGAGAATGTCAGCACGTAGAACTCTCATGCACTGGTAATAGGAGTATCAATTGGTACAACCACTTCAGAAAACTCTGTCCCAGTATCTGCTAAAGCTGAACACATATTTATCCTGAGAACCAGCAATCTGATGCTCAGGTATTTTCCTGACAGAAATACATACTTGTGTATGAACAGAAACATCTATAGCAGCTCTATTTATTAAATCCAAACACTGGCAATAATACGTATGTTCATCAACAACAGATAGGGTACATAAATTCTAGTATTCTTAGATTATTCAGAAATATGAATTAACAAACAGGAATGATAAGTAACAACATGGTTGGATCTCGCAGGCTTATGGTGCAAAAGAAACCAGACAGCAGTGCATAATTCCATTCATGTGAAGTTAAATAATACGCAACACTAGTCTATGTTGTTCATAGTCAGGATAAGTGTTTACCTTTGGAGGGTGATGACTGGAAGAGAGCACAAGGAAGCTTTGGGTTCTTGTAAATGTCTGTATCCTTGTGGTGCTGGTACCATACCGTGTTTCCCTGAAAATAAGACTTAACCAGAAAATAAGCCCTAGCATGATTTTTCCGGATGACATCCCCTGAACATAAGCCCTCATGCGTCTTTTGGAGCAAACCTTAATATAAGACCCGGTCTTATTTTCGGGGAAACAATGGTTAGATGTGTTCACTTAGTGATAATTCATCAAGTTGTTTACTTAATATTTATGCATTTTTCCATATCTATGTTATAGTTTAATAGAAAGCTTTCATTATAATAATATTTGTAAGGCTTAAAGAACACGAGTATAGTGGACTCTCATGGACTCACTACTCATTGTAAGAATACCATTAGCTTTGAGGCCCTTTCTGCTCCTTTCTCCCGCTATTTTTAGCTTTTCTTAGCCCTCAGATAAAATTTTCTTGAATTGGCATTTATTATTCCCTTTCTTAATAGTTCTATTGCATATAATATAAAAATCATTTATTTAAACACTTTATGCTTGCTACTCTCTAGATTTGTAATCTTGTACAAAGCAGCTATCATGTTCAGGCTTTAGTTTCCTTGTTTGAAATTGAGGAATTTGGATAAGTGACGCCCTTTTTTGTCATTTTCTTGACATTATATCTCTTATTTATTCAATTCAGGTGTTAAATAGGTGCTTACTTATTTTGTGCATAGCACCATGCGTTGGGCTGAGGAAGATGTGAAAACAGTGCACAGTGGTTCTCACCCCCGGTACCTCAGTGTATCGTGAGGCTGTAAGGTAAACATCTGTAACATGGATGAGAAGCAGCACTTTTCATTTTCTCATCTGCAAAAGGGAGGAATTCATCTGCATGATCTCTGTAAACTTTTCCAGCTTTAAAATTTGATCATCATGTATGTAGTTAAGGGCTAAAAGTTTGTGACACAGAACTTAATTATGTAAGCATATAAAGTATGTGAAGAAACCATTAGAGAAATTTTTAGGAACGAAATAATTCTTAAGACTCATTCTCAAGGATGCATAGTATTTTGGAACAGGGACAAAAATTATGTATGTAAGAGTATTGAGACCCTGTACCTCACGCCACACTCACATAACACATGATGTCTAGCTAAGTAAGCTGAGAATCAGAGATATATATAATAAAAAATGACCTATTAAGATTCACTATCAGGGGAATGGCAGGCAAATTCAAATTAGAGAGGATTAGGAGGCAATGTGAAGAATTATGGGCTGAATTTGGAAAATGCTTTTGGTTGGAAGTTGGGAGCAAGGGAGAGAAAGGATTGGGTATTGGAAGTAGTGGAACTAGACAGAGGGTTTTATCATGTTTTGCAGTGTATTGAGCATCTTTGATTTTGCCTCTGCCATCCTGCCCCTTGGTGGAAGATGATAAAAGCTGAAATTGCTTTCGTTTTCATTTCATACAGTTTTCTGTCATTTGTAATTTATGAGAGATTGGGCAGAATGAGGCCTCAGTTGTATGTGGGTTACAGTGTTCTAACAGTTAAAATAAGACGAGGGCATTTTGGGAAGAGAGAGTAATTTTCGAAAAGAAGAAGAGATGGGAGTCCTAAATTACCCTAATTAGAAAATGATTAGACTTTCCTAGCAAAAGTTGATATATTATATTTGGAACATTTGGGAAATGAAGTTGTTCAGGTATATTCATTGCAGGCTCTGATGAACCAAGATGATTAGGTTAAGAAACTAACTTCTACCATAGTCACAAACTCTGATGGTCTCCCTTATATTTATCACTATCATCTTATAATGTGATGGATGTTTTATTTGTTTCTGCGATGCATACTAAATTTTGCAGCAGTATGTGGGATACCCTATGAGAGGGAGAGTTCAAGCCTGTTGAACAATTTAAAAATTTAGTTCTGAAAGCATGGTGTTGGTGCAGGCATGTGGACAGTGTGGATATAAGGTGAAAATGGAGGAGAAAATTTCCAAGGAAGAGTGGAGACTGGATGGTTAATAGTGAATGAAAGAAAGGGTCAATGACAGCTCCCAGATTTGAGCATGCGGGGAGCAGGAGAATCATGTGTTATTAACAGATTAGTATTAAATTCTTTTAAAATTGAACTTGATTTCATTTGTTCCTTCAGCATGTTTATTGCAGATTTCTGTGGTTTATAATTATGCATTCATTGGAACATGATGGTGAACAATAACAACAAAACACGGTCTCTTCCTCATGGTTCTTACCATTTAATTGGGGATTTAGACATCAAGTCCCATAATCATCACTAAATGTATAATTGCAAATGACAAGTCCAAATGACAATTCCAAATATGAAGGAATGGTATTTGGTTCTGTAAGAACATTTAATGCAGAGATCAGACTTGGTCTGGTTTAAGGAGGACTTTCCTCGGGACATTGTCTTTTTCCCCAGATTTGAAAAATGAATAGAAAACAGTTTAATGAAGGTGGTGTCGGTGGAGAGGGGCTGGGTTGGTGTCATCAAAAGACAAGTGTCATGTGTTTGGAAGGTCGGAAGGAGCAAGACCATGCAGAGTTTTACGGCCATAATAAGGATTCTGGTTTTCATCCTAAAGGCTCTGGGAATCCAATGAGAGGTTTACACAGAGGTGTAATTTGATAGCCTTTTGGAAAGGCCACTCTGGTTCCAGTACAGAGACTGGATTACAGAGGCTGGGTGAAAGGTAGCAGGTGGGAGGAGTGGATGTGGGAGTACAGGAAGGATGGTGTTCCTGTCGTAGTCTGGGCTAGAGGGGATGGTGCCTGGAACGAGGGTACAGAGAGGTGGAGGTCGCCAGTGGGAGATTATAGAGTGAGAAAAGAAGAAGGCCTAAGGTGAGCCTTAAAGATCTAATATTTAAAGGCTGGTGAAATCAGAAAGACCTCTCTGTTATTTAATTACCCCCACTGACATATGGATGGTGTTATAGTCTCTGAACCTCATCTTTCCTTTTGGTTTTCTTTCTTGCTTTCATTAAATATATATAAAGCCTTTATTATTTGTGGGTTGACCCACTAGGAGACAGGAGATGCCACTCCAATCTGTCTCCCTTTTCCAGAGTTTGAGGCAAGTTTCCTTTTCCTGTTTTATTCGCCCCCCCTTTTTGATTAAACTTATTGGGGTGACAATGGTTAGTAAAATTATATAGGTTTCAAGTGAACATTTCTGTAATACATCATCTATATATTGCATTTTGTGTTCACCATGGTAGGGGGAAAGAAGAGGGAAAAAGCGATCAAATATTTGGTTATGGAAGGAGAACTGAGGTGGGTTTAAGGGGCTAAGGGACCATGCTGATATGTGGAAGTGCTGGTGGGGCAGGTTTTGATTGGAGAGTTTTAGAATTTGGACACTTATGATGAGACATGGTAAGGGTCGTCAGCACTGAATTTTCCTGGACATGGGCCCTTTGCTTCTGAAGAAGTTCTGGTGTTAAGTCCCGGTCATGTCCCAGTCCTTTGTTGCCACGGGAGGCCGGGCAAAACTTTGGTTCCTGGTTGACTGGAGGGCAGAATTCTCTCCTCTGCATATGCTTCAGCGGCGTGACTTCCGGTTTGGTCTGTTGTCTTATGATGATTCCAGGGTTGGATAATTTAGCAGCTCATCCTCCTCAGCAAGAATCCAGACCCTTTCTGTCTTCTTGCTCTGCCTTCATGAGATGTTGGCTTTGTCCACAGATGTGTGTTCTACCATTTCAATATGAATGCCACATCTCTAGGCATCGCATCTTCACACATCAGTGTTTCACAGATTTGAGTGTATCTAGTGGCCTCCACCTTATCCTACTTTTATCCCCTACTCTCTTGGTGCTCCTCTGTTTATCTTCAAGTATAACAGCAAAATGTTGGGAGAGGTTCCTAGGTATGCAGAGGCAGTGGTTCCTGGTGGAATCTCCAGAACAAATTTTGTACCCCAGTGTCTCTTGGCTTGACAACTCACTCTCTTATAAATATCCTTTGGTGATGTGAGAATTATCTGAAAGATTGGGATTTGATGAATTCCTTGAATTCTGTAATACTTTGCTGGAGTTATGAGTCACAGGACAGTAGGGGAGAGTGGGACATCTCCCTCCTCTCCTGGGAATGGGGCCCATCAGCTGGGACAATAGTCCAGGCTTCTAACACCTCTCATAACTGAATAAGAGCTCATCTTCCTTTCTTTAAAAAAAATTAATTTCCTTCCTCCACCCCCGACTCTTCAGAATGATCAAGAAGTTTTATATATACTACAGATAGGAATTTAGTACTAAGAACGCTAAATATAATTGAATCACAGACCGTTTTGTAAGTAAACTACAAATGACTTTTTCAAGGTCACATGTAATTAATTTCAGAGTTAGTTCTGAAACTTTTATTCTAGTATTAATTCCAGCGTTTCGATGATAGCTCCTCCGCCTATAAAATATCACAAATGTATGTAAGTTTCTTTCTACAGTACTTAGTACTTACCCAAGCTCATACCAGACTTTATTAAAACCCTCAGTTCATTTACATAAAATATACATTATCACAGAGAAACTCACCTTCAATGCTAATAATTTCCTCACAAGAGTTAGATTCTAAAGAGCGCAGCCAAGGCAAAAATTACATTTAATCGCATTTACTAAATTACTCTTGAAAGTTCCTTAAATTACCCATAAGCAAGTGAGGTACTTATTCCATGAGAGACCCAGGTAAACTGAGGCCAAGTGGGATGAGAACTGACTCAGGTATCTCATGTCTTGCTCCATCGTGGGGGGTGGGGTGGGGGTTTGGGTTTTGGGGGTGAGGAATGCTTACTGAGAAGAATGTTGGGGATGCCTATGGCACTATTAAAATAGATACCCATCGACATACTTTAGTATTCGTATTATTAATCTCTCTTTCTCCAGTCTTTCCTGAATCAAACCATGTTAAGGATATAAATGGCATCTGTTCCTAGTTGAATCCTTAGGATTTTATGTAGCATCTAATTCAACTGAGATAGAGGTCTTGCAAGGAAGAGCAATTTGGCCAGGTTAACATAGTTGAATTTCAGTTACTTCCCCCAAATCCCAGCAAAACCCTTGTTTTTCCTTCCCAGTCATTTGGATAATGATGATCTTATAAATTGGTCTACAGTTATTGGCATAAGTTTAGCTGTTTGCCACGTGAGCCTAGGCATAGCTCCATTAATACAAAACTTACGATCATCATGATGTGTGTTAAAGATGCATTTGGGGGTATGTGACAGCTATGAAAATTGCCTTTGTGATGAGCTAGAAGGAACCATTGTACGATAATTAAGCTTGTAAAAATATCCATTGTGTAGTACAGAAAGATTTTAACATTTGCCATTTTTTTCTTACAATAGCTGATTTGCTGCATTTATTCTTATCTTTCCTGTGAATACATTTGTTGCTATGTTTTTAGTATTATTGTTAGCTTCATTGCATAATTAGTGGTATTCATCTGCTGCTTTTTAGCTTAAAAGAACTGTAATTAGTTTTTCTTCACTAGTGGCATTTAAACAGCATCAGGGTCATTGCCAAAGGTATAAGGACTGTAATTCTATTGCTAGGTTTTAAATTCCTATAAACTTAAAAGCCTATTTTGTTCATCTTGAGTAATAAAAATGGATATGAGTGATAAATGATAGAATTTCATTCTGCTCGGAAGAAAATTACATTACAGGATTTGAAGGACTGATGTGTATGTGACTGAGATATGAAGTCCTCTATCCCAAGTAGAAAATTCTGTCCTCACTGTTGAGTTGGTTAATTGTATATTACCCAAGTCATGCTTCAGAGTCCTGTTCATGTGCCCTTTCTCCACTAACTGCCCATTCTGCAGCCATACGTTATTAGTGAGTGAAAATGTGGGCTTATACAATCAAGACATCCGGAGGTCAAAACCTGCTTGATTTATTAAGGAGCCCTTAAAGAGTTAACAATGAAGATTAAATTCAATAATGTTTGTAAAGCGTTTAAGGCAGTGCTCATAAATATTAGTAACTATTATCATTTCTTTATGTTTGCACTGCCAACTGTCTTGTAAGTTTTTAAAGGATGTTCATAAGTCTGTCTCAGGAGCTTGATGTCAGAAAGCCTTGTTGGGGACAGTGTTCTGGAATTACAAAGGGGGAAGACAAAGATCAGAGTGAGTGTCAGATGAAGGAATGTGCCTTCACTGGTGTTTAATCAATGTTGGCCCAAGTAACAGAAATCCAAAGCAGTAGAGGTGTCATTAAAATTTTGCCACCTGCCTGTGTGTGCTCAGGTTTCAGTCCATTCCCTTGTTAATGCTACAAGAGCATGTGTGTATGTGTGTGTGTGTGTGTGTGTGTGTGTGTGTGTGTGTGGTGGGTAGTGTACGTGTCCGTGTGTGTGCGGGTGGTTGAGGGGTTATGAAATCATGGTGGGCGTCTCAGGAATCACTTTATCTTTGGTGGGTCAGTGTTCCCTTGTGTGTCGTATCATTCGTATCAGTGAGGTTGTTCTGGCTCTTTCCTTTTCATCATCCACTTTTGAGACTCATAAATTGGCTCTATGAACCCCGGTGTAGCCACCACTGCCTCACTTCAATAGGAGTTCACACACTGACAATGGTTTTGAAATTCAGGAATAAAAGTTTCTGGTGGTGAAGCATCCGTGGAGAGAGCGAGAATTGGGAGGAAGAGTTAAAAACACCCCAAGGTAACAGTCTGATAATAATACTATGAGCTAACACTTAGGTAGGCAGCCCTTGCTCTGCATGTCATGTACTGTTACAAGGCTTTTATATATATTAATTCACTTAATTATGACAATTCTATGAGGCAGAAACTTTATTATGCTCATCTGAGATGAGGAAACTGAGGCAATACTAAGAAATATTGGGATGGGGCCCAGGGTTCCTGCTCTTTGTTGATACCCCAGTATAGTGGTTGCAGAGAAAATTCTTGCCTCTTTTTTTGATTTGTTTGTACTGGCCAGGGATGTCCATTTTTCAGCTTACCACTGGCTAATAAATGAAAATCAATCTGCATGACTTCTTTAATTATTATTTATCATTTGTTTTCAAATTAAAAAATACAGGTTGTTTTTCAATCCCTAGAGCTCTTTTTAGGTCAGCTGTATTCTTTAGCTATTATCAGGGACTGCCTTTACACAGAAATAAAGAGAAATGGGCAATTGATCCAATCATTTGGATTATTGAAGCAAAAGAATATAAATCAATTGTTGAAGAAAAAAGGTTGAGATTTTAGACTGAGTTATGAAAATCAAAAGCACTGATCATATTCACATGACTCTCCATCAGCAGATCTTGGAGTCAAGACACCTTGCTCTGAAAATACTTGCTATGTGATATTTTCCTTTAATTTTAACATTTTAATTACTAAAATTTAAATACGCTGCCAGAATGGAAAGATTCTCATATTTTTTTCCGCATCGGGAGGCTAAATAGAATAAACTGTTAAAGAATTGAGAATTTCTTTTAATTAGGGAAGAAAGCTAGGGACAGGCGTAAACTGACAGAGAAAAACAGGCTAGAGCATCATTCTGGCTCATAATTTTCAATTAATTGATAATTTGCAAAAAACTAGTGAATTAATTATTCAAAAGACCCGTCTTTAGTAAGATAAAATATCAGTAACAAAACATTGAAGGCCTTGCCAAAACTTAAAAGACTTGTCATAGGAGGTCGGTGGGCCTTAAGTCCACACAGCGTGAATTGCCTCTATTTCTTTTTCGCCATTTTCTTGAATGGTCTCAAGATACAGTCATGTATGTAGAGCACGAGTGATTAAAGGCAAACACTGGGGATCCGACTGTGGGAAGTGCTCTAAACATGACCTCAGAACACCTGCGTCCTTATTCTCACTTTATCTCTTCATGATCTCACTTAATGTTTTGGTTCTCTTGGGCCAATCCAGACGTCCTCACTTGTAAAATGGGAAAATTCACCTGCTGCCAACTCTATGGAATTGTTCTAAAGGAAAACAAACTACTTACGGTTTCAAGAGCATTTCCAAAGAACTGTAAGCGATAGGAACAGTAAGGGCATTGTGATAGAACGGGTGTAGACATGGGAACGCCAACGGTAAAATGCGATAGAGACGCATGTAAATGCAATGAGAAGAGTTCCTCTAGGCCAGCAGTTCAGTCATGACCACACATTCCTGGGGATCTTTTGAAATATCCCCAAACCTGCTGCCACCTCCAGGGTTTCTGCTTTAAATGTTCTGGGGCAGGGCCCAGCTAGAGATTTTTTTTCCCCAAAAAATTCTTGAGGTGATTCTAAAGAGCAATCAAGTTTAAAACCCCTGCTGGACAGTTTCTGGGACAAAATTTGCAATTTGGATAAAACGAACACGTGGAAATTTTCAGTTTGAAAAATGAAAACCCTCCTGTTACCAACAGGTCTGATGGAAACGAAATTGAGGGAGACACAGTGTTGACAAAAAAAGGTGATCTCTAGTTAGAAATTCTGCCCTAAATACAGAAAATATCTTTCATAGTTAGAAGTTCCAAACCAAACTGAAAAGAATGTACTTATTTCACTTTTAAGATAATTTTTCACATTAATGAGCCTTAGAAACCAGGTTCACGGAATTCCAATTACCGAAAGGGCTTCGAAAGTGTGATATCATACATCATGAGAAAATATAATAACTCTCTTAAAAAGAAGGCCAAGGTAATAAAATTATCATAAACAACTTGATTCCATTATGCTACAGAACATCTAATGATTAAAAACTTCTGTCCCTCTAGCTTCACTGTGTAAATTCAGTTCACTTATATTATTGCCCTGTTGCTAATTGTATTATTTGAAAATTCAATGATATGTAAAATATAAAGGCAGCAATTTAAAACTAAATGTATATCTGCTCTAGGATGTCTCAATTGCTGCTTAATTTAAATAATTTGGGGACCCTTAGAAAGTTGCTAAGAATTAGTGTAAAAACATTTGGCACTGATTTTCCCTTGAATATAATGATGCTTAAAATAGACAAGTGCTGTAAGTTACAAAGTTTTATGTCCCGGCCTCCCATGGACTTTAAAATAAACCTTTCCAGTAAGTGGCTATGACCCTGTTAACTGAGCAGAGGATTCTTTGGACTGAACCACAGATTATCTTGCCCAGTTTTCAGCAGAAGAAACCAATGCCAGAAAACACTAGGGGACATTCCCAAAGCCACACAGCTCATTAGTGGCAGAACTTGGACTGATCTCTTAGCTCCTAGCCCCCCTGTCTCATTCTGGAGAAGCCTGATAAATATTCTTATGTTTTAGGGTTCAAATATTGAAGTGTATTTCCGAGTCCAGCTGCATTCAAATCAGAAACGACCTTAGCTACCAGGAACCTAACCAACCAGTAGCTCAAAGAGGTTATGGTGAACTGCTACTCAAATGAAAGTTCCAAGCATCATTAAGAGGCTGATTCATAGAGAGTTTGACTCATTGCATATTTGATATCACTGATGGTCTGATAATTTTAATACTCATATAAACCAGAATGAAAGTCATTCTGTCACTGTCTACACACTTTCAGACACATTATCCTGTTGTTTCACTTCCTGCTCCTACTTGTCCTCCCAAAGGAGGCTACATGGCGCTGGCCTTTCCATAACTGTTATGACATTCAAGTTGTTAAGTTGACAGAATGGATTACCCTAGTGGGCAAAGATAGAAAGACAGTCATCTAGCATGAAACATCTCTTACAATTCTGCATCTACCTGTTACAGAATTACCAATGGCTACATGGAATATTTTATGTCTCACAAATAGCATGTGGCAAGAGAAATTAAAAACTGGAAAAAAAAGGGGACAGTGTTTTAAATCTGAGTATTTAAAGATATCAAGTGATTATTTTTTTTAAAAAATCAAGCAAATCTTATCAGTAAGTAATGAATTTGTAAGTGCTTTGAGTCACAGATAGCTAATAAAAATGCATTGGATATGTGAGACTAAACGAAATGCAAGAAGGTTTATTCCAAATTATACTTCTATCATTAAAGCTTCAAAGGTCGTCCATTCTTTTGTTGTCTAGCATGCTTCAGACAATCATTTCTATTCCTATAAAATGCCCTATTTTTAAAGATCTTCTGAGAGGGAGATCCCCCAGTCCTTTAGGCACTTATTCCAGTCCAAAGAAGTTAAAAAGGTGTTCAAAGAATAAGGGAGTTGGGATTTGGTCCCAGGTCTTCTGTTTTCAAGGACGGGTCTTTTAATCACCCCAGGCTGCAGCAGAATGAGCATCAGTCTCTTCTCAGGAGCTTAAGGGGGAGGGTGGTTGATAAAGGTCTCTTTCAGGCTCTGCCTGAGGCTGGAATCTTGACAAAGAACTGGCTAAACTAGGTTTTAATGTCGCTATTGCCTGCCTTTTTCTCCCTAACAGACTTGTGCCAGCTCTGAATAAATTCTTTTGAGTTAGGGTTTCCCTCTGATAGATATCGGGATGTGGGATGGATGCATGACAGTGGAGGATTATTAGTGATTTTATACAAACTTTGTTTATCACTCTAATTATCTTCTGGACCAATCTCTAAAGACTGGTCTCAGATCCAGGGAGAGTTGAACAGAAGAAACGTACACACATGAAATCAGCATCCAGGGTCATACGGTGTTGCCTAGTAACAGAGTTCAACCAGGAACTTGGGCTGAGTTGGAGAGCAGCAGTGTCCCAAGGACAGAATATATTCCTGCAGGCCAGAGTCCCTGGGTTCAGGTGAGCTGACAGGGACACCAGGAAAAGCAACAGCTGTCACTGGAGTACCGTAGTTCACACAGAGAGTCACTTGATGGGACCACAGAGCAAACGGAGGATGTAAGTCAGAAAAGATGGTGGTCACAGTCATGTGAAATCAGGTGAAAGAACCTGGCAACCTTCTTGGACTAATGGAAGAATCTTTTACAACTCGAATTTCCAGCTACTTTTGAACTTTGAGCCAATAATTTTTTTATTTTATTTTTTTATTGTCACTGGGTCAGTTTTGCTGTCCTGGTTGATGAGACCTAGGGAAATACAGCTTATATGTCTGTTTGTAAACTAAAGATAGTTCACTATAAGCAACTAACTATAATGAACTATATATTATTGACCTAGAAAATTTTGGATTCTATTATTTATCTCTTAATTATAGTATTTTCTTGTGGCAAGAATCTGATGTTAAAATAGAAAGTGAGATGATAGAAATCAACACAATAAAGCTGGATCATGCAAATCCATGAAAATCCCTTTTTAAATAATCTGGGTAAATATTTGCCTATAAGCTCCACCTTCAAGTTTAACCAGAATGTCCTTAAATAAACAGTTCTGGGACACTGCACAGTTTGCTCCTAGATACTGTTACCAAAGGATATTCTTATCATTTGCATATCAAAAGATTTTATTTTTGAATAGGAAAGCACTTCCCATCATCAGAAGAACTTGGTAGTACACGTTCAGTTCAGAACTCCACTAACAAAAATTTCCTGAATGTTTTACTTCCTGAACAATGCTCATGCCTCCTTTATAGATCTTCAAACAGTATGGTGACCTCTTTTAATATATGTTATTAGTTTCCCTTTCAAATAACATTTTGAAGTTCGTTAACTTGAGAGTACAAGGGTCATTTGAATGTCACAAGGCCCTTTCCCTGTGGACCGCAAAACAGTTCATAGAGAGGAGGGGTTATGATTCGCCCGCCTCTCAAAGAGAGTCGCGCATGTGACATGGAGCGAGGGCACTGAGGTGTGGCAGTTGCCTCGCTTCTGGCTTCTGGTCTCACCTCTTGTTTCTTCCTCCAGTAAGTGACAAAAGACACATTTAAAAGTTTTGAATCTGCATGCTTCTCTCCCCAAACATCTAGAATCCAATAGATTGGAAGATTGTGAACAAGAGCCTGTATTTCTGACCACTTATGGACACATAAGGTGATATCACTGAATAATTTTAAAAAATGTATTTAAATGTTCCCCTTCCTGCTACCTCCATGATTCATTGTTTAAAGATTAAAATTTTACAAATAAAATCAAAAGTTTTGTGAGGCCTTTGTGGCCAATCTCAGAGAGCTGAACCATCTGCTCGATTCTGTAAAATTTTAGAAAAATTTAGATGACATGTTGTAAGAATGCCCTGCTGATGGAATCCATGACACAGCCTTCCATTGGCGCTCCCAACTGAACCAAATTTAGTATGTTTTATGGCCCAGAAAATGATTCTATTCAGGGAAACTGGTTTTATAAATGCTTTAGAAACAAAAGGAACAATTCCCAATCCAAATATTGTTCACAGTGCAAATCCACTCCGTAAACCCCAGACCAGCCCATCACAGGGACCTGCAGGATGTGCTAAAACGTTCACCCACTCACTACTCAGCTCACACGTGCTGGGTTAGCAGGCTGCTGGAAACCAGAGTCAAGGTTATGGAATGGAAACTTCTACAAAAAAGGAAGGGCACCTTGAAAGAGCATGACATCCAAAAAACTTTAGAATAAAGTCTGAAAATTAAATAGCAATATACAGCATCTGCCATTTGGTGATCTTGATTATTCATATATTCCCATTCAGAGGGTCCAGGCTTGACGCCTGTGTTTCATGCAATGTATAGAAACATATTCATTGATGAATGGAATAATTGCAAAACATAGTACTATTCACTGAGTGCTCATGACACACCTGGCATTGATCTTCATGCTTTATCTGTATTACTTTGTTCCCTCCTTACAGCAACCTTAAGAGGTAGGGGCTATTATTAACCCCATTTTACCTTTGGGAAAACCGAGGCCCCCAGAAGTTCAGTTAGGGGACATGCTCAAGGTCACACAATCATTAGAGATAGAACTGAGTTTTGAGTCTAGGCATTCTGACTCCAGAGTCTGTGGTGTTTACCACTATCCCATATGGTTCCTCAGTTCATTTCACAAATGCTAGTCAGTGCCTGCCCTACCCTGTGGATCTTACAGGCTAGTGGATGGGAGAACAAATGCTAAACAAAGACATCCACCTATGGTAGTTGGTTGTAACTACAATGCAGAGAGAAATAAAGGGATAGAGCGTGAAGGAGAGAATGTTATTTTATAAAAGGTTGTCAGAGAAGGCCTCTATGAGGAGGTGAGATTTGTGTCAAGTTTTAACCAAGAGAGCAAACCCTGAGTCCAGAGGCAGAGGGAACTGCAAGAATTGATGCTTGGGGAATAAATAGAATAAATAGAAAAAAGAAGCCAGAGTCACTGGAGTGCAGTGAGCGAGCAGCAGGGAGTGGGGAGGAGATTGAGAGGTTCTGGGGCAGGTACCTGCTTATGGTATATTATAAAAATTAAATGCATCCTTTACACATGTTTTTAAAACATCATGGTTAAAGATGAACAAACCCAGTCAATGTACATCATTCAAGATTATCACAACCATTCAATTAATGAGACTGAAGACTTCCCCTGTCCTAGCAAGAGAGTCACATGTGTGAATAGTAACTGATTTACTGGTTGGGTTCAAGATTTGCATCCGATATTGGATAAGTTTCACTATGGGAAATTGTTCTGGAGTGACCAACCATACCCGATCACTTAGAACGTTCCGGTTTTACTATGCTTCCCCGAAAATAAGACCTAACCGGAAAATAAGCCCTACCGTGATTTTTCAGGATGACATTCCCTGAACATAAGCCCTAATGAGTCTTTTGAAGCAAAACTTAATATAAGACCCGGTCTTATTTTAGGGGAAATAAGTAGCACAGAAGGTCTTCCATCCTGGGAACCCCATGAGTCCAGGACATACTAGGATGTCACTGTCTAACAGAGTTCTCAACATGTTTCTTAGGAAAGGGTCACCTGAGGGAGAAACAATGACATGCCCTGGTCCTGGCATTGCACCAGTTCACTCATCAGGCACTGTCATACCTTTTATCTGTAGATAAATGATAAAGTAGAGATAAAACAGACTCTTGTGAACGTCCATCTAAGTTTATAAAAATAATCTTAAAGCTTCCTACAGTCAATGTTTGAAATACTTAGCTTATATATGCATATTATGAGCAATGCATGTGTTTAGTCACTCCCAAAGATTCTCAGAGCATTCTAAAAAAGGAGATTGTGTTTTCCAACTGTTGTAAAACTAGAAAAGGAGAAAAATGAAGGTAAACAACTCATATTTTAACTGGCTAAAGAGAAAAATAGATGAATAACTCAATTGGTGCTACAAAGACATTTGCTCCAAAAAAAAGTATCACTGCTGTTTAAAAAAACAAATTATGAGTAGATCCAAACTTCCATAGTAAACTATTAGCATTTATTAAAAATCAACCTAAATTTGATTATTATGTAATTGGGAAGTATCCAAATAATAAACTCTAATTAGCATTAAACCTTATGATACAAATAACTTTTGACATGAAAAATGCTAAAGGTATAAGTAAAAAAGCTGGATACCAAATGTATATGCAAGATGAATTTTACTATACTAAACAACAAGGGTAAACCAACTAAAAACCCAGTGTTTTAGCCATGCTTACCTGTGTATGTAATTGTGGGAAATTTTTTCTGCTTTTGTAAATTTACACTTTTTAATGTAGTCTTCAATGTGCCCCTACTGTTTTAAAACTCTGGCAAACAAAATTAAGAAAATAATTTTAAGAAACAATTTTGTTTTTCTGCGGGGACTTCCAAAAAAAAAAGAAAGAAAGAAAGAAAGAAAGCAAACTCGTTCCCAAGAAGTACAAATTATCAAATTGCAGATGAAAAATTTACTCCTGCCCCAAATGGTTAAGGTAAAAGCTCCAAATAGGGAAGTGTGAAGGAAATAGCCTAGTCTTATTTTGATGTGGAATTGGAATGGAGGATATAGAATATCACTTCATTGGAGCAAAACATAAGGAATCTGAAGAGTAAATTTAGGCATTAAAAATGATTTGATAGTAAGCTCTCAGCCACTTCTTCAGAGGGATGGTGACAGCTAGGTGAAGGAAGAGAGAACTTAGAATAGCCATCATTGCACTTAACACAGAGAAACTATGAGTTACACTGTGGCTAGTCAAAGTGGGTGGGTGTTGGATTTGCCAGAGGCCATTGTGATTCAATCTTAAATGACCCCTTTCTTTCTTTAAATTAGGGTAAGCAGGGTATGGAGTGATAAGTGGTTCTTATCCATGACATTATACCTTCTCTATGTTTTATTTTTCTATTGATAACCTTGTCTTGTACTGAGATGGAATTTTCTTGCTATACTGTGAAAATAAATACATCACTATTTTAGATTATTTCAAATTTTCATACAATTTCATGTTCATCGTCTTGTTGGATCTTCTTAGTAACTTGCAAATTAAAATGAATTGGTATTATTGAAGCTTTTTTAGAGATAATACCTGTGGCAAGGTAGGTGTCTTGCACATCTGAAATGTGATGGAGAGTTGTAATTCTGAAAGGCCTTTGGTCCCTGGGATTGTTCTGTTTCTTATAAGGTAGGGCCTGCGGGGTGTGATTCCTTAAGGCTCAAGAAATAAAATACAACCAATTAGGAAGTGTTTCTATTTAAAACAGAGCAAATACCCACACATCTTATGCATGCATTGGACACTTTAAAAAAGTAGATCACACCATTTCAATGGCCTGAAACAAATATTGTGGTCTTGTCTCCAAGTCAGATTGAAAGAAGGTGTCTACTTGAGCTGTTTGGGAGGAGTTACACGTAATTTTGGAGTTTCAGTATTATTTCAAAACTTTCAGAGCATAAATCTTTTTCTTGAACAACTCTGGATCCTTCTCTTGTTTTCATTCATTCATTAAAAAATTAAATGCCAAATATTGTACCTGATGGCTTCAAATCAACAGTGAACGGATGCATGAAACTACATTTTCTGCCCCCTTATTTCCTCAAACAAAAGCAAACTTACAGTCTTATAAAATATTCTGCATAATTTAAGTTCTTGGTTTAATATTGTCATTTTATGCCTTATGCTTACATCTGCATTTTAATCAATGCAAAAAATGCATTTCCTGTTGTGTCTCTGGAGATGTGTTTTTATCCTTTTGTTATTTTGCATTGATTTAAAACCTCTGGGCAGTTTGTGCTGTCATAATTTGTATCTGTAAGTGATGGCAATATTATCATGGAGAAGAATAATGTTTCCATTAATGCCTACATTGTTATTTTAAAAGATAATTATAATCATTCTTTATAACACCTTCCTGGGAAGCAAGGGAGAGGCATTTTAAGATGATTCCTTCTCAGAAACTCAGAAAAATTGAGATACTTGTAGTTTGGTGCATTCCTGTGTCCCTATGTACAGACAAAAGATGAAGGAGTGACTAACAATCCTTAACCCAGTGATGACAAGTGAAATGTCCCTGCCCAGGATGGTTTCCATGGTTTCGAGGCGTGTCCCTGAGTTAAGCTCTGTCCCTCTGCTTTGGCCTGGACATGGCGTCTTTATTTCTGGGGGAGCCATTTTGACCCCTGCTATCTCCATTTTTTCTTCCAAAAAAGCAACTGACACACAGAACAGAGATGGCTTGCAGACTACAGTCATGAATCAGTTTCGATTTTGTCTCCCTCCATCCTTTGAAATGTGGTCTGTGCGATTAGTCTTTCCCATCACTGTATGAAACATTAGGCAGGCTCCATAACTTTTCTGGTCCCTTTTGCGCAATAAGGTTTTCTGGTAACTTCAGGTCACAGGAAATTGCCTTAGTTTAGTAATTTAACTGTCAGTTGCATGTGTTAATAGAAACTTCGATTTCGAGTAAAAGTTGTCTGTCTTCTTGTTGTCTGGCAGCTCAGTGGGAAGCCTGAAATTGAAGTAGAAGTAGGAAGGATTTATTACCTAATTTTCTACTGCTTCTCCAACTCCCCAGCAGAGGTTTCTGGCTTTTTAAGGGTTGGGAGTAAGGAGGGAGAAGAGTTAGGGAAGGCAGCAAAGATGTCACCTCCCAGCTCCTTGTGTGGTATCTAGCATCTGGGTAGGTGTTTACAGCTGACAACTGGACAGATGTTTACAGTTGACTCTTTTGTGGGGACTTTGGTGAGTTTCCTGTACCTCCTGCAGATCTCAAGCAGGGCTCAGTTTTCTCTTTGCCGTATATGATGAGTACGTGTGTTCTTCTAGTAGCCAGTGATCTCAACACTTTGCGGCACAAGCCATGAATGTTATCCAGTGCCTGATGAATGTGTTGATAATCAACTGAAGACAGACGAAGAAACACCTGAAATCAGGCTGGTTAGTCAATCTAGGGAGTTTATACTGACAGGAAGTAGGGGATAGAAGAAAGAGGATACTAGCACAATGATAAAATAATATTGATATTGCAAGTAGACAGGAGCAGAAATGATGGGACTAAAGTCATCTGCAAGGGACAAGATGTGCATGTGACATCAGGCATGTCATATGACATCAGGCTTGTCATGTGATGGACATTAGGCTTGTCTGTGACTCAGAAACGGTTGAAATGTAAAAGAGGAAGTTATACAAGCACACTGGACTTGTAGTTAGGCAGAAAATAATTTCACAAAGTATGACCTAGCAGAATTAAACGACTCAGTGTCTTGGCCCAAATGCTTCTAAGGATTTAGGTAGCCAATAAAACAGGAAAGAAAAGGAGCCAATGGACATCATTATTCTTTTATAAGAGAAGCTGTTTATGCTTCTTTTAAAAGGATGAAAGTATATATAAGTTATAAACAAATTAAATGGTTGAAATAAGGCTTTAATTTAAAGGCAATCAGAACATTAACATGCTCACTAAATACCAGCTGGCTATTAGAAACCTATTTAATGAGATTTACCAACCACTGAAACCACCATGTCTATCTGTTAAGTAGCTGTTAAATATCAATAATTTTTGTTTGTTATGGAATATACAGTTAAATTATTCCAACACAGTAGGAAAGCTATAAATAATAATCATAAGTAGTATGTGTTGGGTGTTGTTTTTACAAGCCAGCCACTGTAGCATAACCTTCCTGAGCGTGATCTTGTTTAGAATGCACAAGGCTATCAGGTCAGAATATTGCGTCCTCACGCACATTTGGGGGAAGTGAGGCCTTGGAAGAGAATTCACTTGCCTGAGGTCACACAGCTGGAGTGAAGCGTGACCTCAGGCAGTCTGACTCCAGACCCATTGATCCCAAAAATGGGTTACCCAGTGGCACCTTGTCATAAAAATACCCAGGCTTCTTAGGGCAAATCTAACAATGGCAGCCTCACCAGCTAGAGGCTGGGTGATCAAAGACCTTCTGGTGGTCTTTGTCATGCTAGTGGCAGGAGTCAGATGATCTTTAGAAAGCAGCGCAAGGGAAGTCATCATCTATCACAAGCCCTTGCTAGCACTTCTGCCCACAGTTTCAGCCAGATCAGCTGCTGGAGACCTGGAAGCAGGGCTCCTGACCTTTAAGTTTCAACTCCTCACTGTTTGTCTCAGCTTTCTATTCTTTCATGACCTGCAGTCTCTCAAATCTACCTTCCCTTTGCTCACCACCCAAAGCTCTCTTTCTTGCCCTCCTGTATCTTTCATTTTGCTTGCTGCCTGGAATGGAGGTGAGCAAAGATGTAAGGAAGAGCTTGTATCAAAGATTCACTGATTCCTGAGAACAGAATGTAAGGGTTTGCAGAAGTCTGAAAATGTGCTCACAGACCACTCGAAGGTTTTACATCTGTGGTATTGTATTGCAGTTTACATTTTGGAGGCAAATAGTGAATGGTGAATGCTTAAAAAAAAAAAACCCATTGAAAAGCAATGTTGGGCTCACATACTTGTTGCTTGCCAAAACCACGTTTAATAACTACAGCTCATAGCAGGATTTATTCTCTGCAACAGTGAATAATCAATCCTCTACATTTATTGTTGAATGCTAATGAATGCATACCAAGTCTATTACTCGCTCTAAATTCTTGCCCAACATGTCGATTTGTTTTCTTATTTATTTTGTTTATTTTTCCCTAAATTTTTTAAGTTGAAATTAATATCATTTTGTACTGTTCTGTAGTGCTTTTGGAAAATTGTTTCCCTAGAGTTTACCTACCAGGAAAGGTTTTGAATAATCAAATTGTAGCCATTTCTTTGTCTTGGCCAAGTTTTAGATTATGCCTTCAGGTTAATATTGTATCATTTGTACTTCAGTACAGTGCTACTATATTGTTACCTGTTACAACTCAACAACAACGTAGTGACAACATATACAAGAGGTTATTATCTTTCACTGAACAAATTAATCTTAACTGAATACATATTTTAGGGAAGTAATTATGCATACATACTAGATTGCAGGAGTTCAAAGTCTGGAAAAACACATAGTAAGACCACTTGTCAGAGACTCAACTAAACATATTCAGCTGAAATAAAATACACAGTTTCAGAAATAGCATATAATGGATGATACCAGTAAGTTAAATCACTTGACATGTATAACACTGTCCTGTGTTAAAGATTCCATAATCACCCTTTGCAAGCCCATTGCACTGCCTAATATCGAAGTTTGAAGGAAGCTCTTTTCATATGATCTGTATACAATTTAAGGCTGTTTCTTCTTGGACTATCTGCACCAGAGGGAAAAACAGCTGATTCTTAAAAGAACCCCTCTAAGAGACCTGAGGACTCTTATTATGTCAAATTTATACTTCTTTCTCTAAGCTACACATCTGTTGTTCTTCACAGTTTCTGGTGGCCTTGTTTGCTATGGCTGCATGATGCAATACGGGATGAGATCTTTACACGTAGGGTGAGTGCATAAGTGGTCATGTTACCAATATTTTCTGTCACCTGAAATGTGCTTACTTAAGATTTTCTACCCTAGCCTTTCCTTTCCTAATTTTCAGAAATCCAATAGGAGGGGATGTTAGAGAACTGAAACAGGGGTGGAACAGAAACAGATGGAACTAAAACAGATCTATCAAAGAAGAATATGGTTCCTTCAGTAGAGTGGAGATTGATGCAAGTTTTTAGTAGATCCAGTTGATTACCAGTCCAAGCTTTATGCTCACCGTCTATGGCTTTCCTGTCTAACGAGGTGGCCAGTAACCACATGTGGCTAGTAAAGTTTAAATCAATTAAAATAAAATAAAAGTGTTCTTCAGTCACAGTAGCCACATTTCATGTACTCAGCAGCTCCATGTGGTTAGTGGCTGCCTTATTGGACAGTGTAGCTCTGGAACATTCCCATCACCACAGAAAGTCCTAATGGAGGTGCTCCTTAGTGTAGAGCTCCCTTATTTTCTGCCTACATGCTCATAGGGACACAGAAAGTACCTTTCAGGGTTTGTAACAGTGTTCTTAGGTTGTTGATTGCATAGTGAAAGAACCTTAAGGTCGGCAAAATAATTTCTACCCCAGGCACACATTCTTAACTGTAGGACGGGACTTACCCAACACAAGAGGAACTCAGGGAACCTCTCCCTAGCCTCAAAAAACAGTCATCTCTACCCACTTAACTGCTTATTCATATGCTATTTCTCTTCGTAGGAATTAGGCAAACCCACCAAATTTTCCACTTGTCTTGCCTTATATTCTCATCATTCAATTTTTGTAAAGTACTTGCCCCAATGTTACTAGAAAACATTCACAACTTCTGTAATAAGGTAGCTTGATGTTTATAGGTCAATGGAACCAGGTTTCAGGTTCACAAGCTGATTTCTATGACTTTAAACCCTTTACAATTTCTTCATGACCCTTTAAACGTATCAGTCAAATCACAGTGTTTTGCAGATTCTACACTAGCATATTATTAATAGAGAATGACTTCACTGTTTTTACTCTTGCATTCCTGTATATATGTATTAATCTCAATGTTTTGTTTTTTGCAAAAGTAAGTGTTAAAACTGTTTATAGGGGCTTTTCTTTCCATATTTTGGTGACATGGCCCCCATTGGTCCCATGGCAGGCTCTGTACTGATCATGAAATTAAGATGAAGATTTCATATGAACCATTGGGAGGAAAAACATAAGCAATTATTTGTCAAGTGAGTTACTTCTGAGATACCAGGCTCAAGTATTTTTCTTTCTTTTTCGATATTGGCCTCTGATAAGCTTCCCTACATTATCAGTAAATGATTCAGACCTAAATATATTGCTATTACTCAAAGAAAAGTCATGAATGACTTCATTTTGTCAGAGATAGTATAATATTTAGGGGGCAGGAACTGTAAAGGGTTAGAGATCTTTGAGTGTCTTTAAGGCTCTAGAGTTTACTGTTTAAAATGAAGATGAAAACATAACCATGTTAACTTGGCTCTTTCTTAGCCCTGGTCTCTCTGCCTATCACTTCCAGAGATCTGTTTTTTTTTCTGGGTTCCTCAGGTTGATAAACTCATTATGACATGTTAGGGGTTTATTTAAATTCCTTAAAATTTTCTCTGCAGAAATATGGTTCTCTTTCAGATCCTCAGCTACTGTTTACATCTGGCCTCTGGGATCCCAGTGAGGGGAAAAGGTAAAGTGGCCAAGGGCAGTGATTTCATGCATTACATTATCACCTGTCACTACGTCTTAAATTCTCTGTAAGAACAAGATGGTCCTCCCCACTCAGGCCAAGACCTTGATCACCAGCCAGATGCCCACTAGCGTGTTTGATTTCATTAAAATTGAGTGACCATGTTAATGTTTGGGTCTGAGGCCAAACCTCTTAGAGCTGTTTAAAATTTCTGAGAATATTATCATAGGATTTGGTTTATGGTCTTTTCTTAGTCTTTTCTAGCAGATTAGTCGGAATAGAAATAGACCAAAATCACATGGGAATTAGATCAGGAAATTGGGATTAAAAACAAAATATGCTACAAAAAATGCAGCCAACATATGGCTTAGTTCACTTTTTTTTTCTCTAAAAAACAATTCATCATGTAAAAACCTAGAAAATATAATACTTAAAAATGATAGTTCAGTAGAAACTTGTGATGGCATTTGCTGGCCAGAGAGGCAAGTGATTGTAGCTGATTTTTATCGTCAAGAAGTAGGGATTGAGGTCCTGACAGCTTCTACCTAATACTATGCTAATTCAGTCATGACCTCTGCTTCCCTGCTCTACTGCTGAAGATCAAAACATTGAATTTAGATCAGGCAGGACGTGTGGCACGGAACAATGCAATTTGTAGTGGCTTTGTCAAGATCACGTGGGATTGGCAACTGATGAGATTTTCTGAAGACCGCAGATTTTCTTGCACACAAATCAAAGCCATATCTACGAAGGATAAAGTTTTTACTTCCAGTTTAATTATTTACTGCCAAAGGACATGTTTCCACCATGGCTTGGGGGCCCGCAAACTTCCCTGCACAGTGGTCCTGTCGAGTTAGTGTAAATGCCTCCACTAATTGGTGTCCTGCCCTGTTGTTCTCACGCTGAGTTCAGCATGAAGCCAGTCTCTCTCAAAAAATGGACTTCGTGCAATGAAATCCCTGTGATGCCACAGAGCACAGATGTACAGTGCCTGGATGTGTGTGTCTAGTCAGCATGAACCCTTTGCAACCACAAATAATACAGTGGATCAAACTTGATTATGTTTAACTTTCATAGAGATGCTATTTATAGCACTTGTGCTCTGGCAGATACCTATTAGCCATCAATGACTCCAGGGCTAATCACTCTTTCTTGAAATTACCTCCAGCCACAGTTGGTACGTAGCCAGAAGGAGTGAAGGTTAAGGCTGAATCCTCAGGGTCCACTGCCAGCTGCCTTGTTATGCTTGCAATTGGGTCCTTTTGGGCACCACGCTGGTCCCTTCGTATCTGTACCTCAGTCTCCTTTTCTATAAAATTATGATTTGGGACTAGAATTTGATCAAAGTCTTTCTCATATTTAAAGTGTATGATTATCTAACATAACTGGGCCCCGGATGGAAGGGAGGGTTAAAGAAATAAGAAATAAGCTTAGGTACTTTAATTCATGGAGACTTTTTAATTATGTACTTGATTTAAAAAAAAAAAATCATTCTCTTTTATAAAGAAGGAAAGAGGGAATAGAAGGATAAGAATGGCAGCTGTCACCTGACCTTAACAAAATACTAACACCTTACATTTGCATGATAACACCTGACTTTTTTCTGGGTATATTATAATTTATCAAGCACCTTTATATACATAATATGATTTGAAATTCACAACCACCTAGTGTAGTGGGTGAATAGGGCAGCTATTGTTCAGTGTCTCAGAAAGGTCACACTGGAGAGGTCATAGTGATTAGGGGTTAAGCTGGCATGAACCCATTTCTTTTGACACTAGTACAATAGTTATTCACTATACAACTGTATCTCTATAGTTTATTTACTGATGATAACCCTTCTAATACTTTTTCAGACTTAAAAAGATAGTACCTTGTAATACATAGGATGCTTATAGGCTTTTCGCTTACTGAAACCATTTTTGTTTGTTTTTTAAAATGTATTTGACCTCTCTTCCAAAAATTTTCATAGTTTGAAAATTAGATTGTGTTAAGAAATTGCTGTGGAAATTACTTTATTTTTACTTTATGTTTGAAGATACGTGAAAAAAGTTTAACTTCTTGGAGGTTACGTGAAAAAAGTTGAACTTCTCGGAGGTAGAGGTAAAAGGAATCCTAAAGATCTGTCATTGCAAAGGGAAAGAATCTTAAAAGGAAGTATGTCTGTGACTGGTGGGACAGGGACTGGACATTAAATTGCCTAAAAAAACCCACCTAATTGCTTTCTTAAATTTTGGGGGAAATTGTCCCCTTCAGACATGATTATAAGAAATATACTGAGATTTCCAGTCCGGATCCCAGAGGGATGTACAGGCTCTGTGTTTGTTTGCTTGTTTTGTTCTTTTCATTCATGAAAAACATATCCAGACTTTTGGCAATCTTGGACATTTTGTTTGCAAAGTGAATATTATTTTTAGGCAGCAGGGAGTTATGATTCATTGAAAAATCTAGACCCTGAGTTGCAACAAGTATTGTGTAACTTCTCAGGAAGACCTCAGAAACGCTAGTTCTTGAATTCAAAGAACAATTGTTTCAGAGCTGTCATCTTAAGGGATGTTTGCCTTTCTAACAATTTTTTGTGAAACTAAAGCCTCTCAGCAAGCAGCCAGCATTTACAGAAGTTTTATTAGGATCGTGCAAAATTGTGCTGTGTGATTTTTGATTGCTTGAAACTCTGGGGCAGACATTTTTTCTAGGTTTACATTTCTTATATTAACATGGCTATTGTTTCAATAACTGGCCACCTTGATATGAAAATAGAATAATATTTTCTATTTTCAGCCCTCTCCACCCCATCCCCCACAAAAGACATTTTCTTCAGGGATCCCAGTCTGATTACTACGAATAGTGTTAACCTAAAAAATGACATTTCCCACATTGACTCATTCTCTTGACGTCGTTGCCCTTTATTAGTGTGGCCAAGTCATCTTTATCTTGGGATACTGGGAGGGAAAAAAGGCTTTTATTCTTGTTTTGAAAATCTTGCTGATTTGCAATAAGTCTCCAGCCGGAACTTTTTCTTTTGTAAGTTACATAAGCCATGCTGTGTGCACTTACATCTTGTCACTCATTGTCCTAAAGCAAGAGCCAAACTGGTGAGAAACCACCTACTGTTGAATAGCAAGGCTGTGCCAAAAAGGCAACAGCTACAGGCTGTTCTGCTGTGCGTCCCCTCCCCACCACACTGTGATCAAACTATCCCAGGGAGCAAACAGGAAGTAGAGCCACAGGAATCAAAGGACTTCCCTAGCCAAGCAGGGGAAGAGAAGCAAGGGAAGGATTTTCTTAAGGTGGATGACACTAGGCAAATAAAGACACCCTTCCTTTGTTTTCTTTGTTCAGGACATTTAAGCACCAATAGAGGAGAAAACTTCAGGCGGATGCAGTTTTTATTCAATGGATGGGAAAACAGCAGGGACCATTGCTAGAAAGATTTTGTTTCCTATTTGAATATACATCAAAGCCATGGTCATGTATATGTATTTATGTGTATACTTCTGTTCTTATTTTGTTCTGAAGACAATTTGTAGTACGCAGTCTGTTTTATGTGTGTGTTTTATGTCTAAATTTTTGGTTAAGACCTTCCAGATTATCTTTTAAAAAAATTCCTCAATTTTTTTGACATATAATTGACATATAACTTATGTTAGTTTTAGATATACAACCCAATGATTTGATGTATGCATGTGTTGAGGAATGATCACCACAATAAGTTTGGTTAACATCCGTCACCTCACCTAAGTAACAATTTTTTTTCTTATGAGAACTTTTAAGATCTATTCTCTTAGCAACTTGCAAAGATACAACACAGTATTGTTAACTATCGTCAGTCACCATAATGTACATGACTTATTTATTTTATAACTGGGAATTTGTATCTTTTGACTCCCTTCACCCATTTCCCACCCCCATCCCCACCTCTGGTAACCACCTGTTTCCTGTTGCTATGAATTTGTTCTTTTTTTAAGATTCCACAGATAGGTGAGATCATATAGTATTTGTCTTTGACTTATTTTACTTAGCTTAATGCCCTCGAAGTCTGTCCATGTTGTTTCGAAGGGCAGGATTTCCTTCTTTTTTATGGTTGAATAATATTCCATTGGATATTTATTCATTCATCTATCAGTCAGTGGACACTTAGGTTGTTTGTATGGCTTTGCTATTGTAAATAATGCTACAATGAACATTGGGGTGCATATATCTCTTTGAAATAGTGATTTTGTTCCTTTGAATGTGGATCTAGAAGTGGGATTGCTGGATCACATATTCTATTTTTAATTTTTTGAGGATCCTCCAAACTGATTTTCATAGTGGCTGCACCAGTTTACATTCCCACCAACAGTGGACAAGGATTCTCCACATCCTCATCAACACTTGTCTCTTGTCTTTTTGATGACAAACATTCTAATAGGCATGAGGTTATAATCTCATTATGGTTTTGATTTGCAGATTATTTTTGTAAAGATTTTATGGGGGAAGGGGGACAGGAGCTTATTGGGGAATAGTGTGTACTTCCAGGACTTTTTTTCCAAGTCAAGTTGTTGTCCTTTCAATCTTAATTGTGGAGGGTGCTGTTCAGCTTCAAGTTGTTATCCTTTCAGTCTTAGTTGTTGAATAATATTCCAACAACTCAGCAGCTCAGCTCCAGGTCCAGTTGCCGTTGCTAGTTGCAGGGGTTGCAGCCCACCATGCCTTGTGGGAGTCGGACTGGCAACCTTGTGGTTGAGAAGATGCACTCCAACCAACTGAGCCATCCGGGAGCTCAGTGGCAGCTCAGCTCAAGGTGCCGTGTTCAATCTTAGTTGCAGGGGGCAGAGCCCACTATCCCTTGTGGGACTCAAGGAATTGAACTGGCAACCTTGTGGTTGAGAGCCCACTGGCCCATGTGGGAATCGAACCGGCAGCCTTCAGAGTTAGGAGCACGGAGCTCTAACTGCCTGAGCCACCGGGCCGGCCCCTGCAGATTATTTTTTATAGGTAGAACCAGAGGGAATATTTTAGAGTACTCATCTTAATAATGGAGTCAATCAGAAACAATTGTTTTAATGCCACTTAAGTCTTTCAGGAACTTTTTTCTGTTGGTCAAAATAAATTCTTGATTTTGTGCGATAGTCAGAGGAAATGCCTTGGCACAATTCATCTTTCACAAGGTAGCTAATAATTAATACTAAAAATATGTCCATAGACTTTTGTGAATATTTGTTTTTAGGTGTAGGAAACAATATTTCTGTAACTCTATATGACTTAAAAATTTTCAGAATAACACTATGGTTTAGAAGATATAAAAACGCACAGATGAGCAGAAGGGTTTGTTGCTTCTAGTGAGTAATATTTATACGATTTCCATCATTTAGCCATTTACCTTGCCTGCTGACTTCAGGTTAACTGTATGTTTCCCACAGATTGACAACATCACCAACATTTAGTCAAAGGCCTTCAAATATTGAAACTGTGCTTAGATTTCGTATAGGAATGGTTGAGCACTTAGACAGAAAATACAGAGAATTCCCGGCTTCCTGTTTGCAGCCCTTTGTAATATGGCCTCCAACAGGCTCATCCTCAGTTACATCTGTTTTCATATACTTTGCTTCAGCCATATCAACTGATTTGGGGTTTCTGGGCCATGCTCTCTCATGTCTGTGCATTTGTGCGATATTAGGGAGTGCTGTTTCTTTCCCACTCCTAGTGTGTATCTATGAATATGGAGGAAGTTCTGATAGAGTAACATTTCTGACCTTTCTTCATGCCCTTCCCTTCAGAGAAGGTGAAATGCGACATACCTATTTGGAAGGTTTGGAAATAAAAGGCGACCATGAGTACACCAGCGTCTTCTCGCTCCTTTTCTGTAGGAACTAGCTTGTTCTCTTCTGCTCCCCATGTTCTCCTGGTCCCACATTACCTGGGACTGGAGGAGGAGGTCTGGCCAATTCACACGTGCAGTGCTCACCTGCCCACAGAGACCACCTGCGTCCTCCACCGTAGCCTTCTTTGGTAATAAAGGTTTTCTTTTTGGCTCCCATCCACTGTCTTCTTTGGATTATTTTTCAACTGGTTCTGTTTCAGGTAAAGGGGTACTAATTTCTGGGCCCCCATGGAACTATAAGACATGTATCGTCTCCCTTTCTTGTTATGTACTTTCCCTTCTTGTGCTTATCTTTCTAAACCTCGACTCAAGAATTTCGCCTCTCGGTGTTCCTCCTCCCTCGGTGCTTCTGTGAATCGCATGCATACATCTTCCTCTTGTACGGTCTTGTCTGTCTTCCCCCATCAGACTGCAAAGTCCTGGAGTGCAGAGACTGGTTCACTGTTGTTTTCCCAGTGTCTGTCACACAACTTGGCAGATAATAGGTGCTCAACACAGCTATGTGGAGTGAAGTGAATGGAATTATGAAAAGATCTCCAGTGATTTTTAATCCACCAATGTTGAATTGTGGGAGTTAAGTCCTGTAGTCATCAAGAAATGTATGAGTACGTTTTCTTCTTTAAAAACTGTCCTCCATTCTGTTATTTTAAACCACTTGATATGAACTGTAATTGTGAAGATACACTTCTAGGAGTTTTGTTCTGAAAAGTATTTGACCTCCAACTCCAGAGGCCCTGGCCACCTGTGCTTTCTTCCCCATGAATTATTTTGGCTAATCTATCCAGTAAAAGTAAAGATCAGTGTGAGCAGGGATACCTGCCTCAAGAATAAGAGTTTCTATTTGAGGCTTAGCAGAGCCCTGGGCATGAAGAGCAGAACATACAGTATATACTGTGTGCCGATTGGTCGAAATAAATCCTGGGTCATACACTAACAGAATGGCCCATTGAAATCAATGATTTTGACATGAGGGGCAGAGTAGCAACCAGTGATTGACTCAGGGGGAACAGCGCAGGCCTTAGAGCAGAGGGCAGACCTCGTCCTGGCCTCCTATGGACACACTTGCCCTCCATCATTTGATTTATTCCTGCCTTGCACATGATTGACACCTATTTATGGTCCAACCCGGTACCTTTTCATGCATTGCCATCCTAGCCTTCTAAATGATTGTCAGCTCTGGAGTATGGTGACAACCGTGGTACACACCAATGTGTAATTTTGTAACTCTTACACACAGCTTTGCTTGTAGTTGATGCTCACGCACAGTTTGGTGATTTATCTTTTGTAACGCTGACCACAAAAGTGACTTTCCACACGTGGGAAATGAAAATAGTTACCGATCCCCTTCTTGAATCTCTAACAGAAATCGGGACTCATCACAGATTTGGTTCTCTCATTGCATCCCTTTTAGTTCCCCCTAATGTGAAGTGAACCCAAATTTTCTGCTCATTTATTAAAGTAAAGGGTAATCATTGCCTCCAAACATAAAAAAAATGGAAATCCTGGCATGTTTTAGGGATTCCCACATCTAGTATCAGTAAATAATGTGCCACTACTGAGTTCTGGGAGAAAATAAATGCTTCAGCTTCAAACACTGTCTGTTAAACAGAGAGACAGGTGTATCATGTTTACAAGAAAGTGACATTATAAACGCAGCTGAAACAGCCTACCCAGATGTGCAGTGATCTGTAGCTGTGAACCCGAAGAACTCTGTCACAGGTTTTATGGGTAATTTTTGTTTGTGAGTGTTTAGACGCCTTAGCAGCCAAGTGGAATGGGGCCAGTATCAGTAACAACACACAGATGAAAAACCATTATCTAATCAGCTGCCATCAAACCAGTCAGTGGTAAAACAGTGCTTTCCAGAAACACTTATTACAGATAACATTTTGGTTGTTAAATTTATGAAGTGTAAAGTTATATCACTTCTTTTTAGAAAAAGTCAAGACTGCATTTTCATACACACATCCACGCACAAACACAGTGCAGCAGTGGAAGCACTAATAAGGTCATTGACAAAAATAAATGACATAAATTGTATTTAGCAATTTTCAGCATACGCCGAGAAAGTCCACACAGGGGGCACAGCCTTGCCAATTACGAAAAATGTTATCCTGAATAATTAGCAGAGTGTGTTGACAAAAAATGTCAGCATGAGCGGAAGCAGCATGGTTTATCTACTGGCTTATAAAATATACGTCTCTGAACCCAAAGTTTTGCTAATTCAACATGTTCTCATATTGCAGCCTTACTATATAAATTCTTAATGGATATTTGGTACATGTAGTACCGCTCTTACAAGAAAAGACCTCTGCTCTATATCAATGGTGTAAGTCATGGGCAGATGCCGCACTGATGATTTGGGTGATGGGGAAACTCTTTAGTTCCTCCAGGATTCAGATGTTTGGTGCTCCTGCCAAAATGAGGAAACGCCCCTATGGAATCCTCTGCGTAAGGAGCCTTAGGTCCCAGCAGGTTGCAGATCTCTGTTCCCACCAGCACAAGAGTTTCCTCAATTCGTTCTGTTGTCACCTTCACTGGTTTCAAGGCTCAAAGTGTAGGCACCCTGCTCGTCTCACGGGCACCCAGGCTTATGTGGGTGGCCCTTTGGCCATTAGCTGCATCACTAACCTGCAACCATTTAGATTCCTTTGGATACACACCTGGGAAAAACTACTGAGGAGGGAGTGGGATAGGATAGTCCACCTTTGTGGAGAGCCCAATTATTTTAGTTTCAATAGGTTAACTTTGGATTTCATACATTTCAGAAGCAAAAGGATTCTCATTCTTCTGCATGTACTCTCTCACGAGTTCCGGGCAGCCATCTAACACAAATCCCCAAACAGTTCCCCAATCGAAAGACTCCTTTTCCCTTGCCCGGCCTTTGGGCCCTGAGGGCTGACCTGTCTTATCTTTCCCAGGCCTCCCGGGCATCTCTGTTGTTTCTCTGTCTCCTTTACTTGTTTGTCTTCTTTCCTTTATTTCTTTAAATGTGGGAGTTTGATAAATTGTATCCTTACTTTTGTTTCCAGGAATTCACTTGGTGATGCCATTCTTTCTTGTGGCTCCACTTCTGATGGAGGTGCACATAGCTTTCAAATAAGGATCCTCCTTCCTAAGTTACTAGAGCACACGCCCACTGTCCGTATGTATCTCATATGTTTTACACTTCACTCAACATGTTGAAAACCATGCTGAGCATCTTTAGCTGCAAATTGTCTTCTCATTCCCTCGTGCTTGGTAATTGTAGCATCCTTATCATAGTCACTTGAGATCTAAGCACAAAATTTCATCTTGACGCCTCCCTCACCCCAATATCTAAATCTGCCATGTCCTTTTTATTGACGAGTCCTGCATCTCTCCCGTCTCATTGCCAACCGTCAGCTCATGGTGATATTATCGCTTCAGAAAGTTAACTCAACCTTTTAAGAGGCATCTGAGCCCTTTGTTGAACCTTAATTCATCTTGTAAAATGCCTTCAGTTTTAGTTTGTGAAAAATAACATTTTCTTCTCCTATGACTTAACTGTTCTAAAAGTCATCTGTTTCACTCACTAAATATTTACTGTTTGTACTGTATGCTTTGGACTCTCCTGGTACAAGTGTGAAACATGGTTCTCATCCTTCAGGAATCCCTAAATAGGTCACCAATAATTATAATACAGGTCTCTAGATTAGCCACTTACAATTTCTTCCCTCCTTTCTCCTACTATACAATTTGTTGCCCTTTTCAACACTCAGGTAAAATAGCATCTTTACCCTAGTAATTTTCCTGGTCTCACTCAATCATATTTCCTTCATTTGAAGTCCCATATAATTTCTTCTCTGAATCATTTATTTGGAAATTAATCATCTGGTGGTTTGTCATCTTTTCTATTTATTGCTAATTTTGACCATAATTTAATGTTTTGTCTTATAGTATTCTCATTTAGGTTGTCTATGTTCTGAGATTAATAATAAAGTCATAAACTTGATAGCGTCCCAAGGCTCTGACACTGTGTTGCTATTAGGGATTCAAATGCAAACATTCCAAACAATACTAAGAACATTTTACTGGTCAAGTAAGTTAATATCTTTTTCCTACCCATATCTAAATCTGACACAGACATAAAATCGTTTTAAGTGTCTTTATATAAATTTTTGTACTATCAAATTTATTTTTTATGTAGGTCTTCTCAACCTTCTATCCCATTCAGAACTTGTCCTTGCAGTTTCTAAAGCTCACCTACCTTTAACAGTTTCCACAAGAATTGTTAAAAAGAAAATCCAGTGTAGTCTTCTGAGAGGCAGAATATGCCCTTCAAAACAATTCACTACAATACATTTTCTGACTCAGGAGATTTTTATTTTTGTCAGTTTGGTCTCAAGGCAAAACCTGAGTGTTAATGTAATGGAACAGAATATAATGCTAATTATACAGGGACTGCAGATTTCATTAGAGAATATTCTATATTTATCCTGAATGACAAACTAAGTCAAGATTTTAATATTATCAAGTGTTTTAAAAATTAAATTGCTACAGTGATTGTAGTTTTCTTTTGCCACTGGAACAAATCACTGCAAAGTTGGTGGTTTAAAAGAACACACATTTATGTTCTTACGGTTCTGTAGGTCAGAAGCCTAACGTGAATCTCACTGGGCTCAAGTCAAGACTGGGTTCCTTTTTGAAGGTACAAGGGAGAAGCCATGTTCTTGCCTTTTCCAACTTCTGGAGAGTGCCAATATTCCTCAGTCCTTTCTTCCATCTTCAAAGTCAGCAGTGGTGGGGGACCGAGTCTTCTCTTGCTGCCATCTCTCTGAGTATCTCTTGTGTAGTCACATTTTCCTTTGACCACAGCCAAGAAAGACACTCAAACTACCCATTTGATCAGATTAGGCCAAACTCGGTAATCCAGAATGATTTTCCCATCTCACGGACTTAATCTCAACTGCAAAGTCTCTTTTCTCATGTAAAGTCACGTTTTCACAGGTTCTAAAGATTAAGAGATGGATATTTTGGGGCGGTCATTGTTTTGCCTACTATAGATAACTTTATGCATCTATAATATTTAGTCTATTTTTAATGGAATGTATTGCAATATTTTTAAAAACTATTCTAAATTCCGTACAATCATAAAATCTTAGAATTTGAAGAGTTCATAGAGGTCATCTGCGGTAGCCAGCATTGAAAATGGCCCTCAATGGACTATCTCCTTATGGATAGTCGCCTCCTATGTTGAGTCAGGGTTGACTTTATGACCAACAGAACATGGTGGAAGTGGAGATGTGTGACTTCTGAGGCTAGGTCATAGAAAGCACTGCGGCTTTCGCCTGGCCTCTTACTCTGGGGGGAAACTAGTCACCATGTAGTGAGAACCTTCAAGCAGCCTTTTAAAGAGAGCCATGTGAGGAGAAACTGAAGCTTCCTGCCAGTAGCCAGTACCAGTTGTCAGTCACTTGAGTGAGCTACATGGGGAGAGATTCCTGCAGTTTCAGTCAAGCTTTCGGATGACTCAGACCTGCCTGACATCCAGTCTTCAATTATATGAGAGACTCTGAGCCAGAATCTCCCAGCCTCTCCTAAATACCTGACCCACAGAAAGAGGTTTTATCTATTTTTAAGTCACAGTTTGGGGTTCTTTGTTACACAGCAATAGATAACTAGTTTATCATCTATCATTTTTCCACATGTGGTTGGAGAAGTACTAATTCAGTCTTTGCTCTTTTAAATAGTAATCCCTTGTTCTAATAACTTTAAGCAACACTGTACCGGCGGTGCCAAAAGAATGTATGCAAGTGGACACTTTGGTCAACGTTGCTCAAGCAGTAGTTCGCCATAATCAGAAGTGTCTGGACGCTGACGGTAACCACTTTGAGCACCTCTTGTAATTGCAGAAGTCAAACGTGACTTGTATTCATTTTTTGTTATCGGTATATATCGAGTATTACAATTTTAATAGTTTTTTCTTTCTTAAAATGTGTGTACATTTTTTTGTATATTTCATGCCTATGCTTTGAGAATGAAAATATATATTAATAGGAAATAGTCAATTTAGCAGTGTTGGACCCAGTGTGTACTAAATTTATTTGACTGTGGACCAATCCTTACCACCACCAACCCTGCCACCTCTTTTCTAGTAAGGTCTGTTGGCAGCCTGTATGACAGCTTTTGTGAAATTCAGATTCGATCTAATTTTTGTGTTTTTTAAATAAAAAATTGAGTGGTAGAAATGTGATTTACTCACAGTCCCTTGATTTAGGCAGCAGAGTTTCTAGCAGAAAGAAACTAGAACTCGGGCCTCCTAATTCTTTATGTTCTTTAATTATGCTGACCAGAGTTTGCATTAGGGCAATATATAAGTAGGTGTTTAATAGCACCAAGGAGAAATGCCTGTTTCCCACTGATTCACCTCTCCTGCCCTCCCGTTTTACCAAGGCCTGAGATTCTACCATAAAGGTATTTCTAATGGAAGCATTGATACCACTAACAATGTCTTGAGGAGGAAAACCACTTCATTCTTTATAAATTAGGTACTTGCAAATTTAGCATGAATGAAATATTTGAGGTTTTGATTAAAAAAATATGTAATGAATGAACATCCTAGGTCTCTGAAGAGGAGTGCTTCGGTGGACCCTGTTTCTGAGAGAGACACTATGACTTTTCTCTGTCCACAGCCTCCTGATTGGATAGGAGTCTGCAGGGGCCAAGGAGATGTCGCACCCACAGCCCATATTCTCTGTCTAGACTAGACTTCAGGTCCCAGAGTCCCAGAGTACCCTGCTCAGAAGGCCCGAGCTGTGGCCTGGAGCCCGTGTGGGCATCTCCCATGGGACCACCCTTCTAAGGTAGACTGTGCCACAGTGTCCACCCACGGTGTGGGCCTAAGGGGGGACAGTTGTTTTGTGGAGTGTAGACAAAGCCCCAGGCCTCTCGCAGTGTCAGCCAGAGCTAAGGTTGGAAGGACAAGGCAGTGACTTGAAGACTTGGGACTGGTTCTTCTGCAGCCTCGGTATTTAGGTACAAAACTCTGAGTCTACGTATTCTAAGTTAGAAACCGGCCTGCTCAATGGTTATGAAAGTGTATTTAAGATAAATGGAGAGAATGTGTTTTATTTAATTTTTTTTTTTTGCTTTGTTTTTTTAAAAGGTGGATTTGTAACTTTTAGATATTTAGATACAGGTTCTGGGCCTTCATTTGTGCTTGCATGCTTGCCCTGTCCTTACTGGTGGGCTTCCTGGAGGGTGCGTTTAGGGGTATACGCATATACATTTGCTAAAAAGGTACATAGACGGTGAGGAAAGGAGTGTGTAGGGGTGGTGATGTAAGACAAATGAATTATCCAGCGTTACTCCTGGTTCTGGATCTTTAGTTATTTGTGGTAATAATGTTGGTTCTTAGTTGCATGAGATTAAGCTTAGACATTACATTTGGGAAGGATTTATTAGGTAATTTCTAGAAGGATCTGAAAATATTTACTGCCCTCTACATAGCACATTCATCGGTAGTTAAATAGCTGGTTTGGAATTCTTCCTTCAGCTGGATGCTGGGGAGCCTAAATCTTTATGTGTTTCAGTTCTTCAGTCTCCTTTGTCCGCAGTTGCCTTAGTCCAGTGTTTATAAAGGGTGGTCCCAGGACCAGCGGCACCTGGGAACTGATTGGGAAACAAAATCTGAGAACTGCCTCCTTCTTTACCCCAAATATCTACTGGCTAGGAAATGCCTAGGTGGGCAGTCTATTTAAGCCCCCCAGTTGGTTCTGAAACAGCTGCAATAGAACAATTTGGAAACATGACCTTGGCCTGTACTTAATTCTGGGTGGAGTTATCACAGACAAATATGGCTAAGAGTTTAATTTGTCTGTCATATTGGATCCCAGACACTGAACAACACCATTGAGAAAAACAGCATGCTTTTATAATGAAAACAAAGAGCACTTTAAGTTCTCTCTAGAAAAAAGTGAATGCACAAGCTAAATCTCGTCTGCCTGGTGCCTTTTGATAACACTCACTCGCTTTTGAATTTTCTTATATTTAGCAGTGGTTCCAAATTGTAGTTTTTGTTTTCCAAGCGCAAAGCCCCTGAGAGGTTCTTCATCAAGGATTGAAACACCATAAAGTAGAATCAATAAATTAAGTTAAAACTGAACTTCAGAGTTGGCAGGTAGAAAGAAAAAAATGCAACTATTTCCCCACATGTAATTTAACTTCCAGAAGGAAAAACAAATCTGTTGCTTGTTTTCTTACAGTTTGATTACATTCTCTGATCACAATAGCAACATAAACCCACTTTGATATTCACAGTGAATTGAATAGTATTAAAAAAGGATGTGTTTTTATCTAGTGGCAGGAAAAGAAGCTGGAAAATCAATTGTACTCATTTCTGAAATTATTCTAGTTACTATTTATTAATGTTAATATTAATATTAATAACTAATGTTTAATATAATTTTACTTATAAATGTAGTAGATTTTTACATAAAATAGGGAAGAAACCAAGAATGTAATACCATTTTTACATACAGTGTTTTCTATTCTTCTTATGTCTTCATTTATCATAAATCCCAAATTTATCTTTTCACTAAAAATGCCATTATTATATTAGGAAAATGTAAGGATATTCTTTGAAGTTTTCTCCTATTTATGGTCTTATGTAAGCTTTATAAATATTTCCAGTTTTTGTCTTCTAGGGACTTTTGTTTTACAGCTGAAGAAGAAAAGGCCGATAACAATTTGGCTTATAAGATGTTTAAATGGCAAGAGCAGCTACCTAACCATGTAAATAATTTTATTGCTATTTTCTTGTTTCTTATGAATTTTAAGTAGGGTCCAGCAATCAATCATTAGCTATTGTATTTATTCTCAGTCCTCTGTAAAAAGCTAGGAAGTCTGGGATTTTTCTGTACTGGAATGGAATATGTACATTTTCCTGTTGAAATTCCACTGCAAACCCTGACATTACTCATCCCCTCCTCTTTGGTGCTATATGTTATATTGATGATCTCCCACAATTCCTAGTTTTCTCTTACCTCACATATAAAAGATGAACTTTGCTGCTGATTCTGGGAAAATCTCTTCCTTATCTGAATTCATCCTTCCAAATGATGCCACCTCGTATTTTTAACATTAATGCTACCGGTGTCATGTGTTCACCAACTCTCCCTTTCCTCCTTCAGAGGGTGATTAACTACTTATGTAAGTGCTTCAGGATCAAAGCTGATGTATTATAGGAAAACTCTTACAGCCTGGTTGTTGACAGTTTCCTGGCTTTATTCATCCATTGTTTCCATATGAACATTGTGGCCGGTGACACTGCTTAGTCATATGGTACAGGTGAATGTGAAATGAAGCTGATCCTATCTGTTGTAATCTGTTAAATCTATTTGTGAGAATTGCTAGCCTGTGAAATCACCGCCATACTTAACTATTAGTGCCCCTTTTCCCCTCAAAGGGCTTCCATATTCAATGAGTAGAGTATGGCTTGCGCTTATCGACTTATTTATAATTATTCCTACTCATTTCTTGGCTCTCTATTTTGTTCCTACAAATTTTAGTTCTTCAAGGTCAAGCTTTATTTTTTATTTTTTTAATTTAACTTGCATTTCTATGGGCACCTAATAGTTTTCTATTCTTAGTGTAAATTAAGTATATTATCTAAAGTAACTAACATTGCAACTCACTTGAGTAGTATCAAATTGATTGTGACCCAGTGCTATGAGGCATGTGAGTGCCACTTAGAGGAAGGAAGTAGCAAGCAAATGATTCTTGCATGTTTTCCAGAGATGAAAGATATAGAAAAAGTTGCAGTTGACAAAATCTAAGGAAGGATAAATAGCGGTATGGTCAAGCAGACCATATATCCAGAGTTTGGCGTCAAGTATTTTCTGGTTTTACATTACAGGATAACTTTCAGGGTTCCATCTTTATTTACTAAAGTGTTTTAATGTACATTTGAATATTGAGATGTTTCTTCTTAAAGTGCATATTTATAACTAAAGAAGGAGAAAGGATGATTTCTATATCTTTCAAAATCTGCTGTAATTATAAAGAAGTCCATACCTTGCTTCTACCTATTTTGAAAGGACTGAATTTCTCAGTGAATATGGCACACCATCATATGCTGCAAGAACCTGCAATATGCTGGGCTATTTTAGAAATGAGCATCAAAAGGGAAAACAGGTAAACATGGCTTAATTGGCTGGAAGCTTGGGTTTTAGATTTGTAGTTGTTTACAACCCATATAAATCAGAATATAACCAGTAGGAAAACCTGTCCAATATAAACTGACAGCATTGTACTCACAATTCAATACACTGAAAACACCGTATCTTTCATTCTAATCCAAATATTGTTCAAGCCTGCTACAAATATTTATTATTTTGCTTACCATGTGCAAAATGTCTTTTGAGGACCTATGGTTACATATATGAATTGAAAAAAAAATTCCCTGCCCCAAAGTAGCTTATAGTCTAGTAGAGAGCGATAAAACAAATATACAAATAAAAATAAAGTCATTTTATGACTTTTTCTATACTCAGAGTGTGATACTATGAACAACAGTCACTGGAGTGCACTTGGCTAAATTATTAAATCCTAAATTTGTATACTTGACTATGAGCGTTAAGTAATATGTCATGAACAGTGGTAACAGAACTGGGGCGATGAAGAAGTGTTAGTCACACTTATGTTGAAATACAAGTTTAATGAACTTGATCTTGCTAGAAACCAAATAATTAGCTAACCTACTTCGGGAAGGTCAGGGATTTTGTAATGTCTCATAAATATAGAGGATATACCTATGATTATAAAATAATACTGTAATTTTGTACCTACCAGGGTAATTTCGTATTACAAGAGTAAATTGAGTCCTTGTACATCTCAAGCTTGTATGATTTAATGTGCAATCACTGGATAATATTTTTATCTTGGCCTTCAGCTAATCTTTGGAGATCCTGAAGAGGGCTGTTGGATGCATGTTGTACTATCTGGACAACTTCCAGTGTGTAAGGGGTGTGACTGTGTTATAGAAATGAAAGGAAGGTTTTGCGATTTGTATATCACAATACCATTTGTGAAACTCCGGATAGTATAGGCAATTAATCCTCACCTATTCTTCTGGGATAGGATGGTTTTGTCAGTTTTATTGCATTTTACAGGTGGGATAAATAACTAACTTCAGAGTAGGGAATAAAACAAGAGCTCTTTTTATTTCTTATCCTATAATTTAGCAATGCTGCTGCTTCCCTGAAACAAGTCATTATATTCTCTCTTACTAGCGTCTCAAGTTACTTCTTTTTCTGATGTCTCCTCTGACTTGAGACTGGGCCACTTCTACCATACCATGTGCCGCTGGTCACGTAATAGGTCCTTACAGTATTTGGAGTTTATTTTTAAGTTTCTAAGGTTTTTATTTTATAAGAGTAACTACTAACTGACACTGAATGGAAAGATTAAAGAGTGTTGATTCCCTGGAGTCATGAGTATCTTCTGACTGCTGGCATATTGAATATGGACTTATGCTTTGATGGATCTGTGCCTTTCTAACACATTTTTCCACTTGGAACAACAAAGCTGCAGTTTTCTGACTTTTACAAATGAGAAGTGCTGTTGAATAAGCAAAACTTGCTTTCAACTCCTCAACTCCTCTGAGAAACTTATTATGTAAATACACATTATTATGATCATAAATAATAATAATTTATTTTCTGAGGCATAATGCCACAGCAAAAGTCATTTGGGTAGGCCAATATGTGTTAGTTGTGTGGAGGTTTCATTAAGTCCAGTCTCCAATCAGAGGAAAAAGACACTTAAATTGATTTTTCTTTTTTTATGAATGCACCTCAAGGTTTAGAAGCAAATACGTTGTTAAAAATACCAGACAATAATAACAATAATTTTTCTAAAATCTTATGACTGCCAAATTTATAGCATGAAAATTACAATCTTTGGGGAAATTGAATTTGATTCTTTTGAATTTATTCTTTAAGTTAGAAGCCCAACCACAAATTTGTCAGACTTGCTGGTGTTGAGTTTTCATTAGACATTAGATAGTTTAGTTTTGAATGTAGTTTTTATATTTTTTACTGTCAGGGAAAAGGAAGTTGCCTGTCCTTTTTTGCAAGAATGTATTATAAAATCCAGCCATGAGACTAAAATAGCAAATCAGTAATTCTCATAGCTGGGAGATATTTGTGATGCCTTATTAAGTTGTTAATAAATAAGAAGTTTATAAGTTATGTTAATGAGCTATAGCTGAAGGAACTAAGGAATGGTTAGTCTTGAAATGCTGGAATTAAAGGGGATCCAATGACTGTCATATATTTGAACAATTATCACATGGAATAGTTCTGTCCACTGTTGTTCCAGAAGGTAGAAATGGAAATGTGAGTTGCAAGTCATAGGAGAGTAAATTTTAATTCAATGCAGAGGAGGAGTTTCTAGCAATGTCCCTAAATACAGAAAGTACTTGCACTTCTGTTAGGAATATTATAGAAAGGGTTCCTGAATTCTGCTGGGAACGTGAGCCCTCTGGACCCTAAGAGCTTCTCAACTCTAAAATTTTGACAGTTCCATTTGACTCTCTGTTCTTTACTGCAAAATCTTGTATGCTACACTTGAGTAGTTCCAGATTGATGTCCCCTTCTAATTTTCCAAGTCTGGTGATTAAAATACCAGTCTTCCCAACTCCAAGCATCAAAACATTCAAGTCATGCTTTCTCTTGCATACCTACATCAGTCACCTTATCCTAGATTCTTAGTTCTCAGTGTCACTCTCAATCAATATGGTATTTATTCTCATTTTCTATAAACTAATCAAGGCCCTTATCATTTTATACCTGTGTTACCACAACAGTGTCTTAAGTCTCACTAACATTTGCAAATCTATCCCTTAATCTGTAATTTCCTTCTAGTACTGTTTTTCTGTCACTCTGATTAAGAATATAACACTCCCTTAGCCCTTTAAAGTTATTCAGATTTTCTCATCTCAGTATTTAAAAACTTTTTTAAGGCGGCCCCACTTTTTCAATATTTTCTCTTAGTGCTTTCAACATCAACCAACTTGTTCTCTTCAATCCTCCTCCACCCAGTACAGGAAACAAGGTGAGGTAAAGCATGGGTAAAATCCCATACTCTTTTATGTTCCTCTAAGAATACTTCTTAGATGTAACTTATCTCACAATGACCTTTCTTTTATTTTCAAATTCACTTAAAACCCAATGTGTGATCTATTTTAAGATTCTCCATTTTTTAAAATAGTTGTTCATTAGTTTTGTTTATATATATATATATACGTGAAAGTTATAAATATCACCTTGCTAATTATTTTTAAGCTTTGACTCTATATTTTGTGGGGGAGGAAGAAATTTTCCTCTCCTCTTCTATTCTCTTTCAGCTGGTCTAACAACTAAATCTACATAGGACAGATTAGCAAGAGAAAATAACCAAGTTTAATTACATATGTACATATGGGAACCTTATATACATGAGAGAGTCAGAGACCCCACATAAATGAGAGTTTCAGAGACAGAAAGTTAAAAAGGTGTATATATGGCATCTGAGCTAAGCATGAGGTGAGATACCCTGGGGCTTCAGAGGGGAGAAGGGATGGTCAGTAATTAGGTGTTTGCCCTGCCATGCAGATAGGTCATAAAAAGTGACTTCTGGCAATAACTGTTATGGGCAAGGCTGCTAATTTAAATTCTTCAAGGGAGAGGTGGAAGTCTCTTTTGAGCCCACAGGGTCTTAACTGCCTTCAGCTCAAAATAATCCTTATGCCAAAGTAGCATATCTTGGGGACGTGTGCCCTGAATCCCTTCAATTTCATTTTATATTACAATTTTCCACAGAGCCTAAAGCAGCCATGAACATTTATTGAATGCACATTAAATTCCTATCAAGTGAGGGAATCAAGAATTATAAGTAGTAGCTGTTAATGGAGGGAGGGACTGAAGTGGCTTCCCAGGGAAAAACATCGAAGATATTTGTGGGTAAATATGCTGATACCGATTCTCTTAGAGGTGGAAACAGTCACCAGTGCAAAGAATCAGCACACTGATTTCAACCATGTCTTTTTCTCTTGGTCCATTTTGATGAGCAGTATGCTATGGGCTATTAGCCCCCAAAACATTTTGGATTAAATAAGACAGCTCACTGCACATAATTCTCATTTTGTAGTGAGAGCTTTAGGCTTTATTACATCTGAAATACTATGGAGCACATCATCTTGATTTTGATTTTTTTTACAACATAGTTCCAGAGGAAGAGAGATTTTAGTGAACTTGGTTCATATTATCAGTTCATTTATTAGCAGATGTAATGATGGAACCATAAACTTGTCACCCCAGGTGGCACTAATGAACTCTTTTTGTGAGCTCCTTCAGCAATGAGAGTGACATTTGAATTAAAATGGATACTAGTTCCTTCTTTCTAGAGGTGCAAGGACTACATTGTAGGTAGGAGATCTTGTTCTTCTTAGTGATGCACATATCCTTTGAAGAAAAAAATACAATTCCCTCAAATTTTTATGTTAGTCTCATCCTCATCTCAAGCCTAAATTCCTATTTATATTAGATATTGTAGGTATGTTCTTCCAAAGTATAGAGAAACAGAAATCACAAATGTACATATGATCTATATCTAAACTTGTAATTTTTAAAATCTTACTTAACTTTAAAAGAATCTGTCACAGAAATGGTGAGCCCAGAAATGACTGTTTATACAACATTAAATCGTTAGCCGTTCACCAACATAATACCAACAACACTGATATCATGGACCATATAATTGAGTCTATGGTGGAGGCAGACATTAATAATTACTGGAAAGGTTATTTAATTATAGGATAAACGAGTGCTATGACCACAATGTACATTGTGCTACGAGAGCATAGAACAGGGAGACCTGATCCGTCTGGGAGTACCAGGGAGTGGGGTGAGGGGAGCTTCTCTGAGAAGTGATTTGCAAACTGAGACCTGCAGTGTGAGTGGAAGAGAAGCGTCAGCTGGGTAAAGATTAGGGATTGAGTGGGCATGAGGCTTTCCGGAAAAGCAAACATGTTTAGTGGTGAGAAGTTACTTAGCTCTTTTGAGGAACACAAAAGTAACCAGTGCCCCTTGAGAACACCAAGAAAGAAAGGAAGGGGTGTGAGTAAATTGGGTTCCTGAACCCAATTCCAACAGGGGTGCAGTTCCCCCGACACCAACAAATAATTCTCAGGAAACCAGCAGAGTATATGAAAACTCAATTCCATTCTGACACTATCTACTCAGAGACAGTCTCAGACCCTACAGATGAAGGGTTCAGTCCTACAACGCCATCCCTCCCCTTCCCTACACACATACTTCAGAAGCCAGCTCCAAGCCCAGACTCTTACCTATACTTCTGACCATCAGCTATAGCTTGGAGGTTCCAAGAACGCCCTCCAACTCAGAATGGCAATCACAAGTTCAAGTTATTACTTGTGTCTGACCAACTGGCTATAAATCAAAGGTGTCCACAGCCGCCTCCTTGGGTTTGATTAATTTGCTAGAGCAGCTCACAGAACTCAGAGAAACATGTTACTTAATAGATCACCAGTTTGTTGTAAAAGGACATAACTCAGGAACAGCCAGATGGAAGAGATGCAGAAGGCAAGGCCTGTGGGAAGGGGCATGGAGCTTCCCTGCCCTCCAAGTGCACCACTCTTCAAGTCTCCACATGTTCACCAACCCAGTCCTTTGGGATTTTTAGGGAGGCTTCATTACATAGTAACGATTGATGAAGTTATTGGCCACTGGCAACTGATTCAGTCTCCAGCCCGAGTCCCTGGAAGTTGAGGGTGGGTCTCAAAGCTCCAACTGTCTAATAAGCACCTGATTGGCTCCATTGGCAGCCAGCCTCAACCTTCCAGGCTTTCCCAAAGCCACCTAATTAACATAACAAAAGATACCTTTATCATTCTCCGCCTTTAGGAAGTTCCAAGAGTTTTGGGCCCTGTGAGTCACTAATTGTGGACAAAGGCTGAATATATAGAGGGTGCCAAAAACACATATACACATTTTAAGAAAGGAAAAAACTGTATTATTATAAACCTATAGCAAAATATGAATACAACTCATGTTTGACTTTTGCAATTACAAGAGGTGCTCAAAGTGGTTCCCCATCAGCATCCAGACACTTCTGATTATGACGAGCTACTGATTGTGCAACATTGACCAAAGTGTTAACATGTCTTAAAATGTGTATAAATTTTTTTTGGCACCCCCTGGTATATGAGGAATATATTTTGGTCATCTGAATGACTAAATATATATTTCTTATAAATCATAATATCACAGTGAGATTGGGTAGAAAAGTAAGCAGGGGTCATATCACGAAAGACCTTGTCAGTAACAATAGGGAGTTTGAATTTTATCCTAAAAATAATGCGAAGCCCTGCTCTTAGGATAGAATATATTTTAAAGATGATTCTGATTTAAAGAGGTAAGACTGGAAGCAGAAGACCAGTTAGAAAGTCTTAGTAGGAGTTCTAGAGAGAAATGATGGCACTTGGGTCAGGACTAACAGATAACGTAGAAAGAAGGGGCTGGATTCAAGATACATTAAGGAGGAAGATCATGATGGCTGCCCTGAAGTAGAGAGCAAGAGAGAAGGCACTGTCCTTTAAGATTTACAGCACGCACAAGTGGGTGGATAGTGCTGTCATTTACTGAAATGGAAATGGTGGAAGAGCACGTTTTTGAGTTTAGTTTGGGCCATGTTGAGCTTCATTTGCCTGCAGTGGACATCGGAGGAAGGCCGGTGGCTATCCAGTGCATACTAGCAGAGAGAGTAGTAGGTTTGAATGGGACACAGACCTTGAATCATGTGTGTTCTCATTTTTCCTCAATTGAGATCAGTTTCAGCATGTCTTTGCACACCCCAAACAAACAAAAACTACCCTCATACAAATCCATCTCCAGAAACATGGATGAATAATAGGAGTTTATTAGCAAGGTTCTGTGAGAGACAAAAAGGGGTGTATTATACATCACGTAGTTCCTTTTAAATATTTCAGCTTTCCTAAAGGCTCTTTCTCAGCAGTAGCTGCCTCATCGCTTTGCCCTCTCTTTCTACAACCCCTATCTTCACTCTCACCCCTGCCTGCCTGCCCACCCCCATCCTGCATAACATATCCTTTCTTTCTGTATGTCCGTTTCACTTTCACTATTTTCTGTCATCGATAAGGTCACCTTGAAGTCCTCGCTGCAAAACAAAGATCTATTTCAGAAGCTACCTGCCAAAGAACAGGGTGGGAGGGAGGGGGAGGATTGTAAACAATAAACAACATTTTTCCTGCAAAATAAGCATTTAATCACATACTCATGATAATGGAAGCCAAAGAATGGAATCAACATTGGAAAATTGAGTAGTGGAGGAAAATTATTGAAGACGATGTTGTCTCTTAAATTGAGTGGTAGAAGGAATCCAGGAGATGGAAGAGTCCTTAAACCAAGGGAATAGAGGTTTAACAAGGGCACAGTGGTCCATTTATCAAATTTGTTGAGAGGTCATTTGCGTATTTTAAAAACCTGAATGATTATTTTGTTTCTTTACAATAGTCTACTCTATACACTTTTAGCAAATGGGGAAATTGGTAGAGTCTAATTTGTGCACCGAGTTTTGCCCAAACATGGCAACATCATGTTTACCTTTCCATTTTGCCTCTGCAGAATAGGGGTTGGTAATCACAGCAGATGAGTCTAGTTCTATATTTCCTAGTAATCGTGAGATGAAGGGAGGTAGCTGAGCTGAACAGCACTGCCCACCAGTTCCTACCCAACAGCCAGGGCCATGCCGTGAACAGCAAGACCTCTGAGGGAGGGGCCCAGAGACCAGACAGACCCTCCTCCTTCCTGTGCTCTTGGACCTGAGTGAAGACGTGGGTGTGGCCTCATGCCTGAAAGAGTAAGATGATCAAGGGTGATGGGTCATCAGGCAGGTGCCTAAATGGACGCTGCAGCAGGTTCCCAGGGTTTTGGGTACAAAATTGTAAACATAGTCAATGGGAAACAGGACTGCACCAGCAATGCAGTGGGGACGCGGTATGGCAGCAGCCAGCCCTGTGGCCCGGTTGCAAGACAGATTGGTTGGGTTTTGCACACCTCCCAGGGGTTAAATAATGCGATGTCAGCTTTAGTAGAAGACAGTCTGTGGGCTGCAAACCTGAAAGAGGTGGGGTGGGGTTAGTGTCTCCTGAAGAAAAAGCCTACTTTACAAGGTGACTACTTTTTCCCCTCTTCTCAGTATACACTTGGACTCGTCAGAGATAGTAAAATAATTTAGTGTTTCTTGTTGCCTAAAAAAGAAAAAAAATAATGGTAATTGAAAGGTGGAACAATAACAAGACTGAATGGTTAATAAAGAGATGGATAAATTACGTTTTTATCCGTTTTAGACAAGAGAATCGTGTTTTGGTAGGGAATACATGCGTCTAGAGAGAAGTAATGATTTGGAATAGAAAGGCCAAGCAAGTCTGATATAACTCTTTCCAACATTTTCAGTCTTTGGAAAGGGGAAAAAATGGGCAATTATACCTTGTATGAAAATTAACATTTGTCATGCTGTTTCGTTTTGCTTTCCTTAAGCCATGAATTTATTCCTGGTCTCACTAACCTGGCTCTCCAAACATTTTTTCTTACTTCTCGCCCTCAGTTTTCCAAAAGGGGAACATTGATGGATAGAGTTATATCCTTTATCTTGGTATCTCGCTAGAACACAGTAGATTGTCTTTTGCTTTCCTCATTCCACCTCCAAATCTTATCACTGAGAATTATGGCCATTGCCACAGAAGACAGAGTGAAACCCAAAGGGTCTATAATGATGACGTGGGGCCAGCTCAGGAATAGGGAGATGCCCCTGTGTGTGCACCACAACTCTCACTAACTAACTCGAATCCAGCTCTTGGAAAACACTAGAAACAAAAAACAATATACCCCCCACCCACCCTTACAGAGTGGCTAACGTCTTTCATCCAAACAGTGATTCAGTGGAGGCAGCTAGCATTGGCTTTGCTATAGCTTATGAGCTTGGTAGGAAGATTAAATTCCTTTTAATTTTAATTCCTTTCCTGCTGGCCGTTTAAATTCATAGCCTGTTCACTAACGTTTCCTCTCAGCTCACTGCTGGTCTGCTTGGGATTCAAGACCAGAATAGTAATTTGGGGATTATGAGAGCAAGGTGGTCAGTGTTACTTTTCAGAGGCTTCCCCGCCTTTCTTAAAATCTGACTTGGTTTTTCTCAGACAGGGCTGAGGGAAAGAGAGACATTTTTGCTGTTCTAGTGAATCAAAGAAAGGAGGAAACATGAGAAAAATGGACGAATCTGTGTAGCTGTAGTCCATCTTTCCACTGCTATTGTTTGTCCTTTCAGAGAAAGGCTGTATACAAAACCAGGGTTCTTTTTGCCCATAAAGTGATGATGGGTTGCCGCATGCTAGGAATCATGCTTTATCGTGATAAAGACACAGGTAGCTTTAAATGAAAGCATTTGATGATTTTCAGGCATTTGGCAGTTGATCAACCCCTTTGTGAAAGGGACAGGGATATCATTGCTATGCTGAGGCTGTTTAGAGGATGTGAAATGTGGGTTGTGGCACTGAGGTAGCTGACGGTAAATCAGATTTGATTTCCCTTCTGAGAGCACAAAATGAAGCTTGTCGTTATCAGGAAGAGAAATGAAATCTTTAAATATTTCTCAATGTTTTGTCATCTCTGCCTGTCGGGATAATTTAACATAAAATTTCCCCAAAGTAGGAAGTGTAGGTATTATTTCATTTCATTTTAAAGATAAACTTCACACTTTCCCCCTATAATTTACTTGAAAAGCCCCCAATTTGCAATTGTGGAGGTAGCTTAAGATCAATGGCATTTTGAAATAAAATATTATTAGTAAAAAATGTACTTTGTGTTTTGTCCCCTGCCAATAGCCTGGCAGTCCCTGAACACAGGGATAGCTTAGTGTTTACGGGGAAATAATATCAGAAGGGCCAAGAGAAGTTGCTGATAAATGATTTGAGTTAACTGTGTTGCTGAAATAGTTTGTTATTGAACTTCTGACTGCATATTTTTTTGTTACCTGTGGTTACCTATTTTTCATGTTTTGAACTCCTGTTTGTTTATTTTTTCTCCCATTTTAGTTAGTGATAGTAAGACTTTGCATACATTTGCGAATTTTCTATTATCCCAAAATTTAAAATGCCATCTTAAAGGCAAAAATCCTTTTGTAAAATTAATACATACACATATGAATAATGACTGCTCGATGTGGGAAAAAAATAAAGATATCAACCCCAACAAAAATTCTCTGTGACCTGGAGAGAACCACTATTAACACTCTCATGTATCCCTGAGGACTTCATTCGTGAGTATTTTTTATTTAACCTTCATGTTTCATTCTCAGTGTCAGAGTACTGGAGAATGAAGCCTTGCAAATTTCTGTCCTTTGGTCTCAGGGTTCAAAACAGAAAATTCAAAAGAGATTATTTGCAGACTCTCTTCAGTATTTCATCGCAGAAGGGAGTTCCATTTTTCTTCCATTTCCACTAAAGAAAGAGTAAGAAGGATAAACTGCAAACTGCAGCATAAGGTATTTGGGACATGTCTGAAGAAAAATTTCTTGATGTTATGACTAGTTGTTGGAACAAATGCCTTATTGATCTGTAATCCTTCACCACTTGCAGCAGAAGACCAGGCAACAATTATCCTATTTGTTGACTGGCTGGCTGACTTGACTAAATGATAAGCAGCAAAAGATTCTTCCTAAATCCCTGCTTAGTGCAGTAGTAGGTTAAAGCAAACTAACTTTTCAATGGATTCCAACCCAAGACAATGTTGTAGATTAAAAAAAAAAAATTAAATTAAAGAATTTTAAGTAATAGGAGAGTAAATTCTGAGAAAGGGTAAAATTGATTAATGCTCTATTTCTACCCCATATTTCTCTACCTGCCATATACTCTGTTGAGAAGGAAGCAGATGTGGGACTCCCAGTAGAAAGTTTCAGAATTCAGGTTGACTAGGATATTCCAGCATATCTCGTGCATTGTCATCGCCTCTCATAATTATATAGTCCACATTACAGATTCAGTAACAGAGTGAGGTTTGTTTGGTCAATGTTTAGTCAGCTTCGACTGTGTGCCACACATTGTTTTAATACTACTTCTTGGAATTCAACAGTGACTCCACAGAGAAAAATCCCAGGCCTCCGGGAGCGTGTATTTTAGATTCTAGTGAGGGAGAAAGACAATAAACAATATGAGCAAATAAAGGACATTGAATGTAAGAAGATTGTATTATGGTGAGAAGGAGAGAGGGAAGGGAGACAGAGAACGTTCTGACACAGAATGGACTGGACTCAAATGCAGGAATTCTATCTTCAAATCCTGTGCTACTTTGATTACGTTAAGATACGAAGAACATGATATTATCGTCTGAAGAGATTGCCTGAGATGGATTCATGGGAAAGAATCATTTCTGTAGCACATTAATTATCCTCCAGGGAAGCAATAAAGACTCAACAACTATAATGGAGAGGAAAAAAAAGGTATCTTGCAGCTAAGGAATTCGGAGAGGTTTCATTTACAAGCAATTACATTTTGGCCCCTGTTGAAAGGCAAGAGCTGCAGTCAGTCGACTTTGGACTCTTGTTTATTTCTAGCACTGTGTCAACAAGCCTGTGGAGTACTCAAAACACCACCCCCCGCACCCCACAAATAGCAGATGTTCTGGAGGTATTTATTTTGTCAAAAGTCCACATGTTTTCTTTTTCATCTTGTGAATGCATATCTCCACCTTCTGCACTCTGTCCTAGTTTTCCCCATCTCCGTCCTTCCCTTCTGGATTTAGCCAAGCCCGGAAGAAATTTTCCTTCTAGAGAATTTGACTCATGCAGAGTGCATTAAACACTGAATAGCTAACAGTGAAACCATTTCATTCTTTATCTGTAGAGTGGATACAAGTTTAGGAGAAAAAGCATTATAGAAATACTGGGGTGAAGAAGTAATATTATTATAATATAATACTAAGCAGTATTATATTATTATAATACTAAGCAGTACTGTAATACTGATTTTTGGGGTTGGGGAACAAACATTATGGGCAACCCTAGTGCTGAATCCACAGTCAGTCAAAACTGGTCATAGAGAGCTTTTTGCTGGTAGTTGGTCCAGACTGAGCATACGACCCATTTTTGGCCAATGGGATATAAATGGAACTCTAATAATCCCAAATATCAAATAAATATCCATGAGTCCATACTGACATAAATGATGAGATAAATAAATGGGGACCATAGACAAATTTCTCCTGCAGAAGATAATTTACATAGGTGCTCTACCTCCAAGCACGTGGGTGAATCGTGGCTGCCACTCCTCACCTATGGACCGTACATAGCACCTTCCTTCCAAAGAGCCGACTGTAGAAAGAGGGAAAAACAATTTTTCAGTAGAAAACCTGATGTATTCCTTTCTATTGCTGCTGTAACCAATTACCACAAATATAGTGGTGTAAAGCAATAAAACATTATCTTTCCAGTCCCATGGGTTAGAGGTCTCCTGCTGGGCTAAAATCAAGGTGTTGTCAGAGCTGTGGGCAGGGCTGCATTGCTTCCTGGAGGTCCCAGGGGAGAATCTGTTTCCTTGCCTCTTCCAGCACCTGGAAAGCCAGTGACAACTCTCATGTCAAAGCCAGTGACAACAGGTCCAGTTCTTCCCACAGCACATCACTCTGAACTGCTGCCTTCATTATATCTCTTTCTCTGGCTCTCTTTTCTGCCTTTTGATTACAGTGGGCCTACCCACCCAGGACAACCTCCCTAAGGTCAGCTGAATAGAAAACTTAATTCCATTTGTCATGTCACCTAACATATTCCCAGGTCCCAGGGGTTAGGACTTGGACATATTTAAGGAGTAACTATTCTGTCTATCACGTCTGACAAACACGGTCTCAGCCAAGTGACCCGGGTTCACATCAACAGTGATAAGCCATGTTGCTAGCATGTGTACTTGATATGTGAGGAGACTGTTACTTTTCCTGCGTGGTCTTCCGCCCCCAAACCCATAACCCCAGTCTAATCATGAGAAAAACATCAGACAAGTGTTTGTCTGAATTGTCGCTATTGAGGGACATTCTATAAAATACCTGAACCATGTTCTTCAAAACTATCAAAGGTCATTATAGTAGGAATATACACAGCCTGTAGAAACTGAAAAAGGTAAGGAAACAGATTGTCCCTTATATAGCCTCCAGAAAGGAACAAACCCTGCTGATACCTTGATTTTATGCCAGTGAGACCTAAATTGTGTGTATGACTCACAGAACTGGAAGATAATCAATTTATATTGTTCTAAGCCACAAGTTTGTGATATTTTACTGCTGCAATAGAAAACAAATATAGTTACCCCAAATAAGAAAAGTCTAAGAAACTGTCACCACCAAGATGAGCTTAAGGAGGCTTGAAAACTAAGTGTAATGTGGTATCTTAGATGAGATCCAGGAACAGAAAAAAGAACATTGAGTAAAAACTAGGGAAACCTGAATAAGTATGGACTTTAGTTAATAATGTATCAATATTAGTTCATTAATTGTGACAAATGTACCATATTAACACATCATATTATGAACATTAATAATAGGAGAAATAAGGTGTGGGGTACATGAGAGCTCTCTGTACTATTTTTACAACTTCTCCATAAATCTGTTTTAAAAGAAACATTTATTTAACAAAAAAAAGGAAATAGGAAATCTCAACTTAATATGATGCTCCAAAGCTTGTAGGTGAGAATGTCCAAATGGATTCTCTAGATAATTGCTATTGGCTATTACGTGTTGTGGAGTACTGTGGAGGGTATAGAAATGGAGCTGTCAGGATCCTGTTCCTCAGGAACTCACGTTCTACTTGGGAAGACATGTTTATGAGTTGTTGTAATCGGGGAAAAGCAGTAAGTGCATACACACTACATGGCTAATGTCCAAAGGATATTTGGATAGGAAAAAAAATGGACTTCCACCTGGAGGGTAGGAGGCCACAGAGGACCTTGTGAAGGAGGTAGCACTTACATTCTGTCTTGAAGAATAACCAGGTTTGTACATACAGATTTGAAGTGGAAGGAGAAGACTGACCAGCCAAAAGTGTTAGAACAAAGGTCTAATACAAGAGGATGTTAGCAGGAAATATGTAGAATTTAAGTGCTTCGAAGACTGGAATTATGTCTATTTGGTCCATCACTGTATCTTCATTGCTTCCAACAGAACACACAACACTTGTTTCACAAATATCTGTTGATTAAGTGAAAGGAAAATAGCTGGGGAATAAGTTATGGAGAACTTGCCTGCCAAATTTGTGAGTTTAGCCATTTGAAATTTTTAAGAAGAACATGTTTGAGCTGTACTTTAAGAAAGATTAATCTGGCAAAAAAATGCAATTTAGATGGAAAAAATGCAGATTAGAAAGAAAAGGAGAGGAAGGAAAATATTAAACTTGTACAAGCAAGAAATTTCAATTATATTAATCTTATGTATTTGCAAACACAATCACTAGCATCTATTAAAATTAATTTGATTTTTATTTATATCAATTTAACACATATATTAAAAAGTAGTTTCGTTTGAAACCAGGAAGTGTGATGCCTCCAGCTTCCTTCCCCCTCCCCCCTCTTCAAGATTACTTTGGCTGTACAGGGTCTTTTTGTGGTACTGTATGAAATTTAAGATTGTTTTTTCTATATCTGTAAAAAAATGCCATAGGAATTTTCATAGGGATTGCATTGAATCTAAAGATGGCTTTGGGTAGAATGGACATTTTAACAATATTCTTCTGATCTATGAATATAAGGTAGCTTGCCATTTTTGTGTTTTCTTCACTTTCTTTCATCAATGTCTGTAATTTTCAGTGTACAGATCTTTCACCTACATGGTTAAATTTATTCCTAAGGTTTTTGTTTTGATGCTGTTATGAACGAAATTGTTTTCTTGATTTCTTTTAGTTGTTAGTTTATAGAATTGCAACTGTTTTCTGTATGTTGATTTTTGTATCCTGAAACTTTACTGAATTTTTATTAGTTCTGTCCTTTTATGGAGTCTTTAGGATTTCCTATCTACAAGATCATATCATCTGCAATCAGACAATTTTACTTCTTTTTTTTATGATTTCAATGACTTTTAGTTCTTTTTCTTAACTAATTGACCTGGCTAAGACTTCCAGTACTATGTTGAATAGGGGTGGTGAGAGTGGGCTTTCTTATCTCATTCCTGATCTTAGTGAGAAAACTTTCAGCCTGTCACCATTGAGTTTGATTAATGTCGGTTTGTCATATGTGGACCTTATCTTGAGACACACTCCATCTGTACCTAATTTGTTGATTGTTTCTTTTTTAATCAAAAAGGGTATTGAATTTTGTCGAATGCTCTTTCTGCATCTCTTGAGAAGCAGAAATGATGCTCAAATAATTTTTATCCTTCAGTTGGTTAATGTGGGATATCTCATTGATCTGTGGATAGTGAACCATCCTTATATTCCAGGAACAAATCCCACTTGATCATGATATATAATCATTTTAATGTACTGTTGAATTTGTTTTGTTAATATGTTGTTGAGAATTTTTGCATATATGTTCATCAGGGATTTTGGCCTGTAATTTTCTTTTCCCGTGGAGTCCTTATCTGATTTTGGGTAATGCTGGCCTTATAAAATGAGTGTAGAAGAGTTTCATTCTCTTCTGGTTTTTGCAGGAGTTTGAGAAGGGTCAGTATTAATTCTTCTTTAAATGTTTGGTAGAATTCATCAGTGAAGCCATCTGGTCCTGGACTTTCGTCTGTTGGGAGGTTTTTGATAACTGATTTAATCTCCTTACTAGTAATTTGTCTGGTCAGATTTTCTATTTCTTCATGATTCAGTACTGGTAGATTGTATGTCTGTAGGAATTTATCCATTTCTTCTAGGTTATCTGATTTGTTGGTATGTAATTGTTCACAGTAGTTTCTTATGATTCTTAGTATTTCTGTTATTAGTTATATGTCTCCTCTTTCATTTCTGATTTTATTGATTTCTGTCACACTAGTGACTCCTAAATTCACTGTGATTTTTCTCCCAACCAGCACTGATTTTTCCTTCTTTCCCCTCTGATATCCCTTGGCCTGTACCTAACACAGCCAGAACCCTGCAAGTGAGCGCTGTGATACAGACAGGGAAAGCTCCAGGAGAAGCCTGACTTCAGGAGCCAAAAAGGGAACTCAAAACCTTCAGAAAGAGTGAGAAGCCCAACCCCCTGCCTCTCTTATTTTTCCTCCCTCTGTGCCAGCCCCTAGGTAATCCCATCCAGATGATTTTTAAGATTTCAGAACATAATATGGTGCATGATCTACCGGGGGTGCCAAAAAATATATATACAAGTGGACACTTTGGTCAGTGTTGCTCAAGTAGTATGCTGTAATCAGAAGTGTCTGGATGCTGATGGTAACCACTTTGAGCACCTCTTGTAATTGCAGAAGTCAAACCTGACTTGTATTCATCTTTTGTTATCGGTATATATTGAGTATTACAATTTTAATAGTTTTTCCTTTCTTAAAATTTCCTTTCTAAATGTTTTTCAGCACCCTCTGTATATATTATATAGAAGGACCTAAGACAGCCTTGCTAATCAAACATATTAAACTTTTTGCAATGGCACATGGATATTCACACTAAGAGGTGTGAATAAAATCTATAATTAGCTTTATATATTTTAAGTAACTTTGATAGCAAATTCGTTCAGATAATATCAAGTTTTGCTGCTGCTAAGTTTTTAGAAAATTTTAGTTTTCAGGACTTTTCGATTTAGGAATTTCAGATGAGGCATTATTGAACCTCTACTCCTACCTGGCCGTCAAGGGTAACTAATGACTCCAATTCCTCAGCTTTTCTGGAGTTTTTAGGTATGAACTTATATGCAACCTATTGATTTCCCACTTTGCAAACTTAGGGTTGTCGTTCTCTGTTCTGTTAAGTCAGTCACCACTTGTCCATCTCTTTCCATGTTCCAAAATTTGGTTTATACAGGCATACCTCATTTTATTGGCCTTTGCTTTATTGCGCTCCACAAATGTTGCATTGTTTTGACAAATTGAAGACAAGACCCTTCACCAACAAAAAGATTAGGACTTACTTTATTGTGATACTTTATTGCGGTGGTCTGGAATCAAACCTGCAGCATCTCCGAGGTATGCCTGTATACCATGTTTCCCTGAAAATAAGACCAAGCTGGACAATTAGCTCTAATGTGTCTTTTGGAGCAAAAATTAATATAAGACCCAGTATTATATTATTATATTATATTATATTATATTATATTATATTATATTATATTATATTATATTATATTATAGACTCGGTCTTACATTATCATCAAATAAGACCGGGTCTTATGTTAATTTTTGCTCCAAAAGACACATTAGAGCTGATTGTCCAGCTAGGTCTTATTTTCGGGGAAACAGGCTCTCTCTTCTGCTTTGGTATCTTCTGCTCTGATCTTTGAACTCATATGTCTTTGCCTGTTTCATTCCTTAACTGGCTGCCTAGTGGAGTTTCAGGGATGAACAGAGCTCATTGGACGTATCCAATCTGCCATGTTTAACCAGGATCTATAGGTGAAGTTTTACTAGAACCCTGAGATCTAGATAAAAATAGTCTGCTAATGAGAGAATTCTGGAGTTCTACAACATTCCAATTAATTAAGAGGAGGGGGTTGCAGGGCAAATGGTAAAGGACAATAATTTCTTAAACTGTTATCATCTGAAGCTCATCAGAGATGGGATTTCTATTTCAGCTGTATCCACAGACTCATTAACATTGCCTGGCTCCAGTGGGCTAAATGGTGTTCTGCTCTGCAACCTCCCTCCCCGCCTTCCCCAATAAGATGTGTCTATAATCATCTCTAGTGCCTGTAAGTATTACCTTATATGGCAAAAGATGTGACTCAATTAAGGGTTTTGAGAGGAGGATGTATAGGATTATCTGGGCATGCTCTAAATGAGGAAGTTTGAAGTTAGACCCCCACAGAGAAGGTGAGGTAAAGAGAAGGCAAAGAGAGAGGAGGCCAGAAAACAAGGGTTGCTGACCAGAAGCCAGAAGACACAAGAAATGCAGGCTCAACTAGAGTCTCCAGAGGGAGTGCAGCCCTGTGTTCCCCTTCATTTTGACTCCTGGCTCCAGAGCCATGAAAAGAAATACACTTCTGTTATGTTAAGCCACCCAGTTTGTGATCACTGGTTATAGCAGCCCTAGGAAACTAAGGCACTGGCCGTTCTGTGTCATATTGTTTTCCCCGAGTAAGAGCAAGTTCTTTATGTGTGAGACAAACACGTGAATTTTTAAATTTATAATGTTAGACAAGTTGGTTCTTTGCTGTGGGCCTCAGTTTTAAAACCTAAAAATTAGGGTTGGCAGTCAGTGATTTGCAATGCCTCAAATTCCATAATACTTTCAGTTTGTGCAAATCCTCATATGGTAGTGTGGAAATCGACCTATTTGCATCAGTCATATGATGAATATGTAAATAAGTCTCAAATGGAACTAATAACATTATTGCTACCTTGGGGCATATTTTAAAAGCAAACATTGTTCTTCATACTGTTTCTTTTGGAATAGCTATTTAGACGTGCTTATGTATGAAAGCAATAGTATGTTTTATATGGACAGCTAGCTAGATTTATTAAGAGTACCTAATCTAAGCTTAATTTTTTATATAAAATTTGATGTGCATAGACTAGTCTTCTTGCCTCTAAAGTTTTATTTTAGCAATGATGTTAAAATCAAATTAATAGGAGTTTTTTTAGTCCCCATTTTAGTTGTCTAGATGACTATCTTCTCTAAAAGACTTTTCTTAATTTAAAATTTAATGGATGGCTGATTCAATCACAGAAATTTTCAGATGTTCATAAAAAACACATTTAGCTGTATCACCATAGTTCAAGGACCTTCTTCTTCTTGCATATAATCTGTAACCATAACAGCCTTTGGTCTTTTTTACTTTTCATGCTCCTAAGGGTTTTTGTTTTCTCCTTTTTAAAAACCATTTTCAAATGTGCTTTCTCATCCTCCAACAAGACCAAAGAATCTATCCACCATTCCTTTCAGTTTTTCTCCTCCCATAGTGGTGAAATGCAGATTTAGATATTATAGCTAATGCTTATTAAGCACTTACTCTCTGCGTGCAAGCTCATATACTCTTCCAAGTACATCAGCTGTGAGGTAGGGCCATTGTTATCATTCCCACTTTATAGATAGGAAAGTTGAGAGACTGAGAGGTTAAATAACCTACACAGAATCAATGCGTAATTACTATTGTGTAGAAAGGAGCTAGGATTCCAAGTTTTTCAGTGTAACTCCAAAGCCACGCTCTGGACCACTTGCCCACTGTCTTGAGGCTTTCACTGTCTGAAGGGCTGTCTAAATTGAATGGATTTTTGACCACCTGTGTTCATGGAATTCCTCGTCAAGACCTGCAAGGCTCTTCAGGGCTCCACTGCCTAACAGAGAGTTTTTGGAAGTTTTCTCTTTGGTCATTGAGTAACTATGCTTTTTAAATCTGTCTGTTAAAAGTAGAGAATATCTTAATCCCATGGGCTCTACTTAGTTGTCCGACATCATGGAAATTTGCAAACAGATCAAGCATTAACTGACTCGGGTTCTCTAATTATTAAGTTCAGTGATAAGAATAACCACATTTCTATCCTGCCCCATCATCTACCCTTTACCTGGGCTGGCAGCTGCTTCATTGCCCCAGGCTGCAGGCATCTTACCTGAACGCTTCCAAGACTTCATGAAGGTTCTAATCAAGACTGGTCCTGTTTTTTCACCTTTCCAGTTTTCACCTTGACTGAGAGTATATGAGGTGCCATCCTCATGGCAGAGAAGAGCTGCAGGGCTCGTGGCATCCCCTGGAGCAGAGGTTTTTCAGAGCCTCATTAACAGCAGCCCTGCTCCCAGTCACCCCTAAAAAAAGCACATTTTCTGCTAACGCCACAAGTGTTCTGCTAATGGGGATTTTCAAGCTTTGGATCCTGATCATTTACTCTGGACTATTGAGCTGTTGCAATCTGTTGCTTGAGTGAAACTGGAAGCACTGTGATTCTCCTCTTCACCGACCTCCTCCCGAGCTTTTTCAGCTTGGCATAGCTGGATAAGAATTGATCTAAATTGTCAGCTGCCCTCACATTCTCAGAGAGAGAAACAGGCAAAGGATAGGTAATGCATGCAGGTGAAGTTGGAATCTTGCATCTTTGCAAGATTTCTTTTTGGAGCTGAAAGAAGGGGGTGGGAAATCAAGAAAATCATGCTCTAAGAATCACATTACTGAATCTTTTGCACATTTGCTTTACTTCTGCCCAAAGGAACTAAAGAAATGGGAGCCTGGACACAATTACAGCTATCCAGGACTTCATAGTACTGGCATTTTCCCCATGCTGATCACAAATTCATTTTCTTTATTAATTAGGCTTCGGAGTACCCAAACCTCCATTATTCCTTTAGCAGCCAGGCACCTAACGGATTTATTGATTACCCACAATGAACACAATGAGCCTAACAGACTTTCCCAGTATATCCTGTTGTTCCCAAACTATGGTAAATTGTCTCAGGCTAATGAGGTTTTCCACATTTTTAAATACGTCTAAAATTGTACCATGTGTCTTTCTTTGTGGTGTTTACTCACATCCATTTAACAAGTAAAATGAAAGGTGCTGAAGAACTAAGCTACAGTATAATCCATCTTGTGGCACTAAGTATAAGAGTAAATATTTGTTTTAGACCTCATTATTCAAAGTTTCCAGGGACTAGGAAATGTTCATGATGGGGAAAACAGACACTAGACATTTAAAAATATCAAATGAATCAACACTCCTCCAGTACCCACTGTCTGCTAAACACCATGCAACGTTCTGTACATACAAAATGCCTGTCCCTCCCTCACAGGGGTCACCGTCTCGACAGAAGCTCAGCTCACAGACTAGTTTTACATGAACTGATTCTAGTGTATTAGTAATGGTGTTGTTGATAAAACACTTATGCCTTATATGGAGTTAGGGATATTACTGTATAACAATAAGCAAAATTTAAATAGTGGGATGAAAAAGGGAACAAATTGCAATCTGTTTCCCTATGGCACCTGCCATCTTGCTGACTCTTATTTTGGCTGACATGGGTGGGTGACTTTTCCATCCTCTTGTCTCACTTCCTCCTGTGAGTCCCTGCTGAGCTGTGTTCTTAGGCAGAGAGGCTCACCTTCTGGATAGATGCCGACCTGGGATGAGGGCTTTGTCAGGAGCTGTATTTCCTGCTTGTGCATCTAAACACGTTCAAGATCCATTTATGTAGAGCAGAGAGTTCTCACTTATGATGTGTTGTTTGCGAAATGGCCAACAAAAATCTAGAAGTTCCGTAGGAGTCCTTAGTGATACTGTCGTTTTTCCTTTCCTGATTTCTCGCAGAGTCGAGAAGGATTTGCGTAATATCTACCAGCTCAGGTTGTGCTAAGGTTACTTCAGAGGCATACCTAGATGTGGTGCACAACCAGCTACTTGGAAATGTACTTTTTACTCATTAAGGCAAGAGCCAGAAATCAAACCCTCTCGATAATACTTGGTGGAAAGTCAATTTACCCAAGAAAACCCAGGACCAAAACAACTACTCTCAAATTAATAAAGGGGCTACAAATCTTCTAGATCTAGAGCTTGGGCTATGGAAGTTTCCCAGGACTGAGTTTCACAACAGAGTCTCTATACAATGATATACACATAGGCAGAAAACAGTGTTCTTTTGAATATGCCATGAAATAACTTGGGTTTCAGTATTTGGGAGGGGCAGATGATGTGAACAGGAAGTTGATGTATTTCAGGATATTTACTTATAGCAAAGCACATATTTGAATTAACAACTCTCTCCCAGGAGTCACTGTGTATATGACTTGAGGTGAATTTTGCTTAACAGTATTTAAAAGTTGGTTAAAAATTACATTGTTTAGTGGAGGTGAAATGCCACTATTTGGACTATCTATTTTAGGACCTGCTTCTATCACAACATAAGCATTTGTGAGCTTCTTTCCTGTGGTAGGAATACAATCATAACCCAGAACTCTATACTTTCATTCTCAAAGAAAAATATCCTGAGCTCTGTTAGTTGAAAATGACTTGTAGGGTTCTATGTATCAGATCTTCTTCCATTATTCAGTTGCCCAGCTGTGGCAGATTACTCCTTAGTTCTCTGCAGATGCCCAAATGTAGGCTTTGCGATACAAACAGACTTGCCACAGAGATTGCAATTACCTGAATTTTGAGATTTATATCATATGGCTCAATTTTAAGAAATATAACAAACAATTTTCAAATGTTTTAAATATTTGCTTTTTCACATGCAATTTATGACCATGGTACCTCAACCTAATCAAATTACAGCTTCCAGTATTATTTTCAGAGAGAGAGCTTTTATATCTTTTTGGCTTCAGGGCATAATCTAGGGTGCAAAATTCTGGAATTTTCTAATAGAGTATCTCTAGCTTGCTTTGTGCCTGAATCACGTTTTAATTTCTTTTACTTATGTAACGCACGCATTTCTTCTTGACCCACTTTACATTTTTGTCTTTTTAGATGGTGGTGTTATATAACTAAGGAGAACCCAGAGGACAGATTCTTAGCTCCCTAGTCTGTCTGTCTGTCACATTGTGGAAGAACAATCTTCTCATCACCCCTAGTCCTACAAAGAATAGGACGTAGCCTTTGTTTGGGGCCCCCGTGCTCTTTTCTGGTAACCTCTAGGAACATCTGGCAGTGGCACAGTGACTAATGTATTCTTCCAGGTGGGACCTATCTTCTGGGGATGGGGGGAAGGGGTAATCCACAATATAAACCTGATGTTAGACTGTGTATGACCTTAAAAGAGAATCAAAATTGCCTTTGCTTTTATCTCTATTTGGCAATACATCTTGCACCTTATGTAAATACAAATAATATTCTCATTCCCCCAAAGACACAACTTCCACAGTTTTGCTTCTTCCCTCCCTCCCTCCCTCCTCTTCCCCCATTGTGAAGTTACATAACAGATGTAGTGGCTTCACATTGATTTTTAAGTCTCCCAGTCAAAATCGTTCACATTTTGTAATTAAATTATTAATTACTTGAGAAATGTTTCAGTTGAATGGTGATTAGATAAGCAGGATTGAAAAAAGACTGCATCACAAAGTGTACTTTTCCTTCATGTTTTTATTGAAATAATTTGATGGACCTAATTGTTCATAGGGAATACACCTGGTATATTAATTCACTACAGAGGAACAAATCAAACACTCTAACATCTTTGTTATAGGGGTCCCAGAGGGAGAAGAGAGAGGCAGAAAGGGGCAGAAAACATGTTTGAAGAAATAATGCTGAAAACTTTCCTAACCTGGGGATGGAAACAGATATCTAGGTCCAGGAAACACAGAGAACACCAAACAAGGTGAACCCAAAGAAGCCCATACCAAGACACATTGTAATTAAAGTGGCAAAAGTTAAGGATAAGACAAAAAGGCAAAAAAGAAGGAAAAAAGAAGGCCAAAAGAAGGAAATTAAGTCACATACAAGGGAAACCCTATAAGGCTCTCAGTTGATTTCTCAGCAGCAGCCCAGAAGGGAGTGTCAGGAAATACTTAAAGTGCTGAAAGAAAAGACATTACAAACTAGAATCCTGTACTGGGAAAGGTTATTATTCAAAATCAAAGGAGAAATAAAGAGTTTCCCAGACAAGCAAAAAGAAAGTTCACCACCACTAAACAAGCTTTATAAGAAATATTAAATAGTTTTCTTTATGCAGAAAACAAAGGCCATAACCAGAAATAAGAAAATACAGGAAATCAAAAAATCTCACTGGCAAAGGCAAGTATAGAATAAACACAGAGAATAACCACTTAAAAAACTAGAAAGGCATGTGATACATTCAAATATTTTTTTCAAAGTATTGGTATATATATTTGTATTAGGATAGAATGATTTTAAGAATTTGGCAGGCAAAGTCAAAGCCAATTGAAGAGTTCCTATTGGACAGAAAGTGTGGTTTGGCCCCAAAGCTCCACCCTTAAGCCCCAGAGTGCTTGACGATGCCCTCTGCTTTCCGATCTTGTTTCTCTCACTGGACATCACCTTTGGGATCTATTATGATAGGCTCTTGTCCCCATGAGAGAGCTTCTGCTGCGTTCCCGTGTTACTTGTCTCCAGCTTTGCATCTTCTCATGTGATGATCTGGTTTTGACCTAGAATCTCCACTTCCTTTAACCCCTATGTAGAACCAGATGGGATAGACTATGGTACAAGAAGTAAAAAGGTTTCAAAGAACAGGGTATCAAGAGGCCAGAGGCACAGGTATGTTTTCAGCTTGCATCCACCCTTAGGAATTAGATTTGGAAAACCCAAAGGGGCCATGCTAGCAAGTCAAGCCATGAAACGTGTAATAATAAAGCATAAGATGATGAAGTCTTGAACAACAGCCTGATCTGGATAATAAGATTTCATAAAGACATTTGAATCTAAGACATGAGCCAGTGGTGGCAGCTGGAATTAATTTAAACTTTATTGAGATATAATTGACATATAACATTGTATAAGTTTAAGGTGTACAATGATGTGATTGTGTGTGTGTGTATCTCAAAATGATTACAGTAGGTTAGTTAACACATCTATGACCTCACATAGATATAATTCTTTTTTGTGGTGAGAACTTTTAAAATCCACTCTCTTAGCATTTTTTAAATATATATAATACAGTATTGTTAATTATAGTCATCATGCTCTACATTAAATCCCCAGAACTTATTTATCTTATAACTTATAACTTTGAGTTTGTACATTTTGACTATCTTCACCATTTCTGCATTCCCCACCAACTGCCCCTGGCAACCACTAATCTCTTCTTAGTTTCTTTGAGTTTTGTTTTGTTTTGTTTTTCAGGTTCCACATGTAAGTGAGATCCGAGGATATTTGTCTTTCTCTGTCTGGCTTATTAAACTGAGAATAATGCCCTCAGTGTTCATCCTTGTTGCTGCAAATGGCAGGATTTCCTTCTTTTTTATAGCTAATTATTATTTCATTGTACATATCACATTCTTTTTATCCATTCAGCTGTTGATGGACACTTTGGTTGTTCCTGTATCTTAGTTATTGTAAATAATGCACGGCAGCTGGAATTTAAATTCTAGCCTGCCTGGGATCCCTGACTCAGTTCCTTCAGGACCATAAAGAGGTTAAGTGCTAGGACAGACCTTGACTTTGAATTTAGCGCTCTCACTTGAATATCTATATAGCATAAGCATTTAATGCACTAGACTTGAGCAGTTCCATTCTTTCTATAGCTACAACTGATTTTAACCATGCTATTTATTCCAGTTGTCCTTCTAATGTCTAGTGAAAAAGTATTAGGATCGCTCTAAAATTTTGATCACCCATTCCCTACCTCCCGACACAGGAACCACCACTGTTAGAAAGAGCTCTTTGGCATCCAGTTGGGTATGGAGGGGCTTCTAAAAGGCACAGTCACAACAGCTTTCTATTTGGAGCCATCGTTTTGGAACACAGATCTGAAATCTAGTCCTGGGCTGTCAATATAAAGAGCTACAGTAAGTTTACTCTGTGGGTTTATCATTCTGTGATTCTATGTTAATCATATGTAAATTGATTTATATAGAATCACATGAATTCTGTGTTTCTATGTGAATCATAGTCTTCTATTCTGTTGCTCCAGGGAGTAAAAATGCTGGTGTGGAGTCTGGCACAGACACGAAAAGACTGTCCTAAAATTCATGTTTTAGTACCTTCTTTTCCTATATCTTGTAACCACCATACGGCCATCCTAAAGATGACTGACTTTCTATACTTTAATGGTAGAGGACTGTATGGACTGGGTGAGATATGTCTTTATGTGTATACAGTATATAAATGCATGTGTATTTCTTTCTATAAGCATGTGTCATAAAGCACATATTTAGTTTTCTATATTCTTTAGCTGAAAGACAAAAGAAACATTTTATAGGCTACAGATTCAAAATCATGCAAAGAAGGACAGATAGTTGCTATGCACCTATAGCTTATTATCTCATTCCATCCTTGTTGTGTCCCACGTGACGTGGGTTGTGGGGAGCCAGGAGGGTGGCACAAGGTTAAGAAAGACAGTAGCCAAGAATAGCGTGAAGCAGGCCAAGGGACTCCAGCCTCAAGGACTGAGCTCCTAATCAGGCCATCACATGGCTTTTATTAGTTAGGTGGGGAAGTAAAGGAGATAAAGCTTATCAATCTCAAGATCTGTGAATCCCATACATTATAATAGGAAACCAATTCAAGCCAGTCACCCTTGCCTGCAGGCAGCTGAACCGTAAGTCTCAGGATGTATGTACTTCCCCAAGGGAGAAAACCTTTATGCATATGAATAGATGGAGAGCACATCATTGAATCTCTTCCCCTGCAGGTTGTGGGGAGGAATGCAGTCACAGAGGCAGAAGCTCTCCTTAGCCAGGGGAAGGTGGGGGGCTGTGCCCACCTCTATCAATCCCGTGGGTTCTCCTGTTGGTCCCCATGTGGCTCCGCCTGGCTTGGGTTGTTCCCTCCGTGGGGACTCTTACTTGTCATTGGCTGACCAGCCATCTTTTTCTGGGGCCAAACAGGGAGACATAAGGTGCAAGCACAAAGGTGAAGCAAAGTCCCTGAAAGGATCCGTCTCACAGACTCTCCTTGCTTTGGGGCAGGTACGAGGAGACAGACGGGTAGACTGCTGCATGGCAACACATCCTCACAGGGACTTGATGAAGTAGATGGTAATATCTTAATTTTCCAGAGCCCAGCTCACTATAAATAAAGCAGGCTACTGCTATTAACATACTTCTTTGTGAAATAGCCCAACCAAGGTTAATTCTCACTCATACATACAGATACAGAGATTCTACACTGGGTGACTTTATCCTGGTGATTACTGAGGGACGTCACGTGATGTCACCATCTTTGAGACTTTTAGTTCCAGATGCACAGACTGGGGATTTGGAAAATTACTTGGCATATTTTAGGAGCCTGCCCTTACATCACTTCTGCCCATATTCCATTGTCTGACCTCAAGCGTATGGCCTAATGGTGAGGCATGCTGGGAAATAGAGAGGGGCACACTGATATGGATGAGCCCTAATTGTTCCCTGGCCCATCACACAGTCACTAAGTAGAGCTCCAGAAACTCCAAAACCCACATTCCAAAACACGTTGGGCAAAATCACTTTGAAATCCTGTGGGTATTTTAGGACAATATGAGAATATTTCCAAACTTCATCATAGGATTTTTTTGGTTTGTTTATCTACTTATAGATTTTAAGGTATTTCATAATTTTTGTATGGTAATAATAATAAAAAAAAGAAATGTGATCTTGGCTGACACAGAATCTTCAAGAGGCCCCGCTCTTTGAAAACAACTTTTAATAATTAAGTCACTAATTAATTGTGCTTTTCATAAAAGGAAGGTTAAATGACACAGAGAAACAAGTATAGAAATTTATTATATTTATTTATTGGTGCCCCAAATAGTTTTTATATCACTATGAGATTTCTTGGTAAGAAGTTCAGAGAAGTTACATGCATAAAGCTCCTTATTTGTTATACTAACGTAGGTAAGCATCTCTAACTTGCTACTAACAACTGCAGTGCTACCTCCTAATATACCACTGACTACACTTCAGATATCTGACACTAGAATTCATGCTCTACATATCATCTGTATTTTCCCAGTGATTACTAAAAGCTTTCAAATATTGCAGTTGATAGCAGTCATTTGGAAAGACCAACTATGTTTCTCATAACAAGTAACTTATAAAGTGTTAAGATTTATAGCAAGTCAAGTGTATCGTGTCTACTTCATGAGGTGGTTGTGGCCTACTGGAAGTTACAGAGGCTTTAATCATGATCTGATCGTCTTGCTGTGTGATCTTGGGCCAGTTATTTCAACTCTGTGAGCCCTAATTTCTTCATGTATAAAATGAGGATAAAAATATCTGACCTTACTAGGGCCTTTCCTATGAGAATTCACTTAAAGCACTTAGTACAGTAACTGACATATTGTTCCCCCAAACATTAACTATAGTAGTAATAAAAATAATGTGGATATTAATACTATGATCTAAGCCTCAATTTTTCCCCCCTGTGAAATGGAGATAATAATATCTGCACTGCACTAAGAAGGAAATGAGCTGTATATAAAATGTCTGCTACATGATAGGAACTCAAATTGAAATTCTTTTTTATTCCTTTCTAGACAAATCAACACGAATTTACCTCTCCATTCAGATGTAGGACCTTTGACACTGCTCTGGGTAAGTCTTTAGGCTGTACAAGAGTCCTTTCAATTCTGAATTTTGAAGAGTATTTCTGTAAAATTTCAGTGTTGAATGGGAGATGCTTGCTGTTCAGTATTTCTTTGGCTAAGATCTTTTCCACAGTTGCCTCCATTTCGGGGTTACTGAATTGGCTATACGATGCCAACTCAGTTGTGAACATAGTTGTGACCACTATGAAATATCCAGCAGGCAGTGTTGTCTCTCTGTGTTTACATGGAGTGAGGTTGGTCTGACCCTAAAACCCATGCCCTTCATATCAAATTCTAGAGATAAATCTACTTCCTATCTTTGATTGCATGTGTATAGGACATCTTTATCTGTTATGGGAGCCATATAAACAAATGAGTTTATGAGTTGTTGATGTCCCTGGATTTTGTCTGTGCTGTGGTTAGATTTAGCTTTCATATTCTGCTACCCTGGGTACTGTTCAGTGTCATTACCCAGTGCTGTAATTAACAAGTGCTCAACTAGTAGGCACCCAGGTCAAGAGGCTGGCTGTCAACTGTAGCAGGTCATATAGCACTGCAGTCATTGACATTTCCTTTATCAACTCTGAATCCTCCACTTGAAGATTTTTAACTGATGATTTGAAGGAAAGACAAGAAAAAAGAATGCCTAGGAAAAAGTATCTTTCAGGCTTTGTAATTCAAATTTACCTAATGCAATAGTAAAATATATCATTTTTACTTCTTGAATACAAATAATTTTCCCTTCAGAATCTGTGGTGTTTTCTACTGAACTAGAGGTTTTGCAGCACTAGATTAAACTGAAATTCTCAACTGAGCTGCAGAAAGAAGATTTGAATAAATGTAGCTGCGTCTGTGCTTTAGAGTAAGACTGCTCTTGAAAGCAGTTCCTGCTGCTTTGAAGGTTTCCCTTTTCTCTTTCGGATTATGGAAATAGCGACTACAGTGGAGTTGTTATGCTTCTTGTTCTCTATTACAGTCTTTCTCCCCATCCGTGTTTCTTTCTTAATTAGGATTATCTGCCATCTCTCACTACTAAAAGTGAGGGCAAAGCCATGATTCTCCAGCCTTCTAAAACAGCAACCTGATCAGTAAGACCAGCTTCTGGCAGGAAAATGAAATTATTTTTAATGTTAAACAAAGAAACTACAGGATTCCACCTGCAGCCCAAGTCTGACTGGGAAATGATGAAAGAAGTCAGGATATTACTCTCTGATCAATGGATTGCCTTTGGACATGGCTTTTAAAAAAGAATCCTAACCCCAAAGCCACACAGCAGTAAGCCCCAGATGTAGTAAAAAATGAGCCACTTGGAGGAATGGGCGATTAGCAGGGCCTCATTAGGGGAACCAAGCAGGGGGAGCCACACAGGGCAGCTGTGCTCTCCTGAAGATGGGCATGAACCAAGGGATGGATGCATGTTGGGGAAACGGTTTGGTTTTTTGGTTTTTTTTTTTTTTGTTGTTGTTGTTTTTTCATTGCATTTGCTTAAGGAAGAAAATGTCCCAGGAAAAAACTTGCTGATTTGTTGGACAACACGTGTGACCCCTTCATATGTTTTTATGTTTCCTGGACGCCCAGCGTGGACTTTTTCTCAGAAGCATCTGAGCAGATGTGTGTTGACGTAGTACACTGGAGGGGCTATGGAAGATGGAGGAAATGGGGCAATCTGGGGAAGAAGGCATCATGAGTCATGTCTCGCAGGTGAGGCTGATACTTGCTCTCCTTAAATTGCTACAGTGCAAGAATCAGCAGGGCTGCACCCTGGCAAAATGCATGAAGAAAGACACACAGACCTATTCATCTGCAAAGGACTTTCATTTTCTCCACATAAAGAGCAGCCTGGCTGGGCCAAAATTATGGGCTCCTAACCACATCAAGACCTGTGCTCTCCTAGTAAAGGCAGTATTTAAGGAATGTAGATGAAGGTTCTTAATGTGTATTTGTATGCCGATCTGCACATTGCTAGACATCAGGTTAAAACAGTGCCGCAGTAATGCCTGTCCTGTGCAAACAGCCCCCACTGACATCATTTTGCACCCCATAAGGACATTCCACCCACAGCGCAGCTTTGGCGAGATGGTTTTGATTCAAGAAATGTCTTTACCTTTGGTTCTTCCTTTTCCAACGTGGTTGGAAGCACTGCCACAACGCTGTTGATGAAACACGCACGTGTGCGCTCCCACGTGTCAAGGAGAAAGTCCACGTGTCAGTTTGAGCCGCAGTGCACTTCTTTCCTTCCCTACTGCCGGGTGATAATGCAGTGGGGAAATACTAGAATGTGTAAACTGAAGAGCAAAGCCGCAGGGTGATCATTAAGCTCAGATGCGCAGCAGACCCGCCCCTCGCACACTCGGCCTGCGTTGCTGCGGGAACAGGTGGTGTGAGGCAGTTCCCGCCAAGCAGAAAGTGGAGAGAGCGTCACAAAAGAAACTGGGATCTGTGATCATCCAGGGCCTGACAGTTGTTGAACATCTTCTCTAATGAGGACTGACGCATGTCTTAATGCCTTACTCAGGCAGAGCATTGACTACTTTAGAAAGGCGGAACACAAGAATCATAACTCACTGCCAGCTTCCTGGGTGGGATATGGGTGGAATATGCTAGTCCTCTGTATTTAGGGCTAACCATCAAAAAAGTATTCAAACTTTTTTTTATAAAAAGTTAAAATTTATCGAAATTATGCACACAAACACAGACCACACATGGTGCCATTTGCAGTTGAGAGTAATGTTAATAAATATAAAGATGCAGTATTAAATCATAACTGCATAAAATTAACTACAGTACATACCACATTACTATCGTAATTTCTTTTTTTAAAATTAAAGTCTATTGGGGTGACAATTGTTAGTAAAGTTACATAGATTTCAGGTATACAATTCTATATTACATCATCTATAAATCCCATTGTGTGTTCACCACCCAGAGTCAGTTCTCCTTCCATCACCATATATTTGTTCCCCCTTACCCTCATCTCCCACCCCCCCACCCCCCTTAGCCTCTGGTAACCACTAAACTATTGTCTGTGTCTATGAGTTTTTGTTTCTCATTTGTTTGTCTTGTTCTTTTGTTGTTTTTGGTTTATATACCACATATCAGTGAAATCATATGGTTCTCTGCTTTTTCTGTCTGACTTATTTCGCTTAGCATTATACTCTCAAGATCCATCCATATTGTCACAAATGGTCCTATTTCATCTTTTCTTACCGCCAAATAGTATTCCATTGTGTATATATACCACAACTTCTTTATCCATTCATCTATCGAAGGACATTTTGGTTGTTTCCATGTCTTGGCCACCGTAAATAAAGCTGCAGTGAACATTGGACATTGGAACACACTTGTCTTTATGTATAAATGTTTTCAGATTTTTTGGGTAGAAACCCAGGAGAGGGATTGCTGGGTCATACGGTAATTCTATTGAAGGTTTGGTAGAATTCACTAGTGAAGCCATCTGGTCCTGGACTTTTGCTTTTGGGAAGGTTTTGGATGACTGATTCAATTTCGTTACTGGTGATCGGTCTGTTTAGATTTTCCAATTCTTCATGGTTCAGCCTAGGAAAGCTATATGTTTCTAAGAACTTGTCCATTTCTTCTAGGTTATTGAATTTGGTGGCATATAGTCCTTCATAGTATTCTTGGATGATCCTTTGTATTTCTGTGGCATCCGTTATAACTTCCCCTTTTTCATTTCTGATTTTGTTTATTAGTGTCTTCTCTCTTTTTGTCTTAGTGAGTCTACCCAAGGGTTTGTCAATTTTGTTAATCTTTTCAAAGAACCAGCTCATTGTCACATTAATTTTTTCTATTGTCTTTTTGTTCTCTATTTCATCTAGTTCTGCTCTGATTTTTATTATTTCCTTTCTTCTGCTGAACTTGGGTTTCATTTGTTCTTCTTTTTCTAGTTCTTTAAGGTGTAATGTGAGGTTATTTATTTGGGATTTTTCTTGTTTCTTGAGATAGGCCTGTAATGATGTAAATTTCCCTCTTAAAACTGCTTTTGCTGCATCCCAAAAATTTTGGTAGGATGTATTTTCATTCTCATTTGTTTCTATGTATCTTTTGATCTCTCCTCTAATTTCTTCTTTTACCCGGTTGTCCTTTAAAAGTATGTTGTTTAATCTCCATGTATTTGTGTTTTTTCCTGCTTTCTTTTTGCAGTTGATATCCAATTTCAAAGCCCTGTGATCAGAGAATATACTTGGTATGATTTCAATCTTCTTAATTTTGCTGAGGCTGGTTTTATTTCCCAATGTATGGTCTATCCTTGAGAATGTTCCATGTACATCAGAAAAAAAATGTATAGTCTGATGTTTTAGGATGAAATGCCCTATAAATATCAATTATGTCCATTTCATTTCATGTGTCATTTAGGGCTGCTATTCCTTTATTTATTTTCTTTTGGATGATCTATCCATAGCTGTCAATGATGTATTTAGGTCCCCGAGTATAATTGTGTTTTGGTCAATTTCTCCCTTTAGTTCTTTTAGTAGTTGCTGGGTATATTTCGGTGCTCCCTGATTGGGGGCATAAATATTGATGACTGTTATGTCTTCTTGTTGTATAGTCCCCTTTACCATTATGAAATGTCCATCTTTGTCTCTTGTTACCTTTTTTATCCTGAAGTCTGTTTCATCTGATATCAGTATGGCTACACCTGATTTTCTCTGGATACCATTTGCTTGGAGTGTCAATTTCCACCCTTTCACTTTGAGTCTATGCTTGTCCTTATAGCTGAGATGTTTCTCTTGTAGACTGCATATGGTTGGGTTTAGTTTTTTGATCCAATCTGTTACTCTGTGCCTTTTTATTGGTGAGTTCAGTCCATTTACATTTAGGGTGATTATTGATATATGAGGATTTCCTTTCATTCTGGTAAGACTGTGTCTCCATTGTTTCTTTGCCTTTTTGTTGTTGTCTGTTATTTCTGTGTGGTGGTGTTCTATGATTTTTCCCTTTGTTTCTTCTTTTATTATGTTATATATTTCAGTTCTGGATTTTACCATTATGTTTATGTAAAAGAAAGTTTCATATTTAGAGTATTCCATTTTCTTCAGCATGCTTACTTTCTCCATTCCCATATTCTGGTTCAAGCCTTTACTGTCCCCCTTTTTTGGTTTTGGTTGCCACAAATTGTCCCTGTTGATGGTGGTCGAATAGCCTCCTTTAGTATTTCTTGTAGTGCAGGTCGTGTATTAGAAATTTCCCTCAGCTTCTGTATGTCTGGAAAGGTCTTTATTCCTCCTTCACATCTAAAGGATATCTTTGCTGGGTATATTATTCTTGGCTCATAATTTCTCTCTTTCAATAGTTTGAATATTTGGTTCCTCTCCCTCCTGGCTTGTAGAGTTTCTGCTGAAAAATCTGATGATAATCTACTGGGCTTTCCTTTGTCTTCTTTTCCCTGCTGCCTTGAGGATTCTTTCTTTGTTATTAATTTTTGACAGCTTCAATACAGTGTGCCTTGGAGAAGGCCTTTTGGGGTTGAGTTATGTAGGTGTTCTATTTGCTTCTTGGATTCGATCAAACTTTTGATATAAGTCTGCATTTATAGGTACAATCATGTCTTTTTGGCGTATTATATTTAGGGAAGGGAAGTAATGAGGAGTCTTAGATCCCTGAGAAGAATGCTGAGTTCCTTAGAAAAGTGCCCTATAAATTCAAGGTATAATTATCTGGATCATTGTTGTCGTTATTTCCATCTAGTTTCTAGATGTATGTTTGGAAATAAAATTAATCTTGTAGCATGTAATCCCCAGGACCATGAGAATCATGGACCCCAGAAAGGAAAAGCATCCAGGTGCCAATGACATCAGGGCTTGCCAACTCATCAGGGCTTGCCTTTCAAAGCGCAGAACACAGAAAAATCTAGAACACAGGAGAGTCATGGCACCATTCATCTCATTTTCCACAAATGAAGTTAGACCCTGCTGTGTCACGTATTCGTGTCATCTGATTGAATTATCTCTGTGGCTACTATGGAGAATAAGACCAGAAGTTATCCATTCAACTTCAGTTGACAGGACAGAGAAACAATTCATGAAGAAAGTTTGCATTACTTCACTCAGATTGCATATCTAAATAGAGGGAGAACATCTTATTTCGAGGGATGTCTGAATAAACCTCTGGAGATGAGGGAGGGTAAGCCAGGTGAGCGTGTTCTAGTAATCAGAGGGGAGGCTTAAATTGTATTCTCAGGGCCTTTTGTGCTGTGCCAAGTGTGCAGTGGGCCCCAAGTAGAGTAGACTTGCTCCAAACATGAAGGAGAGGAGACTTGGAAATGTTGAGGAAAATCTGGGAGGTGGGAGAGGAGATCACAGAGTCTGGGTACTGCAGGAAGGAAGGGAGAGGTCAAAAAAAGAAAAAAATCTTCCATGGAGGTTTAGCTGAAGAGGACATTAGAGGCAAGAATATCTGAGGGGTTAAGTTGTTTGATGTAGGGTGAAAAATACCTGTCTCCTTCATCTTCCTTATGCAAATGTTAGAAAATCTACATTGCTCACTGTGTGTGTGTGTGTGTGTGTGTGTGTGTGTGTGAATTCCTTAGGACTACTCAGAGAAGTAATGTATCGAAGTTTTCTCAGAGGAAAACTTTGCATGTGTTGGTGAACTCCGAGCAAGAGGATTAGGAAAAAGCTAACCTAAGAGTTTAAACATTTCTTTTCAGTTACTGAACAGAAATCAAACCAAAGCAACCTTGTGGGGGGCAAGGACAACCCAAATTGCATTTGATAATATCTGGCCTAAGAAAGAAAATACCAGAATGCAATTAAAATGAAGGAGCCTGAAGGAGAGGAAGAAGAGAACAACATTATTTTAATTGTTATTATAGTAATTATTAATAATTATTTTTAAACAGTGGTGTTGAACATTTCCACATTCCTTAACTATGCCAGTGTTGTTACTTTTTTATTTTTCAACTTCTTTTGATTATCTGAGTCCTTGATGTATCTGAACCCAGAACTCTCCTTTTATTTCTCTAGGGATTTGATGTTAAGGTTGAAATAACAAGCTTGGTGCTATCATGACATGCCAATTCAAACAGAATGAGACAAGATCAAATAAATGATAGCCAAGTAGGATATGTGGAGATATTTATTGAGTTGCATCATATTCTGGTTTTCTGTTGATGTTATTCCCTTTGTTTGTCCTTAAAAACTAGGAAAACCTCTCTGCTCATTCTATATGGAGGCAGCCTGTGGGTCATTAAGTCTTTTTTAAAATTTCTTTTTCAATTACAGTTAACATACAGTATTCTATTAGTTTCAGGTGTACAATATAGTGAATAGACATTTATATACCTTATGAAGTGATCACCCTGGTAAGACTAGTAAGATCTGAAAAGTACCTTTGAGATGATTGACTTTCCAATCTATGCTTGGAGATTTACCTGTGCTCCAACAGTCTAGAATTGAGACATAGCATCTGCTTAAACTCTTTAGGTGCTCACAAGGCTGACAATTTCATTTTCATGTAATTAAAAATAATTTTATTTAAACAACAAGATGTTTAGTGGAATTTTTTCTGTTGTCTCTAGAGGCCCTAAGTTGGAGAACAGAACATTCTAAATGGAGGAGCTAGACTAGCAGAGGGGGTGATCCCAACCTGGGTCTGCCTGTTTCAGCTACCACCCACCAAAGGCCTGTATAAAAAATGGAGGTTGAATAGAATTTGGGGAAGCCATTTCCTTGGAGAGCACTTCCTGGGTGTTTGTGAGATGGGGAAGAACTGAGTCCATTCCTCCCCATTCTAAGTGAGGAGGCTTCAGGGAGGGATCAGATTAAGACTATGACTCATGTGTTGGTTAAGCTGTTGCTGTATGAAGACGTGTTACTTGAATTATTCTTAAATAGTCTCATGCTGGGAGGTTGTTGCGAGAGCTGACCTTTCCTGGTGGCAAAGGGAAGAAAATCTCTGGGAAACAGCAGCATTTGTTCCAGCTGTATCCTTACCTCTAGATTGGAAACCCTCTAAAGGGAACTTACGTGGGTAAATTCGAAAGGGACCTCCCCAAAAGGACTGACTAGAGGAGTCATAGGCAGCCAGCTGGAGAAGGGACTTACTCAAGCTGAGTGACCTACAGTTGGTGAAGCTCCATACAAGTAGAGCTCCAAGGAGTCTGCAGAAACAGCAGTGAGACAATCTACCACCCAAAGTGCCCTGACAATAACTACCATCTCATGCAACCAAGCCACTCCCTCTAATCCTCTCTCACTACCTGAGTCTTACCCTGGAGCCATCAAAATAATAGGCAGTGAGTGAGGGTAAGAGGTGGAGTGAGGGTAAGAGGTGGAGGTAGGAAAAGAGAGGAGGCCAGTCACTCATGCAGTTCAGGTTTCCAGCCCAGATTAAAGGCGAAAGGGAGACGCTTCGAATAGGACAAGATCCAGAATTTTTATGTTCTTGACTAGGACGTTAAAAAGTATTGAAATGAGATTGTTCTTTTGACTAAATGGGACTGAGAGGCTGGCCCTAGATGCCGTGAATGCTGGGAAAGAGGAATGCCCTAAATTGTGTGAACAGACAGAGAGGGAAATTTTTCCTTCCCTCCCTTCTCTCCCTGCCGCTCTCCGTCCCTCCTTTCCTTCTTTTCTTATTTCTTTCTATTTGTCTCCTACTGAGTAAGTCCAGCTGGTTGAATAAATTAATAATACTTAAACTGATAATGATCTAGTTTCCTTTCATTTCAACTTTGGTTTTATTCTTGTAGCTGAAGATATTCACAAAAAAGTATTAATTTACTATATTAAATACTTTCAAAGATTTGAAAATAACATTGGTAGGGTCCCTGAAATTCTTTGTATTCAAGTTTCCAAATCCCCTAATTCTCCAGCCATTTTTCATGCAACTGTGTTTACATCCTCTGCTGGTCTGGTCTTCATCGTCTCACATCATTCTAGGTTAATATCATTCTTCTTCAAACCAAGGCTTCTCTTTGAAACGTACTCTGAGCATAGGGAAGCTTGTCCTGCCACTGAGTGTATCATACAACACTGGATAGGTATCATAACATTCTGTAATGGGTCAGGACCAGGGAGAGTTAGCTTCATAATTATGAGAAAGCACATATTAAAAGTATAAGTTAATGATTTTCAAATAAATTAGTGATAAAGATAAAATTTGAATCAGATGTACTTAAAAAATAAGGCCATTCTTCCATTTAGATGGACCAGTTAGTAAGCACCAATGCATGATTTGAAGCTTTAAGATTATGTAAAAAGTGGTTTTGTTATACTAATGCCTAACATGTTAGTGATTCTAGTCTGGTGTTTGCCGTTGGCCAATTGGTATGCCATTGGGAAAGTTCCATTACATTCCAGTATACTTTTTCCTTAATTGTAAGGAGCTGGGTGGGATTGAATTAAATTCCTCAAACATTTATCATATGAGTACTAAATATGTTATTACAGAACCATGTAATAAGAGCTATGATTCCTGCCTGAAAGGAATTTACCAGTTAGAGAGAAATAGACAAATGTCCAACTAATCCTTGGTACCCAACATTTTGCGATGACATAAAAGAATGTAAACACCATGAAAGTATGTATTGGACCTCAAAAAAAAATTTGTTGGACATCTGGATGCAATGAGACCCAAGGAAGAAGGATTCATATTTCTTCCCATTCTATAATTCATTGAGTTTTGTACTTATTCCTGTTGTAAAAGAGTTTCTTCCCTTTGTGTAGTATTATTTAGAAATGTAAATATCCCTAAAGTGTAACTTGCTAGACACATAATACATTCTTGTAAATCAGTTTAGGTCATTTTCACATTGACCATCATGTTGACCATCAGAGAGCTGGAGAATAGAAAGCATCTTGCTGGCAGAGGAGGGCAGACAAGACGGAGAAAATAATGCTTAGAAAAGGGGATTGTGGACAGATAGAAGTGAAAATTGTTTCTTCCTACCAAATTTCCCGGGGTTGTCTATTTTGTCCCACATCAGTGAACACTGATTTGCTTGAGGTATTTGTTCCTCAAATCCTGCATGTGCTTTGAAATTCCATTCAAAGCCACAGAGAGTTTGGGATAATGGAGCTGCAGCAGAAATCAAAGTTGAAAAGCTTTCATTCATAAAATAGAAACTAAAGAGAGCCTGTTGGTAACAGAGTCTATGGGAGAACGGAGCCTCAAAGAGCCTGACGTTGGTGTGGGTGAAATAAGGAAGGGAGAGAATCTCAGAACTGGGTTTTCCCAAGAAGATTTTGTAAGTCTAACCACATGTGTGTCACCGGAAGTTGTTGATGCTGGCCTGACTAAGCAGAGCATAATATGATTTGATGTCATTGAATAAAAATACATTAGGGGATCAGTTTAAGTCAAGTGTGTGCAAATGCAGAGGTGAGAGGCAGAGAGATGTTACTGTACAGGTATCCCAGTAGGTTTTTGAATCCGTGATGTAGTTTGGACATATGCAAGTATATTATAAACTTAAATGGAGGTACATATTGGCAGGAAAAATAAAAGATGTTATCTGATGGAACTTTAAAAAATAAAGCAATAACATTACCCTCTGTCAAGTAGAGTTCATTTCACACTTGGAAGAGAAAGTTATGATGAGTGGGGATATGAGCTGTGCAGTGGGCAGCAGTGCGTGTTACAAGTGTGCAATCATATACATGCCATGACACAACTCAAGAATGGTTACAAACAGTCATTTAACCTTAACCTTGATATGTACAGCTAATAATTTTCTCATAAGAAGTAGGTCCTACAAAAGTTAGTTTTCTTCATGAGTCATGTGAAATAAAGCCACTTTTTGCTCTTTTCGTTTTGTTATTTTAAATGTTTTAATAATTCTCAGAACAATTATTCCGCTTCTAGATAATTCCCATCCTTTAAATGTCTATCTGCACTTTTTGCTCTTTGGTGCCTCTTTTTGGTCATTTTTATTCTCATCTGAATTTCCCCTACAACCAATTAGGGAAAAGACCTCAAAATAACCAACTTTATTATTTATTTAATAAAAATCATATTTAGGCTACCAGCTAGTTTTAGTCTTCTGCATGATTAATTTCAGTTACTGTGCTTTTGGGTTTATTATTCATGATCACACTACTTATTTATGGACCAGTGATACCACATGACTTTTTAATAAAGTTCATCTGGTTTCACCCTTTGAGGAAGCAAGAAGGCAGAAACGCCTACATCGGGCAATGTATGCTCTTTATTTTAACCTTTGAACATGAAATTTCTGATCCCAGATGTGGTTGGTGTGCATCTGCTTGAACAGCAGTGTTGTTAAACTATTCTTGCAATTGTGAACGTAAATATTGTACTGTTTCAGCTTCAGTGTTGACTGAGGTACTAATCCAATAGGTGCTGCTAAGTGTATCCATGCTCCAGAAAGGACATGCTAACCCGTTTCTGTGGGGCTTTACAGGAAGTGGCTGTTGGGCGGGAAGGAGGTGTTTTCCTCTCACCTCAGATGCAATGAGAGATGCTCTTAAGCCACCCTTCAGAGAACGTGAGGGACACTGAGGATTAGTCCTTGTCTCATGCTTGCGAAATCCAAAAGGTAGCATCAGCTTGAGCAGTGGAGCTCAGGGCTACCATTGGAATGGTTGGTATGTGTTATGGGTTCAGTTGCTTCTCCCCCAAAAGCTATGTTGGAGACTCAACCCCCAATATCTGTGAATGTAACCTAACCTGGAAAGAGGGTCTTTGTGGATATAATCAAGTGAAGGTATGGTAACACTGAGCTAGGGTGGGTCCTAAATCAGTAAGACTAGTGACCTTATAAGAAGAGGAGAAGAGATAGAGACACACAGGGAGAAAACGAGGGAGAAATTGGAGGGACGTATCTACAAGCCTGGGAACCCGAGGATTCCTGGCAAACTCCAGGAGGTGGAGGAGGCTGGGTGTGATTTTCCCTACAGGATCCCGAGTGAACATGGCCCTGCCAACACCTTCATGTAGGATTTCTAGTCAACAGAATTGAGACACGACAAATTTCTGTGGTTTTTAATCCACCCAGTTTGTGGTCCTTTGCTACTGCAGAAAACGAATGCAGTGAGGCCTAATGCAGCAAAGTTTAGGTAGTTTCCCATGGACAGATTGTAAGTCATAAGAGAGAAGAAGTGGCAGAGGCTCATCTGAGGCTCATCTTAGATGTTGTTCCCGTGTAGTGCATGAAAGGGCGAGGACAGCTCGGCAGAAAGATACTGGAAGTGTACAGCCCGATGTCCGAGGGTTTAGAGACACGTTCTGAGCCGTCATCCGAGCAACCTGCTAGTGACAAACCCTTTGTGATGAGCGTCTCCCAAGAACCATAAATGCTCCCAAATGGGAGTTGGCTTTAAACCCCAACTGAGCCACATGGGGGCCAGTTGTATCAGAACTCTCCTGCCCTTTTCCCCTACCCTCTCCCCTCTGTGAAGATCCTAGAGACGTAACAAATCCACATAGCAAACTGAGGGAAGAGAGGCAGACTCAACGAGGAAATACGGGGAAGAAGACATTCCTTCTGGCTTCCACCACCCTAGGTGGTCAGTGTGAGAAGCTTCCGCACTGAATTAAATGAATTAAGTGAATTAAATGAATTAAATGCAGGGTTGGCATCAAACTGAGCAGGACATAATCATTAATGTCCCAGAACTGACTGAGGACTGACAAAGGCTTTGGAATTGTGTGAGCTTCAGAAAAACCATGGGACCTTTCCTAGATGTGTATATAAGGGGAGTAGATTGGGGGAATCACCTTTAAATGGTATGTACAGGCGTACTTGAGAAAAGAATAACGTTGTTTTCCATTCCACCCTATGAGCCTTAGAAACTTGAAACACTGTTCACAGAAAACTCTCCTTTCAGATGCATTATGTTATTTTATTCTCACCAGAGGCCTATGAGAAAAGTGGGGAGGATATTAGTGATAAATAACTGAGAGTCGTGAACAGGCTGTGCACACCGTGACATGGAAGTGTGCTGCCTCTCTGATTGATTTCAGTCACAGTTATTACAGATATTATTTTCTCTCTCCATCAGGAAGCACAAGATTTTTGGAAAATATTGGATTTTTTTTTTTTTTACTAGAAATTTAAATAATCATATTTGACTGAAAGAAGGAAAAGAACACTTGTAGAAGATCTACAGTGTCTTTCAACTTGAAGCGTTTTCACTCTCTGTTTGAAGGTCTCTTTTTGACGCTTTCCAAGACTGGAGTTGTAGGTTCTGATTGTTAATTTTTGGTGTCCTCTTGAGTGAAGAGCCTACTAACTATCACACCCTTACTACATGCAGTCAGTATTTTTTACATCTCCTTTGTATCAGTTTCATTAATATACAATAAATTGTACATATATAAAAAGTACAATTTGATAAGCCTTGACACGTATTCACCTTTGAAATCATCACCACAATAAAGGTAATGAACATATCCATTAATTTCCAAAAATGTCTTAATGTCCCATTGTAACCCTTCTCTACCACCTTTTTTTATTGGAAGATTTTTATTTAAATTTTAATTTTTTTAGTACATATAAGGCTATTCAAACTATTTTTTTTCTTGAATTTGTGTTTGTGTCTTTCAGGGAATTTTTCCATTTTATCTAAATTGTCAAATGTATCAACATAAAGTTGTTCATAATATTTCCCTATGATTTTTTAATACTTGTAAAATCTGTATTTGTATCATCGCTTTCATTTCTGCTATTGATAATTTATGTATTCTTTCCTCCCTAATCAATATGGTTAGTGGTTTATAGGTTTTATTAATCTTCTAAAAGAACCAGGTTTTCGTTTCAGTGATTCACTTTCTCTATTGTTTTTTCTGATTTCTGTTTCATTGATTTCCACTCTGATTTTGCTATTTTCTTTTCTCTGATTACTTCAGATTTAATTTGTTCTTCTTTTTATTCAGGTGAACACTGAGACCTTTCTTTTTGCCCCTAATACAGGCATCTTAAGTGCTATAAATGTCCCTCAGATGTTATTTGGCTGCATCACATATATTTTGATATGTGTGTTTTCATTTAGTTCAAAATATTTTCTAATTGCACTTTTGATTTTTCTTTGATTCATGAGTTATTTAGGAGAGTGTTATTTCGTTTCCAAATATTTGGAGATTTTTCAGAGATCTTTCTGTTGTTGGTTTCTAACTTAGTTCCACTGTGGTCAGAGAAGATACTTGAACTCTTTTTAGCTTGTCCCAGCTTTCTCTCCCTGCCCTATGGCCTGGAAGTTCCCTTGAGTGAGTAATCTGGGGCATTATTTTACTTCCCATTTTGCAGGGATCACCGTCATTTGTTGTGCAGGGAGCTAAAACTTTTCCTCTGTCTCCTTAAAGATTCCAGCTGGGCCTGAGAATTAAGTTGCCTTAGGACAAATCAACGGGAAAAAAGCTTACAAATTTTAATTTACATGTACTTGTGAGAGGTCAATAGGAAAATGAAGACCTAAAAAGTGGTTAGGCCTGAGTGCTTACATACGTGGTTGAACAAAGAGTAGTCGTTGTGGAAAAGTACCTAAAATATAAGGGGAGGCTAAGAGAAGGTTAGGATTATTTTAACAAGATTTGTTTGTACAGATTTTTCTTGGCCTCGATACCCTGTCTCTCACATTAAGAATGTTCTTTTCCTCCTGGTATAGAGAAAAATTGTTCCTTTTGGGTTTTTATCTCCTGCTTTTAGGAAGTAAGGGGGAGGTCAGCATGCCCTTCTTGCATCAGCTGGTTTTCACATACCTTTGGCTCAAAATAGTCAATGTGCCAAATGAACATATTTTGGGGTAGCATGCTCTGAACCCCCTTAGTTCAGATGCTCTGATGTCCAGTGTCTTAAGAACAGTTGTTGCGTATATTCTGTCTAGATTTTCAGTTGTTTCAGACAGGAAGATAAATGTGGTCCCTGTTACTCTACCTAGTTTAGAAGTACAAGTTTACATTTAAGTTAAATATTCTTTTTATGTGCTTTTGTTGAGGCTGGTGTATCTGGGTTCTTGAGTTAGCTCTGTCTCTATAAACAGAACAGTGACAAAGTAACAGGAAGAATCTATAGAAAGTGCACAAAATATGTGCGTGGGTATTGTCTTCCAGGAAGAATCTAGAGTTAAGAAAAAAGGTAGTGGGATTTACCAAGTATATAGAATCAGACCACAAAAATGTTAAAAAAAAAAAAAAAAAAAGACTAATCAGACTCCTAAGGTCACCCTCAGTATAACACTGTAATTGACTGTAGAGGTACAACATACTGTGTTTCCCCGGAAATAAAATCTAGCCAGGAAATCAGCTCTAATGCGTCTTTTGGAGCAAACATAAATATAAGACCTAGTCTTACTTTGCTATAATATAAGACAAGGTCTTATTAACATAATATAATACAATACAATACATCATATCATATCATATCAAATCACATAAGACCGGGTCTTACATTAAATTTTGCTCCAAAAGATGCATTAGAGCTGATTGTACGGCTAGGTATTATTTTTGGGGAAACACAGTAGAAAATAGTGAACTTAGATTTTATTTGTAATCTGGCATCATGGTGCCAGATTTTTCTCTTTTTTCATGGTGTCTACAAAAAGACTGCTCTGTGTATCCTTAATTGTTTTGCATTATTGGTTGATTAAAGTCAAATGTGTCAAAGGTGAAAGATTATTTTGTAAAGAAAGACTTTTACAAACTGTATAAACTCTTTAGAAGCATGAATAGAAGTGCTCTATAGGCACTGTTCAAATAATTTTAATATACTAGTACTTTACTGAACACTTATTTATACTAGACTAAGAGCGGTATTTCATTACTTCACAGATTTTATATATTCTTAGTGAGAATTTGTCAATTATTTAGTAATATTCTAAATTGAATGCATATATTGACTTACACCCTTCACAATACCTTAAAAAATATGGTACTTCATATCCTTAGATAATTTATACGCACTTACTGTTTTCATATATCTCTTTCCTTCAAGCCTCTTCCACTTAACATCCCTTTATTTTTTTCTGCTAGTTTCTTTCATTTCTTTACCATTTTTTCCCTTTTCATAATTCAAGGCAGTGCTTATGAGATGCCCCTTCTAAGTGCTTATGTCTCTTTTTCAATTTTAAAACACTTGATATTGTTATTTCACATTAGAAATGGGCAGAGATATTCATATTAGCCAGATTTGAAGAGAGTGAATGTTTTATATGGCAGACATAAATAGCCATTAACACTGTGATTCATGCAAAGGAGAAAATATTTGAATTTCAGAAGTTCTACCAAGGTTCTCAGGAAGAATAAAATTAATAAAAATGAAAAAAATGCCTTTTTTTTTTTTTTTTTTTTTTTTTACCTTGGCCAGGTTTTTAAAATATCTTTGTAATCTTTATGTGTAAAGTGCTTTCAGTATTTTGGGGGGATGCTTTGGATATAGGTCACTAATTTAAATTCTATTCCTACTCTCCCTTTCTTATCCCTCTCCTTCTATTTAATGGGAGCCTTTCTCAAACTTGAACTGATCTGAATGGAGTTACAAAGTGAAATTAACCAATTCCCTTGAAAGAGGTGGGGGTAGCAATACTTTAGAAAGCTTGTTAATTTCTCTTTTTCACACTGCCTCCCTGCCTGCTCTCAGACCTCACTTGGAACCCCCAGAGAAGGGGAATTAACAGGCCCCCTGAAGCTGAACTACTACAGCCTTTCAAGGGAATTGGTTAATTTCACTTTGCTGCTCCATTTGGAGCTGCTGGGGGTACAGGTCTTGAGGGAAATAATAGGACCTACTGCCCGAAATCCCTTTACATTTTAAAATAAAATTCTACTAAGTTTGCTTATCAAGTTCAAAAATGGTGTTCACCATACGCCTGCAGTACTGGTTTTCACAATGGCACAGACTACATTTTTTTCTTCAATTTTCATTTCTTAAGCCAGTTTGAGATGATATTCCAAATTCTTTTTGATTCCTAACCTTACTGACTGGGTTTCTTTCCTCGGTGTTCAATGATTACATTTAGCAGTAAGCAATAAATAGTTCAAATGTTCCTTCTTTGTAGTATAGTTCTGACTAGAGTGCTCTTTCCTCCTTTCCCCTCCAAAAATCTAAAACACTTTGGTTGGTCCTGGTTTAGGAAAGCCAGTCGTGGCCTCTTAAGGCAGAAGCATTGTCCGTCAGGTCTGTTTCCAGGCTTCGTGCAGAGGGCATCATAGAAAGGAATCCGATGGCCCCTGGTAGCTCTTAAAGTACGCTCATTCTGGAATTCTCTAACACTTCTGTAACATTTGCAAACTCTTAAATTCACAACCTATTTTTCCCCCAGGTTAACATATTCATTGAACATTAACAGTTTAAAAGTATAGTCTTGGGGCATCCCACCATTAACCTTTTTACTTTCTGAATCTTAACCATTTAATTCTTCTCAGTTCCTTTCAAAGAGATTTTAATGATGGCGTTTCATTTTTTTTTTTTCCTTATGGGAACTAAATTTCCTTAGTTCCCACATGTGGAGAAGTTTCATAAAAATCTTTCTCGGAGTCTCAGATGAATTACTTTTTTGTCTTTCTGTGTATGACCCTTCAATTAGTTCCAGAAGAATGAGAATGAACTTGAGATAGGCTTGCAAAAGTTAACATTCAAAAAACATCAGTGTTTAAAGTTCCTCTCATATCACTCACTACCCACAGGCATTCCTGACGACCAAGGGTAGATGCTTCTTTTTGATACTAATTTACATGTGTTTCCGTGGATCTTCAATTAGTCTTGAGTGCTATTGTATTGTGCATGTATTAAAAAGTATTCTTTTTGAAAATCATAGACAACTCCACTTTTGACATCCGAGCTTCTGACAAGTAAATCTGTTCTCATTATCCTAACATCTATGTTGGCTTGTAAAAATCCTGCAGGTTTATGATGCCTCACAGTATTTGCTACTTCCTCTTGTTTTTCAACATAAAGCTGCCACTTCTACTAAAACACGCTTGATAAAATTGTCATATAGCTCCAATTCATTTGAACAGAATCCTGCTGCAGACACTACCGCCCTCTGACTGTTGGTCTTCTCTGCCTGAGTTAGAGAATAATGCTCCAGTGAGAAGGATGAGGTATAGATGAACTTCACCCACAAAATCACCGTTTACTCCTAAAGGGTTAGAGCCTTAAGTATCAAGATACTCATTCTAATGTGAATGGAGGAAAAATGCTGGTTTTGTACTTTCTTAAATGAGGCCACAGTCTGCAACCATTTACTCTGCTGTCCTGAGATTAAGTGGACAGTAAGAATAATAATAAACCATGGTTCATTTTAGATGTTAGCGCACATCCAAATACCTGAATGACCTTCTCTCAAAGCTGTTTTAATGAAATGGTGTATGAAGTACATGCCTAGAGAATCATAAATGGCCAAGGTGATATTTGAGGCCTTATGGGAGGTACTCGTTTCAAAATTCCATGCTCTGCCACCTCTAATGATCCCTGACTCTTCATTTAGCTGAGAGTTGGCTTTTTCTTTGGGGGTTGGGGGAGAGTTTTATAAAAGTTTATTTGAGCCAAAACTGATGACATAGGCCAGGGAACAAGATCTCAAGTGTTCCTGAGAGTTGGATTTTTAATGAACAAATGCCTTAACTAATCTAGCTGGCATTCTTATTATGGCCATATATTTTGGGGGTGGGGTAAGGAAGCAACTGGCATAAGAAGGTGTAAGACAGGGGTGTCCAAACTGCAGCCCACGGGCCAACTGCAGCTCTCAATCCATTGTTAATTGGCCCGCAGCAAACTCCAAATATATGTTTAGTTTACTTAAATAAACCAGGTGAGGCAATACGTACTTCACCTCGAGTGAGTGGCCCGGCTGTTTGTGTATTTTACCACATATGGCCCTTGGTGAAAACCGTTGAAAAAAGTTTGGACACTCCTGGTGTAAGAGAAGGAAAAGAATCCCTGGGAGATGGAGGGCATCCTCGTCCCCATCAAAGTGACGGTGCATTTGGTGGGATGAAGGTGCCTGTGGCAGTGACAGCCAGTTGAAGAAGGAAGCATGACGTTTTGTCCCCCTAAACTTTGGGGAGAGCAAGTATATATGAGTATTCCCTTGGCTATCAATCTGAGCTAATGGGCACATAGTCCGGGCCATTAACAGTGCATGTGTATCCTTTGCTGTCAGTTGGATGTTCCCTGAAGTTATGAAACAATGCTGGGGCCATCTGAGGTGTTCCAGGAAGTGCTGGACCAACTGAACGGCTCTTTGACCATTTACAATGTCTTGGATTCTCATTGTTAGGGAAGGAAGGGGAAAGAATAAATAACTTGTCAGGTTTCCACTGGTTATCTTGGCCCAGAACTGTCCCAACAGAGGTAGTCTTGGTGGAGCGTAGGACACCCTTGTTTTCCCAATCTTGATGCACAGCCTCCGAAACTCCTGGAGTGGTCTGGGAACCTGGTAAGAGTTAACTATTGATAGTGTGGCAGCAGGGGCTTCTAAGTCAGGTAATGAAGGGGACCTCTCCTGTCATTACTTATGCTTCAGTTGGCTCGAGTCATAGAGCAAAGAAAGGGATGTTTGATTCTCCTTGGTGATGGATTTTGACTCCTAAACAGCTCTGCTCTTTACCGAAGCATCTCTTCTTTAGACTGAAACAATATAGTGGGAACGAAGGGCTCCAGCTTATGTTAGCAACTTCAAGCACACTTTGAAAAATTATATTTGATATGTCTTTGGGCTATGAACATAGCCAGACACCATCTTAAAACACATTGTGCCAAATGACGTGACTCTAAAAATTACACTTGGGAAAATTAGTGGTTTTTTTATTCTCAAACAGACATTTGCTTTATTCTACATAGGGATGCCAGACTAACCATAGGGCACAAATGGCATGTGGTAATTGATTTAACAAAATTCCATGTCTTATTTGTCACCTAGGTACAGGGTAAACCTGCATGTATATTTTCAGTGTATTAATTGTTTCAGCATTATACGTGTTTCCAGCATCTTTTAGAATTCTTTTCAAAAATTCGCATAATGTGTTTATTTACTTTACTAGACCAGAAGTGAAAGAAAGTTCGCTTCTTGGAATGCCTTTCCATGTATAGGACTCCAGATCCAAATGGTATTTGTCAAGCAAGTTATACATCTAGTTCAGAATCCTGCTATATTGTTGATTTATAGAAAGAAATGAGTAGATAGCAAATGGTTTAGCTATGCACTTTATTTTTCATCCCGATGTGTGTTTGTAGCCTATGCTGTCAGGAAGATGAAATCGGGGGTTTGGCAAAGGTATTGGTCAGGGTACATCTGATTCACAAGGGATGAGAAGACAAGAGTTAAAGGGATTCTTCTGTTTGCTGAATAGGGCTTTTCTGCTGAACAGCACTGCATTGTCTGGGAGCAGCAGCTCTTGAATATTAAACAGAACCATTTTGTCTTGTCTTGTTGCCATGGAAGATGAGAAGGTGAATTCGGAAAATCAAGTAGGAAAAGCCTTGAAGAAATTAGATTGTGTATAAAAGGCAATTTGCCCAGTGGTATTCTTTCTTGCCCAAACTGTGTATGTGTTGTTGTTGTTAGTTATGTGTGTGTGTTTGTGGTTGTGTGTGTGTGTGTGTATTTGTGTGTGTGTGTGTGTGTGTGTGTGTGTGTAGGAGAGAAACAGGGCAAATAGCCCTCCTTGCAGTGTGTTGAAGACGGATTAGAGCTGTCATTGTTGTCCCTGAGCCAATGCAGGCTGGGGAGCTGTGCCAGGGTGAGACTGGCACATGACTGGTGTACACACTGGGTCTGCCCTTCCAATGGGTATTGCCCAGTGCACTAACTGCACCACCCTGGGGGCAGGGCAATTACTTTTTGCATTTATTTGGACATACCTACACTTTTTTTGTCTTAGGAAAGGAAATTAAAATAAATCCTGTATCTCCTTGGATCAGAGATCTTTCTCTGTGTGATACTCCAATAAAAAATAAGTTCAAGATCTCAGTGGTTTACAAAACTAACAGTTTATTTCTCAATCTGTCCATGTAGATTCTAGGAAAGCTGTGACTCTCCACGTATCTTTTTTTTTAATTGAAAAATAATTTTTATTTTTCAATTACAGTTGACATTCAACATTATTTCATATTAGTTTCAGGTGTTCAGCATAGTGGTTAGACATTTATATAATTTGCAAAGTGACCCCTCCCCCACTAAGGCTAGCATCCACCTGGCACCATACATTCATCATGTATCTTCTTCATTTGGAATCCAGACTAAAGGAAAAGGCTTTATTTCAGTCTTATGGCAGAAGAAAAAGCAGCAGAGCCATTTCATGGCACTTGAAGTATCTGCCCTGGTGATGCATATATGACTTTTACTGACATTGCACTGGCCTTAGTAAGTTACATAGTCAACTGCAGTGCTAATGAGGTGGCAGTGGAACATGGCTTTCCCAAGGAGAAGCACTGTAAGTCACATGGCAAAAATTAGGGACATATACTCCTCTTTTAGGAAGGGGACTGACAATGAATAATTGGGGTGAATAATGCCATTTTCATCACTCCTGGCCTGTTGTTGTAGCGTATGGATGTCATATGTGATAGTTTTGAGACTGTGGGTCTTTCCACTTAAGACCAGAAGAGAGAGGTATCTCTTGGGTCAATTCTACACAATTTCACGGTACTGCGCATCTTTATAATGAGTTATTATAAAGATGAGGAAAAGAGATTTGGCTTTTAGAAGATCAACATCTAGTAATCCACAATTCTTTCCATGTCTTATGGTAAGAGTATCCCATGATCTTTTAAAATTTATTTGTTTGCATAAAAGATCTTAAATAATGTACATTCCTGGGTGGGAGTTCGGGGCACCACCTCTTAATGACCAGCTCGGGTCTTCTGTCTCTTGGCTTAGGGCTGTTTTCCACCACCCATGTTCCTTCTCACCTCTGCTACATTTTGGAGTTCCTCCTTTGATGCATGAACTTTCTTGACTCTGAGCATTCACACACACACTTTTTTTCTTTGTTAGAATCCTGTTTTCTCCTCCTTTTCACTTGTGGACTTCGACTCACACTTTGGGTCTCAGCATAGACATACTTCCATTGCCAAGTCCTTCCTGACCATCAACAGTGTGATTAGGTGCCCATCTGGTCTACCCCCACAGTCATCTATATCTCGCCTCTCATAGCACCTGTTCAGTGATTATCTACTTAGACGTTATGACCACTGACCTGAAAACTCGCTGAAGATGGAAAGAGTACCTGTGTTGTTACTTTTGTCTTTCTAGTGCCTAGGACAGCCTCGGGGCATATAACAGGGTACCAGAGCATATTTCCATGACTTAGGAGTCAATAAGTGAGCAGATGAGGAGGAGGTTAATTTGTACTTGTTTTAGCAAACCCACAATGGACGTGCGTCAAAAGGCACACATTCGATTCCAGGGAGCTACATCCATAGTCCATTCAGTGCTGCTTTTTGTGACCATATTTGACATCAAAGATTACATTATAATTGATGTTGGTGTTTGTATAGATATTTTTAAACATTAATTAAACTCAGGACAGGGAACACTATTGATACAAGTTATGAAATTAAGTCGTTGAGGAATGATACAACCAAAGTAAGCCGTAACAACTATAGTTTTTGTTCAGGGGCGACAATGTAAACTGGGGGCTGCTGAATCTACTTCCAACTTATCTACCTGCTGGAACTATAAAATCATGATTTACAAGTGACCTTAAAAGTCCCTTATCGAACTTCCAATTAGTGTAAGAATTCCAGTAATGATATCTGTGAAAAGTGGCCCTCTAGCCACAATTTCAATTCTTCAGAACTATCTCGTCACCTTACAATCATTAGAAAACACCAAATAGAAATAATAATGATATTAATAACTACCTTACCTGAGGTTCTCATCTGTTCTGAGTGCTGTGCTGGATGTTGAATATACATCATCTCATTTAGTTTTCACCACAACCACATAAAGTAGGGATTATTATCTCCATTTTATTAAAGGGTAATAGCTAAGGCAGAGAGAAATTAAAAAACAAGTCTAAGGTCCATAGCTAACAGTTACTAGTAATGAGATTTTACATTCTTGCCTCAATGACTTCAAGATCCAAAGCCTTTCTCATAGGACATTGTATAGCCTCTCAAAGAATGAATTTCCTTACATTAAAATATCTTATTTCCCTAACTTCATATATTCATTTTAATTTTATTCTTTAGAGCAGTCCAGAAAAATCTCATCCCTCATTTGCAGCCACATCCTTCAGAAACTTGAAAAAAGTTACTACTCGTATATACCCCCTAACACTTTTCTTACTAAACTTAGACGTCCATTATGGATTGAATTGTGTCCCTCCAAAATTGATGTGCTGAAGTCCTAACCCCCAAGTACCTCGGAATGTGACCTTATTTGGTGACAGGGTGTTTATAGAAGTAATCTAGTTAAAGTGGATACTAACCCAATGTAACTAATGTCCTCATAAAAAGGAGAATTTGGACACAGAAACATGCCTACACGGAAGGAGATGTGAGGATAGAATGAGGACGCCATCTACAAGCCAAGGAGAGAGGTCTGGAACAGATCTTTTCTTCACAGCCTTCACAAGGAACCAACCCTGACAGCACCCTGACGTCAGGAATTTACTTCCAGAACTGAGGCGATACATTTCTACTGTTTCAACCACCAGTGTGCGGTGGCACTTTGGTTTGGCAACCCTAGCCAACTAAAACAACCTCTGTTGATTTTTCAACCATCTTTTATAACACTTATTCTTGTGGCCTTTGAACAGACATTCTATAATGTATCAATATCCCGCTTGAAATTCTATGCTAAGACTATAAACACTGTATTTCAGATATGGTTTGACAAGTGAACAGAAGAGAGGAAAGATTAGTTTATTTTTTTTCTTTTTTCTAGTTACTGTTCCTCAATTAACACAATCTTAGTTGCACTGAATTTTAACAGCTAAAACTATTGATTTACAGTAAGCATCTGCTTTCCAGACTCCCACACAAATAGTGTTTTGAAACCCTTGAGGAAAGGAATCTTTCTTCACAAAGTTAGCAGCTAATTTATCATAGATACAAAGCTTGAGGAAAAAAAACTCCTATTTTTCTCCATCTTTTCTCTGTGATGACACAGAACTGGAAATATGTCTTTTGTAATCTGTCTTAGACCACTATGCTGAGGATGATCTAAACAGCGATGTGTTTGTAAATAACAAATATAAAATATTTCAGAATAAAGGAAGACTGTTTTGTAAAAGGAGTGGGTAGTAAGCAAAAGTATCTGCTACAACTACAACAGGGCTCTTTCAGTAAACATATTAATAGTGGTAAGATTTTAATTAAATATGTATTCAATAATATTAGATTGAAAGCTGAATGGGTATTCTTAAGAAAGTATTATCTTTCCAAACAAATGATTATTATTGAGAAGCAATATGTAAATCATGATGTTGGCCCTTTCTTTGTAGATAATGTACCTTGAATTGTTTTCATAAGGGCAGTAATACATTTTTCCTCTAATCTGTCCACATTCTTTATACAACCACAAATGTATGTTACACAGTTTTTATATCTACCTGTCTACCTGTCCACCAACACAGGGATTGGGTAACACTTTCAGCAACATTTTTTTTTTTTCTCTTGCAAAACTAGTTAACTTACATGAGTATCAAGCATATGACTTTATGGTCCAAATGAGCTAACCGATTAGATTTCAAAAATGTTCCATATAGAAACATTTATGGAATACAGGACTTTTGCTTTTTACAAGCATATTCATATGTTCACACACAGAGGCATAAAGTGTGAGCATATTTTTTACAAATTTGAAATAATGTGACATGGTATGCTAAGAAAGCCTCACTAATAAGCATGCACTAATGCAGATACAAGCTTTATATTTTCTGATTTTCCAGAATTGCGTAGAGAGCCATTATTTGAAAGGACATTTGAATGCATTGTAAACGGTGTTGATGCTGTGGTCACAGAGCAATGCCATCTTATCCCTTACACAGACCCCCTGCCATCCTGTTGCTCTCTTGTGAGCCACACTGTTGGTGATACATCAGTGCTCCTGTACTACCCTGAGAGATTTGGGGGACTTTTGTGCTGTTATTTTAACATTCGCTATGATACTTTAAGAGCTCTTTCACATCTTATAATAAAGTCATGTAAGTATTTACTGAATAGTAAAGCTTGTGCTAACACTGAGAAACATTCTTGAATATTAACAATGTTGGAAAGGAAATTAGATATAATATAAAGTATGCAGAAGTTTGTGGCAGATGTCTTCTAAGATGACCTCCAGTGACCCAAACTTGCGTAATTCACAGCCTTGTGTAATCTCCTACCCTTGAATGTGGGCTGGACCTAGCTACTCACTTCTATTGAATAGAATATAGCAAAAGAGATAAGATGTCACTTCCAAAATTATTACAAAAGACTGACATATGTCAGTCTTGCTGGATCGCTCTCTCTCTCTCTCTCTGCCTTAATCTTCCTCTCTCTGTCTGTCCTTCTGTCTTAATCTCCCTCTCCAGATCTTCTTGCTTGCCTATTTTGATGAAGCAAGCAGCCATGTTATGAGCTACCCTATGGGAAGGCCCATGTGGCAAGGAACTGAGAGCAGCCGACTCTGGACAGAAGCCAGTGAGGAAGTGAGGCCCTCAGTCCAACAGCCTGTGAGAACTGCATCCTGCCACCATCATGTTCCAAGGCAGCAGGGAAACTGGTCCCTCCCCAGCTGAGCCCTGAGGTGATTGCAGTTCCTCTTGACACTGTGATTACATCTTGACTGTGAGAGACCCTGGGGCAGAGACCCTGCTAAGCCACGCCCAGATTTCCTGACAGACAGAAACCTGAGGTAATAGTATTGTTGTTGACCTCAAATATATTGTCAAGCCACTATATTTTGGGGTCATTAGTTATGCAACAATAGATAACTCATTCAGTGGCCAGATAACCACCAGGTTCTGTTTGTCATGAGTGTAGGAGACACTGTGAGATATGAGAGAGAATGCTGAGAAAAGCAAAAGCAGCATGAAAGCAAAATCACGTTATACTGGCTTTAGAGCTGACCTTTCCAAGACTGCATTTCCCCTCTTACATTTACTCTTCTGGGAAAATTAATCTTGAATCGAGTGAGTCTATAATTATGTGTGGTGTTCTAAGACACATCCCCTCACTCTGAAGTGACTCGATTCTATATATTTCAATTGTATTGCCAAGATTACAGAATCTGATTGTTCTGTATAGTCTAAAATGACACTTTTGAAAGAACTTCCAGATGTCAAAGAGCCTCATACTTGAACTGTTGGTGATGGATGTTGGGGTGGTCAACATTTTTCTTGTTTTCTGTTTTCAGCCCATGTTTCTTTCATTTTTGAGTATGGCTTTCTTTTGAGGCTGCATCAACACTCAGGGAACCCAGATATAGGAGTCGGCCATTGTTTGTCCCTTTAGCAGAAATAGTTCTTGGTAATTTGAGTTGAAAGAGTTACTATATCTGTCAGGAACGGGATGCTTCATTCGGCCTGTCTATGAGATCAGGCATCTCAAATGTTTAATTCATATGCTAGCCTTCTGAGGTCAGGATTGTTATCCCTACTTAGAGGATCTGGAAACCAAGCGGAAAAGGTTGAGTAATTCATCCTAGGTTGCAGAAGGATCAGTGTCTGAGCTCGGATTACAGTTCAGAAAGCCTCCGATTCCAGGATTTGTGCTCAGGCCGCACTTATTTCAAAGCAACTTGGCCTACTTAAAAAAGGCCTCCTCCCTCCCTCCTGCCCCCAGAGCCCTCCAATGAGTTTTCACTCTTGTCAGCAAATGTGAAAGAGGTCTACAGACAGTCTAGAAAATATACCAGACAGTGGTTGTTTGTAGTTGGGCTTCATTGTAGCTTAACAAGCAGTTTCTCCTCCCAAACTGGTTTTCAACAGGGACATTACAAGGTTGTTGTTGTTGTTTTCTATGTAGAGATATTACAACAATTTAGTCCATCTTTGCTCGTCTTCATCTTGTACATCAGAACTCTAACAATTTAGGAGTAGGAAATGTTTGCAAAGGAAGCTGCATGATAATGACAGATAATATCAACAGATGTTGCCATAGCTTGAGAATTGCATGCTGGTGTCTGGCTTTCCATTCAGAATTCTTCCCAAGAAGGGCCTTTCATATGCTTTCATATATATTTTGCACCTACATTCATGTTGATCTCTAGAGAAATTTGAGACACATATAAAAGTATACAAAATGTGTGTGTGTGTGTGTGTGTGTGTGTGTGTGTGTGTGGTATTATTATTATTATTATTATTAAAAGTAGTAAAGTCCTTGAACAGTGAGCAGGTGTGAAAAAGAAAGGGAGGTTCAGAGAAATATTTTTAGAGTGCTGGACTTCCAGATTTTTGCCAGCTTTGTGAACTTGGGCAAATCACTTAGACTCTCTGAAGGTACAAAGACACTCCAAACAGCGCTTTCTGATTAAAGAGTTCAGGGCGGAGGGGGAAGTGGGTAGCTGTATTGCTAGCTATGGTTTCTGCTACACTAGTAATTTCTGCTACACTAGTGTAATAGGAACAAAGTGCTCGAGGAATGTTGGGTAGGAACATTCAAGCCCAATCTTGCTTTTCTCTGCCTACAGACAGAAGGTATTTTAATTAGAAAGACCATCACAGGCCTGCAGTATAAAACTGCACAGCCAGTGTGAGAAGGGATAAGTTCTGGCTGACTGGACCATTTGAATGACCAGACCACTTAAGGAAAGTTACAGGAGATGAAGAGGGAAAGGAAAAAAGAGATGAATCTGGGACCAGACTAAGAAGTCTAGACTATCCTGTGAGAAGAAGAGAGCTGTTCATGAATACAGCCATTCATTTGTTGATTTATTCATTCATTGATTCATTCATTCAAATTCATAATACAGACACCATGGTGGACATCTAGCAGAGGCACAGTGGTTAAAGACAGTGCCCACCAGAGGGAGCTCTCAGTGTGGGTGGCAGGATGGTTTGAAACAGAGACATGTAAACAGGCAATTACAGAGCAGTAGTGCGCACCCCGAAAGATCAACACACGGGAACACAGGGGCAGAGAGATGGAGTATTTAATGTGGCCAGGGAGGGTCAGCAAAGACTTCCTGGAAAAAGAGGTGCTTCAGTTGTGTGCTGGTGGAGAAGTAGGAGGAAGGGAAGAAATAAGAAGGAAGGAGAAGGATGACGAAAGAAGGGACGGAATCTGGGGCATAAAAATAGCATATAACTGGTCAAGCAACATATGCCTGATAGTCCGTCTTTAGCTTATTCCTAAGGCTTTGTGGAAATGTTATTTTTCCAACTCACCTCAGCATTGTAGAAAACATAAGATCCCTTAGGCCTGTGATGCACGGTGAGGGGTGCCAGTGAAGACCAGATTTAAATAGAACCATAAGCATACATCCTTCCTGTGAGTTACAAAGAGACACCGTCAGAATGCAGACAGCATGTTACTATGCTCAGGATTTTTCCTTGCTTGGTGTCAGTACAGTTGAACGTTAATTTGTTAAATTAAGTTCTAATGATGTTTGCCTCTTTCAATTGCTTTACTGGTCAGGACATCATTTATTGTTCTCATCAAATTAATTGTTAAGTGAGGAACTGAGAGATGAGAAATTGAGGAAGAGGCTTAAGAGAACTGATGCTGAAGGGAAGAAGAGACTTGCAAAGAGAATTGAAAGGTAGGCAGACATGTTTACCTAATACAACACACAGTTTATGCACATGACTCCATTTAAAAAATAAACGTAGGCACTCAAGCCTCTGAGGAATATTTCATATAGTTAATTATGAAACATTTTATTTTTAATAACTATTCTTCTCAATATTATCTTCTTCAAAATTCTCTATTTCTTCTGTATATTTTTAAAAAATTAACTTCACAATTTTCTCTTTTAGAGGGACAATTACTTTGAGGAAAGCATGTATTATTTATAGAGCAAGTACCATTACTATGAAGAGAACTTCATAAATCTATAAATCATTCATATTGATAGTAAAACATTATACTGTTTTAACCAAAAAAGCATTTGGAAGAATTTTTTATTTTTGTTTTTTTTAATCATCACATCTTCATTTAACAAATAAAAGTTCAATTGTCTACATTCAGTAACTGATAGTCACATATGCGTTTCTCTGCAAAATTCCTTATTGAAAATCTTAAAATATTAAATACTGATATTCTTAGGGCAGATGTTAGTAAAAATGAACCTCGATCTCCATCAAATTCATATCCACTAACATTTATACACGATTTTTTCTTCCTTTGCTTTACACATGAACATTAAATATTTTTGACTAATGTACTTCTTTTAGAGACCCCTTTTAGATCAAACAGAACAAAAACTTTTAGATATTACCTCAATTGTAATAATTCTTAGGAAGTTCGGAATAGTTTCTGTTTTTCTATATAAGCACACTGTTAATTTAACAATAAAAATATATTCACTAATAATATATCTACAGATTTCTAAAGTGGGAGAAAAATGTAACCTTACTTAGAATAAGGGTTCTCTGTGTGACTCCATGACCTGGTGAGAGGGCTATGTGTCTGGACCCAAATTTCAGACCCCATAAGGACAAATACAGTGAGTGAAAGTAAGGAGCAAAAAGGAAATGATGCAGTAATTCATGGTGAAGGCCTTTATTGTAATTATCATAACATAACTAAATTCATCTAAATATTCTGGCTATAATGGAGGAAAAGTCCATTATATGGTTACTTAATTTTAGAAAAGGGATCTGAGCCAAATATTAGGAAACATTGCAATGAGAAATTTAAAAGAAGCTTTAAAATCTTTAGGAATTGGGAAACTTCTTAAAAACACCTAATTGGAAATCCAAGAGAAATTGCTGGCACCTATTAAGTAGTCTGAGCTATTAATAAAATCCCTGCATGGCTAGGTTATAAAGTAAAAAAAGAAAAAAAAAATCTGTTTTTTGGGGAAAAAGTGTATGATGGATAAGCTAATTGAGGACAGAGGAAACTACAAAATGTGACAGGGCATATAAATTAGAAACCAGATCAATCTGTATTTCCTTAGATTTCATGCGCCTATTTTTGTGGAGGACACAAAGAGTGTAGAAGGTACGTCTTCTGAGCTAAGGGATCTTATTATCTACTTGGGGAAATTAGATGTACGATGGAAAATGCTGAAGAACAGCATGAAGTAATAGGGTTTTAAGAACATGATCGCATCATTTAAATTATAGCTGCTAAAGGAAAGATGGCTACACAAAGGCCATTAGAGAGAGGCTTCCTGGAAGAGGTAGGATTGAAGGGTAGATTTTAACGAGATAGAGAGCCTTTGGAGTGATCAAAAGGAAGGGAAAGAGCATTTGTGTGTCAGGGTCAGAAAAATAAATCAAAAGGAAATAAAATAACGTCTAACAAAATAATGGAAGATGAAAACATTCCAAAAGCAGAACATTACATAGAAAATCAAAGGATTAACATTCAGTCCACGAACACTTATTGGATGTAACATGTGCCCAGATCATTGCTACCGTGTTTCCCCGAAAATAAGACCTAGCCGGACAATCAGCTCTAATGCGTCTTTTGGAGCAAACATTAATGTAAGACCAGGTCAAGGTCTTAATGCTCCAAAAGACGCATTAGAGCTGATTGTCCGGCTAGGGCTTATTTTCGAAGAAACACGGTATGTGCCCAGCCCTTTGCGAACTGCAGTGGAGGAATGTGGGAACCATTTCTGCATTTAGGAGGATCAGTTTCGTGTGTATGAGATGAGAATGATATTTGAAGACATTTGTATCACCTTACAATATAATATAAACTTGTGCTATATGTTAATTTGTGTGGCACAACCTGACATTTAATAGAGTTTGGGAAATGGAGAAAGGACAGAGTGAAAGCCTGTGGTTTCAGGAAGGAAATGTGATGACCTGAGCTTTGAAAGATGGCTGGAGTTCCAGTAGGTCACAGAACAGAGAGGACATTTTTGAAATTAAGTAAATTCATTATTATGCAACTATGTTATGGGAGATTCATCACATATATAGAGGATCCAAATTTAATTCTGTTTGAAGTCATCTTTTGGGGGGGCAAGTTTATGCCTTGTATTTTTCAACTCGGCAAGAGAGAACTCACTGATTATAGTAACTATTTAAGTATTAAAACTTAAGTAATAAAACTTGTTTAAGGCAGAGTATTTGTTTTACTATTATTATTCATTATTTTTGTCATTATTACTTTAAAAACGTGTTTTCAGTAAAATTTGACTGTAAGATTTAGGCAATGTGAACAGAATCTGATGGGTATTTTCAACTGACTCTGAAATACAAGCACACATACTCATTTTAAAAAGCATGAAATACCTATTGTGCTCACAGCAGCGGGGAGATGCTCTGTAGGAGGAAGTGAGATTGGGGTCACTGAAACCACAGGTGATAAAGGTGTAGGTTCATGACTAAACTAACATTCCATTCCTAAGAAAATCTCAGATCCTGTTTAGTGTTTGGTCTTCAAGCACAAGATGGTGAAAAAAGAAACACATCACATTTGGATACTCTCTAGCATAGTCGGGGGCACTTATGATTTGATTCTAACCTAAAGTGAACATATTTCATGATGAGGATTAGAGTTGCTTGTGCTAGGCAAAAAAATTATGGAAAGAAATTGTAACCCTCCCCTCCAGCACCCAGTGGAGCTCAGTGGCTGGCACAGCAGGGAGGGGCGGGTGCAGTGGGGAAGTTTCTGAGTGACGGTGAAAACCTGTTTCTCTCTCTTCATCACAGACTCCATTTGCCAGTCATGCTGGACAGTTAGTTACTGGACCCCCTTCTGAATCATTGACCTAGAAAGTGCTGTTTTTCTTTGTTCTCCCAACTGTTGATAAACTGCTGAATATTACGGGACATTAATATAATGTTATGTAAATAACCATGACATTACTTTAGATACAATCATTTCAAAGCATCAAGCAGACCTTTGTGTTCTACTTACAGATATATTTAGGACCCAGAATTGAAAAATGGTGGGCTTTAGGGATTGGAAAGGTCAGGAACCAAATTCCCAAACCACTACTTTTGCTCTTGGGTAAGTGGTTGACCTCTGTTAGCCTGAAACTTTCTGGACTGTTAATTGACGTTAATAAGCCTGGACTCATCGGCTTGTTTAGAGAACTACACACGATAACCAACACAACAGTCCACCCACCTCTGTGAATGCTCAGTAATTATTAGTTCCCTTCCCCTACTTAGCAAAGTGTTGGGCATCAAAGCTTGAGATTGTCAGCAGAAACTGGAGGTTACTGGCAACAAATTCTAACCTAAGAATCCTAGGTAATAAAAATGACATATGAAAGAGGCTATATTTAACTACTTTTGCCATTCATTTTTATAAATCACACACTTCCACCAAAATCTTTTGATACGTCACCGAAGGGTGAAAAGTTATTATTAAATGGGAGGAGTTGTGCTTTTAGAATTGAACATGGGTAAAGCCTGGAAGAGCACAGATGGCTGAGTGTTAAGAATCCTGTTTGCTAAGTGGCTCACTACGGGAGCTTTGGGGGGAAAGGCTCTTTCATAGTTTTAAACAGTTTGTGATTTCCCCTTCAAAGCAGGATCTTCAAGGGGAACTGAATATAACCTCTGTCTAATTCCACTTGGTATTTCATTTCTCTTTGTTTGCAAGATATTAATTATTAAATGAGGTTCATATTGATAATTATACCGCATCTTATTTATTAATGACTCACTGTTAAGCCTAAACCTAATATCTCCAGAGGTTCTCAGGTCTCTGTTTTTTGCAGGTCAATGCTCTTTTTCTCTTTGCAGGACTGAGTGCTGGGAAGGTTTCAAGCTTTGGGCCTTAAGGTAGATGGGTCTTGATGGTGTGATTACCCACGACACAGTTCATTACCACTGATGGAGTCACCCATGCAGCCAAAGAGAGAAAAGTGGGCCTGCAAAATATTGACCTAATGGGCAATAAATTATTACACCAGGGAAGGCAATCATACATAAGGTAGCAAGTGACCAGGACAGAATAAAACAGAATATATATTGTTTTTATTTTGCCTGAAGTGTGTGTGTGTGTGTGTCTCCCTTTGGTTCTTTTTCAGAAGGACAGTTCTCATATTCAAACCAAAATTTGTTTTTTCATTTCTTCGTTGTGCCATATCCGTGTGGATATGACAAGAGATACAAAATAATCAAGACAAAAATTGAATGTACACTGTTTCCTAGAGTCCTCATTTCCTTGTTTGGGCTTCTGGGCTTCTCTCAAATTGAGAATTAGACCTGTTTCCTTACATTGAAGATTTCAGTGACACAGATGGCAGATTTATGTCATGAGAGGATAAAAGCTCACTGACTTGTCCCACGGGGGAGACAAGATATCCTAATGGGCGAACATTTTCTAATATGGATTTGAGAGAGAGAGAGATTAAATTAACAACAAACCCCTGGAAACCTCAGGTCTACAGGCCACATGGCACCTGTGGGACGAAGTGGAATTAGCAGTTATATTCAGTTCCCCTTGGAGATCCTGCTTTGAAGGGGAAATCACAAGCTGTTTAAAATTATGAAAGAGCCTTTCCCCCAAAGCTCCCGGAGTGAGCTGCTGTGGGACAGTGCCTTTGGGCCTGGGTGTCCCTAAATCAAGCTTCTTTCCCTCAGAGTCACATCCCACTCAGCAGACAAGCTTTTCTGCCCTGGACTCACCAGGGCTCTCTAGCAATTGTTTTCCTGTGGTTTCCTGCTCCCAGAGCTCCCCTCTTTGGGAATCAATGCCCAACATCTCCAAAGTGACCCCTTCTTGATGTTCACCTCAAATGACAAAAACTCTTAATGAGCCTTTTTTTCATGCATGAGAAAGAAAGCATCCCTGTGGCTCCAGTACTCAGCTGATATTTTGAAGCTCCTATTCATCCCTGAAATTAGAAAAGCCAGCATCTTTCATCCAGGTAATTACACTTTGAAGCCTCTCTCACACCCATAGCGTCCTCCCCACTCATCCAAGGGAAACCAAGTCTATGTTGTTGGGGGCTGATAAGGGCGCTTGGTCAGGAATGGGAGTACATCCTTTTGCATTTTTGTCTAAGAGGTCAAATATATTTTAAAACATTTAATTTTAGAATGGTTTTAGATTAACACAGGGGTTGCAAAGGTAGGACAGAGTCCCTGTTCATTCTTTTCCCAGTTTCCTTGACTGTTAACATTTTACATTACCGTAGTATGGTACATTTGTCACAACAAAAGGGCCAACATTAGTATTTTATTTTTGTTTGTTTTATTCTTGTTTCCTTCCCTATGTTTTTTTAAATAATTATATACATTTTTATTCATATATAAATGTGTAAGTGTACAACAAAATTTGACATGTTTACATTACAAAGTGGTCACCCCCCAAAATCTAGTTACTACCCATCACCATACAATTGACCCCCTTTTCCATTAGGATATTATTATTAACTGAGCTCCATACTTTATCCATATCTCACTAATTTTCCCTAATGTCCTTTTTCTGTTTTGGGATGCCCATTAGATTTAGTTGTCATGCTTCCTTAACTTTGTGTGACAGTTTCTCTGACTCTCCTTGTTTTTGAGGACCTTGACAGTTTTGAGGAGTGCTTGTCAGATATTCTATATACTATCCTTCAATTTGTATCTGTCTGAGGCTTTTATCAGGATTAGACTAGGGTTATGTCATTTGGAAGAAGACCACAGAGGTGAAGTGTCATTCTCATCACTTGTTATCAACATGACTTACCACTGGTGATATTAACCTTGATCACCCGGCTAGAGGATGTATTGCAGGGTTTCTTCACTGTAAAGTTACTCTTCCTCCTCTCTCTTTTCCAACTCTACTCTTTGGAAGAAAGAGAGTAAGTGTGGCCCACACTCAAGCATAGGGACTTAAGCTCCACCAAATTATTCTGAATTCTTCTGTAAGGAAGAGTTGTCACTTCTCCAGATCCATTTTTTAACATGAGAAACAATGATCTGAATACTATTATGCTTCCAAGAAATACAATATTCAATATATGTGAAAATTATAAAAATAGACTGTAATACTTATGACCCATTCAGTTCCATATATGGACTAAATTCAATGCTTTAAAATGTTTTGGTTTAAAAAAAAAAAATCTTAAAAATTTTTTTTTCAAAGCATTCACATACAAAAAGTCTGGGAATCTTAGATAAAGTCAGACATTTTAATCCCCAATTCAGGGTTCATAGAGGCCTGTGTTTTCATTGGAGCAGGCAGGCAGATTTCAACAGTGAGGAAATGTTATTTTGTGCCTTGTGGTATCTACAGGGAGACATGTTTAGATGGGTTATGCCTGCTGGGAGCTCTGTTGTCTTCCCTGCAGATTTCGGACACGCAAAGACATGTCTTCTTTGTGGATGGTAATGACTGTATTTGAATTGGAACAGGATGTTCCATATCAGGTGTGTGTGTGTATGTAACTTAATTTTCATTTAGATCAATAGTTTTTATTTGGTTTAGGGTAAGAAAACTTCATGTGTCTTTGGACATAGTGATAAGTAAATATTTTTAAATGACGTTGGGTTGATGAGGCTAGATCAGATCTAGTTAAAATTTGTTTTTTATCTAAAATATTGCTTTTAAAGATAATTAATTCTGTCCCATCAATAACATTTCATGTGTTGTATAGATAATTTCTAAAACTGGAAGGAAAAAGTTAATAAATTTTGAAATAAGAGAAACAGTTGTCCTAAGACAAATGTTTTTCAATAAAAGATGTTTTTTTCATTTTTCTAAAATGGAACATTCTACTATAACATGTTTCTGCATGTGCTGTGCAGGTAAAGTGGCTCTGTGGGGGATCAAAAGGCCCTGATTTATAGCCATGTGCTGACTTTTGTGTTGTAGATACTCCCACTGTGGCCAGTTTTTCCAACAATTTTACAGCTACCTCATAAAATTCCCGGAAGTTTAGCAATTAGCTTTAGGGAGTCCGCAAGAGTAGGTTCCAGTACACCTACAAAATATTTATTTTCTTTCTCTGAATAAAATGTGAATATGGGACCTGCCTTGGTTAATTTAAGAACTGTTCAAATTTTCTTTTTCAAGTTACTTTTCTGGTCTTCGTCAGTTTTTGTTGCTCTGGCAAGGAGAGGGTAGTACCTTTCTGACTGTGTGGGAACTGAAAGAAGTGATGGAAGAGTTGTGACCTTTGGATTGTCCAATGACTTGTGCAATGAACTGCAGCTGGTCTAAGCACATAGTTCAAATCATCCTTACCCCCCACCCCGCCCCAGTTCTTCACTTGACTTCCAGGGGATTTCCTTTGTCTAGGACCAGGCTCATTGGATCAGTGTAGCACAGTCTCAATTAAGCTGAAAACCAAACAACTAGATTTGGGACTTGAGTGCAATACTTCCTCAATGCTAGCATGCCATCAGTTGCAAAATATACCTCTGACTTATTAATAATTTTCATGGAAAATAAACCACATTAAATATACTCATCAATCCTAATATGCATCCTCTTTCAGAAAGGTGTATATGTGTGTGTGCGTGCGTGCGTGCGAGAGAGAGAGAGAGAGAGAGAGAGAGAGAGAGAGAGAGAGAGAGAGAGAGAGAATGGGAATTAAGAGTATACATCTTGGCATGAAGGAAACAAGGCGGGTAATGTTATATGGATTATTTAGAAAACTTTGGTGTAATGTGAATAGACCTATCCCAAGATTGTGCTTTTTTCAATTGGGAGAAAGACTTTTTCTCTTTTAATAGTTTCAAATCATTGCAACTCTGTGTCACATCATTTATGGGTACTGTGTGGACTCCAAATTTTCCCACTATCTCCTATCAGAAAATGAACTTTGCAACAACTTTCCTATTCTTAGCTTTCTTGAAAAATGTCTTTTACCCTCTCAGTTTAAATTGCTAACTAAAGCTGATGCCCCAACTTAGAAGCTCATGCATAGATGATGAATGAAAGTACTGAAGCAACCTTTATTATATCATCATCTGAACCAGAACCACATAATTATGTGCCCAAAATTGGCATTGTTACCTTTAAGGTAAAACCACAAGTGAAGAATTTACAATGGAAAATCTGTATTTCCCTTTCTTTTTTGTAACTGGAATTTGTGTGTGACATGTTTTAAATTTCAAGATTCCTATCTCTATTTTTTTTATCTCTACCTATCTCTATTAATCCAAAAATTGATTGATCTACTAGAATTTAAGGTGAATGTAAGTACACAGTTACAGATTGAAAGTCTGAAGCATCAAAACAATATTTCTTCTGTTATATGTGCTGCTGTTACTAATATCATCTTGTCTATTAATAACAATAAAAAAGTTACTTATTCATTACTCTTTTTTCCCCTTTTTTTGCTACTGATGTTTATTCTTAGTTGAGAGCCTTATTTTAGCCATTCCCTAAGTTTTCGGCTTATTGGGCGAGATGCAGAGTGTATTAGGTATATTACTGGCAATATGAGGATGCATTTCAGGGAAAACAAGATGAAAATTAGACTAGATTAAACTGTTTTTATTGGTAAACTTTGAATTTATGAAGGCAAGGGATGGGTATTACTTGGTGAACACATTATTAGTAAATTCAGTAATCATGCCAGCCCTGGGGTTAAAAAGACAATTGGAGTAGAAACTTTCCTCTAGGATCTTTATGTGTTATGGGAAATGCAGTAAAAATATAAATTTCAGAGTTCTACATAGGCCAAGAATAACAGCATCTCCAGAGGTTGAATCTGAGCATGTATTCTCAATAAACCTACAAATCTGTTTGTAGTGATTTTATTATACAGCCTTGTTTAGAAATCTCTGGTCCATATCATATATAATCCCAAGAATAAGTCAAATTAGCATTAGGGATGCCTGTTTTCTCTTTATTTAAATAGCAAATGTATCTTCTCCTTTAAAAACATTTTTGTTTCTTCCAGCTTGAAGTTGTGCTACAGAAAAAGTTCTTTCATTTCCAACTCCGTTCACAATTATTCTGAGCATCCATTCTGACATACTTCCCACCCTTTCCCAGTCCTAACTTTAGAGAAACTGTTTGCAGTTAGGGAAACTCAACTAGACAAAAGTAATTTATTTAGCCCTCAGCCAATTTTATATTGCTTCTTACATGGAAACAAAGATCATCGTTTTTATGCAGTCTCCCTGCTGCTCCTGAAATCTGTTCCCTCCTTAATTTAATGAGCCTCTGCTCTACAATACACTAAGCTCAGTACAGGAGAAATATAAAGGTAAATACATGTGCTTTCATTCTGTTGGGAGAGGTCAGTGTGGCTGAAAGAAGTATAACTTGAAACAAAAATGGGATTCATAATAATAAGCGGAAAGTTTCCAATTCCCCAGGGCTTCTTGGGTGCTTTCTCTTTTATTTCCAGAATAAACAACTCAAGACCCCATTCCCAAACACTGTGAGGAGTTCAATGTCATTTCTAGTGTTTTTTAAGGATTCCTGCTGCCGTTGGCCCTCTCCGAGCGGATGGCTGCCTGAATCTTCAACTATCGCTCTACTCTGAATCACTTTTCAACCCCCTGCCTCTTTCTTCCTGGTTCTCAGGGCTTTACCTTAAGGGTAGAGTAGACATTTTTCCTTCATTTCCCAACAGAATCACAAGTATATGCTGTTGTGTCGAGCAGCTGAAAATCTAGAAACAGTGGAAGTTCACTGTAGTGCAGGACAAGGGACCAACGAAACTTGAATATCAGATGTTATTCTGAAATTCCTGCCTTGGATCCGACATTCCTGGCGTATGGAAATCACTCACTCATTATGTATTTTTTGGGGGTCTCAAACTTCTCACAGATTGCTGGGTTCACTCTTACCCTAATCAGAATCTACCTTTCATCTCAATTTCCCAAATGTTGGAGAAAAGTTTCTAAGTCACCAAGTGGAGTCAAAAGTTGGTGATACTTAGTTATGCAGAATAAATTTGCTCCTTTTAATTCCAGCTTCTCTCCTCCACACCACTTTGAGAACCAGCCAGGATACATACAACCAATGGGCCCAGGCAGATGTTTTACAAGCCAGGCAGGCTTCCTTCAACGTCAGTTGTAACAGTAGCGACTTCTCTTTCTTTGTCCATTTTTTTATAGAGATCAAAACCAAGTGTCATAGGAATGTGCAGCTTTTAGAGTGAGACCTAACATATCTGGAACAGAAAGGGAGGGAGGGATGGAGGCAAGGGCAAGCTTTTTGACGTCAGGAGCCATCTTTCTTCCCTATATTCCTAAATGCCAACATAGTTCCTGGCGCAAAATTGTCATTTGTTATATACGCGTAAAATGAATAGATACTTGAATGCTAAGAAAGTGTGTCCAGCTATTCCAACCATTACATATGAATGCCGAATCGTTTTCGAAGGCTAAGAGATGCGGAACACCTGTGTGGGCTGGGAAAGGCTATGTGGTGGGGTGTGGTCTTGTACTTGAGCAGGCAATTAATTTTTCAACATAATTAGTTATTTAATTGACCATTCACATAATGTTAATGTATTTGAATTCCTAATTAATCTCCATTTCGTTTAGAGCATTTTATATTTAAACCCTCAATTCTAGTTTCACAGTAAGTGGCCTTGACTTTTGAAGTGCATTTACCACTAAGTGCACACCTGTGCCTTCACACAAAGACTAGGAGAATTAGAGAAGACGTTTAAAGTCAGTCACGTTGGCTTTAAAAAAAAAAAAGAAGGAAAGAGAAGGAAAAAAAGACGAATTTGATCTCACAGAATTTTATGAAAAAACATGGATTTTTCAAATTTTTAACTTCTCTTTCTAGACCGGGAGTCACCAAACTTTTCCTATAAAGCGCCAGTAAATATTTTGGGCTCGGTAAGCATACAGTCTCTGTCCCAACTACTTGATACATAAATGAATAGACATTGCCATGTTCCACTAAAGTTGTATTTACAGAAATAGGCAGTGGAATAAATGTGCCCATGGGCTCTAGTTTGCCAACCCCACCTCTAGACTCCGATATGTAATTTAGATTCATCTGTTGCCAACTAATGAGGACCCTTGCTTTTAAGTTTGTTGCCTTTATGCACAAGTTCTTCTCTCCTGTCTTTAAATATATATGGTCTTTTGATCTTGAACAAAGGGTTTCTGGTTAAGAAATTGCTATTCTGATTATCATCTTGCTTATCTCCTTTCATACCATCTGTTATTCCCTCATTGTTTCAGGTATTAATTGCTTAGCGTGTGATGGAAGCCAGCAACCCAGGTTTTATATTCCTCTTGATCCTAGCATAATAAAAATTCCCATAGTTCTTTTTTTTTCCCAATAGATTTTTAAGTAAATTTTTAAAACTTGAAGTATAACAGACTTCAATACAGAAATATGCACAAACCATAAGTATACAACTTGAATTTTCAGAGAATATTTCTTTGTTTTTAAATTTCTATTACCCAAATACTTTGGAAATGATCATAGTAGTTAATATAGCACAGACCAGGGAGCCAGATTACTGGGTTCAGAACTCAGATGTACCAGTAAGTCAGTGCTTGGGCAAGTTGTTTAATTTCTCTGTGCCTTGGTATTATCACGTAATAAGCGAATGGTAATACTACCTATTTCATAGGGTTCCCCCCCACCAACTTTATTGAGATAACATTAACATTTAACATTGTGTAAGTTTAAGGTGTACAACCTGTTGATTTGATACACTTATGCACTGCCAAATGGTTACCAGAGTAGTGTTATATAATCTCATATAATTACAAACATTTAAGATCTACTCTCTTTAAAACTTTCAAATATACAATACAGTATTGTTATGGAGTATTATATAGTTACAAGCACCATGCTCTACATTAGATCCTCAGAACTTATCTGACAGCTGTAAGTTTGTACCCTTTGACTGACATCTTGCCATTTTCCTCACCCCTCAGTCCCTTGCAGCCACCATTCTGTTTCTGCGAGTTTAGCTTTTTTAGATTCCACATGTAAATGAGATGATACAGTATTTATCTTTCTCTGTCTGGCTTATTTCACTTAGCATAATGCCCTCTAGGTTCATCCATGTTGTTACAAATGGCAGAATTTCCTACTTTCTTATGGCTGAATAATATTCCTCTGTGTGTGTGTGTGTGTGTGTGTGTGTGTGTGTGTGTGTGTGACACATCTTGTATCAATAACCCATAGATGGATACTTAGGTGGTTTCCATATCTTGGCTGTTGTCAATGGTGCTGCAATTAACAGGGGGTGCACATATCTCTTTAAGACCCTGATTTTATTTTCTTTGGCTATAGACCCAGAAGTAGGATTGTTGGATTATATGGTAGCTCTACTTTTAGTTTTCTGAGGAGTCTCTACACTGTTTTCCATAGCGGCTGCACCAATTTACATTCGCATCAACAGTGCACAAGGGTTCCCTTCTTTTTAGATCCTCCCCAACACTTGTTATGTCCTAGCTCTTTGATGACAGCCATTCTAATAGGTATTAGGTGACATCTCATTGTGGCTTTGATTTTTCATTTACATAATTAGTAAAGTTGAGCAACTTTCATGTACCTGTTGGCTATTTGTATTTCGTCTTTAGAAAAATGTCTATTCAGTTTCTCTGCCCTTATTTTACTCAGATTATTTTCTTTTTGCTTGAGATGGGACAAATTCCTTACATATTTTGGCATGTAATACTGTCTTCTCTCATGTTCTTTTAGAAACTGTATTTGTTTGTTGATTTCTTTTTGGAAAGTGTAGCATGAAATTGTTGAGAAGTTAATTTCTAAATGCAATTATTTTCTTTAACTCTGACTTATTTAATATTTTTTGCAAACCTGGGTGCTTTTATATTTCCTTGTCATGTATATTAGTTTTCTATGACTGCTATAACAAATTACCTTATTTGGTAGCTTAAAACAATACAAATTTGTCATCTAACAGTCCCAATGTTAGACTTCTAGAGGTTAGAAGTCCAAAATGGATCTCACTGGACTCTAGTCAAGATGAGGGTGGGGCTACTTTCTTTTCTGGAGGCTCTAGGAGAGAATGTGTTTTCTTGCCTTTTCCAGCTTCTAAACGATGCCCACATTACTTGGCTCTATCCCCTTCCATTTTCAAAGCTAGCAAAGGCCATTCAAGTCTTTCTCACATTGTGTTGTTCTGACACTGACTCCACTGTCTCCTCTTTCACCTTTAAGGATCCCTGTGATTAACTGGGCCCATCTGGATAATCCTGGATAATCTCCCTGTTTTAATGTCGGTTGATTAACAATCTTAATTTCCTCTGCCCACTTATTTCCCCTTTACCATCTAAGCTAACATATTCACAGGTTCTGGGAGTAGGATGTAGACATCACTTGAAGGGCATTCTGTCTACCACATCATGTTGTTGCATAAGGAACTATAGATTAAAATGGATTTGGAAGAATCAGAGACATAACCAATTTTTTTAAGATCATGCTTTCTAAATCAGTGCTTTATATATTATTATTTTTTTTAAATTTCGCCTTCGAGGGAGAAAATATTTTCCTAATTGTGGCATAAAAATAATTGAAACATAAGAGCTGATTATTTACAAAGATATTTGTAAATATCTTTGAGATATGGGATTTTAAAAATTGGCTTGGATATTTTGACATCCAAAATTTGCATAATCACACCCTCCAGAATTATTCAATTTAATAATTATTCCTCAATCATTCCTGGATTGCTCCCTTTTAAATAATTTATATTATAAAAATGCATCTTTTCTTTTACTATTTATACTAACAAATGTGGATATGTTTGTCCTTGAAATAAAAGGGTCATTCAAAATTAATAATTATTTTCTCTGAAGTACATTTTGCTGGCAAAGAATTGTTGCAGACCTATGTCTCTGAGTCCAGGGTCTTACTTATCTTCTCTTCTGATCACTGGTTACTTGTGCAGCCACCAAATGCTTCCTTACGCAGCATCACAAGAGAAATTTAGAAGTCAATACCTCTACTAATTACTATGTGCTGTCAAAGGAGGAGGTGTTAAACCTCTCACCCCAACCCCAGATTTATCTCTTGCAAAGAATGGATGAAAACCTCCATTTCATTCATTTACGTCATGAATGGAAAGGCTGTGCTTAGACTCCTTTCACATGCTTAAGAGTTTATTTATACTCAAGTTGGGGTAAAGGAAGAACAAGGGAAAAGTGCACTAAATTGATAGTCATTGAACCTGTTATAACTGTCCTTAAATCACTTGCGTTATATTTGTTTCATTTTTTCTAATTTGCAAAGTAGAGAGATTTATGACTTGGACTTCAAGTTCTCTTCTTATTCCACAATTTTATGATTTAAAGATCTCTTTTCTTAAAGACTAAATTGTACCTAGTGTCAAGATATTACCAGTTATGGCCATAGTCATCTAAATACTTCTTCTCACTCTTGACCATATCCTACTTACTAATTGCCAGTGAGAATGACTTCCATCCTCCCACTAAGCCATCATCTCGGAGATGTCCTTTGCTTGGAAAGAACATTCTAACGCATAGGCTATCCCTTGACATGTGTTTTGAGTGATAGTCTTCTTGCAGTTTCATGGAAAGACACAAGGGAGCTTTCCATTGCACTGGTGCTTTCCAAATGTGGCAGTCGTGGAGGGAATCTCTGCTTCATGAACTTTTCTGGAGCATGGAGAGAAGTAAGTCTCTCTTACGATGGAGCCCTGTATCTGCTTCTCATATTTATGTTGTCTTTCCTCAAGTCTTAAAATTCCTATCTTCTTTAGGTTGTAGAAATTCATTTTGCTTCTCTCTCCTGTGTAAAACAGCCACTTACTCACTTGGTAACTAGAGGATCCTTTATTTGCAAATCGGGCTGACAGTGGAGTGCAAACATCCCTCACAGTAATGATACACGTATCCACTCATTTATTCATTTTCTTGTTCAACTTACGCTACCTTCCTAACTCCTTTGAGCCATTTGCTCATCCATTTAGGCTCCAGCTAAATGGATTTCTGTTCAGTGCGTCAAACATGCCAGTCTCCTTTTCACCTTGAAGCCATGCCCTGTGCTCTTCCATCAAGCTGGGATGCTCTTCCCTTTCACTGTTTGCAAGGCTGATCCTCTTCGTAAATGGTTCCTTCTCTGAAAGGACATCTCTGACAGAGCTATGCAGGTCAGTTTATCTCTAGCCCTGCAAGTTAGGCATTCTGCATTATGGTACTTTTCACTTTGGGGTAGAATCCTTTCAGAGAAGAAAACCTACTGGGTTGGCATCTGATACCTGAGCGCCCACTCAAGGAAGCCATGTTGGCCTGTCTGATTCACTGAGTCTCAAGCCATTGAAGTCATCAGTGAGCACTATTCCAAGGAGTAGTGATCTTTTCCACCTAAAGCCCTGCCATGGATCTTAATGATTAGAAACAATTTCTCTTTTTTCCCCTCTTTCTGTCTTCATTGACATTGACCTTCTTTACCTCCTTTTCCCAACTTAGCTTCGTTAACTTCAGAAGAATAGTGGACTTGAATCTCAACAACCTATTCCAACTAGTGCTGCAGAGGTTCTTCTCTTGGGTCAGGGGAATACCAGTTTTCTGGTATTTTCCAAGCGTGCACTGATTTCTGAGAATCCACAGCAGAACTCCCACATACCCTCAGAGAGTGTCATGGCCCCATTATTCCAAAAATGCACAGCATCTATTTGTAGGAATGGTAGTTATGAATCTGTGTGTAGACAGATATGCTCCACATTAGAATTAATGACAATCCAGGATTGTATCTGGAAATTCTATCAAGCTTTGGACATTTAATTGTCTTATTGAATAAATCTGAAGTTGGTGGGGCACAAAAACACAAAACTGTCTTACTTTTTCTCCTTGTCACCCGTTAAAGAGACTTATGATAGACTCTAGAATTCTCCTGTCCCCTTTTCATAGCAAAAAAGTCTAGTCTGGTCTAGAATAGTGTATAATTTCAATCTCATTTCTGATCTAAAACTCTCTTTTCTCCTCCCCCTACTGATCAGCCTTAAACTGTGTGTAGGTAGGGGTGGGGAAATCTCATCCCGAGACACTGTCTCCTTTCTCTTGAATTAAGTTGTCAGATTCACAAAAGAAAACAAAACATATCACACCCAGTTAAATTTGAATTTCAGATAAATTATTTTTAGTATGAGTATACTCCAAATATTGCATGATCCATACTTACGCTAATTATTTTGTTGGTGTTGCTGTTGATTTGAAATTCAAACTTTACTGGGCATCCTATATTTTATCTGGTAACCCTATTTTTTGAGCTTTTGGATTCTTTAGGGTGTTGGAGTGTGGAAAAGAAGAAAGGAAAGAGAAAAATGTCTTTTGTGTAGCTGAGCACTTGATATTGAACAATTCCCTCTTGATTGATTCTCAGGGTTCTGCTTTGCTTCCCTGAAAGTGGCAGGAGCTCATGTGGGGGCACACTGGGGCACATTTATACTCTCAGGAAGTTCTGCAGGTGACCACACTGTGCTCGGTTCTCTGACCCAGGGAATGCGTTTCTGTGTGACATTTCCTGGGTCCCCTCAGCTCCTCCAGCAAGTCCACTGAATAAGCAGATGTCCAGAGTTGTTTGAAAGCCTGTTTCCCCTTTGGTTGACACCTAATTTCTTTGAGGGGTTTTCTTGGAAGTCGCCTCATGTGGTTTTGGTAACCGTATTGGTTTGAGTGACAGTAAGAAATAGATATCACATTCGAAATGGGTCAATGTGAGGAGAGGTTTACAAAGTTTTTAAAAGGGATATAGAGACTATTTACTTCCTATTTAAGGCTGAATAGGAACATATTCCGTTGTGTGTATATACTACATTTTGTTTATCCATTTATCTGTCAGTAGACACGGGTACACCTATGTTTCAGCTATTGTGAACAATGCTGTAATCAACACTGCTATACTAATACTCTCTGAAACCCTGCTTTCAAATCTTTTCGGTACATACTTAGAATTGGAATTGGTAGGTCATATGTATTTTTATTTTTATTTTTAGGAACTGCCATACTGTTTTCCACAGTGGCTGCACCATTTTAGATTTCTGCCAACAGTGCACAAGGGTTCCAATTTCTCCACAAATTTACCTGTGCTTGATATTTTCTGCTTTGTTTTATTTATTTTTTAATAGTAGCCATAATAATGGGTGTGAGGTGATATCTCATTGTGGTTTTAATTTGCATTTCTCTAATGATTAGTGATGTTGAGCATCTTTTTTGTGTGCTTGTTGGCCATTTCTGCATCTTCTTTGAAGAAATGTCTATTCAGGCCTTGTACCATTTTTTATATTGGATTATATGAGTTTTTGTTGGTGAATTTTAGTAGTTTTCCATATATTCTGGATATTAATCCCTTAACAGGTGTATGATTTATAAATATTTTCTCCGATTCTGTGGGTTGTCTTTTTATAGACAGAAAGTAGAATGGTGCTTGCCAGGGACTGAGGGGAGTAGGAAATGGGAAGTTATTTTTAACAGGTATAGAGTTTCAGTTTTGCAAAGTGCAAAGAGTTCTGGAGATGGATAGTGGTGATGGTGTACAACAATATGCATGTACTTAATACCACTGAAATGTACACTTAAAAGTGGTTAATATTGTTATTTTGCATCTTAACATGCATAAAAAAAGGAAAACAAAAACAAACAAAAGAAAACACACCTGGGAAAGCCTGTGGGTGAGACAGTGAAAATCTAACCTGTTATAAAATGATCAACGTATAACAATAAATTTCACTTATTTATGAAAAATGGACTATTTTAAAAGGTATGGGAAGGATAAAGGATAATTCAGTGCCCCTGGACTCATGCAGTCACTACCCCTCAGTCTGAAATACTAGGGAGAAGGTGATTAACTGGAGCTGGAGACAGAGCTATGTGGAGATCGCCCAACCGAAGTTGTGTCCTTCACCTGATAGGCACAGCCAGCTCTTGATGGCACCATAACTCTCTTCCTCTCTCCCATCTCCTGCTCATTCTCCCCCAAGAGTGGCACCCAGAGAGTGCCAGAGAGCGTGTGAACCATTTGATGCAGCCCATACTGGCCAGGGCAGAGGGGGATGGAGCAGGGTTGGAAGGTGACCTACAGGGAGAAGAACAGATAACATTCTCTCCTTAGGCTACTGACTCTCGATTTTTATTGTTCACTTTGAAAATTTTCATCTGCTTTGATGGAAGGTTGGAAGGCTGGGTGAGGGTGTGTGATGTGTGGGGTAGCATGAAGAACCCTTTGTAGGTCACGTGGTGATATGTCTGTTGGCAATGTCTGGAACGTGTGTGACATTTCACATCAGTAGTCCTCAACCTGGGATGGCAGTAGCAATCTCAAGCTATTGGAAGACTGCTGTTCATCATCCTGATTCAGGTAAAAATGAGGGGAAATTATAATTAATACACCATTTAGGGGAAGACTATAGTAGTTGGCGAGCCTAAAGCTTATACAAATTTGTAGAAACTCTTTAAGAAAAGGATATAAATGTATGAATACAGATTTAGGTAGAATTAGAAAACCACAGCATATTTTCAAAAGTTGACTAATGCTGAGGACATCACGACATCCCGTCACCACTAAAATACATTTTTCCTCTACTTTTGGGTTAAATACTTTTTGAGCACCTTTTCACATGAGAAAGGTTTTATAAAGTATAGAAAGAGAATTTAGTCCTTCCTCTGGGATGGTTGATTAAAATTTGTTTTTATTATTATTTTCACTACTTACTATTGATACTCTCACGTCAATTTTTAAGATTGTAATATTTAAGAAAATCACTATAGTGTATGTATTTATAATTGTATACACTCATTTATTCAGTCCATTCTTGACAGGAGTCAATTGTTTTGTCTAGATGCCAATGTAAATCCAATTCTCTGCTTACAATTTTAAATTATATAATGACTGGAAAATTTTTCCATGGTCTAGCTTCTGACACTGTTTGTTTTACACCCCATGTCTTTCCTACCCTCACGTTTTGGTTCCAGATGTTATAGAATTTGCTCACATCGAGATCTGACGTTGGATCTGTCTATTTGTGTCATGAAACTGGGTGTGTCTGCACAATATAGCATGTTCCTGGAAGCCTCTCCGAGCTGGCAATACCCTTACCATACATATACATGACTGAGAACCACAAAAATATGTCTCATTAAAATGAACATAAATGTATCCTAACCTCTACTGGATACCAAACATACCTGTAGGCACTCCAACTCCAGAGCAGAGATTGGGATGGAAAGATTTAGTAGTCTTTAGGTTGGGATTAAAATAGCTTATGTTCGGTAAATCTCCAAAAATTCATGGCCATGAGAACACTTCCTTAAATCCTCTTAGCACGTTGAGGGCCTGAAGCTGGAGCTTCATTTGCTTCATGGTATTCCCATCTCTGCATCCCAACCCCTTCATCTTGGAGCACCTTCCTGTGTGGTGAGGTGTGGATGGTTTCTCCTCTGATGCGTAGGCCCTCTTATGAAATCCAGCATCCTATGCTGTTTCCTTCAGCCTTTATAAAATATGCTCTCTTGGGGTAGTAGCATCTGTAAATATTGGATCCTTTTGCTCCCCCTCTGTCAGTCCCAGAGGCTTTAGCAGATATTTAGCTAGACAAACTTGTAAGTTTCATTTTTCTTCCGGGAGGTATCTCATCTCTCAGGTAAACCAACAGGTACAACTGGATATTTGGGGTGAGGTCACCTGTATAATACAAATATTTGAGTCCCAACCTTCTGTTGGTCAGGAAACCCAGACACGTGACTAACTGCGAGAAACCTCAGGATAACTGGAACAGGACGCCTGGGACGTTCTCTCCTCATTTCACAACCATCGGTAATGCCCTTTGAATAATGTTTGCCAGTATTGTTTATATATTGGACATCTTTATATCCATTTCATTTTTAGTCATCATGATGAAGAATTAAATCTTGAAATCATTTATGGACTACTGACAACTATATTGTCATGGAGTTTCAATGAGCTGATAACACTTGCAATGTTAAATGAGGCAGCATCTATAAAACCTCAGACTGAAATTCTTGTTTCTCCTCTCTGCCAAATTATGGATAGAAAACCAAAGTCAAAAGGACAGCTCTCCGAGTCTGGGAATAAATGTTCCTTATCACACTGAATTCTGCTGCTGCTTATTTTGCATTCCTGAATTTGTAATTTAAGTATTGATCACTATATACATGTATAGAGATGTGTGTGGCATATACAGCATGGACACAGAGTCCTCCTATATTTCCACGCATTTTAACAAAGACAATATGACGTCCCTAACTGCAGTGAGTAGTCTTTCCTTGCACCTGGATACACTGGTCTTCAGATATTTAAATAGGGATCAAAGTTAGATTTCTAACACTTCAGCTATGATTTAGGACATGGATGCATGCACAATGAATTATTTGTGACTTCCCCACCCAGGTTAAGCTCAGGTACTTTTTTTTTCTGTCATGGAAAAGAACAGAAGACAATGCTGGTTGATAGCAGGGTGAGAAATTGGTATACAGGGCATGCTCAGGGTGTATAATAATAACTAATTTATCTATGATACAGGGTTGTGGTGACAATGAATAAGTTGGATTACGTTAAAACAGTTTGGGAAATGTAAAATGCTATAGCCAATTATAATTATGTTTGTATTTTAGAATTATATTTCTTTCTAATTAAATATAAATAAGGACCCAATAATCTGTGGATAGCAAGAGTTCTTATTTTAAACATTCACAAAGATTTAAATGGATTTCCTAAAATTTTCTTGGAAACCTCATAGTTTTAATTATTCCCAGTAAATTAAATGCAGTTTTCTAAAAATAGTTTGCTCTGGAGCAATGCAGATTTTAGCAAATAGTATCTCTGAAGACAGTTATTACTGGGAAAAAAATTAAGAAGGCCAATATATGCTCATTTATAAATAGTCTTGAAGAAACCCAGGTGGAATAAAATACAAGATTTAGATTTATCTGAACAGAGTTAGCTTACATTTTACCTTTCTTCTCCCTATCCTTACCTGCCTGTCATATTGACAATGATATTTTCTATAAATTTCTATTGAAACTTTTTTTCCATACACTGGAGGTAGATCACAGATGTTGGTACCTTATGGTTCCCTTTACTCTGCAAAATTCACTTTGATATTCTAAATGGATTCCATAGACTTAATATCAGAAAAAAAGGGGAGAAAACTTCTCTATTTCTGATTATCATGTATGCCTGTTTGTGGTTTGTAAGCCTGCAGATTGTCAAACTTTGTGTTTAGTCCAATGTATTAATTTTCAGTTGTGTGACTTATAATAAATATACATTCAAATGTGGGTGGATATATAAATAAATAACATATACGTATATATTTTTAAACATTGCTCCATAAAAGACTAGACTTCTTCTTTGGTGTTTTATGATGTGATAGCCCAGTGGTAACCATAAGATGTAGATGATAGATCATTTTATTTATGAGAATATTTGAATTATGAAGAAATAATCCCTTTGCTTAAAAGAATTGGGGGCTCACACCTGTAAATACTTTTTAAACCATAAAAAACATAATACCCGAAGTTGCCCTGACAGCTGAAGAGCAAGGGTGTATATCAAAGTAAAACACAGATGTAACATCTGAGTTTTCATTCTAGCCAGACACAGCCCATATTTCAGTTTATGTCTTTTCTAATTGATTCAGCAGGACTGACACTGAACGGCACATAATGCCACCAGTTTGATGAGGTGTGACCTTTCCCAAGGTCACTCACTGGGTAACTACAAAAACGCACACATATGTTCCCTTTTCTGGGGCTTCAAAGTTGGACGGTGTTACTCGTTAATATATTAAAGAATAAAGTTTCCAATTGATATGCACTCTTAAAGTTTACTTTGCTGAAAAGAGTGTTCTTTGGAATAAGTAGCAATATTAGAGATAGTATCAAGGAATATTCATAATAGGAAATAATTGAATTACTCTAGTGCAGCAATGATTTTTGCATTTCATTAATGAAAGAAAAATTCCTTTCCTTTAAAATGGGGAAGTGAGTGAGGTGATTGTCATTTTCTTTCTAGCTCTGAGAGTCTGTAAGTAAACAACAAAAATCAATACCCAAAATGAAAAGCAGCAGAGTGAAATGGAGGTTTCCTCCTGTAGTTGGATCTTGTTCTGGCTTTCCCTTTCAAATCACGTTTTCCTTCAAAATCATAACTATTCTAAACAGGAATCATCAGCCTTACATCAAGCAAAAACTTAGTGATGAGAAAAATGAAAAAAAAACAGGACAAATGCAGAAAGGAATCTGATGTGTTTATAGTCATACCATCCTTGTTCATTTTACTTTGAAAACGAAGTTGTTTGTGTGTTGCCAGCAAATTCCGTAGCAAAACAACCTCTGAATCTCTTTAAAAGTGGTTAGAAGGGAAGAGCAAAAAATAATTTGATTTCCACTCTCCCTGATACTTTCCCTTCCATTAAAAACATCCATTTGAAAAAAAAAAAAAGCGTTTAAAAGCTCTTGTTTCTGCCAGCCACTGCAGAGGTAATACCACGTCTGCACTCGCACACAGCTATCAGGCATCAGAACCCACGAGCAGCCAATTGAATAAGTCTCCGGTATTATCCAACATGAGTTATTAGTAATAAGTCACTATCCCCCCCCCACCCCCAGCCTCCTGGCATCTGGTCTTCAGTGTTGAATGTCTCTCCTGTCTGAACATGTTTACTAAAACCATTGATAAGCAGAGTTGATGTGGGCAGAAATCATTATAAAGAGACCTTCCTTTCATAAAAACTGTGCCGCTGTCTGTGCTTGGAAACTGGGTGTGATTTACTGGATATTATTTGTGTTTGTTTTCTGATATGTCTCCTAGTTCACACCGCATTTCTAAGTTGAGAGGAGAAAATTGAGGCCCGGAAGAAAAGGGGAGAGAGAATTTGGCAGGAAATTTTGCCTCCTGATAATGGAACAAAACACTCCTGCCTCTCTGAAATATATTTCATTTTGGTAATTACTTTAAATAAATTGTTAATTTTTAAAAAGCACCCAATTGAAAAGTTATATGCAACATTTGTATATTATCAGTTTCCCCCTAAAGTTTTCTTAATATGGAGATTATTTTTCTAATAAAGACCAAGGAAATATTTATTATAGAAACATCCTAAGTAGGATAAATTACAAAACTGCTTAGAATTAACATGAGGTATAATTTTATCAGGAGTATAGCACTGTAGCATTAATGTTCAATTATGAAGTACGAACACCATAGACATTAAACATACAATATGGTGACTAAATTAAATCATTCTTCTGAATACTATTTTCCAAGTCTTCTGAAAATTATGTGGAACATATAGGGATTTTTGACAGAATTTAGAAAGAAGTCAGGATTGTGTCAACCCGTCCATTTTATAGATGAGAAAATTGAGATGGAGATATCATTTGCCTAATGTCTCATTAATACTTGGTGTAGAATGGGCAGAGAGGGCTAGTCTTAATCTATCACACTCGCTCTCTACCGTAGAAATCTATGATGTATGACTGCCATGTATCCTGTATAAATCTAGTATCAGGAAAGTTTTACATAACTTCATATTGAAAATGTGTGTAATATTTCACAGTCACTCTGATGTAACATAAGTAAAATATCTTATGATACTAATAAAGGTTTTGATTCATAGCACAATACTTTCTAAATACCAAGGTGATTTATTATTTGAACATTGTGTACTCTGTGTAATTGTACACTCTCCTTCAGTTGTTAGACACACAGCAAACAATTTATTAATGGATAGAAAGTACGCTTTTGCTTTTGAACTTAAGACCTGTTAAATGGAGAGAAAAGAAGTAGTTTGAATCTTGGGACTCTGATTCACAATTGTGCAGTATTTAGTATACTCAGGAATTTGAATATTGTAATCAAATTTTAAAAATAAGTTTGCTTGATCAGAGTATTATTCTTTGGAGTGTGTTGGCCAAAGATGCAGCTTCTTGACGCGGGCATCCTTAGGAGCTTACAATTTATAATAAATTGGGGCTTTATAGAGAACAACTGAGATTTCAGATAAAGTGGCTATGTCCTAAGAATCCAATAGAGAGAATAACAAATGTGTTTCTAAGCATACTTCTCAATACAAAGAAAAAAAATGAAGGATATTAAGAGGTCAGGGATTATATAGTAGGTTAGAGATTGAAAAGAGATGGAATAAACCCTAGAAAACTTCAGAAAGTTGGTAGACCTTGAAACAAACAATTAAACATAAGATGCAGTATGTTTTCCTGGAAGTTGTTTCAGAAGTAAGAAAGAGTTTGGGTAGGAGCTCCAAGGTCACTCAAAGATCACTCTGACCCAAGGAAACATCCTGTCAGAGAGGGTATAAAATGAAGGGTAGTGAGAAATGAGATCAAGGGGGTGGAATTGTGTGGGAAGAGAATAACACATGAAAGAGATGTGTTTCCTCTCTTATGATATGATTTCTAATGTACTACAGTTTATACTAAATCCAGAAGTGTGGACAAGAGCATGGATTCTGGAAGCGCTATCATTTAAGGGTTCCCTCTAACTGTGTGAATAAATAATAATTCTACTTACCAAATGGCTACCCCTTTTTGAGTTCTTATTATGAGTCAAGAACTAAACATTTTACATCCATCAACTCATTAGAACTCAGGACAACCTCTTGAGGTAAGTTCTGATGCTCTTGTTGGAAGGATTAAATAGACAGATAAATGACAAGCACTTAAGCGAACAGAGTGAATGCTCAGAAAAGTTAGCAATTAGGATCACCTTAATGAGATGGCCTTCAAGTTAAAATGAACATAAGTTTAATCAGGATCTAGTTAAGTCATTATTGATAGTGATATCACCAGTGTCAGGAGAGTAAGTGAACGGTTACAGCTGGAATTATTTGTAACTTGAAGCCTCATTATAGTATCTGAAGATCAGAATACATCATCCTGTCAGTGATGCTTTATTTTTGTAGGACAACTATTATTTTTATTTGTTTATTGTCTTTTGGGAGCTGCCTATTTTTACTGCACACAGATAGATCTTGAGCATGGGGTTCTGATGAACACATTTTTGGTTTGGGTTACTTGGTTCTGTTCAAAATAAATGTAATAAAATAAAATCCAGTGGGTGTAGTAAAATTTCAGATTCTTGGTGAATTGAGTTGATCCTTTCAGATTTCTCACCCCTTGTCCACAGTAGTTTCGAATGTCTTTTCTCACTGTGCCAAGGGCTACCCCAAATCACATCCTTCATAACAGAGCTTTGTAGAAATAGTTGCGGACAAGATTCTCCAACGTGTTGGAACAGGCACTGATTTTAAGGGCCTGGAAGTTAATGACTTTAGCTAAAGCTGAAACTTGCTTCCACATCTCCCTGGTCTGTGACATACAGCAGTTAACGTTAAATAAGATTGCTATACTGATTCTGCTGTAACGTGCATCCACTGGTGCCTGTATCTGTTGCAAATGAAGAAAAGGGCAAAACGTGAATGCTTTCTGAATATTCACCCCAGAGAATGAAGGGATAGAATTGTTCTTCAGATTAGATTTATGTTTTTTTTTAATTAATTTCAGGTGCACAAGACAAAGTAGTACTTAGACGTTTATCATTTATATCCCTCACACTGTGTGAACCCCCCTCCTCCCATCCACTATCCCTCTGACATCGCACAGAGCCATTACATTTCCACTGTCTCTATTCCTAATGCTGTACGCCGCTTCTTGTAAGTATATACATACATACATATATATATACACACACACATATATATTCATATATATCTATATATATACACATATATATATATATATGCATATATATATATATATATATATATATATATATATATATATAATTATAGGTGACATTCATTATTGTTCAGCTTCAGGTGTACAGTGCAGTGATCAGGCATCTACATCATCCCTGAGGTGGTCTCCCAAATGGGACAAGTGTCCATCGGGTACCCAACAAAATCCTTACAACATTATTGATTACATTCCCCAAATTAATTTTCAAAACCCCGTGGCCATCTTGTGGTTACTGACTGTTTTCTAGCCCCCTCACCTTCCCCCTTATCCCCACCCCCCTCCCATCTGGCAACCCTCAGTTTTTCCTCTATGTCTCCAAAACTGTTTCTGATTAGTTCATTCATTTATTCTTTTCTTTAGATTCCACATATAAGTGAGATCATATGGTATTTGTCTTTCTCTGACTTATTTCACTTAACATAATGTTCTCTAGGTCCATCCATGTTGTTGCAAATGGTAAGATTTCTTTCTTCTTTATGGCTGCGCAATACTCCATTGTATAAATGTACCACCGTTTCTTAATCCAGTCGTCTACTGATGGGCATTTCAGTTGTTTCCATGTCTTGGCTATGGTGTATAGTGCTGCAATAAACATAGGAGTGCATAAAGATTTTTGAATTAGAGTTTTGGATTTCTCCGGATAGATACCTAGGAGTGGAATTGCTGGATCATAAGGTAGTTCCATTTTCAGATTTTTGAGATACCTCCATACTGTTTTCCATAGTGGCTGCACCAATCTGCAATCCCACCAACAGTGCACAAGCGTTCCCTTTTCTCCACATCCACGCCAGCACTTGTTGTTTGTTGATTTATTGATGATAGCCATTTTGACTGGGGTGAGGTGGTATCTCATTGTGGTTTTTATTTGCATTTCTCTGATGGTTAGTGAGGTTGAGCATTTCTTCATATGTCTGTTTGCCATCTGTATGTCCTTTTTAGAAAAATGTCTCTTCATGTCCTCTGCCCATTTTCTAATTGGGTTGTTTGTTTTTTTTGGAGTTGAGTTGAGTGAGTTTTTTATACATTTGTGATATTAACCCCTTATCAGATATATCATTGGCAAATATCTTTTCCCATTCAGTAGGATCCCTTTTTGTTTTATTGATGGTTTCCTTTGCTGTGAAAAAATGTTTTAGTTTGATGTAATCCCACGTTTATTTTTTCTCTTACTTCCCTTGTGCAAGGAGATATATCAGTAAAAATCTTACTCCGGGTAATGTCTGTGAAGTTTCTTCCTATATTCTCTTCTAGGAATTTTGTGGTTTCAGATCTTACATTTAAGTCTTTAAGCCATTTTGAATTTACTTTTGTTATGGTGTAAGGAGGTGGTCCAGCTTCATTTTTTTGCATGTGTCTGTCCAGGTTTCCCAGCACCATTTATTGAATAGACTGACTTTACCCCATTGTAAATTCTTGCTTCCATTGCCGTACATTAAATGGCCATATAGTCATGAATTTATTTCTGGACTCTCTATTCTGTTCCATTGATCTATGTGTCTGTTTTTATGCCAGTACCATGCTGTTTTGATTACTGTAGCCTTGCAGTATAATTTGATGTCAGGTTTTGTTATACCTCCCATTTTGTTCTTATTTCTCAAGATTGCTGAGGCTATCCAGGGTCTTTTATGATCCCATATAAATGTTAGGATTATATGTTTTATTTCTGTGAAAAATGTCATTGGTAGTTTGATAGGAATTGCATTGAATATGTATATTGCCTTAGGCAGTATGGACATTTTAACTATATTAATTCTTCCTATCCATGAACATGGTGTGTGTTTCCATCTATTTGTATCTTCTTTCATTTCTTTCTTCAGTGTCTTATAATTTTCTGAGTACAGATCTTTTACTTCTTTGGTTAAATTTATTCCCAGGTATTTTATAGTCTTTGGAGCAATTGTAAATGGGATTGTTTTTTAAATTTCTCCTTCTGATGTTTTATTATTGGTATATACAAATGCAACTGATTTCTGAATATTAATTTTGTATCCTGCTACTTTACTAAATTCATCTATCAGCTCTAATAGTTTCTTGGTGAAGTCTTCAGGGTTCTATATATAGTATCATGTCATCTGCATATAATGACAGTTTTACTTCCTCCTTACCGATTTAGATTCCTTTTATTTCTTGTTCTTGTCTGATTGCTGTGGCTAGAACTTCCAGCACTATGTTGAATAGAAGTGAAGAAAGTGGGCAACCTTGCCTTGTTCCTGATCTTAAGGGGAATGGTTTTAGCTTTTCCCCATTGAGTATGATGCTAGCTGTGGGTTTATCATATATGGACTTTATTATGTTGAGATATAATCCCTCTATTCTCACTTTCTTAAGGGTTTTTATCATAAATGGCTGCTGGGTTTTATCAAATGCTTTTTCTGCATCTATTGATATGATCATGTGATTTTTATTTTTCATTTTGTTAATGTGGTGTATCACATTAATTGATTTGCGGATGTTGAACTACCCTTGCATACCAGGGATGAATCCCACTTGATCATGGTGTATGATCTTTTCAATGTATTGCTGAATTCTGTTCGCTAACATTTTGTTGAGGATTTTTGCATCTATGTTCATTAGAGATATCGGCCTGTAGTTTGCTTTCTTTGTGGTGTCTTTGTCTGATTTTGGGATCAGGGTGATAGTGGCTTCATAAAAAGTGTTTGGGAGTCTTCCCTCCTTCTGGATTTTTTGGAAGAGCTGGAGGAGAATAGGTGATAATTCATATTTTGTAAAATTCACCTGTAAAGCCATCTGGTCCAGGGCTTTTGTTTGTTGGGAGATTGTTGAGTACTGATTCAATTTCCCTGGTGGTAATCAGTCTATTCAGGTTTTCTGTTTCTTCTTGAGTTAGCCTTGGAAGGCTGTGTGCCTCTAGAAAATTATCCATTTCTTCCAGATTGTCAAATTTGTTGGCATATAGTTGCTCATAGTAATTTCTTAAAATTTTTTGTATTTCTGTGGTGTCTGTTGTCACTTCTCCTCTTTCATTTCTGATTTTATTAATTTGGGTCCTGTCTCTCTTTTTTTTAATGAGTCTGGCTAACAGTTTGTCAATTTTGTTTATCTTCTCTAAGAACCAACTCTTGGATTCATTGACCTTTTGTATTGTTTTTCTGGTTTCTATTTCATTTATTTCCGCTCTGATCTTTATTATCTCCTTCCTTGTGCTCCCTTTGGGCTTATTTTGCTGTTCTTTTTCCAGATCCCTTAAGTGTGAAGATAAACTGTTGATTAGTGATGTTTCTTGTTTCTTTAGGTAGGCCTGCAATGCTATGAATTTCCCTCTTAGGACTGCTTTCGCGGCATCCCACAGATTTTGGGTCTTCGTGTTTTCATTTTCATTTGTCTCGAGATATCTTTTGATTTCTTCCTTGATCTCTTGGTTAACCCATTCATTATTTAGTAACATGTTATTCAGCCTCCATGAATTGGTGTGTCTTCCAGTTTTTTTTTCCTGTAGTTCATTTCTAATTTCCTAGCACTGTGGTCAGAGAAGACAATTGGTATGATTTAAATTTTCTTAAATTTATCAAGACTTGTTTTGTGGCCTAACATATGGTCTATCTTGGAAAATGTTCCATGTGCGCTTGAGAAGAACGTGTATTCTGCAGCTTTGGGGTGAAATGCTCTGAAAATATCGATTAAATCCAAGTGGTCCAATGTGTCATTTAAGGCTGTTGTTTCCATATTGATTTTCTGTCTGGAAGACCTGTCCCTTGTTGTCAGAGGTGTGTTGAAGTCCCCTACTATGATAGTGTTATTGTTGATCTCTGTCTTTATGTCAGTCAATATCTGTTTTATATATTTAGGTGCTCCTATGTTGGGTGCATAGATGTTTACTAGTGTTATGTCCTCTTGTGGGATAGATCCCTTTATTATTATATAGTGTCCATCTTTGTCTTTTAATGTATTCTTCATTTTAAAGTCTATTTTGTCAGATATAAGTATTGCAACTCCAGCTTTTTTCTCATTTCCATTTGCATGAAATATCTTCCTCCAACCCTTCACTTTCAGCCTGTGTGTGTCTTTTGATCTGAGGTGAGTCTCTTGTATACAGCATATACAAGGGTCTTGCTTTCTTATCCACTCAGCCACCCTATGTCTCTTGATTGGAGCATTTAATCCATTTACATTTAAAGTGATTATTGATAGGTACATAGTTATTGTCATTTTTAAATTTGTAGTTAGATTGTTTTCATCTTTCTTCTATTTACAGAAGTCCTTCTAGTATTTCTTGCAATGCTGACTTGGTGGTAATAAATTCCTTTAGCTTATTCTTTTCTGGGAAGCTCTTTATCTCTCCATCAACTTTAAATGATAGCCTTGCTGGATAAAGCAATCTAGGTTGTAGGCCTTTGTTTTCCATCACTTTGAGTATCTCCTGCCACTCCCTCCTGGCCTTCAATGTTTCTGTAGAAAAGTCACTTGATAGTCTTATGGGAGTTCCCTTGTATGTAACCCTCTGTCTTTCTCTTGCTGCTTTTAGGATTCTCTCTTTGTCTTTAACCTTTGCCATTTTAACTATAATGTGTTTTGGTGTGGACCTGTTTGGGTTTATCCTGGTTGGAACTCTCTGCACTTCCTGGGCTTCTATGTTGGTTTCCTTCATCAAGTTAAGGAAGTTTTCGGACATTATTGCTTCAAATATATTCTCAATCCCTTGCTTCCTCTCACCTTCTGGTATTCCTATGATGCCCATGTTGTTGCGCTTGATGTTATCCCAGAGGTCTCTTAAACCATCTTCATTGTTTTTTATTCTTTTTTCTTTCTGTTGTTCTGTTTGAGTGATCTCCGCTAACTTGTCTTCTAAGTCGCTGATTCAATCCTCTGCTTCATCTAACTTGCTGTTAATTCCTTCAAGTGAGTTCTTTATTTCGGTAATTGTGTTCTTTAGTTCTAACTTGTTGTTCATTATGATTTCTACAGCCTTGATGTCGTCTCTAAGCTCCTTAAACATTCTTATCATCAGTTCTGAACTCTGTCTCTGATAGGTTGGTTACCTCTGTTTCATTTGGTTCCATTTCTGGAGGTTTCTTCTGTTCTTTTATTTGGGACATGTTTCTTTGTTTCCCCATTCTGGCTGACTCTCTGTGTTTGCTTCGATGTATTAGGTAGATTCCCTAGAGTTCTTAGTTCTTGCTGGGTTATCTTATGTAGTATGTGTCCTTTATATTTGACTTGCACCACTTCCTTCTTTTCCTCTGCATGTGCTCCAGAGGTGACGCTTGTGTTGTGTATATTGTCCTGTTAAAGAAGATCTTTAATTGCTTTTCACTTGTGAGTAAGTGGGGTTAACTCCTAGGCTGACTAGTTGTGAGACTTGGCTCTGCCCACAGCAGGGTGTTCTGCTGCGTGAGGGTTGACGGCTTAAATGTGGTTTGACCTCTATGGGCTCTTGTGCCCGTAGAGAATTCCCTGTGGGTGTGTCATTTGTAGGTGAAACCCGGTAGTACTCTGGTTTGGTCTGGAGTTTGCCTCTGGGTGTGTTGAATCTTGTGCCTCTTAAGCTGGGCCCTGGTAGGGCAATTTCAGAACAAAGCAAATCACCAAGCACAACAACAACAACAAAGAAAAAATCAAATACATTCGCATATAAAAACAACCGACAACCCCCACTCAACACAGGCAAAGATATCAAAGCTATAAAGATAAAACAAAACAAAATGAAACAAAAAGCAGCGCCAGTCTTGGCTTAAGCCCACCAAGTAATCTCCAGTTTGTCCTCTGCTGTACCAAAGAGTCCTCTGCGTATTGTGCAGGCAGAGCCGGTCACCTGGTGCCCAGAGTGACATTGGGACTGCAGATTTAGATGCGTGGGACTGAGGGGTCTGGATGGTAGTTTTTACAAAGTCAGTGCAGTTTCTGCCCTTGCCTGCACATATGCGCACTGAGAGTAGCACCACCAGCCCTGTGTCCAGTTCTCCTGAGTCTTAGGGCACTTCTTCCGTGTGTGTGTGTGTGTGTGTGTGTGTGTGTGTGTGTGTGTGGCGGGCAGGAAATTTCTGAGCTGCTGAAAGCCAGGAGCTGTGTCTGCCACTTACTGCTGATCCCTGGGAGTGCCTCCGCAGTTGTAGTTGCCCTGCCCTTGGCAGGCCAGAAAGGGTGGGGGCTGGGGATGGAGGGGACTTCTCTCTCCCAGCCCAGCTGTGTCACACTCTTCCCGCAGGCCAGAAAAGGTGGTGGCTGGGGGTGGAGGAGTCTCTTCTCTCCTAGCCCAGCAAAAATCACACTCTTCCCAGCCTCTTCCCTGGGTCAGAGCTGCCGGCCAATCTTCCAGAGCCTGAGCTCTAAGGCTCCTGTGTAATCTGACACTACTCCTCAGTTCAGGAGCCAGTTTAAGTCTCTGGAAGGGCAGGGGTAGGATTGGAAGAGTGGGGGGAGGGGCCCAGGTATGGAGTTTGTGTCCTTTGTCTGGCCTAGGGCCCAACTGGAGGTCTCACTGAGGTTATTGCCTCAAATGCTGGATATGCTGCCCCCTCGGCGGGAAAGATCAGCTGGTGGACACAGGGAAAGAGCCCACCTCCTGGCTTTTGTGTTCTCTGTTCTGTCCTGGGATCCCCTGCGTCTCTGCAGCTGTGGATGCCGGCAGTGTTTCCACTGCTGCAGATGTGGGCTGCGTCTCCACTCTGCTTCCTTCCCTCTTTCCCTGCTCACCCAATTTGCCCACCTTCAAGTAATCCTTGCATGAGTCTCTTAGCTGTTCTGTGTGATGAGCAGAGAGTCCTTTGATGGGTTATAGATGTCCTGTTTGTGATAAGATCCGGAGGAGAACTCAAAAAGTGCTCCCTGCTGCCGCCATTCCTATGACGTCACCTAGATTTTGTAGTTTTTTACTAAAGTATAATGGTTACCTTAAATAATCTTTAGCTTTTTCTACTTTTCAAATGTTATGTTTTTATATTGTAATTCAGTCAATTAAAACAGTTATTAATCCACAAGTGCAATATGAAAGTACACAATAAAGTGATTTGCTAATTAGACACATGATTACTATCCTCAAGAAACCTATAACTGGGCAAACACTAGGCAAACATTATATATATATATACATACACATATATATATATATATGCCGGGGGTGCCAAAAAAATGTCTATACATGACTTGTTTCATCTTTTGTTATTAGTATATATTGAGTATTACAATTTTAATACAGTTTTTTCCTTTCTTAAAATGTGTATACATTTTTTTGGCACCTTCTGTATGTATATATTTTTTAACGGAAGAGTGACATGACTCCTCAGCTACTAAATAGCCTTAGAGATTGTTGGGAGTTATTTATACAATACATTCAACTCAACATGATGGTATTTTTGTTATGTTTATGTTGTAACGTTTTAGACATAATTGTTAGAGATAATATGCTAAACTGAAGAGCATATTATAGAAGTGGAGAAGTTGACTTCTGATACTTCTCAGAAAACCAAAAAGGGAAGAGGTAGAAATAGATGTTGGGAAATATTTGTGAAGCTAAAATAATGATCTCAATAAAAATGCAGAAATGAAATATGGGCTGTGCTCCTATAAACTAGTAACCTCCTTGGCTGGGCTCCAGGCAATCATTGTTCAGATTGCGCATTTTTTCTTTAGGAAGATGCAATATGCACATTGATTTTTCAGGAAAATGAGCCCCTCAAGAATCTATTGACGGAAATTCAGCTCTAACTCTGAAAGCATCACTATATGCGATCTGATATTACTCATCCAGAAGACTTTTTCACACATGGGACGTTTTCTCCATTTTTATTTTAATTTCTTTCTTAGTACAGAGAATCTGTGTTGACTCAAGTGTTTTTTCCTCTCTCTTCATTTTCAGTTTTGTCTGTATTCTTTTGAAAGGGGCGCACTGCCAGTTGTTGCCTCCATTATGTGGTCAGCTTTTTAAATCAGTTTCTACTTGGATCCAACTTAAATCTTAAACAGATATCCTGATTGTTCTTACATCATCCTTTATCAGCAGAAGTGATGACTGCCTTCTCCAGTGATACAGAGGGTGTTTCGCTGCAAAGCTACAGTTGGAGTTTGAACAGACATGATAAGAAACTAAAAGAAAACATTTGTCTTTGTTGGAAATTCTATAGAGTAGAAACACTTTTGCATATACTTCCAATACTAATTTGTCTCTAAAGACTCAAGAAAAGAATGTGGTTTTAGACATCAAGACTCTTTGAAAATGATGTCAGATCTTCCACAGTTGAAAAGGCAATGCAACCGAGTGCTAAGAACACAGACTTTGGAGAGAGCTGTCTCTCAAGTTCAAATCACTCAGCATGGGGCTTCCTAACCATGCGTCATCTCTGAGACTCTGTTTCCTCATCTGTAAATAGGGATTGTGGTATAGACCCTATAGACCCTATAAAGTGATTGAGAGCATTAAATGGTATAATTTGTGATTAGCAGAGGACAACATCCATAGCAGAAGATGAGTGTTTTCCAGTCATATTTGGTCTTGCTCTCTGAGAACTGAGAAGAAAGTAGATAATGTAGATAATGCATGTGCAAAAGGTTTTGGAATGGGATCCCCACAAACTACCTGTTTTTGACAACAGAGTATAGTAGAGGGGAGCATGGCTCTTCAGTGATGGTGGAGTTTGCAGTGAACGACCAGGCCCTGGTCCGGTTCTCTCTCAGTAAGAAGAGTGTGAAAGCATCGGTTTGAATCAGGGCACCTGAATGTCTTATATAGACCTCTGTGACATACTTGGAGACAAAGGGGATGGAGCAAAGAAAAGAGAACATTTTCTGACTTCTTAGAGTTTATGTGTGGGTGGAGAAGACAGATAACATAAATAGGTCATTTAGGACATCTAATAGAAAGTAAGTGCTTTGGAGAAAAAGCAAACAAAGTGATTGGGAAGCTGTTTGGACAAAGAGGTATTTTTTCCCTGCATGGTCAGAGGCTTGAAAAAGGGAGGGAGCCAGCAGATTCCTGGGGCTAAAACGTTCCAGACTGAGTAAGAGCATGGCAAATGCCCAGAGGCTTGAAGGAACTGGGCTTCCCAGATAGCAGAAGGAAAGGATCTCGGGGGCTGGGCTGAGAGGGAGGAATAAATGCCTCAGAGAAGGCGGGAACTGCCAGGCCATTGGAAGGACTTCTGCTGTCACTTAGAAAGAGGCGACACCTGATGGGACTTAACATAGTTTAGAACAACAGTCACTCTGGCTTCTGTGTTTCAATTTCTCAGTGAACTGTGAAGGTGATCAGGAAGATGATTTATTTAAAATCTTTAAATAGGAAATTGAAGAATAAATGATAAGAGTAGTAGCATTTATTTACGGACAGCTTTACCACATGGCTCAACTCTGTATGGATTTAGCATCACAGTCTCATTTAATCCTCACAACTGGCAGAGGCAGAAGTACATAGATTACCTCTGTTGTACAAATAGAACTCTTGAGTGTACAGAGTTTGAGTAACAAGATCTCAGGGCTAGCAAGTCCCATTGAGAAAATCTGTTGCTAGATAATCGGGTCCATATTCGAACAGGTCTTCTTTCCTAGATGAGACATTAGATGAGATTTAAATATTTTATGTGTGTATTTACCCATGTATATTTTAAATTTTTTCTTTAAAATTCTGACTTTTTTCTACTAAGAAGCCCAATTATTACTTTTTAATAAAACATTGCCTTTCACGTTAATGACCATGATTGAACGAGAATATCTTCATATTTCCACGTACTGTATTTTGTAGCAGGGACTGAAGGTGAGCAAACAGTTTTCTGTAAATCATGTCAGATATTACTTAAATTAACATATGAATGCTCACCAGTGGGAGTATATTTAAAACATTGATTCCTACATGTGTGCTCCTTATGTCTTGACAGTCCTTATCTAATACAGGTGAAAAGTAAACATGCTGTTTTTCGATGTATAGTATCTTTTTTTCATTTTGACGCATGATTTGCATGATAAGTCAATCTTTCCAGGAAAATAGCAGATTTTGAAGTGGATTAAAATGAGTCAGTATTTGCCTTAAATGTAAACCCTCCTCTCATCTTTGAAACATCTGCTCAAGTTCCAGTGACATAAAGTCCAAAGTGCATTCACTGTTTTCAAAACTCTATAAACGTTTTTTGAGAGCCCTGGGGAACCAGTTGAGTATAAATCCCAGTGGAAATACGATCACAGTGACCAATCACAGCTTTCAGCAAGTCGGAAGCATACCTTACTTTGCGTTTCATACAGAAAGGCTAGGCTTCCCTGTGGTAGGCTGAATAATATTCCCCCAAAGATGTTCAGATCCTAATCTCTGAAAGTTGTGAATATGTTACCTAATATTGTGAAAAGAGCTTTGAAAACATGGTTAAGGATTTTAAGATGGGAAGATGCTCCTGAATTATCTACGTGAGCCCAATGTACCCACGAGGGACTTTATAAGAGGGAGACAGGAGATCAGAGAGGAGGAGGAGAAATGACAACTGAAGCAAGAAATTGGAGTAATGTGAGGAACCACGAGTCAAGGAAAGCAGGCAGCCTCCAGAAGCTGAATAAGACAAGGAACTAGATTGTACTCTAGAGCTTCCAGAAGGAACTAGCTCCGCTGACACTTTGACTTTAGCCCACTGAGGCTGACCTTTAACTTCTGACCTCCACAGGTGTGAGATAATACATTTGTGTTGCTGTAAGCCACTAAGTCTGTGATAATTTGCTATAGCGGCAATAAGAAACTAACACACTCCCTTATTTCCCTTAGGTTTCTGCTCCAGTGTTGTCTTACAGGTGATGTTTTCTCTGAACTCTGTACAAAAGAGCAGCGCTCTGCCTACCAACCTGCCACCCTGTAGTCTCTTTCCTCTTCCGTGTACACTCTGCTCTGGAGACTCCTCAGTGCAGGGCTTTACTGTGGAAGACGGCCTCATTTGGTTAGTTTCAGGAGTCCCTGACCCATCATTCCAGCACAGTCACACCTTACCATGGACCCTTTGTACGCACCCTCGACTTGGAGCCTGCAGAGCCCACTTGCAGTTCTGATGGCTGCTGACAGCAGACCCGAATGAGCTTTTCCCTGGGTGCCTCTTGGCAGTATGTGGTTTCTCTAGCTCTCAGGGCCCCCAGCCCTCCCCAGTGCCTTTCCTCAACTTCTTAGCAGCTGCTGATGCTATGTGGGTAGTTTTCTGCATTTGGGGCCTATAGCCACTGACTCATATTTGGGCATTTGTAAGACTGCTCTGTCACTTACTTTTGTTATGGATATTGTCTGTGGGATTTGGGCCTTTGCTTGTTGTTTATGTGGGGGATTCAGAGAGATCCCCAAACTATGTCTCCGATGCCCTCTCTTCTCAGAATCTTTTAATATCACTTTAAATATTCACAAATCTGGGATTTTTTTTTTTTAAAATAGGGTTTGGAGAAATACCAAAAAGACAAAAAATACATTACTTAGAGATTTTGAAACCAAAATTATTAATCAGCACTTACTGAATAAACTGTGGGCCCAATACACACTTATACTCACTGTTTTCCTGTGACAGACTTCTCTCATTTAGCAGGAAGTCCAGACATTTCACACACCCCGTGTTAGGCACTGTGCTGAGTAGTTGTGGCCATTGGGTCACATATTCCTCGTAGCCGTAGGAGGATGTGTGAGATCCACGCACATGACAGACTCGGGCTAAGTGAGTGTGTTTGATTTGCTCAAGGTGGTGGGTAGGATATTTACACAACCCTGGCTCCTGAGAGTGATAAAAAGTCAAGGGCTCGCAAGAGAGATGCAGTGAGGGGGAGGCCAGAAGAGAATATGTGGAGAAACTGAGGCAGAAAACCTTCCCATGGGCTGGGTTGGGAACTTTAGTAACAGGATGGGCATGTGGGTGACCAGGAGCTATCAGACCTGACCATGGGGAAAAAGGGTGACACGATTTCTCATCTTAACTCCTGAGTGAGTCAGTGCTGAAAATTCACTACCTGCCCTCAGAAACAACCAGGTTGAATAAGAGGGGGAGGAATGCTATGGACTCCAGAAGATGCCACTGTTTTACAAACAGAACAATAAGTTGTCAGTCTTTTAGCAAGTCAGCAACCTTTTAGAAAATCTATTGAGTTATTGTGTCACTGTTCTTAAAATATGGGGAATAAAAGGCCACTCTATCTGAGTAAGCAAGGAGTGCTTTCAATGCTGCCATTCCATACAGCAGACAAAAACCCAAACAAACAAACAAACAAACTTTCCTACATATACCACCAATTGATTTTAATTAGAAAATACCTTTTCGAGGGTTGGACTTATGTCAGTCATTCACATTAAATATGAATTTCTCCAATTAAATTGCTGTTTTAAAATGTTATGTGTAAAAGAAAGGGCAAGAATATATTATTTGTGTTAAGAGGCACTTTAGTGAAAAGTGGATGCAGTTGGGGGATTTCAATAGACCAAAAGCATAACAAATATATTCAGCTAAAAGGAGGGAAAAGGATGACCAAAAGGATGCTAGCAATACATTTCCCCTAATTTACCATTTCCTTAAGTGTTTTTATGGTTAAAAATGTTCTCCCTGAAAGACTTTGAATGCCACAGATTGCTTGTAGTTCATGTTTTAAAACAGCAAAAATATTTTGATTCTGTCAAACTCCTAAAAAGGGTTGACTCCAATTTCTTTCTGTCTTATATTTAAAATCTGCCAGAGAAACATGACTTATTGTGCAGGTTTCTCCCGCTTTCCAAAAGTAGAGCGTTCCTACGAAAACTTTTGTAAGCTGAAATGGCATAAGGTGAAGAGGCAGCTACCTTAGGACACATCTTGCTAACGGATGCACAAAATAAATGGAGATACAGCACAGGTGCTCACAGATGCAGTTCAAAGCTCTGGTGTCTTGATGCTGAGATGCTGAGTGTGGTTCCCGGGGAAGGAGCTTGGCGACTCTTGCTGCTCGGGGTGTGTGCTGACTTATAACAGCCCCCTGCAAAACAAATACTGAGTGTTATTTTTGCTTTTCACCTTTTTTCATAAAAGCAAAAATCATCTTCAGATTTCTTTCAGTTAGTGAAAACAGGTATTAATGTAGGTCTGTCATGAAAGTGAAGTGATGTACACCGTACAGTGTTGTACAAAGTTTCTTCCTTAAAAAAAGAAAACAAATGCAGCAGCATAAAGCCAACTTTCAAAAAGCAGGGGATCCCTACAATGGGATGCTTTGTCTCATGGGGCATTCTCAATTAAAATGACTATAAAGCACCCAGTTCTGTCCATACTTTTAAAGAATGACTTCCTTCCTCTCTCCCTCTGTCCATTCCTGTTTTTCTTTTGTCCCTCCTTCTTTCCTTAAAATGCAAACTGGTGTTGACCCTCTTTGCTAGGAAATATGTGAGACTAATAGGTACACTTTGAACCCTTATTTCATTGGCATGTTGAGTACCAAAGCTTCAAAGCTATCTATGGTCCCAGTTCCGATCATTCTTACCAGGAAATCTAAGCCACAAAAATGTGGTCAAATAACTAATGATGACAAATGCCCTGAATGTTGCAGCTAGGTATTTAACTAAAATAGCTGCTTCCTGATTTGACATTAGTGGAAGGAAAAAGGCCTCTTTACCAAATTAAAAACTCACTTCCAACTTAGAGCTTTCCAAAGTTAAGTCATTGTCAATCTTGCCGTGCTTGACTATACAATCCCCAAGCGTACCTGCATTGTTTCTGAATTCTAAATGTGCTCTCTCTGAGTCAGCTTTACTTACCATCTCCCTCCTCCATTTTAGTCTTCTCATGAACAACTGTCAGGTCTTGACACTTTTTTCCTTTAATTTTTTTTTTCTTTTTTTTTTAGGAAACTGTTTGTTCTTGATTCATTGACTCTTTCCCAGGACATGATATGTGTTTCTGATTAGCAGCAGCCTGGCTTTCCTTTTTGGTTCTTTCATAAGATGTTGTGTGTTTGATCATTGGCAGGTTGAGTGGGACCTACAACTAGGTTGCACTTTGCTCATTTAACATGGCAGATTGATCAATTCAGAGTTTTAGTGAAAGGTGGAACAAATGTACCACGTTGATGTGTTTTGCATGGTTGTCATTTGAGTGGCCATTTTAGCAGTTCTCACATTCACTGTCCCTACCTTCTCAACCAACACCTCCCCCCTCTCCCACAGACTTGTACAAACTATTTGACTTTCAGGAGTTACAACTGTGGTTCTGTTTCTGAGGTTTCGCATACTGCTCGCCTATTAGCCAAAGTCTTACCATCCTTTTATTGTTGTCTTCACATTGTGTTATGCCATATATTACGACATTTTATGACTATTTTCAAAACTAATAGATGGACCTACACACATATGTATACACACAGAGGAGCTGAATAAAACTTGTATTTGTTGGAGAGAATTTCATTATAATTGTTCCAATAGAGGAGTCTATACTAGAAAGCACTCTCTAGGACTTTTAAATGTATTTATTACTGCATATTTTACCTTTCAACATTAGTTCTTCACAATTGATGTGTTCTGTTTGCTTTTGCTTTGTTTTTAATTTTATTTACAATGTCCTTTCAAAATTGTAATAAAGAGGAAAAAAGACCCGCTAGTGTAAGAAGAGCTAGGAAAGAATTCCTCTCCAGTGAAACAAATGCCTTTCTTGAGACGAACGGGACAGGGCCATTTGGTTTGTGGAATGATGTCTCTCATGAGAATAGGCAAGCTGATTGCTCCGTATGACAAAATAAGAAGTTTGAATTCCTCTCGGCACCTGGGAATGAGCGAGAAGGGAAGACAGGCAAAGGCAGAACTGTGATATAAAATTCAGCGGAAGTAAAAGCTCAATGCCGATAGTAACTGATAGAAACATAGGCACCACTCTTTTTTCCCTCCAAATCTGTGGCATATATGAGTTGAGAGGTCTGTTTGGCTTTACTTAAAATGAAGGGACAAGTGTCCTCAATACTATAGAGTGCTTACTGCATCCAGGGGCTAACTTTTGCATTGTAATGTAAATTGCATGTAGGAAAGAGCTCTGAGTACATTAATACCATGAAATACCATGACATAAGTGTTAAATGTTCATTGAAAGCCGAAAGAGATAAAAAGGAATACAAGGCTAAAGGTGAAAGAAAGAAGAGGAAGAAATAACAAGTGTTGTCCAGAATGTAGAAAAAGGGAACCCTTGTGTACTGTTGGTAGGAATGTATGTTTGTGAAGCCACTATGGAAAACAGTATGGAGGCTCCTCAAAAAATTAAGAATAGAGCTACCTTATGACCCAGCAGTTCCACTTCTGGATATTTATCCAAAGAAAATGAAAACACTTAACTCAAAAAGATACGTGCACCCCATGTGAATTGCAGCATTGTTTACAGTAGTCAAGATATGGAAACAACCTAAGTGTCCATTGATGGATGCATGGATAAAGAAGATGTGGTATATACCAGGGGTGCCAAAAAAATGTATACACATTACTTGTATTCATCTTTTGTTATCGGTATATATTGAGTATTATAATTTTAATACAGTTTTTTCCTTTCTTAAAATGTGTATACATTTTTTGGCACGCTCTGTATATTCAATGGAATGTTATTCACCCATAAAAAAGAATGAAATCTGGCCATTTGCAACAAGTGGTTGCACCTTAAGGGCATTATACTAAGTGAAATAAATCAGACAGAGAAAGACAAATACCCTGTGATCTCTTTTCATTATGGAATCTAAAAATAGTAAATAAAACCAAGCTCATGCATTCAGAGAACAGACCGATGGCTGCTAGAGGAAGATATGGGGGGTGAGACAAATGGATGAACTGTTTTTGTTTGTTTATTTAATTTTAGTTTAAATGCATTGCATAAAAAATAAGAGGAAGAGGGAAAAAAAGGGAGGGAGGTAAAGGTATATCAGAGTATTCCTAGGGAGATCATAAACTTTATGTCAGTGCCCTTATCTTCTCTTACTTGGATCTCTTCTTCTTTCCCTTCTTTCCTTCCTTCCCTCCTTCCTGCCCTCCCGTTCTCATTTTCTTCCTTGCAACGAAAGAGAACAGACTGGGGGTAGGAGTGGTGTATACGGATTCTGGGGAAAGGCAGCTTTCAATCCGCAATTCCTGCGTTCTCGTTGGCTACTTGTCTGATGCAGGGCCGTAACTGTGCATGAGTGCTCACATGAGTTTTGCATATTCAGTGGATGAAGTGTATTTGCCTAAATAAGGGGAGGGAGGCCAAGTGTGGGCTCAGGACTGAAGAGCAGACCAGGATGTGGGAGAGAAAGAGGTAACAGGGAGGAAAATGATAAATAAGTTCCTTGGGGGTATAGCACTGGTTTTCAGAGAAAAACCGTATTGGCTAACTGGGGCAAGCTAATGAGGGGTGATTGGTGGAAACTGGGAGTGGTCTGTGCTTTCTTGGGGGCACTATCCCTGACTTTCAGACCATCTCCCTGACATTTAGACTCCTGTAGGTTTCCTTCTCAGCTTTATTATAATGGCAATCAATTATTAGTTGCTTCTTCCCCGTTAGATTGTAAACTTCATGAAGGCAGGGATTATAAAGTGCTTATGTAGTGCCAGGCACATAACCCATCACCACCACCATCATCACCTCCATCATCATGATCATCATCATCATCATCATCACCATCATCATCCACTAAATAGTCCACCTAGAGTAATGCCTAGCACATAGTAAATATTTATTAAATGTTTCCTGAAGGAAGGACACAAAGGGGAGATGCACAGGGAAAAGCATAGACTGAAGAAGTCAATGAATTGGGTTGCTTCTTCCAAAGCGGGTGTTCTCACCTAAAGCTATGTACAGTCGGGTACATGCCATCAAAGGATATGCAATGGAAGGAGAATTTGGTTAGCAAAATTAATATTTATTAGCATTGAAAGATTTGAAAAATAATCCAATTTTAGCAAAATAGCTTTACTTTTTATTGATTTTACAATTTACTTATAGTTCTTTGTGACACCTGTTAGAGTGAGTGAGCCATTGTATAGAAATTGTTTTGGTGGATTCTGGCCCTGAGTTTTACATTGAGATTGTCATGACAAAGATTCCACCCTCCCCTCCTTTCAGTCATGCTTGTGTTTGTTTGTAACTATCCTCTGGCAGGTGATAAGCATTTTCCCGGTACAAAGTATGAAGTACAGTGCTTCTAACAAACTAATCGAGTGAATGTTGACATAAATCATACTGTAGATATGCTGTCAGTGGTAACGAAGGGTGTATCCTTTTCAGAGATTATAAGATTTCCTGCTTCTTAAAAGAACAAGGAGTGGAAATCCAAGTTGAAACTTGCCTGTAGTTATATTGTAATGACTTAACATCATGATTGAAATCAAGGCAGTGATTATTTTATAGCTCGAATTTTGAAATGGAAATACCATAAAGATTATGGTATTTCAGTCGTACAGATGACCCATATTCATATTTATAACATAATTCTCCTTCATTGCTTCTGAATATTTTCTTTGGAGTTTACACATTTTCAAAAAAATTGCAGTCCAAAACCTTAAAGATTTTAATGGACTGTCCCTAAGTGTATTGAAATTGCTCATTTATGAATGATTTTAATTTGTTTAGGTTTAATATAACCTCAAGCATCTGTTATAGAAGAGTACTTTCAGGTATTCCCTGATGATTAATCAAAATTCATATTACAGGAGGCTAAGTAATCTTCCTCAATTTCTTCCATGTCGCAATTTAGGCTTAGTTGGGTAAAATAATTACAGACAAGACTGGACACATCTTATAATTCTGAGAATTCCACTGATTTCCTAACTGGTGCGTGCTATGAATCCTTATTGGAAGTGAAGGCACTCACTGGGACTTTGGATAGAGTTTGAGATGTCCGATTATTTTGTCCTATAATCCAGTTAAATTTTATTGATAAAATAATCCAAACTTACAGAAAAAAATATAATAATAATATAACAAACACAGGGTGCACAATTTGGACTTAACAGATATCATTTTGCCATATTTCCTTGATCCCACACCTTATTTTTATGTGAAAGAAATAAAACATTAAAGAACTCAGCAAAGCCTCATCCCCGTAAGCCTTTCTCCTCTTGTCTCCTCAAAGGTAACCACTCTTCTGGAGTTGGTTATATCCCCATGTGTGTTTTTGTCCTTTTGCTACAAATGGAATGGATTCATAAACAATATTAAAAGTTATATTGTGTACTTTTAAATGTTAAGTAAATGGTATCAGACTGTGTACATCCTGTTGCAAACTTGCTTTTCTTTGTTTTTAAATTTAAGCTTGTATTTTTTTGTGCTGCTAATGCACACACATTTAGTTCCCACATTTTACCATTTGTATCACATTTTACAGGAATAAACCACTGTTTATCCATTCCCCTAGGATGACTAGGACGTTTCCAGATTTCTGCTGTTAGGAGCTTAGTGCAGTGAAAGATCCTGGTATGTGTTTGTCTCCTTTGAGCACTCATATGGGAATTGCTTTCAAGGCAGATTTCTGGAAATGAAATTGGTAACTCATAGGGCAAAGGCAACTTTAACTTTTCTAGATATTTCTAAATTGCTCTCTAAAGCTGTATAAATTTACACTCTCATCAATATTAATGTTTCCTTTTCCCCATATCCCCATCAATCTATGTATGTTATCCATCTTAAATACTTGTCAACTTCAGAAGGGTGAAAGTTAACTTTTCTTTCATTTCCCTGTGTGGAAACAGCTGGTTAAGGTTCCTGACTATGAGACCAGCAGCTACAATTACTTCTTTTTATTTCCTTTAGGATCTCAGGCATAAGGAGTTACATTCATTGTAGTCCCAGGTTCATGATACAAAATTACTGTTAGTCCATGTGTGGCCATTTTTAAACATTTGCCTATTTGTTTGTTTGTTTGTTTTATTTATAAATAATGTCACAGACACCCATGAACTCTCAAACCTTCTCCCTTTGCATCCTATAAACCCTGAATTTTAAAGTGTTTATCATTCCTTTGCTTTTTAGAAGTTTAGAGTGTGTGTTTGCTTTTGCTTGTTTTTGAACTTCATGAAGAGAGTATCATATTGAAAGACTTTTGAGACCATTTTACTTAACATTATATAAGATTCATGCCTGTTGTTGCATGCAGCTGTATGAATAAAACACTATTTAACACTCTCCAGTTGAAAGGGAATTTTTTTTTTTTTTTGTAATTTTTGCTTTCTCGTTGTCCCTGTGGACATCTTGTAGTGAGCATGTGTAAGCCTTTCTCTTAGTTAAATTGCTATGAGTAGAATTGCTGGGTTGTAGAGTATGCAAATTTCCAACCATATAATTTTTAAAAGTTTTTGTAAGAATTACCTGTAAAAGCATCTGGATACTCTGTTAATATTTTATAACTCTTTAATTTCTTTCATAGTCATAGTACCATTCAGGTGTTCTGTGTCATCACAGGTTAGTTTTGCTAAGTTAATTTTTTATAAGACGCTGTCCATTTCACCTAGGTTTTCAAGTAAATTTGAATAAAGTTCATAATATTCACTTATTATCTTTTTAATTTCAGTAATATTACTAATATATCTCCTATATCATTTGTAGTATTATTTGTTCATTCTCTCTTTTTATCCGTTGATATTACCAGAGGTTTCCTTTTATTTACCCTTCAAAGATCTGACTTAGTCTTTATTGAAATTCTTCATCTTCATTTTGTATTTCATTCTTTTGAATATCTCTCTTTTTTTACTTTCTTTGGGTTTATTGTTTGTTTCTAATTTCTTATGTTGGACATTAACTCTTTAATTTTCAGTCTTCTTTTCTAACGTGAGCTGTTAAGGCTGTACATTTCCCTCTCAGCCAGGCCTTAGCTGTTCTTCATACATTTAGATACAGTATTTTTATTTTCATTCAACTGTAAGAATTTTAAAATTTCTTATTTTCTGACCAATGAGTTTTTAATGGGAATTTTAATTTCTCTATTTCCAAATTCTAACTTAATTGTCCTGTGATCAGAGAACATGATTTGTATGATACCTTTTCTCTGAAAAGTTATAAGGTTTGTTTTATGGCCTAAATGTGTGGTCAGCTGTGGTAACTGGCCCATGTGTATTTATGAAGAATGTGTTTTTTTCTTCTGATTCTGTCTCTGTTAGCCTGGGGGTGCCTAGGAGCGTGGATGAAAAGGTTTCTTCATGTCTAGGCATAATATAAGGAAATCTGTAATCAAATTGTGGATTGTCCACTCTGAGATTGATAGATAAACCTGGACCAGATGAGGTGACCCTGGCACTTACCTAGATTAGTTTACATGCAGCATCACTCCAGGATTATTTATGGCAGGTGAGATCTGGAGAGCAGATGTCATGCTAACAGAAAGCTTGGGGGACGTCTCTCCATCTTATTCATGTGTTATGGTCTGCAACTGATAAACTTGAACCACTCTCTGTGCTAAAGAATGTAGCTGAGATCTCAGCGGTGTATCTTGAATGCATTTGCTTCCTTCTCTGTGCTTTAGGTAGGTGAACCTCATTTGATTTACCCAAGGAGTGCTGGGCTTTCAGTCAAATTTATTATCACATTTCTCAAGAAAGTATTTGTGTACCTTAATAAGGTACACATTGTCACGTGTTCTGCCAGGGAGGTTTTCTTTTCTGTGAGTAGTCTGATTAAATCTTTTCTGTCTTATATCATTTTTCTCTTCTTATAGATTTGCATATATATCTTTATGTATTATGGACTTTAAGTCTTTCTCTAATGGGAAATGTAAATATTATCATTACGCTAGGGCCTATTTCTGTTTGTGGTAGTTTTTAATTCAGAAGAATTTCAGCTCAATGTGGTAAGTTTGTAAATACTTTTCTTAATTTTTTTGTTTTGTTTTGTATTTTTATAATTCTACAAATGTTGAAGGAATACTCTGTGCTAGGTACTAGGTCTTGGGGTTAGAGGAGTGAGCACAACAGGCAAAGTTCCTCTGCCCATCTCAGCAGGGGTAATAATTGCTACGGTGAAAAATAAAACAGGGAAGGCTACAGAGAATGTCAAGCACTAGGTGTGAGGCTAGCATTTTATATCTGGTAGTCAAAGAAGGCCTTTATGATTAGATGACATTGGAGCAGAGAACTTACCAGGTGAGGAAGCAAGCAATGTAGATACCTGTTTAAGCAGTCTTTCACTACCTGATGATACAAAATTTGCTACTATGCATTCTTGAAATACATTATTTGAAATTTGCTTTTTATTATTTAGTCCTGAAACCTGCCTAAAATATTGTGTATGGTGTGAGGTAGGGGTCTACTTTCAGCTTTTTCTGTATGGATAGCTATTCCTACACTGTATATTAAACAGGCCACTCTATTTCCAGTATTTTGTAATGCTACCTGTCATATACCGATAGAGCCACATACAACTAAATCTTTTGTATAAGCTCTATATTCTGTTCCATTGGTGTATTTGTTTTCTGTATCAATACTACAGTAATTTAATTACTAAATATGTGTAATAAGTCATGACTTCTAGTTGGTTGAATCTTCTTCTTACTAGTTTTTGTTTGTTTTTTTCTTAATTTGTCCGGGATAGTCTTAGCTTTTTTTCCATTGTAACATGAATTTGAGGATGAGCTTGTCTAGTTTTATGAAATGTTGAGTTTTGATTTTAATTCGATTTATTAGCTCATTTGGTGAGAACTACCAGCTATAATATATTGAGTTTGTCATCCAAGAAAAAGGTATATATTTGTATTGTAAATCTTCTCATCGGTCCTTTAGTAAAGACTACAATTTTCTCTAAACTTTTAACATATTTTTAGGTACACTGAAAATTTTTTTTTTCCAGTTATTAATGGTACTGTTTTCTAGAAGGGGTAATATGGCAGTTCACTTCTATTGATTGGTGACTAGATGTCAGACAATGATCTATATATTTCCATATATCAGCTTATAATCTTCTGCCATAGACCCATCATCTAGCAAGTTTCAATTAATTATATTTTAATTATACTTTTTAAAAGATTATATTTTATAATTGTTTATTATATGTGCTTAAAATGTAATTTATTTTTGTGTAATGACCTTACATCCAGCAACCTTACAGAACATTCTTATTATTTTAATATATTTATTTATATATTAGTATATTAATTTATCCCTTGGACTTTATATTTAGATAATAATGCCATCTGTAAAGAACAAAGATTTTTTAAAATAACTGAACTTTTTAGTTTTTGTCTTTTTGTGTTAGGAATTCTAATACAATGTCAAATAGAGTACATTTTACTATATATGCATATATAAAATAATATATACAAAAGATATAAATTTATAATTTAGTATTCATTAATTACACAATTGAAAGATTCACTGACTTTTCTATTGTTAAACTATATTACTGAGATAATGTAAGTTGATTATAATTATTAAATACATTGTTGAATAAACTTTACTAATATTTTTAGAATTTATGTTAATATTTAGCATACATTTATCTGTGTTTTGAGTAAAACAACCCTCATTTTTCTTATTTTTACTGCCTTTTAAATTTTTTAATCAAGATTACATTAGCTTAATTAAAAGATTTGGGAGATTTGTCTCTGACTACTTTTGGTAACAGTTTGCTTAAGACAGGAATTATATGTTCTTTGAATGTTTGTGACTCTTTTCTGTATAACTTAACTATCTGTGGGTTTTGTTCATTTCTTATATATGATTTTTTAAGCTACTGATTAATTTCTAATATTAAAAATTCAAAATTTCTATTGATCCTTGAGTCATTTGGTAATACCTAGAAAATTGTCCATTTAATCTGATTTTTCAAATAAATTGGCTTGAATTTGTACCACTTCATTATAGTTTTTAAACTTGTATTTTGTTAGTACTTATGACCCTTATTTTTCATTTTCAAAGATTTACTTCTGCCTTGTCTTTTTTCAGTTGATCCATCCTACCAAAAGTAAGCTGAATTTGTTAGCTTTTCATAGACTCATATGCGACTTTTGTTGTTATATTTATTGTGTTGTTTTATTACATTTATATCAATTTTCAATTATCTTAGTATCCTTTTTATCTCTACATTATTTGAAGCTTTCTCCACTGTTATTTGTTACAAGTTTTATTGTTACAATAGATATTCATTCACAGTGGTTAAATATCAAATAGTATTAAAAATAAGTATATAGTGAAAAGTTCTCTCCTAGTCTGACACCATCTGCTCAATGTCCATGTGGAAATTTTATGCGTTCATATTTATACACACCTATGCAATTATTGTCCTGATTTTATTACTTAACATCACATGTATTATATTTTAGAAACCTACCTCTAGTAACATTAAGAAATTTGAATTTTTAAAAAATAGCGGGTTAGTATTCCATTGTATATTTGAAGAATTATTTAATCATCCCACTTTTGATGAGCATTAATGTTGTTTTGAAATTTTTGTAACTATAGACTACGATGCAGTGTGAATGTTTTACTGCATTTAACTTAATCTCTCTTTACACAAATTTTTGTTGAACCATTTGGAAATAAGTTGCCCGTATCATGACACATATGTTTTACTTGTATCTCTGAAGAATAATGACATTTTCCTATGCAATTACAATTTTATCACACCTAAGAAAATTCACAAAATTCCATACATGCTATTCTTATTCAAATTTTCTCAATTGACCCAAATATATCTTTTACTATAGCCTTTTAAGAAAAGTCTAAGGTCCAATCAAATTTCCAATCTGCATTAGGTTATAAACTTTACTCTAAGAACAGACCCCTCTTCCCTTTTTTCTTTTTTTTTTTTATTATTACATGGAGTTTTTGGGTTTTTGTTTGTTTTGTTTTTAATTCTAGGCTAGTTGTTGAATAGATTTTCCCCTATTATGGATTATTCTGTTGTTTACTCATCACTGGATTCAGGTAAAACATTTTCAGCAAGAATTCTGCATAGGTGATCTTGATTTGTCAGTACTGGTTACATCAGTACACACTATTGATGATATTTACTTTGATTGCTTAATGAAGGTGGTGGCCGTATTGATAAAAAACAGGTGTCCTTGTTTGTTGGTACTACTTTCCATCCTTCCCCTACCCCTTTTCTTGCTTTTCAGAGGCAACACATTCCCCCTGAACCTGATTTGTCTCCTGTTTTTGTGTTTTTTGTTTGTTTTGTTTTCCCCCTGAAGGGATGTTAGCCAGTGATCACTGATCTGATAGTATTAAAGTCCAACATCCTTGTCTTTAGTTGAGATGAACGCTAAGGTATAATTTACCCTCAAGAATCCTTCCTGCAGGGTCAGGCTGGGACTTTACCTGAAATTGTATCTTTGCTCATCTTCTTTCCCCTCCCTTCCCTGCTTTCTGTACTCCCTTACCAGTATTCATGAAAGCATTTCTTTAGCAAGTCACTTGCATATGATTGATTCCTCATATCATGGTATTTTTCTCGAGAATCTGAAATAAGACCATTGTTATTGAGAGTAGTCTAGAATGCAAACTCAGTTTACTCACTCATATGTCAAATGGCAGTAAGGACCCCATCACTAGTGGCAAGTAGGATATTGCCTCTGTTCAGCTGTTGTATTGCTAAGATTTTCACCTGAGTTGAATGGGGATAAAACAGTTGGAAGAAGATGCAATGCTTTGTGCAAGCTCTTTGGCCTCCATATCTTTAAATAATATGCGTATCCTGTTTTTTATAGTGATAGTTTTATGTGTTACATATCAACTTTCTACTGTGAAAGGTGATGATTTGGCTCTTATATTACTTCTCTCCTCCCCTAATCCACCACTTTCACTCTCCTAATAGAGCTATGTAATATTGTTTATGTTTCTGGGAGTTAATAATTATCAATATATATCCAGTACTTAACTACTATGTAACAGATAACGGGCTAGGCATTTTGAAATGCAGAAATGAACATTCAGGTCAAGGTCAGGGAGCTCACAATCTAATGAGGGACAGAGAAAAGTAATACAAACTGCAATATAGCGATCATTGTGATAAAAGTTAGTACAGGTGAGAGAATGAAACATCTAGATATTACGGGAATAGAATTTCAGGTAGAGGGAATAGCAGTCTCAAATGCACTAAGACTGGAGCATGTCTATCTTGTAGGAATAGCAACTCTGAATGTGCAAGAAGAGTTACTAATAAGAGAGAAAATCAAAGGAGAAATAGGTAGTTAGTTCCTACTTGTTCTTAAGCTAGGGTCAGAAAACTTTTTTTGTAGAGTCAGATGGTAAATATTTTCCACTTTGCGAGCATTCAGTCTCAATTGCAACTACTCACCTCTCTTGTTGAAGTGCGAAAACAGTCAAAGACATTATGTAAATGGGTGGACATGGCTGTATTTTAATAAAACTTCATTTACAAAACTTTTGACATGTCATTGCAATGACTCTGCATTGCCTTTCTTGCAATCAAGATATTACTAGATCAAAGGTTAGCAAATTACCCAAGAGTTATGAATAATTTTTACATTTTTAAAGGGTTGTAAACACGCACACACACACACACACACACACAAACATTGGACAGAGACCATGTGTGGCCATAAAGCTTAGAATATTTACTACCTGACCTTTTACTGAAAAAGTTTGCCAACTCCTGCTCTAGACTCACAAAAATGAGTTGGATACTTTTTCTTATTTTTTTCATTCTCTTAAATAACTTCTCTAATAAAGGGATTATTGCTTTTATGAAAATTTGGTTGGCTTTACCTCTAAAACAAATGATGCCTAATTTTGTTTTGCTTTGTATTTTTTGAGTCAAGGCTATCCTTGACTACTACCTTAAATGATCATTCGTTGTTTTTTTTAATTTCTTCTAGTGCCATTTCAGAATTTATTTTTTTTCCAGAAATATGTCCACTTACTCTAGGTTTTCATATGACCGGCACAGGGTTGTTCATTACATTCCTTTGTTATGTAAGAACTCCAGCTCTCTAAGATACTTTCTCTTTTTCATTTCACATTTAATTAATTTCATAATTTTTTTCTTGTTCACTCTCATCAGACTTTTATCTATGTTATTAATTATTAAAATAATTAAAATTTACTGTTGAGAATATTTTCCATTATCTTTCTTATTCTTTCCTCACTTTTGGAATTATCTTTTCTTCTTTGAATGTAGTCTTTTTCTCCAAATTTTGTGTTGAATATTTAATTTATTTGCTCTAAATCTTTTTTATTTTCTGATTAATGTAACTTATAGCTTTAATTTTTCTTTAATTTTTTTGCTGAGTCTCACAAATTTGGACATCATTTTCGTGATTATTCAATTTTAAGTACTTTGAGACTATTTTTCTCATGTTTCTTAATTGAAAGATAAGTTGATAGTATGTTTTTTAAATTTTCAGACATACAAGATTTATTTCTTTTTGGCTTTAAAATTATTATTTATAATTTTATTGTATTACAGTAAAAGTATTTATTTGCATGTTAATTCTTTGGAATTTCTTGGAATTTCCCTTGGGGAAACATGGGGTTTCCCATGTATCTTAGACATGGCATTTTTGTTAATGCTTTAAATAATCTGTATTTTTTATTTAGTGGATAGGAAGTTCTCTCTAGAACTATTGCCCTAAGTTTATTAATCATACTCTTCAAATGTTCTATAGCTTCTTTATTTGTTTGATCTATCTACTTTTTAGAAGATACCATACATTTTCAATTAAATTGCTTGCTTTTAAAAATTGAATTTGACATAAATACAGAACAGTACAAAAATATAAGTGTACAGTACAGTGAATTATCATAAAATTGAAACACTCAGGTAATTGCTACACAGGTTGTAAAATAGTACATTACCACAACCCTAGAACTGCCTTTGTGTCCCCGTCAATCACTAGACTCCATTTATCCTGAAAGGTAGCCATCAGAGTTCTCACACCATAGAGTTGTTTTGCTTATGTTTAAACTGTATTTGAAGTGAATCATATAGTATGTATATTTTCACATCTGTTTTCCAACACTATGTGAGCCATCCATATTATTGTACATAGCTATTGAGCATTTTGTTTTTTATTGTCTTATAGTATTTCACTGAATAAATACAGTGATACTTGTATCCATTCTACTGTTTAGGGACATTTGCATTATTTTTAGTATTGGCTATTATAAATAAAGCTACTACGAATGTTCTCATCCATGTCTGTTGGCACCTGGATGTCCTTCATTTTTATTGGGCATATTCCTAAATCTCACTTCCTAGGAGTGAGATTTATTGGTCAAAGGATATGTGTATGTTTAACTTAGCAGACACTACCAAACAACTTTTAAAATAATGATGCAACAACAGTTTACACTCCCAGAAGCAGAATATAGGAGTTCTGGTGGCTCCATGTGTGTGCCACTCCTGGTATTGTCAGTTCTTCTCAAGTGAGCCACTGTTATGGTGGGAATTAATATCTCATTGTGGTTTTAGTTTTAATTGCCCTGACAGCTGATAGTACTGAGCAGTTTTTCACAAATATATTGGCCATTTTATAAAGTGTCTGTTCAAAGCCAATCTGGCTCCCTTAGAAACTAAAACAGGGCTTGATGATGCTGGGAAATTCTCAATCTCTCGTCTCTGCATAGCCTCAGTTCATTTCATGAGCATTTTCTCAACATGGCCGCAGGCATGGCCAGTGGTTGTTCTGGGGTCACATCTCAACAACTTCCGAAAGACAAGAAAAGATAAATCTAGTTCTGTTAAGAAATATCCCAGGTCAGGTCACATTCCTATATCCTGCACCTGGGGAGATGATGACTTTTAGCCAGATCGTGATATGCTCATATTTATAATATGGTACAGAAATAATTTACCTCGCAGGGGAAGGAAGCTACCACGGTATATCATGTCTATTTCTTGCATGAGATGCTTTTAGGGAGTTGGGGCTATTCCAGTGCACAGTATAAATACTTTACAACCAAATAAATAGTTGTAAATAGCAGTACAATAGTCTCTGAATTTAACAGGAGCGTTTAAAATAAGCCCTAAAGCAGGAGGAGGAATATAAATGCATTTCTTGGAACTCGTTTTTATGATACGCACATATTTGAAGACTATCCAAATTTTCAGTTTGTTAGTTTAGAGCTGTTGATTATAAGGGTTTGTTAACACTGAAAATAGCTCAACATTTTTTTTGTAACCTGCATTTTCTGCAAACTTTCAGGTGATTGGAAGATGTATGCTGGTGTCTTTGGTAACTGTGTGCAGCTTTGCAGAAGTTTTGAGTATGACTCATATAACAGTACAATCCTTCTGGCCATTGATCTAACTTCAGCAATTTTTCTTCATAATTTATTTTAAATAGTGTAAAGAAGGAGAATGTTATTTGATATAGAAAGAACATTTTTTCCTCCTTTAGAATTTATCTGACTGCCCGTCTGAGCAAAGACTTCATCTCAATTTATTAGTTCAGCCATTTAGCATAAAATAGAAAATTGCAGTGTGGCTCTGTGCTAGTTAGAGATGGAAAGTTGTTCCCTGGGATACTGACTGTTCTACTTTTAATTCATATTTCTTTAGAACTATTATGTTTCTCCTTTTGGGAAACAAAGACCTCTCCTCTCCCCATTATGTTTATTCATTAGGAGAGCTGTGTAAATGGAAGGACGGGGAGGAAGAGGAAGAGAAATAGAAGAATCTTCCTTTAGTTCTCTTTTTCAGAAACTTCAGCAAGATTGAATGAGGGAAAACTACCTGTTTCTGTTTTTTAAGAGATATAACAGCTGGGTAAAAGTATTTACTTTGGCTGTAGAAAAATCCTGACTTGGTATACTTAAAGCAAATTATGTAGGGTTTAGGTAGACAACATAAAAAGGAAATGATGTTGCCTCAGATATTTGAATGGTAGACCATTGACATGGTAACATTTTCTCAGGTGCCAACATGACAGAAAATGGTTCAGACCTCCTCCACGCTACTTTCTTAGTGGCTGTTTCTTTCTTGTGTTATCCTGAACTTCTCCCCATCCCCGCTTCTCACACATGTTTTTTGTTTGTTGTTTATGTTCAGACATTCAGAAGCATATTTAATGGTGTGTGTAAATGTAGCTTCAGCGTAATGATAATGTCCAATTCTCACTGAATCCAGAACCACCTAAAATATGGCCAAATGTGATACCTAGGATTTCTTTTCTTTTGGTATTTGCTTTATGGACACTTGATTAAGACAGTTAGTAAGGTTTAAAAATGTTTTATCTTTCTTACCGTTTCAAAGTAAACCATTTAATTTTAGCTTACATTTTTAATTCATTTTAAATTTATAATCATGACAATAGTTCATACATGAAAAAAATCATACATGATATCATTACCTACCAAATGATTATTCTCTGTATTACTTTTCAAGCTTTAGGTATATGCATGTTTTTATGTCATTGTAATTACTGTTTAATTTTGAAATTAGTTTTTTTTTTAGTAATTTGATGGAACAACATGAAAATGAAGAATATATATCTTTTATTTAATTTAGGAGATCACCTAATGCTGAGAATCAGAAAATGACTATTTTCTAGAATCATTGTGATTTTAAACTTGTCACACTTAGATGGTGATTTTAGATACTGATGTATTGGCTTTAAGAAATAATTTTTATCTTTTAATGTTGAGTAAGACTCACAATTGTTATGTGCATGACAGCAGCTATACAGAATCATTCTAGCTTTCTAAATATTAGATTTGATTGTGTTGCTAGGAAACCCCAAAATAAAAATAAATAAAAATAAGCAGGAAACAGGTTATAAAATTTTAATTTTGTTGTTATAAACAGTGGAGTCTGGGATTATGTCCTTTTATCAGAACAGTTGTGTGTAAAATGTTTTCTACGCAAGTTAAAAAAAAAAAAAAAGACTCCTTACAGTGCAGTGATCATTTCCTGTTTCATTTTTCATTTCTTTTTGCTTAAAGAGCTTTTGTCCCTGGCTAGGAGTTGCTTTAAATCTCTGGGAAGGTCTGTTCTGAATTTACTACTTCTGCATCGGTTAAGATCCCTTTTAAGTGTGTGCTTTGTTCTCTGAAAAGCTTAGGTCAGTTGAGCAACATGCTGCTACTGTTAAAAAAAAAAAAAAAAAAAAAGAGCTGAGTAATGCTGGAGCCTCCTCCTGTGGCTGATGCAAACCTGGAGAATTTGCATCATCATTTAGCTGGAGTAAGTTGGTGTGACAGGCAGGAGCTTAAATACCAGCCCACGAGGAAGCTGAGCTGGTCTGTAATAGAGCTGCCGCCGCAGCCACAGCCGCAGCGCAGAGGTCGTCAGGCGGAGTTGATGGGGGGACGGGGGAGCCCCATGAACACACAGGTGTTTCTGAGGAGTAATGAGATAGCTGTGAAGGAGAAAATACACCTCTGAGTTTTTACCTGTGAACACAGTAGCACCGAGAAAGACAATCTGAAAGCAAAGAGGAAGAGATTGGTCAGTCACACCAAGAGACACCAAAGTTGAAAGTTTTAGGTTTTTCTTTTCCTTTTTCCCCCTCTCCGTTTCATTAGCCCCCCCGCCTCCGTGTGTCAGTACAATGGTCAGGAAGCCTGTTGTGTCCACCATCTCCAATGGAGGTTACCTGCAGGGGAATGTTAAGGGGAGGCTGCCCTCCCTGGGCAGCAAGGAGCCCCGCGGGCAGGAGAAAGTGGTGCTGAAGAAGAAAATCACTTTGCTCAGGGGCATCTCCATCATCATTGGCACCATCATTGGAGCAGGAATCTTCATCTCTCCTAAGGGCGTGCTCCAGAACACGGGCAGCGTGGGCATGTCTCTGATTATCTGGACAGTCTGTGGGGTCCTGTCACTGTTTGGTGAGTGCAGCTTCTTCGTGGGGGTGTGTCTGTGGAGTTGGGAAAGCAACAGGGTCCTTTCTAAGGAGTGAATGAAATGGCCAAGGCTCTGTGAAAGTTTCTGACTTTTGTTTAGGTATGTCAATGTCCCAAACGCAGTGTCCACTGTTGGCAGGGGCCCAAAATCCCTCCAAAGTGCTTTCTGTGGGCTGTACTCGCTTTTCCTAACTATGACAGACGATTTTCTTTACTTTTCTCTGTGGCAACCAGAGCAAAGGATCACTTTGATGACCCGGTGAAATACGTGTATGCCTCTCTGTACAGGGCGATTGTGCTTGGTTTGTCTGTTTGGGGCATCTTGGCAGCTGACACGCTGAATGAAACACCTGTGAAGTGAAATGCGACGTGACCTATTTAGACATAGAACTGAATGTTCAGCAGAAGTTTTATTGACCTTTTTATTGGCAAAGCAAACGGTGGCAGTCTTTGCCTTTTTAATTTTTTAACTTCATACTCTTGTCAAGTTCCCTAGTGTTCTTTCCAGAGTCCTTGACGTGGAAAGCTGTGTGATGGCACATAACTGAATCCCTGTCACAAGTGGGTATATGTATTGCAAGGATCTGAGCATATTTCGGATCTTTTTCAGCCTTTCATCTCTCCCTAGTACCTATAAACTTTTGCCATGCAAATTGTAGAACTGGAATTGGGTGTTAGTTTGCTGTGCTTGCCCAGATCTGTTTTCTTTCTTTATGGTTTACTTGGTCTATAGAGACAGAGGTAATTTGTCCACCTGTTTGCTGAGCTAATCTGTACAGAGCTGATAGAAGAAATATGATTATTAATTTTTCTTCAAGATCTAGATCTCTTCTGTTGATTTGACAATTGATAGTAAAGAGGTAATAAATGTCCCCTCATAAAGTGAACAGATTAGTAGAAAGCTACATGAGTTAGTTATAAAGGTGACAAAAATTGGTGAATGGTCAAAAAAAATAAATTGTATTGATGCTATGGGGTAAAAAGATACATTTGCTCTTCTCAGGCAAATAGTGTGTTTTGATTCTAAAAGACACTACTCTTTAAAGGTACTAGCTCTTTGTTATAATTCTAGGGCCAAATGCTAACTCTTGTCCCTATATGTATCAGTCCATTCTTTTTTTAGGCCTTGTGATGTTTGAATGCATTGGTTTGAGCATTTGTCTGGAGAACTTAGATTGACATTATTAGAAAGAAGGTATTTTAAATAAAACTTGTTAAAACAAAGCCTTAGTGTAAAAAGACCTATGGAGGAACTATTTTTTTTTAGATTTTTTCTGAAAAAGAGTTTGTGGTATTCTTATGGGCTAGCATGTACATTTATAGACCAAGAAAAGCCTAATTGTTGATTGTCTTAAATGACTTCTGTGCACTCTCAACCTGTAATCTTGTACAACACTGGGTATATCCAGAGTAAATCAGTGTCTAGTAGAAAAAGCCCTAACCAGATTGCTGGACTTTGCATACTATGTGCGTGCAGCTCCCACTATGTGACTCTATTTTTTGTGCGCATTGAAAGATTTTTCAGATATAATAAAATGGATCTCTTCAAGCATTGAGCTAGTTAAAGTGATGTTGACTTGTGCTCTGAAAATATGCTTCTGCAGAAGTATATCATCTCAGGCTCAGGGGAAAGAAAAGCTAAAGGAACTAGTGAAAGTTACTAGTCTCTTGAGTTGGTATTCTTTGATTACCAATTGCAGGGAGTGTGCCCCTGTGTGAATCTACTTATCTATATTTGCACTACATTTGTCACTTAAGTTATTACAAGCTTTTTGACAGTAGTGCCTTCCTAACAGGAAGCAAAGCAAAATATAAGGGGGAAAATTATTCCTCTTAAAACTCTAGAACTCTGGACTAAAAGTAAAGAATCTATATATTTGGTTTACAGTTTTTCTAATGCCAGGGTCAATGCATGGATTTTTACATGCTGTTTTGAATTTTTTTCATCAGGGTAAAATGGTTCTGGAGCTTGAGAATTTCAAATGAAAATCTCATCCTTGCAGAACCCAATTTAAACTAGAGCAAACATCTGGAGTTTCTGCAAAGCAGATACTGGTCTAGATATTGATTCTCTGGCAACAAATTCTGAGGTACTTAAGACTCTTTCCAATAACATTTTATATTGGTGCTTTTCTGTACAGCTTACCAACATGGCAACTGGTTTCCAACAGAGAGCGAATTGTGACTAGTTACAATTAGTTATAAATAGGCAAACTGTATCAGTCATCCCTAAATATCAATCTGCAGACTAGTTGCTTTAGAATTATCTGTGAAAATTTTAAAATAATAGATTATTTTGGATCCCTCTATTGGAGAATCTGGACTCTTTTGGTTAGAGTTAGTGGGTCTGGGTATGGCTTTAGGGTCTACTTTTAAAAATAAAACTGTCTTCCTGGATGACTCTGATACAGTGCTAGGTTCAGGAATAGGATGAGTGATACTAAGATTTCACTGAATATTTAAATTATATTCATGTTGGACCATTCAACCTGAACCTTTACTGACTAGCACTGTTTCCCACACCTTCAGTCTCTGAAGTCGCTCAGGCAAAATGTGCGTTACATTTGAGTACTTAGCAGTATGGATAGTAGTTTTCACATAATATCAAGATATATTTTTCATTTTCTTAATTGTTAATTGATGAAATTAATAGGTGTAACTATATTTCGTGAGGTGATTTCCACGTGTCAGGCCCAATACTGCCTTGCCACCCGTTATCACATTAATACACAGAGGAGGAAACTCAGGTTTTGCTCAAGTCCATGTGAATTCTATTTCTAAATGTTAAAATTGGGTTTATAATTAATGTTACCTCATGTCATAACTATAACTTATAGCATCTTTTTAAAGGAACGTTACTTCAGCAACCCAGAAGAAGTGTATACTTCAAAGACATCCAAGAAAACCTTTTCTAGAAATAGAATATCTGAGTTAAAACTCATTTTGTTGACAAACAAAGCATATCCTACAAAATAAATAAAACCTTTCAAGACCTGGAGTCCATTCTTTTCTGAAGAATGGATACATTTTCTTTGCTTTGAGATGCTACCGAAATATCATTTATTAAAAGGATTCTCAATATAATGAGGTCAGTTTGGGATAGTTCCTTGTCCTGGTGTGAAGTTATGTTCTAAAAATCGATTAGTGTTACTGGTATCTGTCTTCTCTTTTCCCAGGTCTGAGATTCAAAATTCTTAATAATATGATGTTGTTTTACATGTTTGTCAAGTTTGTCCTCACCATTTCAAGTAAACTTATATTATTTGACTAAAATGAACTAGATCTCAAATTTAAGGCAGTTACAAGAGGAATTTGGTGGCTGTTAACAATTAGATGACTGTTATTTGTCTTGAAATCAGGGTGTCATTTAGACCAAAGCAAGTAGTAATAGCTCACGAAATATAAAAATTGCTATGTCAAATCTACTTCTGAATGACTTGGTGGTAGTTTAACTTTGTACCTTTTTATTATAAATATTTCACAGGAGCCTTGTCCTATGCTGAATTGGGAACAAGTATAAAAAAATCTGGTGGTCATTACACATATATTCTGGAAGTCTTTGGCCCATTACCAGCTTTTGTACGAGTCTGGGTGGAACTGCTCATAATACGGTAAGAACATAAATAGAAAAAAAAAATAAGGAAAAAATATGCCCATTTATTACACCGTTCTTTGAATGCCTGTGATTATTTTAAACTAGTAAAAACATATGTGTTTCATGTGACTATGTTATAAATATGTGTACTTCAGGACATAAAGTCTGTGATGAAATACCTATGTTAATTAGTGCTTTAAATGCATTTAATTAATGTTTTGCCACAGGCCATAGCTTGCCAACCGTGCCTAACTTTTTTCTAGCTGCTTTTCTTTAATTTTCAATTCTTCTCAGTGATATTTTTCAGAAAGATGTTACCCTGAAAGGATTTGAAGCATCAAAATCCACCTTGATTAATCATATCTTTTGACTGTCCAGACAAAATTAAGCGTTAGGCTAGGAACTGGGGTTTTCCTTCCTGTAGATTGCACTATTGAGACATTTCACTGCACTCTGTTTTTGAGACTGGGAACCTTCTGTGCCTCACAGCCGGAGCAAGTTATGTAACCTTAGTGTCTCATAATCACGTTTTATACTTGACAAGAAGTTAAGCCTTCCACGGACCTAAATGACTCACTCCCTCACATTAAATGAATCAGTGAATTACAGTTACGCAAACCTTTTTTGATTTTATTGTTGTAACAGCGTGTTCCTCTTCCTGATTGTCTTGGTTGAGAATCAAACCCAGTCGTGCTAAGTCACTCTGAATAGCAAATTTCCTTCAACTTCCTGGGAAACTTAGGGTGTCATATGAGAAGTTTCGAGTATCACCGTTCCTTTAGGTTAATTGCTTTTACAAAACATGACGTGCACATTCTGATTACAGTTTGACAGAAATAACTAGGGAAACTTGTTCTTCCTGTAAACTTATCAGAAATAACACAGCTGAGAGCTCATGTGAGATTTTTATCCCCTGTTTTCATGGCTAAGGGCCAAAGGCAGAGCTATAATAAGAAGCATCAACTTAACACTAATGATTTTTATCGTCCTAGGAGCCTCTTTTCTAATCAAGGGATTCAGAGTAGTATTTACTTCTTTGTTAAATCTGTTTTCATTTTAAACAATTTGGCATTATTCAAAACTTGTTATAATGAATAATGAGAAAGAGGTGCTTTGTTCCTTTTGTAAAATCTGGGATTTTCCTGGGATGTGCCTTCCACTCTTTTCTGATGGTCTGACTCTTACTCTTCAAAGGTCCACTTAAATTCTATCTCTTCCCCAGTTAATTTCCTGTTCACCCTAGTTTATGGTATTTCTTTCCTCTCTAATTCTTCTGAACAATGAAGTCTCTGCTTCTCATTTGACATTGAACACAGTATCTTGTAGTCTTATTATTTTAGGTGTCTGTATTCTGTTTCCCTGTTAGAACTGCAAGCATTTCAAGCACATAAGACCAGGTTTCACACTTTTTGTAACCCTAGTTACTTCAGTGCCCTGAGTACTATAGATATTAAATTGTTTTGATGAGTAACTGAAAGTTCAAGGTTATAATGTTTCAACTATAACATACTGAATATTCAAATGAGCACAGTACTTATTTAGAGAACTGCCCTATCAGGATGGTGGCTTTGGAGTCTGACAGAGCTGGACTTGAATCCCTCTTCAGCCCTGTATTGGTTGGATGGCTTTGGCTAATTGCTTGGCATTATCATGAGCATGGTCATTCCATTTTCAGTGGCTCTTTCATTAATTTATTCATTCCTCAAACTGCTACTGAAGGGTGAATGGCAAGTTAAAGCGATCTAAAGTGGAATGAGCCACAATTCCTGTTCCCAAGTAGCTCATAATCAAATATTACTTTAACTACAAGGGCACTTCTTCATGGTGTGTGTGTGTGTGTGTGTGTGTGTAGATAGAGGAAATTACCTAAATGTATTCTAGATGCTTTTTTTTTTACTAGGTTTATGTATTCCTTTATAATAATGAACTCACATTGCTCAGTTGCTCTTTCAAACAGACAGAGTAATGAATCTCCTGAGGGGCGACAAGATACCTATGTACTTTGACATTTTTGTTGACAACAAACAAGGTACCTAAATATTAGGTTGGTGCAAAAGCAATTGTGGTTTTTATAATTGAGAATAATTGCAAAAACTGCAATTACTTTTGCCCCCACCTAATACTTACTATTAAAACTATACTTTAGATAAAGTCACTCTTGCCAGAAATAATCTGTAAACATAGATTTCAAAGAAAGAAATGTCACACATCAGTACGTAGCAGGGATCAGCAGATTGAATTCACACCTATACCATATATTCAATATTTATTGGGTTTCCACTGTCTGATAGACATTATACTGAACACTGGAGATAAAATAGTGATCAAGATGAATGCAGTCTTATGCTCATGAAGCCCAGGGTCAAATGAGGGAAATAGTTATCAATCCAGAAATCACACAAGTGAATATAAAGTTGCTACTGTGATAAACACTGTGAAAGAGAAGCCATGAGGTTCAATGAGAGGATATACTCTGGCAGGTCTCACCCAATCAGAGGGTTGGAGAAGCCTCCTTGGGCAAAGGGAGATTGAACCAAGATCTGAGGTGTAAAACACTGGCAATGCATTATAGGGGCTCCAGGCAAAGGGTATTCAGATCCTTCTAGTGAGAAGAAGCAAACTGAAGAGGAAGTGAAAGCTTAGATCACATGGAGCCTTGAAATGAAGGATTTTTTTTCATATCTTGAACATGTTTGGGAAGCACTAAAATGACATCAGATTTTAATGTATACGTCAAAAAGTTTATAAATGATGGAGAACAGGAAATATAGTTCCGTTTTGGAGGTTGTGGGGAGGAGGCGATGTCTAGGAAAAGAAGGATATCAAGAAATGTATAGTGCCCTCTGCTACCAGCAGGCCAAGGCTGGAACACACATTGGTGGTTGGCTTGCTAACAGTCTAGATTGGAAGGAAGAGAAATTAGATAATCCCAGGAATTTGTCTGTGTATCCAGGGAATATGCATTCATGTATACATTATCTAAACAAAAAATGTGAAATTTTCTCATCAAAATAGTTGAAGAATTAAAGTGGGATGGTTCATTACCAGTTTTGCTATATACCTGAACTTCTTTTCTTTTCTTATTTTAGTCACATTTTCTCACGTGTGTAAAATTACAAGAGTACTTTTATTCTTCAACTTATACTTTTCATCTAAATATTTCTGTGGAATTAAGAATCATCACTTGGCTCTTCAAGTTTTTGTCTGGAAAAATAAGAATAATGCAGTGTCAAGGATATAAGCATATGTTTTCAGTGAACACTTACAATACTAATTTTCTGTTGAGTTTGTGTCCATTTTCCTGACTACGCCCCGACTTATTACATCTGTGGCGTTTACACATTATTACTGTGGCTGGAGCTTCTTGATGAATTATTGAGAAAGAAGACTGATTCTTGTGCAGCTAGCTCTGTTAGGATCTCAAGTAATAAACTAGATCTTTAAGGGGAAAAAAAGTCAAATATGGGAGAGGAGAGGCAAAATTTATAGCACCTGGCCTTGCTCCCAAGGAAATGTGAAGTTCAAAAACTAGCCACCATAGTTATAGTCAATATTTCATTTGGAATGTCGATGATAACCTAATCAAATATGGAGTTCTGAAAATCAGAGACTTTCATATTTAACATGTTCCATATGCTGAATAAAAAAATGCCTCAAGGTAGGAAAAGTTTAGTGAAGATGCATTGTTTTTTCTGTAGTAACCTAAATATGTATGTTTTCTAGCCCTGCAGCCACTGCTGTGATATCGCTGGCATTTGGACGCTACATTCTGGAACCGTTTTTTATTCAATGTGAAATTCCTGAATTTGCAATCAAGCTCATTACAGCTGTGGGCATAAGTGAGTATGATAGTATAAATATGAAAAAAAAAAAAAAAGACACAAAAGTGATTGGAGACAAAAGGTTCTACAGAGTTTTTGCATGGTGGGACTGCTTCCCATATTGTGGTCTTTTTGCTTGTAGTTCCTTGCTGATTTTGCGTTGGAAAAAAAAGAAAAGAATAAGGATTTGGCATGATCTCTGATACATTACATACATACATTACATGCCAGTTTTCTATTGGGTCAACAGCCATGATGGCTAATCTTTTAAAATAGGCAAACAAAATCCTCCTTGTTAGTAAAACAGAAACTGGATTATAGCATGGATAAAGAGACATTTATAGATGGAAACCCAATTATTTTATGGATTTTTTTAAATTAGAAATTATCTTTCCTCATTGATAACATATCGAATTATAAGCGATGCATCCTCATGGAATGATGTTTATATGTTGGATGTGTATGTTGTGTTCATACATTTTATAATGTTAGCAGCTGTCACTCTCTGTGTTATGGGCTTAGCTCCCCATTGATGGCCATGATAAGAATCTTCTTTCTACATTTGATTATTAGTAGCATTTATCAACCAGGAGTTTTCTTTGACTAGGTTTGAATTACTTGGACATAGAAAGTTATACAGAGATAACTGAATTGGATACTCATGAAAAAATTTTAGTTATGTTAACTAAGGTGTTTTAATAGAACAATGAAGAGAACGATGCACTTGTGACAGCAGACAGGTGAATGGGTTAGTTAGCAGGAAAGAGCTAGGAATTCCACATAAAGAGATGATAGTGAGATTCCAGCTCAAGCTCTGAAGGCAAACAACCTGGAACTGAAACTTGGTGTCACAATTTCTTAGTTATGTGATTTGGGGCTAAATATTAAACCACTTTAAGTGTGAGTTTTATTTATTGATAAAATACCTGTGAAAAAGATCATTTATCTTGAATGGATGTAGAAAGATGAAATTATGTCAGATTTTATAGGCCTTCAGCAGAACTTGCACATAGACCGTTCCTGATAAATCTGGTGTTCCACTAAGGAATTGGATTAACAGCCATTGTTGTGCCTGTTATATTCTGGTCCCTCCACTGACTGAGGCAGAATCATATCACAATGATTTATATTTGCAAAGGAAAAAGTTAGGGGCAGTGTTTTTGAGAGCTCTGTAAATTGACAAAAGTGACTCATTCAAAGCTACAACCAGCAAACTTCAAATAGATTCTATGTAAACATTTACATGGCCACAAATATTGCCCACTTTGGCCTTGAAATGAGATGGATAATGATAACATATTACTATTTTGGTAAATCCAGAGACTCTTCTTATTTATCCCAATCCTAGCAATCATGTTAAAGTAAAATTTTGTATTTTCAGAGGAGTAGCTAGAAACCGTTCAAATCAAAATTTTAAAGCAATTACGTGTAAAGATAACTATGTTAAAGTTTACTAACTTCTGTAATACAGATTGGTGATAAATAGTTAACAAAGAGGCTGAGTAAATCTTGGATGGACCTAGACATTTCCTTCTATTTTTGCCATTAGTTATAACATTAATTTACAAATTTTGATGTTCCTTTCGCAAGCTTGAAATTCTGAGGAAATATATTCCTACAATCACAAGCACTAAAAGAGAAAACAGGATATTCATATGACTCATTGGGAGGTACTGTAAGTCAATGACCTAATTGAGAAAGTCAATCTGTTTTTTTTTTTTTTTTAAAGTTCAGTGTGTATTTGTGACAATTCTTAGCAAACTGTTTTTAGAGAAAAGCTTCCATTAAGATTACAGCAAGATAAAGATATTGTTAACACTACTCTTTTTTTGTTGTTGTTGTTCTTTTTTGTTTGTTTGTTTTTTGTTGTTGTTCAGGTTTTTTATTTTATTTTATTTTATTAGTTTCAGGTGCACAAGACAAAGCAAAACTTAGACGTTTATCATTTATATCCCTCACACTGTGTGAACCCCCCTCCCCCCATCCACTATCCCTCTGTACATTCCCCAAATTAATTTTCAAAACCCCATGACCATCTTGTGGTTACCGACTATTTTCTAAACCTCTCACCTTCCCCTTATCCCCACCTCCCCCGCCCCTCTAGCAACCCTCAGTTTTTCCTCCATGTTTCCAAAACTGTCTCTGATTAGTTCATTCACTTATTCTTTTCTTTAGATTCTGCATATAAGTGAGATCATATGGTATTTGTCTTTCTCTGTCTGACTTATTTCGCTTAACATAATGAGGGGAATGTCGTTTGATGGAGCCACAGGAGGTGGAGATGGAGATAGAGAAGGAGAAATTTTCCTGGGGCAAATTTCTCACATTCTACATTATTCAAAATGAAGATAGGTGATTTTCTGCCTGCTACTGGTGGAAGGTTGGTGAGATATAGAAGGTAGAGTTTAATTGCATGAATTGCTTCCTTGTATTCCTACGTTAAGGAAAGAGTTTGTGGTAGTTTGAAATCTCTAGTTCAAGTATAGAAGAGCAAACCTACTGGATCATGTTACAATCAAATCATAGAAAAAATAAATTTCAAGTTTTTTGAAATGTTAACCAACCGCTTGAGAAATGAGAGTGAACTGGTGAGGAGTTTTAAATGTTAATTTACTCCTCACGCTTCTCACCTTTTAAAAAGCACAAAGGCCCCAACTTATGGTGGTTTGCCTTATTATTTTACAGCTTTATGATGACGATACAAAAGCAATAGGCTTTCAGTAGAAATCATACCTCAAATTTTGAATTTTCCCGGGCCATGCTTGGCATTGGCAGCTCCCAGGCACAGACGTGTGATCAGGAGGATAAACAACTGACACGGGTACTGAGCCATGTACTGTGTTTCTGTGTTTTTTGGATTTTGTATGCCCAGCACATTTAAGGTAGGCTAGGCTAAGCGCTGCTAGTCAGTAGGTTAGGTGTATCAAATGCATTTTCGACTTAACGATATTTTCGTTTGACAATCAGTTTATCTGGGACGTAACCCCATCGTAAATACAGGATCATCTGTACTCTACTTCATTTCTGTCGAATTAATAAAGATGGTAAGTTTTGCTTTTCCAAAGACCTCTCCATTCTGGAAATGGCACATGGAAGTGTAACTGGGACATTTTATCTATTCACCTTTGGCACTCTCCTCTAGCCCAATATTGACATTTGTTACTCCCTTTACCTTCTGTGGAACTCCATGAATTTTCACTATTTTTTGTAGTTTTAAAAAGCATTGAGGTACATAAGTTGAGTATTCAAAATGCTATGCAGTCTCTTGTTCTGGTCTCCTTAAACTAAACACTAAATCAGTGTACCCTTGAATGGCAGAATATTATAATAATAGAACTACTTGCCTCACAATGTGAGATCTAATCCCAGATCCATCCTTAACCACCTCTCTGAGTGTCAGTTTCCTTACTAGTTTAGTATATGTAGGTGATCAGACAGTTCTGCCTGCCCAGCTTCTCATACCTGTGGAAATAATTAGAGGAAGCAAACAAAATAACATGTTGATTGCATTGTGAGAAAAAAAAAAGTAGCCAGTTCTATAAATGCATTGCTGTATTTTTCTTTTCCAAAACTGTGATTTCCTGACATGAAAGAAAGTCTGGGACCAGTTCTGTGCTAGCGTTTCAAATACAGCACGTGGAGTGGCTCCATTTAAATCTCCTGAAGTCTGGCTCTTCTTAATCCTTTTCTACAATAACTAAATTACCAAGACGACCAATCCATAGGTAGATCTGCATAGTATTGAAAAATACAAGTACTGCAGACAACAACCATTTTCTTCAGGAGGATGACAAGTAAAATGTGGAATCAAAGTGTCCTGAAATCCCAGCCAGGACAAACATGAAACTCAGCAGAGTGGAAGAGCCACCAGGACTTGGGAAGAACTAGGTGTACTAGTGACGTCATACACTTTGTGTTTTTGAGCTACTTCCTCCTTGTTACCCACACGAACTGGTGGCAAAAGCGTGGACTCTGGAGTCAGCCCACCTGGACTCCAATCCTGTCTTCACACTTACCTGTGTGAACATAGGCATGTTAACCAATGCCCCAAGTCTCAGCGGCTCATCTGAAAAACAAGGCCAGTGCTGGTAACCATGAGGGTTAAATAACGTCATCCGTGAGAAGTCTTTGCATGATACCTGCCGAATAATAATAGTTTACATTTATTTAATGCCTACCATTTTTATTCCCAATAGAGAGATCCTATGTATAGACTGTCGCTCTGCTTTCCAAGGTGTTTATTGCTACACTTCCTCTCCAAAATTAGTACACCCAGGAAATGAATGCTAATGCAGAGATAAAGGCAGCCCCGGCAGCTGTTGCGAAAAACGGTGAAAGCATCCACTTTTCTCCACCATGTAGCATCCATGTATTTTTATCACTTTAGCACTAAGCAGTCAGGAGCCAGGAAACACTTGAACCTGGGAGAAAATCCACTCTCTCCAGGCTCAGTAATCTCACGCTGCAAAAGCCAAGACAGTCGTGCCCTGAATTACAGAAGTGTAGCAAGACACACTCACCAGTCCTTGAATCACAGCATCAGTCCTTTCCCAAATGTCCTTCTCAAATACAGCTCCATTCGAATATGTAGTTCTTATCTCCGAGATTTGTGCATATGGCTTTCATGGCTATATTTCAGTTCTTAGAAAACTGAATCATAAATAAGTAACAAAAACCTTTATGCCTCTGCATTTTCATTTTGGTAACATTTGAGCCAAGCAAAATCATCATCATCACCACCACCATCATCATCGTCATCATCCCAGATTGATATATGTATCAGCTGATGACAGAATTTCCTACTGTGTGAAGTCAGCAGTTATTCTTCAAAAGAAGTAAAACTAGGACCAGAGAGCTTGCTCAGATTTCTTTGATTATTACATGGTGAGTAGATAGTGTATACAAAACAAAGTGGATAGTATTTGTTTCAGAGACTCAGAAAACTCTTGGATTTTGTGAATCCCAAATCCCTTTTCAATATTGTTGGATAAGTGACATACAGAGGCCATGTGAGGACCTTCACACTGCCTCCTTATTGGCTGCCTTGTTCCTAGATAGGCTGTATCCTTCAGGTACATCTCACTTAGAATTTGGTGTACCACATGGTGAGTGCAGTGTCTGGATGCTCAGATAAAGCGGGATTTTGAGAAATCTTTGGGAGAGACCAGTCTTAACCAGAATTTTTATTTCAGTGGTCTGAAAGCAAAGCCAGGTGAGATTGTCAATTCATAATATTTGTTTAATTTTGTGTTCCATTTTTCCTAAGAAGACTTCATAAAATATAAAAGAAAATACCAAATACTTATATTTTTTATTTCAATGGGCATTAGGTACTCACACTTTCTACAAACGTAACAAACCCTCTTTCCTCTTCTCAAATATATAGATAGAGATTCCAAAAAAGAAGAATGCCTCTTTCTCTTTCTTCTCCCTCTCCTTTCCTCATTCTTCCCTCCCTCCCTCCTTTCTTTTCCTCCTTTCACTTGCTTTATCCTATTCTCCCTTCCTCTCTATGCAACAGCTCTTTTCTATGTGGAGTACTTTCAGAAACAGAATGTTTTGGGTTTTAGGACTCTGATTTAAAAAAACAAAAAAAAAAACAGTGCTTTTGGTTGGTGATAGGAACATGAGTTCAATTGTTTTTCAGGCCAATGCTGAATCTCCTTAACTGAAAAAAATAATCCTTTTCATACGATAACTCATTTATCACTGGGCCATTTGCATAGAAAACGTGAAAGAATTACTGGATGACAAAGATGAGAGCAGAGTTGCATTGAATTATCTTCCATTTATAAATGCTTTATACTGGGGAGAGAAAAATAATTTTATTTTTTATCCCTTCTCTTATAAAATAATTCATTTTGCCATTAACAATGGGCCTGTCTGTTTCTTCATGTTTTCTGCTTCAAACATAATAAAATTTTCTCTTAACCTCCATGTAGCTTATTCAGCACCAGAATTTCTGATCTTTCTCTTCATTACTCCTTTGAAACCTTTCTTCATTAGTAAACCTCTATTTCACTTTGTGTGGGATCTACAGAGCCCTTATTTTTCCCATCTTCGATTTTTTTTTCAAAAATGAAAATTGCTTTATTATTTTTTTACTTAAAATATTGCATGTTCATTATAAAAGTTATAAAATAATGCAGAATAATAAATAAGAAAAATTGAAAATTGTTTAGTGTTCTTTCATCTGTAGATACCTTCTGTTAATGTTTTCATAAATACTTTTCCAGGTATTTTCCTTTCTGTCTTTGGGTCTGTCTGTCCATCCATTCATCCATCCATCCATCTACCCATCCATCTATCTCTATCACTTGCTGTATTGCTAAGTAATATATCATGAACACCCTTTCATATAATATATATGAGTATCATGATTTTAAATGGCTGCATAGTAAACCATTAAAAAGATGTAACTTAACCTTCCTTTAGGGGTCTAGATTATTTTAAAATTTTTGTCATTATATATTATGTGTTGACAGCGTTTGCACTGATTCTTAAATTCTGAACTGAGCTAGTGATTATATCAGGCAATGGGAAATTATGAAGATAAGTCATTGCTGTACGTAAGGAAAACTCCCTATTACAATTCAAATCATAAGAGTTCTGTTTATAAGGTTTTGTAAAGAGTGTAAAGCTGAAATCCACTGTTTAGAATAATGTCAGGCAGTCGCTATAGAGGAGTCTAGGAGGCAGCATCTTAGAATAGCACCATTTATTTCACGCCTCCTTGCCTGAAAGTTTTTTTTTCTTTTCGTGTGTGTGTGTGTGTGTGTGTGTGTGTGTGTGTGTGTGTGTTTTAACTGAGGCTCCAGCTCATTCATTCATTCAACAAAACTGAGTGTTTGTCTTCCTGGGTCGGGCATGAGGCTGCATGCTAGCAACACAGAAATGAATGCTGCTTGTTATGTCCTCAAGGTTCTCGTGGTCCACACCATGACGAGAGAGGGCAGTTGAGTACGGCTCAGGAAACTGCAGGAAGCTTCGTTAAGAAAGGGAAATCCTGCTAGCGTCAGACCCATCGTTCATCCTAGCCTGGGAACTCTCATGGACTCATCACTTAACCACTTTTTGTCCCAAGTCCCAGAACATGTCTTGGAAAACTCTATGTTTAGGGTAGGTTGAAAGTCACTCTTTCACGTGCTCATTGGAAAGTGGAGAGAAAAACCAAAAGTGCTGGCTGAGACTAGTCCTGAGAGTGAAAAATAAGATCCAAGCAACTTCTGGACATCTTACTGCTTCTCAAGTGTGACTCCGCTCTGAGATGTGACCCTGCACACAGTCATGGAGGGAGGAGATGGTTATCTGCTTCCTTACGCTGACGAGCCACTTTCAGCAATCTGATTGTGTGCTGCGATGGCTTCAGGATTTGCTTAGAAGATATGTTTATATAACCATTAAGGCACTGAATGTATGTTCTCTCGTCTGTCAGAAAGAACAAGAGATGACTTCTTACCATCTGGAGGTTTTATCCAAGCTTCTCAAACTTTAATGTACATAAAAATCATCTAGAGATCTTGTGGAAATGCAGATTTGTGTTCCTTAGGTCTGGGGCAGTACCTGAGATTCTGCATTTCTGAAATGCTTCCAGGTAACACCAACACCTCTGGGTTCATGGATGGCACTTGGAGTAACCAGGACCTACTATGTCTTCATGCCAATGAAGATTTGCCTTTTGTAACTTCATCTGTTTTTTTTTTTTTTTTTTTTTTTGCAGCTGTAGTGATGGTTCTAAATAGCATGAGTGTCAGCTGGAGCGCCCGGATCCAGATTTTTCTAACCTTTTGCAAGCTCACAGCAATTCTGATAATTATAGTCCCTGGAGTTATGCAGCTAATTAAAGGTATGGACTGAAAAGTAAATGCTTTTTAAAGAACGTATCTGCTTTTCGTCTCTTCTAACACTAACTTTCGCTTGTACTAGCAGAATCCCTTAATTAGTTCTGCTTGTGGAACTGAGACTCTATATTGTCATCTAATTGATTTGAAAGGCTGCTACATTTGGGGTGAGTGGGTATTTACAGCTAAATGGCAAGAAGAGCATTTAGACAGGGCCAAACAACAACATAAGGCATCAGTGAATTCTCGGTATGAACTGTTTGAAGTAAAACCTCAAAGTGGAAAAGAAATATGTCATTACACTACAGATACATATGTCCTCTTCTTTTTACTTTAAAATAGTTCAATGATAGTAATGCAGATTCAAGATATCTGGAAAATAATGAAAGATGATCAGTATTTTTTTTTACTTGATGGTTACTATTCCTTTTACCTTGGGAATGGAATCCTGAGAGAAGGGGTGTCAAGTATGGGAATAGCATTTCCAAAAACCAAGTATTACCTGGCAATAAAAATAGTTGTGAAAGCTTAATTTTTATTGTTACCTGATTTTTAATGTAAAATCTGCATTTCTATAGGAATGTAACACCATTTCTGGGAGTACTTACCTTACAGAGTTGACTGTTTGGTAAGAAAAGGTGAGATGGTTGAGGGGGTGATGTCATTTAGAGTTTCCGTTGTTTTAGGGAAGAAGGCACATACAGTTGCTCGTATTCAGTAGAAATTGTTGGAAGAGAAGGAGATCCAGGTGAGTTATTTAATTAGCAAAGGGCATGATAGCAGGAAATAAATAAGAAAGTGAGATGAGATTGTAAAGGAGTGACATATAACTTGGGCGTGTTAAGTATTTATTGTTTACATTGATACTGCCTGCTCCAAGAAAGGGAATTTTTTGAAAAATGTAATGAAGTTGTAGGACGAGAATTACACAGGACAAAAGGGAATGCCCGAATTCAGCATTAAACAATAACAAGCAAGGAAAGATCCATCACTCCGTAGCTGGGGAAGGGAGCTGCTGTTATCCGTTGAATAAGCCCAGTGGGAGACCTTAGAACTCTCCTGGCTAAATGTTTGCATGGAATCCAGCAACGTTGGCCAACTCAGAATAAACACAATAAAGAGAAGACATGAGCTCGCTCTTCTGATTCACAGTGGCCTCCACAGAGCTGGCCTGCTCTCATATCTGATCTATGAGAAATGTAGAAAAAAATAATTAGTTTTGTTAGTGCTTTTTTTCCCCAGGCTAACTCTGTAGTCTCCTATAAAGGAGTTTCTTCCATTTTTTGGAAAGTGCAGGAATTCTGGGCCACTGACCCTATTTTAGTTCCAGTTTAGGTTCCAAAAGATGATATATTATCCTTTAAAACTAAGATTTTCTTTCTTTCTTTTTTTTTTTTTTTGGTATAATGTTACACTGTAGTCAGTTTTTACCACTTATTTATATATGTGTGTGTGAGGTGAGATGAGGTTGCCCAAATGTTACTGTATTGCAAATTCTTTTGAGAGTGGCGGTCATGAGATATCTTTTGGATCTTTTTTGGCACTTACAATACAATGACCTTTAATTCAGTCTTATGACATCAGTGCTTAATATGACCAGGCTTCCTCATACATCTCCTCACCTAGTAGAGAAATGCCCGGAGATTATCACTACATTTAAAGTAAATTTTAATATTTTGGAGAGCATTCTTTGCAGGTATATTTACTCTATTACTATAAAATGGTGATTCTTTATTTCTAACTTGATCACATGTTTTTCACATTAATTTGAAACTCCAGGGAGGAAAAAAAAATATTACTAAGTTTTGTGTACTTATTTCTACTTTAATCAGACTCTGAAAATAGTTCTAGTCTATATTTACGCATGAGGATTTGTTAAACTTTCCTTTGAATATCATGACTCTCATCTTCCTGAGACCTGTGTTATGCATCCAAAATTTTCCTGAGGTTTAGAAATGCCTTTCTTTTGTAAACTCTCAAAATGGCATTTCTCAGAATCTGTGCTTGGGACCCACTCTTTACAAGGTTTGGTTTCGCTTATTGATTATTCAGTGCTGTGCTATTAGGAATATTGTCTCTTTAGGCCAAGGAGATCACAGATCATGATAAAAAAAATCACAATGGATGTTTTTATCTGACTTCCAGTATTTATAGTTTCTTTTTATGAGGACACAGAAATGTTTTTGTAAAACAGGCATTTCCAAATTCACTGTATCATTTTTTTAAAAAAATGAGCTACGTTTGGGAATTGGATGCTTTGAGGGAAAAATCATTTAGTGTATAACTCAGCATTCTCCATTTTTTTATCTCAAAACTCACACATATTACATATTGTTGCCTGGGCAACCCAGGCAGCACCTGAGATTTCAGTGAAGAGAGAGGATCTCATATATATCAGCCACCTCCATCCCTCTTTTACTTACTTCTGTGAAGACCAATTTTGAAACAAAGTCACACTTTCCATTTGGGCAATCTCATTTGCTATTTTCTTTGGAAAGACTTTCTGTATGCTTAACTTCGAATATAAATCTCAATTTCTATTTTATTGTAATTATCCAAAAGAAATACAAGAAAATGGCCCATTGTGTTTCACAAAGTACAGAAAAATGTGATGAATGAAAATGTTCCATCCACGTGTTGATGCAAAATGTGTTAAAGCTCATCTATTTTAAAGTTCAGTATCATTCCTTCTCAGTGTTTTTAGAAGGAAACTGTGCCATTCTCTAGAACAGTGTCACTGGAATTTCTCTGTAAGGGGCCAGATAGTAAATATTTTTAATTTTGGGTGCCATGTGGTTTCTTCACAACCACCCTACTCAAGGGGGAAATCAGTCACAGACTCGTATCAGCCATGTTGCCTAAATGAGTGGGCCTGGCTGTGCTCCAGTAAAACTGGACTTGCTGGGTGGAGGGCAGATTTGGTTGCAGGATTTTTCAACCCCTGTTGATGTCTAAGGAACTATAGGGGAAAAGCAGGAAGAAAATTAAATGATGTGAGAAGGTGATTCTGGGCTTTCTCACCACCTCCTCACTGAAAATAGACCGGTGGATATTTCTTCCCAAGCATTATATAATCTTCATTTTAAAGAATTCTGTCATGCTCCTATAAACTATAGTTTACAGGAGATCCTTTACTGTGTTTTCATGGTCAAACTCTGTCAAGAGTAGAGACATGTTCATACAAGGGATTGCTTTTTAAATGCTCCTTTCTCTTGGCTATAATTTTATTATTAGGTTGGTGCAAAAGTAATTGCAGTTTAAATGGTTAAAAATAATTGCAAAAACTGCAATTGCTTTTGCACCTACCTAACAAAAGGGAAATGTGAGGTAGTGTTAGTGGTGATCGATATACTTTTGGGACTTTATGTCTAGAATGAATACAGTATTAATAGATAAAGTTGGCCATGAGCAGAGAGTAAGAAATCTAGACCTGAAACAGTGTAGTTTGTCCCCAATCTTCCCTTCTACCCCTCATGTTTATGGTTAAAGAATGAATAGTAACCAATTCTTTGTCAAGTCCTAAAATCTTTCTCTTCTCATTGCAGGACAAACACAACACTTTAAAGATGCCTTTTCAGGAAGAGATGCAAGTATTATGGGACTGCCATTGGCTTTTTATTATGGAATGTATGCATACGCTGGCTGGTAGGTTGATATCTCTAGTGTGTAGTTTATTAATTCCTTAGAGAACTTCGATTTAGTACCCAGCAAAGGGCTAGGCACATGTGACTAGTCATAATCCAATGCGCTTTACTTTACTTGAAGCAAGAAAGATGGGATGGCTTCCTTCCCCTCCATGTGTGACTTAATGCAAACGTAACTGAAGTTTCCAGTCGAGGTGACTAGTAGATTCAGCCTGATGTTATGAAAAACAAACAAATGCTGGGTCTTAAGAACCAATACAAATCACTTGTAAGTATAGATCAGTAAGGACGTAATGGTGCCACGAGATATTAAAGATCAGTGTTTTGTCAGCTGAGACTCCAAAGGTGTTTACAAATAGTCGATTAATTGATTTTTCTCCACCTTCCCTTGAGAAAGAAATAATTCAGACACAAAAATAAGTAAGGTGCTCCCAGGAGGTAAAATGGTGCTGTAAAGGTAGGGAAGGAGAAACCAAGAGAATGAAATCAGTTGTATTAGATCATCTGTTACCTTTTTAAGGGCCTTACAAATTTCTTAAAATGTCCTCAACATTTGAAAACAAAATATGCAGCCAAGATGGTTAAAACCACTGTGACACAGGTACGATTCCTTTGATGTGTGTCCAGCTGTGATACCTTTCTGATTGAAGCATTAGAACTTTGTACTTATGCCTTGCTTTGTTCAGGAATTTGAATAACAATAATCATGGATAAGAGTGGGGTGTTTTCCTAGTTAAATTTTATTGATCTAGTAAGATTTAGTAGAAGTAACTGTGACAAGAAAGCCCACGAGATAGAAAATTATTTAAACATCAAAATCAGTGTAGTCAAATTAAATTTCACTCTTTGGTTAGTGGCACTACATATGTCTTTTTTAAAAATTTATTTGTAGAAGTAATAGTAGTATAGTACAGGTTTAGCTGTGAGAATGTTCTATGAGTCTAAAAATAGTATCAGGAAACTACACTAGCTCAAAAATTGTGTAAATGAATTTCAAACACAAATACAATTTCCTTTTATTTAGTTTTTAAGATTTTACATCCCAGCTAATACATGGAATATAAAACATATTTCAAAATAAATAGAGTGTATACCCTATCAATCTCATTGAATTATGAAAATGTAACATTAGAGGAGAATTAGGAGAGTATAGGAATTTAATTAACATATTTCACATGACTTTTGAAGCAAACTATGTTGGAAATTCATTAGACGATTGTAGCTTTAAGGAGTCCAGCATAAAGTATTTGTATACTCTCGGAATATTTTTGTAGCCATTGTGTGTAAGCATTAGTCTTGAATCACTCAGTATTTTTGAAGTCTTTTTATTATTGTCCAAAGCACAATGTGGTGCTGGGCAGAAAAAGAATGGAATTGTGATCACAGGGTTAGTAGCAGAATCAACTGTTCTATGGCCATTCAGCCTGGATCAGAGCTGTGGAGCCCTGGGGCACTGGCCAAGCTGCTGGGAAGGTCACCAGGAGGCACCAGAGCGGAGCGGGAGGTGGCAAAAGCTTTCAGCTGGAGCCAAGTATTGGGAGCGGGCAGCATTCAATCAGGAATGTGGGATGGGGACGTAGTCACAAGGGAGATTTGAGTAATTCCATTGAACGAAGTTTCTTTTGCTTGTGAGTGCCATGCCTCTGTTCCCACGGAATATTAAAATCTTCTTCTGTCCACTCACTGCCCCCCGACCAGCACAGAATATTCATGTGGTGGAGCAAAGCTCCACCTCCGTAGGCTGTGGAGCGCTGATGGATTGCTTCATGTATACACTCTTTCCCTTTTGGAATCATCTCATTACCTTAATATTTAGTTTTATTGCTATTGAACCAAAAATGTTTCTCTTGTTAAAATGATTAAAAAAGACAATGTAGGTGATGCAAGCACACTTTATTTAACACTTCATGAAGTGGGCAGTCTCCACTCTCAAGTGTCCAGGGTGGAAGACAGGAAGCTTTGATCGGATCAAAAATGAGGAACAAGGAAGAGAAAAATAGAAAAGGAATAAGGAACAAGGAACTAAGTATAGAGCCCAGAGTTGGCTTGGTATCTGGGGCTTGAGCAGCTCCATTTTGGGCCTAAAAATTTCTTTCAACACTGTTTACAGGGTAAATGGGGTTTCCATGAGCCTTTATTTATACTTTGACCCACATGAACCTCATAGCCACTCCCTATTTTACAGAATGGGAAGCTGTTGATTTTCTTATATTCTTGAGGGTTCAATTATAGGATTGGAAATTAGGGCCAGGATTTTAAAGGAAATGTTATACCAGTGGCTTATATAGGGGACAGATAATTAACTGGATTTCCATAACAGGTTGTTATGCTACCTGAATGCTGCTTTGCGGATTGGTAGAAATAATCTGGTTGTTAATCTATGGCCATCTGGTTTAGAAAAGGGAAGTTGTATTTAAAAGAAACTTTGTTTGGTTTTGTGTTCTAGAGGAAAAGTTATTATCTGGATATAAATGGAACAAGATGGAGACTAAAAGGGTTCCCAAGGAGGGGTGTGTTTATTCACTTTCCAAGTGTGATCCTGCCTCTCTGACCTCTCTCTGTCTTTCACGACAGAATTACAAGACTGGGTTGTGGAATTATAAATGGGGCACTATAAATGAGCCTCCACTCCCTCTGCTGCTGCTGTGACAATGTTTGATGGAAAAAATAATAAAGTATGAGTCTTTCACAGAAGTAGGACAGAAGTGGCTATTGCCATGAGAACTTACCCACCTAGGGTGTAAGGAAAAGCAGCAGACCCTGGGCCTGGGGGTGTCGATCTGGTAGCATTTCACCTCCTACATGTTGAATAGGAAAAGGACACTGCCAAACCCTGGATCTGAATAGAGTAGGCTTTTGGCTGAGAGAAGTGCAGGACCTTTTGGAATGATGAAAACTCCTTCACAGAGACATAATTGGGGGGAAAGAAATCATTAACCCCGTCAGGTCACAGAGTTGGGTCAGAACAACTTAAATATTATTGCCAATGTCTCTATTCAGAGAAATACGTCTCCCCGTCTCCCTTGTAACTCAGGAGGAGAGCTCAACCAATTTCAGTCTCATATCCTGATGCAAAGCTAAATATTGCTTGGTGGGATTTTTTTTTTCTTTCTTTTTTTTAAACTGTGTGTCTTCGGTGTCTTTTTTCTCCCTTTTAAATCCTATCCTCAGTGGATTTGGTCTTTCTAAAGCACCTGCTGGGATTATTTTGTACCACTGTGTCAAATCTAATCTGCAGAATAAGCTTCTTTTTAAAATAATTCACGTAGTTAGGTCCTGGAATGCACTGTCAGCTTTGTGGTGCCTTTTATACACAACCATGGAAAAGCTGAAACAATAGATCTTCTGAACATTCTCTGAAGGCCTTGAGGAAATGTAAAGCCAAGAGAATGCCCTGAACTCGTTGATGGAGGCTAGCAGAGCATAAAGGTGTATTTCCCACAGGATGCACACGTTTGGACCAAAATAAGAAGCTTTCTCCTCCCCACCCTGCCCCAAACCCTTTCCTTTTTGCTATTCTCTGGAGCTATGGCAAATATGTGAAATTGCGTTTTTTTGTTTTCGTTTCTGTTTTTTCATAAATACTTCCATACTTCCTTTCTTGCTTTAACATTGTTGGGGAAAAAAAAAAGTCTAATTCAAGTGTTAAGAAGGAACTGGCTGTTTTTGGCATGAGAGACCTGGAAATATATTAATATCTTAGTTTGTGTGGGGTTTTGTTTGTTTGTTTTGCTTTTGTTTTGATTTTTGCATTTTCTTCCTGTACTTCCCACTGCATTGGGCTTAAAACAAACACATCATATCCCTCAAGTGCATATTCCAGAAAGAAGTATTGATTGTTGCTTGCCTTCCTGGTATAACTACAACCTCTATTTTTCAGACACACACACACTAGTCATTAAAATAATATCTTTGGTTGATAACTTTTTAGGTCAACTTTATTGCTGTTGTGTTCTCAGCTATTCAAATGTTTCTACTTACAATGTATCATGAAAATATTACACACCTTAACCTTGTTAAAAGACCAACTGAGGCATATTAAAATTTTTAAGAATTTGAGAAAAAAAATCGATTCTAATGGGCAGCATCCAATCTAGCAGATAGAAAGGAGCTCTGAGGATCTGTACAAAATGAAAGACTTTTATAGGCAGGAAGAAGCGGGAGCAAGGAAGTTATACTAGATAAAAAAAAAAAAAAAAAAACAGGTTGGTTATGGCAATGTTACTTTCCTGTCTCTCAGGCAGATCATCTAACTAGTGCTGGTCAGACAATTGCTGATTAACTGGTTTCTGATTCCATTTCTGGGAGAGCTGAAACTAAAAGTAAGCCTCAGTTTGGTGCTATGGGCCTTAGCATAAGCCACTCCATTTTGGACCTATTGTCTTGTTTTTAACCATGAACATCAACTGCCTACTTATGAATTTTGATGAGTATTTTTATAAAGGTGGAATAAGACAGGTTTTCTCATCTTTGTTTTAAGTCACGAGTTTTAAGTATATTAAACACTGATGGATTAATATTCTAGCCAATTGTCTTTAAATTATTGAGAATTTGTGCCTCTAGACCAGGGATTTCAAAACTGCAGCCCACGGGCCAACTGCGGTCCGCAATCCATTGTTAATTGGCCCGCAGCAAATTCCAAAAATATATTTAGTTTACTTAAATAAACCAGGTGAGGCAATATGTACTTCACCTCGAGTGAGTGGCCTGGCTGTTTGTGTATTTTACCACATATGGCCCTTGGTAAAAAACGTTGAAAAAAGTTTGGACACCCCTGCTATATACCATGTTTTTTGTGGACTTACATAATTGGTATTTTACCTTCTAAGGAATGCTAAGAGAACACAAGGAGTATATTGAAAATATGATTTTGTTATTCTGTGGAAATTTGCTAAGCCTATGAAATGAAGAGGTGGAAAGGTCTTTATATGTTCAGTTTTCCCCATCTTCATGATCCAGTTATCTATGTATGTGTATTTGAGGTTCGAGTCTGCCTAAGTGTTATATCTTAGAAACTTGAGAGAGAATCACAGGGCTTTAAACAGTCTCCGGCAGGACATTTACACTGGAAAAAGAAGTTAAGGATGAGAGAGGGTAGACATCCCTGGATGGGGTAAGTAGAGTCACAAAGTGAAGGAAAAGAATCTGAATTTCTCTAGGGCCATAGCTTTAGGATAATATTTGCAATCCTATAGAATTTGAAGGTAGAATATCATTTGCCCAGATTGCTTCTTGTCACATAAGAGACCCAGAAAAGTGTTCAAGACTGGGAAATACTCAAAATGCTCTGCTCTTTAGTCAGCAACGTCTAGTGCAATGACTAACAGTGTGCCTAAAATTAGCTGCCTATATACACAGAAAAGAAAAATAGCTATTTTACAGCCTTGTGACTTGAGGACATTTGATGGGATGCATGCTGGAAACCAGTGAATTGAACAGGAGAAGTGCGAATTGAGAATTTATCTTTTATCCCATTTTCGGTCCCTACTTGCCGTCTGTGTTTATATCTAGAAAGCCAGTTCTAGAGCGATGCTGTTGTCATATTTCTCTTGCCCTACACGTTTTAGTCAACTTGTCACCAATACTAACATCTGGATTCTCAGAAGCCAAAGGCCATCTTGTGCTTAAATTCTGTTCTCACTCTCCCTAGCACACTTGGTGCTGCAGAATACTAAACTGTTGCTCATTCCCTGTGTATAGCACGGCCACACTCCTGAGTTCATATGCTGCGCTCAGCCTGGAATGTCCTTACACCACTTCACCAGGGGCAATATTAAGCATTTTTGAAGACTCAACTTGGGCATTGCCTCCTCTAGAACAACCTTCAGTGACCTGCCAGTCTGGGTTGGACCTCCCCCCTGCTCCCATGGTGCTCTGTGTGTGGTCCAGCATGGTCTCCCAGGCTGTATTGTGGTATTCTGTGGAGCATGCTATAACTATGAACTCCTTCAGGAGAGAGACGATGGATTTTTCACTTTCATTTCCCCAGTGACTGACACATTATAATCTTATCTGTTGCTGGGGCAAATGCCAAACATGGTAGAATATAATTGTCAGTAAACATACATCTGCCCTATGACCCAGCAATCATATTCTGAGTATGTAACCAAGAGAAATGAATGGATTGTCCCCAAGAAGACATATAAAAGCATATTTATGGTCTCTATAGCTGTAAGTTGGAAGTAATCCAAATGTCCCTCAACAGTAGAATGTATAGTGTTATATTCCTACAATGAAAAGGAACACTAACAGATAATGAATCACTGCTACATACAACAACATGGATGAGACTCACAAACATAAAAGCCAGCAAAAGAGCCAGGCATAAAAGAATAAATATTGCACAATAGTTCTGCAAGTGAATACTGGTCTATTATGATGAAACAAGCAAAACTATGGTGATAAAAGTCAATAGTGGTTGCCTTTGCAGGACGGTGGAGGAAATGGTATTGACTGGAAAGGGCTATTGAGGGCATCTTCTAGGGTGTTAGAAATGTTTCATCTTTTCCTCTTTTGGTAGTTACTTAGATGTATAAATATGGAAAAATGCATCAAGTTATACATTAATATTCATGTGTTTTACTGTTCATGTTATACCTCTATAACAATGTGAAAAAATAAAAAGTAACCACCTATATGGTTTCATAGGAAATTGATTTGTCAGTACTTTTGGTTGTGGAACATTGCCATCTTACTCTGGGTATTTGTATATCAAGTTTTCATAATTCTCAGTTTGATTTTAAATACTTAAAATTTGAAACTTTGGATTATGATCATAAAATATATTAATAGCCTGAAATTTTATTTATGTTTATAGGTTTTATCTTAACTTTGTTACTGAAGAAGTAGAAAATCCTGAAAAGTAAGTAGCCATATTTTCTCTGAATTATTTATAAAGAATAAAATGTAAGCTTATATAGTTGAAAAAGTACGCCTAGAGAAGAAATTTAACGTGGGCCAGTCAACTTTATATTTACCATCGTCGTCGTCATTCTCTTCCCCCTCTTCCTCCTCCTCATTAATCTCCTTGGCAGATAAAATTTGATTTAATAATAAATTAGATGTAAATGAATTGATTGTGTATTCTACATTCAATACTAAATTATTTGATAACCTGAAAGTATAAAAGAAAGAGCTAATATTTTAGGTAACCTATTTTGTAAAACATGCATAGAACTTAACATGGACTCTCAGCTGCCCTCAGATATTTCATAAGACAGTGACTCCAAAACTTATTTCTAATAATTCATAGGAATTTTTTCATTACTATCCAATTAAAGAGAATAATGTGCTTAATGAATGATTAGTTATGATAGCCTAGAAATAACCACAGAACATTATAGGGACTTGTAAATTTGGGAGCTGGATGATTTCTTTTATTCTCTGTTCCCAGGTAATACTTCTGATGACTAGATGATATAATGATGTATATAGTGTTTTTCAAATGAATTATTTTTAACTTAAAACTTAGAAAAATGAGTTATTTTTATGATTTGTATATGAACATTTGACTTTCCAGAGGAAAACAACATAATCTGTAGTCTGAGGACGGAAATTTTAAGAGGTACAGTGAAAGATATAGACAGAATTATAGTATTATTTAATTCATCTTTGAACATCTACCATGTTCGAATCGTTGTGCTGGGAACTTCGTATATGAGGAATAAGACTTGTATTCAAGGTTTTATTGTCCAGTTAATGAGTGAGATGTGTAAACAAATAACTGTAACATGTTGTGATTGACACCATAATATATTTTTTTATCCAGTTTGACAGAGAGGAAGGGAGGAAATACTTTACTGTATCTAGGGAAATGTTGCTTATATAGAGTCTCAAATGAAGAGTAGGTGTTTTTTTTGGCGGGGGGAGAGAGAGGGAGAGAGACACTTCCAAGAAGGGAACAAGCACGAAGGTGAGTCAGTATGAAATAGAAATAGCCCGGACATCAGAGAATATGCCTAAGGGTTGACCATTCAAATTAAGGTAGACTAAGAAATTCTGGCACCAAGTATATTGGGAGATAATAAGATCTGGCCAAGAACCAGAGTAGTCAGAATTTTGAACACATAACAAAGCAATTGTGTTTAAAATGATGTTTCATTCTATCGCATTCAACTGTTATGCAAATCAAAATGTAATTTAAACATGTGTAAAGGCTATTTTATTGAGAAATATGATATATTTATGAAAGTACTTTCATATTTATCACTGGAATTGTGGTAGAGAACATACATTTACCAGGATCTAGTTCTTTCTAGTATTGCTTTGAAATGATAAGCCGCCTTATGACTCTACATCCATTGATTATAGAGACATATAGGTTGTCCTGTCTTACCCATTTTTGAGAATAATTAGTGTGTAAGTGGCTACATAGAGGAAAAATTCCTCTTATTAGATTTTATAGAAAACATTTGTTGAATTTCCATTCTGTGAAAGAGATTACTATGGTTTATGACTGTCTCTTTAATTCTAAAACATTTTTTCAAAACCAGTTACCAAAATCTAATATCAGAGAGAATTTCTTATGGAAAAAAAAAAGACATGTAGGTTTGTGGATGTGACGTATAACATAACACTTATTATACATCAGTGACATAGATGCAGTTCACATTCTTTTGTAATATTCTTTAGTAGTTTAAGCATAGTTTTTGTTTGCTATCTATACATACATACTGTTGTATATATTAACCATATTTTAAAATTATTTATGCCATTATTACCCCAATTTGAATTTCTGAGTGGTATGCCAGTCAAAGATTCTCTTCCTTCCTTTCTCTCTTTCTTAATTTTAGGGCCTTAGTTTTTACTCATTGATAATATCTATGATTCAATTTATACAAATTCTAAAGAACAGTGATGCACTGAGTCGATATTTTCTTTTTTATTACAAAGAAATTTCCTCATCTCAAAAAAATAATAATAATAGCGTGTATGTCATTGCATTGTGGAAATGAGTTAATATGTATGAAGTACTTAGATTAGTGACTGTCAATTTTTATTCTCTACATGATTGTTTGGTTGTTGTTATTATTATTATATTCTTAGTTTAGGAAGAAAGTAAATGTTACTTACATAAGAGTGTTTTCTATGTTTCAATCTCCTAAGTGATTCTCTTCCTTCAGCATTTTTGAAAGAAATATGAAAAATTATTTCACACCATATTGAAGCCTGTTCTCTAAACTTTCAGTACTAAAATCAAATATGCATTGTAATGACCTCTCCTATTCTTATGTAAAGATTTCATTGACGTTTTTATATTTAGAGAAAATCAACTTGCATTTTAAATGAGTTTTGTAATAATTTAAAAGTAACTATTGAACCTCATTTAGACTAAGATTATTAATACTGGTTACATTGGATGGAATATTTTCATTTTCTGGAATCATCATTCTGCAAACTTCTTTAAATATTTCTAGAATACCTTTAATTTGCTATTATATTGTAAGGTGTTAAACTACAGAACTTTGCAGGAGAGATTAAGAATCTCTGGATTTTTAAGTGAAGATAATGAGTAACTGCTAAGACTTAAGCTAAAGAAAGAAACCTCTGATGCCTTTTGTTCTTCAACACTAAGTCCTCAGGTGTTCAATTTTTTCAGGGAGGATTCTGTGTAAAACTTAGCTAACACATTTATTTTCTCAAAATCAGAAAACGAGAAATCCACAAAATCCCCTTAATGGAGAGTAAAGGTTAGATTTATACTGTGTATTTATCAACCAAAGAAATTCAGGGTTCTGAGCAATTTATTCAGTATCCTTTTTATTTCTAAATAAATAAATAAATAAATAAATAAATAAATAAATAAATAAATAAATAAATAACATTTCCCTGCAATGTTGACAATCAGTCCTGGTCTTTTAAAAATAAATCTTATTTTTTTAAACACAAAGAATGCTTTGGGAAATATTTATGGCTGAATATAGAGAACAGATGGTAAAATTATGTGAACCTAGTCCAGATGTGTAATTTGTATTATTTCGTAGGGAGACATAGCTCCAAAATACCTTTCGTTACAAGGGAGAATAATTATAATTTCATCTCCTTTGCGATGTGCCAAGATAAATGTTTCCCAATCAGTCGCGGGCGCATGTCTCCAGGTGTGCTGCAACATGCAACGTTCTGGCAGCTGGTGAAATGAATCATCAGCTGAAGCTACAACACCTTTTAGTATCCTCCTTCACCTAGGCAATACATTTTTCCTGAAATTGTGACCAAATAGAAAAAGTGGTTATTAATTTAGATCAGTGAAAATAGCAATGTGATTTAAAATACATTGAATGTAGAACAAGGTTTTGTGATCACAGTTGTCAACCATATATATATATATATATATATATATATATATATATATATACACACACACACACACACGTATATATATGCATTTTATATATGTGTGTATATATATGTATATATTTATATTTATATACACATTATATATTTAATTCCAGTGGAAATCTTTCAAATTGCCTAACATTACTCTATGGAATAATTTCTCAACTTTTGTGATGAGTATGACTTATAGAACAGTTCTTCCGGTGTTGTAACAAGTGAGAGATAAACTGGGAGATGAATGGAATAAAAATAACTGGTTCATGACTCTTCTTCTATTAAGTCTCACCTACTCTTCAAAGCTTGAAAAGCACTAATCCTAAAATTTTGGGCTAAATTTCTGCTATACGATTACATTTATAATATTAAAAAATGTTCCCATGGTTTTCTTATAATGTTTTCTTCTCTAAGAATAGCTTTGGATCTATGGAACTAGTAATCCTATAAGAGGCATTCAACATTTTTTTAAATGTGAAAACAGAGTAATTATCACTGAAATTTTGTGATATAACAATGTTGCATTTAATAATTATCTATAGCATGGTAACTGCCTCCACAAATGAATATATTAAAGTAAGAATAGTATTTTGAGAGGCATGAATGTCCAAAGTTTGGACCATATATTTGAGTGAATCCCAAGGAATATCTGAATTTTAAAATGTTATCCCCATCAGAAGAAATGTGTAGTAGTAATGGCTCCTAATGTGTCCATTTGTTTTTAAAAATCAAAGTGTTTTTATTTGCAAATCTAACGAGTTTTGCCTGTGACACATTTTTGTGGCGAATGTGCAATTTGTCATTGTTCAGGAAGTTACACAATGCAAAGAACATATCATTGAGATGTATAATGTTTATAATCCTGCTCTGCAATTGATAAATCATGTCTTGTGTTGATGAAAGCCAAGAAATGAATTACTTTACTTTGACCTTGGGGGTCTGAGATTAGTTGGTTTGCCTATTAGACTTGTTTCAATGTTCTTCTCACTTCATTTATTCCTTCTGTTCTGAAGAGTTGAAAATAGTAGACTTGGAGGAAATCAGTAAAGCTTGATATCATCAGTCATTTTTGAAGAGCAGGCTATCAACATGCTCTGAATAATCAACTTTAATAGAAGGTTTAAATAATCAGAGTGTCATGTTTAATTAATACTCTGCCTGCTGCCAATTTATATTAATTGATGCCTGAAAGTCATCACACCTGTACCAATAACTTAGAAGAAGAGAAACTTGATTTGGGAAAAATGACCGAAGACCTTTAAGGCAGTGTGATCATCAGACTGGTTCATAAATGGTCCACAATTAGTTATTTGCATTCAGCGCAGATGTTCCAGTCTTAACTCCTCAGTATATGTGTTCTTATCCTTAGTGACTTGTACTCAACCAGAGTAAACGCCTTTATTAATAACTTTATACTATTTTTTAAGGCCTTATAGGACATATAAAACAGTTAACCTAATTAAAAACACAGCAAAACAAAACAATTTAAAAATCTTGCTTAAATGTGCTGCAGCAAAGTTGCATGACAAAATGTTAAATGTTGGTTTGAAGTTTTTGACTTTGCATTTGGCATTTTAAGGACACAGTTTTCAATGAGAGACAAATCTTCCTCTATTTTATATACTTTATAACTTTCTAGTTTAACAGTTACTAGAAAATAGCAAATAATGTTTCAACTATATATGTGCCGATTCCAGCAGCATTTTATTTTGTGATTTTATTACCAAGTAATATTATCGACTTTTTATAATACTTCTAAGGTTTTCTTTACAAATACTCAAATGATATATGTTGTGAAGGTATGTAAACTAATTGTCACAGAAAGTTACCTCACTGTAAATACATGTATATGGAAAAATCTGGATTATTAATCAGAATTGGTAAAAGTATTTGCCAAATGAATCTCTTAAAAATGATGTTTCCTAATCAAGTTGACTTATAAAATTGAATTTATATCCAAGTTTACAAAGATTTCTTTGGCATAATGAGGCATCTCTTTATTAATAACAAGGCATTGTTAGAATTATCTTAATATGTGACAGTGCTTCTCTTCAATTGTTGAAATGATTGATAGCTAAATTAAAACCATTCTACTTGGTGCATTTCTTCTGGAAATATATATATATATATATATATAGTTTTGCAAATCCTTTTTTAAATATGTTTCACAATAGGAGTTTAATTATACTGGTGGAGCCACTGAGGCAGGCAAACAAAGGTCAGTACTTGGCCAGATGTCAAAGAAAAGAGATGAGTCTGTATTCAGAGAACAAGGTCACCAAGTTACTCGTCCTTGTCTTTGCTCAGTCTGAAAATTTCTCACTAATGGAACATGTGGTTGATGTACCCTGAGATCAGAATTCTTGCATTTCTCAGCTTCATATATGCATAAAAAATACATTTGGCTGAAACACAGTTTGTTCATGTAAGGCTAACGTGTCAAGTAAGTGGTGCGGAAATTATGGGATTATATTGTAATATTTTATTAGGCAGTAATCAAAGATATTAATCCTTCAGGTGCTTTGTGGAAGTCATTTAGACAGATATATATTTTTTTAATTTTAAGGATTCTAACCCCATTATGAGGCAAAAATTTGAAGGTCAATGTTTTTGACTATTCTATATCCTTTCGTATAGTTATTTCTAAACTTGAATTTTAATATTATTGAAGCTTATACTTTGAGTGTAGAATCATAAACTCATGTTTTAGGAGCAATAATGGTGGCTAATTTAATTTTATCCAGTGTTTTTGTTCTCTTTAGTTATCCATAAAATAAGAGACCACGAGGGGTATGATTAATAGAATCAAATAAATTCAGAATTAGAGGGGACCTTGGATACTATCCAGTCTAACTTTCCACCAGCTGCATGGATCTCTTTTTATAATATCTTTAAACAGTGTTTATCTCCTCTATAATATCTCTTCATATGAACACAAGTGTTTATCTCCTCTATATCTTTTTATATGAATTATATATTCATATAAAATAAAATGAGAAACTAACTATAACTTTCTTGAACTGAGCTACTAATGTTTTTCACTTACGTTGTTGATTAGCAACCTGCTAATTTCTATGACCTTTTCAAGCTTTGATAAATTGTGGGTTGGGTGGCATAAGTAGGGTGGGTCAAATGTCACGACTGTAATAGGTACAACCCAAATGACAAAATAAATGACACACCAGAGGTTACAGAGACTGAATCCTCTTATCTAAAAGGAAATACTTTCTATAATCAGAAGTAATAAGTCAGTCATTAGATTGTCTCCTACTTTTGAGTTTACACTTTAATAACGCCCCTCATCCATATTCTCATTTATGCAAATCAGGTATCCTTTTCTATGCCTGGATTTGAAAGGTAGTGATTGTACTCAAAAGGTGGCTCATAAATAAATTTTACATTCTGAGTTATACTTGGTGAAAAGCTTCTTAGACCACTAATCTCTCATCTGTGCCCTGCTGCTTGGCATTCATTAAGATCCAGTGTTACGATTCTCACAAAAATAGGAAAATATCCCGCGTTGTTCAGTATGGGCAGAGACAAGATGCATCCAGGTGATTATATTTACACTTGCCAGGTACTGAAATAATTGTGATAGTTTCGTTCTAGTCATAGTCAAACATTGATTCAGCTTATCTGATCTACTCAGGAAAATGAGCAACTTTTGAATTTGTATAGGTGCAAGTTAAAACTGTATTACCAATGTAAACATCTAAAATGAACGAAATGAAGTTGAGACTTTTCAGGAAAGAAAGGTTTCCTTCACTTTTATGAGCTGTAAAAATATTTACTTTCTAAATATTTGAAAATAGCCCTGGTTTAGGAAATAAAAATTCTAATCCTGCCTCTTCTTAACCAGCTGTTTGACCTCGGACAGACCTCTAAATGGCTTCTGAATCTTTGTTTACCATTTTTAAATAGACAGTAAGAATCCCTATATTATAGTCCTTTTGGGATTGTAAGGATAAAATATGCGAAATTCAAAAATGTTAATGAGCTCGACAAGTGATACACAAACACCATCTGCAACCAAAACTTATATTCTTCAAAGATAAGAATATTTCATAATCTTTGAAAAAAATTAGAGGATTAGCAGAATTGTTTTATGAGCTGGGGTTCCACACACATGACTTATTAATCAGCTTGAAAAGTTGTTCTGCATCATCAGCAAAATAGCGATTATTAGTAGTTAGAAGGTTCAGAAGATGATGAGAACTGCTTTTTATTTAATGGTCTCTAACCTCCCTCAGGTGGCAATACGCTCACGCATCATAATCAGAATGAATTTCTTGGCAGATTTTTTTTCCCTTCTGAACCAGATATTTGTATGCCTACACCCATACTGGGATCGTCACACTGTTGGCTGACAATGCAGGTGTAATGGATGGACTATTTGTCCTTCTACTGCAGTCACCTGTTTTTAGGCTCACTGTTTTGCCAAGAAACTCCTTATGAAATCTGACAAACAAGATTTTGATCTGAGGGGCTGTTATCATGTATGAAAATTCCCCCCCTCAGAAAACATGCTATTGAGTTGAAACAAAACAGGAGAACATAAGTGTTAGTTTACTCCTAAATGGTTTTTATGATTTACAAATGCATAGCCTTTATTAAAACTATAAACAGTATTTTTTTAATATGAGTACTAGACAGATTACACAGTAGCACTTCAGATTATTTTTAATAACATGATGTATTATTTCCATTCTTCACTTGAGAAAGTTGAAGCTCAGAGCAGTGAAGGAATTTCTCAGGGCCCTGTAATTAGTCCACGAGGAGAGTAGGTGTATAATCCATGCTTGATATAATGCATGGGCTATTTGTCTGGCTCCAAAGCTTGTACTCTTTCCAATATGCCAGTTGGTCTCTTTGGGAGGCAAAGCAGAAGTGACCCATGGGTGTGCAAGGTGATGCAATGGCTGATTAGGAAGTAACTTTTCCTTGGAAGAGTAAGTTAGATGAAAAGTAAGACTAAGAAGGATAGAACAGAGAAGTAAAGGCATCTCAGACAGGGGAAGGGCAAACACTAAGACATGGACCTGTTGAGTGGTTGCAATAATGTGTAGACTGCTGTCCCTAAAGCAAAGGATTGTGAAGTCATAGAAGACACGATGTAGTAAGTGCTGATGCTGGGATATGGGCAATCTTAGCCTCCATTTTAGACCTGATCCAGTAGCTAATGGATGGGATGTGTGGGTTACAAGTTATTGGTGTATATGAAGCAGTGTTCAGGGAAGATGAACCTGATGAACAGTGGATTTTTGTTGTTATTGTTACATATATCGTTTAAGGAGAGTTGTATCCAAAAAACCATATTTCAATCTTCTTTTATATGCTTATTTTTAATCAAAGCAAATATGAGGGAAAAGTTAATTGCCTCTTACACTTGAACCATTGCTGGAGTCAAACTAGGTGACAAATCATGTGGCAGATAATTCTGACAAATAGCACCATAATCTCCCAGCTGAAAGATACGGACTAAACTGCTTAGAGAAAAAGGATGAGTCAACATAGTGTTCACATACTCTTAAAAAATACAGCTTTGTCTTTTTTCTTTTTTAAGTGAAAAAGATGCTATAATTTATTCTCCATGCCAATGGAAGAGCAAATGAGATTAAATTAAATGAGAGTTCATTTTAAGATAAAATTTGTATTCGAAGGTGTTGAAACAAGGGAATTTGGTTAGGCCTTAGAATTCTCAAAATAGAGGTGAGAGGGATAATCATTTAGCCACAATTTTTTAGATATACAGGTTGAGAAGAAGAGACAGACCGTTGCCTGAGTTTGCTTCTAGTTCTATAATATTATAGCTCTATTTTTAGGCTGGTGAATGTTTTAGGCTCTATTTTTAGGCTAGGAACCAAGGTGGGAAGCACACACTGCACCACAGGTCTATATTATTGGGCACGGGTGTCACATGCTAGTAAGATAAAGGAAACCCTTAGTTCGATTTTAATGTCAAATAGAAATCCTAGGTCAGAGTTTGGAAATATTTCAAATAAGGATATGATGTCTCTAAATTTCTAAATTGTTTCAATTTTTATGTTACCTGTATGTACAAAGAGTTCTCTACCACTTTCCTTTCCTCCATTCACACGTTGGCATGGCTGGCCTAGTTTATTAGTCTAATTCTTTGTCACAATTAAAAACACAATTAATTTGACCTTGAGAGAATAACTCACAAAGGCCTGGGATGTTAGAATTGGAAAGGAAGTAGCCATCAAATTATCCAACCCTTTCACTGTAAAGATAAAGATATCAAAGCCATAGAGATGGATTGATTTGTCTATATTTACAAGTTAAAATCCTGATTCCTTTCTAGTCGTCTTTCCAAACACTTAGTGTTGTTGAATACAAATCTAAGATAGATGGATATGGCAAGATTTTAGCCTTGAAATTAGCTGGGGGAAGAATGCAATCATTAGGCGTGACCTGTATGTCATTGGATAATAGAACAAAACAGCTTTTAAAAATGTGTAAAAGCATTAACATTTGCCTGCATTCAACTTTCTAAAGCTGTTATTCAAACACATAATGAAAGAGGTCCTAGGCTAGCTGAATTCAGTAATTTTTTCCAGGTCGTTTATTGAAGGTCATTGGTCACAAGATTAAAACAGAAACTTCATGATTAGGAAACGCTGACATGTTAGAATATCATAAGGAAATAGCTGCTTTTTATTTTCTCTAACATTTTTACAGATATACTGGTTCCCAAAATAGTTCTGATAGCTCTTTGGGGTGCAATATTTATTTTTTTCTGTATCGGTCATGTCAAACAATCAAAATCTCACTTCTTATATTCTGGCCTGAGGCAAACAAAAGAGAAGTTGATATAGAAGACACCACTAACTTTGTTTTAAGCCAGAAAATGACAAAAGAAATGAGTAAGAAAGATAGCAAGAGGAGGTCATGATTCTAAAATACAGTTCTGTAGCTGCTTCGGGGTCTGGCGGAAGAAAGGTTAAATGTGTTTTAAATGTATGTAAGTGTTTAGCTGTTTGATCCTCATAATGCTGTGTACTCTTGTCGAGGAGAGGTGATCAAATGGCAAAAGTTGCAAGAAATCAACTACAAATGGAACTCAATGATGTCTCTCTCTCTCTGGGCCATGTTCTTATGCCAAGCCACAACCTGAACTCTGAACTGCAGTGAGGGAGAAAGCTTCAGTATGGATATATAGATGCTTTTCAAACTGTCCTGTTTATGACGCAAACCTTGACAAGGAGAGCAGGGGTGTCCTGTTCCTTGAAAGATAGTGTGAATACTGTTCCTATATTTGTCATTTCTATAGCAACTCATGGGCAGAATTCCCTCACCTCTCCATGCTGCCTCCACGACTCCACATCTCTCATCTAGGACCTCCTAGAAGCACAAAATAACCTGACTATCTTTGTTCTCATATTTCTTCTAACAGCCACAGCTTGTTTATTCCATTTTTAAATGGCCAGAACACAAATCTCCACCTAGGAGTTGTGGTCAAATGATCCATTCAGTGAAGGGATAGAAAGAAAAATATCTTTCTAGGTATTCTGTACCCTACTAAAAAAAGTCAAAGTAAAATGTTAGGATTTTCATGTATTTTCAATAATAATATGTAGCCTTTCCCCCTACATTTTAATAATAGATGGTCAAAGTTTCAAGTACCAAAAAATATGTAGAAGAAAAGTACAATCACCTACCATCTCATAATCACATCAAGTGCTCACTGTTATTATTTTGATATGTTGTTTTTCCCCTGTGTGTATGTGTGTGTGTTTGTGTCATACATGTATGTATTGTCTGAAGTCCATGAGCTAAATATACATCTGCATTTTTCTTCATCACCTTGGCATTACATTATACAGTTACTTGTCTGGTTATTGTCCGCTTCCCCATGAAGACCAGCACCTCCTCTGTGTCATTCATCACTGTATCCTCAGTAGCTGGATGACACTGTGAACTGTGTCCCGCTGTCGAGATGGCTGCATCTCAGCTCAGCTCAAGCTCTTTCTATTCATCTAGTTCTATCCTGCTTTTTTCATTTAATGTCATTTTATTTCATTTTTCTAGAGCTTGGTAACCACCATTTTTTACGTGGTGGTACAGTATTACCTTGGGTAGATGTACCAGTATTTACTCATTTTCCTGTTAGGCATTGAAACTTTTCAATTTTTGTTAGCCTAACAATGTTATGTTATACACTTAATACATAAATCTTTGTATATATTCAATCATTGTCTTAGGAAGATGGCTAGAAGAGCATTTGTGTCAAAGACAATTAATGTTTAACAAGTCTCTTTTTGTATGACCAAGTTGCTTTCCCAAGTGGGTGAATCAGCTTCCTCTGCCAATAGCTATAGTTAAGAATACTTAATCAACATGGAGTGTCATTATTTACAAAAACCTTTTTTTATTGAAAAGCAAAAATTACATCTCATTGTTTTAAATTGCATTTTTTTTTTTTTTTTTTTATCACACATGACGCTTAATACTTTCCCCATGATTAGTAGCTGTATATGGTTGCTGTTTTGGGGCATGAATACTTGTGATTCAACAGAATTCTTTGTATGTTAGGGGTACTAAATCTTTATTATATTCTTTACAAAAATTTTGTCATGATTTTTCACGTAAGTAAATTTTCTTTATGATTCAGATTATAGAACTTTGAATTTAAATATAGTCATTTAATAACTTAAATATTTAAATTTAACTATATTTAAATATAACTGTGTTTTCAATTTCTGTGTATTGCTTTTATATCACAAATCTTTCTGCATCCTTAGATCATTTAAATCTCACTCATCTTTTCTGTTTGTTTTGTCCTGATTTCTTTTTATGTCAAGGTTTTTAACTTAATCTGGACCGAATTTCTTTTAACATGATATAATGTAGGCTCTCGATTTTCCCTCAAGCTTCCCAATATCCCAGCATTTATTAGACAGTCATATTACCCCTTAGTTTATAATATTTACTTAGTTTATAATACTTACTCACATTATAAATTATAACACTTGTCATAATATATTAAGTTTTTATGTTTCATACTAAGTTGCATTTCAAGGTAATGTATTCTGCTCCACTTACCTTTCTATTGATATATCAACTCATTACTATACAATTTTTATTATTTGGAGTTTTAATAGTCTTTTTCTGATCTGGGGGAAAGATGGCCTTAATTATTGCTCTTTTTCTCTGAATAAATCAACATTGAGTATAAGATGTTTTTATGGAGGCAGTTTTTACTCTTAGCTTTTCATGCATGGGAAGAGAATCTACAGAGTACGTTGAAATTTAAAACTCATAGTTTTTCAAGTTATCATGGTTGTATTATTCTTATTATGTAATCTGTACTATATAAATGTATAATCTACATGTATGGCTAAATCCTTAATAGTCCAGAATTTTCTTTTTCTGTGTACTGTGGTTAATTATTAACTTGTTTTTTTTTTTCTTCTTCTGTCAAATTTAAAAAATACTAATTAAAGTAACCTATAAGGTACTTGCCAGTGATATTAGTTTTCCCCTTTTCCCCTTTTGACCTTTATTTTTAACCCCTGAACTCTGCTAATAGAGCACCTTTTATAATGATTTTCTGTTTTCTAGAATATTTTTTAACAAAACACCAAAATATTAATGGAAATGTATATGAAAACATGCAAAAAGTGGTTTATTTATGATCCTTATAACTGTTGAAACTGCCTTTTAAGAGCTTAAACATAAATGAATTTAATTATTATATCTGTATTTAACTAGTACTTGAATTTTTATTCCTGAGACATAATCCTTTACCACATAGATTATAAATATGGCAACAGACACGGTTTCTAAGCAACATACATTAGAAAGAATAAGATACTTTTTTTCTTTGACATGCTTCTTACCTTTGAACCAAATATCTATTGGAAAATATTTGAATCATGTTTTTATGCATCTCTTAGATGTTTGCTACTTTTCTTACAAAATGAGAATAGTCATGTTAGATTATTTCATTACTAGCCTTTGTTTTCTCCTGGTGCTTCCATTTTACTTGGTATATTCTAAATTCATGCATAAAGTCGTCAAAAAACACAATTTTGTTGTTCTCTCAAATCCAGTAGTCATTCAGGAAGCTCCATATTTTGACCAGGAGGTGTGAGCTGCTGTAGTATACTTAGAAATGAGTTTTTCATGTGCCTCTTCCCTTCTTCAGTGACTCCATTTAAGTCTGGGTCCATTCCATTGGCTGCTTCCTCTAGATTGTGAGGCCTGATTTCCTCCCATGCTTCTGACACCCTGTTTGTTTGTACTGCCGACTCCCCACTGAGGGCTGCCCACCGATTGTGCCATGCTGTGTTCCTGTTTTATGGGGAAATGTTCATGTGTGGCTGCTGTGTTTGATATTAAATCTGAGATGAACTTCAGGAGGTTTCCTGCTTTTTATTAAAAATGATTTTGGCTAGGGGCTGTGTTATCTTGTTCATAAATCAGGCATTCTCAGAGATTTAATAATTTAGAATTCACATGAGCATTTCACATGAGCATTTGGGGGAATAAACATTTCTTTTCTCTGTTAAAGCTGCCTCTTAACTTTCCTTTTTTCTTTTTTTCCCCTTTTTCCTTTTCAGTGCTTCCATTTATTTATTTTTTTAAGTCTTCTTTGGGGAGGTTTGTAAAGATTTATCTCACGGCTATGGAAATAATGTAAGAGGAAGAGTCAAAATGATAGCTTTGTTTGGTTGAAATACTTTAAATATGATGAAGTTTTGTGAGTCTTTCTCATTACTATTGGAGACAAGCTTTTATTGTAATTCTTTTTTTTTTTTTTTTTTTTTTAAATCTCAAGTTATATCTTCCATAGTAGTTATCCTCTCTCTCTGTTTTAATGAATCATTTCTTTTAGGACATGTTTTTATAAAAGGTTGATAAAAAGCCAACAAACAAAAATAACAGAGGCCAAAGTGGCCGGGAACTCTTTCTGTAGGAGGTTACAAGCTACATGAAAAGCAGAGTTATCCTTGAGGGTGACAAACAGTTCTGGCAATGACTCTCAAAAATGTTTACACTGGAGATTTAGAGTAAACACTTTGAGGGCACTTTGTAATGCCCAGTGAATGGCCTTACACTCTTTGTAGAATTTGGTGACTATGAATACATAAATAAAGATATTTGAAAAGTTTCTTAGGAGTTAGAAGATGTTTCGTTTTGTTGTTTTCTCATTAAAAATAGTAGTGAAAGGGAGTATTGGGGTGGGAGTGTATTAGAAAAAGGAGGAAAGATTTCTCTGAGGGGGAGACTTTGATCTGAGGCTAACTGGCAAGAATGAGGCAACCATGTGAAAATCTAGGGGTACGGGGGAGACCTGTGTTCCAGGGAGAGGACCCCCGTGCCTTGTCCTTTTTGAATTTTAGATTCCATGAGAGAATACATTTTTGTTGTGGTTGATGTCTTTATCCCTTTACTTATGTCTAGCTTAAGAAGATATTTGGTAAGCATTGGTTAAATGAATGAACTCTCTATAAAGCACTTTGATAAATGCAAATGGCAATATCCTTAATAATATTACCACAAATGTCCTCCTGAAATTCAGATGATTTTTACAAAGTTGTTTGCAGTAAAGTTTTGATAAAGCTAAAGGCATAAAATACAAAGACTTATGAAGACAGTCCATGAGCATCTGTGATAATACAGTCCACGCATGTTACATTCTGGAGGTCTGACCTGATCTGCAGACCCCATTTTAGAATCTGGAAGGGTGGACCGGCCACGGATCCTTTAAATGATCTGCTGTAATGATCAGCTTTTTTCAGCCAGGCTGACCTTTTGCAGTTGTAGTGATGGAAGGTGATTTAATGTGCTGGTTGAGGATAGAACCCCATCTTTAGAACCCAAGAGAAGAGATTGGAAGGTGGGCTTCCTGTTCTCCCCTCGCAATGGCAGGCAGAACAAGGCAAAGGCAGGCCTTTCCTTTGATGCTCTGGCACAGGAACCAGTGCTCAATTGAGTTTTCAAAATCTTCTGTTAAACAGTCTTTATGGCTTAGCTTTACTTGCCAAAGTGATTGGATAATGAACTTTTAAGTGAAGTGGACTTGAGACTTCATTTGTTCAATGCCTTCTTCAACTGATGAGGATGTTTAAGCCCAGAGAGAACCAGTGGTACCCTGGGTCCCTGCTAGTGACTGGGACATGACTAGATTCAGCCATTACATTAAAGTCCAGAGAGTTTTCCATAATTTTCTGAAATCAAGTTAAAGCAGATATCAAAGGCAAAACTCCAGAGAAGAGATGCAGCAAAAGACAATTTACACTTGGGATAGTACATGTAATCATTTTCTTGGTTATAATTGGGGAATGGGGTAGAGGGGAAATATGGAAGAGAAGGGAAATTAAGCAGTGGGTGAATATCAGGGCCACTGCTGCTTCCCCAGGACAGATAGTCCCTCAGCCATTGCACACCGTGGGGGACTTCAGGATATTATCCCTGGAGAGAGACTTGCCTTGGAATCTTTGTAGTCTAAGAAAAGGCATCGTAAGTATAAAATGAATGCACAAAAGCTTGTTTTTCAAAAGATTTGACGTTTGAGCTGAAAGATAAAAGATCATAACATTTCCATTTCTGCCGGGAATATGAATCTTTGTAAACGGACAGCCTGAGGAGAGCAGCGGTTCAGCTTGCAGGAGGATTTGCTGTTCTGTGGGCCTCTGTGACCTTTTCAGGGAGCCGCCAACTGTTCCAATCAGAAGTCTCCATCACTTTCTTGATGATGACAGGTCATCTCTCTAAATCGGCAGGGTTCTTAGCCCATCCACTCTATACCTTCTCATCTTCTCTTTTCTCGACTGCTCCATTAAGCTTCCGGGTTATGTTCTCTGAGGCCCTGTCATGTGGATTTACCACTTTGACTAAAACCAGGTAGCTGTTGGCTCTCCCATCAACTTCACAGCTTTTCTACTGAGAATTTTCCCCTCTTATCCTAAGTACAAATAGGAATTTGTTGCACTGAAAAATTATTTTCAACTTTATGGGGTCAAATATATACAGACATAGCTACATAATCATTTATACATAGACACTTTATGAAACGAAGTCACATATTTTTAATACCATAGGAAACCAACGTTGGGTCCAAAATATGATCTCAAGACATCATTTGACTTGTAGAATCTAGAGTAGTCACTTTAAAACTATTTGAAAGCCCGAGATCACCTAATTTGTCTGGCAGAATATTAATACATAAAACATGTAAAAGAGGACTGATCTGGTAAAAGTGAGTGAGGACAGGGTAGTCTATAATCCTATCAATTGTCCAACTTCTATTTCAATTTCCAGAACACCCTGTTGGAAAGCTAGATATCTACTTGAACACCAGGTATCAAAGTAAAATGATTACTAATAATTAGACTTGTCATTGTTGATCAGAAATATTGAATTCGTTTTTGGTGGTAGAAGCAGTAGCTCATTTGTCATAGTTGAATGTCCCCATATTGACCCGTTTCTTATTGTGTGGCTGGTCAGAAATGTGGCTGGACCTGATGTATGTGTGTCTAGTAGAAGTGTTATCAGCTCCTTCTAAGACATGTGTGTATGAGGAAATTTTTATTCTAATTCCCATTTACTTGCCAAAGTGGATATATTTATTTAATGTTGCCTAGTTCTTAGTATAGTTATTTAGCATTGCATTCATTGTCTTATTATGTATTCTTATGCAAAATGAGGGGCAATTGTGCTTTGATCTTTGTTGGACTGGTGGGAATTGTCAGAAGTGCAGGAGATTTTATATTTCAAAATAGTGAACAATGGGCTCTGTCTTTGCTCTGTTTCTGGGAAGTTTGAATAATAAATTTTTCACTATCCTAGCTTTTTCAGATATAAATGTTTTTATTTGATTTTTGTCATTTGGGGCATTATTTTATGAATTTTATATCATGTACTGGTTTCTTATAAAACAATATAGTACAGGATAAAATTTAATGAGGACCCATTTTAAGTCTTATGTACACTAATTAGTTGAGATTTACAAAAAGTCTTGATATAATGAAGCCCTTCAGTTTTTTATTAGTTAGGGTAATGCCAGCTGCTGTAACATGCAAACCCTACGTTTTAAATGGCTTTAAGCAATTGAGAGTTTAAATTTTAAATCACGTGACAGTCCATTGTTGGTGTCACTGGCTGACTGGTGGGCTTTCTTCCACATGTTGGTTCTGTGACCCAGATTCTTTCCATGGTGTGGCTTTGCCACTCTATATATCCTCTGCAGGTAACTGTCAGTTAGCGAAAGGGGATAAGGCAACCCGCTTCTCAATCACCTTGGCCTTCAGTTGCCACATTGACACACAAGAATGAGTCACAGTCGATACAAGAGATTCTGGGAAATGTAGTCTCAAGAATAACTTTTACTTTGGAAAGAGGAACACAGAATGGGGGTGGGTAGTTAATTGTCTCAGCCATACATCTGAAGCTCGGGACTCCGTTATAAAAAGTGGTTCACTGAGGTGTTGCATTACCTTAGTACATGTTAGACCAAATCCTGAGCAAACTAATGAAAATGTAAAAGGTATATTGTAAAAACAATGTAACAAAAATAAGTATTGACCATTAGTGTGAAACTTTATTGTTATTAAAATATTTTATCTTAGTAATTTAATTGCTAACATTTTATTGGAAACCAATTTTGTTTTTGTACACTCAAACTTGCCTACTAATATATTTATGTTTACCCATGATAAATATGGATAACTGTAATATATCTGGAAGACACACTAAATCTAAAGAAAATGAGAAAAAATGAGATGCAGACAATGCAAATTTTTTACTTGTATGAAATACAAGCAAATGAAAATTTACTCTCAAGCTACATTTTGCTGAATAATTTTATTTAGGCATGAATTTATTCTAATAGGATTAAAAAACAAAGTATTTTGAGGGCTAAAAATGCTCATGCTAATACTTCTGACTGCTTATTACTCTGTTCCTGAATTGTAAGTTTTAGTGCATTTTTCCATTTTACTTTATTTTTCTATGTGGTTTTGCTGCACTTTTCTCCCTTTTTTATGTGTCCATGTACATTTTTCCACCAGCCTCCTTCAGCCCTGCAGTCTTTTAATCTGTGTCTGTTCATTTCTTACATCTTCCTACAGGTCTCTCTGTCTACTCTTTTTGTTTATGGAGTTCTTCATCTGTGGACAATGGAGAATGGTGAGATTGAGATTAGACATGAGTGTCTAATTAGACACTGAGGAATTGAAATTTAAAATGTCTCAGTGAAAACACCCATAGCCTTGCCAGGGTACTGTAAGACGCGGAGGGCAGGTGTCTAATGCTCGAAATCAGTGGGGACACTGTGTACCTTTATGTGACAATCTGCTTGTCACATCACTGTTCAGCCTTGGCCCAGAAATTGTCATTAAGTTAGAACACGAACCACAGATATTTAAGAATGTTCATAAATAGGTATATTGAATGTATTCTTTGTCTCTCGCTACATTTCTTTCCTTTCAGTACAACCCACGCCATTCCCCCAAGTACTTGCTGTGTCTCCTCCAATGCATTTCTTTTAAAATGTTACTAACAGCCCAATCCCCACTCATGGGAGATAACTACAGATATAGTGATAGCACTTAATGACAATGAGGCAAAATCACTGAAAACACACAAAGACATTTGTGTAATTTCCAGTTATCTGTAATCTAATTGTTTCAACTCCAGAAAATGATCAAGAACACTTATTTGTAATTCAATCCTTGCTAAAAATGTCAGAAATCACACAACCAGATAGGACAGCTCCATGTCTAGGGGTCTCTGGAGAGTTTGGAATAAGTAAGAGTCAGGAAGGTGTGTAAAAACGTATGGAAGAAAAATCATGTGAATGAAAAATCCAGATAGATTTTCTTTGAGATATACTCTTATTTATCTTTTTGTCTGTAATGCATGACTGAAGTTTGAGGAGTGAGATAAAATTAACAGAAGTGGTAACAAAATAAATAGTAATTCTGCAAAAAGAATTGTAGATCAAAAAGATATAAGAGATGCTCGAGTAATTTTTGGGTCAGATCTACAGAAAAGCTTTCAAGGTCTCTGTGGGGTCATTATAATGAAAATGTGAAATTATAAAATGTGTGATTCTAAAATAAATGCTTGGAATCAAAAGATGCTTAATATAATTTTAAATGTTATACTTTATGTGGAAATGAATCAGAGTTATGATTCAATTGTATATAAACAAATAGTCCCTAGTTTACTAACAGAATTAAAAAACACTGAAAATCCCAGTTTTCCTTTTTTTTTTTTTTTTTTGGTAGCTCACATATTAAGAAGTTTGCCATTTTCTTGCCCTTTTTAATCCCTGCTTTTATTCCTTCTTCCTTTTTCCTGAATGCCAAGTACATGTGTTAAAATATTAATGATTTTTAAATAGAAAATGTGAAGCATGAACCACTTCTCTCAGAAGATTCCAGAACATACAAGAGTAGGTTTTAACAGAACTGTCATCACACCCAGCCCAGGGCTCAAAGACAATTTTTGATGCCCCAGGATCAATGAGTTCTATGGTCGCCATTGTCTGTATTCAACACAGGGAATTGTAAACTTATTTTTGTTCACATACATTTCAGAAGATTTTGTTCAAGTTATAAAACAATTTTAGTAATATCCTAAATTCAAGTGATTACAGAATTACTCATATGATCTGCATATCAGAAATCCCTGTGATCTTCAGGTGTGTTCAGCTCTCTGGACAATTAAGCTAGGTTTACTTATTCTGTTTTCATGGCAAGAGTCTTTTTAGCCAATAGGAAGCACTGGAAACAAGGGTTATTTCTGATGCTCTATTATGGTTGCAAAGTGCATTTAAAAAATGTAACCCACGCTGCATTATTTGCAAGTGTATTTTTGTGGTGACTGTTAGCTGCATAGGAAAAATACTTGGCTTAAAATAAGTCACATTGTAACAATCAGCCTTCTGATGTTTTTGTCACTTAGAACACATATTTGTCAGCATGTACGGATCATAGGGACCTTGTACATAGAGTGAAGGTAGGCACAAAGCAGCCATGATGTGATATCATAGATGGGGAACTTAGAGCTGGAAGAGCTAGGTTCAAGTTCTACTCCTTCTATTCACTGCTTTTGTGACCTTGGCCGTGTCACTAATCCTTCTGAGCATTGGTTCCCATGTTTGAAAATGGGGATATTACCTCCAATTTCTATGGGTTGTTGTAAATTTTGTTAATTATTCATACTGTAGCTCATTCCACCAAGGATTTGAAATGACATGTATATTTGAAGATAAACTGTATTTTCTAGCGCTTTGTAGATTATACAAACATAAAGTACCAGCCATTACTGTTGGGAGCATTGGATTCCTGGGGAGGTCTGTCCCTTAGAATGAAAGCGCTTCTAACCAGATGTTCCAGAGACTTCCATTTAATAATTTAAAATGAAACAAATATTTATCCATGTGTGACATAGGCTGGTTATGTTATAGATGCCAACTTAAACCTACAAAGAAAAGAAAACTACCCAAGACCTTTTGATTGAAGACCATTTGCAACTAATAAAAACATCAGATTCTCACATACTTGATGCCTGTTATTTGAAAAGACTATACATAATGGCAAAAAGCTCTTAAGGCTTAAGTAACTCTTTTCAATATGTTTGCGTTTTGTTACTCATAACAAGCATGCACAAATATTTGAGAAAGCGTAGGTGTGAGTCATTTTTACTCAGCTTATAGACAATGCTTCTGTTGTGCTTAGAATTAGTGGCTACCTCACAATCACATGGAGGTTTTGAAATATCAGTGGCCTACCAGTTCCTTTAGTTCCTTTTATTATGTGTGCCATTCGCTTTAATCTTGGGTTACTAACCATGCTTATCTGCCCTCTGCATCTAAAGCCTTCAGAAAGATTGCTCTGGCATGGCCTAATAGCTTTTATCAGCTCACCCAGTGGCTCTTAAGCTTTGATGCTTGAAACCCAGGAGTTAACCACATGATGCCAAGCCCTTCTGAACCAGTCAACTGCTTTCCTGAGCAAATGATTGCTGTTTATCTCAAGGCAGCCGTGGGAACTCCTCTCCTCCTTTCCTTTGTCAAAGTGAAATAGAACCTCAGGACAGAAGATAGTGGTTGTTTTGCCACACTCCCTCTAATTTCCTAGGGCTTAATTTTACACATAGAGTAATTATCGGCCTGTTATGAATTGCGTTAAGGTTAGACCCTCTCTCTCCTGGCCTATATTTTAAGCTCCTTTGATTTTTTTTCCCCCTCCAATATCTATATAGTATATTTGACTGAGGGCAAAATTGTTAATACTCTGGTTCAGTTTATCTGACAAGCATGCTTACTTTTCCTCCTTTTCTACAAAAGTTGTCTAGGGAAATTAAGTTAGCCCCCATTGTCTTTAAAAAACAAACAAACAAAAGCCCTACTTCCTAAATGGTAAAACTATACATTACAGTTCATGTTACACAGGAAAACTATAAAAATCATGGAATAAGGTGTTCCCCCCCCCCCTTTATAGTAGATGAAACTGCATTTTCAGTGACTACATGAGAAATACAGTCTTGATAAGAGCTCTCCACTAAACATTATGTTAGGCAGTTATGATTTCTTGGAAAATTAATAGAGTCTGAGGACACATATGCAGAAGAGAGCGTACGCTTTAGTGGTTCAAATGCTTGGGCTTCGAGGTACGGTGATCTGCAGCTGAACTCTGCGTTTCCACTTACAGTTGTGGATCTTTGCACAGTTATTTAAATTCCAAGACTCCATTTCCTCACATGGAAAACGGTGATGATGTTTCCAACTTACAGTATTTTGAAGGATAAAATGAGGCAAATATGTAAAGTGCCTAATGAAATGTGGGCACATAACAGACACCACATACATGGCAGTAGCTGCTGCTGTTGTTTTTCTTATTGACAAGCTGAGAAAAAAAAGAAAAGGAAAACTAACCCAGGAGGTTAGATATATTTTTTTTCTTTTTAAGGATTTTTTTCTGCTTAGATCAATTTAGAAAACCTTCCTCAGAAGGACCATAATCTCCAGGCAGGAAACAGACCAGGAGGTGGGCATGGAAGAATTGGGCTGAGATTCTAGATTCTATGCTGAGTGCGCCACAGCCCAAATGTGAGACTTACTATTTTCTGCTATTTGAAAGCATCATCTGATGGGACAGGACTACCTGTCCCGGACAGGTTAGGTTACTTCAGTGCATTTAACAGTAAGTCACCTCACGTTTTATTACCAGAACCTTTCAATTTCTTAATCGTTTCTTAATTTCTTGTCTTTATACTAATCTTGCAAGGAATAGAGAGCGTCGCTCTCTCCCTCTCTGCTTCTTTCCTCCACAGAAAGAACTTAACACCCCATTTGGGGATATTACAAAGCTGAAATGGTCAATTTGAAATAATACGATGAGTATTTGAAAAGCAGCATATAGACCTTCATGTTGACCTTCTCACCCCTTGGCATGGCCATATCAGCCTTCGTTCAAATAAGCAGACTCCATCTTTAATTTCCCCTGTGCCATTCACTCCTTTGTAATTAATTGGCCCAGTGATTTCCTTTGCTTCAGTTTAGCATTTATCAATCACAACTAGCAATTCACGTTATGGTGTTAGCAGAAAATTCCACAGGACCGTCTGCACCCCGGGGAAAGGGAACATCTGCTCCTTTCCCTTTAGGGTGCTGCGATTTAGAGGTCAGTGTGTTTCCCCATCAAGGCTTAAGGCTTTGGGGATCAGGGGAGTGCCAGGCTCCAAGCAGCATGGTGAATGGCAGTTGCTGACTGGCTATGCTGGTCTGTTCTCAACAGGGGATGGAGCTGTTCTGCAGCTTAGGGGGGAGGCAGGCCTTCCCTTCCCCCACCTGCCTCCCCTTTTCCTGGTTCTAAACTGTATTTTCATCTTGGAAGAAATTATATTGAGGTCTTCATTAGCGGCAACCAGCAGGGTTAAGGCTCCTTAAGGGCTGATAAGCTCTATGGCTAAAAAAAACCCCCATCAGCCTTTATACAGGGAGCTGAAGGTTTAAGTTGCTTGAACTGGAAAGACTCTGCAGAGGTGATTATGTTAAGTAAGTAATGTGTATCGATAACATGGAATCAAATTATCAGGGTCAGTAACTTCCTGGCTTTCCCAGTGCATTAAATGAAGACCTAACATTGCCATGTGCTTGCTACTTCTTGATGCCACATGGTGTCAGCACTGTCTGGTCATATGTACTGCACAGCATGTCACCTCTAATTTCATGGGATTATCTGCACTGTTGCTTTAATAGATACTCAGTATCTTGAGCTTCCTTTGAACTCACAGCGGGGCAGTGCAAAGTCTTTTGTGATCATTTATTTCTGTGCTTCTTGTGTTATATACCAAATTATTATTACCATCATTTAGAAAGATATATCTTGCTCTCCTGCTTCCAAACATGTATGCTTATTTGCTTGTAAGGGAAGCTCCTGAAGGGGAAAATACCCTGAATGTGAAAGACCTTTTTGGGGACTACATGAGAAAGCTGTTAAGTCAGTGAATTACTATCAGAAAGGTATTGAGGACAGTCATTCTCAAAGTGTGGTCCTCTGGCCTGCAGCCAGGAACTGGTTAGAATTGCAAAGCCTACTGAATCAGAACTCCGACATGAGCTCAACAATCTGTGTGTAACATGCCTTCCAGGGGGTACACAATCCAGTGAGAGAAACACTGCTGTAGCATTTGTGGAGTAGAAGAATGGGATGGACCCATCTGTTCTGGGGGTCGAACAGTAGACAAGACAACTGAAGGGTCTGCCCCTATGGACCTTACTCCATTACAAAGGAAAGTGTGGTACTTCATCCCGATGAAATGTTTATAGATACCCAACAGAGCCTATAATTTTCATACATACCATTTAACATTTTTGTTTGAATCAGCCTATTATTGTCTTTGGATGCAGAGAATGACTAACAGAAGATGACTAATAAGCAATTCCTTGGTGCATTTCAGAACTATCCCCCTCGCCATATGTATATCCATGGCCATCGTCACTGTTGGCTACGTGCTCACAAATGTGGCCTACTTCACGACCATTAGTGGTGAGGAGCTCTTGCTTTCAAATGCAGTGGCAGTGGTAAGTCCAAGTTGGGGAAATGCCGATTTGAATTTAGGTTAATGAGTTGATGCAATTTCATAGTAGTTCCTTCAGCAGAAAGTGTTGTGAAATGCAGTAATCTTTTCTTGACCTGAACGATAATGAATATTTAAAAATTTAGAACATGGCTTAGCATATTCCATTTAAGTAATATAGCTAAAATCCTATATGATTTCTCTGTAGTGTTAATTTCATGTAACACATTTCCACATATACATGTTGAATAAAAGGCATTATTCTTCCAACACATATTTAAGGATAAGTGGGCAGTTACTGAATTTAAATGAATTCATTTTATTTTATGGGCAAATTGCAGTTTATTCTATACTCTTTCTTGTTTGTAAACTTTTCTGATGCTAAAATATTTTTCCCAAAGTACTACTTAAAGATTTCCAGGAAGACCATACATGTTTGTTTTTTCTCATATATCCTTTCGAATACTAGTCAAAGGATATTATTAATTTTGGGAAATGCTGAGTTATTCAGACATAAACACATGTCATAGTTAGAGTACTTCTTAGGATATTAAAGATGCTTATGTGCATTTTAACTCTCTAAGAAATGGATACTCAAGTTTTAAACATTCCCCAAAATTGATTAGACTTCAGAACCATCTTTGCTCTGAGCAGTCATTTTATGGGACTGTTATGCTGTGACACATACTTTCATTTCGTGTAAAAACTTACCAAGTAAGAAAGCATTCATTCATGACCTTATAATGATGAAGGGTGAAAAAATAACTTCCCATCACTAGATGTCAGCTCCTTTTAAAATAGTCACTATTTCCTCCTATCAGTAACATCCACTGGGAAGAAATTATCTCATTTCATGTTCACTGTATTAAAAAAAAAGACTTCACCCGCTGCTGTAAGTTCTACCAGACATCCAAATGTACAAAGCTTACTGACGTCGGGTCAGACATCTCGTCTCGCTAGACAAAGGGCAACACTTACTCGTTGGGCGTAATGCGGTCCATTAATTACACAGCACCAGCTACATCAAGGACAACTAAAGAATCTCACTTTTTCTTTTTTTTAAATGCATCCTTTATGTCATAGCATAAAAGGAAATTTCGGAAGTTTTGTTTATCTTTTGTGTTTTCTGTGGTTTGAGTTCCTTGGACTTGTGTTTCTTTCTAGTCTAGCCTTTTTATGGGAAACCATAGAGGAAATTGCCAGATACCTGAGATGGAGGGAGTGATTCAATAAATAGAGATTCAGCTGATGTGATTATTCTGGGCAAAAGATTTTCAGAATGGCTCCTAGATATGATACAAGTGATTAAGTCATCTTTTTTTCCCCACCGCATTTTCATGTCATAACATTGGGATTAAAATATGAAGCAAGTATCTGTAATACTTCTCGGTGTATATCTGTATTTCACTATCAAAATGTGGCTTTCCAGGCTAAAAGAGAAGGTACTGTGCAGAATGATTTCTGTCTCCAAAAGGAGACGTTCTGAAGCGACCTTTTTCCATTTACCAGAATGAAAGAAGATTTTTGCCCTAGTTGATAAAGATTCGGCAAATGGATCATTGGTATTTGAAAGTAGAGAGAAGGTGCTTGTTTAAACCTTTGTGCATGGTTTTGCAACAAGCAATGAATGCCATGGTACCTAAATTCTGATTATTGTCTACAGAGTTATTCTGACCCTAACCAAAGGGAAGGATGATAAAACATATACGTATCTGTAGCCTAATAGAAAGTCATAGAGCGAGTTTGGCCTAAACTGTTTCATTTTATTCCACTTTCTGGCAAAGCATTAATTTGCTTCATTCTGTCTTTCACTAGACCTTTTCTGAGCGGCTACTGGGAAAGTTCTCATTAGCAGTTCCGATCTTTGTTGCCCTCTCCTGTTTTGGCTCCATGAATGGTGGTGTATTTGCTGTGTCCAGGTGAGTGAGTTCAAGCATTTCCAGAAATGCATTTCTATTTTTGAGATTTGATGTGATAAGGATAACTTTAAAAAGAAATAGTGCCTTCAAATCTGGTATTTTTAAAGGGATATACAAAATTGAAGTCTTCGTCCAAGTATCAATCGCATATCTTATTCTGCCCAGTAGAGGGCACTGCTCCTCTACTCAAAGTGTAGTCTGAAGCTGGACCTGTGGCATTTTTTAACAGTACGTCTACAGAGTCTAACAACAACATTTTATTTCTGGTGATAAAAATCTTCTGTTTCTCTAAAGGTGACAAAGAAAAAAGTAAAGTAAGAAACACCAGAAATCAGCACCCCCACCATCTGTATCCCTTTTGTTTCGTTTGATGCAGAAGTCCTTTCTATTTTAACATAAGGTTAAAACCCAATCAGATAAATATGAATGTTATATGCGTCGTCACCCTTAAAAATGAAGTAGCCAGTTGTTTCCCAGAAAAATGAGTTTCTTTGGGCATAGCAGAGGAATTGCAGTTCAGACATGCGTTCTATGGCGATACCATAGACAAGTCCTGAGAACAAAGGAGAGCGGCTTACTTTGTAGAGGAAAGGAGGAGCTGGGAGGGGTGGCTTTGAATGAAAGGCCTTTGGAGGAGAGTGAGAGTTCGGGATTGTTGGTAGGCAAGGGGGAAATGTCTTTTCTCCTGCTGGCAGAGTTAAGAAAGCTTCTTCCTGTTGAGGTCTGAGAGGGATGACAAGAGGCAATGCATGATAACTCCCCCTCAAGCCTTTGCAACTCCATTTTAAGTGAGATTTCCTGTACACCTGTGTGTACGTTTGCAGGTGTTTTGTGTGTGTGTGTGTGTGTGTGTGTGTGTGTGTGTGTGTGTGTGTGTGTTGGGTTGGATTGGATAGATAGCACACATACAATGCTATCTAGGAACCTAGAACTAAATTCACCATCAGCTGTCTATGCATAGGGAGAGCTATGCTGAGTCAGATGTTACTATTGTTTCTCCTCAAAGAAGAATACAGTATGTTGGCAGATTTTATAAAATCCTAAGCCAGGTTTCTCAGGATGTTCTCTGCCTTATACGAAAAGTGAAATCCAAGTAAGCGCCTAAGAAATGTCAAACCATTTGGTATGAAAAAGATGCATGTTTTCTCTGAGACTTCTGGTTTTCTCCCTTTGAAATGATCGATGATATAGTCAATTCCACCCCCATTTTTCTCCCATCAGGTTATTCTATGTTGCGTCTCGAGAGGGTCACCTTCCAGAAATCCTGTCCATGATTCACGTCCGCAAGCACACTCCTCTGCCAGCTGTTATTGTTTTGGTAATGCATATTAACCAGGGTATCTAGCTATAACCTTGAATAACAGGTTAGCAAAGAGGATTTCAAAGCAGACTTGAGACTGTGCTTTACCTTCTCACTCATTGCAAAATCAGCTTTATGTATATCACGGGGGAGTTTGGGAGGCGGGATGTTTTCCACAGCTTCCCCATTCGGTATTTCTGATGCATATTTGATGCCACGGAGGCAATAACTGCATCATGTGTCTTTTGTTTTTTTTTGTTTTGTTTTTTTTTACATTTGTAGAAGTTTTTGAGGTCTAAAGAAAAGGATTAGTTTGGCTCCTGTCGTTGACACAGGGCCTCACTGTGAAGGATGCAGAGCAGTAACTCCCAATTCTAATTACGGAAAGGGGAGCTAAAAACTGCAGTCCCAATGTCCCAGATGTCTCATCATAGGCCCCTCATAATGAAATGCACACAAAATTATAGGGACAAAATAGATGAAATCCTAGACGGTGCAATGAGTCTTTGATTAAAACGGAGACATTTGGGAGCAACCCTATAGGGAAGAAAGAAAAGCACCAAAACTTAAACTTGAGCCATAGAATTCTTTATGCAGAGGAGAGTGCCTGTGAAACATGGCATACAAAAGACTGTGGAAGGTGTCAAAGTCCTCAAGTACCTGTTGGCAATGTTACATTCACTTTTACCCACCATTTTGTAACATTTTTCTCAAATGGAATCTGCCCTCAGGAGCCCGGTAGCATTCAATTGAACTTTTTTTGCGTGCATTTAATTTGTTTCAAAACGTCTCTTTGAAATTTCTTTGTGAAGTACGGTATACTCTCGGTGCGGAATCTGGAAGTTGGCAGTCACTGTGGGAACATGTCGTTTCGTGAAGAGGGCTTTGGTTTTAAGCCTCTGCTATCAGTCATGCTCTCCTTGGTGTGTGCAGCCCAGCACACTCAGATGTGCTCTGCTGCTCTCTGTGCTGCGTTCTTTTCTGCCTTCTTGAGGGTCACCTGAGGCAAGCACACGGGGAGAGTGCGAGTGGAGGGAGGAAAGGTCAAGGTTTTGCATGCAGGGGATGACACAGTCACCCTGAAGTGGCTGTGTTTCGTGTGTGTGCATAGCCAGGAGCTAGCTCATTCAACGCCATCGGCAGAACTTGCTGCACACTTTCCAGGAGGGTGCCCTTTTGATTTTTATTATTAGTTATTTACTAACCATCTCAGTCTCTGCACCGGTACATTTTGAGCCATGATGAGTGTGACTGAAAACACAGTCTCTTCTCTCAAATGTAAAAGCAGCCAAAAAATCAAACGTCCACGTACAATTCTTTCGGAATGAAGTGGTTGTGACGATGGTCCTCTCAATCTGTTATTGGTGTTGAAAAAAGGATTTGAAGAGCAGAATATAGAGAGGGGGTTAGTCAAATCCAAGTTTTAACCAAAATGGCAGTCTGTCAGAAAAATAATTGTTCGAAAAAGACAACAGCAATGTGTAGTGATGTTACTATTGTTAGTTACCACCTGTGTTCGCCTTCACTCACCGAGTGTGGTTTTTCTCCCCTCCCTCCAGCACCCTCTGACGATGATAATGCTCTTCTCTGGGGACCTCTACAGTCTTTTGAATTTCCTCAGTTTTGCCAGGTGGCTTTTTATTGGGCTAGCAGTCGCTGGGCTGATTTATCTTCGATACAAACGCCCAGATATGCATCGTCCTTTCAAGGTAACCTCAGCAATCTTGATGGGTTTACATAAATCTCTCTCCTCATACCCACTTCTCCCTTTGTCATAACTTGATGATGGGGAGCTTGGGCGGGGGCAGCAGCATCCTCTGCCATAAAATATTTAACTCTTGCAGGTAGTGCCTTCATGTTGGATTGATGTTAGCTTGCAAAATAGTTCACCACATTTTTTTTTAATGAACTTAGTATGTCCCATTTTTGAAAAGAGATGGTATTAATATAGGGTATTTGTTATGCTGGTGTCTCGTGGCTGAGTCCAATGACCGGATAAGTCCAAAGTATGGGATACTTTGATCTGTCTTTATGCTGAACAGTTGTAGGCAGCCATGCGGAGAAAGAGTGAGGCAGGAACATCTGGAATCATCACTAATGAAAACTCCGCAAAGGGTGCTGCTACTTTACAAAACAGACATTTTAAGTATTTCTAAGGGCTGTCACTTATTACATTGCTCGTTTTCTACATTATATACTCCAGAAGGATTAAACATGTAACACGTGTAGAGAAGGTGAAGATGTATGGATTTATCACTTAATAGAAAGCATATTCACCGTAACTAAGCATTTCCTTTGGGAAGGGCTGGAGAATGTGCTTCTCATCTTCCTCAGCCTTGAATGTTCATAGGTGGATTTGACCTCACTATTTATTTGCTTTTAAGAAATAACACAGGTCATGTTGTCAGTCATGTTATCAGAATTTGCTTCTAATTATATTCATTGCCTAACGCCCGCAACGTCTTTATTAGCGGTTGAATAGGAGTTGGGCTGTTTTGTTCCTGTCGGTTCTTATTGTGAATCTCCAACAGGAAATCAATATGCACTGAGAAGATTTAACACGTAACTAGCAGCCCATGGCCTTGGCTCCGCAGTAAAGTAGATTCTAATCATCATTATCACACAGCCCGTCTTTTAAAACCAAAAACAGAAATCACAGTGGTACTTAACAAGTAAAGTAATTCAAACAGAACATGGCTAATGAAACACACTTATGTGTCCTTAGATTTTATTCTGTCCAAAGAGTTAAAGAAATTCAAGGGAGTATGTTTAACACATTCATCCTCTGTGCCCATTACAGAGATTTTGCCAATAAGGTAAAGTAGGGTGTTGCTGGTTTCTTGGTCGTGTGCCCACAGTGTCATGACAGACGTTCTCCTCGTGAACCACCACCCACCTCTTGAACTGTGTTTGAAGAGATGTTTTTCTGTGCTCTGTTCCAGGTGCCGCTGTTCATCCCCGCTTTGTTCTCCTTCACGTGCCTCCTCATGGTTGCCCTTTCCCTTTATTCGGACCCATTTAGTACGGGGATTGGCTTCGTCATCACGCTGACTGGGGTCCCTGCATACTATCTCTTTATTATATGGGACAAGAAACCCAAGTGGTTTAGAAGAATGTCAGGTAAGTCTTTTAAGCAGTTTCGGAAGCTTCTGAGAGACCGTGTTGTAGAAAACTCATCTGTGTGTACGTGAATAACATGTGCATCTCCAAGTTTAAAAACATAAGTAGGTCGATTGCTAGTTCGAATACATTATTGCATTTTCATGGGAACTGGGAGAAGAAAAGGCAGGAAAGATGTTTAGGGTACAGGCACTGGATCCTTTCCAGGTAGTTTTTAGTTGGCCCGTTCTAGTCAATTGTTAGAACAGTTTTCTTGGATGGAATTTTATCAGCAGCTCTGTAAACAGCCTAACTGCTCTTCTGAATCCTTTACTAACCTAATTATTCTTTTTTTCTGGGTTGAATGCAGTTTAGTGATTCTGCATCATAATATACTACATGATGAGTGATACAAGATTGAGTGGGGAGTTAGGCAGAGACCTACAAAGGTCTTAAATGTCATGGCTATAACACTACCCTATTTAATAGGCATGGTAAGTTGCAGAGGGGTCCACAAGACCAGCAAGAATAAGAAAGAATAACAGCTCACACTTATTGTCTGATTTATGTGTGTTAGCACATACATGACCTCATTTAATCTTTATAACAACCTTCTGAGTTAGGAAAATTATTGTCCCCATTTTATAGATTTTGAGTTATAACATGGGAGAATTCCTGTAACTTGTTCCAAGTTATACAGATATTAAGTAAAAGAGCTAGAATTCAATTTGGGGCAGTTTTTGTAATTTAAAAAAATCACCCTGGAAACAGTGAGGGGTTGAGGCTGAAGGCACAGAGTAGAGGTTGATGGTTACCACAGTCATCCTGATGAGAACTGAAGAGGGTCTGAACACAGGCCGTGTCAGCAGGATCCAAGAGGAAGTATATTAGAAAGATATTGAAGAAGAAAAACCCACAGGGCTTGGAAACCGGTAAATTGGAGGAGGAGACAATATAGAAGATCAGTCGTAGGAAGGGAGTCTAGGTACAGCCTCCGTGGAAAGCCCAGCCCTCTGCCCCTGACTCTGCAGAGTGAGCCTTTAGCCTCACGTCAGCTTTCAGTCCCCTGCAAGGGTGGGAGGTGGTGTCATTCCTATACCCAGAGGGGCGAACCAGGTCCAGGGAGGGGGAGATTATTTTTGAGCGTACAGATTTTTAAATCATTGGACTAGGATTTGAATCCACATCTGCTGGACTTCAAAGTTTGTGACCTTTCTCCCTTGGGTGCCTGGGGAAGGAGAGGTAAAAAACAGAGCCAGAGAAGCAGATCTGTTCTTGCTGGTGAGTTTGGTGACTTTAGAAAACAATCTTTGTTCTCATTCATTTTAATTTACTTTCTTTACCATAATTAATTTTTAAAAGTTCAGTTAAAAAATCCAGAAAGATTACTGGTAAAATTGTTAATAAATATCACTATTACTAAAAACAAACAAACAAACAAACAAACAAACAAAACAAAAAACAACTTGGTGTACATATTGACCTCTAGTGTGCTACACAAACTCATTTAGAAGCCAGATATTTAAAACAGAGTTTTGCTACTACGGCTCTTTATTAGCCTTTAATTGGTATTTGGTATCATTAGACCTTACACGTACTGTTTGTACTGGGGTTTGTTTTCTTGCTGGCAACACTATTCCCCAAAGAAGTGTTACTATAAAAATAAGATTCTTTCAGGCTCACACTGCATACTGACTGCCTAGCAGGGTATTTAATCTCCGTTTCTTGTTAGACCACCTTAGTTTTCTGTAGAATATTTTCAGTTCTGTTTTTGTGGTTGTAGGCAATTCTGAGAAAAGAAAATGTTGTTAAACAATATTTACCATCGGGATTGCTTTCCTCATTATCAATGTTCACGACAGATTGACGCTCACCGTGTGAGATCTGCATCTCTCTCAGATGCTGGCTAGAAAGGGTTAAACCTCTGCAGGCCACAGAAAATCAACAGAATTTAGGATGAAACGCTGGCATTCCAACAGTTGGACCTTATGGAGAAGGGAGCATGATGAAGGAGCAAATTCCTGTTTTCTCCCACTTAGTTGGCATTTTGTTCCTCCTGTTTGTAGTCAGCCAACTGTAAAACGTCTTTCCTTTTGCCAACGTGTTCGTACTTGGTACCATTTCTTTGTCAGTGCCTAGCTACTACTAGCACTTCCCATGCTTGACCCTTCTTTGATGTGTTTTCCTGCTTGTGTAGTTTTGAAGTTTGGGGCTATTTTTCTGTCTTTAGTGATATTTTGAACGTCTCCTCAGACTCCAGATTTAGTGTTAGCCTTTTGTGAAGGCAGCAGAGAGGTAGGCGCCCCATACGGTTATTTGGTTCTCAGAACCGCCGTTCAGTCCTACCACGGAGTGTGGCCGTCCTGCCGTTAAACTGCGGTCATTGTCATCCTTTATCTTTGTAGCCGCCTTGAAAGTGAGTAGCAAAAAGCAGCAATCCTTCGAAATTTTATTTGATTTTCCTCTTAGGCAGCATTCTTGTAGTAAAAAAAAAGAAAAAAAAATCATAGTAGTTATTGCTGCAGTAGCAAGTATTTTCCTAGCCTTCGGCCAAAACAAAACACACACAGACACTCAAAACAGCAGAATCCTGAACCACCACCTCACCTTTTCCCCCAGCCACCTCCTGTTGTTAGAAACAAACTCGGTGAACTTGGAGGCCGGGGAGCCTCTGCTTGGAGCAGTTTGTTCAGTGATTTAAATCAAATCGTCTCGTTGGGCAATGTTCCTTACCCTTTATATTACCGTGTATTTTCACCCTAATATGCACGAGCAGATTAGCCCTGTGAAATGATAGTTTATCAAAACACATCTCACCTAGGGTGCTTCCATAAAAAATGCAAGGCAGCCGAACAGAATTCAGAAAATGGAGCAAGGCTGCTTAGTACAGATAGCCAGGCAACATTCGGACCTGAGGATGTGAGATTTTTCAGAGCTGATGCATTCCTCTGGCCACAGGATGCCAGTATTGAACCACGTTTTGCTTGATAGCGTTCCTGGGATGAAAAGAAAATGGGCTTTTAAGGGAATAGTCAGATGCCCGGAAAGCTTTTTTCTGCTGTCTGTGACGGAGTGGTTAATTCTTCTGGCTATTTATTTATTGATGTGTAGAAACACGAGCTTCTCACCCAAGGAAAGCAGGGCAGGTACCCACTGACATACTCAAATACCTGGGGATACCTAGACCCGGCACACCCCCGCCAGGCTTACAGCAGGCTCTTTCTTTACTTGACTGCCTCTATTTATCAACCAGACCCTGGCACAGCTGAGAGTGAGTGGGGTAATTGGAAGTTGGTCCCTCTTGCTCAGGGGGAGATATGGGGAACAACTGTATTTAAACAAAATCTTTGACTACAAAGGCTCACACTGTGCAGCACCAGCAGAATGACTGTGGTCCATCTTGGTGGACACTAACTTTGCAATTCCAGCCCGAAGCTGCTTGCAGTGTATCACAATTATTTCATTTCTGATACCTCACTGAGAGCCGTTTAATGCATTTGACAGACTCTTCACAAAGACTGCGGGTGCAACATGTTAAATTAGTTAAGCGTGCCTACATCACTCAGGGTCCCAAACCATCTTCATTGCAAGGATATAAAATGAGACCATACGTGTGAAAAGGTTTCGAGGCCTTTTTTAAAAACACACACATACTATTACTCTCATTATGTCCTCTGGGGAAGATTGATTTTGTGTTAGTACTTCACGACTTCAGGCCGTAGTTCTCATGCTTATACCAGGTGTGGTTGGGTAAATCATTTTCTGCAAGGTCCATTGCTGTTTTAACTGGTTTCAAGAATAACTGCTGCATGTGAAAGGTAAAGCTAAAAATACAATTACTGTTTGATCTTGTAACTTGCAGTTCCTAAAAACACCATATGTAGACACATTGGCTCAACTTTAAAGAAATAGCACCTTGCCCAGCCCAAACATCTGGCCTTCAACTATATCCATGCTCATATAAGTCCTTTGGCTTCCCCGAGTAAGAAGGAAGCTTCCTCAGAGTCTTACTGGGTCTGTTGAGCACCCCTGTCTGACCCCACGACTATAGACAACCTAGAGAAAAAGTTGGTGTTTTTCCCACAACTATGCAGAGCCAAAACCAGTCACTTTGCTCAAACCTCTATAATGATGGAAATTATTCAAATCTTGAGATTCCAAGAGAAGCTATAAGAAAGCCACAGGAGACACTGTCCACAGGGCTGATTAAACAGGAAGAGACAGGACTGGGTAAGCAGAACCAGAAGAGAGAGATTCTTTGATCCCATATGTGCTATTGGATAGGAGACCCACGTTGAACGTTCAGGCAGGAACATGTCACACTAGGAAAGCAGCAAGACCTCTAAGGGGCTCTCCCTGTGTCCAGACTTGTGCTGTGGTGACCTGAGTAAGCAAGACGTCTAAGAAAGCGAAGGGGTGAAGAACACAGAAACACGCTTTGGAAAAGGCTTTTGTTTCAGACATGGAGGAACAGATGCTGCTTAAGAAAGATAGTCATTAAAAAAAAAAAAAAAAGAAACAAAGAAAGAAAAAAGAAAGATCTCAGTAGATAAATGCATGAATAGTCTCACACACACGCGCACGCATGAGTCTGTTGTGGAGATTAGTTCAGACAGCTACAGCAGGACTTCTCCAGAGAGGAAGGGCTGGGGGGATGTCAGTTGAACCCCACTGCTTTGCATGTGACCACTGCAGACACGTAGGACATCAGATACCTCTGGTTCCTTTTGTGCCTACAAGAGCCACCCTTCCTTACTACTGATTGATAACTTACTTTTCCATGGTGTGTGTTTCCAGGATCGTTTACCATACCTCTTTCCTGTCAGCATGGATGTTCACTGTTCTTGAGTGCTCCCTTGTGCTTTGTGTGCATCTCAATGTAGAATGGGTTGTGACAAGATACAATTCATTTAAGAAGCATTTGTATAGAGTTTACCATTTGCCAGAACTGTACGGGGCCCTTTATAATGAATGGATAGTATAAAAATCAATGTGCTGAGGAAAACAACTTTGGGGAACACTGGTATAAAGCAAAGGATGAAAAAATATACCTTTTTGGGTGGTATTCAATATGGCCGGAAGGGACTCTTACAGGTGACAAGTCATAAGACGTCTTGCTTACTCAGGTCAGCACAGCACAAGTCTGGACACAGGGAGAGCCGCTTAGAGCTCTTGCTGCTTTCCTAGTGTGACATGTTCCTTCCTGAACGTTCAATGCGGGTCTCCTATACACTTGGAGAACCACTCATCTAGTCCAAGTTTCTCATTCTTTTTTTAAAAATTTATTTGTTATTGAGATATAATTGTCATATAATATTGTGTAAGCCTAAAATGTACGATATGTTGGCTTGAGACATTTATATATTGCAATAGAATTACTACAATAGCGTCAGCTAATGCCTTTATGCACTTATCATTTCTTTTTTGTGTGGAGAAAATTTATCCATTCACTCGCTGATGGACATTTGTGCTGTTTGCAAATCTTGGCTATTGTGAATAACACTTCATTGAGCATGGGAGTACACACTTCCCTTTGATATACTGATTTCAATTCCTTTGGATACATACCCAGGAGAGAGATTGCTGGGTCTTATGGTAGTTCTAGTTTTAATTTTTTTGAGGAACTGCTATATTCCAGAATGGCTGTACCAATTTACATTCCCACCATAGTGTATAAGGGTTCCCTTTCCTTCACATCCTTGCCAAGTTTTGTTATTTCTTTTTTGTTTTTTGAAGGGTACAGATTTTTTTTTTTTAATTGCCTCTCTTATGTAAGTGTCTAGTTTGAATGTTCCAGGCCAGTAGGCCACTCTGCTCCATTCAGCAATCAGGAACCTGGTACCTTTCATCCTGTCTCTACATCCTCTGGGGATGATGCCTGAACCACTTGGTCACAGCACCATGAATTGCGTTGTGACATCCTAGCATGTGTACGGTGACAGCTCTTTATGATTTGTTGTGCATTTTCCTGATGATTAGTGATATTGAACACCTTTTCATATACACTAGTTGGCCATTTATTTGTATGTCTTCTTTGGAAAAATATCTGTTCAGGTCCTTTGCCCATTTTTTAAGTTGGATTATTTTCTTTTTTTGCTATTGAGTTGTCTAAGTTCTTTATAGATTTTGGATATTAGCCCCTTATCAGACATATGCTTTGCGAATAGTTTTTCCTATTCTGTAAGTTGTCTTTTCAATTTATTGATTGTTTCCTTCGCTGTGCAGCTCTTTAGTTTAATGTAGTCACACTTGTTTATTTTAGTTTTTGTTGCCTGTACTTTTGGTGATTTAGCCAAGAAGTCATTGCCTAGACCCATGTCAAGGATCTTTTTCCCTACATTTTCATCTAGAATTTTATAGTTTCAGATCTTACATTTAAATCTTTGATTCATTTCAAGTTACTTTTTGTGAGTGGTGTAAGGTAGGGGTCTAGTTTCATCCTTTTGAATGTGTATATCCAGTTTTCCCAGCATCATTTATTGAAGAATCTGTCCTTTCCCCATTGTGTCTTCTTGGCAGCCTTATCAAAAATTAGTTAATTATATAAATGAGGGTTTATATCTGGGATCTCCATGCTGTTCCACTGATTTATGTGCCTATTTTTATGCCAGTACCATACTATTTTGATCACTATAGCTTTGTAACATAGCTTGAAATTAGGTGTTGTGATGCCTTTCTCTTTCTCAGTATTGCTTTGGCTATGCAGGGTCTTTTGCGGTTTCACATAAATTTTAGTACGGTTGTTCTATTTTTGTGAGAAATACCATTGGAATTTTGATCAGGATTGCATTGATCTGTAGATCACTTTGGGTAGTAGAGACATTTTCACAATATTAATTCTTCCAATCCAGGAACATGATATATCTTTCCATTTCTTTGTGTCTTTTTCAGTCTTTTTCATCAGTGTCTTATAGTTTTCAGTGTACAAGTCTTTCACCTCCTTGGTTAAATTTATTTCTAAGTATTTTATTGTTTTCAATGCTATTGTATTAGCATTGAAAGTAATTGCAGTTTTTGCAATTATTTTTAACCTGTTAAACTGCAATTACTTTTGCATCAATCTAATAAATGGGATTACTTTCTTAATTTCTCTTTCAGATAATTTGTTGTTAGTGTACAAACATACAACTGATTCCTGTATGCAGATTTTATATTCTTCAATATTACTGAATTCATTTATTAGTTCTAACAATTTTTTTAGTGGTGTCTATAGCGTTTTCTATGTATAAGATATCATCTGTAAACAGAGATAATTTTACTTCTTCCTTTCTGATATGGATGCCTTTTATTTCTTTTTCTGCCCAATTGCTCTGGCTAGGATTTCCACTACTATGATGAACCATCTTTGCATTCCTGAGATAAATCTCACTCGATCATGGTGAATGATCCTTTAATGTGTTGCTAAATTCAGTTTGCTAATATTTTTCTGAGAATTTTTGCATTGTACTCATCAAGGATATTGATCTGTACTTTTTCTTTCTTATAGAGTCTTTGTCTGCCTGGTATCAGAGTAATGCTGGCGTTTAAAATGAGTTTGGGAGTGTTCCTACCTCTTCAAGTTTTTTGAACAGTTTGAGAAGTGTTGGTGTTTATCCTTCATTTGGTAGAATTCACCAGTGAAATCATCTGTTCCTGGGCTTTTCTATGTTGGGAGGTTTTGATGCGTCTGAGCCTCAACCCACCTCAGGAGTGAGGCTCAGGGTAATGGCAGTGCCCCTGGCAATGATAGGTCAGAGCCAGGACCTGAGACCCAGGGGATGGGGCTCAGAGCAACAAGAGTCCATCTCACCAATGATAGTTAAGGTCTTGACCTCGGATGTGGGGGAGTGGGGCTCAGCAGCAGCACAGCCCCAAGAATGGCAGCCAAAGTGTGATTGGGGATTTTGGGAGCAGAGCTCAGAGCAGGGGAGGCTACCTCGGTAATGGTGGGAGAAAGTCTGACCTGGGGCCAACTGGGCAAAGAGCAGTGGCAGCTCAGGTCTGGTGTATGGTAAGGTGCTGTGGCACCCATTCCCTGAGAGTGGGGCACAGCAACAACCAGGGCACAGCAACAACCCTGAGAGCATCTCACCTGAGCACTAGCTTTAGCCTCTGGGCATAGATGCAGAGGTGGGAGGCACTCCGGGCTGCTCCATCAGCAGGGATCAGGATGTTGACGTTGACAATGGTGGGAGACTCTCTAGCAAATGCTGCGGATGTTCACAGTGGGGAGGCTGGCTGGGGACCTCTTGCTCATTCTCCCCTACGGTGAACTTCCTTAGGGCTCTGGCTGGTGGATGGGGTGATGCAGGCAAGTTCCTTTGCTTTCCTATGTGGCCACCTCGATTTTTGAACTCTGCTGTTTTGTTTTGTTTCCTGCTTCTTCTTTGTTGTCTAGAGCTTTTCCCGAGCTACGTTCTTCACTTTGTAACTGTTTGTTTATTGTTGTTGTTTTGTTTTGGGGGAGATGAGTGTTGGGACCTTCTAACCCTACACTTTGCTAACATCACTCACAAGGCCCTCCATCCTGTAACTGAGGCAAATGAGGTCCTGGGAGATGAGGAGCTTTGATCAATAATACAGTACAAGTTTGACACTGGAAATGTTATTCTGACTCTTCTTCTGATTTTGCTGAGGAATTGGTTGTAATCTCATAGGTGCAAAAACAACAAAGCAATTTTAAATTGAATATGAAATGTGTTTTTGAGCATTTATTTATGTCTTGATCCTATTGTCTCAAAATATTTTCAGCCTCCTGGTTCATAAACGACAGTCCTTATTTGAATATAAAATGTTAATGTATTCTTGCTGAAAAGCCACCATGGGAAGTTATAGAAGTGACAAATAAACTAATTGAGCATGATAGGATTCTAATGAAATAAATAATTTTTGAAAGTGCTCTATGAAATAGATAGTTGTGTGTTTTCAGTATTCAACCCCAAGTAATTCACATTTTGCTGTTTTTTTATGCATTTCTGATTTCTGTACATTTTTAATTTCTCTTCATTATTTCTTTATAGGCAGAATAACCAGAACATTACAAATAATACTGGAAGTTGTACCAGAAGAAGATTGTCATAAACTATGAATTAATGCATTTGAAATCTTGGCAATCTATCCTTAGCTCAAAGGGCTGAAACAAAATATGGACGTTCACTTCATTTTATGAAAATCCAGAGGATTTCAACTTTGGTGATGGACGTAAAGGAATCGGTTATTTCTATTCAGATCTTTTAGCGTATTCACACTGGTTTCTAAGAAATTTAGTAATAACTCCATGTAGTTACAGAAAGCTAATATGCAACCATACCATGATTTCACATGATTCTTGAGTCTCTGATATTTACCAGTTGAGGTTAGGGGAAAAGGCTATGGAATGGACAGTTACTTCAGTGGTCTTTCTCTATAACATAGCTTATCATGCCTAAGAAACTTCAAATTGAAGACTGAGATGTTTTCTGTATATATGGGTTTTGTAAAAACAATTTTTACATGCTATTGATGGCCATACTGTGAAACGTGTTTCCTATTCTTCTGGAGAAAGAAAAAAGAAAGGCATACATCATCGTTATGGACAGAGGAAAGAAGGAAATTTATTTTTCATTGGCATTGCATTACATCCCCTTAGATACCAAATAGATATCACTCATCTTTTAATGGAGGATACTGAGAGCATTTTGAACAAAGGACAGAGGGAATAGTCCCAATTTTAGTGAATGCATTAAAGAAAAGCTTCTAGGGGCTATTGTTTATGAGACAAATTCAGGAATTATGTTTAAGTGAAAATCCTTGAGAATTTATTATGTTAGGATTTTTTTTTCACTCATCATCAGAAGTTACATGGTTATGTGCCATTGTGTTTTCACGGCAGCCCATTTGATCAGGAAAGGATGTAACACCTTTCTTACAGCAAAGCAATAATCAGTTTGGTATTAAATCCTCTTAAGCACGATCACCTGTTTCATGAATAATTTACCGTTGATAAATATATCTAAATATGTGCATTTTCAAATCTTCAAATTACAATATCAATGTAAGGCAGGAATCACCAAAAAAGAAAATGCCCAAAATATTATGCTCAACCATATAATCAGCTCTATATGCAATGTTAGTAATTCCGAACAATTTTTTTTTTATTTCTTAGCTATTTTTACATGGTGATGAATTTTGACAGGTTGTACATTTCCTTTGTACATTTTATATTCTGTTAAAATGTCTCTTCGGATAAAACTATCCAGATCAATTAGGAAAAGGCATGTATTTACATAAAAATTGAGGAAGAAATGTCACTGCTAAATAAGATTTACAACTGATGTTTATAAAAATTTTCCACTTTCATATCTAAGCTTTGTCAGTAATTTCCTCACCTTAATTATCATTCCACTTGCAAAAGAGGTACCTGATAACAGATTCACTGGAAGAAGGAGAAACTGTGCATGACTATGTGTATCCAGACAGGTGTTATTATACTAGGTTTGGACAATACTGTGGAATTTTCAAATGACAGTAATATCATGATGCAATTTGTTAACTATTGTTTACATACATTTAAGATTAAATAGTCATAGCCAGAGTATGTTTCATTCTTTAATTTTTTTTGTCCATTTGAAATAAGAATTTTTGAAAGAATTACACTGACTAAATCATTAAGAGAAGATGTAGAGTTTACAGACAATTGACCAACAGTAATGATAATTTATGATTTTAGTCAATATTAATTCATTAATTTCAGTATTTGTTCTTGATAAAATTTAAAACATATCCAAGATTGACATGTTGTCAGCCAAACCTAGTGCTTGGGTCCCTAAGTGAATTCATAAAGGTCCTCTTTTTCTCTTGCCATAAGGGCTTAAAATTTTATCTGTAGTCTCTATTTCCTATATACTTATCCACATTTCTGCCCACTTTGTTTCTGGAGGTAGAATAGATTTCCTTTATATTCCTATTTTTCACAGTCTAGGCCCATATAATCTAAACCTGAAAACTTTCCTGATTCTTTTGTCTAATGAAAAAAACAAAACAAAAACGGTGAAGTCTCATGGAGACATTTGTGTGGTTCTTGATGATTCCTGAGGTTAATGTGCTTATATCAACAGGGGCAGACAGGTCTCCTCATTTTATTTATTTGTTTATTTTTGGTTCCAGTTTCTTTTTGCATATATCATTGTACAAGCTAACTAGAACACATATTCCCCATTCTTTCCATCATTATCTATAGTGGTTTTTCCATTGTTAACTTTCTAGTCCCGCTGCCATACCATTTTAACCGGACAGAAAGTCATTCAGTAATTTTTAAAGAAAGTGATGGAGATTAAGTTATACTTCAACTTATTTTTAGGATACATCATGACAAGACACAGGGTTTCTGTAATAAGGGAATACATATTCACAGTGGTTCTTCAGAATGGTATCATGTCCTAGAAAAGATGGCAGACTCCAGTACCACACACTAACGTTAGCTGTGTGTGTGCACACTTGTGCTTGTGTGCTTGTCCTGTATCTCCCCCACCCCTGCTGGCACAAAATTAGGACAAATTATTAGGTTACATTAGAAATGCACGACTGTTTAACACTAAAATACGTACGTTGAAACCAATTTCCAGATTGTCTTTGTGTGCCTGGTAAAATTGTTTCCCCAATTGCTATTTGATGTATCCGCAGTTAGTTAACATCAGTATGGTTACATCCCTCAACAGAATTCTTCATAAACTGTAATCAGTCTTCAGGAAACTCATTATTTTATCTCTATTTGCAGATGAATGTAATGCTAAGGAAGGGAGTGTCTTTGACCTATAGTTGATTCTTTATAATTAAGGTAAAGATTATGAAAAGATAGAAAACTAAAGGTCAGAGTAGCAGGAAATGAAAATAGTATATGATTGGAGGTAACAATATTTGGGCATAATTTATTATGCAGTGCAGTCAGAGAAATATTAAAAATTAATTGTCTGCTGGATATTCCTGAGAAGCTATTGAAACATAAGCTTCACTGCCCCTCACTTAGGTATGCCCCTTCCAAGGTCCTATACCTAATTTTGCACTAGAAATTTTGTATTAATTTTCTTGAAAAATATCAGCAAAATGGCCCTACAAAATCTGCATTCATCTTTGTGAGTTAAGTAAAATACTCCCATTACTTTTTCTATTAGAAATAAGCATGGATGTTTGTAGGATATATTTTTAAGATTTTTACTAAAATATGCTTAACTTGCAATGTTATGTTAATTTCAGGTGTACACAATAGTTATTCAACATTTATTTACCTAAAGAAGTGGTCACCGTAAGTCCAGCAACCTGTAGGATATATTTTTAAGTAAAGTTGTGAGTTAGTTGAAGTATCTATCTCTATATAAGTGCCTTTCTCATAATATATGTTATGTGATATATAAGGAGAGTTTCACCTTTGTCATAGTTAATATGTCAGTTCTGAGTGATAGAAAAACAATGAGTAGGATTGTTGTTGTAGCTCTTTTTCTTAGTTTGGAAAGAAATAGGAGAGATTTGGGATTTGAATGCAGATGAGTCAAGAAATTTACTTTTTCTTAAATATAGTCTTGCTTCATTTTACCCTAGATGATATGCTGTGTGTTGGTGCTGGTAATGTTTACAGAGTTACATACGACCTTCCTAACCAAAATCAGGAATTGAAGTGTGTCACTGTGTAACTGACAACAAGCTTGTGGTGAATGTAAATTAGAGTAAATAATGAATCATCCTGACAGCCTCCGTTTACAGTATTTATAGGTAAAAGAATTATTACCTATAAATGTTTTTTAGGATAATATTCCCATAAGCAGTATTTTTAATCTTTCTCAATATCTATATTATAATACCTAAAAGTTTAACCTCTAGGTAGTATTTGTAATAACAGCAAATTTTAACAGCAAAGTTTTTGGGATAATCCTTTCTTCTTTTTTGTTGCATTTTCAATTTAGTTGGCATTGAAAAGTAAATGCTTGGTCTAGTTTTAGATTTGATTTAAATTCACAAAGGCATAAATCGTGGTCTCACAGAACATTCACCAGTTCTTCATATGTTGTGAGATAATTGTCCTTTACAACCTCATAAGGATATTAACTTGAACTTTTTGAACCATTTCTCTCTTTTCTTGCATGAATAAGTGATTACCTTTGTGTTGTTTTTTTGACATGATATCCTCACGATAGGGGTGAGTCTTAATTTGAATTTGCACAACTACTGATATTCTTAGTAAGAGATTAACCACTTAGGGTTTACTTTGTTGGTATTCCCTGCCCCCCTTCTCGGTTACCATTGGCTTTAAAATGTCACTGGAGGATGGTTACAGTCTCCAAATAGTTGTTTGTTATACGTGTGTATTTCAGCTATGAGGATGGAGGGTCATTTATAGTATCAATAACTGTCTTAACTGCTTTATAGATAACAATTCTCTCAAGAAACTGTGGAGCACTAGGCATCTGATCACCCTGGCAGATGACAGCACTGGAAAGTGAACATACTTTTTCCCCCCAGCATATACACTACTGATTTTTTCTTCAAGTATGGCTTACTAATGAGTTACTTTATCGGTTAGAAGACTTGCTTGCTGAGTCCTTATTAGCTCTTGCTGAAGCCTCTACAGGCCATGCTGAAAGCTAGAGTAACAAAAAGACTAACACACAGTTATCTCTTTTGCAGCAGTGACTGTATTTTTGAGCACCTTGTGCCACAGGGTATTTGGCACAGCGTCAGGTGGGAAACCACATCCGGCCTCTGTGTGTTACAGCTGTAACGGCTGAGATGTGAGTCATTCGACATAAATGAGATTGTGAGGACAGACCTCCCTTACTCCTGCTAATTCTTTGGCACACGCTCAGAAGCATATTCATCTCACACGAGAGGCAATGCAGTGTGTTCCCTGGTTCTAGGGTTGACCTGTCCGATTTCAAAGCATTTCCGAGTTCTTCTTTCCCTGGCATTTTTCCTTCCTTCCAGATTTCCGTTTACAGTCTAATGTAATATAAAGAATAGTTTATAAAAAGTAGAAAATAGTTTGGAGAAATAAAACACAGATTGTTTCAAATGAATGAATGTACTCGTATGCTTATAACAAAATAGGAATGATCTACATTAAACTACTGTGTATACTCATAATTTTAAGCACTACTACCACATAGTACTTTTAGTTGTTCTAGAAGCAAAAAAACAATATGTATAACTACGGTATCACACAAACCATAAGAATCCTTCAAATTTTCTTAGGTAGTCTCGGATTATTTTGATCCTTCCTTGAAGAAACGTTTTACCTAATAGTTTCCCCTTTATGACTGCCATACGTCTGGAGCTAAACTGTTAATACTTACATGTTGTAAACCAGGTTCTTCTTTTGACATTATCCATGTTCAGAGAGTGGCCTCTCACTTAACTCAGAGGCTATTTGGGGCCAATGCCTGTGTTCAAAACAGCTGCTTATTTTGAACACAGGCATTGACCCCCCGACCCCCACACACAACAACACAACACACACAATTCTATCTCTTTGTAAATTGATTGTAGCTTATTATTAACAGCAATGAGTTTTCAGTGGTACCCCTCTGACAGTTTGAGAATTTGTGAACATAAGCATCAGATGTGCTAAACTTGCGTAGCTTAGTACTGTGATATAAAGTGTCTTCTTCTTATGCCAAACTGGCGAACAACTAGTTGTGTTTTACTGATGTGAAATATTAGCTACTTGTGGCTTTCTAATAAACACAAGTCAGAGGAAGGCAAGCCTCGTGGCCTCCTAGACTCAATGCTTGGAGAACTTAATGTGTCCTATTTGTTGACAAAGATTTGACTCAAGATTTTACGGAGCTTGGTTTTTGCTTATCATAGAGTGTGTTAGATGCACTGGAGTGCTTATCGTAGAGTAGCGATGCACTGATAGAGATGGCTTTTAGTTTCTGACTCCGAACTCATCTCATGATGAATCTTCCATGCCTTTTTATAGTAAATATATCTGTTTACTTTATAAAAATGGGTTTAGTGAGCTTTGTGTTAAAATTTGATCTAGTAACAGTAACTTTTTCAATTATCAAGGGGGTAGAAAAGTCCGTATGAGTGTCGTTATGTTCATATTAACATGATAGTAGCACGATATATGAATGTATTTAAATGCCTTTTGTATCCTATGGCAAGCATCGGTAACTGGCACCAATGGAATCAGTCTAACCCAGTGGGAATGTGGTAATAAGTTCATTCTGGAGTGTTGTGCTGGCAGCCATCTCTTTGATCTGTGCTCAAATTGTACTTTATAGACCAGTTGTACCCCTTTAACTTGGATCTGGAATGCATTTATCATGACCTTGTACCTTTCCCTAATTAAGGGGTGGGGGAATAGTGGGTTTGGCCGTGTGACCTAAACTATAAGCGCAGGGAAACCCAGTAAAGGAACAGTGAGCCTCAGAATCCTGAGTGGTCCTTCCCTGTAACAGGGTTTCTTCCCTCTGTCATGTCATAATGATACTTGGTACAGGCGATTGGGTGTGTTTTATACAAATTTTACACATGTCTTACGTTGATAAATTCTTAAAGAGCAAAGTTCCTTTTCTGCACCTACATTCCAATCATATCCGGAGGACTAAGATATTTAACTCTGAGAATGTAAGTGGTGCAGAGGGACTTTTATTTGTGGATGATGTTGTATTTCTTAGGATTCGCTGGCACTGATGCCTATCCCAGCATGTGATATGTGAAATAAAGTGGATTTTTCTACAGCTTAATGATTTCCCTCTGGGGGGAGTTCTGGTGCAGCAATCACACTGCCAGATGGTGTTTATGGGCTATTTGTGTAAGTGGTAAGATACTATGAAATAAGTGTGATTTCATCTGGCGGAAACTCTTAGCGCATGGAGTAAAATTTGGTGCAATATGATGTCACTTAATTTTGTATTGAATTTCATTTCAATTGTGTTTATGTATGTGTGTATATATATATATATATATATATATATATATATATATATATACTTGTCATGCTTCTGGCTGCTTCAATTTTTGTATATATATTTTTGTACATATTTTTACTTGAAAATATTTTAAGTGGAAATTAAATAAACATTTGATAGTTTACATAATAAAAATGATGTTTTGCTTTTTTAAAAAAATACTATATATTTCCTTAAATTGAAGGTTTGAGTTTTAATGATTAGATTGATCTATCACTGATTCTGAGAATATGTTAGTCTTCCACTTACAATTTTCTGCACTGAAAACTGAAAATGGTGGCAGACTATTAAACACTGCAGACACTCTTCTTTTTTGTGGCCTATATCCATCTACCCTCTGGTCCAAAATATCTAGCAACTTTTCTGTTTTCAACTGTCCTACTTCAGTCTTATTTCTTGCCTCTTAACAAAAGTTTCATTTATTGTCTGTCTCTCAGCCTTTACGTTTCCCCAGAATGTTGTTTCTGAAACGCAAATACTATAAAAGTCTTCAATGGTTTCACATTTTATTTTATTTTTTTTAATGGATGGATAAATTCCAAACTCCTCTGTATAACCTATAGGGCTTTCTGTAATCTGCCACCTTTCTTTCTCCTGCTACAAATGACCACTTCTATGTTTGCAATCATAGTAAATGTCTTTTCAGTAGTTTAATAAGGAAAAGATGCCATTATCTCATTTGACACACTGCAGAATCTTACAGGAATTTTATTTTCCTCCCTCATTCTTGTCTCCTGACTCCCCACATAGCAAACTTCCACCCAACATTTGAGACTGAATTCAGAAGTCACCTCTTCTAAAAACTTTCCCCAAGCTGGTTCAGGACCTGACCCCTGAACGCCTTCATTATCTGGGGCATACCTTTTTATGTACCTGTTGGTCATTTCTATATCTTTTTGGAAAATGTCTATTCAAGTCCTCTGCCCATTTAACAAATAAATTTTAAAATGGATATTTCATGCTTTTGAGTTATATGAGTTCTTTATATATTTTGGATATTAACCCCTTATCAAATATATGGTTTGCTAATGTTTTCTTCTGTCCTGTAGATTGCCTTTTCCTTTGTTGCTTGTTTCTTTTACTGTGCAAAAACTTTTCATTTTAACGTAGTCCCATTCATTTATTTTTGCTTCAGTTGCTTATGCTTTCAGTGTCGTCTACAAAAATAATTAATTGCCAAGACCAATGTCAAGGAGATTTTTCTCTTTATGTTTTCTTCTAGGAGTTTTATGGTTTCAGGTTTTACATTTAAGTCTTTAATCCATATTGAATTATTTTTGCTGAGTGTGTAAGACAAGGGTCCAGTTTCATTTTTTGCATGTAGATATCAACTTTTCCCATCACCATTTATTGAGGACTATTCTTTTGCTCCAGAGAGTATTTTAGATTAGTCTGTCAAATACTAGTTGACCATGCACGTGGGGGCTTATTTCTGGGCTTTTGATTCTGTTCCATTGGTCTGTATATCTATTTTTATGCCAATGCCACACTGTTTGATTACTATCGCTTTGTAATATTGTGTGAAATCAGAAAGTTTGATGCCTCCAGTTCTGTTCTTCTTTCTCAAAATTGCATGGCTATTTGTGGTTCCAAAAATATTTTAGGATTGTTTTTTCTAGTTCATGAAATATGTCATTGAAATTTTGATATGGATTGCATTGAATCTACAGATCACTTGAGATTGTATAGACATTTTAACAATGTTAACTCTTCTGATCCATGAACATAGGATATCTTTCCATTTATTTGTGTCTTCTTCAGTTTCTTTCATCATTGTCTTATAGTTTTCAGTGTACAGATCTTTCACTTTCCTGATTAAATTTATTCCTAAGTATTTCATTGTTTGTGATGCTATTGTGAATAAGATGGTTTTCTTTATTTCCTTTTCAGATAGCTTCTTATTAGTGTACAGAAACACAATAGATTTTTGTATGTTGACTTTGTATTCTGAAACTTGACTGAATTCATTCATTAGATCTAATAGTTTTTTTTTTTTTTTTGTAGAGTATTGAAAGTTTACTAAATATATGATCACGTGATCTACAAAGACAGTTTTATTTCTTCCTTTCTGATTTGGACTCCTTTCATTTCTCTTTTTTGCCTAATTGCTCTGGCTAGGACTTTCAGTACCATGTTGATTAGGAGTGGTGAGAGTGAGCATTCTTCTCTTATTCCTGATCTTAGAGGAAAAGCTTTCAACATTTCACCATTAATTATGATGTGAGCTCTGGTTTGTCACTTATCACATTTATTGGGTTGAGGTATCTTCCCAATTTGTTGAGAGCATTTTTCATAAGTGCATGTTCTGTTTTTTGTCACATACTTTTTCTGCATCTATTGAGATCATATGATTTTTATCTTGCATTCTGTTAGTGGAATGTATCACATTCATTGATTTGCATATATTGTACCTTCTTTGCACACCACATGGTCATTGCATGTGATCCTTTTAATGTGCGAGTAAATTTGGTGTGCTAGAATTTTTGTTGAGAATTTATGCATCTGTGTTCATCAGGCTGAGCTCCCTAGCCACATGATGTAACTGGCTGAACTCTGTTCAGTCTGAGCTGCAGGCTGGGCTTCATGGTTTGGACAGTCTGCTGCCTTTGCTCCACTCTAGGGCAAGGTCTCTGGCTGGCATCCCTGGTGAAGTAAGGCTGCATTGCATTTGGGTGGGGCTGGAGGCTGTGCTCCATGGTTAGGCAGGGTTGCTGTCCAAGATCCCTGGATGGGTGGGACTCCACGATGGGCAGGATAGCTAGCTGGGCTCTTTGCCTGGAGGAGGCCACTTCCTGTGCTCAGCAGTGGGAAGTACTGCAGGCTCGGCCTCCAAGGCTGCCTCGGTCCCTATTTGGGTTCCCTTGTAGATGGGGGTGGAGGTTATACTCTGTAGTTAGGGAGGGCTGCTGGCTTGGCTCTCTGCTCAAGAAGAGTTTTAGGATGGGTTCCACAGCTGCCCAGGGACTCTGGCCAGGCTTGCGTCTCAGGTAGTGCTGGAGGCTATGTCAAGCAGTTGAGTGGAGCTGCTGACTTGCCTCACTATCTGGGTAGGATCGTAGAACGGGCTCTGCCACTGGGACAGCCCACTGGCTTTGTACCCAAACTGGACAGAATTGCTGACTAAGCTCCCTGGCCAGACAGGGCCACTGGCTTGGGTCTAGAGATGGGCAGAACCATTGTCTGGGATGTAAGGTCAGGCACCACCGCCAGCAGAAATGCTGTCTGCCAAGATTTGCACATCTGTTATTGTGAGACCTGCTCCTCTTCTGCATCTCTGCACTGATCCCCCCCAATATCCTTGTGATGCATTACCTAAGTTGGCTTTCTGGGAAGCTTCCTGGAAGGCTGGGGAAGCTGGGTGTCTACCTCCAGCTCTCCTCTACCCAGTGGAGAAATCATAGGCCACGGGAGACCCCTCGGTGCAGGATTGCATGGCCTGAAGGAGGAGAGATATGGTCAAAATGAAATCATTCCTCTTACGCTACTAATGCAGTTTTTCTCGTCTTTTTGTGGTCCAAGGGAGTGTGCTTCAGCGTCACCCCAGGTTCTGGATCTTCATGAAGACGCCTTGTCTATGGATAGTTGCTAGTTACTCTTTCTAGGAAGGGAACTAAGTCAGGAACCATCCATTTTGCTGTCTTGCTCTGATAGTTTTCCATGCCGAGGTTTCCCTTACCTGAAGTTCCATTACCAGATGTTTCTCTACACACTTATAGTGATATATTGATTTCCTTAAAAGAATAATTTGATACCATCCAGGTATGCCTAATGATAAGAAAAAGGTTAATGTAGAAAGTCTGTGATTATTAGTTAAACACTTTCTCAAAGTAAAGCTCTCAGATTTCAGTGAGAGAATATTGAATCAAACGACTGAAAGGGCAGAAGAAATTGAACACTGGTTCAGTTTTGTAATAGATGTTATTTATCATTTTTATTAAACTTTGTATTAGCCATGTGCATTGTATTGACTAGGATACTCCTCACCACTCTCTATGAATAAGACAGATGACGAGTCTTACTTCCATTTTTGGATTAAGAAAATGAGTCCAAAATTGCTAAAATGGGTTGCCTAGAGCAACAGAGAAAATCAAAGAGGTCAGATTAGAAATTCTGATGATTAAATCAGTCTTAAATTTCAGACTATTGAATCAAACCATCTCTTAGGTGAAAACAAGTAGTTTATTCTATGTGTAAGTCATCGGTCATTAAATATTTACTTTGTATCTCCGGTATGATTAACAATACATTTTATGATATGTACCATGATTCTGCAGCTCTAGAAACTCACAATAAGTCAGCTTGGATGAATAAGAATATGTAATAAGCCACAGGAACACATTTAATACAGTGTGTGAGTAGCTGTGAAATGTGTTACAACTGAAAATGCATGAAAGGATGAAAGTGTTGGGCTTTGCATTTGTTTCTAAACATTTGGAGGGTAGAAGTTGATTTTGGATGGTGTGTGTGTGTGTGTGTGTGTGTGTGTGTGTGTGTGGTGTAGTTTAAGGTTTGAGAAAAGGCATGCATGCAAAGCATACTGTTTTTGGTTCATAGAAGAGTTAAATCTGAGTCTAGGATAGTAAATACAGAAGTGGTGAATGTGTTATGTCCACTTATGGCAGAGCCTTTAAATCAGGAAAATGACTTTGATCTGAAGATGGAAGCCACTGAAGGCATTTCTGAGTGGAATACTATGGTTAAAGTAGCAAGTAAGGAAGGTTATATTATCACCTCTGCTAGAGAGATAATGAAGAAAAATCTGGGATCAGCAAAATCTAACTGATGAGCTTTTGCAATAAGCAGGCATGAAGTGTAGATTAGGACTGGAGATAAAAGGGCAAATGAACATGAGCAATTCTGGAAAAAACAAACCAACCAACAGGTCCTTGTGCCTGACTTACTGTGGAAGAAGAAGAAGAGGAGACATCAGAGGTGTCTCCTGGGTTTCAAGCCCGAATGAGCTGATAAACAAAGGAAATATGTGGTTGAAATAGGCAGGTTTGGTGGTAGACTTCTGATTTCCTTTTATGAGGTGGTTGGAGATTGGAGCACACTCTCATTTATGAAGTGCCGGGTTTGAGGTAGTGAAAGTCTCATCTGGATACATCTCTGATCATTAGATGATGTGCAAGAGCTCAAGTGAGGGCAGAGTACTTGAGATACATATTGTTAATATTCTTGGGAAGGCTTATAAATATCACTTCTCTTCCTCACTTGAATTATAAGTCAATTAAGACATAAGTCAAAATTGTAAGGCAGGTAGGAGAACAAAATATCACTTTTATTGCTGATACAGCTAATGTAGAAGCGTGCGATTCATGGCTATGGGCAGGTGGGATTTTTAATATTGAAGTCTACACTTAGAAAGACTTGCTTATCCCCTTCCAGGCAGCCTTGTGCCACTAACTACATACAAATTTGCTTAATCCTTACGATACCTGTCTAAAGTCCACCTTATTATGAAGACACCGAGGCAAGTTGGAGTCCTGTAGTAGGTCTGCAGTCACATAGTGTCTGACACATTTTAGACATTTTTAAATAAATTAATTTTTAAATTATTCCTATTCTCTGACCACCAAATGTTTTCTTTCTGGTCTCTTCATAAGTGTTGAAATTTATTTGCAGAAGAAACGTCCATCAATAGGAGGATTGATGATGGATATTACTGGTACTTGAGGAAATCTATGGGTCACAGGGTATACTGATATTTGTCTGGATAAAACGTACCTAGCCGTGAGGAGATGTGAAGGATGGAAGTGGAATTTGGGAGGTTCTCTCACCACGGGGAAATTCTGTCAATAGTAAAGCAATTCAAGTCAAATCACAGGCCTCATTTCTACAATCCTGCCATGAAGCCATAGCTAATAAATGTAAATTTACTTCTAATTAACAACTGCACCTTCCCCTTAGTTTCTTGGTTTTAGATATTTTTGTTTTCGTAAGGGTGGAGAGGGAGTGAGCAGTGGACAGAATAACAGGGAGATTTGGAAGAATTACCAATTTTATTTGGAGATTTTAACACTTCTTCAGAAATTGTTCAGATTGAACTGACAAAACATGACGTTATAGAATGTTTGAAAATCACAATCATATTATTAATTATACATTTATATAGAATTATTTATGTTTATAATTATATGAATATTTTTGTATTAAATCATATATATATTTAATATCTGATAAACAAATACTGTTTTTGAACACCCATGGACCATTCACAAAAATTAAGTTTCTATTGGGACTCAGTGAAAACCAACTAAATTTAAAGGAATCAAATCTCTGGAGACTATAACCATAATATAGCAAAATTAGAAATCAATAATAAAGAGATAACTTTAAAAAGTCTGTATATCTGTAACCTTCAAAATACACTGCTAGGAGACTACTTGGTTAAAAAAAAAAAAGCAACATACTTAGAACTAGATGATAATGAAGAAATCAGCAAGCCAGCGTTTTTACGTTACAGCTAAAGCATTTTGAGAAAGAAATGTCGACGGCAAGGGGAGTGGAGATGTGGATACAGGGGGGAAATAGCAATAACAACAACAGCACAACATCTACGAGACCTTGAGAGGGATTTGCAGGCTGACCAAGCATGAGGATCACGACCTGAGGGACGACTTAGTTGTATTTTTAAAAGACAGTAGGTTTGAATGGGTTAACTGCTATACTGCAATGATGATGTGTTCCATGAAAACTAGTTTTTAGAAAGGAAGGGGAGTCAACAGGAAATTAAATTGATATTAGGAGCTGCGATGGAAATGGATGTACCAGTGAAATCATTGTCAATGCATGTTGTAAAATTCCACAACGTTTTCAGTTATTTGTGCACCTGAGGTCCATAAAAGAGAGGTGGGAGAAAAGAAAGAAGAAGAATGAGGATGGTTAGTTTGCCATGGTAGCAAGAGAAGGCATCTCACTGGTGGATTACGTAATCGCCTGTCCCACTATCAAAGGAATTTACTCCCGTTTTCTAGATTTCAGAAGGAACCAAGCATAGAGCAAACTTTCTCACTTCTCAGTTTGCCTGGCAGGCTCTCTGACCTAATAATCTGAAGTTTCCAGATAGTGTAATTTTCAAACATTAATATCCATGAATCATAAGATATTCTCCACCATTTTTCTTTAATGCTATAGTAAGTGAAGCAACAAAAAGCGGTCTTGAGATGGGCTTATTACCTTTTAGCTATATAATAAGATAAATGTGGCTGTGGAAGACCATTCCGAAGACTTTCATTTGAGTTTCACTATGAATATGGATTTTAAATTACTGATTTTTCCTATAAAATCTTTTTCCTTCATTTACCAAATGCGAATCTTATCTGCGTCATACAAGTGCAAAGGTAATTTATACTTTTAAACAGGAAATTTACCATTGAAACCCTGATTCACTTTGTACAACATTTTCTATCTTAGATGGATTTTCTAGGTTATAAATAACTGAATGAGTTGTGATGTTTTAAAACATGCTTTAAAAATTTCCTTCCCTGGTGACAGGTTTTTTATTACAGTTCCTCAATATCATTCCAATTTGCTATTAAGTAAGTCCTTTCCCTTTGCTAGAAACAGATTTTTTTATACATGTACAATATTATATAGTTTAATTCAATAATTTAGTTCATTCATCAAATAATAAGCCAAGTTGAGTGTTACATACTGAAAGATTAAAACACAGGTTTTCTCAAGTAATTAGCAGTCTGATGAAAAAGAGACCCATAAATTGATAGAAGACAGTGTTTTAAGGGACTGACAGAGGCAGGTGCAGGGCATTATGGGAGCTTTTAATAGTCACACCTGATCCCACTTATGGAGATGTGATCCTGGAGGGATGATTCATAAAGTAGGATTAAAGGCTAACCAGGCAAAGGGGCATGGAAGGGTTGGGACGTGTGCAACACGTGTAATATCAAGGAGGAGAAATTATACAGAATTCACAAGGACCTCAAGCTGTGTTTGAGCCAGAAAGAGAAGCATCGGGCTGGAGAAGCAGGCAAAGGTCAAGCTGCATGAGACCACATAAACCTCGGTGAGCAATCTTTCTATGATTCCTTTGGGCGATAAGCAAGGGGAAACTGTCAGAAAATGCTCTATTAGCAGAGACTAGATTCTAGAGCATCATTGTGTAAGAAAGTTTACAATAAGGAGACCGTGAGTGTTCTAGGTAAGAGATGGCGAGAACCAAACCTGGGCTGTGGACAGAGAGACTGATGGAGGGGGTGCATTGGTTTCCTATTGCTGCTATAATAAATTACTACATACTTAGTGGCTTGCAACGACATAAATGTGTTGTCTTAGAGTTCTGAGGGTCAGAAGTCTGACATGGGCCTTATAGGGCTAAAATCCAGGTGTCAACAGAGCTGTGTTCCTTCTGGTTGCTTTAGGGGAGAATCTATTGCTTTGCCTCTTCCAGCTTTCCTGCATCCCGTGGCTCATTGCCTCTTCCTTGCATCATTCTGACCTCTGTTTCTGTTGTCACATCTCTGACCATGACCCTCCTGCCTCCCTCTTATAATGGCTGTGATCACATTGGGTTCGGTTCACCCAGATAATACAGGATAATCTCATCTCAGACCCCTTAACTTAATCACACCTGCCAGGTTCCTTTTGCCATGTAAGGGAATGTATTCACAGTTTGAGGGATTAGGCTCTAAGCATCTTTGATGGCCATTATTCCATTCACCACAGAAGCCAAATTGAAAAAGTACTTGGGAAATGGGGGCTAGCAAGATGATGGTGGCTGAGCTAGCAAGCGCGGATTGCAATTAGCATGGCGGATTGCAGCTAGCGAGGGGAGTCGGTCGGTTGGCAGAAAAGCAGACAGCAGGTCGCATGTCATGTGAATCCAGCCTCCAGTGTGACTATAGTGGTGTGACTCCCCTACCTATGGCTCCACAGGTGTTCCTTTTTGGCCTCACCATATCCTGCGTTCTTATGTGGGGAGCGGGAGCAGAGACCCCGCAGGCCGCCCCGCACGACAGCAAGCAAGGATGTAGTCTCCACTTAAAGTTTGGCTTCAGCTTGATCCCTCAGGAAGCTCTGAAGAATAAATTACACCTGCTTTGAGGCAAGAGTGCTGGCCTTTTGCACCCCTGCAGCAGTCAGCCATTGGCTGTGGGCTGCCCCTGGCCGCCAGGACATAACCTCCTGGAAAAGATGGCTCCCACTGGCCCAGGGCAATTCTCCAAAGAAGGAGCACTTGTGAGTTATTATCAGTCAACACTCCCAGCACCTGGGCCGAGTTCTCATCAGAGGCTTGACTGGAGAAAGATGTGCTTCCAAGCTCCCCTGGGCACAATTAATTTCCTTGTAGAGGTGGCTAACCCAGGATACTCTCCTTTTTTTTATTAACTCAAAGTCAATTGACTTGGGACTGTGATATCCTATAACCCTTGACATAGTCTATAGATTACAAGTAAATCACAGGTCCCACTCACACTCAAGGGATGTAAGACTGAGAGATCATCTTAGGGTGTGTCTGCTGACAGCAAGAATGGAAGAGTTAAGCAGTAAACAAACAAACAAACAAACAAACAAAAAAGTACTTGGGAAGACTTGGTAATTTATGAAGATGGTGTGGGGTGTGGGATGAGTGAAAAAGAAAGTGAAAAAAACAAAAAAACCTTGCAGGTATTTAACTTAACTGACTTTAAGATAAGAGATCATCAACTGAAATGAAGTACAGGCATACCTCGCTTTATTGCACTTCTTAAGTGTTGCGTTTTTTACAAACGGGAGGCAAGACCCTCACCAACAAAAAGATTACGACTGCTTATATCACAGTAATACTTAACTTATTATGGTGGTCTGGAGCTGAACGCGGAAGAAATAATTCAGGTGTGAGGTGATCCTCACATGGGGGTTGAGTTGCCTCAAGCCAACAGGAGATGCCTAGCAGGTATGTTGCTATCTGAACCTGAACCCTGGTGGATAGTTGTGCTGGAGGTCTAGACATGGATGTTCTCAGCCTTTAGGGAGCAGAGTTGAAATCATGGTGGCTGCAAACACACAGGGAAAAATTGGTAGTGAGAAGCACAAGGGGAAGGCAGAAATAGGTATGTTTGGAATATGAGCGCCCTCAATATTGACGGAGGAGGAAAATCAGGAGAAGAGAGTATCTCAGGAGCCAAGGGAGCAGAGCAGTGGTTTTTACACGGTCTTCTCCAGCCATGCTAGGAGATACTGCCGTTTCACCACAGCAGAGAGGAGTGAATAGATGGGACTCCACACTTCCCACCAAAATCAGAGTAACTACGCTTTTATTTGAGTTGTTGCTTTACATTATTTTCATCAGGTTTTTATTGAAATAAAGTTCTTTGTGATGAAATTGCATTTACAATTTGAAAATCTCTACAGTAGAGATTTGAGGTAGGGTGAATAATGAGTATCACACGGTCGCTTGGCTAGAGCATGCTGTGAATGTAGCCACAACAATGCAGCTACTCTCTGATTGCTTTTTATCAATCTGTAATTAACGGAGAGCATTGTTGGGTCCCTGTGTTCTCAGCATCTTGTGCATAGCTCTCGCATGGCACTTCTCATGCTCTACTTTCCTGTTTGTTTTAACTTCTTGGTGTCCCCCTCTAGATTGTGAATACACCAAAAATCTCTCCAGTGACTTTCATCTTTGTATCGCAGGTGTAAAATAATGAAGACAATATTATTCACTAGACCTCATCTTAAGGAGAAAACTGCCTGTCTTTAGGTAGAGAGACAGATGGACCTCCAAAGTATGCTCAAACAAAATATGATGCTTACTAAACTGCTGTGCAGAAGAAGGAGACAGAAGCTGTTTTAATCCTAAGGAGAAAGATGAGTAAAAGGAAGAATGAACAAAAAAATAAAGGGAAAAAGAAAGACAGCAAAGAGAAGGCAGGGGATGTAAAGATGCGACTCTGGCCCATACATTGTCAATGTTTCTACAGTTATAAATCCTTTTAATGATAGCTGATAAAGGTTATGAATTTTAGACTGAGCTAATATAGAGCAAAAGAAAGTGTGTATAGAAGAGGTATCTGACAAAAGTGGTATGAAAATATAATATCTGGGAATTTGAAGATCTCACAAAGAGGGTATTTGAAATAGGATATTTTAGATCAGCACTGCCCAATAGAAATATAACATGAGCCACAAAAGGCAAGCCACATATGTAATTTTAAATGTTCTTGTAGACACGTTAAAAAAGTAAAAAATAAATAGGTAGAATTAATTTTAATAATATAGTTTATTTAACAAAATATATCGAGAATATTTTTGTTTAATCTTGTAGTCAATATAAAAAATTTTAATAAAATATTTTACATCCCTTTTTTCATATTAAGTCTTTAAAATCTGGTGTGCATCTTATACTTACAGAACATCTCAATTTGAACTAGACATATCTCAAGTGCTCAGTAGTAACATGTAGCTAGTGGCTTCCAGGTGGGACATAAAAAAATCTAGATCTCCATATTATAGGTAACCTGTGGCCAATACAAATATTTCGTTTTCCGTGCTCCTCTGGCCCAAATGTGGGACGATATCTTGGATGATGCTTAACTAGTAAGATAGTCATCATGGCTGCCTGTCAGTCGGCTGCATGTAAGTTAGACTCAACTCAGCATTAGTGAACACAGTTTCTTGAGTAGAAAGGGAATAGTTAACTGTCAGGTCTTCAATCCATTCTCTCCCTTTACCTGAAAATGCTGGCAAGAAAGAGTAAGGTAACAGTCCAGTCTTCCTACAAACTTTCTAATTACAGAACTCTTGGGGAAATTTCTAATTATAGAACTCTTGGGAAATGCACTAAGGTGTTCAGTAGAGGGAGAGTCTTTTATCGATGGAGCGCTGTGAGCACATGCTCAATCGTTGCTGAAGGCACAGTCTATGGATTTGGGGGGAATGGAATCTATGGATGTGCATGCATGGATTTCTAGGAAATGTCACAGAAGCTACGTGGGTATATATTGGAGAGATTTCATGATGAAAATAGGTCCCTCTGTGTAAGTAGTGTAGCTGCAGACATCATCCGTGATCTCATACATTAATCGGAGCCAGAAGGAATTCTGATGTGGCGGCAAAGCCCTAAGAAGCTGCACTAGGGATTCTGGACTTGCTTTGCCTGTGCCATGGATTATTTTTAAGTTCAAAATTACTAGAACTTGAAACTCTGATTCATGTGAGTCTGGCTTGATAATTTTGTCTTTTATGTTTTTTCATTAAGAGATTAGAATATTTAATATGAAGAAAATGGGGTCTATGAAGATGTGCTTAATAACCTGGTTGTGAAAACAGCTGTGATTATTTAGCAAGGACTTGAATGCTGGGCAGAGGTTACTTTATCTGGAGTGGTGCTGTCCTGCATGGAGCCCCTTGGCCACGTGTGGCTATTTAAATTAAAATTAAATAAAATTAAAAATTTAGTCCCTCCCTTGCACTTGCCACATTTCAATGCTCAATAGCCATATATGGCTAGTGATTGTTCTGCTGAATATAGAACATTTCCATCATTGCAGAAAGTTCTATTGAACAATCCTGATCCATAAATTAGAGATATTATTCGGAACTAGAGTGTCACACACTAGAGACAGGCTTTGTTTTCACTTAGAACCTTTCAATAAAATGAGGCAGAGATGTTAGGCATGCAACTAAGAGAATCCTTTGTTTTGGTCAAAAGAGATGAAGGAGAGTGGAGAAAAGGCGAGAGGTACGATGGGGAGGGAGGCAGAAAACCAGAGAGATGAGAGAAGGCTGTACTTCCTGCCATATAACTCTACACTTGTGAGCACTACACTTTAAGTAGCATTCCTGAGCTAGAGAATAAGCAGGTGTGTGTGTGAGGGGTTGTCTACTGTTACAGGTACTAAGTTTCAGTAGGTTTGGAAGCAAATGGCACCAAGGTGAAGCAGGGTCTGGAATCACAGCAATTGTGAAAAAGGCTTTGGCTCTTCCAGTATTTTAGAATTTGTGATTCAAGTCATATATCTAGGTCCCTAAGAGACATAGGATGCACTTAATATTTTTGTTATGTTATATGACATGATGTCTGATGTAAAATAGATTCTCAATAAGATAGTCAAATATATGGGTGAATCCAGTACCAACTTTCTTGAAGCAACTTTTGTTCATGGGCAATTCTTACTGTATGGAAGGTTAATGCAGCACAATCTTCGACTTGCTCTGATTTTTCCAAGGACAATGTAAATTTAGATCAATGACAGTTCGGATAGAAGGTACTCTTCGAAGCTGAAAGGTACTCTAGCTTGTATTGGAGGTCCCTTAACTTCTGGAAGTCTATAGTGTTTAAGTTAGATTTGCTGCTACTCTCAAAACTCTGAAGTAACTAACTATTCACTCACCTATAGCACATCTTCAACTACAGAATAAACCTTATAAGTCGAAAAGGATTTTGCAGACACCATTAAGTTGAAGAAATGCAAATTGTAGACGACATGGAGACATTGACTTTTTGTCTCATTTTAATCAAGGCAATTCTAGAAGTGCAGCTCAGTTTAGGTCCCAGTAAACCAGTCCTGAGGACTGACTTTAAATGCTGAAATTGTCTAGAAACTGGTTTAGATTCAGTGTTACTGAACTATGTAAAAAAGACTTAAGTTGGATTTCATTCTATTTATGCCTTTGTCATTTCCTTCAGTGTTTAAGTGAAAATAACACATAAGAAATCATTGCTGACAGGCCTAGAATTTATCTTCTATCATTTATTTTGATACTTCTCTCTCTACCCACCATTACACTCTAACAAGTCAAATATCAGTTAAAGCGATGTTTAAGACCCTATAATTCACAGCATGGTATCTGTTTTGACTATATTTAATGGCTAGCACTTACTCCAAATGAGTTAAAGCATGTTATTGTGTAAGCATTTATTTTCACTACTTTACTGCCTTTGTAAAACATTTTCCTATTCCTCTACTGTTTTTCTGTTCTCTTGTAAGTTTTAATCACAGGGTATAATTAGTTAATAAGCAGAATTAGATACTGCACCACTCAGGTTGATAAGTGTAGGAAATTACCACCAGACTGACAAATGGGTAAGCACATACATGCATATCAAACACCCTGGTCCCACATTTTTCCCACATGTCTATTAATCCATGAGACTTTTCCCCTTCAACTCAGCTCCTCAACTTAGGCCTCTCTCTTAGAGAATGACATTACCATTTATCTTTTTGCTCAAGTCAGAAATGTGGCTATAATTCTCAACAATTGCCCCTACTCTGTCTCATACATATGTTACATTTGGTGAATTTAGAATCTAATTGCATAGTGTACAAGGTAAGTTGAGTGAAGCTAAGTCTTTCCCTTCACCCCCTTTTAGAATTGTCTAGATTGTCTGCAGGAATGTGTATCATTTACAGATGACAAATTATGTAGTCCTTAGTTTTCCTTTTATTCTACAATTCTTTTCTGTTTTGCAATTGAATCCATCATGATCTTGACTTTATAAAATCTTACTGTGTTTAATAGCTTTTGATTATTGGATAAGGAGGGAAATAGGGATTTGGATATATTAAAACACCAGTTTTGCCATTTTCCTTAAATTGTCTTCTATAGCACTCTGATGAAAGCATAGCCATCTATGTCAAATACAGAACGCAACTCAGTTTACGTGCTTGAGTTAGCCTTCCTATAAATAATGTAAATGTTTACACAGTTATGTCACCCATACAGTTGCTATTATTAAGAAAACATTCCACCATCCTGTCAGTTAGCTCTATAAAAGTCGGAGAAAAGTATGTTCATAGCACTATTGCTTGTTGGCTAATTGTAATTATTATCTGTATTAGCTCTGTGTAATTCACTGGAATTAGTATCTAGGGAGAGTAAGAGAAAATAAACATGATATCTGCATATAAAGAGCTATAATCTAATGCAAAGACAATACAAAGAGAGATTTTTAAATAAGTAAGATTCATAGTCAACTAAGTTTCATAAAACTGCCTACTCAAATTTTGAGTATAAGATGAAGATATTTTTATAGTAACATTGACAATGGTAAGTAACAGGACACAGCCTTAAATATACGGCACAGTAAGTAAATCCAAAGGCCAGAACATAACCATTAAAAATGTTGCTTTCCAAAAAAATGCTTAAAACATGAAAAATGCTCACAGTATTATGTTGAGTAAAAATAACATATGAACCAAAATTAAATGAATAGTGAGAAAATTGAGTCTGCAGTATCCAGAAATTTGCCTTTCACTCTTATGTAAAACACAGACTGTCCTCTGCAGCTCAGTTCTTACAGCTGTGTTTTGTTCTACCCCTTCTAGTTGGTGTCATCTATTGCATCCCCCGTCAGTTTGTGAAAGCTTTGGCACCTGGCCTATATCCATCAGAATAAGTTATTCTGCCCTGTAGTAATAAACAACAAAGAAATCTTATTAACTTATAGCAATAGATACTTCTCCCATGCCAATAACCTCCACTGGTTAGCCCTGACTCTACTCCTTGTTTTATTGTCTCTAGAACTCAGGGGGATGGAGCCATCTCTCCCTGGAACTTTGTCACCACAGACAGCAAAGAGACATGGCAAGCCACACATAGGCTCTTACAGCCTCTGCATCTCTCAACTCACTCCACTTCACGCACATTTAATTGGCCAAAGCAAGTCCAAGTTCAGCATTGTGGGGACGTGGAAGCATTCTCTAAGAGGCACACTGGACAAAGGAAAGTACTAATATTTGATCTCACAGGAAACAGTGACCCTCACCTCTCATTTCCTCCACTATATCACATTAAATAAGTTTCGCCACTTATTGCTACTCAGTATTCGCCACTTTAATTATCGTTCTCAGGTCACATCCTATATTATGGTTTTGGTCTCTCAGAGGAGCTCAAGTCCTATTTCCCCACACAAGCTCCTGACTCCTTATTCAAGAAGAGATAGAAATACTTCATTTAATGGTCCTTTAGTAGATACGTTACGTTACTCAAAGCCCAAGATGCGTCATCATCCGCTGGAAAATGGGTAAGGGCCTTCTCTGTGCTGAGCTATAGAGGTCTGATACTGAGCATCCTCTTTGGACCATTTATATTTGCCCTCTCTCTCCCTTTTGGATTCTGTCCCATATAACCAGGTGGGATGGGTGAGTGGAATGGGATGGGACCAGTTAGCTCTTAATAAAAATTGAGTTAACTACTCTCTGTCTCTTGAATATCTTAAATATTTTTCTTTCTGAAATGGTGGCTTTTCCTTGCATTGAATATGCAAAACATGTTGATCATTATTTGGGCTTTGGTCTAGAAGAATAAAGAAATTTCCTATTTAATTCTTTAGCTCTAGAATTTTTAGACTCAAACACAGAGTAGGGTTTCTCTAAAACGCAGTGATTGTCTTCGGCTTGTGGGATTCTAGATGAGTTTTCATTTCTTTTATTTTTGTAGTTTTCCAGATGTAAACATTTTTATTTTACAATAAGCATATCGTTACTTTTACATTTATAAAATATATGATAAAATTATTTTCAGAAAGAACGTAAAAAAAAATAAAGAGTACTACTAGAGGAGACTGGTATCAGGGAGATTAGTAATAATTCCAGGTCATTTGAGAATATGTATAATGTCGTGTTCATTTTTATATTTTTCACAGTTCCCAGTGTTGAAAGATGTTAATGTGACCTTATGGTGGTATTAGTCCTAGGGACACACAAACTTCCAAATCTACATTAGACAAACCTGCCCCGTTTTTGTATTTCTGGGTAAAGATAAACAGAGAAGGTAGGACAAGGAAAAAGACACGGCAGGAGTTTCTATGGCTTTAGACTCACACTCCAGTTATAAAACTCTTGTGAGTTATCCTGAACCAAAAAGATGGAGAACATTTTAGATGAAATTTCTCCATCTAAACCATCTAGGTTCTAAGAGCCCAGAAGTAAAGTAGACTGCATATCCTATCATGTTATTTCCTTACTGAAGCATAACTATGTTTAAGAATTTCTAATTCAGAACACACCCACCGGTAAGCGGAAGAGAGTGCAGGAACCGATACCAGGGCTTGGCTGCTGTTTGAATGTTTTCTTAGTCACAGAAAAGCTTTCTATTTTGGGGATGTATTTACCTAATAGAGGTAATACGGGGAGAAAGGGAGTCAATAGAGTCAAAATAGAGTCAAAGATGCAGAGAGACTCGAGGGAGGGAGGGAGGGAGGGAGGGAGGGAGGGAGGGAGGGAGAGAGAGAGAGAGAGAGAGAGAGAGAGAGAGAGAGAGAGAGAGAGAGAGAGAGAGAGAGAGATATTTTCTCAAGGGGTTTAGGTCATGGGCCATTATTCCAGGATCTCAGGAAGAAAAGGTCTACAAAATTTAGCCCCTCATGAATTCACTAGTAAAGTGACCAGTAAAATAGCCCAGGATCTGAGCATTTCATAGCAACACTCTTTGTTTGTTGGAGAAAATGAAGCTTGTTTGGAGCATTCTGTAGCCAACCCTTGAGAGAGTTGCAGAAGCCGGTCACTGCATGTAGAAATGAAGAGACAGATGTTAGGATGGATGAATCTTCTAATATTTCAAATGAATTGGAGGTAGATTAGGGTATTTGTTCTTAGAGATACAATCTTTGGCCTTCATTCATCACAATGTGATATATAGATGAGGCATGATAGAAATGCACACTTGAAATCTATGTAATTTTACTAATTATTGTCACCCTGATAAATGTAATTTAAAAAAGATTTATCCAACTATGCATAAATTTTATGAATAATATTAACAAATTCAAACATGTAACAGATATTCTAAGAAACATGTATCTAAATTATCAAATTAATAGTCCCAAAATGGACAACGCTAACACTTCACACATGCAATCCCCTGTCATTGACAGCTTTACGCACTGTTATTTGCCTTATTTTACAAATAGTTTTTGGGGTATTATGGTTTAGTGGAGCAAAGCATTGTATCATCATGATTTCTCTGGCTATTACAAAACTTCCTTTGAAAACATTTCAGAAGATATTTCTGACTTAAAAAACAGAGGTCAAATTATGCAAATTAAAACAACTCTGAAATCAAACCTGACCATGTAAGAAGCGAGTGAAGTTCAGCATAAGAAGAAAAGTTAAAGCAATCTCCAAGAGTTTAAGAGAAAAAAAAAATAGTATTTACGCATAAAAAGAGAATTCTTTACCACCTTAATCCATTATTAAAGGTGACCATTCATCCTTAGTAATCAGATCAATTTGTGCAGAAATTTAGTTCTATATGTGTGAATTGGAAGTGATCTTATTAGTGTTCCACTACATCAAGTTTGATAAAATCCCCAATCCATTCCAGTTAAGTGTCTATTGATCCACTTAAGAGATCAATTTGGGCTTGTTCGATTTCTTTTGTCAAGGGATTTCATGTGGCTTGAGTTAACGTTATGAAATAAATGTGATTTAGAAATGTAAGATGGAATAAAAAAAGAGTCCAGATGAGTATAGACAGTTATTTGAACTCAAGTTTTTGTATTTGATAGGGCAGCGCCATTTGGAAATGGACTAGAAAAAGCAATAGGACAACGGAGGTGGAGTGTCTTTCTAAGTACTTAGCAGTCATACCTTCCTGCACTGCTGCCAGTGATTATGCTTCCTCTGTCATTTAACATTTGAAATCTACTTGTCAATCAAAACGCAGTTTTTCATTTTATTCTTAAATATCTATTTATACTGACTTTCATAAACTAAATATTCCTTTCATACCTATGTTTCAGTTTTCTGTGATTCTCTGCTTTTCACCCTCATTTTTCGTAGAAGAGAAAAAAGGAATTTTAAAATGTGTGGAGATCTTGGGGACAGTTATTGGAGTGCTACCTGAGAACCATTTTTCTGTCTCCTTCCTCCCTTCAGGAGCAGTTTCAGAAATGGCCCTAGAAAGAGAATGACCCAGAAACATTCCTCTTCCCTGCTAATTCTGTTCTCTTATATAGACTAGATACAGGAAGCAGTCTTCAGACCTTGTCGTCCACCTGGTATAGAATAGGTACGGAGGTATGCAGTGGTTCTGCACATATTGCATTGTCGGGGAAGTTCAAAGTAAACTTCCCTGGACAGAGAGAGGTGATGGTAGACACCAGACATAATGCAGAAAGTCAGAGACTATAATTGGTGGTCAACGTGTTATGTGATGTCATTGTTCCTGTCAGTCTTCAGTTGGGAGAACAGAGCTACTACTGTACGTTGCATGGAAATAAAAGATTAAGTAGAATTTGTGGAAGACATTAGACTCTAGACCAATGTGGGGGCTTACTGAGGGGGTGATGTGTGGAAGGGAGATGTTGGAGGATTAGAGAAATAGTTGTGAAAAATCATGACAGCAGACAAATTGGATCTTGTTGGAAATTCAAGTAACTAAGGTTTCCTGGTAGCCAAAGCGAGTGTACACACTCCCACGGGTGCTAACAGCATAAAAAAAAAAGAGAAAGAAAAGATGGTGAAGGAAGATGAAGCCCCATGAGAGGAGTGAAATAAGATACCCCTTTTCCCCATATGTTTATTTCAATCATTGTTATTATTAAATAATGATTAAAGGTTATAAATAATTTAAAAGAGCTCTGTTTTGATATTTTACATACTTATTGGTTTACTAGATGAAGAGCAACAGCCTAGTTAAAAAATTTCACCCTGGTGTACATAGAAGATTTTTGGGTTCAACTTACTGCCTTTTAAAGATGAGTCAATTGAGATCTACTAAGTTTAAAAGATCCATGCACTATAACACAATTAGTCAAGATAGAGTTCTGTCAGACAAGTCTTAGCTCAGTGCTCTTTCCGCTATACCTTATGGCTCCTTGAAGAGACATTTTGACTTAAATTGCTGACCAGGTCTCACACTTTAAAATTCTTTGATCCTGTAACTGGCCTTATTTGACATTTACCTTAGCAAACCCACTTTTGAAGACTTAATCCTTAACCTTACTCACTAGAGACCATAATGAAATAGGTGGATGGCAAAATAAAATTTACTGTATCCTTACAACATAATAATACCCATCTTTAGCCAATTTCATCCAGAAATTCTGACAACCTATTAGATGCCATACTTGTATACTGTATTAGGCAACATGAAGAGGTGACACAAGGATTAGAGCTGCCAAAGGTATGCTTTGCTTTAGAATGATGTGTCAGGAAACTCTACTGATCATTCTGTTTTCTTGTGTCACATTTAGCTACCTTCACGTCAAGCTTTTCAAATACCTGTTAAAGTGGATAGATTAAACATTCAGCTCAAATGTATTCCAGTAGGAAGAAAATATAAAGTGTGGGAAAAGGGGTTAAAAAAGTGGGTTTTTTTTTCAAAGATAAATAACAATAGGAAAAAAAGCCTTATGGTCATTGCAGGTTCTGTTCTGGCCTAAGGAAACTTAAAGTCTTTGAAAGCTGGAGCACACTCTGAACCCACTTCTATCCTAAAAGGTTTACAGCTTAAAACTGAGCTCTGCTGGTGCAGTAATAATGAAAATTGGAATGCCTTGATTTCTGGACCACTAAATACCTGTTTTGTCTGCCATTTTCAGGTGATATCTGGGGTTACCTGAACAAGTTATAGCCAAAATGTAGTTGTGCTTGTTGATTTTGCACTGTTGCTCTGTTTAGGACACATCAAGTAGTAAGTCACTGAGGCCTTTGATTAATAGTCATAGCAGCACTTGGGAGCTTAATCAATCTGCAAAACAATTTATTGTTGCGCAGTTTATAGCCAGTGCTTTTCATACACTTAAAAATCACAGAGGAATTGCCTTTCTTTCTCCTTCAGCATGGTGGCCTGTTCCTTCTCTGACTTTCTGGAAGTGGTTGGTAGACATAAATCACTGTCAACCTTTCCATAATGTACTAAAGATGGAATCCACTTTTCAGGAGAATAGGGACCAGTCTACCCACCTGTTTCTCATGCCAAGAGAGGACTGAGAGCAAAAGTACATTTGGGCAAATGAAAATATCACTAATGGCAGTGATGCAGGACCAGTTTCTAGGGTACAATTATCAGGAGAAGAGTGAGTGCGAGGAAGGTGGTAAGTGTCTGCTGTGCACGTAGAGGCGTTTCTGTGCTCTGCCTGATTTCTTCCGCTCCCTGCTGCTGAACACGCTCCATGGCACCCAAGTATTCAATGAGTAGTTTTAAAAGTCATCTGAAGAAAGTTGTTAGAGAAGGAGTTGGATTTTGAAGCAGAGTTTAGCAGAAAAGCGTTATTGTACATACATCTCTGTGGGGCATTAGGAAATGGGCCACCCAGCTGGTCACACCCCCTCGTAGCAGCCTTGAGTCTTTTCCCAGCTTCTTGCCCTTTCCTGCCATTTTCTCAGCTCCTTGTCAACAATTCTAACCAGTTAGAGAAACTTAGTAATCGGCAACCAATGAACTCAGGCAAAAGTTTTAAAACCCCAAGTCCTGGAAGAGTAATGAGGACATCAAAGTGGTCTGCTGCCATTCACCCACAGGAATTCTTGACATTTTCAGTAGAATCTAGGGCATCATATAGATGTGTTGAAGGAGCTGATTCTCTAAGTAAGAAAACTGAAGCGGCGACCCTTTGTGCATTTCCAGGAACAAAATAGTATCAAGTGTGTGTTTACTGGGGGAAACTAGTCCACAGGGCCAGGAAGAGTCCGCTTGTTTTGTATCCAGTTATTTTGCTGACCAGTCATATTTATTTCCTGTAAGTAGCAATTACCAATCTAAATATTTAGAAACAGAAGGAGCTCAGAAGGAGCCAGTGGAGAGGGAGGCTTAGAAAATGCAAAAGAGAGGAAATGCTTATGGAAGAAGGTGTGGGGGCAGGTGGAAAGAACTGAGGAGGAGTTCAGGGGAGTGAGGGAGGGAGAGGAGAGAACGGGAGCTAGCCTCCGTGGAGTATGCTCTGCTAGCTGTTATGCAAATATCTCAATGAATCCTCCTGTACCTCATGAATTAAACGTTGCTATAAAAAATAACAAGTAACTAGTCAGAAACAGTTCTCCAGTCCTTATCCTAGGTACATGCAGTGTGCTTTTACCTTCAGCACAAAGCAAAGCAGAAACAAAATGTTGGCCACTTGAAGTTGGGTTTTGACACTTTCTCTCATATTCTCCACGACTGCCCTCACTTTCTGCTTTTTGTGAGGGTGGCCACTGTGCTTACAGCGGTACGCCTGTATAAAGGAGTTTAATTCTTAAGTCTAATTGAGCAAAACAACGTCCTGCTCCTTTTTAAAGGATTTATTGGGGGGAAAATTAAAGAACTTGGGGCTGCAGTGAGCACATGAAGAAGGAAACAATTTATTGCACTGGGGAGAGGAGCTTATTCAACAGCACTGACATCTAAGTCTGTAGGTGACACCTGCTCTGGATAGGTAGGCTAGTCATGGCGCTGACTAACAGAGAGCAAGCAGGAGCATGAAATATTGGTTCAAGTTTAATGACTGATTCGTTGGCCTGAATAATTGATTTCTTCAAGAAGTTTTCAATCTGAGTCTTATTGTATCCGGACAACATGAAGGGATATGGCCCCACAGCAGATAAATAGGCTCTGTGTGTTCTAAATGAGTGGGGTATTGACCTTGACTCTTTCCAGCGGTGTGGTAGAGCAGAATGGTGGGGATGACTTATGAGATGAATCTACCACATTAATTTAGGTGACATACTCTTCCCTCCACAAACGGCTTCGACATTCTCTGCCCACACAGCAAGTACTTTCTTCTGAGTCAGCAGTAGTAGCACATTTATTTGCTCTCTTCCACGCATTTAAATAACCAGTTCATAAAAAGCCTCAGAGAGAATTTGTTTTCACATACTTTAAAAAGGATAGATTCTGTGTTTGTGAAACTTCACGTTTAGCACTGGCCCTTCAGCACCTGGTTTTAGTCAAAATATTAATTTTTGGAGCATTTTAATTGGAAATTAAAATACCCCAATTAAAGCAAACATATGTCATAACATTACTAAGAATATGAAGGCTGTCGAAACAAAAACAAAAGTTATGACAAAATTGCATTACACTTGCAATGATTTTGCTGTTAATCAGCTTCAAATTCTAAATTTTCATCTTAATGTAGTGGAAGAACTACATACTTTGAAAGCGTAGGACTCGGGGGATTTTTTGAATGCTGACAAGCCAACAGCATGTCATATTTGTGGTTTATTTTCTTGATGCATTTAGCCTTGGAAAGCAAGGTCCTTGATGAATGTAACCACTCTGCATTTCTTATCATCTTCCAGCTGTGGAATTATTACAAAGTATTTTGAAAGCCAAGGTTTCTCACCTTCATACTTTATGATAGAATTATAAAAGGGAAGTAGGTAGGCAAATAAGAGTTTTATTTACCTAACCCTTTAGAAGGGAAAGTAAGATACAACGAATAAGTGGCTTCCTTCAATGTTAGGGGCAAATTAGGAGATCAATACATATTTTCCTGAACCCTCCAGCTGGTTTTGAAATCATTTTATTTTGCCTAAAATTGTCAATTTTTTAAATTTAGTAATACTGTACTCCTGTGTAACATATTTGACTGCAGAATATTGAAGTGTAACTGAGAGTGGATCACTTTAATTTTGTGTTTATTATTTATACCTTGCATTGTTAAAATAAAAAGTATTTAAGGGGCTTATAACATATCAATTTTTTTTAAGTAACAAAGTTGGAGAATGGATAGATAAGTGGGAAAATGGGATAATATTTAATCAATACATTTCATAATGTTAAATAGACTTTGCTATAGCTTGGCTGAACATTTTACCTCAATTTTCCTAGCACCTAACACAGAGAACACCCAAGGAATATTTTATTTCTGAACTATAAGATTTTTTTCCTGTGGATCCTATAATTGGTTTATAGGAAATACATATTTTCAAGCATCTATTTCCAAAAGGATAGACTTAACAAAGGGATAATATAGTGAGAAAGGATTGTTAAATTAAGAAAGAAAACTCAGTTTTAATAAAAAACATAACGTGAATTAGTCTTGGTATCAGACTTTTAGGTGGGATGAAATGGTTTCTTGGCTGTGCCAAGAAAAACTGAAGAGAATGTCAAAATGGACATTTCTGTATTTCCGTGGTAATATTTATTCAACATCCTCCATATGCCTTGAGATTATAGGGAATCATTTTATTCTGACAAGTTAACAAATTGATTGACTAGGCCCATGAGGAATTGTAAGTACATTTAATATAAGCTGAACATATCTCGTTATCTCTATAAAACATATTGGAGGAATGCCAATGCTACTGGCCAACTGGGAGAGCATCCAGAGATATATTTGGACCTTGATACTCTTTTCCTTTTTCCGTAGATCATGCACACATTTGTTCCCCATCTGGATGTTAGTTAAAACAATGTTAACAATATTTATTGAGTAACAATTATGGGTCAGGGTTTGTAGTTGCTACAGTTGATATTAAGAAAGAACAAATCCATAATTGACAGCGCATAAAACATAATAAAGGTATGAGACAAATAAAACAAAGACTGTAAAACACAACCTACCTAAGAAAGGCCGTCAAGAAGTACCAGCCATATTTGATGGAGTGCAGAGGAGGGGAAGGTGGCCTCTTTTGAAGGGATAGGAAAAGGTTTCGTGGAAAAGGTGATGTTTAAGATGGATAATGGATATGATTTGAACCAGTGGAGGAGAATGTTCATGCAGAAAACATGCGTGAGTATAAGCACCGAGGTGGCATTCAGTTCCACTCACATCCCTAACTCTCTGTTCCCGGCCACCTTGAGAAGCAGCCACCATAAGAAAACTCATTTCCTCTCTCCTCTCATTTATACAGCTTTAGACTGCATCTCAACCCGTCCACTTTGAAGCACATCTCCTGTCCTAGCTCTGCCTTACTGGTTTCGTTACAGAATCCTCATTTCTGCAGCACTCATTTAAACTGACAATTTATTTGGATGGTCTGCATGAATTTTCTCCTCAGCAATTCTGAGAGATTCTCTAACTCAGATCACTCACTCCCTTAGTTGCAGCCAGCTGCCTATTGATAAGGTTACAAGAAAGGCTTCCTGCCCCTCCCTCCCTTCCCCTTGAGACAGGCTTCTAACACCCTCTACTCCAGACTAGTTGACTCCAGGGCCTTGATTCTCTGCTTATCGAGGAGCCCAGATCAGATAATGGGAAAACACCAAGACACAGGAACTGTGAGTAATCTGGTTTACTAGGAATAGGAGATGTCCTGAGGAGATTGGTAAAACATAGGTTCGGAAGATAATTTAGGCCCGTATTGTGGAAGTTTCTGAATGACAGGCCGAGAAAATTGTATTTGATTCGATAAGAAATGTGAATGAAATGGAGGATTTTGAGCAGGGTTTGATGTTTGCATTCATTTCTCTCTCCAGATACTCAGTGTGTATGTGCGTGTGTGTGTTCATGAGGCGTTCTTATAGGGAAAACGGGGGGTTAGCTCCATCATGCCATCCACCGCTGTGCACACCCGAGAAAGGATTTCTGGGGATGAGGAAGATGATGTTAGTTGGGAAAGTTAGTTGGACCACAGTGCTTTTCAGAATGTCACTTTCATAAAAGGCTTGAGCATCCTTGAGAGGGAAATATGTTGCTTATGAAAGAGAAAGTAGACGACACCAGTAAAAAATGGAAATATGCATTTACCCTGTGGAAGTCTGTAGTTGTAACTGGATGAGACTAGATGAGACTGGATGGAACCTGAAACCAAGCTGAGTCTCAGGTGCTACTGACAGCAGAGATGGGTTCAGTTAGCTCCTAGCAGTGTTTTGGGGACACGGAGCCCCTTCCAGTGCACTTTGCATGTGGCAGCTCTGATTTGGATCATCTTGGTTCTGTGTGTTCTGTTTGGGAGTGTATTGTACACCAGTTGTTTTAAGTAATAGTTTTTCATTTGTTGCTGTGTTAATTATAGCGAGGGCAGGGCAAAACAATCATAGATGGATGTGAATGTTTTATTCAGTGAACCAAAAAAATATCCACCAGTGCTGTATAGAAATTGCAATGGACTGAAAATAATCAAATATGAATGGGTTTAGGTAGCCAGTGGCACTGACAGCTTATGAAGCTGAACACCAGATATTTTTTTTTTTCCACAGTTTATGTGAGAGTCACTGAAGAAAGAAACCTTTGGCATGATTATATTTTCTTGTGGAATGTAACTAATTTCACAGTGGAACAATTCTGACAAGAGTTCTTAGTTTCCTTCCATATGTTTGTTTCATTTTCTAGAACAGGGGTTTTTGCCCGGGCACATTTGAGTGCTATTGAGCACCGTAGGAAAACTGTTTATTTTTTGTGTGCAGTCATCAGTGGCAAAAGAAAAAGACAGAAACCAAAGGAAAGGTGAGTCAGGGTGAATTGCTCTTATGCAATTGCATGGTAGCCTGAAAACCAAAGCAAGGGGACATGTTGGCCCCTTATCAAGATCTGAACCAAGGAGAAAATCATGGATGGACTCATACGGGGCGTTCCACACCCTCCTCCTGCCCCCGCTGACCAACCCTTATAACAACCTTTGTTTTAAAGACAGTCTGAGGAGTCACTGTGTTTTCATTCAACTGCAGATACTCTTGAGAAGCAATAGCATGATAATAAGTGGCTGATACTAGAAAATTAAAATTTCACTTTATTTCTATAAAAGGAGATGTCCTAAAATTTGTATCTAGGATATGCAAGAGAGAAATAAAGAACAAACAGACGTAGTACTGACTGATATTAGATTCATTGACGGTCTCTCATTTCCTTGAATTTTCTATTGATTTACTTCAAAGTTATCATTTCTAAATAGATTTTTCTGGGTGGGGATCTTGGCGCAAAATCTTCAGTATGTTCAAGGGGCTTTACTCTGACACTTATTTATTTCATAGATTAAAAAAAAAAGTAGGCCCTTAAATGGTCATGTGAGCTTGCCTTTGCCACTTCCATCCTTTACACTCTTGCACACACACACACACGCATACATACCACATGCATGAGCACACAGGCATGCACACACGTGCACACACACACATTGTATACTCATGACATTTTTTGAAGTGTACCCCAAATAAAAACCAATCTAATGAATAACTTCAGCTTGTTATTGCTCAGTTTGGTATCAGCTGAGTGGGCAAAGACGTAGGGCCACAACAGAGCAGCGCTATAAATGCTGTTATAAGTAGCTAGCACTAATTTAATCATTGTAATTTAGCATCAATGTAAGTTCAAAAGAAAAAAACACACTAATGATTCATTCACAGAAATTCGATTGGAGTTTTTTTGGGTGCCTGGCATTGTGCTGATGTACGGAAGGCACAGGAAGTTGCGTAAGAAATGGTATGTGCTCGTGAGAGCCTCAAAGTCTAAGAGCAAAATATTTGTTTCTATATAATAGCAAATATAGAAACATTTATGACATAATAGTAATATAATGAGTTCAGTAATAATTGAATAGTTAATAGGTAGCTCGAAAATGAAGAGGGCTACTATAAACAGAGTGAAAGCAAACAGCCCAAACTAGAAAACATTGCAGCTCATATAGCAGCAGAAAGAACTAATTGCATTAATATGTAAAAAGCATCTATAAATGAATAAGATTACCCAGAAGAAAAATGTGGAAATGATATAAACAAACAAATCACTAAAGGAGATACACATAACCCTTAAAATTATGAAAAGGTACCCAACCTTCATTGTAATAAAAGAAATACAAATTCATATTACACTGAAATAACATTTCTTACCTATTAAGATGGACAGAAATACGTAAGTTTGATAATACTGTGTTATCAAACGTGGGGCAGGTAAGTACTTCTCATATTTGAGAAAGCATAAATTGCTACAACACATATATGTGGGACAATTGAAAATGTTGATCTAAATTTCATACTAATAACAATTCCAATATTTGCTGTAGGTATAATAGTACATATTTGCAAAATTACATATCATGAGATAATTGCATCGTTGCTCGTAATAGCAAAAGTTAGAAACAACTTAAAGTTCATCAATAGGGGAATGATTAAATACACCAAATTATAACCCTACAATAAATACTACACGGCTGTAAAAGATTGATGATATAGTTTATGTATTAATATGAAAGCACCTCTCTCCAAAACAGATCATTAAGTGAAAAAAAAAAAAAAAAAAAAGCCATGTACAGAACATACTGTGGAGTATGCCATCACTTGTGTAAAACCAGGGGAAAATTATACTTGTATTTTCTTATTTATGCATCAATATCTCTAGAAACACAAAAACCAACCAATGGAAAGGAGTATTGGTGACAGAAGGCAATGGTGTACATATATAAATAGAAGGCAATGTTATAAAGGAGACTATATATATATATATATATATATATATATATATATATATATATTTAAAGAAAAGAGGATGGAATAAATAACTCCAACCTACAGGGTCAGGAAAGACTTTAGAAAGGAAGCCGTATTTGAGGTGAATCTTAGAAGAGGAGAATTTCAAGCAGAGGGAAGAAATGCACGAATATCATGAGCAGATACTCAAAAGTATGAAAATATGTGGAGGGTCAGCAAAGCCATAAAATGACACTTAGAAGGAAGCTTCAAAGAGCTAAGAAGAGAGCAGTGATATATAAAACAAAGGGAACGGAAGGTTCAGGCAGGAGGGCATGATCATTCACACCCAGAGCTGCTGGGAGGTCACTCAGGCTGCAGCACTCCTGCAGTTTATCTGCAGTTGATTCCACATTCAGCTCTTGTATTTTTGCCATTGGACTCTGTAGTTAAAGGTGTTGGTTTTATTTCTAGCTTCATTAGCCAGTAATCTGCAGATTGCTTTCTGTAAACGTGTCTCTTCATTAGACACCTACATAATAAAAAAGTACCAGGAGGCCTAAGAGATGACTTCGAAACTTTAAAAATCTGTTTTGTGAGAGAAATTGCATATGCTGAGCAACTTGTGCATGACTACAAAGCAGGCTATCGAAAAGTACAAAGTAGTGCAAACCAATTCTTGATTTTCCCCAGCACTCAGTTTATCAAGATACTTAATGGTATGTGTTGCCTGGTCGTCAAAGGAAGTAACATGCACGTCAGTAAATCATTATACAGCGCAACGTAAACATAAGGGGTGACATAAGAGATGAAGACCCAACCATGATGGTCATAGTAATAGTGATGACCGTGAGAGGAAGTGAAACTCTCCCCAGCTTAGGGTTTTCCTCACCCCTAAGCGTTGCTCCCTGTGTTTTCCTTCAGACTTTAGATAAGTGCTCAGCTGTGTGTGTAAATGAATAACATTGGCTGGGGTTCCAAAAGGGCTTCATGGATTTATGCTGGGAAAATGGGGAGGACGTATCAGGGAATAAAAAGGGGAACTGGATTCTGTAGACAGAAGAAACAGCAACGGGAGCAAAACTGTGGTCTTCTGAAAGGGCCTGATGTGTTCCAGGGTCAGGGAGCAGGACGGGCCTCTGTAGTTCTGAGTGGTCATGAACTAGCTGGGTGAGGTTGGCCTGGTCATTTCACCTTTCTCAAGTTCGTTTTACTCACTTATAATATGAGGAGTAGGGACAAGATCCATGGTTTTTCATTTCTTCCCTGAGCAGTGCCGTTTCATTTTGCCAAGAGCCCTTCTGCTTAAAAAGACCAATAGATAAAAGAGTGATGGGAGCTGCTCTGGATGAAGCAGGCGTGGGCAGCCGGCTGCTCTCTCTCCTTAGCACCTTTGAGGTAGCCTCTGAATGAAGAACTGTAACCCATTAGCAAATGACCAAATAAGAGCATCTTATGGCCCCTTCAAGTCCTAGTGTTTCCGTTGTTCATGGCTTTAATATTCTGAGAGTACTAAAACAATGAATAGCCTAAGATGGCATTATTCTGAGATAGCTTTTTTCAGTGTTCCCCTTGATCATTTTAATCGCTTTTCAACTTTTCATTGTAATAAAGCCATTCACCTGGGTGTCCTGGTGGCTTAGGCTACCCCAATTGCTTTACTGAGATACCTGCATACCAACTTTAGATCTTATAACTGAAAGATACATGGGCTTCCAATTATTTATTATATAGACCCTAAAGGACCAACGTAAGCCATCTAAACTTATTTCACCTCAATATCAAATTACATTTATTGGCATTACATTTTTCTCCTATTATTCTCTTTTATCTACAGGATGATTAATTATTTTTGAACAGAAGAATAATGTATCAAAAAGTTAATTTTCTTCACCGTGTGGCTAACTATCTATACTCGATTATGGCACACGCACATGAAAATTCATGAAATCCAAAGCTTAAGTGTCATGCTTTGGGTTAAACTTTTAGGATACACTTGAAACAGTCCAAGGTAGTTTATTATAGAGGAACGGTGCCGCCCTCATCATTAATTGATCCATATTTCTAACCTTTAAGTGATGTTTAACTCAAAGTTGGTAAGGGAGCTTCTTGCTTATCAGAAAGATGGATTGATGTTGCCTGACTGAAATTAATCAACATTCTTAGAGCAGCAGCCCAAACGGATTGCTGCGGAGACGAATTCATGGTGGTCGGCACCCACTTTATAAAATAAAATTGACTGGAAAGGGTTAACTGCTGGCGAGTGAGGACTGGTGGCTTTGGCTGCCGCTTGATAGCCTGGGCAGAGAGAGGTGTGTCAGCAGCGTGCTTTATCTTGTGCTGGGAGTCAAGAACGCCCCCTGTATACAGGGACTGGCTCCTGTTGCTGGAATGAACATAGCACGTTGTCCTTGCCGTTCCTAGTAACCGCTGAGCATGATTGGCACATGCTCCAGAAAGCAGCGAGACTGGAAAGGAGACAGAAGGGAAAGCAAGAATGATATCAACAGCCTCTGCGGGGATTTATTTTAAACCTGCCATCTTGTCAACATTGTTTTAATACGACAGCTGAGGCTTTTGCCAAGTATTGAACATCTGACCCCATTTGGCTTGTCATTTGAAGCTCTGCCTTATTCTAAATGGAAGGGCTGACCCTCTGAGAAGCCATAGTCTGAATCTGAGTTTGGTTCATCACCAAGTTCAAGATGATTATCTGAAGTTTGTTTGAACCTCAAGGGAGAATAAAACTGAACTGAAATATCTCACCAGAACGAATTTCTCCAGTGATTTTTGGCTTTTCAGCTTTTGCTTAGAAATGAATGGGATGAAAGCAGCTTTTTTCCTCTGGCTGTTTACTGGTTGGTACATTCCAGACATATCATATGCCACTCTGGTGATAATGTAGCAAGGGAAGAAATATATTTAATCATTTTTGAAATGAGAAATAGGACATGGAGTATAGTCTCAGGTTTGAATTGCATTTTTTTAGCTGACAGACATTGTCATAGACAATAGTTTATTTCAGCTCCTAGAAACTGAGATTTTTCCTGCTAAAACTTCAATGGCTAGAATGAATGAAACATAAACTCTCATTAATAGTCAGTAAGAATGCAAACTTTGGAGTTAGTTAGACCTGGGTTTAAATTTTGGCTATACCGCTTCTTACAGATGAAACCAAGAGCAAGTTATTAACCTCTCTGAACTTCAATCTACTTATCTTAAAAACACTACGGGCAATGCCTCCTTTATAAGCCTGGAGTAAGGATTATGTAGCCTCTAAGCACAGTGTTTGGATCACAGCAATTCTCTAGAAATGTTAACTATTTTTGTATTAATAGAATTCACAGTAGACATGTAATATATGCAATTAACCTACAAACATTTTTTTTTTTTTTTTTTTTTTAGTCACGTTTGCCACCATCCCTTCCAAGGCAAGAGGTGTTATTGAAAACAATAATAACAGTAATGCAATGGTAACTTTGGAGGGGATTATTATACGAAACATTGTCATTTTATTTTATCAACGTTTGTGACACAGGAGTTGTGTCCCTACATTTCACTGCATATGGTTGGTATTTGCTATATTTTTCCTTTATAAAATCTGCTGTGCCACTATGCTCCATCAGCCAATATTTTAAGAATTTTTAAGGAAGAATAATTTTATTCATGGTTAAAATGGAGAGACTTTGTTTAGATTGGAGATTATAACTTAAGCGGTTTTGATCCTCAGACTCTTGCCTTGCTAATGGAGCAACATGACCATTTTTTGTGTTGTAAATACTATGCCAGGAGCGAGTAACAGTCCCAACCAAGCTGCCTGCAGATCTTGCACTAGTATTGAGCTGGTTTAAAGTGGCAGTTGAGGACCAAAATATTAGGTTGGTGCAAAAGTAATTGCGGTTTAAAAGGTTAAAAATAATTGCAAAAACTGTGATTAGTTTTGCACCAACCTAATATATTAACTAGCTTATGACATTTCAGCTGGACTGTGTACGCAACTTTTCTTCCTAAATGGGTACCTGGTGACACAGTGTAGCCTCAGGTAACCAAATTCATAGTAAAATCGGAGAGGATTAGTGAGTTGGTTCACGATGACTCACATAGTCTATTTAGTACATGATGATGCAAAAATGTAAGGACCATGAAGCTGTATTTAAATTAATAGTTAATGAGTTTAAAAAAAAAAAAAATTCTTCCATTGAATTGTATGGCTCTGTCAATAAGATGAGGAAGTATCAGATATTCTGAGTAAATATTTGTTTCGATATATTGAGGAAAGCAACAGAATCCAAACCGTTACATAGGATATAGTGGCTGATTTCTCATATGGCTGGAATTGTATACAGAGTCAATTCCAAAAGTGGTGTTTTCAAAATAATTAGAATAAAGTTATCATTGGAATTATAGCTTGTAAACTTTCCTTTGACGCAAAATACCCCTCTTTATGATCGGTAGTTTTAATGCTTAAACAATTATATTCCTTTATAGTCTCATATCATGTTTTTAATTAAGAACTTAGTCTTTTTCCTAAATACTAGCCCTGTGCTGCCCATTTTCACCTCATTAGAAAACTGAAAATGCTGAAATAGATAATTAGAAATTTTCAGATTCCATATCAAAAGAAAACTACTTGTTCCTAGTAGCCATCCTGTCATCCTAGTCAGCCTTGAACATCAGTCATCTTTCATAGGAAAATAACACAATGGATGCCTTGATTGTTAGTTCTCTAAAAATAGGCGCTTAATTTTCTTCAAAGGAAAACAAACATTTTTTTCTCCCCTAAAGTTGAATAGGTGTTAGGTGTCGGAGTAATCGAAGCAGCCAACTCTGGAGCAAAAGGTAGTAGCTTATGATTCAGTGCTTTTGCTAAGTGAACACATGTGTTTTCTGAACTGTATCACAAGGAATAACCACAGGACTGACCATCCTGTTGGCAATAGACTGTGTGAAACATGACGGTGCATAGATTTCTAAAGACTCAAAAGTTAGGAGAGGCTGCTATCTTTCCCTTCTGGGTATGGTTCCCTATGTTTAACTTCAATTTCTCATATTTCATTCTCAGTATTTTTTATTGTGCGTCCTTAGTAATTGTGGAAAACGCAGAGTTACCATTTCTTGCTGAAGTCTGTTACGTGGTAGACTCTTCTCAGGGCTCAATGCATGCCATTCCTTTTCAAACATAGCTCATATACCTTAATTTGTTCTCCCCACTAACCTCTATGTCCCTGATGACTTGAGGAGTATGTACTGACCATAGTGTTTTGTCAAATATGTAATCATTCCAGTGACTCCTGAATCATCCAATTTTCCCCCAAAGAAATATGTTCAATAGGAAAATTATTTCCTCGCTCTTATTCATTACACATAGGTCATTAATGTTCTTGCTCTTTTTAATAAGAGCATTACCTCGTCGATAATTATTTCCTTTCATCCTACCAAAAGGTATTTAAAAAAACAAACTGTCCTCCATCTAGTCTTTTCATAACTGTGTTCTATTAGTTTCTGATCACTTTTCCATTAATCACTGCTGATTTGAAAACCACTTCAATCTACTAAGAATGTCTGTGTACTTGGAAGGTTAGAAAAAACAACAACAATGAGTAAGATAGATTTAATGATAACTAAAACCACCCTGAACATTTTATTCTTTCTTAATGTGTGTGGTCCCATCTTAAAGGGGCGTTATCTGTCATTGAATGGTGGAGCTGACAAAGAACGTTGTAATTCAAATTGTGTTTTGTGCAATAGTTTTAGTATTCAAATCTCTACCATGCTTTCTAATTTACTCTCATGGTGCCACGAATGCAAGCAACACAGATCATGTCTTCTCTGGGTTATTATGAAATAAAAGGAAATGGTCATGGAGTGTGCAATACCACTGGCCTGCATTTTTATAAAATTGCTTCTTCTAAATACATCCTGTAAATGGTTGGGAGTGCTTCCTATCTATTTTTCTTTCTTCATGTTCCAGGAATTCTTTCTTTCATTTTTCTATTATTAATGTGTATTAAGGAGTAGTGCTTTCAGGTAGTGTACTGCGTTATTTTATTTAACCAGCAATCTTGGTATTTCCATCTCCCCTTGATTCTCCCTCCTTGAAGGAATTCTGTTTCTCCACTGGTCTCATACAAGGATGAAAAGCCTCCCTGGCCTTTTCAGAGTTTTTTAAGGACACTTACATGGCTCAGAGTCTTCCCTCCTCAATCTGTATGTAGCCTTTGGAAATCACGATTCCATTTTTGGTTATTGTTTGTTTGTACTTTGAACTGATAGGTGTTGCTTGGAAGGTTAAAATTCCTAGTCTAAGACTTTAAAAGTGACGAGCCTAATATAAATGTCCTAGTCATTATTTCCTAGAAGATATACTATTACATAACATGGGGAAATATTTTATTTATAAAGAAAACATAGACACGTTTGGTCACAGATACTGAGCCAAGGAAATAAAGGAAACATGAGAAATTGAGGTAAAATAATGTTTTCCAATTTGGAAAAACCAATTCATATTCTAGGTCCATGGAAATAGAGCACAGGCCAGAAAATATACAGTGAATTCTCTACGCTAAGAATGTTGTTTGACTAACAGAATAATTTTGGGTGGGGGGAAACAAATCACTTTAATAATTTTTTTGTGCTTTGTTCTCATAATCCATTTCCCTTTGCTACAGCCAAAGGGCTATTACCCTAGTCTCTGAAATTTTGAAGTGCCCCGAATCCTGTTTTCTGTGAACAATTAAAACTCTCATATATACTATACAGAAAATGAGATTCCAACACCCAAACATACAATCTTAAGACCTTATGAGGCGTTGATAATCAACAGAATTAATGACAGTGTTTGATTTCACGAAGCAATGTTCACAAAAGTTGGCACACAACTCTAAACTCCAGGAGTTTGTCAATAGAACTCCTTTGGTGATGAATGCAGGCCCCCACTTTATTGCAACTAATCTTGAAATCATGGTACTATACATACTGTCTACTATAGAAATAATTTATGAACATTAATTGCAGGGCAGAGAGGAGCCATTTGCTTCATGGAGCCCATCAGCAAGCTGTCCTTCCTGTTTTATCAGTAAGCAAAGCTGAGAGCAAATAGCAGATGGAACAGTCCCTTGATGGCAGCACACAGCAGTCATGAAATACAGCACAATCTTCCCCCAGTGTGTGACGTTTTTAACAGTGGAAGATCAGAAGCAGGCAAGGTGTGGGCTAGGATGAACTGTTGCGTCTGATGAGACATCCCTTCCTTTTAGGAAGATTCCCATAGCAGATTGGGCTTTGGCAGTTGATCTCAGGGGCTTGATAGAGTATCATTACAGAACTCATCTGGAAGATTCTGTGGAAAACAGACAAACCTCAGAAGACCAAGGGGGAATCTAAGGCCTGATCTCTACTCAACAGGTGGTTAAATTCTAGTTCCTTTAAATGCCCATCAAAGATACCACAAAGCCAAAGATAAAGCTGCCCAGATACTGCAATCGGGTGCTAATGTACCATCTGTCACAATCATTGCATCCTCTGCAGTATTTTATTCTACTTACTATAACTACAAGAAAGTATTTGTGAATTTTATGTGTGTGGGTGTGTGGTTAAAATCTTCTGCATCTGTTGTTTGTATAATCACATTGAAGGTTCTTACTAGCACTGGGGAAGCCGGATTTAGTAGGTACTTTTTCTCCTAATGGAAAAAATCTATCAGCCCAACTTCAGTGACAATTATGAAGCAGATTTTTAGGCAGTCAGATAGGAAGTAGTCCTCAATTCCACTAGTAAGTCATTTAGTCATGCCTAGTTCACTATTACTTTTCACAGTTGCTTTTTAAGGGTTTTCCACTCACCCCAGGTTTCTAACTCTGTCTCATTCCTTCAACGTTAAACACTGCTTTTATCTCCTATTTAAATAAAAGATCAAGGCTGACTGTCAAACAGAACTCCTTTAGCAAACAGTTGCTGCCTGCTCCCCCCAAGCTCTCACCTTCATTAATTTTCTCCTTTCCTCCGATTTCAAGGGGAAGTTACCTGCCTCCTTTATAAAGTTAACTTAAACACGTGTGTTCTTAATTTTACCCAATTCCATTCATTCTTCCATTATTTCATTAATTAACTGAAATAGTCAACCTTTTTCTCTTAAATGCATCCTCTGACTTGCGTTTACTCCTTATAAAGGAAAAAAAAACCCACGGCATTATTTCTAAAACCATATTGTCCTTCAAGCTACCCCTTCCGTTCCTACAAAACTTCTTGAAAGATTGGTCTACAGTCCCTGCCACCATTCCTCTCATTTACTCTTCTCTTTACTGTAATCTCATTTTCTGTTCCCCCATTCTTTGAAACCCGCCTATCAAAGTGTGCAATTCCTATCTATTGAGTACAATGGTCATAGTTTTAGACCATTCAGCCTCTGAACACTCTTTCTACAAGGATTAAATCCTCAGGATTGCACATCGTGGCAGGAGGCAGGTCTTCATGTGCAAGGTTGAGGAGTTCAGATCTCTGTCTTTCTACACCCAGGTGCCAGGGCCAGACACGGAATCGTGGCTTGACAATCAGGTGGTGCCACCTGGGGACAGAGCAGGAATTTTTCACAGAGGGCCAGCAGCAGAGCCTGGAACAGAGGTGGTGTTGATAGACATTGTGTCAGTGGTGTCTCTGACTAGAGCTTTTCTCTGCAGTGTTTTCTGTTGACTAATCTCTTTTGGTTCCTTCCTACTTTCTGAGCCTGTTTTTCTGAGTTTCACATAATTCTGTGGGCTAATATTTTTGCTATAAATTTCTTTCATCCTTTAATTCAACACATTTGGTTTACGTTCCTTTTAGTTAAAGATCTCACTGATACAGAAAATGGTACTTTAGAATGGGTTTAATGTAATGGAGTCTAAGTATTTAGTTTAATTTATATTTTTAAATATTTTTTTTATTTTTCAACTACAGTTTATGTGCAACATTATATTAGTTTCAGGTGTACAACATAGTGATTAGACATTTATATAACTTATAAAGTGATCACCCCGATAAATCTAATACCCATCTGACACCATGCATAATTATAATTTTATTGACTATATTCCCTATGCTGTTCTTTACATCCCCAGAACTAATTTTTAACTACCAATTTGTATTTCTTAAAACCTTCCCTCTTTTCACCCATCTCCCAAACCCCCTCCCAGTTAGCAACCATCGGAATATTCTCTTTATCTATGAATTTGTTTCTGATTTATTTGTAATTTTCTTTAGATTCCACATACAAGTAAAATTATATGGTATTTGTCTTTCTCTGTCTGACTTATTTCACTTAGCCTAATACCCTCTAGGTTCTTCCATGTTGTTGCAGGTGGCAAGATTTCATTCTTTTTTATGGCTGAGTAATATTCTATTGTGTATATGTATGTACCACTTCTTCTTTATCCGATTGTCTATTGATGGACATTTAGGTTGCTTCCATATCTTGGCTATTGTAAACAATGCTGCAATGAACACATGGATGCATGTGTCTTTTCAAATTAGTCTTTTGAGTTTCTTCAGATAAATACCCAGAAGTGGGATTACTGGGTCCTTTATTGTGTCTTTTTGTGGCCTTTGTTTTGAAGTCCGTTTTGTCTGGTATAAGTATTGCTATCCCAGATAGAAGTATCTTAAATGCTACAAGGCAGGATTCCCCCTCCACCTCTTGCTGGAGAGTGGATTGTTAAGCACATTACTCTCAGGATTTCAGAAGTACTTCCTTCCTTGTTTGGGGCGGTCTCTTCTTGCTTGGAGACTGTATTCCTTTTTGTAGGGGTTAACTTTACAAGGGAGAGCCAATTCACCACTTGGAACTCACAAACCTCCCTTTATCTACAGACTTCTAACTACTAGATCGATGCCAGCCTGTCCCAGGGGAGTCAATTGCATTGTAAAAGCTAGATGGAATTATTCCTTTTATTTTATGATGATGAAACTTAGGACTATATGTAAGAACCATAAGGATTAACAACGGTGATTGGCCTTGGGTAGGTAAAGCATCATTTTTCAAAGTGATGATCGTGTCAATCTGAGCTGGCTGGAGTGCGCCTGATTCTTGACTCATCTGCTTGACTATAACCTGGATTATAGGCGGCTAAGGACAATGAAGTTGAGGTTCTAGAAATCTCTTAAACAACACAGAGAAGAGTAGCAAGTACCCTGTGGTGAAATTATCCTACGCCAATCATTTTTACCTCATTTGTCCCCCAAGAGGCCTAGAGCATTACCAAGGTCCTACGAAATGTGTTGATGAGGCGAGAGGCAGCACTTTTGAACAGAGTTTGTGCTACCGTTCTTTGTAGGCTGAGGATGTCGTGGCAGACGCTGCCATTGAAATGGTTTCCCTGATTGACCTGAGGAGGAAGCTGTTGCAGGACAGCAGAAGCCAAGTGGCAGCATCCAGGGGCAAAAGGCAAAATGGTGTGGTTATCATGCTAGGCAGCTGGACAAGCTCAGCGGTCAGATGCTCTGAGTGGCAGGGGTCAGCCGATCGGCAGGTCTCTTGATGAAACAAGTGACAGTACATCAGTCCTTCTTGATCTGTGTTGTGGTAAACACTCCACACCCGGGAAGGACAAGTCTGACATGGGCTCCCATTCCCGGGAGTTGCTCATTCTCGTCTAATTCTCAGACGTGAGTTAGTTCCACAATCAAGAATTACTTGATGATGGAGTCTGCCAGTAATGTCACTTGTATGTGCAGTGACTGTCCTTCCTAGCTTTCACTAAAGGATCTGTGGCCATGTACTGTGTACAGCAGATAAACAGCCCTTAATCTGGTTAGTCTATTTTTGTTCTGGGTTTATTCAGAATGGCTGGAAAATGGTGTCCTTTTGGAGAAAGAATTCCAAAGAATCGTTGCTCTTTTGCACCAATTACCTAGCAACATCAAGAATAGTGACATTATATTCTAAGAGTACTATGCTTTTAGGGGTCAACATTCACATAAACATTTTCAGGTACCAAATGTTACTGTTTTCACTTTGTGACTAAAATAGACTGCTTACATTTCATGTCCTGCTGATACAGACACATCCTAGAATATGGCTATACAGACATTTCATGCCAAGTGTTATCTATATGTGAATAGAATACGGAATGGAATAGAATGGAATGGAGTAGAATAGAATAGAATAGAATAGAATAGAATAGAATAGAATAGAATAGAATAGAATGACCAGATCTTTGGGATATTGTAAAACACCAATTCTGAGCTACCTAATTCCTGGACACTGAGAATAATACTGTGGTCTATTGATCAGAACAGCAAATTGTACTTTAGGTTGTAAGTTGAGTTTTGATCGGAGTCTGTCCCTAGGGGTTCCAGTCTTGTTATTTTTCTGAGTACATAACTGAATAGGTCTCTTAAGCAATTGGCAGAACCCCCCACTGGCTCCCTATACTATAAATAGAACTATTAAAGCTTTTGGAGTTGTCCCTACCTCCCAAAGTACTGAAATCCAAGGTAATATTGCATCCATAGGCAAATCACAAAAATTAAAGACATCATCCAAAGCATGAATGATGTTGGGTTGATGATTCTTTCCATCTCTCTGTTGAGGTCTATGTAGAAGCCATGCCGGCTTAGAAGACAGAGACACACACTGAGTAATCATAAAGTGTACCCAGTTGTTCATTTAATAAATATTTATTCAATGCCAACCAAGATCCATACTCTGTGCTAGATGTCAGGGGTACAATTATGAGCAAATCTTGGCATGGTGTTTGCTTTTGTGGCACAGATATTTGGGTGGAGAGTGACATTGCTCAAGACAATTCTAGGAGCTTGTGTCACTGGGGACTTATGTTGTCCTGGTGTTTGTGCACCCAAGGGATTTTCAGGGAGGGAGCAGGGGAAGTGAGGAAAGTCTACCTTCAGCAAGTGACACTTCAGATGAGCTGTGAAGCAGAGGCAGGTGGCAGCGAGGCAAAGGGGAAGGACCAAGACACCACAGGCAGCAGGAGAGAAGTGTGTTTTTGAGGAACTGAATGAAAGACCGTGAACCTGGAGCACGAGAGTGAGGGGCAAAGTGGAGCGAGGAGGCTGCAGTCGTAGATGGGATCTGCGCTTGGCGGATTTGCATCTGTCCAAGTGCAATGAATGTGAAGTCAAGTGCATGTTTTTAAATAAGGAAGACATAATCAGATATTTAAAAGACTTCTCTGACTGCAGAAAGGTTTGACCCAAGTGGCAAGATATTAAACTATTGCTGTAATCCAAGTGACTTTGTTGTATGGATGTAGAAATTGATAGGTAAATTAATGAGATATCTAGGAAGTGGTATTAATAGGATGGGTGATAAATGGACTGTTGACAATGGACTGAATATTGGGCATGTGGCAGTAGAGAATGTAAAGTGATACTCTCATATTTCTGGCTTGTAAAGCATATACAGAGGGTGCCAAAAAAATGTGTACACATTTTAAGAAATGAAAAAAATGTATTAAAATTGTAATACTCTATATACCCATAACAAAAGATGAATACAAGTCACATATGACTTCTGCAATTATAAGAGGTGCTCAGAATGGTTACCATCAGCGTCCAGACACTTCTGATTATCGCGAACTACTGCTTGAGCAACGTTGACCAAAGTGTCCACTTGTATACATTTTTTTGGCATCCCTGGTGTGTGTGTGTGTGTGTGTGTGTGTGTGTGTATAGAGAGAGATAGGTAGATATATATTACTAAATGAGAATAGAATTAAGGCAATGATCATATGTTCATTCTTGGACCTGTACAGATTGAGGGGCCTGACATTCATGTGAAGATGTTGGGAGAAAAATTAGACATGGGGGTGAGGGTTGAGAACAGATTTGGTGATGAAATAAGCAATAAATAGGGGGTCACTTGTCCCTAGATAGGAAGTGAGGCCAGAGACCTGGAGAAAATGCAGAGTGAGAAGAGCTGAGTGTGTGTACTGATGGACTCTGGCAGGCAAGGGACATGTCCTCCTGGAATGCAGTCAGTACAGCAGGGTGCAGTCAATACAGCACGGTGCAGTCAGCAAGACTTTACCAAAGGTTTATGGGCTTAAAATGACTAAAACAAAACCAATGGCATTTTTCAGGCCCTCTCACTTCCTACTGGCTTATTCTAAAATAGTGACAACTAACACAAAACATTCCAAGTTCGAGTCCTCTGATTTTGATAATATTGGCTATTAGGTATTTGATCTGATGATTCAAATAAAGTGTAAAATATTTCTCATTCATAAAATGACTTTCTCATACTTTCTACTTCTCTCTTATCCTCATTTCTCTTTTGTGTGCCTTTTTCTGTACTTAGCAAACTCTGCTTTATATTTAAATGACTTCTCTGGCAATCTGTATACCCATCAAGCCTGGGAAATTAGGCAGAAGACCCCACGTTTTATACACTTTTGTGTTCACAATGATGGTGTGGTGCCTCCAGAATAGTAAGTGGTTCTGTGTCTTGTAAACATTTATTTTTGTCTTTTAAATATTTTTCAATCCCTGATGTTTTATTTATTTATATATATATATATATATACACACACACACATATGTGTATATATATACACATATGCATATATATATACATATATATGCATATGTGTATATATACAAACATATATATATATATACATATATATATATATATTCATATTATTTATGCCTGAAGGCAAACCAGCCAAATTTAAACATCTAAACACAAACTCTTATTTTTATTATTTGGCATAAAAGCAAACGTCAGGTACATTAATAAGCTGTGTTGTTAGCATATTTCACCCGAGTCCCGTGTTTTTCTTTCCTAACATAAGAGTGCATTACCGCAACTTGACCACTGGGGGGAAGCACAGTGCAAAGCTGCCGTTACAACGTTCCCCTTCCAGGCCTCTGAGAAGCCACCCTGTCAAAGACTTGTGCTGTGCTTTTAATGTAAGCAGAGAGCCTTTGTCTGTCAGTCTGTCTGTCTCTTTTCCCTTTGTCAAATTCTTTTCTCTCCCTCTTTTTCCAGGGCTCTTTGTGGGTTAAGACTTTTATTTCGAAACTTCTAGGAGCTAATTAATAAACATGAAACCTAGCTGAAGCTGGCACAATGCCCTTTCTTTGCTCAACCACATGGGCATGCTAGGGTAATTGTAGTTATTTACATTTGGCATCCAACTGACTCAACGAGCAACATCACCTTTTTTTTTTTTTAATCTATGAGTACCCAAGCTATTAAATTAAACAGGTTAATGTGGCTACAGCATTTCGCCCCCTACTATCCCCACAGCTACAGTAAATCTGCCACCTGTTTATTTCCATAAAAATTCAATTACGGCACCACCAGTTATTCTTCTTATGTGAGCAATTAACTTCAGGCAGTTTCGGGCCCCAGAGAAAGGCCAGGCTGGTCCGCTCCTGTCTTTTCTCTCCGCTCTCTTTAGCCGCTGGTGGTTTCTTTTGCTGAGTGACTCCTCACCTCCGAATCAGTGAAAAATGGAAAAGAGGCAGGACTGCTGTGCCTTGTCATGCCAGTGAAAAATGCAAAACCTGAAAAGCCTCAAACAAGCCCTCTCTCCTCCCGAGCAGTGCAGAAGGCTGAGAAGCCAAAGAAGTGAGCAGCGCCCTGCAGCCAGAGCCCGGGGACACGGCTGCACAGCTGCAAAACACACCACACTGAAGAAGGAATTGCCTTAAAAATTGTTCCTTTTCTTCGTTCTTGATCTTTGTAAAACAATGTAACTGTGGAAGGAAAGGGTGGTAAAATGCCGCGGCATCCGGGCTAAAGCAACAACATGCTCATGAAGAGGAAAAACCACATTTATCTGTGGTTCACACCAATATTGATGTAACCAAAGGCTTGGTAAAGCTGCTGTGTTTCTTTTCCCCTTGAAGAGGAAGGAGTTTTGCTCCTTTTTTTTGTGGTGCCTCGGAGGCAGTTGGCTGCTTCAGGATGAAGCTGAACATCTCTTTCGTAGCCACTGGCTGCCAGAAACTCATTGGTGTGGACGATGAACGCAAACTTTGTACATTTTGTGAGGAGCGTATGGTGACAGAAGTCGCTGCTGACGTTCTGGGTGGAAGAATGGAAGGGTTGTGTGGTTCGAATCAGTGGTGGGAACAACAAACAAGGTTTCCCCATGAAGCAGGGTGTCATGACCCATGGCTGTGTCATCTGCTCCTGAGTAACGGGCATTCCTGTTATAGACCAAGGAGGACTGGAGAAAGGAAGCACAACTCTGATGGAGCTGGCATTGTGAATGCCAGTCTGAGTGTTCTCAACTTGGTCATTGTAAAAAAAGGGGAGAAAGATATTCCTGGTCTCACTGATACTACTGTGCGTCATCTCCTGGGCCCAAAAGAGATAGCAGAATCCGCAAACTTTTCAATCTCTTTAGAGAAGACGATGTCCACCTGTATGTTGTGAGAAAGCCCCTAAACAAAGAAGGTGAGAAACCTCGCACCAAAGCACCCAAGATTCAGCGTCTTGTTACTCCACACGTCCTGCAACTCAAACGTCAGAGTATTGTTCTGAAGAAACAGCGTACTAAGAAAAATAAGGAAGGGGACACAGAGTATGTTCAACTTTTGGCCAAGAGAATGAAGGAGGCCAAAGAAAAATGCCAGGAAAAGATTGCCAAGAGACATCGGCTGTCTTCTCTGAGATCTTCTATCTCTGAGTCCAGCAAAAATGAAATTGTCCAAGAGCAACAAATAAATAAGATCAGACTTTAAAAAAAAAAAAAAGAGGAATGAGTCTTTAGTACCAGGTGAAAATGCTGATTTTTATCTTTATTTTTTTAAGGTCTGATTCTCTTTGTCATATTCATTCCCCTTCTTTCAAAAGTCTACCAATAAACATCAAAATTACTGACTCAGATCTAGTGATTTCCTATGTTACCTAATTGCTGAATAGGGATTGAGGAACTTGCTTCCCATTAATCCCTTTAATGCCCTTGATACTGATTTTGCTTGAATAAATAGTATTTATAGTAAATGTGTAAACATAGTTTTAAGAGCAAATTAGACTGCAGTGATCGTTAGGTGATACCTAGGTTTCAAAATAAAAGAAATACTTCTCCATAAGTAGGTTGGTACCAATTACTATCAAGGTGTAGTTATTATTAATAAATTCTGAGAATGAGAGATCATCCAAAAAAGAAAGAAATATAAATAGGGTGTAAGTAGATGATAGAACCCAAGGTGACTCTGAGCTCCTAGCTAGGGCCTGTGTGTGGGTGGAGAGCTCCAAGTTTCAATTGATCCCTGCACAGGCTTGAGGTCTGATGTCAGCCACACCCCAAATACTCCCAGGGGATTGAATGAGTATGTAAATCGACTTCCTTCCTTTCCCTTTGTCTTGCATCTGAACGTGCCCTGTGCCAGCCAGCATTAGCACGCTGCTGGGGTAGAAGAACGTAATAAAATAGACTTCGATGGCAGCATGTCACAGGAAACAGATACAGTCTAATGAAATTTATTCTTCTTTTAAATGGTTACTCAAAAGAGAGATTCCATTGGAAGTTCAAAGGGGCATTTATAAATCCTCCCCGGGCAAGTTTGTACCTAGGGCTAACAAATGGCAGGTGGAAGAGGGAAGGAGATTTTAGAATCTGTGTTCTACCGTGATAAGGGCTGATGGGACTTGAATGAAACAAGACCAATGTCTGTGAATCTGAGACCACGTCTTCTGCTTTCAAATAGGTTCAAATTCATGGTCTTGAAAAATTGTCCTTTTCCTGTCTTCAGATCTTCTTTTTCAGTTCAAAGTAGAAATTAAAATGGGCTTTAAAATGTTTGTTCTTCATCCTGGACTTTGGGCAGTTGCCTAATTTCTACTGCTTCCTTACCTCCTGAAGTGTTTCAGGCTTTTTGCTTCTGCTAAAATGAAGCCAACATACAGCTTGGTACTTTGAAGTCTGAGTTAAAGCGAAACTAAATGGACCATGTTTATCTATCAATTAAGGCATTGCCTGCATCCTTAGGGCTGATGTTTCTAATTTAGGCAGCATTCTATACAATCCTCAGGAAATTAACAACAGAGATTGAGTTTAGGAATGGGGGTCATTATACAAAAAAATGCAGGAAGAGCGTGGAAGAATTTGATTGGGCTCCAACATAAGCTATATACACTCACCAGGCTCCAATATAAACTGAAGAATGTCTTTGGAGAAGTGGGACTCGAGAAAAATATTAATGACAGTTCCCAAAATAGAAGTTTGATTTAAAACTCCTATTGTGTCAAGTGATCTAGTAGATTAAATAGTCTTTGGCATGATTGATGTTTATAATTAAAAAACCTCGGTCTTGCTCTCAGAGATTAGCGCGTGTACAGTTCACTGTAACCACATTCTAAGCAAAGTATTAGATTGAGAAAAAAGTTTAAAAACATAAATTAAAACCCTCTTAGAGGTTTACAGCGGTCTTTTTTAATTTTAATTTTATTTTTTTTAATGGAAACCAAACTAATCAACGTCAATTAATTAGAAGGAGATAACATGGTAGGTAATTGAGCCCTCAGGTTGCCTCCAGTCAATGTCCTATTCCCCTCTTCTCAGAAATCCTTTGTAATCACTTTTGCTTGGCATCCTTTCCAGCCAGCTCAGGACTCTATGCACGTCACTGTTCCAGAAAGACAGAACTTTCCTTTTCCTCAGAAATCCTGCTACATTCATTAAGTCCTTGGTTTAAGTGAGTTTTATTGTCCAAACGGTGCCAACAGATTTAACTTGAAGCTGCATAAGGATAACGATTGTGGTTTTGTTTTGTTTTGTTTTGTTTTTTTCTGTTTTTTCATATTTGGCAGACTCTATGCAGGCTGCCTTCCAAATTCTCAGATTTGTCTACAGAATTGTGGCTTGGCAGGAAAATGAATGTGCAATCTTCAGGTGTAGGGTTGTTTTTTTGTTTAGTTTTGTTTTATTTTTGGTGGAATTTATACTATAGAGCTTGAGGCAACTTGTAATTTTTTCCTCAAGTGCTAAGTATTAAGCTTTTATTCTCTTCAACTGTAAAGGAGGGGGGTAGTGGTCAAATAAAGCTGTGCTGTCTGACCCATACTCCCCAAAAGTTTATCCCCCAGTTTGGTTTTCTATAGTATTTATTTTATGTATCTATCTCTCCCACCAAGGATGCCTATTCAGTTCTTAATTAAATTCTGATAAACTCTTAACTTGATTGTATATTATTACATGTTATGTTAGTATATATCAGTGATTATTTGTGAAGACTTTGGTGGTTGCTTGTGGAAGAAAAGGGTTGCTTTATGGTGGTACATTTCTTGACAAAGGGCTGTGTCCCTTTAATGGAAAATTTATTTCCTAGTGTATTTATTGACACATGAAATTTTGTATCATTAAATGGCAGCCTATGGGGCAAATTTGGAAAACGAATCACTTCTATTTAGGAAAAATTCACATGTATTTTAACCCTTAAGGCAATGTTACTGCTTATATTATAGTGAACTCATTATTTGCTTCATTCTAGCCTTAGACTAAATATCTTGGTTTATCTGACATGATGTAGGTATTTTTGAGTCGTCCTGTATCCTTATGTAGACTAGCGAGATAACAACTGTGAAGAGGGAGAAAGAGGAAGAAGCATTTTCATTCTGTTCTGTTTTAGAATGTCAAACTGCCTCGACTGCTTAGAAAGCGAAGATTCTTCTTCTCTTATCAAGAGATAATTGATAAAATTCAGTCTATTTCATGTTTGGAAAAATGCGGGTCTTAAAATTCCTGGTTTGACAAGTGCTGTGTGAAAAGGAGAAAAAAAAAAGCAAAATAGAAAATCAACAAGGCTAGTGAGAGTCATGACAGGGGTTGCTCAGGTCTCATCCTATTTAACCTTTTGCACGTTGCTTCCAAATACTTAAAATACCGTAAGCTCAGGTGATAGATATTGGGTTTGTCCTTTCAAACCATCATTGAGTTACATTTAATTTGATGGTTAATTTTCCTTCTCAATAATAACAGAAAAATTGTCAAAATTTTGTACATTTCATGTCCATCTTTGGTTGGAACATTTCAACTGCTTAAGTAGTGCAGTTAACTAAAACATGGTAATTAGTTAAATAACTCAAAGACTTGGATTTTCAGTTATTTGTTTACTGAAGATTTAAAAAAATATAATCCTGAGAACAGCATGATTTCAACCCCTTGTAAGTCCCTTTCTCTCCTGAGAAACAGAGTATGTTTTATTCCATGTTCATGCAAACTTCTCTGAATCTTAACTCTATTAAATTTTCAAGCCTTGCATCTAAACTTGTGAGTTTCCTAGGACAAATTACAAGTGTGAGTATCTTCAGTCATTATGTTACATGAAAAGCAAGGAATTTTGGGCTACTGAATCCATTCAAGTAGTAACCCTCATTATGCCATCACTCCCCAGAGAACTTGTGACAAGAACATGACACGACCTGCTTTAGCTCAGAACTGGACTCTCTGTGCATGGGGACATTTTGTTGGTTATCTCTAAAGAACTCAGTATGAATTCATGGTCACTGCTGCTTCTACTAACCACCAACCAGAACCACTAGAAGAATTAGGTTGGTAGAAGTGCTCTTAGGCCAAATTTAATAACATTTTTGAGATGTCTCGCTCCATCTCATTTCAAAATTATATTTCAACACTTACTGAACTTCTGACCTCACTTTACATGTATTATTGAGAGGAGACTCACCAACATACTCTTCCATGTAAGTTTGAGAGAGCTTGCTCCATTTTTAGAATTTCTTTTTTCTGTTGTTTGTTTTGTCCCTGGTCAACCTTGAAGCAAGTTCAGTACTATCTTACATTCCCAACTACTACGATCCTTTTCCCTTTCACTTCACAAGTCATTATGGAAAAGTATATATTTTATCAAAATAAAAATATCATACAGCTTCCAAATTTCACTCCCCAAAAACTCATGGTTAGACATCTCTTCCCAAATTCTCTCTGATATTTCTCAAAACATTCCTCACACTTCTTTGAAGGTAGTTTGTGGGTAAGAAGAGTTGTAGCAGTAAAAATAAGCAACTTTATTTTTCCAACTGCCAATAAATTTTATTGGTCATATTTTGCTGATTTATTGTAATACTTGCCTAAACTGGACAATTTATCCTATTCTCTAGCTCCTATCAGAAGGAATGCCTTAATATAAATCAGTCTAGAATTAACATCACTGTATTTTATAATATTCTCTAAAATTGGTCAATTCATTTAGACCTTATTTATAAGCTACTTTTGGACATGTTATGCAAATAATCCTAGCAGCTCCTTATTTAAAATAATGTTTTATATCATTTCATTAAGGAGAATTTTCTATGGTTATTTTAAGGAACTGTTAAACCTTTTCTGATAACTTTCCAAGCTAAACCATTTAGGCCAAAACTTCTTAAGACCATTTAAGAACCGTTTCATTGTTTTTGTTATTATTGTTTGTTTAACTGTCACACAGTCATATACCAATACTTCTGTAGAATGCATTTGTCATGCACTCAGCATGACAATTCAGATTGTTACGTAAGTCTCTTAGTGTTTATTCCCAATTTCTGTCCTGATGTCACTGTGGACTGGTAGCAGTTTGCAGACATCCCCGCCCCCCCCCAGTCCATGGGCCATATTTCGAATGACACTGATGGAGGCTATTTGTCTGTGATGTAGAATTTTGGGGAGGTGATCAAGAGGTTGCACTTATACTATAGCAAAATTGTAATATGTGTTCAGAAAGATTATTTTCTCCTTAAAGGAAAACATTAATTGCTGCTTTCTACAAGTAAGATATTCATCTGGCTGTGGATTTTGACAAAAGGATGGCAACGCTAGACTTTAGTCTGTCATTTCTTACGCCACAGAAATGCTGTTCCTGTTTGCCAGTGCCCTGCCAGAGAATATCACCTTGGAATCCAACTCTTGTCAAAAGTCCACATGAAAGAAGTTATTCTATCCTCTAGATCTCTTTCGAGAGTCTAGGTTGTAGTTTAAGTTTCATTTGCTCATTTGTTTTTGTTATCTTGGGTTAGTTGGGTCATCTAATATCTGAGTATGTGAATCACAGTGCTTTGACTTCTAGAAGAATCGTTAAACTGAGATAATTATAAATCTTGCCCCTGGCTTATATTTAGAGATGCTTTAAAATATTAATACGAAACTCAATATTACATTCTTTTCAGGGATTTTTTGGGGACATTTTCCATTTAGTATTCTCTATTTGAAAATTTATGTGAAGAATCACATTTATTTCATATTTGTAGAAAAGGTTCGCTTTTGCAATTTTTTTTTTTTCAGACCCAATGATGAACAAGAATGAGTTGTTAGTCTGCTTAGTACAGGCTCAGATGTTACCAGAGTGTTATTTATCTATGCAGCAAATAAGTATTAAATATCTACCATATGCTAAATAAGCATGGTACTAAATCCTGCTAACTCAATGGTAAGTAAACCACGTATTTTTCTTGCTCTCAAAGGGTGAAAAATCTAGTGGGAGAGAGAGGCATGTAGTCAAGTAATAACATAAATAACATGTAAAACTATGACTATGATAAATGCTCTAAAAGGAAGCTACATTGCTAAAAATCTGTATTGAATTGTTGGGCTTATTCAGCCAAAAGATATACAAACATGTTTCTCCCACTTCCTTGTTCCATGCTACTAGGTGATGGTAATAATTTGGTTGGTGACGTAGGTTTGCATATCGTCCCTGAGATAAGAGTACTCCATGTGTATTCTGAGGTTCTAAGAAGGCAGACAGCCACCTGGGACATTGTTTCTGCAGGGAGATGGTTGATGCACTGATGGATTTCACAGATTTAGCTAATGTGGATGGTTTTCATTGTACTGGGCTGTGGTATTGCTAGAGAGAGTAGTCTGGGGGTTGGTGATGGAGCTAGGTGGTAACTTCCAGCAGAAGAAAGGGGTCTAGCTTGGAGATTCTCTCCTTGGGGGTCAGGGCGAGCACACATGTAGGCCATGACTGCAAGGCCATCTCTTAGAGGTTAGAGGTCCACATGTACACAGGAAAGCTCCAGCGAGAGTTGAGAAAATGTCATCACAAAACAAGCTCGTCTTCAACCGTCACTGCAAATCACAAAGGCAGGAATAAATGCTGACAGATGTTTGTTGTGGGAGGATTTGGAGTTTGGGATTATTGGTACTGAACCCTGGTAGGCAGCACCAGATGGGTTGCTAAATAATTCCTCCCATCTTCCTCGTGTTGACAAGAGTTTCGTTAACTTGTTAGCATTTTATACTGTTTCTTTGCCTTGGCTGGGGACATAGGAAAGTCAGCTCCTGCTGAAGCCACAAAATCAAAGGTGAGAAGGAACTTTTGTGACACTGGGGGAGCGAAGGTTATCTGAGATCTAGGGAATTCAATGCTGAGACAAGTCAAGATCAGGGCACAGCCTCTGGTCAAGATGCTTCTCACTGGGCCTCTAACAGTTCAGGTTTCGGAAGCATCAAGGGGACCAGCACAGAGATAAAGACACCCTGCGGCTGCCTCAAGGATCATAGAAGAGCAAATGGCAGCACAACTAACCTCCCATGGAAACAAAAATCATAAGTGTAGACATTTTAATTCATGCCTGGTTAACATTAAATGTACATGTTACAATGGTTGATGATAAAAATCTCACCCGGAATAATATTTAGAATAATAATGATGGGTTTGTACCTGTTTCTCAAGCAATGATCACAGATTTGTTAGAGAATTGCTCAGAAAGCACAGAGGCCTTGCTCAGACTGAATCCTATGGAGTCTGCTATTTATCATTATGGATTTCCATTCCTAAATCTTTTACCAAGAAGAACAGAACCCCTCCCCTTGTGTTCAGCTGTTAGCGACAAAGGTTCTGTTGCTCTCCCTTAAAAAGTAACCTCTGAACTGCAAGCTATGATTGCAAGCAAGGCTTATAAAATATATGTGTGAGGAAACTGTATTGTTTCCCTTCATTTATAGACTCTATTTGTCATTGGTGATTGAATTTTCTCACTGACCTTGTGCTAATTAACGCATGGGCTGTGACCTCACGGTCTTGCCTTTTTATAACCCACCTATATAAAAACTATGTAAATTTTCTTCTTAGTCCGGCTGCTTGTGCCATGGGTTCTGTTTTTCTTTCTCTCATTGACCATGTAAGAAAATAAATATGATGGCCTGTGACAGACATTGTAGCTTTCCCATAATATTCACTCTCCTTTTTCCTCAGTAACAGAATTTTAATTTTATTCAGGGCAAGCAATGTGCCTGGCTAGCTAGGAATTGTTTCTGTTTTCTAAATATTATTAAGGACCAGGGACTCTTGTGTACTAACTTCTCTCTTGATAAACAGGAGACTTGCATGGATTTAAACTTTGGAATATTTGAAGAGTGACATTTCAGTGGATGATATATTCTTCCAGGCTCATACATAGTACCAGATAAAAGTCCTCGATTTTCTCTGATTTCTGAATGGAATCTGTGGGGCTGAACTGAGCTGCAAAAGAAAATTGAGCAGGAAGGAATATTGGACTTTAATCTTCTACTACTTTAGTTTATAAGGAGACAAGGCTTTTATTTGGCATTTTAAATTCTATGTGTTAAAATGATAATGGAATATTGCTCATTATGTTCAAATTTAGGAAAATATTCCAATCTTATGTTTGGAATATCGTGTCCAATTGTGTGGCTGAGACATCTGTTATTTTTGGCCTGCTGGGTATCTATCCCTGCTTTGCTAATAAAACACTCCTGTTTTACTTGATTGAGCCATCCTTCTGCAATCCTCAGGCCATGTGGTTGGGAGTGGCTAATCTACTCTCTGACTCCAGGACATTTCAAGTCCTGGCTAATCAGAGTCACAGGATTATTGTTTCAGGGATAGGCCTGTGACATAAGCCTCAGGTCACCTCTGTTTCAGGATTAGTAAAGTGGAAGTATGGTCACACTGAGATGATATTGATTCCCTTTACAATGGCATGGGAAACGCCTGCCTGGGAATTCAGCCAATACAAAGGTAGAGGAAGTGAGAGGCGAAGAGTAACCAAGTCCTGATGTCATACGTTGCAGCACATGTCTGAAGCTGTGCCACATCTGGACTTTTCAATGATGTGAAACAACAAATTCCTTTCTTTGCTTCAACTTTGTTTGTGATGGTGCTCCGTTACTTACAGTAGAAAGAGTTCTGACTAACACAAGGTGCTCATTGTACCACTTCCTTGTGTACTACGTTGGGTCGTTAGGTGGGCACACATTGAGGTTAGAAATAAAATAGGGAGAGAATTCGAATGTGTCCCAGAGTTAATGTTTGATGTCTGTCCTGACCTACTTCAGAGCCTTTGTGGGAAAACAATTTCCTAATCCACTAGGCCATGGAGGCTACAAATAGTCTCTTGTAAGATAGATGCCATTTCCCTGGTTGAAACTTGGCTTCCCTGCTATTGATATAGATTATAATAAAGTAAAAATGGGAGGGAACAAGTGAGAGGTGGGGCTGCTGAGCTCCCCTCAGGCCACACTCACCTTTGCTAATACCATTTTTAATCCCTCCCAGGGATAAAAAGGCAAAAGGCGCTAGTTTGAATAATCAGTGTGAAGAGCAGACAGGCTGGCCACACTGGTTTGTGGGTGCAGTTACTGTGCTATGAAATCTTGTGAAGTCCAAGTGCAGCTCTTGTTCCTCCTGCTTCCTGGTTCCCAGCAGCTGGGGAGGGAGGGTTCTATTTGCAAGAAGGCTCCTCGTGGGATGTGGTACTTTCCGCTGCGCTGTTTCTTCCTCTCGGTCCCTCTCCTCATCCTTTCTCAGTCATGCGTGAGTGTGCTGTTCTAAGACTTTAGATTCAGGGAATTAGGTAGTTTCGCTCGGAGCGTTTAGAGCATCTACTCCAGCTCAGAATTTACCCGAGTTCTGAACTTAACAGTCAGGGGTTTGCACAACATTGAAAACAGAGGTCCTTTGATTCACATTCAAACATTGTTATTTATGTGAACAAGAAAAAGTATATACAATAAGAATGACATAAATAAATGTATTTTCTTTTTATATTATCTGCCAGGAAGCTCAAAGCTCAATGTGTGGCTTAAAAATGACAACAATAAAACTAACCTTTAATTGTTTAAGCTATATTTAATTGTTATAAGCTATTATTACCTGCAGCCTAATAAGATCCTAAATGAAATATAGTCTTATTCATTTCTAGATGACTGAACTGATTATAGAACTGGAGGTAATTTATTTAATGTTATACCTACCCTATGGCATTATGCATGATCTCCTTCATATAGGAAAGCTTGTCTTATTTTCTCTGTCTTATTCATCTTAACGTCTATATTCTTAGAAGAATGCCCAACACATAGTAAATATTCAGCAAATATTTGTTAAATGATTTATCTTCCAAATGTTAACAGTTTAACTGGAGAAAATAATGTATTCTTGCTAATCAGAATGGAAGATTTCAGTGGTATGATTTATCTAGATTTTTAGTCATTAATATATCTTATCCAGCACTTTATAACAGCTTAGAAATACAGGGAAGACATGAATAAAAATCTATAGGTGTTGCAAAAACTGTAGCTATAGCTAAACTATTGGATAATAAAAGTTGTATTCAAAATGAAATACTGAAAAATTTGGGAGAGTTTTTTAATCCTAAATGTGGTAAATTCAATAGGAATTCAAATTGAGAGTTTTGGATTCAGAGTAGATCCTCAACAAAAACTAACAAACCCAAACCTGTTTGCTGAACACTTCTAGGTTAGAATCAGATGAGAAAGTGTTGGCAGAATGAAGAATATTTAACTTGGGGAAGATGATTCTTGTAGATAGGAAAAGCGTAAGTAGAGAGTTTATAACATGTGACACATTTGAAGCACTTTCTGGTAGGCGATAAGTTAGATTTATTCAATGTAGTTTCAAAGGGACTAAGAAAAAAAATGGGAGCAAAGTGTGGAAGCTTCAGGTTGAGATATTGGAGCTCAACGTGAGGAAACCATTAGCAATACATAATTTTCAAAGGTAGATTTGCCTGATTTGTGAGACCCAGAGCTGTGTTGAGAGTGGATTGTCATGTGATTACCTGTTGAGGTTAATGATGGAAGGTTTCCTGCTTTGGGTAGGAGCTTGACTAACTTGCCTGTTAATATGCTTTTTGTTTAGGTTAAATCAATTTGACAGATGCTTTTCTTTTGTTCTGAAAGATGGCATTTTGGGGTATCTTCTGAAATAAGTGACAAGGTGGTGGTAGTCATGGGGTGAGGACTTGTCAGCCATATTATTTGTTCAACTCGGTTTTTAAAACAAGGGTTATGGCAGTGGATTTGATGCTGTTTGTTGGTGTCAGAGGCGGGGAGCTCTATGTTACTTGTCTATTTCAGGTACCGTGATGGCCCTACTTACCCAGAAACACGGCCATGTTCATATTATGATAATCACTAAACTAGAGGCCGTAGTATGTGTGCCTGCATGTATATGTGTAATTAGTCTACAGTTGGGGACTTTTTAAAATTGTAATGCTTTTTGAAGGTGTAATCAGTGATGGACCACACCGAGTTTGCCACAAGTGTTCCAGACTTGTTTGTATCTCATTCTCTGATAAAAAGCACTGGCTTTTGTGATCCCTGGAAGCAGTTTTGACTTTGAGGGATAAATCTGAACTATGCAGAATGGGAATGAGTTACTGTTCTGATGACTTATAAATTAGTATTCCTGGCCCTCACTGCCCAGACCTAAGCCATATTAGCCACATTTCGAGTGCTCGGTGAACACTACAAGTGTTAGCAGCTCCTGTATTCACAGTTCTAGCCTAGACCTTTAAAGAAAGTCCCACATGAATGATACAAACAATTTCAGGGGTTTTCCACGTGAATAAACCCTCTTTTTTAACTCTACCTCTTCTCTCTTTCCTCAGTTTCTCCCCGCCCTTTTTTTTTTCCACTTAAAAAAAAAATTTATGGTCTTTCTGTCTCCTATGCTCCTAGTTCCAAAATAATTTACCCCATTTTTTGAAAACCATTGAGTCCCAAGTCCATGCTTGTGTCTTGTAAATTACAGAACAGTAATTTAGTCTGTTTTGCTCATTGCTATATCCCTAAACCATGGAACAGTTCCCAACACATAGAAGAGAATTAAGAAAAATTGGTCACGTGAATAAATGACAAATACAGGAATTCAAGGTCTAGAATAAACCAGGGACTGAAAGTGTTTCTGGCTTTGCCAGATTTATGCACCTCCTTTGGGAGAGGAGTGACCCCCCTGGGTAAAGGAGAAGGGACAGCCAGGTGATCCAACTTGGGGACACCATTTTTCCTAACAGAAACAGTTTTTTGAATTCTAATATACTACACTGTAGAGATTAGTTTTCTTGTAAAATAGCCCTATTCCTCCTGTTCAATATATCTTTGATCTCATTACCAAGAAAGAGATAGTTGTTCTCTTCCTGATGGAGGTTATATTACAAATCCTTTTTAATTAATTTGAAAATAAAGGGGTCCAGATATACTATTATTGTTGGTATCTTACAATAATGTTATTATAAAGGATAAGCTTATCAAATATATCTCATATGTATATTCTTTTTTTTTTAAATTTTATTTTATTAAATTTATTGGGGTGACAATTGTTAGTAAAATTACATAGATTTCAGGTGTACAATTCTGTATCACATCATCTATAAATCCCATTGTGTGCTCATCACCCAGAGTCAGTTCTCCTTCCATCATCATATATTCGATCCCCCTTACCCTCATCTCCCACCCCCCACCCCCTGCCCCCCTTACCCTCTGGCAACCACTAAACTATTGTCTGTGTCTATGAGTTTCTGTTTCTCATTTGTTTGTCTTGTTCTTTTGTTGTTTTTGGTTTATATACCACATATCAGTGAAATCACATGGTTCTCTGCTTTTTCTGTCTGACTTGTTTCGCTCAGCATTACTCTCTCAAGATCCATCCATGTTGTCACAAATGTTCCTATATCATCTTTTCTTACTGCCGAATAGTATTCCATTGTGTATATATACCACAACTTCTTTATCCATTCATCTATCGAAGGACATTTTTGGAAACAACCAACAATCATATGTATATTCTTGAAGACTGTAGCCACCTTTCCCCTTCACCAGTTTAGCCCAGTGCTTTAAACATAGTAGGGAGGCAATTGACATTGTTTGATCATTCAACAGAGCCAAGAACTGTTGTAATCACATAGAATACCTCAGTCAACTAATTAAAAATCTCTGCCCTCAGAAAGCTAAAATTAAGTGGAAGTACAGCAAGAGACAAATAATAAGCCACAATCACAATGAATAAGAAAACTACATACTATATTAGAAAGTGATCAATGTAATGGGAAAAAAAAGTAGAGTAGGAAAAAGGAATTGTGAGAAGGGAAAGGGTGGGTTGTGCCTTTAAATAGGCAATGGATTAAAACAATTTAATTGAGGCTGCTATGCTTTCATCTTGTACAGTATGGTATTATTTTTAAAATGAAAGGTATAGCAGTAAAATGCACATGTTACTTATATACATAAACTGCAAATGAGTTTCTCTTAATCTGAAATTTCATTTGTATAATATTACTTGGCCTTCCTTTAGCTTGGATGAGATTGGATTATTATAAACTGAAAGGCAAAGATAGAGGGTTATACAAACAACTGAGGAAAATATAATAAGGGAAAATATTCTATGTCTTACTCTGTAATCTTTTGTTGGTAAAGGATATAAAAATTATACCAGCAAATTTTAAGGAGTGTAATCAATTTTATTGCAAATACCAGTTTGGATAAACCAATAATAGCAATAAACTCAAAAAGATAAAACTACAAAATAAAACTCTATTTGAAAAATGACATGTAACATCAAAATTATAGAGATTTAGAAGACAGTAATGAAGAAGTAAGAGATATATCAAAGTCATAGACATTAAGTGGGCTTTTCACATTATATGTTAAAAATAAATCATAGGAGCAGGGAGCTGTCTAGACATATCTTCATTCATAACTAGATAAAAATTAACTTTATAGCTACATTATATTAGGACAGCCATTACATTGAGAATAACAAAAGTTCTAAAAAAACACAAAAAACAGCATAGTAGAAAACATTATAGTGATTTTTGAATTTGGTCTCATTTCTGACACTGACAAGTGACCTCCCATATTTGCTGCTGTAAATGAAATGGTCGGGCCAAAATGCCCAGTAAGATCACTTCTAACTATAGAATTATTTGATTCTGGTCTGTTCAAAGATTTCTCTGGATTATTTTAATTAATGGAAATAATTACTTAAGCTTAGAGAACTGGATTGATGCTATTTAAAACCATGTAATCCCCATCATAAACCCAAGATCACACAGCTATTTATTGGCACAATTGTTCTTTTCAGTTGGCCCCTTCTGGCAATCTGAAGTTTTCCTTTCATTTCTGATACCAATCCATTCTGTCATTATGTTGGAAATGGAAAATAGAGGATTAAGTGGGTGTACAGCTATATGGTTAGTCCAAATGCAAAAATATACTTGTAAAAAAATGTTTTTTTCTTAAGTCAAATAGGTAGCAGAGAAATATAAATATCCTTAGTCATACTGCTCTCAATATCAAGAATATGACAATAAATCAGTGGGATACAAAAAACAAACAAACAAACAAAAAACGACATTGATATAAAGAGTTTAAATTGCTTCAGATAATCATTATATTATTTTACCCTCAAGATTACAACTAAGAAGAGCTCTACTTTTAAGCTGGAAATAGTCCAATGGGGGTACCGCAAAATACCAAGGAAAGAACACTTATCCAATATACCAAAATCCAGAAAGATAAGTGATAATCTGTGACATCTGAGCTACAACCCACTTTCTTTTTCTGCTTCATTCTAGACAGAAGCTTCACCCAGGGTGGGTGAAGCCAGGAAGATGGGGCTTAGCTCCCCAATCAAAATTTAATTTATTGCATTTATCATTTCCTCCAGCTACAAGTGGAAGAATCTCAATTCCTGGTAGTATGGTTGAGAGGTCAGGGGTTACCTTCCTCCACCCTGCTCCTATCCATTGGCTAGGGACTATTCCATGTAGAAAAGGTTGAGAATACTTGGACCTCATCCCAGCTTACTCATAGGACAGAGGTGCCATGATGGGAAGGGCAAGCTGAGAAGACCAGAGCCTACCAACATGCCCATTGCTCAAAAGAGTGGCTCTCCAGGGGGAGAGGCAGTTTATAGAAAAAGAAAGCTCTGCAGCTTTTCTCAAAGGCATTGACTTCATTTGAAACAGTGTGGAGAACTTCAAGGCTAAGGGGGCCCCTGAAAACAATAGGTTCTCTTAATTAAAGCAACACTCTAAGCCATAGGCCAGCTAGTTCAACAGAGAAAAAAGAGACACCTAACAAGAACCCTCCTAGGGTCAAAAAAAGCTAAAAAATGGTCCTCAAAAAAATAAATAAAATAATAAATAAATGAAATAAATAAATAAATAAATACCCTGGAAAAGTAGCCCAGATTTAATTGGATTAGATTGCTGAGCAATTTGTGCTCAGTCTTGAGGATATTGTCAAAAACAATAAAGTAATCAGCTGGTAATTAGAGAAGCTTAATGGTGGTATCTATACCAAATGAAGCAGGCAGCTAGCAAAAGAGATCATGGAAAAAGTCTAAGACAGCCCTGTTAAAACTCCTTGCCTAATTCCTTGTGAGGGGGTGTAAATGTCTAACTATTACATTGTTTTGTACACCTGAAACTAAAAAACTAACAAAGAAACAAACAAAAAACTACTGTGCAACACCTAAGGTTGCACTCAAGGAGGGATAACAAAGGTAGGAAAGGATTTCACTAAAAAAGCAGAACCAAGCCAACAAAATATAAACACGCAAACAACAAAAAGAGGTCTATGAGAGGGGAATGGGTTGTTTTTAACAAGAATTACGAGACAAGCAAAGAAATAGAAAAGTGTGACCCATATACAGGGGAAAAAAGCGGGAAACAGAAACTGCCTGTGAGAGGGACCAGATGTCAGATTAAATAAAGACTTCAAAAGTGGCCATATTTAATATGATCAAAGAATCAAAGAAAATATGCTTGAAGAAATACAGGAAGATGTGAAGACAATGTCTCATCAAATCGACAATATCAATAAAGTGATAGAAATTATAAAAGAACCAAACAGAGTGTCTAGAGTTAAAAAGTATAACAAATAAAATGGGAATTCAATAGAAGGGCTCAACAGTAGATTAAACTGGCAAAAGAAAGAATCTTAACTTTATAATAGATTGATAGGGGTTATGCATTCCAAAGAAAAGTGTGAAAAAATGAATAGAACACAGCTTAGACAAAATTGACAAATTTGTAAAAACACACAAACTACTGACTCATGTATCTAGCGACCTCACATTAAGTAACAGGTAAACAGACTGAATTAATAATCATCATTTATTTGTGAAGATATTCTATTTCCTACATTGACTATAGAATGCTGGACTCCGTTGTTTCTATCAGACGAAGTCAACTTAATTGTTTACCTCCTTGTCTTCCCCCAGCTGTTATTTCTACTCCCTTCTTGGAAGAAGAGGAAAGAAAAAGGACATGTACAGTGTTTTGGCCTATGATTCGTTGATTGCGAGAAGAAATTTGCAAAGAGAATTCATTATGGTACTTCTGCTTTGATATTACGTTGGTGTAAAGGTAATTGCGGTTTTTGCAATTATTTTCAACCTTTTAAACTGCAATTACTTTTGCACCAACCTAATATTTACTCCCTCTCATCTATTTTCTTTAATTCTTCAGAGTTCATACTTGTTACAACACACAGCTCAAATGGCATACCTGGTAAATTCTCCTAAATATATTTAAGAAAAAAATAATACCAGTAATATACACATTCTTTCAGAAACAGAAAAATATGAAACAGTTCTCAACATGATTTATGGAGACGCTATGACTTTGCTACCAAACTAAAAAGAACAGTTAGTGAAAGAAAAATGACTAATAAACATTTATGAAAAAATACTAAACAAAACATTGCCTAACAGAATCTAGAGCCATATAAAATGTATAATACATCATGACTAAGTTGGGTTTATTTGAGATTTATTAGTTTGAAATCAATCAATTCATATATTCACAGAATAAGAGAAAGATTATACAATCTTCCTAATAGGTACTGGAAAAAAATTAATAAATTAAACCGCCATTTATGGTAAAAATAATGAGAAACTAAAAACAGAATAAAATTTCCTTATTCTGATGTAACATTTGTAAAAGAGAAGATCATATAGCACGCGTCATACTAAAGGTGAAATATTGAAATCTTTCCCTCTCCCGAGGAAAGGAAGACAAGAAAGCCTTCTATTACTGCTTCTATTCATTATTGTGCTTGAGATACAAACAAACCAGACCAATAAAGCAAAAGTAAATAGACAAAGAAATACATAAAAGATTTAATGTTGGAAAATACAGTAGGAAACAAATTGCCATTTATTCATGGACATTTTTATTGTATTCATGGAAATCTAAAATAATCTATTAACATATTATTAGAACAAATAAATGAATTTAGCAAGATTGCTGGATAGAACTTTAGATTTCTAAATTTTATTTTATGTAACAAAAACAATTTTAAATTTTAGAGAAATTACTAAAATAATAGAAATGTGTTTTCTTTCAAAATGAGCAGAAGAGAAATAACAGAAAACAATGTAAAGAATCTCTGAAGACTGATTGATGTCAGGAAAAGGAGTCTGCAAATCGACCATGACTTTGGCAGTGGGACGGGGTCATTTGCACATTTGCTCTCAGCGATGCTTCTATCTTCTGTGTTCTGATCTGTATGGTACAGGGCTGGAGGCCTGCAAACCACCTTCCTGAGATTTCTTTGCCAGCTGGCTCCTACTGGGCCCTGACAATACGAGGCACTGGCAGGTGACTGGAAAGTGAGAGGAAGGAAAAAGCCAAAACCCACACCTTCTTTTGGGTAGAGGGTAGAGCTTTTGGCAGAGCCTTCAGGAGCAGTCACAAAGGGTGACGGTGAGCACGTGGGTTCCTGCTCAGGCCATGTGTTTCCAGCAGCAGCACGTGTAGGGGGTTATAATAAAGCAGCAAGCAGCCTCTTTAGCGGCCCTGGCAGCAGTGCTCTGCCTCCATTTATACCCCGGACAGCTTCTGGGGACTCTGGGCCCGGGGTTCCTGCACTAGCAACAGGAGAATGGGACATGGATTTCTGCAAGGCAGCTTCAGGAGTGGTTCCACAGTACTAGGTCCGGTGGATTCCCGCAGCTCCAGCCACGCTGAGAGTACTGCAGGTAACAGTTTTCCCTTCTGCTCCTGCAGCCGAGGTTGGAGGTGGATTATTACAGACACTAATCTTTGAGGAACTTTTCCTTTTTCTCTTCTGGCTCCTCCTGCTCTTCTAACTCGTTTGTAGCTTATCTCATATATTAAGTTTCTTCCAGTTGAAGTTTCTGTTTTCCTGACTGGACAATGATACTGGATACATGATGGAAGGACAATACTGCAGAAACCAAACCAGTTTTTCCTTTGTCATTTCTCCCACATTTACCTGTATTCATATCTAATTTTAGTGTTAATGTGTTTTAAAATGTGTTTAAATATTACGCATATTGAATAAATTCTCTGATTGACTTAATACATAATATGAATAAACATTCTCATACTAACGTACACCTTGAATAGAAATAAGAATATTAAATCAAGAAAACAGTTACATTTTGTAATTTAATATTTTAAAATATACTAAGTCCTCCTGGAATTTAATACATGAAGTATAAATAATAGCATGACTTAAATCAAAATAGTAATCATATAATAATACATCTTTCTTTCTGCTTAAAGTTCTTTTTTGGGCACATATAGAAAAGAAAATATAATTATACTTTTAGACTAGAAATCTATTGTAATACTGTTCATTAGACTACAACTTTAAAATTTTGAACATTTTGTTACTTGTCGTAATGAACCTATTAACAAGTATTGTGTTTCCTGATTATGTTTGAATTATAGCTTATTTTTTCATCGAGTTTCAAGGATCATGATGTGATTCATTATGCACACTTATGAGTTGTTCATATAATTACAGACAGAAACTATACATATAAAAATGAAAACAATTTTAGCCTTAAGAGAAAAGCTTAACTTTTATGAATATTATCTCCAGTGAAACACACCAAGAGAGAAATACACCCGATAATGACAAGATGACATAAGATGTGCTTACCTAGTTTTGTGCATTCTGGGCATTTTCATATCTAGGGATGTTCTCCATGTCCAGAAATAATAGATAATTGTATAGGAACGGTGTTTAATCCAGGATTTTCTGAGGATGACTAAAAGATTTGCTGAGAATGATTGAAACCTCAATCAGAATTAGAACTATACATTTTACTGCACGTAAAATTAGGCATTAGTAAATGTATTTGTATATGTATATAATTAATATTTTACCTTTCCATATTAAGAAGAACGGAATACTCTGGTATATTTCAAAATAGCTTTCTTTCTTATCCTACCTGCTAAAAGCATGAGAGGATTTTTCTCAGACCCTCACTGGGATAACCTGCAGAGCTCCAGAAGATAAAACTCACAAAAGTGTGGGGTCCTCCCGACGACTGGGTCCCGCTGGAGTTTTCCTCTGAGACAAGCCCACACTGAGCCTCCTGCAATTCATCAGTCACAACTTCAGGTTTTCATGCCTGGCACTGGCTCCTGCAGACATTTCAGTTCCTGGGTTTCTGCCCCCAGGAAGCTGTGATTCTTCGTATTCACCTGTCAGTGAATTTTGTGGTAGCAGTTTGCCCCCCGACATCCTTTCTGGTAGAGAGCTAAGAACAGTTGTTGATTTTTTTCAGTTTGTTCAGCTTTCCAGTACTTGTTAATGCCCTTGCTACTCGTAAAGTTCTTACATGAAAACTGGGAGTCTGCGTAATTGAAAAAAGATAAAATTAAAACAGGAGGCTCAGAGATCAAGTTGAATGCAGTGGGGAAAAATGCAGAATGTTTTTGCACATCTGACTCTTAAGGATAAATATCAAGCTTGTTATAAATAAACAGCATTACAAACACTGAGATGGCATACTTGCAAACCATCCCACTAAAGCTTGAGCATGCGAGGAAGGAAAGGGCGCCCACTTCAGAGTGCTTGTGCTCTGGCATCTGCATTGTCTCCTCCTGCAGCCCTTCTCACCCCCACACACCTTGCCGCAGACTGTGTAGGGCTGAGCTCTTCCTTCATTTCACAGCCTTTCTAAATTCTTAGCCATCACATTTGCCAACACTTGGTACTCTGGCCTATGTGGTGTTTCTCTCAGTCGTGTTGTCTCATCCTTATTTTTCAGCCATGGTGGCAATTGTATGAGTTTCTGGGTTCTGTAGCTCTCTTTCTGAAGCAAACAATCGAAATCCCACATCTCCCTCTTCTGTTTCTGTATTTGTCCTGCTACACAATCAGCATTCTGAGTGATGCATCCGTGCGAGGGTCATTGTAAATCACCTTTGTCAGCCTGAGTCGCTTTGTGCTTGGAGTTGAGCTGAAAGGTGATTCCTTTTGGGGCAGCAAGATAGCATTTCCTACTTAAACATTAAATGTTCCTTTACCAGCAGCAGCTAGAAGATGTTACTCCTTAAACATTTTCCTATCCAGTGGCATATGGGCAGCAGGAGTTCAGAGTTCCTATGTGCCCGACTAAACCTCTAACACAGAAATGAGGATGCTTTTCATTATGAAGATTGAGAAAGCTCTTTTGTGGTGTTTGTTCTTTAAGACAAACTAAATGTATTATTTCATAACCAAAGAATCTATTGCTTGTTATTGTATTCAATTTTCAACAGTTTTGAGTGGATTTGAAAGGTATGAGGTGTAAGTCACCGAAGAATTATCCTTGTTGGGGAAAGAACATCACAAGGAACCAACCTGAAGACTCATGCACCAATGTTGATTACCTTTCTACAAGCAGTTAGAATGTTATTTTCTAAGCTGCAGAGCAACTAATGGCTTGAACTGCAGGAAGTATTTAATTAAGTATTGATTTCAGGCCAAGCTGTTGTTTGGCTGAGGCCTTATATTGCATTATAATTAATGGACCTTAACCAGAGTTTAATTTTTCTGCACTATTCCTGATTTTCAAGCATTGTAACAGCAACCCTCAAATAATCCATAGAGGGAGCCTTGGACATTTTCTATTAACTTTTTAAAGTTTTGACTGCATTTTTAACATACCTAGAAGACATCTGGCTTTTGATATTAGCTTCAAAGTCTCCTGCATTTTGAATACATTTAAGATTAAATTTTCCCATTGACATATTGTCAGTAAATTCCTTCATACACGTTTAATATAGGTCCCATTATTAAGGGCATGATTTACTGAGGAGTTCTGTGACTTCCACTTCCCTGGAGTTCTGTAGATGAATAATAGATTCTCATTTGTTTGGGATGGTCCTGAATGCTTAAGTGATGCTGAATAATGCTCACTTGAAAGGCAGAGGGTAGGGGAAGCTTCCTTTGGAAGGCTCATCGATAATATTACCATGTGACTGATTAGATCCTATAGAATGTCAGAAATACTGTGTTTCCCCGAAAATAAGATCTAACTGGAAAATAAGTCCTAGCATGATTTTTCAGGATGACATCCCCTGAATATAAGCCCTACTGCGTCTTTGGGAGCAAAAATTAATATCAGACCTGGTCTTATGTTTGAGGAAACATGGTATGAGCTTGTAATTTTTGAAATAGCCATCTGGCCACTTTCTGATTTGGCACTTTACTTAAACTCTAGCCTAGCTGTGTATAAGATCACTTAAATTTTTAACAGTTTAACTGTGTATCAAATGCATAGCATCATTGAGATCTGTCTGTACACAAAGATGAACAAAGCTTAGTTGGGAGTAGATGCTTTTATTCATGTTACAGCCTATTTTGAACACAAACATTGCAGAAACAACTAAGCCATATGGCAATCTGTAATACATGCTGTAATAAAGAATGACTTATGAGTTAAATCTGTTCACAATACTTTCTGAAATACTTCCCATTTTACTTTCTTTGTCCTACTTACAAGTCCTTACCTTTCTCCCCAGTCACTATTATAGCTAAATTCCCTTAATATGAAGTCTTATGAATGTTACCCAACAGTTGCTGCAAAGGATTCTGCAGAATGAAAGTTTTGGTCTCCACTCTCATCTTGCTATCTTAACATATGAGACTAGCTGTTTGTTTCTGCTGTAGTGTGGTTGGGGAATTTGTTGTAATCCCAACAGCAATTTCAAGTCTGGCAACTGGTACTCCCTTTCTGAAATGTGGAACAGCTACTTTGTGTCAGCTCCCTGGAGAGCTAACACATTGGGGAAAAAGCAATGGAACACTTGGGGGAAGGGTTATACTGGCTGAATTTTAAAACACTTCAGTGGATTCAAGACTCCAGTACTTTTCAATGATCGTGGAGCCCAGAGCATAATTGGTTGAATCTATCAGAAAGTAGCTGTTCAGGATTAACTATGCAAATTTGAGATATGAGTCAGTGAGTAACCTTTAATTTACTCTTCATCTTCACCATTAGGTGGTGTGAAGAAAAAGGAGGACGTAGCTTGTAAATTTATTTCCATTTCAGATCAACCAAGTCACCTGCTGTTAAACATAAACATTTTACATGCTTATAACTATATTCATTTCAGCAAATTTTAGGGGGTGGAGCTGTGTGAGAATATGTATGTAGTAATGAAAACGGTATTTCTTATCTTTCGTGCATGTGTTTTATATAGAACTCTCACTGGCATCAAATACTTACAGAATTGTCAGTTCACTAAGAGAATTGTACTTTTTCCCTTTTTACACACTGATGCTTATTCACGTCAACTTTATTTGAAATATGTGATGAAAATGTAAGTCTTGTTATGTATGTTTATGTGAATCAACTTGGTACTCCAGTAATGTTATAAAATGTTTTTTTTTAATACTAATTAGCAATATATCAGTTACAGAGGAACCGATGCCTTTTATTTTTGTATTGAGATATTTTGTATTGAGATATTTTTACTACAAACACAAAGAACTACCTTTAATATACAACAACATTGTAGCATTAGAGGAATTCTGGACTCTGAACTTCCCGTTGTCCTACTGAGTTAGGCATGGGGAAGCAAAGACATCTACAATTATGAGCTGATAAGAACATGGCTTCTTCTGGGAAAGCGCATGGGCGTTTGGGCCTGAAAGTTCTTGTGAATTACGTAGTTACTATCCAGGGTACAACCAGGGTACATTGCATAAAGGGCAAGGTATCTTGTTCAGTGAATGAGTGAATAAATGACAAAATGGAAGAATAGCTAGTATACTTGTTGGCCGCCACTATTAAGTTGCATCTTCTGTTACCCAGCCATGTTTTCTCGTAGTTGACTGGAGGATACCTAAGTAACAATAGCAATAATATCAAAAACAGTGTTTGAAACTTATGGTGGGGGCCCTGGAAGTAGAAACCCAAGCCTGCCCTTGTCCATGCCCCAGATTCTGTAGTGAGGGTACAGACTGCATCTAGAATACCACATTTTAAATCTCAGCATACTACTTCTTTTGCTATGTGAACCATAGGTAAATAACTCAAGTCCACTATTCTTCAAGTTTCTCATCTTAAAAAGAGGAAAATACTTGCCCGTATCTCGTAGGGATGGCTTGAGTATTAAATGCGATAAATTATATAAACTATTTAGAATAGTCTTGACAAATTTGAAGCATTGTTCAAGTAGCAGCAATTTTTATTATTATAGCAATTTTTACTGCTATTATTTCCTCAGTGGAATCCTGAAGGTTTCATCCATTCTCTTTTGTAGGCTTCAAAAAGTACCTTTCTGAAAATGATGTTTCCCATTTGCATCTCTGATCTCTGGTGTTCTTATACACTGTCTGTGTTACTTGGCAGTCATGTTGATATGAACCACACTGCTGCTCTCCGGTGCCCCAGCTCTGCTGTCACCTTCCCTTACTCTGTGTGGTCCCTGTCATTTTTCTCTCTGAAATTTCTAGCTGAGGGAAAAGATGTCCCTATCCTCACTCACCTTAATCCAGGCCTAGCTTCCTCAGTTTCAAAGAATGCCTTGATAAATTAAAAAAAAAACACCAAAAAACAAAAAAAAAAACTTATTAGTCTTTCTTTTTTTTGGTTTTTTTGTTTTTTGTTTTTTTTGTTTTTTGTAGATATCTCTGCTGGATTCCCTAAGGATCATTTGGAAAACAATAATAGCAAATGCTTCAAGTGCTGTACTCACCAATGCCTCTCATTCTACCAGCAGTGAACCAGTGGACCAGACCAGACCTCAACCACCGTCTTCCATCTTTCATCTTCCACTTCAGGTACAATTGCTGATCACTCAGACCATCTTAAGGTTTAATAGAATGTCTCTCCTAAACCTCTTGTTTGAAGTTCATACTTTTGATACTGAAAGCTCAAAATATTACTTCAAAAGATCTCTTTTCAATTTCTCTGAAGTTGGTACTTGCGTCTTCTGTATAAAGAGGGTGCCAAAAACATGTATACACATTTTAAGAAAGGAAAACACCGTATTAAAATAGTAATACAATGAATGATGCTAGTATTCATTTGATTAACGCCATCTTTTGAGCGAACGTCATACTATATATTGCTACCATAATTCAATTTAATTTCAAAAAGCAAAACTTAGATAACATCTTTTAAAATGTGTGCATTTTTTGGGCACCCTTGGTATAAAGGAAACAGGGGGCCTAAGTAAAAGCCCAGGCAAACATGTGGCTATAACAACTATTACAAATGAAGACGCCTCAGAGCCTTGAGTTTTGAATTGAGGCAGACTGCTATGACTCTATCATGTCACAAATAGGTATAATAATGCAGAGGGAAACAACGTGAAGACCTAATGGATGTTTTACATAATCGTTTTATTCAACTGACCCCTATTCTATTGACCCTTGAGGTTGGTAATGGTTTGGGAGAATAGTATACTATGATTAAATTATAATTGTTTTCCTTTAAGTACTTATTTAGTTTCTCTATGGAGGATTTGTGTTTTTGACTACGCATGAGTCATTTTGAAAAGACTGAGTGTAAGTCTAGTTAGTGACCAAACAGAGGAAAATGCTGTTTCTTTTTTTAATAACAAAAATCCAATGGAGTGGATTAAAAAACAGTTCTTTACTCTGTCGTGAGAGACTTCGGGAAAAATTGCTGCCATTCAATGGGATTGATCTGAACATGATTATGGGGAAGAGTATGTGAAAGAATGAAATTCATAGACAGGCATGAATGGTAAGAAATAAAGGTGTGCTCCAAAACTACAATATTTCTCATTCTTAAAAGGGATATGAGAATATGACACAAAGCTATGACTTTGAAAGCAGCTGTACAACACCATGTGTGCCATTCTGATGGTATAAATCATAAAAATGCTTCACAATGTAAATGTTTAGGATACTTATATTGAATTACTGCAACAATAATAACGTGCCATGAAAGAAAGGGATCCATATATATGCTAATTAAGAAAAGGCAACACACTGTAACTACTGCACAAATCATAAAATATTCAGTTCATGTTTTTTTTTGAGCATCCAAAGAGGTTCTGTTTTAACTTTATGAGTGCAATTTGGCTGGAAAAGGGGTGTATGTGAAGCAGATTGTTAAATGCTTTTTTACCATTACTGGCTGTTTAACAAGGTGCTCCAGTATGACGATAGGGAAGGGACAACTTGGCCTTGAAACATTCTTTTAAATCACTTTGATGAGTTTGAGGAAGGATATTGACCCAAGAAGAAGTGTCTTTGCTTTTCAAGTCGCTTTGATGAGTTGGGTAGCCGTTGACCAAGGTGATGTGGTTAAATAGTTGGCTGTAAGTTTGATAGTACCTATTTTGTATCTGCATGTTAAACTCAGCATGAAAGACTGTAATGAGACCGGTAACTCATTCCTCAAGTGGCCTTACATGTATCCCACCAAATTGTCATTGTTCTTTCTACATCTAAGGCATGAGGGTACATAACCATATATTACTGAAAAATGTTTTTTCTGTTGTCAAATTTTAGGGTTAATTGAAATGATCCGACAAAATGTACCATATATTTTTGCATTTGTTCTTTTATTTCTCCTTTAGAAGGTCAATATTTCTAGTCTTTGGACCAGACTTACGTTGTAAAATTTTTAGACTCTGGACTTTACCTTTTCTAAGAAGCATGCCTAAGTTACTTTTGCTCCTGTGACTTTGTAGATAATAAAATTTGCTCTTTAATGTCTTCCCCTTCCATACTGATCACACAGGTCGCCTCTTCCAAGTTGGTAAGGAGATACTAAAAATGGGTCAAAGCACTGTGCTCAGAAATGCTATTTTGGGAACTCCACACCTCTTCACCTGCTGGCAACTCTTTGTGTTCCAAGTCCTATAATAATCGGGGCAGTTTTAGCCTAATGCTAATAACTCTGTAGATCAATTGCTTTAACTCAGTTTCCTCACTACCGCACGGATCCTAATTATAGCAGGATTACTGGTATAGGCATGAAATTACCTAGATAGGGTCCAAGGTTTTGTACCAAGCTAGAACTCTGGCTGAAGAAAATCCTCTGAAAGCATGCTTGCAGTGGCACTTTATATAAGGGAAGAGCATTTTGTGTCCTAATTATAAATTTGTTATTAAAACTTATGAAGGCTGGGAAAGGTATATACTGGGAGCGCAAAAAAAAAAAAAAAAAAAAAAATGTATACACATTTTAAGAAAGGAAAAAAAAACTGTATTAAAATTACACTGATGGTAATCACTTTGAGCACCTCTTGTAATTGCAGAAGACAAACATGACTTGTATTCATCCTTTGTTATTGGCATATATTGAGTATTACAATTTTAATACAGTTTTTCCCTTTCTTAAAATGTGTATAAATTTTTTTGGCACCCTCTAGATTTGGCTCATCACCTGTAAGAACCCTGCCTTACTCAGGCTGATGAGAAATATATTTTTAGTCGACAGTGCAAACATTTCTTTACTCTTCCCCTCTGATCATATTTATATTACCTCGTTTCTCTTGTCTCCCCTGGAATCAGCATCAAAAATCTCGTTTTGCTCGGAATGTCACATTCTTCAATGTCTTCAATGTGGCGTTTAGTGATATAGTGGTGGCTTTGTAATGTGTCAACTTGACAAGAGTGAACTAATTTCCTAATATTTTCTTTTCTGCTTGTTTCTGGTTTGGGTGAGATCAAGAGAGGCTCTTTGGGAGATTTGGAGGCAGGAAGTAAAGCAGTGGCCATTTTGTATCTCACACAAATCAATGACCTGCTATGTCATCTTGTTGATGTGAGGCAGTGATGGAGCCTGCAACACTCCACCTTTTACCAGATCCCTTCTTCTGCTTCAGTGACTCTTGGCCAAGCGTGTGTGCTGCGCTTCATGATGAAGGGCCCTAGCCTCTGTAGGACACCCATATCACCAAAGTCAGACAGGCATGAAGAGCTGACAGGGGTTTCACTTTGTCCTTGTGGGCTCCAGCTCATACTTGTGAATTCCAGCTGGTTCTTTTTCTCCCCCACATTATATCTATCTTTCCTCTCAATGGCTTGCCCCATGAGCTTCAAGCCCCAGAATCAAATACAAAGACAGCTGTTTGATGAGGCCTCTAAATTCCAAAAGAAATATTCCCCCATAAAAAAATATTTTGATATTTATCCCACATCTACATATTTATCCTAGTGGCTCTGCCTCTCTACTAAAGTCCTGACTGATATCAATTTGGTATCAGAAAAAATTATAGAAAAAAAGAATCTTAAAAATGATTACTCTGAAATGGCCCTGGGTTTTCTGGAATTGTTGCCTTGATCTGACTAAATCTAAAGTAATTAATGACCCGTTTCAGTAGTTAGGAGGAGGGTATTGATAGGCTATGCCATGCAGTAGTAAAATAGGTACATATATAATCCCTTTTAGATACTTGTAATTAAGGAACTATAGACGGCAAGATTCTAGTAACCAAGTATTTGCTGTTATAAAATCTTTCATAAAAATAGGTGTGTAATGGCTTTTGTTGCTTGCTTATAACTGCTGGAGAACTTGAGGAAAATATATGAAACACCAAGGCTTTCAATTCCCAGCTCAGAGTCTGCACAAGTGACCTGGAATCTTCTTTGACTCCCCTGAAATAAATTCTTGTGTCTTGTGGTTACAGTACTGAGATTTAACCTAACATCTAATCTTGAGAGTTACTGAATTACCATGCAGATAGGTTCCCAAACTCATAGGGTCTCTTGTTGAAGTTAAGATGTTGATTAGGAAGAAATGAGATTGTGAAAATTGGGAGAGGAACATATGGGCAGATTCTGATGATGCCAGAATCTCAAACCCTTAAATTTCACTGAACCTTCATGGTTAGTTGAAACACCCCTCTCTGAAGAACCTATACACACTCCCCTTGAGGGAGTTGAATTGCAAATTATTGCTGATCTTTCTCAGAACATATGGAACACAGCCTTTCGTTGCTTCTAGGTCTATAATCAGACTCGGGTATAAGAGGTCCCAAATGGATGTGGTAAAAGTGAGACCTGTGAGGACTTATAATACAGTAGGGGCTTATGGAGGTGAGGTGAGCAATGGATTTGGTTTTAGGTTCTCATACCATCGACCCAGGGGATCCCTGAACCTACTTTGTGGTCATTTATCCAGTACTGAAATATGTAATTGGAGTAGATATGCTCAGAAATGAGTTCCCTGACCTGTGAGGTGAGAAAATTCACCAGAACTGCCTCTAACCACAAAAACAGTGAACCAAGAAAAATACCACATTCTTGGAGGGATTACAGACATGACTGACACCCTCAAGGACTTGGATGTTGTAGTGGTTGAGATTTACCTGCTACTGGTACAAAGCTGACCTGCACAAAGACCACAAGACGTCATGTATCCTGAGCTGGCAAGGGCAGCAATACACGTTCACTGTCCTACTTCAGGGATAAATGAATTCTTCAGCCCTCTGTTATAACCTGTGTCACAGCGATCTTGATCATGGTTTCCTTCCACAGGACAACACGTTTATCCATTATATTGATTATATGTTCTGCTTGGACCTGGTGTGCAGGGAGTAGCAACTACTTTAGACACATTGGAAGATACTTGAATGCCAGATGGTGAGAAATAAATCTCACAAAAAATTAAATGGTCATCTAAACTTGGTAAAATTTCTAGTATCCAGTTGTGAGGGGCCATGCTGAGATTTTCCAGTCAAGGTGAAAGGCAAGTTACTGCATATAACCTATCCAACCACTAAGTAAAAGGCACTATGCCCAAGCAGACTTTTTTGGATTTTGAAACCGTTATGTAACTCATTTGTGTATCTTACTTTGACTCATTTATTGAGTGACCCAGTAAGTTGCCAGCATTGAGTAAGACCCAGAACAAGACACCAATCTGCAACAGGTCCAGCTGTTGTGCCAGCTGTTCTGTCTTTTGGACCATATGACACAACAAATCTGATGATGCTTGAAGTGTCAGTGGCAGATAGGGAGGCTCTTTGGAGCCTTCAACAGGCCCCTAAAGGTGACACATTGCACAGCATTTAGGAGTTTTGAAGCACAGCCAGGCCATTCTCTCCAAAAAAACTACCATCTTATTTTGAGAACAGTTACCATGTGACCTGAGCTGTCCTTCATGAACTGGGTGTCGTCGGATGCTCTGTGCCTTAAAGTCAGGCACACACACCAGCATTCCATAACGGAATGGAACCAGGTCCTGAATCAAGACGCAGTAAGTTGCCTGAGAAAGCTGCCCAGATGGCTCTGCTTTCTGACACATTGTCTCCTTTCTCAACCTATACCTAAGGCCTCTCAGAGAGTTCTCTATGATCAATTGCCTGAGGAAGTAAAATGTAGCAACTACCCAAAAAGGAATGGCTGCAGCGCCACCACCCCGCTCTGGGAAGGCCTTCAAGGAGATGCATAAAAGGAAACCCTCTGAAGTGGGCAGAACTTCAGGGTGCTTACCTGGTTATTCATTTACTTTGAAGGAAAAGTTGGCCAAAAAGTATAGGTTTATAGTAACTCATAGAATGTGGCTAACTTTTTAGGCCAGATGGTCATACGAACATAGAATTTGAAGATGTCTGTGTCCTATGTGAATGCTCACTAAATGGTGACCTCAAGGAGGAAGGATTTTAATAATCAGAGGATGGAATGATTCATTGGGGGGATATCAGTCAGCCTTCCACCCCATTGTCTAATGGGCTCATGAATGCAATAGTCATGGTGGCAGGATGGACGTTTAAGTATGTTTTTCCACTCACCAAGGCCAATCCACAGTCAGTGCGTGCTCAATCTGTCAGCAAATGAGATCAATACTGAACCCTGACGTGTCACCATTCAGGTATCAGCAAGCTACATGGTGGCAGGTTAATCACATAGGGCTACTTCCATAATGGAAGGAAGGGGCAGTGTTTTGTTCTTCCTGAAATAGACATTCACTCTGGATATGAATTTGCTTTAGCTGTCCCTCAATGTTTCTGCCAAAACTACCATCTGTGGAATTATAGAATATCTTGTTCCTACGATCCATGTTTTCTTAATGGCAAAGTAGCTTCCTTACAGCTTAGCTTCTGGCTCTGATGGAGCTATCAGCCTCCTATTAATTGCTTACCATCAAAATCTCCATTGCTTTCAAGAGCCCCCTTAGTCTTGACCCTTCTCATGCTCTGTTGTAAAGCTGGTTTCTTTGGAGAGATCTTCAGTGCACTCTGTTCTTATGTCCTACCTCTTCTCTGTACACAACTCTCTAGAGATAGGACAGTGACCCACTTCTTTTGGTGTGACCCTCTTCATTATGAGCAGGGTACTGGGTGGGGTTGGTAGTTGCTGGTCTTTTCGGCTTGCCTCTCCTAGTGTGGAGCCTCTACCCACTGAATGAGCTGGGGTGAGGATGATGAAGACCCCAGTATTCTCAACCTGCTGAGCCTGGGCTAGAGCCTCTATCCTATGAGTGGGAGGTGCTTGGGTAACCCCTGACCCCTTGTCTGCGTTTATGTGGAATTTAGCCTGTTCTGTATAGGCTGTTGGGGATGGGAAATACTGGTGTTTCACCCCTCTTGGGGAGATAGCAGCTCTTGAGCTGAGGGCCCAGGGAACTCCGTCTTCTTGACCACATCCACTTGGAGTGGATCTTCCATTAGCTGAGCTGGGGACAGAGAAGAGCAAGTCATGGCTTAAGTGCCATCAACTCTTGCTGTGTAACCAAGATATCATAGATTTTCTTGAATGCCATTTTCTTCATTTGGTGTATGTCCTTAGGACAGTTGCTGAGACTTAAAATTTTTTAAAATAATTTTTACCAACTATAGTTGCTTCTCTGGGGAACCAGTCTACAGAGTTCCTCACCTGGCCTTTCTGGACATGTGTTTCCAGGTTAGCTGCTCTTGTTTGCACTCATGACATTGTATCCTGTGAGGCAGAGATATGACTTTACTATTATCTTTATTTCGAGACTATGGTTCAGTGAGCTATGTATGGATGCCAAATTGAAACGGGGTTGTGGCTGCTATGTTATTATGTCAGTTTGGCTAGGCTGGACTACGTTTCCCAGAAGTCTCTTTCCTACGTGTTTCTGGTTAGATTAGGCCACGTGAGAGATTGTTCTGTGATATCTGAAGAGCAGAAGTATAGCAACAGCCATTTTGTACTCACACACACTTGTTTATTTGTTGGGTCACTTCCCTGTGGGTGGCAGCAACTAGGCCTGCAATCATTCCACCATTCTCTGAACCGTCATGTAATTTCTCTGACTGGTAGGCCAGATGTGCATATTGAGCATGGCCCAACTTCTGTAGGTCTACTAAGCACCAAAGCAACAAATTATGGGTATCCGCTTGTTTTCATGGGCTCTAGCTTGTGTTTGAGGGTTCCAAACACAAGCTTTCCTTTACCTTTATACCCTGTTCCTAGCTGGATTATCTGACTTTACGCTCTAGCATCAGATAGGAAGGCAACACTTTACAGAGACTGCTTAACCAGCTCCCACAATTCTGGTAAGTCAGATACCTGCCTAGAAAAAAATCATCACCTATGTATATATCTAGTATGTCTCTAGTGTTTCTGTTTCTTTGATTGAACCCTCAGTGATAAAGTGATATAAACACCCACAAACCTTTTTCTTGTCTGCATTCAAGAACTTTCTAAACATGACTCCAAAGCATAATCATGCAAAAACAACAAACAAAAACACCTTTGAATATTTTGGGGAGGGACAAAGCATCTCAGGTGGGTAGAGAATGAATGTCCGGTATCCTTGTGGTTGAGGGAAATTCAAGAAACTTAACTCCAGACATTATAAAAACCAGACCCATCTTCGTATGACACTCCCTTTCTCAAAGATCTGACCATCCTGTGCTAAGATGCTGCCTCACTGGGACACATCAGAGACTCTGTGACCTAAGATATGGTGTGTGGGCACTAGGTGAATGATAAAAAATAGAAAAAATTCAAACCTATTACCCTGGACACACTAGGATTGTGGAGACTTTCCTACACATAATGGGTAAGAATCTTGATTTTACCAGTTCTAACCTGAGACCATTGGAAAATTACTTAATTACCCTGTTTCTCAGTTTCCTTATAACTAAAAACATTTTTGTAAGGATTGCAAAGGCTAGCTATTAATTACTATTTGCCCACTCCCAGGGCTCGTAGCTCATCAGTTCTCCTCCGCATGGAATAAGCTAAGGAGATTCCTTAGGCAGTCATTCCCAGCTAGCTCACATGGTGACTGTTTCCTTCCCATGGTCAGGGTTGCTACTCTTCTCTTCCCAGTTTTGTCTCCAGGTCTTGTGCTGATTTTTGGGGTCTCCTAATGTTGGTCCAAGGACCAAACTCTTTGTGGAGAGCTATAGTAATTTTTCTCCAAGAGGAAATAGTCTTTCCCTCCAATGTAATATTTCTTTTTGGCCTTCTGAGGGGTTTGGGCCTTTGGGACCCTTAGGAACCCTGCTTTCATAGGTGTGTAGCGCCCTGTGCTGGAGAGATTTATAATCTACTAGCGAGAGAGCTGAGGGCTGAGATCTTGTGTGCCTGGCACAGTGCAATGTTTGTGCATACGTGACCTCATTTAATTTTTGCAACAGCTCTATCGGTCCCATCTTACAGAAAAGGACACTGATGCTTAGAAGCAGTAACTTCTCCACTGTCGTAGAGCTGGTGAGCCTGCCATGATCCAGGCAGTCTGGCTCCAGAAATTGTGTATTTCATCACGATTCGATAGGAATAGCTACTAGAACAGGAGTATAAATCTTTCCTACCACTAACAAATACATAGTGAATGTGTGTGTGTGTGTGTGTGTGTGTCCTTCTCAAAGAAACATAAACTCCCACATTCAGATAAAAATATCTGCCTCATAGAATTGTTGTAAGGAGTCAAGGAAATATTTTAATGTAATCAATCTAGCCAAACAATATTTGACAAGTAGCAGCTCTTAAATAAACATTCCTTACTTTACCTTCTTCCAGGCCCTTCTAATGCCTTTCCACTTCCACCTAACTGTGGGAACTTTTCTTATAGACCTAGAGCATCTTTCTAGAAGAACTAAAGATGCTCAATCCCCTTTTATCACAGAATCTTAAACTTCATCATTTGAATCTGTCCTCAATTCTAAAATAAAGTTTTCATCTGCCTCAGTTTCCGCCACCCACACCCCCATCACAAGACTTGCAGACACTAATGCAAAACGACGCAGGATGAGATGATTTGCCCTTGATATTTCAGGGTTAACAAGGCCATTTGCTCTTCACGTTAACACTAGCTCAAGTTGGCAAATCTCTTTTTAAATCCAAGTTTGTTCCTGTGCAAACATGGTGATTCAGGATGCCTGTCATTTGGAGGAGTATGTGACGCAATGCCATTTGGATTACTCAATGGTGAATATAAATCAGCATATCTGTGATCAGATTATAATGTGAATGGCACACCTGCTATCATAGCAAAATGACTTGCAACATACACAGTAGAGGCATTGTTTCAACATTGTGAGGGAGTTTGCATTTGTTTCCAGGGCAGACTTTGCTCAAAAGGAGTGATATTTAAATGCTCTATACCTTTGCCATTTTAAACTTTCTGTGCAAATTAAGGGGGTTGGACCCAATGATGCTAACATTCATTTATCTTGAATTCTGCGGTTTTCTTAATTCAGATATCATCCTTCATGTTTCCTAGAGAATAACTTTGACACTCTGCTGGGTGTTTGTCAACAAGACTCAGAAATAAACCCTTGAAAACTAGAACTAATAATATACAAAGTAAATTTATGGTACTTCTAGTGACATTTTACAATATTTTTATTGCAAGGGAATCACTTTCTTAACTCTCGGGTTATCAATGTTCACTTTTTTAAAGAAAAATACCTTAAATATAAAAGAGCTTTGACAAAGCTCTCGGTAGAAAAGTTTCATAGGCAAGGTTTGAAATGCAATGGAAAACATTTTATAACTATAGATTTCACAGATGTACTTTCAAATTGTAACCTACACTATTTGTTATTAAAATATCGCCATTCTATATGTAATTCTGGAAATTTCTGAATAATTTAAGTAGACGAGTTATAATGCACCTTGACAAGGAAGATTTTCATTTGCCCCTCCCTCTGTGGGAAGATAGTTGGCCTCCTTGAGAACAGCGATCCATGTCTCGAATCCAGATCTTCTTTATAAGAGGAGAATAAACTTCAAAAAATGTGTGTCTAATCTTAAAAAGGATTGAGAGATATACTAGAGGAAACACGGTTTGTCAGGACAATCGAATGGCTCACAGAGGATTACTCTTTATCAGTGTGATACCATAGACTCATTACAGCTTTCAGCTTACCAGGATTAAATACCATAATTTCTAAAATGCTCAGATCTATTAATCCCCTGCCCATCCATTCTTCTCTTGTTGATATTTTGTGTTGTAATTAGTATGCAGAGGAAATCTGCATGCATCTATTGTATGAACCCCTCCACCTGTTCTACCATCTGTCTCTTTCAACAGGTTATATTAAGGACCATACACAATACTTTGATTTTTCAATCCAAAATAGTCATACTGGTAATATGGCATTGCTCCAATAACTAATAAATCATTCTGCATCTCAAGCTGTGTGGCCCGGAAGACAGGAAAAGTCCAAGGGACATGAGGGTAAAGGGGGCACATCAGCAACCACAAGACTTACGTATCATTCGGCTCGTATGGATGCCAACTTATAGTGTTTTCTATTTGATTGTGTATACATCATGGAATCTGAATTTATGTTTTTCAGGGCAGCCCAGTAAACTTATATTGGAAGGGTAAGAACTACTAGGTAAAGACTTCCACTTCACACCACTCGCTGCAGATTGGAAGAATGTTTTTTCCTGTCAAAGGCTGCTCATTTCCCTCCCAGGACCTAGACCTACCATATTTCCCCGAAAATAAGACCTACACGGACCATCAGCTCTAATGCGTCTTTTGGAGCAAAAATTAATATGAGACCGGTATGATATATTATAGCATATCATATCATATCATATCATACCATATCATACTATATATTGTATCAAAGACCCGGTTTTATGTTAAAATAAGACCGGGTTTTTGCTCCAAAAGACACATTAGAGCTGATGGTCCAGCTAGGTCTTATTTTCGGGGAAACACAGTAATGTGCTATGGCACATTTATCATGCACCAGTGTGATTGATATGCCCACATATTAGAATCCCCTTGCTTCAGAGATGGGACAGCAAGTGCATACAAAATTACATATTTAGGGTGGGAGTGTGGAGAGACATAAATAGTAAAATCTTAATATTAGTAATTGTTATTAATCATTAATAATTATTAGCAATTATTATCAATAATAATATTATTTAACTTAAACATAGATAGCAAGGGGCAGAGTGGAGTTTAAGAAATAGAGTCAATAAAATAAAGTCTTTAAGTCATTTTGCTTATCTGAATTTCTTATTCCAGCTATACTTCTCCTTATAAATCAGTGCTTTCTAATCTCACTCCCGGTGCAATGCTAGAGCTAACTGCGCTGAATAATAATTTTGTCCTCAGGTAGAAAGGAATGAAGAAGGAATAAACAGGCCTTCTAGATAATTGCATAGCCTTCCCCACCATTCCCATGCCATGCTAGCATTTCAAGTAATGTCCCTTTTGTCTCGCTGAGAAAAATCATTTCATGATTTATTACACTGGATTGAAGGGTATATACACTGAAGCAAGAACATGGCTGAAGGGCAGTCAGGCATGAAGAATGTCAAAATAGTTGGTGTGTTTAAATTTTTCTGAATTCCTTAGGTAAACTTTTTGGGCTGATGTTCTAAGACAAGAATCAGAAAATAAAACAGACATTAAGTTATATAAACTATAGATGATGGCACCCGGTTGTCTCCCTATTCTAGAATTAAGACAGAAAACTGATTCTACAGAAAGCTTTCTGTTTTTAAGGTTTCTGTGTCATCAAATTACTATTTGTCAAAATGAATTCCGTAGTATATAAGTTCTTTCAGTATCATTAATTGTTATTGAGGTTGAGAGCCTGAGTTTTTTGCAGCAATTGTTCCAATACACAAAAAATGCTACAAAAATGAGCCTATGTTTTTTTTCCTCCTGGATATCACCTTTTATAAAAAGTATAAAATCAAAGTTTTTTATAGTTTTCTATGTTTTGCATACCTGAAATAGAGAAGGGCTTCAGTCAATCTGGGAGTGATAAAATTTGATTACTTATTTCTAAGCATGGTCTCTCTCCAGATAAGTAAGGAAACTTAAAACTTTTAAAAGCAAAAGAAACTTTTAAATTTATTTTTGATGCCTCACATGGAAAGTTGAATCCTACAGTACATGCCAATAAATGGAATATTTAAAGTTCCAGCGGAAGCCAGTTCTACTGTTCTAACAACACAGTCCACCCACTGTTTTCTACTGAGGAATTTCCCAAGGTTTTGTGAAGAGATAGAGAAAACCTGCTTAACCAGTCAATTCTCTATTTACTTAAGTCAGATTCTTTATCATAGAGGTGATGGATATTGTGGTTTCACATTCATTCTCATCATTTGTACACTTTGTTAAAACATACTTTCAAAATAAAACACATGATGTATCAACATCAATATCACTACCAAAACTATGCTGGCAACAGAAACCTTGTTTTCTTAGATTTAATTCTGAAAGTATAATTCTCAAAACATTTCAAAATTTGATTCTTTCACAAGAGTCTGATCAAAGATTTATTTAACTCATTAGTGAGGCGGCCAATGGGATGATTTAAAAATTTATAGATAAGGCAAAAATATTTATAGTCCCTGAAAGACAGAACATTGGTATAAAATTTCTAAATTAGAAGCTCATTAATGCCCTTCAATGATTTGTGGGTGTGGCTTTTTTCTGCTAGAATAAACCACAATGAGATTCACAGAAGGTCAAGAAGTACTTGGGTGAATTATATCACCAGGAACACTGTACTCCTAGACTGAAAGAGAGACAGAAACAGTATAAAATGAAAGGAGATCACTGGACCCCAAAGGCAAGCTGAGAAAACTACCTGGCTGAAAACTTTTGCTATGTTTCTTGAAAAAGGAAGGGTAAACATGTGTTGCTTAAAGCCACTAAGTTTTGAGGTGATTTGTTACACAGCAGTAGAGAGCTAAGATACAATGAAAGGTTGTATTTGAAATAAGTAGCTTTCACATAATTTCGAAACAGAGATAAGAAAGGTACACAGACATACATAACACAACGTAAAATACGTGTCACAAGAGAAGCTCATAGGAAGTCTTCTATCAGTTCACTGAAAGAGTGAGCAAAGGGTATGTCTGTCCAAATGGACTAGACCAGGCAAATGGGTTGCTGTGCAAGAAACAGTAATTGAAAACACAGGAGCTGGATTTGAAACCCAACTCCACCAATTCCCTGTTGTGTAACCTGGAGCTGGTCAACTTCCCTTACTTGTTTCCCAATGTATGATGTGAATGAGAATCCCTCACTGTATTAGCAGTGCAAACATCCTTTTTTGCCCTGGACAGTTTACTTTCATGCCACTGGCCCCAAATATAGGAGGTCTGACAATTAAATTCGCAAACTTGTTGCAACCATGTTGCTAACCTTTTTTTGATGTCAGAATGATTATTCATTATGGATTTTACCAACTAGTCAAACAGTTAACCAAGTTTACTCTTTGGAAGTGCTGAAAAGGCTGCGTGAGAAAGACAACCTGAACTTTTCACCAACAATTCATGGCTCTTGCATCACAACAATGCACCAGCTCACACGGCACTGTCTGTGAGGGAGTTTTTAGATAGTAAACAAGTAACTGTATTGGCACACCCTCCCTAGTCACCTGATCTGGCCCCCAATAACTTCTTTCTTTACCCAAAGAGAAAGGAACACATTTTGATGATATTCAGGACATCAAGGGTAATACAACGACAGCTCTTATGCCCATTCCAGAAAGAGTTCCAAAATTGCTTTCAAGGGTGGACTAGGTGCTGGTGTCAGTGCAAACGTCCCAAGGGGAGTACTTCAAAAGTGACTGTAGTGATATTCAGCAATGAGGTATGTAGCACTTTTTCTAGGATGAGTTCGTGAACTTAATTGTCAGATTTCTTATGTTCCCCCCACGGACACATATCAAGTATATTGGGACAAACTGATGATTCATACTAATTGTTTTCGAATTGTGGACACTTAGAGGTTCCTCAAGGGTTCTTCTGCCCAAACAATATTGATTATTTCATTTCAAATATCATTACTGAACACATAATATGCCCAGGCATTCAGGGGATATAAGCGTGAGAAAAATGGACAATTCTTCCCTAACAGCAATCCCATTTAGTTATAATATACTATGTAGTACCTTTATTTTATGTGTCAGGTATGTCGGACTTACTCTTCACAGCAGAGTTATACTAACAATATTCTTGCTAAAATACTGTTTTGAAAACTACCTAATTTATTTGAAAAAGTACAAAGGGCAAAATACAATCCTATCTCCGAATTCCTATTTGACTTATAAACAAAGAAAGAGGGATAAGTATAACTTGTTTAGCAGAGGGTGTGACAAGTTATAAAAGTAGCTTACTTATATTAACTCAGAACACCTTCCAGCGAGAGAAAGGAAAACAGACAAGAAGTTGGTCATCTTTTATTTTTCCCTGTGGTGGGTAGTCCTGATAAAATAGAGCCTTAAATCAAGTGATTTAGTGTTTTTTCCCACCTGTGCTAACGGTGGAATGTATACAAGTAACTGAACTATTGTAATCAATGATTCAATGATTGACTTGAATTGCTTAGAAAAGAATTCTTTGCCATGAATATTTAGAAACCTTGACATTTCTATTATGAAGTAATTTTGAAGTAGGGCGATAGCCACTTGATAGATGATTCAAAACTTGCAATCGATAAATCCCATGTTTGTTTGTTTGTTTGTTTGTTTGTTTAACTAACTTCCATGATAATGAGAGTAAAAGTTCACACACATTGGTCTGTTTTTACCCCAACATTTTATTGGTCCTTTGGGGCATGAATCTGTAAGGAAAACAGCTACTACATAAAATATTTTTATATTTTTGACTTGCTATGCCATTCTTACTTAGAGGTTTCCTTCATTTTTATTTTTTCTTGGAGGTTTATGATTAAAAAAACAACAACCAACTTCCTGTATTATAAATTAGATATTTTGAAGGAAAGGATATATACATATTTTTGAGGATGCCAAGAAATAAAATCAAGATATACTTTAAGAATAAACTGTGATTCAAATTCAGTAATTACCACTGAACTTTAAAAGTTACTAATGGTGAATAAGAATTTTTTAACATAGATAATACAGTTTTGTTTCATCATTAACTAATAAGTTAATAAGTAAGTACATAGTTAAATATAATCTTCATTGAAGTTAGTTAATACAAACATTATAAATAATTAAATGAAAAATTTCCAGGGCAATAGCAGCGTTTAACAATGTGCTTTCACCACTCTTAGTTCTCTGAGGCAAGAAAGTTTTGAAGTTATAGTTTGGATAACTCAGAAATCATAAGAAAAAAGTTTTAAAGGAGTTTTTGTAACTTTGAAAGGGATATCAAGGAATAGGAAAATAAGCACATATTTTGAGTCCTTACTTTTGAGTAAGTATTGAGTTGGGTATCTGACATTAACTATTTCACATGTCATAAAGAGAATATGTTCTGCTTTCTACAACCAGGAATAGAGAGGTCCATATCACTAGCACATGAATGATTTCACCCAGTAGTCATCTATGAGAAAGATCATTGGTGAGTTGGTAAAACCTTTTTGCTGGTCTTAACGTTTTTTAGAACATAGTGGCTCCATGTCATCCACAGTGTTCATCTTCTCTTTCATCTGTCCCAACAAGCCATGTGCCAGCTATTGAACCAGTTCACTCCAAAACGGAGAAGCTAAACCAGGAACCATTGACACTGGGTCTTACGGGACCCTGAGCAAGACGCCAGTATCCACGTGCATCAGAAGGAAGTTCTCATTAGCAAATGTCTCCTTATAGAGGGACTTGTCACCAGTACTATTTTCGTGCTTGGAACCTGATACATGGCATTTTGATACAGCAGTTTGGAGTTGGATGTATGTTTTACTTCTTGAAAGGTTAGCGATTGGTCTCGTAGTTCTTAAAAATTACAAAGTAACATGTGGAACCTAGATTCTTAGTCCATCCCAGAATCTTACCCCTACCCTGCTTAAAAGTGCTAGGGATGTAATTAAGAAAAATTTGAGTAACACTGACTATGAGGACTGAATCAAAGTTCAGGATTGAATAGGGGTTGTCTCTCATCACATATCACTTTGTAATAAAAATGATATGTACGGACTTATAAACATTCTTATTATTTTGAGACTCATCTACAAAAAATATAATAATGCATCTCAGAAGCTTACAGAAACCAATGTAGAATAAAGTAGGGCAGGATCTACAAAATCTCCAACTTTTATTTCTATTTTTAAATCTTTTTGGACTAATTTGAATTCCTGGAAATGTGAAAATTAAAGGATAATAGGCTTCTTTTTTTGTTCTTTCTGATTTAAATGTGAATTCTTACAGCCTTTACCATGTTAAACTAGTTATTAATTATGATTTAGCAGTTGCTTTGAGTTAAATATTTTTATCATGTGGAGAAATTGTCTTCTTACTAACTTAAAGATTATAACAAATTTTATTGAATATTTTCTTCAATCTAAGGAGAATTTCTTAACTTTTTGAGTTACTAATATAATATTTAATAACTTTTCAATATTAAAGCATGTTTGACTTTCCACCTCCAAATTTACTTTGCTACAAATGTATTAAAATTTTTATACTAATACTCACTAGAACAATTAACGTACAATCTTCTTTTAAGTGATGTTTTCTTAGGATTATTTTGCTCAGTAGAATGAATCGGTAAATTTAATATATTTTTATTTTGGAATGCTATATATAATAGGGCGACAATTATTTCTTCTTTAAGAATCTGAAAGAACTCACACCTAAAATATATGGAGATAATTACATGATATACATTTGTATTTATTTCTTGCAGTTTGTCTGTTCAAGATTCCTTCCTTCTTTCTACTTTTTAAATTATGTATACCATGCATGTAAAAAACTGCACAAAGCATAAACAACTCAATTATCGTGTGTGTGTGTGTTTGGGTGTGTTTTACATCCCTCCCCTGCAAACGTAAAATGGTTTCAGAGATTCTACCACAGCGCTATAGACTTTTGTACCAGAAAATTCTTTGAGGAAGGGGAGCCCTCCTGGGTTTTATAGAATATTAAGCGGCATCACTGGTCTCTACCCACTAGATGGCAGTAGAACACTCCTACCTATCCCTTTGCCCCCTCTCCCCACTACTGCAAATTGTGATGACTTAATCTGTCTCTAGACATTGGCAAAGGACCTGGCAGGGGCAAAACCACCCATGGGTGAGGATTATTGCAGCACACTGACCTTTATGGTAATCACTTCCTTTTTTTATTCTTTTATCATGTAACCCATACATTCTTAAACAATATCAGGTAGTTTTGCTTGAAAATAATTCTTTATTAAAATAATTTAACTTGTTAACTAGACTCCTAATCACAGTCCCCTAAAATAGCCCTCAAGGTGGAGTGACCATATAATTTCTAGCCCAAGCTGGAGCCACAGACATTAAACTTGGGTAAGCTTGCATGGTCACTCTCTACTTCGAAGGGACATCAGCAGTGGACATCATCCTCGCAGCTCTACACGTGTAGGGCTCCCTTTTCCAGTGGATAATTGTGTGTGAAATGATAGCAGAATAACAAAAAAAATGGGGCATTCCCAAGGGCAAAGTAATGAGGGCCAACACAAAACCCTGGGGATGAAAATTTGCAAAATACAACATTCATGCAATTTGGGTCATAAAAAGTATACTCTTCAAATAATTTCCTCTATCATTCCATATAATAACTGTGTTTACCACATTAGCACAACACACTGACTAAAATAAATGTCTTCCAAGATTTGCACATACTAATAATTGCAGAAAGGATCATAATCACTGTATTTAAGACATTTGGGGTCTATGGGTTACATGTGTGTATGTTATTGTGATATAATTCATATACCATTCAATTCATATATTTAAAGCACACAACTGAATAGTTTTTAGTGTATTCACAAAATGGTACACCTATCATTACTATCTAATTTTAGAGTATTTTTAACACTCCAAACACAAAATCCATACCACTTAATAGTCCCAATTCCTATTTGTGGACTTTATTTATAAATGGAATCATGCAATGTGTGGTCTTTTGTGACTGAATTCTTTCATGAAGCATAATGGATTCAAGTTTCATTCATGCTGTAGCATGTATCAGTATATAATTCTTTTTCATTGTCAAATAATATTCACTTGTATGTATATTTTACATTTTTGTTTATCCACTCATCAGTTGATGGACATTTGTATTATTTCCATTTCTTGACTATTATGAATAATGATACTGTGAACATTCATGGGCTAGTTTTTATGTGGACTTGTGGTTTAATTTTTCTTCAATATATACCTAGGAGTGGAATAGCTGGTCATATGGTAACTGTGTTCTACATTTTGAAAAACTGCTAAATGGATTTCAATGTGGTTGCAACACCTTACAACCCCACAGCAATGTATGAGGTTACAATTTCTTCATATCCTTGTGAACTTTTGATCATTGTCAGTCCTTTTTATTTTAGCCATCCCAGTGGGTGTGAAGTAGTATCTCGATATAGTTTTGATTTGCATTTTTCCTATGGCTAATGACATTAAGTGTCTTCATATAAGACATTTGTATATCTTCTTTGGAAAAATGTCTATTATGATTTTTTCCCCCATTTTTAAATTGGGTTGTCTTTTTGCTACTGAATTTATAAGAGTTCCTTCTATATGCGAAATATGTGAGGCATGTCATAATTATTTTTCCCATTCTGTGGATTGTTGTGATATCAGACTCCATTTTTAACATTTGACTGTGGGCAGCTTTTAATACCTTAACCATCTAAATTCCCTTCTGCCCCACAGCTGAACAAGCTGATAAGAGAGTCTAACTTGTCCTGCCTTTAGCACTGGAGGGAAGTTCAAACCATGCATAAGGATCCTTAGCCCAGCCTTATCCCATAGCAACTCTAAAAAGCCCCAAACCAGTGTCTATTCTTGGCTTTCTTAAGCCACTTTTGCACCTGATCAGGCATCATTTTGTTCACTCAGGAAGCCTCATTATCTGAAAGTGTGTATTTTATACCCTCTGGGTGCATGTGTGGTGTCATCAGTCTTGATATGCAAACCAAATTTTGGGTGGAAGTCCATTCTGTAAGAGAAGTAGCCAAGTAATTGTTTTTTTCACTATCTCAACAGTGTCCTTTGAGGCACAACATTTTATAACTTTAACAAAATTCAATTTATTTACTTTGGTCACTCGTGCTTCTGCAGTGAGATACAAGGAGACATTAGATAACCCAAGCTCATGAAGGTTCACTCCTATGTGTTCTTGTGAGAGTTTTATAGTTAATATTTTAATAAAATCTTTTCAAAAAGAGTTTTACAGTTTTTATTATTTATCTTTACTCTATGATCCATTTTGAACTAATTTTTGTATATGGTATGACAAAAGGAAATAACTTCATTCTTTTGCATGTGGATAGCTAGTTGTCGTAATATTGTTCGCTGAAAAGACTATTCTTTCCCCCTATTGAATTGTCTTGGCACACTTGTTGAAAATCAATTGACCATAATCATAAGAGTTTGATTCCGGACTTAAATTCTATCCCCTTGATCTACAAGTATGTGTCTATCCTTATACCAGTATCACATTTTCTTATTTAGGGTAACTTTGTAGTAAGTTTTTTTGGGGAAAAACAAACAAACAAACAAACAAAAAACAGTGAGCCTTCCAACTTGTCCTTTTTCAAGATTGTTTTCATTATTCCAATTCCCATTATGAATTTCAGAAACTTTTCAATTTCTACTAAAAGGAAGCAAGGGATTACATTAAATGAAAGTTCCATTTGGGGAGTATAGTCATCTTAGCAATATTAACTTTTGGATCAATGAACATGGGGAGTTTCCCCATTTATTTATGTCTTTTAGTATTTTTAAACAATATTTTGTAGTTTTCACTGTACAAATCATTCACATCTTTTGATAAAGTTATTTCTAACTATTTTTTTCTTTTTAATGCTATTATAAATAAAAATGTTTTCTTTATTCTCAAGCTTTATTGAGGTATAATTGGAAAATATTTTCTTAATTTAATTTTTGGATTGTGGCTATGTATACAAATACAACTTTTTGTTTGTTTTGTTTATTGATCTTTTATCACACAACCTTGATGAATTTGTTAATTTGTTTCAATAGTTTTTTTTGTTCATCACTTTGGATTTCCTATGTACAAGATAACATCATCAGTGGATAGAGATAGGTTCACTTCTTCCTTTCTGATATGAATGCCTCTTATTTCATTTTCTTGACTAATTGTCCTCCCTAGCACAAGTGTTCAATATAAGTGATGATACCAGATATCCATGTATCATTCCTTATCTTAGGGGAAAAGCATTTAGTCCTTCATTATTAAATATGCTATCATCTGTGGGATTTCATAGATATCTTAGAAAGTTTTCTTCTACTCCTAGTTCCTTGAGTTGTTTTATTATGGAGTATATACTTTTGTCAAATGCTTCTTCTTTACCAATTGAGATAATCGTGCGGTTTTTGTCATTTTTTTCTTTTTCTTTTTCCTGTCAGTAGGGTGTAGTACATTACTTAATTTTCAAATGTTAAACCAATCTTGTATTCTTGGCATAAATCCCACTCTGTCATACTATTTAATCTTCTTTGTGTGTATTGGATTATGTTTGCTAATATTTTATGAGGATTTTTGCATGTATGTTCTTAAGGGATATTGCTTTGTAGTTTTATTTTGATACCATTTTCTCATTTTGGTAACAGGGTAGTAGTAGCCTCACAGATGAATTGGAAATTGATTCTCCCTAATGCTGAAAAGATTGTATTTTTCATCATATATTACCACTGAATTCTCTGCTCAGTTAGCTTAGTTGTCAGATAATGATTGAACACAAATTTCCTTAAATGCCTTAAAGAAATAAATCTCCCTTATTTTGCTCTGTGTATAAGATGGGGCACACTTTCATTGCTCTGGCAGATTAAAATTCTACCTTAGTCTATACTTTTTGTTGTTGTTGTTCAGAGCCCACCAGAAGGGAGAGAGTAAGGCCTTCTCAAGTCTTTCATGGTCATGGGCACAGCACTGGACATGCAAGTGACCATCTATATTCCCAGGAATATGTTGGGAGGTTTTCAAAACCCACTATGGAATTTTCATGTGCCATATTTTTCTAATATATTTTTTTTACTTGTTTATTCAACCTTGTTTCACTGCTTCAAGCAGCTGCAATTTTAAACAATTGCTGCTGATTATTTTTGACAAACACCCTGGAGATAAGAGTTTTTCTCCCTGAATGAGATGAGTCAGTTCAAATAAAGACAAGCTGTGTAAATGAGACTTTTCCAGGCAATAACCGGACAGATCAGATAGTAAGAATTCTATGAGGTAAGGCTTTATGGAGAGATCCAAACCCATTTTGTCTCCTTTCATGGCTGCTAGCCTGCTGTTTTTCACAAATCTGTGGTTATGACAGTATTGATTTTCAAAGTTATCACAGAACTTGGGAGAGGTGATTGGGAATAGGGCAAGTTAAAATGCCACAAAGCTCTTTGTTTTTATATGAAATATATCCCTATTATTGGATAAATGCTCCTCAGATTTTTGCAAGTTTTTTGTTAATTTCCAGAGTTCAGAAAAAACGTGATTTTGAAAATTTTTGCCATTGTTATTGCTTTTATGGCGCAGCAGATTTTCTGAGGTCTTTACCATTTTAAAAATGTTCTCTGTTTCTGAAAGAATTTAGGAATTTTGTAATTTCTAGAGGTCATTTAATTCAGTAAGAATGTTCATATTACTAGGATATAACAAACATTATCTTTTGATGTTATTTTATCCAGTGTAACCTTTTATTTTTATGTTTTCTGGTTGTGTTTGTTGTCTAATGGATTTCAATATTTTAATCTGTCTTTTAGATATACTTCTTCTTATAAATTACTTTTTAGCTTCAATTTTAATCTTTATTAATTTATTCTTGCCTGTTGTTTTTATTTTAATAGTTCAGTTACTTCTCTTCTGATTAACTAAAGATGGCTATGTTCATATGAGTCCATGAGTTTTCTCCCAATAACTGTACTCCCCTTCTTCAGTGAAAGATCCTTAATTAGTAATTGAGTACATACTGCTTAGAATAAAGATACAATTTCTCAGCTATTCTTACATCTGGGTGTGTTCAAGTAGAAATTGCATGTGCAGTTTCTGGGTAGTGCCTTTAATGGAAGCCATTGTCTAGCTTCCTGCTTTTTAACTCAGTCTGCTATCTGCAAAGCAAACATGGTAGTCGATGCTGTTAAAATCATAGTAGAGCAACAAGCTAGAAAGATACTGGTGATCCTCAAGTTGCGATATGAATTCTGAACTTCTTATTTTCAGGATTTTTATTTTAATGGTAAAGAGATAAAATTCCATCTTGTTTATACTACTATTGTTCTAGCGGTTCTGTCAGTTACAGATAAAAACAATCCTAACAGAAACAATCCCTAAGTAATGATTTGACTAAATCCTATATGTTTAACAGTGTTACTTTTATTATAGTACATTCCTAGAAATATCATCTCTATGTGCTTCTGTCATTTACTCAGCTACTGTGTTTACCGTGTTTCACCGAAAATAAGACCTAGCCGGACCATCAGCTCTAATGTGTCTTTTGGGGCAAAAATTAATATAAAACCGGTCTTATATTAATTTTTGCTCCAAAAGATGCATTAGAGCTGATGGTCCGGCTAGGTCTTATTTTCGGTGAAACACGGTATTATTAAGAAAAGTCTCATTTTATTAGAAGTAAAAATGGCTTTGGGTTTAATTTACATAACTTATTTCTAGGTGTCTTGTTACGTGATGACAAGTAAAATTTCTGCTTTTTGAGGCATTATGGACATTTTAGTAGAATATAGAACCTCCAAAGTAATGAATACATCACATAGGGAGGAAATGCCACAGGCAGAATGGCCATGTGAGGGGCTTTGTGGGTTGCTTTCCTAATACCGTCACATTGTGGGTTAGGATTTCAGCATAAAAATTTTGGATGGGCACAAATATTCAGTCCATAACAATAATTCTAGTTTAATGCAATTAAATTAACAAGTCCATATCATTGTACAGAATTGCAATAGGCAGCAAAAGAAATTTAGTAAATCGTGGAGCTAGCAAGGAAATGTCTCAGTACCTCTGTTATTCTTTTTAGTTGCCATATTTAAAGTTTTATGTAAACTATGAATATAGTTTCCATAAGAGGTGCATTGTCAGGATTCTTCAAAGAAACTGAAACAATAGGAGATAGATACACAGACACACACACACACACACACACACACACACAATTAATTATTATAAGGAATTGCCTCACAGAATTATGGAGACTGAGAAGTCCCAAGATCTGCAGTCAGCAAGCTGGAGACCCAGGAGAGCTGATGTGTAGTTCTAGTCTGAGCCTGAAGGCCTGTGAACCAGGAGAGCCAGTGGTATGAGTTCAAGAGCCAAGAGGCTCAAGAACCAAGAAGAGCCAATGTTACAGTCCAAGCCCAAAGACCAGGAAAAAAACCAATGTCCTAACTCAACCAGTTAAGCAAGTGGAGTTTCCTCTGGCTCAGCCTTTTCATTCTGTTCAGCTCTTCAGTGACTGGATGACATCCACCCACGTTAGGGAAAGCAATCTGCTTTACTCAGTCTACCAATTCAAATATTAATTTTATCCAGAAACACCCTAAGACACACCCAAAATAATGTTTCACCGAATGCCTGGACACCTAGTGGCCCAGTCATGTTGACACATAAAATGAACCATCACAGCAGGTTAAAGTATGTCTGCTCCCTTTGACCTGTGAATGAATATGTTAAGTTACCTAGCAAAAAAACAATAAGCTTGCAAATGAATTAAAATTGCTAACGAGCATATAGGGAACTTATCTTGACTATTCTGTGGACTCAATGAAGAAATCCCACGTGTTGTTAACAGTGGAAGAGGGAGGCTGAAGAAAAGATCAGAGTTCATTGTTTCTGATGAGAAGCTAGCCTTCATTCTTAGTTTATGCATGTAATGAGTTTTTTTTCCTCAGGCTGAAGATTTTCTCTTTATCTTTGGTTTCCAGCAGTTTGATGATGATATGCCCAGGTGTGTATTTCTTTGTCATTATCCTCTTACTGTTCACCAGGATTCATGGAGTGGAAGGTGGTTGTCGCCCGTCAAATTTAGACATTTTTGGTTATTATTTCTTAAATATATTTGCCCCATTTGCTCTTTCATTTCTGGAATTCTAACCACACAAATGTTAGACTACATGTTATAGTCTCATAGGTCATTGAGCTATATTCAATTATCATCATCATCGTCATAAATATTATTTTTTTATGTGCTTAAATTTGGAATTTCTATGCACCTGTCTGCAGGTCACTGATCTTTTCTGTCTTTCTTTCTCTTTCTTTTCTTTTTGGATTTTTTATGAGAGTTTATCTGAGCCAAATTGATCATATGCCAGGGAGCAAGATCTCAAATGCTCATAAGAATAACATTTTGCAGTTTGTGATCTTTTATTTTGTAGAGTCTAATTTGCTATAACATCGAATGGGTTATTTCATATATTACTTGTTTTAGTTCTATGATTTTTTTTTTTAAATAAAATTGTAATGATTCTGAAATTTCTCATTGTTTAGGTGATTATATGCATCTTTTTTTCCTGGACATTTTAAACATATCACAGTTATTAAATATCATGGTCTACTAATTCCAATATTAAGATCCTCTAGAGATCACCTTCTTTTGATTATGGTCATATTTTCCTGCTTCTTTGCATAACTAAAATATGGTTGACCACTGAAAACTGTGGATGATATGCTGCAAGGACTCTAGGATATTTTTTTTTCTAAAGAAGGTCGAACTTTGTACTATCAAACAATTAAATTACTAATCACCTTGCTGTTGAGGAAGCTTGGTTTTAAGGTTTATCAGAGCAGGCCAGCTTCAGTTTTGTACCTTAACGTAGGGAGTGACCCTGGGTCCTTAGATATATTACTTTGAATGTGTGGCCTTTCTGGGGTGATAGTGTTTACTAAGCTTCTAACTCTGGGGTACTTGGTGGGATCTACAAACTCCTTCCCGGCTACTGGGCAGCTGCTAAAATTCTCTGCTTAGCTATTTAGTTTTCGGATGTTGCTTTCTGCTGGGTTCCTTGGAGTATCTTTCTGTGCATAAGCAATTTGAGTCAGTTAAAGATATGAGAGGAACTTATATGAAGATTTTAGAACTACCCAATCTGCAGTTAACAACTTTCCAAGACTGTCCATTGAAAATGTCAGTTTTGGCACCACCAATATCCAACTCTGATGACTCCTCTGTCCTGTGAGGCTTTATTTACCTCTTCCAGGTGCCATATAAACGAGGAAGTACCTTCACGGTTCTGGGCCTCAATCAGTATGATTCTGTTTTGTCAAGAGCCATATCCCCGCAATTTGGCTACATTTTGGTTACTCTCCAATAACAGCGTTTCTGTTGGGGCTGATGAACAAGTTCTGGAAATAGACAGTGGTCATCACAGTTACATAATGTTGTGAATGTACTGAAATTAATCCCACTTCAAATGCCACTTAAATGGTATATTTTATATTACATGCATGCTACCACAATAAAAAAAAATCTGCTCTTCAAATGTGAGACACTGTTACAAGTGAGTATATTCAACAGAAGTTGAAGAAATTCAAAAGTATTTACCAGCGAAGAAAGCCTTCTAAAACGCATTTGAAAAACCAACCGTCTTGTGACAGAAAATATATGGCGAGATATGCTTTTGAATGATTTTATGTCTTACAGCTAGAACTATGTTGTAAGTTCTTGTAGGCATGGAATGTGTGTTAATCTATACTTCTGACGTCATACATTCATTTTCACTTAATGTTTCATATTAATGTGTCTTTTATACATATGAATTTATTTTCTTTTTGCCCTCACATAAATTCACATTGAGAAAACACCCCTATCCATGGATTTTGAATGTTTTAGGATAGTGTTCCTGTTTTGTGCAATTATGGCCCATTTAGCTATAAAAATAAGTCTTTTTCTTGTAAGTTTTTCATCTTACTCTTGTATTATGATATCCTATGTGAATATTTTTATGCTGGGCATACGATGGATTAATGCTTAGTGAAGACACTATTTTATGATTGACTCTCTTCATCCCTAGTAGTAACTGCTATAACAGTACATCTCATCCATAATTTCTATTGCCTTTGATTCTGTGAATGAGTCAAACACATTGAAATTTATTTTTAAATAGTTTTTTTCTGAGTTTATTTTATTATAAAATCAAATTAATGGACTTAAAATGTGCTTAGTAGTTGTATACTTCAGAATTAGGTCAAATATTTATGATAGAGTACACAGGGGGCACTGTACATCTGGAAATGTCTTCTTATTTTTTTGCCATTACCTTTTCTCCCTTTTGTGTCTTTGTGTTCAAGTATCTTAGTTCTTATCCTTCGGGAACGTCTTTCCATTAAACAGTCTCTCTTTTTCACCATGATCATATTATTGTCTTTGACTCCTATCCACAAGAACCTGTTATTTCCTAACAATAAATTTACTCTTTGAAGAAGTGTTTCTATAGCCTATGCAATGATTTAAGAATTCCAAGACTGTTTTCCATTCTTTTATTCTTCAAATGTCTATCACACTGAATTTTAGTTTTAGGTTAAAAGAGTTTGAAAAATAACTAATCATTAATATTTACGGTCCAGATTTTGCTAATGAAAATACAAGACATGTTGTTAAATTAGAACCTCAGATAATCAACAAATACTTTCTCTTAGTGTGACATATTAAAAACTACTTGTACGAGTGGGACATATTTATAATTATTTTTATTTGAAATTAACATTTAGCTGGGTGTCCATTATTTATCTGGCTAGCCTACTGATATTATTCCCAAGATAAGAATAATTTTAGTTTCTCTTGGGATGATAATTTTCCTGAAACTTAGGGATTTTAAATTCTAAAGCCTTTCTCGTGGTAAATAACATTCATATTTGAAGACTGTCCAATGAACAACTTCATAGCTAAGTCTTAAAACATTTTAAAAGATCAGTTTTATTATTGTTATTAGAATATTTCTTGTATTTTTCAATGAATAAATCAAAATTCCTTTAAAAGTTATCAGCCATATATATATGTATCATATACATATACATATACATATACATGTATATGTATATGATATATATATATATATATATATATATATATATATATATGATATATATTTTAGGGAATTAAAATGAAGAAACAAACATGCAAATATACCTACCACCTAGATTGTATTGATTTTCCTCTACAGTACATGAAATATATTTTCATTTTGTAAAGAATAAAACAAACCCTGTAAACGTTTTTTATGATTATATTGTTTTTAGGGGAAAAAAAAAACATTTCTTTTTATCATGAAAATTAGGACACATCAATTTTGAAACAGCTTCACCCCCCGCCCACCGCCCCAATTTGTCTTTTTGGAACTAAAAATAAAGAGCTTCATAGCTCATATCATGTACTCTAAACATGTACAGCCTAAAGCACAATTTTACAGCTGAATTTTAAGCCCCTGTGAAATGGGGTTTCTAATGGAAATGCTGACAGACTGCTAGCTGCAGGGACACCAGCAGGCACCATTATAATAAATGGGTCTTAGGGAGACATGATACAAGCCCACAGGTAATTAATGGCAGGAGTAACATAAAATATAGGCACACCATCCCACTGAGAGCATGACGCAATGGAAGAAACTTCAAATAAAACACAAAGAATGTCTTTAGCAAAGAACTGTGAGGAAAGACTTGTAAAATAAATCACGAGCTGGGACTGTAGCTAGAAGCAGTCATTGCCTAGTCCTTTATAATTAGGCTTTTTTTAAAAAAACACTATAAAATCATTTTTGGCTAAGCAAAATTATTCTGTGTAATGGATTGTGAAGTCAATAAAATATAAACTCAACTGCTCAAGCAGCTAATAATAACCAGGGCTTTCTAGTTGGAAAGTCTGGCTGTAAGAAGTCCAAGATTATGCCTCCATATTGCAGGAGGACTGACTGTAAAATATAGTCTTAGAATGAAGAATGGTATGGCTGCGTTTACTCTCCCCCAAATGTCTTGATTCAGTCTCTTAGTTGCTTTTTGTTTTGTTTTGTTTTGTTTGTTTAACTCTGGAGACCAAGGTCCTGAGATTTGGGGCCATAATTCTCCTTGACCTTTGAAGTCTGTAGTAATTTATGGTTCATTTTTTCTTAATTAGAGGATAGCAGACATCAATTTAAGTGACTGAAATCAACTTTAACTTCATTTCTACTTAGGACTTTGTTTCTGGAAGACAATGGCTGACCTAAATAGTCAGTGTTTGTCAGTTTATACCAGTTATTTCTGAACTCAAATGTGTCCTAGAAGACAGAACAGGTAGATTAAGACACTACTGTGCAGTTGGGAGGATATATGGTGGGGTGGGTGGTATGCGGGGTAGGGAAGGAGGGAGGGAGGGAGGGAGGGATGGAGGGAGGGAGGGAGGGAAGAAGGGAGGGAGGCAGGCAGGAAGGCTATGGATTACTATGACAGATTACTGACCTAAATTTTTTCAGGGATTTCAGTCAATCCTCTATCTTGTTTCCTGGCCTCAGGGTGACAATACATTAATCCTACATATTAATAAAAGGGATGACTGAGTCCCTACAAGTTTGAATGACTTGCCAAGCAAGGTCTTATAGCCAAGAAACTGGAGGAATAGCGACAAATACAAACTATTTCCTCCTGCTAACGTTTTTCCATTTTAACATATTGCCCTTGTAATTTCAGAAGACAGTAAAAATTTTACATGAGTTAGAGATATTCTAAATTGATTTACAAGCATAGATTTGGGCTAAATAATTCAGATAAACTGGCTTCTGCCAGGACCATCTACATAGATATTTAGTTACGGTTTCATATTCATAAAAGTCTCAACAATAAAATTCCATACCATTAGTTTTTCATTACTTACCAGAAGAATATTTTACCTAATGGAGTGACTTTTATGTACTTTCTGCTATTAAAATTTATAAAAATGCTTAAGGCATATTACATTTTTGAAATTGGTCATTCTTTTCTTTTTTTTACCTTTTTCTGTTTGACCTATGAAAGATGTCCCCAGGACAGTTTTTGTGAATCAGATTCTCCGAGAGGAAGAAAGAATAGAGTACCTTATGAAACATTTATGAATTACTTGTTTCTGATTACAAAAATATATTTTTGTGAAATATTTGGAAATATATTTAATTTATATTTGTTGGTTGAGTGACAATATCTACTTTTAATTTCTGGGTTAGTAGAATTACAATTTTGTACTGGAATGTGGTAATAACTAAATTGTTTTCAAATTGTTTATCTTTTGTTTTAGTCATTCAAATCTATCGTTAAAAATATATAATATTTTAGTCATTCAAATACGTCATTAAAATATACAATGTATTCTTTGCTTAAAAGAATTAAGATAATTTTTAAAATACATAAGATATTAGACAAATAACTAGTGTGGCAGAACAATTACATCGTTAACAATTTGGACAAAACTGAAATTTATCAATGAGAAAGGTCTGAAAATAATCATCATACACTGCTATGCAATAACAGTTATATATGATCAGCTTCCATATTATCACACAATAGAAAGCATAATCTTTAATGCATTAACCTTTACATAATTCACAATTTTTGCTATGTTATAAACTGTCTAGTTTAGCTCACATTCATCAGACTTTCTCAGTGAAGGAAGCAATGAGTTGATTTACATTCTGGTGCAATCTCCTCAATCTGAATATTTACTCATAAATATTTTTCTGTGGTTAAAGCTGGACCATCAGAAGTTAATCCTGTCCAGATCTTGCACTCCAAATCACATTTACTGGCAATGATAACATATTTCAGTGTCAGAACAATGTCAAATTTTTAAAGTGTGTACCCTCAATTTCTGAGTTTAGCTCGTTGATGGGTTTAAATTTTGTGTGTGTATGTGTGCATGCATGCATGCGTGTTTGTGTGTGTACCAGTATTGGTCTGCATTCCACACTTGAAGTAACACTACTTTAGATTTCCATCTTTAGAGTAACACTACTTTAGATTTCCACATTTGGAGTAACACTACTTTAGATTTTTTCTCAGCCAAGGAGTTATGTTCTTACATGCTTCTTGAAAGTGAAGACGCAACTATCACACTTGGATTCCTCAAGATAAAAGCATTTTGGGATCCAGGAATATTAGACTTCAAAAACATATAACTACATATTTTTAAACTGTTTCAGATGAACAATTTGAGTGAAAAAAGCTTCTTTCTTTTTCAATATAATGAAAGGTTTATTTTAAAAGTTTACTTCAAACACCACCCACTCATCTAATAATTCTTCCTTTCATTTACAAAATGAGTAACATGTCTGGAGATGACTAGAAATATTTCACTAAAATTTGTTTTGATATATCTTGGCTTAGCTTTCCTTTGCCTTTAATTTCAGCCTGTTTCACCAGTTGTCCGTGTTCTGATTAGTTTCCACTGGTACGAAATAAAAGTGATCTGCACATCATCTGTTAATTGTGATTCTTTCCTATGCTGTTCTTATTCTCACTGTCGACACAGCTTAACAATTGTTCAGGGAACAGAATCCCTTTTCAATTCAGTCTTGGTATGCACAAACAGGTTGTACATACAGGAAATTCTGCTGATATTCTTGGATAGAGTCTAAGCTCTCAGTTTCAGGGATTTGTTTTAAAGTTGTGATCACAATACAAATTTATAGTTTTATTTTTGTAGTTATGCGGCCTTTGAATTATGAAAGCTGCACTGAATAGTTTGTAGAACTATCGTTTACAAGAACTATGCTTTCTCTGAGCACCACAGTGCCATTTGTACACAGATCAACAATGAAACCAATCTATAAACCATGCTCCATAAATAATTTCTGGATTTTATTTTTCCTTCATGGCTAGAAAATATATTTCTTCAATGCATTGAGGACATACACAGTATCCACAGAATAATATCCTTGGCTAGATTTTAAGAATCACATTACTTGATTTGTAGACTTCTCACAGAAAGCAATAAACTTTTTAACTGAGGCGAATATGACAGCTTAGTGTCATTCAGGATATACCAGTAGGAAATTTGAGCATCATAAAAGTAAAAGCCAAAATGCTTAAAATCATACTGGTTATATTTTACATGAAAAATCACCTCATTTTACATTTTATTAGAAGCAGGAAAAACTATATCCATACCTTTGTTATTTATTCAGGTTCCTCACATTGAAATGTTACTTATTTGCCTCTTGAAATGAAATATTTGCTACAAGTATGGGAAACTATCTGTAAGGGCATAATATCAGAATTTAAAGTTTTTCATAGTTTAAATTTATTCCATGAAACGCTTCTGCTTTTGCATGCAGATGGGCTAATGGTGCCGCGACAGTCATTAACCCAGAGTCACTTCCAAAACACTGTGCCGAGAGATTTATTTTCTGTGATTACAGTCTTGGGCTTTCAGTTTCGGTCATGGCATTTTTTAGCGTAATGTCATTTTTTTTTTTTTGTCTCTTTGCAAAACACAAAGATTTTTGCTAAAATGAATTAAGTCAGTGGTTGACTGCCTCCCAACTCCGTATTCTCTCAACTGCAGCTGCTGTCTTTTCCAAAGCAGAGTGTGCGTTGTTCCAGGTCGTGCCCCAGCAAGCCACTGACATATCTTGGCTTGGCTTGAGCTCACCTCCATCAGCTCATGTGGCTGTTCCTCATCGATTCTTTTCACCTGACCAGTCTGGCAAATCCGAATTCAAATGAGCAGCTCTTTTGGTCGGATAAACTCGCTCTTCTGTGATACTTTGCTGTCTGTATTGTAATCCTGCCATTTCCTGGTCAGAATCATGTGTAGGTGCCAATAGTAAAATCAGCTGGAATCTGAGTAAATTTCAGGCATAGTCATGTTCTATATTTCGCTGGAATTCATACCTCGGCTCTTTCTTCTCCCTTCTCCCCCACCCCCACCCCCCGCTTTTTTCTTTAAAAAAACAATATTTTAATCATAGTTGACATACAGTATAATATTAGTTTCAGTTGTGCAACATTGTGATTCCACATTTATATACCTTACAGTGATCAACACAATAAGTCTAGTAATCATCTCTCACTGTACATAGGTAGTTATTACGATGTTATTGACTCTATACCTTCCTTGTACCTTGGCTCTTTAAAGCTTAGCTTCATATGGAATTTTATCATTTGTTGATATATTTATATTATATTCATATCATGTCTATATCCATATCTAATCATTTCACTTAAAATTTTCTTGTATTCCTATATTTGAGTTTTGTCAGAATTATTACTGCTCAACACCCAGGTGGGAAAGCCAGGAGCCACCTTTATTTCCTTTTCATTCTTAACAAAACGTCCACTCTATCACTCAGTAAGTCTTGTTCTTACCCCATGGTGTTCCACAGATTACTGTTTCCTTTGCATCACTGCATTTAACTCCTTCAGTGACTCCCCGTTTCACTCAGTAAAAGCTGGGGTCCTTAAATCACACAGATGGAGGAAAATCGAGCATCGTAAAGTAGTAATCTCAGGGAATTTGTGACAAGGGCACATTTTTTAAGAAAATAATTGGAGACGGACACAATATTTTATGTACAAATATATTTTGCACAATTAAAGTTGGTTTTAATTATATTGTTCCTTTGGATGGTTCTTCTTTGTATTATCTCTGCCTACAGAGCCATGTATATCCAGGATACATTTGTTAGCAATTCTGCTTTGGAGAATCTGCACTGAGAATTATAATTTTAGATTCTTTGCAGTTTCTTCCATATCAACTTTTGTCTTCATTTCAACTTAATATTGTCTCATGGATTTTCACTCTAATTTCATACATGCCATATCTCCTTGCATTGTTCTTTTAGAATGTCAGCTGTATTCCTTAAGTTTTTTTCTAGATATAGCCATAGAAGAGTTTCAAAGGTGTTTACTTTGCATAAAACTCCAGATGATTTCATGGCCCCCTCCCTTTTTCTGTATTGTTTGTCAACCATGAGGAATTTTGTTCCTGCTTTACTTATTCGCAAGTGAAATGAGCACCCACAAGATTCAGTTTTGGGTGGGAGGTAAATGGTTGGAATATACTTGCCTTGGCTCCCTGCTGTCATCTTGGTGATGGTCACAGATCTCTCCAGGGCCACAGCTGGAGTCTCAGTTGATTTGTTCAGCTGTCAGTCTCATACTCAATTTCTGGAAAATATTTTTCTCTTCTGGAATGCAATTTTTCCTACCCTGATTACTCTAAAGACACTAAAAAAAACAAACAAAAATAAACAAAACATTCTATTCTCCCAAGTCAGTGTTAAGGTAGTATTTTCTCGAAAATATCACACTTGGCTTTTTGGAACGTTTTTCCCCAGGAAGTAGTGTTGTACTGCCAGCATCCCTTCCCCACCGCCCCTTCTCCCCACTTCCAAACCCCCAGCCCTACCAGGTTTCTTCCAGGTCTGTTGACTTTAAGACTAGTTGTTTCTGAATTGATAAAGAAAGCTTGAAGGGGTTGGAGGAGGACTCTCCGTCTCAAAATTAACTAAGAAGACAGCGGCCCAATTTTTCTTACTGGCACAAATTCTAGATCTAAGGCAGGAGGCAACTTGCCACTTTGTGAGTCTTCATGTCGTGAGGTTAAAGCTGTGTACTACTCAGGTAAAGCTAGTATTTGCTAAAGCCAGTGCTGTATGTATTTTTCTAAAAGCAACGGATATGTTCCCAATTTTTGTAGCAAGTTGTCTTTGAGTCTTGTTTTTAAGGTTTCACATGTTCTGTGTCTTTAAAATATTTTAGGAATGTGAAAGAGGTAAACCAGATAACATTTAAGCTGAGAAATCTTATCTTGGTTTGAATTACTTGTTCTGTGATACCCCCAGGATTTCACGGCAGCCTCCCCTCTCAGACTTCATTTGTGAGAGTTGAATACTATGCTGCATTTAGTTTGAGCCATCTATAAACTCTCAGGGCTGCAGACAATTCAGTCATATTATTTTAAAACTGTTAAATTGGGAATATTTGTCACAGTTAAAATGTGTACAAAATGTGTGCTCAACTAATTTAATTTAACAGCAATGGTCTGTTCTCTAATAGAACACTACAGAAGGTAGAAAAAATGAGTATCGTTTCGAGGATATAGATATAATCATGATGAAACATTTAGCAATGGTGTGCTTTATATTTTAATGTATGCAGAAAAAAAATAAGGCATAACTCAGTTCAATCACTCTAGCCAGAGATAAACTAAGTACTGAACCTAAATCTGAGGTCTATAACTATATGAACTTAGTAACTGCTCTATTTGTAGTCCCTGATAAAGAAGCATAAAATTGCCAGTGGAACAAACATGATTTCGACTTTAGAAAATTTGCAGTTTGATGTGTATTCCAACCTTTTGCTGTTACACAGACCAAATAGCATATTTTTAAAGAAGTAAAGCCATACACCTAGCTGATCCTTAAAATGCTGATTTTTCAGCACAGATCAAAACAGCAATAAGAGAGGGAAAGAAAATGGCCTATTTTCCCATGAAAGGTAAATGACTTAAAAGAACTTACACAAGTTTTATCAAATCCGTATACTTTAAATGACTTTAATTTGTTCATAGAAGTTTGCCTTCCATTAGAGTCTGTTGACTACACAGAACTCCCAAAGGCAACTGGCTCATGATATGAAATACATAGTAGACTTATTTTAATGTTTCTTGAATGATAAATGAATGATGATACAATGTCATTAATTTAGAAGAAACAAATATGATTTATGTGCATTCAAATTTTTTTCTGTGAGAGGTTTTTGACAAATTCAAAACTTTGTCAAACTAGTAAGAAATATACAGATGAATAAACTACTTTTTGTGCGTTGATTAAACGATAGTCATTTAATTAGGGCACTACAAGTCATAGTTTGATTCATTATTAACCTCTTAATGTCTACTAATCTTATTTGACATTTTCTTACTGTTTGGTAGAAGCTGCCATCACAGGTTGGCATGGATCTTTGTAATTTGGGTTCTTTGCTTAGCCTATCATCTGGCAAACAGGCTACTAGGATTCTGCTAAGTATCTAGGAACTCAATACACATCTCCACATACTACACTAAGCCCATTTGCCCCTCCATGTTAGCTCTCTACTCCTTTGCACTCTGTTCTCTGCTTCCAGGAGGCTGAGTTGGGTGGAAAACACCATAGGTTCCCATTGGCCAAACTCTAGTGGCAGCCAAAGCAGCAGATTGGACAGTGGGGGGATGTGGGACATGGAGGCTGTGTCCTTTGAAAGAAGGTCACAGCTCCTGTCAAGGCAGCTCTTCCCTGTAACTAACATCTCCTCTCGTCTTCAGGCTGAGCCTTGGGGATAGAGGGACAGCCCTGTGATCCTACACTATCTCTAATGCTTTCTTTACATCCCGTACACTTGTTTATAAATACTCTTTGTTAAATTCTTCTAGACAAATCATAATTTGAGTAGTCTTTTCTCTCTTGGAACCCAACAAGAAGAAAGTTTTGAATGGTATTTATGAAAATCCTTCAATACTGAAGTGCTTAATTTGCTCGATTGAATGTAGAAAATTTTTGTAATTAATGTAGGTTTTTAGAGAATAATTGATTTATTTTCTCTGAATACCCATGTTTACACTAACTTCTGGTTGTGGCGATATAGAAAACATAAAACCTCATTACTAGCTTTAAATTAAATACAACTAAGTACTGTTAAAGACAATAACAAGTTTGCCAGATAGGAAAATATAATGAGCCTGACCAATTGCTAAAAGAAATATTTCACAGTTAACTCACAATATTTTAATGGGCCTTCTAGTTGAGGTAGACATTTCATAAGCTATCAAATGTAATACATTCCAGTTGAATATTATTTTTAGTTCATTCGCTATGATTTCTCTTTAATTATCCTGAACAAACTGAGTATTCTCTGGCAGTATAGATTACATTATCAGGCTCACAACTGAAATGGAGAGCGTCTCTTTCTTCTTACTTTTATGCTCTGGACTATGGTATCAGAACCTCACCTTTCTCAAAAAGACCCCAACATAACATGATAATTTTAAGAGAGCCTTTAGGAACATAATGAAAACACTTTTAAATCTTTACTTGAATCTCTACAAAGTTTTTGTTTTCAAAATGAAATGATGGAAAAACAAAAGAATTTCTCATTCAGTGAAAGCATTTTTTTATTTCTCTTTCCTACAAGTGTATTTATCAGAAAGCATGCAATCATCATGCATTATAGAAAGCTAAATCTTTCAGTGGGAAATGCTCACAGATACCTAAATTAATGAACGACATTTATCAATTTCAAAATCCTAAACTCATTGGCTTTTTCAAGGACATGAAATCAGGTCTACTGCCAGAAAATTAAAAAAAACAAAACATTCAATTGTAACACTGATAATTGAAATTATAAAATCTATTTGAACAACTCAGTGTAGGAACTTTTTATTAGTGTTATATAAATCAAAGTGCTTCACAATGTTATTATTCATCAGATTTTTATTTTGAGAGTGTTATCCATCCTTGAGTTCAGGCTGTATAAATCAAATTACAGTCCACATTAATCTTTTGGTTACTTGGTATTTTCTTAATGTCCATGCAAGAGCCTCTATACATCATACGCACTTGCTTACTGCAGCCTTAGACTTTTTTTCACATTGTTTCCCATGAGAAAAATTTCATCTCTGTATCAGGATTGTGAGTGTCTTTGGTTCATGGACTCTGTCGTTTACTTCTTTAGGATTCCCTAAAGTCGTATACTTCTTTAGGATTCCCTAAACCCCATGTTACAGTTATAGACATACTACAAATGTTAGTTGATAGATTTCAATGATTTATGCTGAATTGTCTATTAAGCAAACCCTAGGGATTTAAAAATAGTTATTTGAATCAACAAACTCATGGTTACCAGATGGGAGAGGGGTTAGGGAGCTGGATGGAAAAGTGGAAGGGATTAAGATGTAGAGATTGGTAGTTACAAAATAGTCATGGGGGTGTAAAGTACAGCATATAGAATATAGTAAGTAATATTATAATAACTATGTATGGTGCCAGGTGAGTACTAGACTAATTGGGGGATCACTGCATAAATTATATAAATGTCTAACCACTGTGCTGTACACCTGAAACTAATGTAAAATAGTATTGAATGTCAAATGTACTGGAAACAATTTTTTAAAAATAAAAAAAGAATTAATTTTCAAAACAATACAATATTCAACACAAACACAACCTTCCACATTTCATGCCTCTTTTTGTAGTGATAAGAAACACTACATTACATAGTCACAATCACACTCAATGTTGTGTGTATTTTTACTGAAGTAACATGCTGAACTTTAAAACAAAAACAAATATTTTAGTCCACTCTTTGGTTTCTCTGCATTATTATTTCATCAAAGCGACCGCTTCAGTGTGAAATCTGTGTGAGATACCATAATGGGAAATGCCATCAATAATGGAGTATCTGTTTTTTCATAGGAAATAAGAGCAAGGCATCCTACAGTTCTGAGCCTGCCTTCCCATACTTCTCATAACGGTCTACTAAAGGGCCTCTTCTTTTTGCTTGATGTTTCTCACACATATACTTACATTTCAGTATTAGAAGAATCACAATGCATAGGAGCAATTAGTTTAAATATTTCACCAAGATTCACAATGCATAGGAGCAATTAGTTTAAATATTTCACCATGCAGTCTAACTGATATTTAGTTTTTAAGTATTAGGACAGAACTTAATATATTCTTTTGGTTACTTTTCATAGATTGCTTGATTTTGTTCAAAAATTTAATATGAATCAGTGCCATTTGCAGAACTCATAACAATACTCCCTAAAGAAGATCCTACAAAACAATTTTTCTGTTTAATTTTGCATGCTACAGTGACAAGATACTATGGAGACCTAGTTCCAATAATATACACCCACTTCATATGTAGCCAGGTACGACTTTTTATAATAACCCGATGGGGGGAAAAGATGATTCTATAAACCTTGTATGGAACAAAACCTTTCAACCTTTAGGACAATTTTCATTGTCCTAAAAATCCATTGTGATACCCTATTCATTCCTCCCCCTATCTTCGACACCTAGCAACCATTGATCTTTTTACTGTCTCAATAGATTTGTTTTTTTTCCAGGATGTCATATAGTTGGAACCATACAGTATGCAGCCTTTTCAGATTGACTTCTTTCACTGAGTTATATGCATTTAAGTTGATAGCTCATCTCTTTTTAGTGCGGAATATATTCCAAACTCGGAGGTACAACACTTTATCCATTCACCCACAGAAGGACCTCTCGGTTGCTTCCAAGTTTTGGAATAAAACTACAGACATCCATATGCAGGTTTTTGTGTGGTCATAAGTTTTCTGCTCCTTTGGGTAAATACCAAGAAACATGATTGCTGGATCATATGGTGAAAATATGATTAGTTTTGTAAGAAATTCCCAACTGTCTTCCAAAGTAGTAGTATTTTGAATTCTCACAGTTAATGACTAAAAGCTTCTGTTGCTCCACGTTCTAACCAGTGTTTGGTGTTGTCAATATTCTGGATTTCGGCCGTTCTAAGAGGTGTGTAGTGGTATCTCATGCTGTTTTAATTTTTATTTCTCTGATGAAATATGACGTGAAACATATTTTCATACTTTTATTTGCCATCTGTATATCTTTTTTTGGTGAGGTGTCTGTTAAGGTTTTTGACCCATTTTTAAATTGGATTTGTTTTCTTATTGTTGAGTTTTAAGAGTTCTTGGTATATTTTGCGTAACAGTCCTTCCTTTTTGAGATGAGTCTTCTGCAAATATTTTCCTCTAGTCTGTGGCTTATCTCCTTATTTCTTGACATTGTCCCTTGAAGAGCAAAAGTTTTTAGTATTAATGAAGTTCAGTTTATCAATTTTTTTTCTTTCATGGATTCTGACCTTGGTATTGTATCTGAAGACTCATCATCAGGCCCAACATCATGTAGGTTTTCTTTTATGTTATAGAGTTTTCAATTTTACATTTAGGTCTGTGATCCATTTTGAGTTAATTTTTGTGAAGGGTGTATGTAAGGTCTGTGTCTAGATTCATCTTTATGTTTAGTTATTCCTGCATTGTCTGTTGAAGAGATTGTCTGCTCCATATAATTGCCTTTGCTCTTTTTCCAAAGACTGTTACATTTCTGGGCTTCTATTTCTGGGCTCTGTATTCTATTTCATCAATCTACGATTAATTGTAACTTTATAATAAGCAATGATGTGAGGTAGTGTCAGTGTTGAATATTCTAGGCTTTTGTCTCCATATAAACTTTAGAATCAGTTTGTTGATATCCACAACATGACTTCCTGGAATTTGTTAAACTATACTGAAGAAATATCTAAATGGTTGGTCCAAGTTAAGGAGAGAAAAGATCAATTATTCCAGTAACTTAAAATTCCAAACTAATAATAGATAGTGTTGAACTCTTCAAATTGAATGTGCCTGGCTAAAGCACGAATTGGCCATAGGCACTGTCTCAGAAATTGAGGCAGAAAATCCTCATGGATGTATCCAGAAGGTATTTGTTTATCCTGTATTTGCTTTCAATAGTGGCTTTATGAAGCAATCTGGAATATTAAGAAGGAGATGAGAGAAGTCTGGCGGGACAAATTTTAAAAGGTTTATACTGTATTTGAGATTTTTAGAAAAAAGAAAAATGACAGATTTGAAAAATTAATCCACCACAGAAAAGATTTTGCCTTCTAATGATGAGGAGAATAATTTAGTGTCATGTACGAGATATTTGAGGAAGCCAAACATCAATAATATACAATGTGTAGCATTTTAGTTAAATGAAAAGGAACATAGTAACAAATGAAAAACTTGCTTCAAGGGAAAGTGTAATATGGTGTTTTTGCGTACATATTAAATTTTTAGTGGAATTTATATGCAGAAAAGACCATTTATAGATTTATCATTTATGTACTTAATAGATAAATAAAGCAATAATTTAAAATCAAATTCTTTTTATATGTTTAAGTTCAGCATGGAAATATAATAATTTATAAACTTGGCAGATTTTAGTAGTTATTTGCATTTGAACATTAAATTATGTCTGGTCCATTTAAAAATTTAAACACTTCCTAATATTTTAAACTGTATTTATAAATTTAATATTCAGTTTAAGTAATTCAGTTTTTGTATTTATAAATTTAATATTCAGTTTAAGTAATTCAGTTTTTAAAAATCTTGCTGCATACTTAAATAATACGTATAAATGTAATGAGTTAAACTTAAATAGAAGGAAGCTTAAAAATCTCTGTAATCTTCAAAATTGAATACAAATATTTTTTATTGATAACTACAAATTTAAATTACTTTATTACATATTGTGACTTGAAGCTACAGAATTCTAATTGTCAGGAAAAAAGTGTGAAATGTTTGGAAGGGACATAAGAAATTACTGGGTATGGAGTTCTGGGCCATATCAACTAGACTCTGGGCATTATTGGATTCTGTAGGCGAGGTGTACTTTTGATTGACTGGTTTACAGCTTGGTAGAGATAGAAGCTAAGTTGTAGAAACTGATAAAAACATCAAAATCATTCCTGCAGATGACAATATAAATGAATTTTCTTTGATAAAAATATAAATTCTGTTTAAGTCTGATTTTTCTCTGAACCAGTTTTAACATCTTACAGGTTCCCTCAATAATTAGTAATTAAGTGAAATCTTTGAGTCTTCATTTTATATTTTTATGAGAGTCATGATTTTACTCTTTTGAAAATTCTACTTTAACACTCTAATAGTCTGAATTACCAAAAGTACAGAGGGTGCCAAAAAATGTATATACATTTTAAGAAAGGAAAGTTGTATTAAAATTGTAATACTCAATATATACCGATAACAAAAGATGAATACAAGTCACATTTGACTTCTGCAATTACAAGAGGTGCTCAAAGTGGTTCCCATCAATGTCCAGACACTTCTGATTATGGCAAACTACGGCTTGAGCATACATAACATCTCTTAAAATGTGTATGCATTTTTATGGCACCCCCAATACATTCAAATACATAAACTATCAGATTGCTTCTTAACACAAAACTATGAATGCTAGTGTTTTATAAGAAAAGTAACAAGGATATAAAAGAATCCAGAGAAATCACGTGCCACCAGAAATTTCCGCCTGGTAGGAAAGCTGAAGCTCCAGTTAGCCATAGATTCTTCTCATCTCCCCACGCATCACGTTGAGTTCCTTTTCACTGTTACAACATCCTGGATTAAAGAATGTTAAACCTGTTCACAGGACGTAATTGGCACTTTCTCCTCAGTCTGCAACTCCCACCCAAGTTACTCACTTGATGGGATTATACATTGAATTTTCTCTTAAAAGATGGGAATGTCTTCTCTGAGTCTAACAATCTTAGAAGAGTTCAGGATTTCATCAAGTTCTATGTTTTCTGGACCATTCAACTTCTAAGGCTATTTAAAATATTATGTAATTGATTCATGGATAGTTTGACATGATTTTTTCTTTGTTAGGTCATTTTACTGACAAATTGAACTCTTCATAAACACACATATATTTTTTTGCAAATATTTGATGGAAGTATAATTTTAGGGGAGATGGTTAAACCAATGGCCTTGACAAGTATCTTTAGGGAGGAAGTGATATAAACATGTACATGTTTTATAAAGATTTTACAAAGAAGAAAAACTGGTGCTCATTTATTGCAATTATGTTTTATAGAAATGCTGCTTCTTTCAAACTTTTTAATCAGAAAAAAATCTCCAAGCTTCATTAAGTAAATTGAGGAGATCTATTAGTCTAGTATTATTAGCCACATAACATGAGGGAAAAATCACAGATAGCTTACAGTAAAATTATATTTATTTAAAGTTTTGATTTCCCATCAAGTTTTGATTTCCCATCAACTCAGGAGACTATGATGAATGTTTACCAAAATCAGTACATGACCTTGACTGTGACTTATAACCTTATTTTGAGCCCAGAAATGATATCTTTATTCAGCATGGGTTTGAAAATCACATGGTACTCCAAAGGCCTTTTGCTTAAGGGACCTTCAGGGCAGTTGAACTGGTTTCAAACAATAATGAGCTCTCTATGAGGCTGACTATGGAAACTTATCTGTCATTCTGACATGTTGAAGAAATCTACTGGAAATGTTGGTGGCAAGAACATGAAATGGACTTGTTGAGATATAAGATATCCAGAAGGAGATACATTTAAAGACATCCCATTAATCAAACTGACAATGGAAAAGCCCAAAAAGAGAAAAAAATACAGACGTCTCACTAAACCATGGCTCATTAATTTTTCTTTTTTCCCCTTTCTTCTCTATACTTTCTATTGGAACATTTCTTGAGTCTCAATATAGTCAGTTTCACGTGGATGATTTAAAGCTTGGCAGTGCATTACATAGCAATTTATTTCAGAAATGTAAATATTTTTTTATAAATTCAATCTCACCTTTGAGATTCAATTTTTTTTTCTAACCTAGGATTAAAAATAGCATGTAATAAAAATGTTAGATGAGAGACCTTAAGGCTTTCCACAAACAAGTGGATTCCAAGTGTTAATGCACCAAATGCTTTGTAAAGGGTGTCATTGCTAATGTTAGAGCCAACACTTTGACTCACATTTGCTATAACTAAAGTCCGAACATGATGTAATTTTTAAAAAGACATTTTAAAAAGTTATTATTTAAAAGTTTTATTATTGCAATTAGTTAATTAAACAAGCAATAACTCATGAAAAGTGAGTGTAATAATTCTTTTTCTAGTCACTTTACATTTTGTAGTTCTAGTTCTCCTCTTGACTAGATTTTAAAAAGTACCTTTTCTTGTGAATATCAGGAATAAGAAAGTTCTCTGGTCACTTTGCCTCACAGAACCACTCTGTTGAGGACAGTGACTCTGTAGGGAAAGTGTAAAAATGTGGCAGAACCACTGAGAGGGCCACAGTGCTACGAGGTCGGACAATTAAGTTTGCAAACTCGGTGCAACGATGTTGCTAACCTGTTTTTGATATCAGAGAGATTATTCATTATGAATTTGTACCAGCTACACAAACAGTTAACCACAAACAGTTAACCAGATTTACTGTTTGGAAGGGCTGAAAAGGCTGTGTGAAGAAGTTAGACAACCTGAACTTTTCACCAACAATTCATGGCTCTTGCATCACGACAATGCACCAGCTCACATGGCAATCTGAACAGGAGGTTTTAGCCAGTAAACAAATAACTGTATTGGAACACACTTCCTACTCACCTGATCTGGCCCCCAATGACTTCTTTCTTTTCCTTTCAATATTTCCTTTACCTTCGGGTAGACATTTTGATGACATTCAGGACATCAAGGGTAATACGACGACAGGTCTGATGGCCATTTCAAGAAAGAGTTTCAAAACTGCTTTGAAGGGGAATACTTTGTAGGTGACCATAGTGATATTCAGCAACAAGGTATGTAGCACTTTTTCTAGGATGAATTTGCGAACTTTATTGTCTGAACTTAATTAATCACAGCCTGGTATCAAGCTGGGTGGCCACAATGTTCAGAAGCTCTGGAGTGGGCAGGATAACTATGGAACCTAGAAGCCCAGCAGCCTGTGGTGCCTGCTCAGGTATCATATCCAAGGAACTGGAAAGAGTGGTACTAAGCCACTGGAGGCCCCAAGCAAGCAGGACTTTCTAAAGAGTAGATAGGTCACGAAAAGAAATCATGGATAAGTGGGGCTACCATCAGCCAGGGAAGAGGAGGCTGGATTTTGCAGAGTCTGGGGAAACTTGTGTGAATGGTAAATGTGCTGTGGCTAAAAACTGAGATGATATAATTACAGGAATGTGTCACCTTAGCTGTTGTTGCAGACCTTTCTCATAGTACGAAAATAACAAATAGACCGAGCTGAACTGGATCTTACTAGCTCATGCATGAAAAAACAAAATAAAACAAAAAAAAACCCTGTAATTGTTTTGTTTCTTTGGGTATTTCTAGGGAGGAAAAACTCAAATAAACCAATTGATTGAGCCAAGATTGAGACTTAAGACAATTATGTTGACGGAATAAACTAGAACAAGCCTAAGGTCTAGTAGATAGGGTCTGAACCCCCTGTAGGAAGCTCTCCAAATTCCTAAACTTACTGGATAGCAGAGCTAAGGTGGCTGTTGTTTTGGCTTTTGTTTTGGGATTGCGCTTGCTATTTTTCATTAGCCTGCGTAATTGATGAGGATATCCAGGTTTGTGAATGTGTGTTCTTATTGATTAGGTAAATTCACTTACAATCCTGTAGCTGGATTCTGTAGATCAGCCACATGCAATCAGAAATGCTTGAATGCCTAAAGCTCTCCAGGATTATAAATGGGAACATTGTTCCCGTGCTGAGAGAACAAGAATATGTCTTTTCATACAAGATTTAAGATAGGTGTGGATGATATGCAATGCTATCTTTTGCTCTAACATGTCTGCGTGGCTGGTAAAAGTTACTGGTGCTATGAAAGAGCAATTAGTCACCGTTGTTCCCACTGTGCCTGACATTATGGCAAACGCTGACACTACTGGCAGTTGGCTTGCTGTTTTGAATATTGCCAGTATTCTCTCTTTGTATGTTTAGGAAGGTATTTTAAGTCACGTTCAGTTTGCCTTCATCTGGAAAGGCATTCAATATACTTTTACTGCTTGAAATCCCAAACTATGTTATCTGCTAGTTGCACCAGCTCTAGAATACTGTACAGTGCTGATTGAAAATGAAATATTCCATTACATTAATGATATATTGATAATCTTACTCAAATTTTTAATCAGCATTTCTTGAGTGCCCTAAAACAAGGAACTTTAGAAGCAGTGTTTAGAGTAATAAAAAACAAAGTCTTCTCTGGATCTACATATTTCCTTCAAAATCCATAAAAATTACAGAAGTTTGTGACCACAAATATTTGGTGTTTGGTCACAAAAATTTCATAGCTAGTTGGTGTCTTTGGCACTGATACTTCTACTTTAAGTTTTGGTGTACAGCCCTCTTCCTTTCACCTCGCTGTTCTGGGGTAAGAGGGAATCTGTTACTAGAGATAGATCATGTCTCTGATAGAAGGTCAGGACGTTCAGGAGTTATCCCCAGTATCCTGACTCTGTAACGGGTTTTTCTCTAAATCAAAATCACAGAAGCTCGACAAGTCCCAGAGTTTCATTGTGAAATGAAAATTGCACCTTTGATGAAGAGACAGCCCACGTACACTTGAAACAAGGCACGTGAGGAGGTAATAAAATGAAAACTAAGCAAAATAACAGAAAATTGAACCAAACCCACAGGGGCTCTAATTTAGATAATTATTTTTACAATATATTTACAATAATAAATAAATGCTTGTTCAATGGTGACCTCATTTATAAAACTTGTTGCTGAACGAAAAGCTATTATTTTCTTAATGTGTAAAATTAAGTAATTATGAAAATTTCAGTAGAGATCTGGAAACTGTAAAACAACCCAATATGAATTATACAACTAAAAATCACAGTAACTAAAGCAAAAAAAAATAAAAATCAAGAACTAAAATTAAGCTGTATAGACATAGCAGAACAGAGAATAAGTAAACTGCAAAATAAGAAAATATTCAAAATGTAGTGTGAAAAATTAGCTGAAAAATCCAGAAAAGAAAATAAATTTCACAGAAGATAGAGTGAAAGGGTTAACAGTCATGCAATCAGCTTTTGTAAGGGAGAGAAGATTGGAAAATTCTCAGCCATTATTTTCTTAAGTATTACTTCTGCCCCAATGCATTACACATAATAAACTCAACTTTTTCTTGAACTCTGTACTGGTTTCTATGGTACTGGTTTCTATGGGTCTAGGGGTTTGCCACAAAATGGAATGACCCTTTGACCAGGTTTCATTCCACTCAATTTGAAATGAAACCTTGGAAATATGGGTTCCTTATTGCATACAAGAACACAATTTTGTGTTTGTTTTATTAACAGGTAGACATAATACCTTGTTGGATGAATAAAAGACTAATTTTCAATAGCAAACAGTCTACTTGTCCCCCAGAATGTAGTAGAAATACTTAGGTACCTTACAGGGCAAGATCAACATGGACTTAAATTTATCTGAAATAAAGATATCTGGCAAAAACTTTTGGAAGAAGCTCTGGTGCGGTGCCTGTAGAACATGGAAATGGGTAAAGGAATGACTGGCCTCTTACCTAGCTGCAGAGATTAGGATGCACTGATGAAGTTCATAGTAATTTCTGTTTCTTTTAACTTAAATAGGATGAATTGGCTGAATGTGTCTTTGATGAGAGAGTTGGTGTTTTTAATCATGCATGGGTGATATTATGTGTATCGATAATGTTAGAAAGCGTTGGCGATCGTGGTACTGAATGAATGGACTAATTCCTGCTCTACCTCACCCTCCTGTCTATGCAGCCATGTTGAATGAGCGTCTGTTTATACCATGTAATGACACCTCCCTCTCTCATCACTGACCAGAGATGACTGACTCCTTATTTTCCCAAGTCTCTGTTCAACTTAAAAAACAGGAAATGTATTTTTTGTTTGTTTAATCAATGCGTAAGCCTTATGTATCTAAGCAGTTTATAGATTGAATCTAATCTAAGACAAGAAGTCAGTGGTAGAACTGGAGTCTAAATATAGTGTAAGGATGGGTCTGGGGAAGCAATTATTGCCAAGTTGCTGGTCCCATGATTTATTGTTACATGTTTATTCATATCCTTAAATTTTTTACAGTAAATATTTGTAATTAGAAATCGGCTTCTCTAGTTTTTCCCTCTGGGGAAATAGGTGTGGAAAATTTAAAGATAACGATGGTACATTTACATATCCTTTCAGGACCAATATTCACAAATTGAATACAGGTTAATAATGAAACTGGGAATTACTAACTTTGAACGGTGAAAATACAAACCGATTTTCCCCCCTTGAGACTGGATTAATACTTCTCTTTAAAGTTAGAATTAATATATTACAACTTAGATTGGATTGGACTGGCTTTTCACCTCTTGGTTTAGCCTCATCTTAAAGTTCTTTTCTCTCTCTAGAAGAAACCTTGCTTAGATTTGAATACTATTTTTTTTCAGCTTTACTTAACATATCCTGATTTTTTTATTCTTTGTTTTTTGCATTTGCTCAATACTGAAAAAGAAAGAGACTTAAAGACCTCAGTTTTTTTTTTTTTTAATATTGTTATTTAGTGTTTTGTTTTGTTTTGCTTTAAACTTGAAGGAGTCAAGGATTGAAAATTGGTTTCTGTGCAGTGTTTTCACCCATCCCCAATACATACAGATGCCATAAAGACATTTATCAATGTTCTGTTTGTTATTCTTAGACTTTTTTCTTAATGGCAACCTGTGTTAAGTAGTCGTGGACTGTCTTAGAACTGAAAAGTTCTAGGCACTTTAGGCACTAGAAATTCTTCAGTCCTGTAATCTCTCTCTCCCAAAATCCTAGGACCAACACCATGGTGTTCAGCTCCCACCACATACAGAAATATTGCTTTTGAAGTGTATCATTTGCATCCTGCATCCTTCTCAAACCCTCTGGGACAGCTGACATTGTCAAGCATCTCCTCCTTAGACTGTATATACTAGGACATAAGAGGTGAATCAGAATTAGAAACTGCTTTCCCCTTGACTCCTATCTCAAAACTGGGTCTTCAAATTCAGTTTTCATTAATTATTTTCCAGGATTTGAACTTTCACTTCTATGTGAATGTTTCACAAATTTTATTTCTATTTCAAACATATCAACCAGCTGTTTATTTTAAATTTGGGAACACTAATGTATTTTATCTTACATTAGTCTTAAGCTACCTATTCTTTTCTCTTGTCGATTAGTTCAGAACCCAGGAAAGGAAATTGATACTTTTGGCTTCCTCAAACACGAAGCATGCATTAAGAAGCCAAATATAAACTTTATTAACGATAAAGCTGTTTTGAAAAATGTGGCTTTTTCCTGATCCTGAGACCGAGGATCAGACTGATTCAGCCACCTCATCACTGATGGCTCTGGAATGAGTTCAAATTTGATACCCTAGAGCTAGTGGCTTAGAGGTGGGACAGAGCAGAATACTCCCTCCCTATTTCCTTTGGGGTGAGAAAGGGGCTGGAATGTTCTACCAAGATCTTCTCTAAGGTAGGGGTGAGTGAGGGGTTAGAGAGAAGCCAGGAAGACTATGCTAATTACACGCCTTCCACTGGGAGAAAACTCAAACAAAGGGATGTGGGTTACTTCTGTTGTCAAATAGATACCTCCATCCAGATTTCCCTGAACTCAAGGGTATCTATGCCAGTCTCAGGTAAAAAGTGGGAGCCCTATGAGGGCTGTGACTTTGAGAAGTTCAGATTTAAAATAACTTTTCCATACCATTTTTCTTTCCAATATGACAGGGCACTTTGTAAGTAGTGTGCCATGGCCACCTAATTCCAGTTACCATTTCCCCAAAGCATTGCACCAGCTCGTACCCCCCTTCCACTTACCTGCTGCCACAGTTCACCTGGTGTGCTGCAGCACTCCAGAGACCATTCATTCTCTCCCTTCCACTAGTGATGGCTGCTCATGGCTGTTTGACTGATAAGCGATCGAACTGGAGAGTCTGGTCATTAGAATGTACTTCCTCTGACCCCTTCTGGCACCAACCACCTGAGGTCTGTTTCTCTAGGAGCAGAGCCTGAATTCTTGTACAAGTGAATTGTTTGTTGAAGGCGTGCTCTCAGAGGAAAGGCATATGAGGATATAGCAGGATGGGCAGGAAAAAGAGGAAAGGCATATGAGGATATTGCATGATGGGCAGGAAAAAGGCCAAGTAAGGATGTACTGTGTTTCCCCAAAAGTAAGACCTAGCCAGACAATCAGCTCTAATGTATCTTTGGGAGCAAAAATTAATATAAGACCCGGTATTATATATTATATTATATATTAATTTTATATTAATTTTGTACATATTTTATATTGTATTATATATTATATTATATTTTGCTCCAAAAGACGCATTAGAGCTGATTGTCTGGCTAGGTCTTATTTTCGGGGACACACGGTAGTCTTTTCTGAAGGCGAGCTTCAGACCGGTCCCGTGGAGCATCAGGATACCTCGAAGTGGAACCAACTCTGATCACTTAGGACCATGAATTGCACCAGTGATTGGCTACTGGCTCCTCCATGGAGACAACCTTCTGGACAAGGTGGCTCCCATTTGACCATGGGCAGTTCTCCACAGAAGGAGCATCTGTGAGCTGTCAGCAGGCAATGTTTATAACAGCTGGGCAATGGGCTGCGCCTATTCTGTGAATGCGATGTGGATAGGGCATCACTAGCTCCTACAGTAGCAGGTCAGTCGGATAATATGTTAGTGAGAGGAGATACAATCATAATAAATTGTTTATGATAAATGGAGCTATACAAGTAGCTGAATTGTGTAATTCAAAATAAAACATACTAAAAACGTTATTAATAGAATCTTTAAAAATAAATGCACGGTCTAAAAGAATAAATGAAGAGTGTGAAGCACATAACAGAGCTAAGTCATTAGCAAAAGCAGGCCTATTTTTCTGTAGCAAAGGCAGGCCTATTTTTCTTAGGGCTAGGAGTTTATTTCCCTCTATTTTCTACACAGGCCCCAGTCTGGGACACTTGGAGCCTGCTGGGGCTGCCATATGTTATGAAAACTGTTCTTCACTATATTCCCAGTGATCACATAAGACAAAAATGACATCTCTCAGCTCAAAAAGAGCAGGGACTTTTAACTCCCTCCCTCACTTTTGTCTCTGTATATTTTGATCAGTTCCTAGGAAGAGAGAAGGTGGACGTCTGCTTTTGACAGTATAATATTAAAACCATCAGCATTTAAACAGGTAGGGAAATGGTGCAAAACACTGGTAAAATGCAGAAATAACAGAGTCAATTCAGCCTTACTAGCAGAAAGAATTGAAATGGGACAAGTGCAAATTGTCCATCTTCCAAGCACAAAATTTTCCTTTGATGCTAAGTCTGTATGACATTTGGATAGAGACTGTCTGTAAATGGTTGAGGTCAGCTAAGCAACTTACAAGAGAAAACCTCCTTGGAAATGGGTGCAGGTTATACGATGTTCAATCTCGTATTTTCCATGCATATATTTCCACTTATTTACGTTTTTGGACTTTATGTACCTTTTTCAGTAATCCTTTTTGAAGATATTGTGGACTTTTTTGTTGTTGTTAGACAGACACAGTTTACTTTTCTGTGGTTTCACTTTCCATGGCTCTGGTTACCTCCAGTACACCAGGGTTCTAAAATATTAAATGGAAAATTCCAGAAATACACAATCCATAACTTTTAAATTGAGCTGCATTCTGAGTAGCCTGATAAAATCTCATGCTGTCCCACTCCATCATGCCCAGGAAGTGAATCATTTCTTTGTCCACCGTCTCCACATTGTAGATGGTAGTCACTACATTGTAGTCGTTAGTCACTCAGCAGCCATCTTGGTGATCAGATCGGTTATAAGACAGAGAGCGCTTCACATTACTTTTATTACAGTATGTTGTTATAATTGTCCTATTTTATTATTATTGTGTTACATCTCTTAGTTTAATGGCTTCAAATTACTGATTTTACAAGTTTAATTGCTTCAAATTACTGATTTTACAAATATATATTTTTAAGTACGTTGGAGGACTTTTGTGATCACTAAGAATATAATTACAGAAGCAAATGGTTACTGGTTTTAATTCCTATAGAATTCTTCAAGGCAGATCCCAAACCATTTACTAGTATAATTGACATTTTTTTCAGCTTTGATCCATCCAGATACATTTGAGATGGGAAGAGTTTGTATTCTGTAAGTGCTCCTACCGTATGAACTGACAAGATCCAGGATGACTCTGACTTTAGCTCCATCTTCCCTTAGATGTCAACACATTCATCCAGGCAAGGTTTAATGTGTTGAAGTGCAGATACAGGACTTGAGAGAACCCCAGTCCTCAAGTATAAATATGGGGTAAAAATGCCAAGAAAGGGCAGAGGCAGCCAGTACTTTCACAGTCACATTGTTTCATATTTTTCAGTAAGGAATCGGCTCCCCATTTGTATCAGCTATTAAGTTTGAAAGAGTTTCCCTAAGCAAGAATACTGGTAGCCTAGATCCACAGCGTGGCAAGGCTCTGGTAACGAGTCGCACGAAGATCTTTGGCGATATAGGGATAGTACTGGGAAGATTAATTGCCCAAGAGGAAACAGATTAAATGAGATGATGTGACAAGCTTTAACACAGTGCCTGGCATCTAGTAGCATTTCAATTTTAAAAGACTCATTTTCAATTGCTCTATTGTTTTCCTCATACTCTGGATGCGATTCTAGCTTGATACTTTGGGAGTTGTATAAAGAATTCATAGAAATTCTTGTTAAAAGCAACAGAAATTATGATTTTTAGAATGCTAAGGTGCCTGGAGAACAAGGTGCAGGATTTGGATTCCGGAAGCTCTGGTCAGCAAGCCCATTCTGTGGCATGGTTTGGGGTAACTGCTGCCACTCCCACCTCCTGCCAGGAGCCCCAGTTGAACTTCATTCAGGAAGGGTTTGGGGGAAGAAGTGGATTCTATCAGTAGAACATTTCAAACCCTAAGCAAAGCCAGCATAGTTTAGAAGCTAACAATATCTATAAAGGAAAATGCCTTAAATGTGCCATGATATGGTCGCTAATAAGGAGGCGTTAAAAACGTCAACTTATTTTATCACACTGAACCAAACTATCCAGGGAGTGAGTACTAGATGACGTGTTCTACCTCCAAAATTCACATTTTGTATGGATTTGCCAAGTCTAAACAGCTGGATGAATGTACAGATTAGACGTTACACAAACCCATAGCCTCCAGACACCTGCCTGTGCCTTCAAATAGATGTAAATATGCCACATCAAATCAAATCATAAAAACTCAAATTCCCTGTTTCATTAGTTCACAGATAACAGTTATGATATGCCTTTAAGTAAAGCAATCTGATATTTGTCTTTTCTCCACCACATAAGACTTTTCTATGCTGATGTATCAAAATTGACGGAACAGAATCGGAACAGAATCTTTATGTCGTGTCTACTAACCTGTACCTTCCCTGTGAGATGAAATCAGAGGGACCAACATTCACTGGTGCTTTGCCCATGTCTTTTGGGAATTACTGTCCCATTTCACAGAAGACAAAATTAGGTTTTAATTCTTATGTCAAGCACGAGGAGAGAGTGTTTAAGAGATGTTAGCAGAGAAAAAGGTTCCTTATGTAGCATTTCTATGTACTATGATGACATTTATAATGTAAGTTCCATGCTAAGTAGAGGATGCAGAAGTCAACAAATTTTCTACTTAGTCGTGACTTCTCCTTGTGTTCGTTTGAAATTCCCTGATTGTGCAGAATTCTAAACTTAGCAATCTTTATTTTAACAGACATTTATCTCCCTGGAAAATCTTAAGAGGTTAGGAAACTTAGGTTTGTCATTACATTAAATTGCTTTTGAGGGAAACACTAGTAGGGAAAATTCAGAACAATAGTAAAAAGTACTTTGGAGGGTTTACCTTGATGATGCCTTGTGATTAATATCTACAGTGGCAATCTGGCCATAACCCTTTTCAAATGCTCAACAGGTTGCCAGGAGAACTTCTACTAAGGAATGTTATTTGATTTGTAAATGACAGGTGGGAAATGGGGCATGGTAGAGACTGCTGATGAACAGCTAGTCAAATGTGGTGCTGCCCAATTATAGATATAGGTGTCATTGCAGGTACCATCAGGAGTTAGAGGTTCGTTGTGAAAATGGGTGTCCAGCCCTCGTTGACAATCAAGGTTGGGATCTTGTTTTTTAGCCTCGTCATACTCTTCATTCAATATTTTCTCTTCTTTCGATATTTTCTTATATAGTAAGAAGATGGGTCCTAGAGTGCTGACATTTCCCCATGAGTGGCTGAGGTCATCTGAACTAATGGCTCATGGGACTTCTTATAACTAGTACATCCCTCACTCCATGCAAGGTAAGAGTACTGCCTTGAGGGAGTGGGAAGAGGTCATTTGTCTCAGTCTCAATGTCAGGTGGATTAAAAACAATATGATTTTTATTTTTACAAAGTTACTGGTTCCACTGCAATAAAAATTAACTGATTAATTTACTTAGTCAAATACCATTCATGTTTCAGTATACACTGGATCTGTCTCTATATTGACATTTTTTATTTATTTCTGTGGCCTTCTGAGTGCTCTAGTTGATTGTCCTTGTCTTTGCTGAGAATTTCAGAAAAAGTAGCCTGGGTAAGTAACAAGACACCAGCAAAGATGAAATGCATGTTAGCACATTCAGCTTCTCAGTATTCCACACCAATTGTACATGCATTTATGAAAAGGGCATCTGAATTATTGGCTTATGTCCTCATGATTTGAATACAAACAATTCTTTGTAGTTTTTTTAGTGAAATACTGCTGGGTGCCCTTCCTAGTATTCAAAGCCACTTTCAGCGCTCTGGGGCAAGCAGCAGCAGCATGCCCAATGATGGCAGCATGTAGCACAACAGCCATAAAACGGCCATCTCTGTGCTTTCCTCCTTTTTAGTGTTCCAGTAGTAACAGCTGCTGCTGTTTGCGGCCTGCTCTCCCAGATGTTTTTTATATTTAGGATGGCAACAGCAGTAAGAAAAAGCTGTGGTAATTTCCGAGTGTTGCTCAGAAAAGCTACACTATGGCACAATACAGGTATTCCCCTTTTTCATTCACAACACAACTACTAGGTTTCCAGGTTGATACATTTTTTTATGAGGTCTGACAATTAAGTCCGGGAAATTGTTGCAATGATGTTGCTAACCTTTTTTGATATCAGAGGGATTATTCATTATGAATTTGTACCAACTGGTCAAATAGTTAACCACATTTACTATTTGGAAGTGCTGAAAAGGCTGCATGAAAAAGTTAGACGACCTGAACTTTTCGCCAACAATTCATGGCTCTTGCATCACGACAATGCACCAGCTCACACGACACTGTCTGTGAGGGAGTTTTTAGCCAGTAAACAAATAATTGTATTGAAACAACCTCCTTACTCACCTGATCTGGCCCCCAATGACTCCTTTCTTTACCTGAAGATAAAGGAAATATTGAAAGGAAGACATTTTGATGACATTCAGGACATCAAGGGTACGTGGTAATACGACAACAGCTCTGATGGCCATTCCAGACAAAGAGTTCCAAAATTGCTTTGAAGGGTGGACTAGGTGCTGGCCTCAGTGCATAGCTTCCCAAAGGGAGTAATTAGAAGGTGACCATAGTGATATTTAGCAATGAGGTATATAATACTTTTTCTAGGATGAGTTCACGAACTTAATTGTCACACCTTCATGTACATATACACACCTGTGTAAATCCCACCCAGATAGAGATAGGACATTTCATTTCACTAGAAGTTTTCTTTGTATCCCTTTGCAGTGAATATCTACACCCACACACACTCACCGTCTGAGGTAACCACTATTCTGACTTTATTATTGCCTGTTCTTTATGTTCCATTTATACGAAATTCCAGTATTTGTGTGAAATGTTTTACAGCTATTTCAGGGCTATGGTAAGACAAGCCTTCTTATACTTTCAGGTGCAGAGCTCCCATTAGTTATTTTCCTGCTGCCCCCTGACAAAAACCAGGGCACCAGACACATGTCTAAACTCCCCTGTGGGAGATGCTGACACTCTAGATTATATGTCTGGCACCCTGTTTTTGTGGCTGCTACCCAGGAAATAGCCCTTGAACATGTAGCTGTGATGATGAGTGGGACTTGTAACAAATGGAAAGACAGCTGTTGCATTCTTAGTGGGCTAGCTACCATTCCCACGGCAGAGCAGACCGCAAAGACTCACAAGAGACTGGGGGTGTAAGTGACCAATCTGCTTGCGTGCCCCTCAAATGTGTGCCACACCAGCAGTCTGTCTACAGGGCCTACTCAAATGATCTTTGGGGAGGGAGGCCAGTGGGCATTGTCTTTGTGCTGTTCCTCTGCCTCACTGCAGCTTGCCTATATGTCGCAGACAGTAGCTTGTATACTCATCTGCCACCCCGATTTTTGTGGTTGCCACCAGGGAACACCTCTTGAGATCATCTTGTTCTTGTAGCCAGTGAGACTTATACAGTCCTGTTGGACTGCAAGTGTGTATTTGCATACTTTAAAAGTTGCTGCCAAAGGGTCTGGCTTCCAATCAGCCTGAATCTAGGTGCTGAGATCCTCCCCTTTGGGTCTTGGCATAGCCTCAATTACTGAGAGCTACTAAAATAAAATAGGCTGCTTGGACAATCAGGAAGGTTTGAGAGACAACCAAAAGCTAGAGCCAATTTGAATGATACAGGACTGACCTACTATAGGAGATAAACCTTAAGATAAAACAGCCACCTCTCCCAATCTTAACATTTGTCTTATGCATAAAACCAACATTAACATTTATCTGATGCATAAAACCAATAGCAAAAACAAAAGTCAAGCAAAATGAAGAAACAAAGGAATATATTCCAAATAAGAATGTAGATAAGGAAACGGAGGGGGGTTCTATGTAAAGTACCATCAGATCCGCCTGTGAGGTTAAATGCCTACCTGGGCAGGTCTTGGTGGGTACTCCCATCGCAGGCATGTAACTCCTTTTCTAAAAGGCTTATCTTTGCCTTAATGGACAGGTCTGCCTTGTTCATTTCTGTGATTCAATAAATAGTCTGTTGAGACTTGGCTTCCATGCATATCCTGTGAGAAAACTGCAAACTGTTTGACTCAAATTTTTATAAAAATTCTCTACAGGTTTGGACGTTCTTATGTCGACACGACATAGCTGTCTCCAAAACAGATGATTCTAGCCAGAAATTATTTTGGGGGAATTCAAAACTCTGCATTTCCCAGACCTGAAAGGAAAGTGGCAGCAGCTTGGCTATGTCTATCTCTGACTGTCTTTCTGCTTGCCCAAATCTTATTTGTCTTTCTGCTTGTCCAAATCCTATTTCCTGTAACTCTGACTTTAGGGATTTTAGTCTCTCAGGATTTGGACAAACAGACAGGATTGGTAGGAAATTGTCTGTTTCAAGATTGACATGATTCCAGGTGCTAAAGCTGCCAATTCTACAACATCTTACCTGCTTGCCATGGCAGGATTTTATAAACTGACCTTATAGAGACAGAGAAAGTGAAAAATCAAGGTGACCACCAAGGCCATATCTCACTATTCCAATATTCTAGCATTCCAAAAGCCGACTTTACTAAACTAGCATTGCTACATTAGTATTTTAAGATCAAGTGCTAAGATCAAGTGCTGTAAATGAAATAATATATTACAGCTATTCCAGTAAATACATGTGCAATTTTAACCTGCTGTTTTTCTTCAGTGTTATATTCAGGTTTCTTTCTCTTTATTTTTTGTGTATCATATATATATATATATATATATATATATATATATATATATATATCAACCTTATGGTAACCACAAACCAAAAATCATCAAACCACAAGAGAAGAGACCAAGAGAAGAAAGTAACAGTGAGGAACTATGAAAACAACCAAAACACAATTAACAAGATGACAAAACACAATTAACAAGATGGCAATAAGTAAATATTTCTCAATAGCTGTAGATGGAAATGAAAAGATAGGGTAGTCATACTCATATCAGCCAAGAAACTTTAAAACAAAGACTATAATGGTAAGGAGATACACAAATTTCCTATTCTTGGATTGACCCAACATAGAATACCTAAATATATAAAGCAAATATTACCAGATCTAAAGGGATAAACTGACAGTATTACAATAGTAGTGAGATAAGAACGTCCTAGGCAGTCAGGAATAGGACATCAAGGTCCAGAAACACCATTTCAAAGTAAGATGGTGTAGGGTAGATGTTGAGGAAAATTTGCCTTCATTGGTTGATGTGAGCTTTTGTCTATTCGCTTTCGTCTGTTCCTGTATGTGAAGTGATTTCTGTGCTATGATCAGGGGTTGAATAAATTCCCCCTTTGAGGCACAGAAAGCAAACATAATTTCATGTCTCCCCTGCTCGGGAGAATGGTCTCATTCTTCCAAGCAGGGGAGATATGAGACGAGGTCACTTTCTTGCCTTTTCTGTTTGTGCTGTGAGGTGATGGTAAGCTTAGGGTTAAAGAGGTGATGGTGTGCTGTGAGGTGATGGTAAGCTTACAAGGCTTTGAAATTGGATATCAACTGCAAAAAGAAAGCAGGAAAAAACACAAATACATGGAGATTAAACAACATACTTTTAAAGAACCACTAATTTCAAGAACTTCTAATTTCAAAGAAGAAATTAGAGGAGAGATCAAAAGATACATAGAAACAAATGACAATGAAAATGCATCCTACCAAAATTTTGGGGATGCAGCAAAAGCAGTTTTAAGAGGGACATTTATATCATTACAGGCCTATCTCAAGAAACAAGAAAATCCCCAATAAATAACCTCATGTTACACCTTAAAGAACAAGAAAAATCCCAAATAAATAACCTCATGTTACACCTTAAAGAACTAGAAAAAGAAGTGAAACCCAAGGTCAGCAGAAGAAAGGAAATAACAAAAATCAAAGCAGAACTAAATGAAATAGAGAACAAAAAGACAATAGAAAAAATTAATGTGACAAAGAGCTGGTTCTTTGAAAAGATTAACAAAATTGACAAACCCTTGGCTAGACTCACTAAGATAAAAAGAGAGAAGACACTAATTAACAAAATCAGAAATGAAAAAGGGGAAGTTATCACGGACACCACAGAAATACAAAGGATCATCCAAGAATACTATGAAGGACTATATGCCACCAAATTCAATAACCTAGAAGAAATGGACAAGTTCTTAGAAACATATAGCCTTCCAAGGCTGAACCATGAAGAACTGGAAAATCTAAACAGACCGATCACCAGTAAGGAAATTGAATCAGTCATCCAAAACGTTCCCAAAAGTAAAACCATTTTCAATACTGGATAATGGGAATATGACACCAGAGGGCATGATAGTAACCGATTTTCAGAATGGTCAAGAGAGTGACACATAATGAACTCCAACTACCATTCTTGTGAAATGAGCACTTGCTGTAGAGATGGCTTTTTAATCAACAGTTTCAAATCCAATATGCATAATGAAGTTAGCACTTGGGGAGTCATGGAATAAAACTAATAATAAGGAATAAGTATTACTAATACAGACAGATTCTTGAGTTTTCAAAATACAGAGATATGTTCCTGTATTAAAATATATATATATATATATATATATATATATATGATTTAATTATGAAAATTCAACTTACAAAGTCTTTTCCTGTGTAATTTCCATATTGAGTTGTTAATTTCTGATTGTGTCTGTAAAATGGAAATGACTATTTCAGGCAACCACCATGCAGTAAATAAATTCACTCTTGGATATTTATCCCAGAGGAACAAAGACATGTTACACAAAAACAAAAGCCTATACACAAATGTCCACAGCAGCTTTATGCATAATACCACAAAACTGGAAATAACCCAAATGTCCTTCAGTGGGTGAATCATTAAAAAAAAACTGTGGTACATCCGTACCATAGAATACTACTTAGCAATAAGAAAAAAACAAAACAACTATTGATACGCACATCAATCACTATGAATCTTCACAGAAAGATGCTGAGTGAACAAAATCAATCCGAAAAGGTTCAATATTATGTGATTACCTTTATATAATATGCTTGAAATGAAAAAGTTATAAAAATGAACAGACTGGTAATTTCCAAGGGTTACAGAAGAGGGTGAGGTGAGCAGAAGGGAAGTGCGTGTGACTAGGACAACTGAAGGAATCCTTGTGGGGATGGAAATGTTCTGTATCTTGACTGTATCAATTGCAATTTCCTGGTTGTGATCATGTACTGTCA